>NC_136059.1:66902278-68382278 GCF_964261635.1 Lissotriton helveticus | reverse complement strand
CAATCAAAACTCTTCCCTCTTTATTTTCAAACCAACACCCTTCCCCCCCCTCAGCCCTTTCTACCTGTTACCATAGCAACTCCCTCCTCACTGAGCTCCCAGGGTTAAACGTTTATTCTACAATGTTGCAAATCACCTCAGCAAGGATATTTGACCTGTGAATACACCAGCTTATCTGCTGCAATGTTTCTTTAAATGACTGTTTTTTTAACCATTCAAATGACTTCTTTCACACAACAGAACCATGCACCCTAACTTTCAGTTTTCAACTATCTGAATCCACCAATCATTGCTTGTGATTCAAACTCCTACTGTTCCAACTACCATTTCATTCCTACACCTCCTCTCACCATGTACTCTGTCTGGATTATTGGAAATAGCTACATTCACTGGGCTCAAAGGTATGCAGCTAACAGAAATTTTCACAACCTTGATTTACCAAATGTGCACATAAAATGGAATGGCCAAAGAGGATTGAGATGTCATCAATTGATACCATTGGTGAAAACCTTTTACCATCTGCCACACCCTAACCTCATAATCTTGCACTGTGGTGGAAATGACCTAGGCACTTTGACTGGGGTAGGTCTGGAGATGCTTTTAAAGGACACCTTTGGGCAATTGATGACACTTTTTCCACAAACTGCCATGGTATACTCCAATATATGCCAAAGACAGAAATGGAAGTGGTCCAACCAATTTTGTCCACAATTTGAGAAAGCACGGAAACATGTGAATAAATCTGTTTCTGCTTACATGAGAGACTATGGAATGGGTTCAATATACAACAACAACTTGCGTTACAACATGCAAGATATCTACAGAGGAGATGGTGTACACTTCTCAGATGAGGGGAATAGAATATTCCTCCTGAATTTAAGACTGTGCATTGGAACCTACTTGTAGGTACCTAAATCAGCCCCAGAACCCAAAAGCTCTTTTCAGGGCTACCCTACCTCTGATCACTCCAAATGATTATCTTTTTCTAACTTTTTTCACTATTTTTCACCAAAGTACGCTCCCCGGTATGCTTCCCGATGCGCTTACCATGCCCCCTTATACCCATTCCCAACGTTGTTTGTCCTCCATTTTCTGTCTCAAATCTACCGAAACACAGAATGGAGGACTCCCGTTGCGCTTACCGGTACGCGTACCGGGGCGCCCACCGGGAAGCGCTCCCAAAAAATGTTAAAAATTAATTTACATAAAAACCATTGGAGACACTTTCACCAAATATAGAATAGCTCATACTACATACCAGTCCCTATCATTTTCCCAAATTTGGTGGAATTCCATTGAGCCATTTAGCCAGTAGACCTCTCTAAATATCCTCAGGTAAATTACTTCACAAAAACACATCTGAAATGTTAGAATTTACAACCAATTAAAATATTACTTTAATTTTCTACTAATATTTCATGACATTTGATTGGTTATGTAACATGAATATATATAAAGAAAGAGAGGGAAACACAGCCATTTTGACTACTACTTCCTGAAGTACATTTCAAAAGCATTTTCACTGAGAACTTAAACTTGTTTTTGAAAGGTAAGATGTTATTTTGAAAACTGAAGTATGTTGTGCACTTTAAGTTAATTTGGAAAACATTTTCTGATAGTTATATACTATCCCTCTGTAATAGTTATAGATTGAGATACACGTCTCTGTTAAAGTTATGGATGGAGTTAGGCTTGTCTTGTATAATTATGAATTTACTTAGGCTTCATGATATACACTTTTTTATATTTCTACTTCCAGCCTGATACCATACACTGCCCAAAGATAACTTCACTGTTAAAAAATCAAAACTACCTGTCTGAACTTAAACCCAACAGTGCCCTATCTCTACTGATATATATATTTTTTATGCAAATTACAGCAAGAAAATGGAAGGAGAGCAGAATATTTCCTTCGAAATTGTTCTGGGGAGCAACAATGAACAAGTTATTGAACCCAATGATGACTTAGAATTCATGGATGAATCACGGGACTATGAATTAGTTCAATGTGTAGAAGCAGTAGATTCGCTAATTCAAAATGAGGACATTTCCGACAATCTGTTATTAGAAGTTCTGTTAAATTTGGAAAAAGAATCTGAAAAATAAATGTATATTTAATAATTCAAAAATTGTTTGAGACGTTATTTATTTTTATATGTAATTCATAAACTAGTACCAAATTGATTATAATGTAAAGTCAGATTTATAGTATACTGTGCAACTTTTTTATGTTACATAGTAATTTTGCTCATAGATACTTCCTTTCTCCCAATATATTATCTCCAATGTGTATTTGACATCTCTTTTTCATCTCCTGCCTCCATGTTGTTTCTGCTTTCCTGACAGACTATGATATGGATTCCATATAGCACAATAATTTCTGTAACAACATGCAAGATATCTACAGAGGAAACGGTGTACATTAAATTTAAGACTCAGCATAGGTACCTACATGTTGGAACTTAAAACACCCAAACAACACTACAACTCTATGCAGAGCTACCCTACCTCTAAGCACTTTAAATTATTATTTTGCTGTTTCACTGGGTTTTCCCTGTGGTACGCTCCCCGGTGCGCGTACCGGGCGCTCCCCCCGCAAAAATTAGTAAAAAAAAAAAAAATTTGCCCCGTGGAGCCTTTTTTGTCCCCCACATCAAACCTAGTGGGTCAGGGGGGGTCTACCCTGCCCCCTTTTGGTCATTTGCCCCTTTGTTTTTTGCCACCTCTTGTGTCTCGATCCTACCGAGACACAAGATGGCGGCCGCTCCGGACTGTTTGGAATGTTTACAGACACCCGAGAGCCAATCAGCTTTCCGGTCGCGAACTCACGTGGCTCGCTGGTACACGCCCGGTACGCGTACCGGGGCGCGCTTATAGATATATATATTTTTTTTAACCTAAATTACTCAAAATCCACTGGAGCACATATCTTGAGACATAGCAAAGGCACATCGGGCTACCAGTCCCTACAATTTTGCCAAGTTTGATGGAAATCCATTCAGCCGTTCGAGCTAAAAGTGAGTTTGACCGCCCTATGGAAATTAACATGGGGAAAACACGTTTTGGGACCCCCTTTTATCTCGGCCCCCGATTGACCAATCCCCCCCAAACTTTCAGGAAAGGAGCGGAGAGCCGCGAGGCAAAGTTGAGGAAAAATTCAAGCAGATTCCTCAACCGGCGCCAAAGTTATTCCCAATAGAATGTTGCGATTTCCCTATGGAAATCAATCCTAACTATAACTACCTACTGGCGACCGCCAGTAGGTAATAAATATCTGGATGGAGGATTTAGTAGCAGTGTGATTGACTGTTTACTTGACTAATTTATAGTGTCTCATTAAATATATTGGTTAGTGACTAAACTGAGTGTATATCTATATCACTTTGTCAGTTGTTGTGTAAACTGCTGCACCAGTTTTTTACTATCTATGTGACAGTCTATATTAGTTATTGATTAGTTAACTGAGTATTTGTATGGTAGAGTGAATGTGTGTGTGGTTCAGTGGAGGGGGGTGTGACAGCCCAAAGATGTGTGAATACTTGATTCATTAGGTATATGAAGTTAAAACTACATGTTATAACAGTTGTTTGGGTGAGTGAATATCTTTATGGGTGTGGTGATGAGCAGATATATATCTTAACGATACATGTCCAACAATAAATAAGTATACATAAGACTCAGTGATTGTATGAGTGACTGTATGGATAACTGTATACTTGTAATTAAGGGTGGGCATAAAATCCGTTTCGCGGGCGAATTTGCGGATTTTCCGCAATTTCGTGATTCGCGAATCTCGCGAAATCTCGTTAAAATCCGCGAATCAGCGGGGACGAATTTTCAGCCAAGCAAGGGTTACAGCAGCAGGTGCAAAAGTTGAACCTAATTTCTTTGTAACCTTTTACAAAAGGGTTACAAAGAAATTAACTTCAACTTGGGCACCTGCTGCTAAGTGCTTCCTGGCGCCTCGTTGCCTACTTGCAACTATTCTCTGACCCTGCTCTGACCCTTGAAGCAGGGTTAGAGAATAGTTACAAGTAGGCAACAAGGCACCTGTCCCAGGAATTAAACCTCATCAGGAAGCACTTACAGATATAAAAAAATAGGAAGAAGGGAGAGGATGGCAAATACACCCATTTTGAGTTGTCAGGAGGGGTTAAACTAAAAGAGACCTTTACAGCACAATTTTCATATGCATTTTGCTAAAAATAAAAAGCTGTATGTTCTGTAGGGGCAACTCAGGAATCTGGCCCTCAGAGATCCGGCCTCTCTTTCTTTCTCTTGTTCTCTCTCTCCCTCTCTTTTTCTCTCTTTCTCTCTAACTATCTCTCTCTTCCTCTCCTTTCTTGCTCTATTTATCTCTTTCTCTCTCTCTTTCAAGTTCTTCCTCTTTCTCTGCTTATCTCTTTCTTTCTCCGTTGTTCTCCCTCTCTTTCTCTCTCTCTCTTTCACTTTCTTGCTCTTTCGCTGTCTCTCTCTTCCTTTCTCTCTCTTCCTTTCTCTCTCATTCTCTCTCTCCCTGTTTCTTTCTTTCTTTCTTTCTTTCTTTCTTTCTTTCTTTCTTTCTTTCTCTCCCCTCTCTCTCTTACTCTCTCTTTCTCTTCTCTCCCTCTCTTTCCCACTCTCCCTTTCACTTTCACTTTCTTGCTCTTTCTCTGTCTGTCTCTTTCTTTCTTTCTCTCTCTCTTTTCTTTCTTTTTTCTTTCTTTCTTTCGTTCTTTCTTTCTTTCTTTCACTCTCTCTCTCGCTGCCTCTCTCTCTCTATCTCTCTCTCTTTCTCTTTTTTGAAACATTGCAAAGATCTCGTAGATGACAAAGTACAAACAAGCATTTGCAATGCAATAGGTCTCACATGTTTTGTATTTACGTGACTTAGCTGTATTGATATTACAAATTACAATGGATTTTAATTTTTAAATAATTAATACTTAAATAAAAGTGATTTTAATTTATAATGGCAATAGCTTAAACTTTTGTAAATAACTTTTGTGAAGATTATGTTCAGTGTATTTTATTGTGACGAAAATCCAAGAACAGAAGTGAAATATTAACATCTTTTTGTGACATTTGTAATAAAGTTTGAAACATTGAGAGAATATATTTGAACCGGTTGTTGTTGAACGGTTGCGCAGATTGATGCTGGGGTGGTGCTGAGTGGTGCTGTGGTGGTGCTGAGTGGTGCTGTGGTGATGCTGAGTGGTGCTGTGGTGGTGCTGAGTGATACTGGGATGGTGCTGAGTGACGCTGGGGTGGTGCTGAGTGGTGCTGTGGTGGTGTTGAGTGATGCTGTGGTGGTGTTGAGTGATGCTGTGGTGGTGCTGAGCGGTGCTGTGGTGGTGCTGAGTGATAATGTGGTGGTGCTGAGTGATGCTGTGGTGGTGCTGAGCGGTGCTGTGGTGGTGCTGAGTGATAATGTGGTGGTGCTGAGTGATGCTGTGTTGGTGCTAAGTGATGGTGTGGTAGTGCTGAGTGATGCTGTGGTGGTGCTGAGTGGTGCTGTGGTGGTGTTGAGTGATAATGTGGTGGTGCTGAGTGATGCTGTGGTGGCGCTGAGTGATGCTGTGGTGGCGCTGAGTGATGCTGTGGTGGTGCTGAGTGGTGCTGTGGTAGTGCTGAGTGATGCTGTGGTGGTGCTGAGTGGTGCTGTAGCAGTGCTGAGTGATGCTGTGGTGGTGCTGAGTGATGCTGTGGTGGTGCTGAGTGATGCTGTGGTGGTGCTGAGTGGTGATGTGGTTGTGCTGAGTGTTAATGTGGTGGTGCTGAGTGATAATGTGGTGGAGCTGAGTAATGCTGGAGTAGCGCTGAGTGATGATGTGGTGATGCAGAGGGCAGAAAGGCACAAAAAGAAGTCTAACAAAGGGCAGAAGGGCAGAAAAACAAGGGAAAACAAGTCTAACAGAGGGCAGAAGGGCACAAAAAACCAGTCTAACAGAGGACAGACGGGCAGAAAAACAAGGGAAAAGCGAGTCTAACAGAGGGCAGAAGGGCACAAAAAACGAGTCTAACGGGGCAGAAAGGCACAAAAACGCGTCTAACAGAGGGCAGAAGGGCACAAAAAACGAGTCTAACAGAGGGCAGAAGGGTATAAAAACAAGGGAATAACAGAGGGCAGAAGGGCACAAAACAACGAGTCTAACAGGGGGCAGAATGAATCCCGCCCTGCATGTTTGTCCACGAAGATGCCACCTTTTTGTGCAATACCTCTACTCAACTGGAGTACTTTCTACTGTCTAATCAGTAAGTGCTCCCTCGTTGGCTAAATGTATAGGGGCAGATTTACAATAACTGGGGCATCCGCAGGGATGCGCCAGTTATTGTGCGCCGCAGCTCCGCCACATGCATCTGTGCCGTAAAAGCAGTGCTTTGCTGGAGCTGCGTCGCGCTTGCGACACAGCTCCAGCAATGCTCTGGGGGTGCCCTATCTCCCCAATGCTGCATCAAGCCTTGTGCCTGCTTCAAGCAAGCGAAGGGTTTTGACGCATAAATAAAATGTAAATAAGAAGGACCCCCTGATTGGAATTAATAATTCCTCGGACAGGGAAACAAACAGTGTGTATATAACTAAAAACAATCCTAACAAGGAGAAGGGTGCCTGCAAAAAAGAAACCTGTCGATATATTTCAGTATAAAGTTCTGTTCATTTTAATACATTTGTAAGTTAAAAACAAACATAATATACAGATTACATCAAATTAATACACAAAAACCAATTCATACATAATTCATAAAATATCACATAATGTTAAAAAGGAGGGGCAAAAAGTGGCAATCAATACTTTCATCAAATTGACACCCAAAATTAATTTACACAAAAATCATAAAATATCACATAACATTGGAACAAGAGACAAAAAGTGGCAATCAATACTTTCGACGCGCGTTTCGGCGTTTCAAAAAAACGCCTTCTTCAGGAGACACAAATATATCTGGAAAATATATTTAATAAACATAAACATACAAACACTAATATCTAATAAAAAAATCTCTTACAGTTAAAAATAAGACAAATTCACAACAATCTATTTACGCAGCACACCTTCCCTACTAGCTACAGCACAGTAATATATGCTATTCAAGTTACAAAGCTAATAGTACTATATTTGAGCAGTTGTTTATTCATCATCTTCAAGGATAGATCAGGGTCCATTGAAGTAGCCATCCAAAATATTGGAGTATATTCAGAGATACCAAATATTAAGGGTGCAGACCCAAGACATATAGTCATTGAATAATAATGAACCCCATTATAAATAATACAGATTGTCATGGGCAAATGTATAATACAAAGTGGAAAGTACTTACTTCTAAAAAAAAAAAAATCTTTTCTTCCTCTTACAGTGGCTAGTATCCACTTCTAATTCCTTCGCAATCGATCGATAGATGTTGCAAAGGACCTGACACTAAGCTGATACAGATAAAAGAGGACTTATATAAGGTATCTTCAATGCCGATATATATCTATATTGCAACTTAATCACATGATGACAGACGTGGTATGATTGGCTCACCTAGGGGATCGAGTCGCTGCCTATGATTAATGGTTAGCTGGTTCTTGGCGTAACAGATGAAATCCACACGACCACCTGTGTAGTTCAAAATGTGGCTTCGTTTCATAAGAGATCACATAGTATCTACAAAATGAACCGAAATTAGACTATAGTTACTTATATATTTGTATATAGACGATTGACGCATTAATACGTCCATGAATCGACCCTTATCACCATCATGTGTTTACCTGAAACATTCTAGATGTAGTCTCCTCATTGCAAATAAGGTAAAGGGGCTGGAAAAAAGGCTCAATTCTCTCGTCCTATATCCTGAATAGACCTTGTATCGTTTTATGCGGTATTTTTGTTCCCCTAAACAGAAACAAATTCCCACATGCATTGAAATTTTAATCTATAAACTGTAAGGTCATTTGCTCGTCATCATCTAGTCTTTACGATTAATGGTCAACACTCTATTAAGTAAGAACGTAACTTGTATATCTACGCTTACCTCTAGATAAAAACAGAGATCCGATGATCTGCGTGATTCAATTAAAATCAACAAGTTCCCTTTTATCCAATGCCTCACGTCTGGCCTCTAATGTGAAACTGAATCAGGGCCAAGAAAAAGGGGGGAGAGAGGGGAAAATTAATAAATCCCACAATGCTGTTAAAATTATCGAAAACATCCTCAGCAAAATAATACAAGATTTCTCGTTTAGAAATAAGCGTAACTTACGTATAACTCTAATATGTGGCAAATAGACCAAGTGGCCGAACAGATTCTAATCGTGTCTGTGAGTAATTCAAACGTCAGAGTCCGGGCATTAATTAACCAGTCCTTTCCTTCACTCCGCGTGATTCTACGTTACAAAGACAAACAGGGTGTTTGTAATTAAAAACACAACGTATGTTATCGTTCAAGCAGCCTAAACCGAACGGTCAATGCTGTACAATTATTCTTACCGTCATAGGTGTGTGAGTATATTTGATAGTGTTCTATTGATCATTGACAGCATTGACAGCATGTATGAGTGAATCTATAGGTAAGTGATTAGATGTGTGTATAGATCTAGGAATCACTTAGTGGGGTTTAGAAACTTGTAATGTGTGTGTCAATGGTTTCAAATACGGCACTTTGTATTTTACAGTGAGTGATGAAAGATTATAATGTGTATGATGAGGTATATCTGATTGTCACCTGGATGAAGTCATCAGTGATGTCATCAGTGATGTCATTTGAGATGTCATCAGTGATGTCACTGACCATGTCATGAATGATGTAATATTTGACATCATTAGCAGTGGATTGCGGGCGCGCAAGATATAGTTAGTGCAACTAACTATATCGGAGGAATTTCAATGGTTTTGTACGAGTAAAATGTCCAGCAAACTATAACACCCCTCAAACCTATGGTTTTTTCAGTGAATTTCTAAAGTTTTTTAAATGCTAATTCGTAACTATATCAGGCCTGAAACCTATGTTTTTTTCAGTGAATTTCAAAGGTTTTTTAATGCTAATTCCTAACTATATCAGGCCTGAAACCTATTGTTTTTTCAGTGACTTTCAAAGGTTTTTTAAATGCTAATTCCGAACTATATCAGGCCTCATACCTATGGTTTTTTTCAGTGAATTTCAAAGGTTTTGTAAATGACAATTTTTAAATGTATTAATTGTTATATTTATTTGTTTTGATACTGATTTACTACATTTTTTTAAACTATTTATTTTTAGATATTTTATTTTTTTAATTACATTATAATTACATTATGCATTACATTACAAAATATACCTTCTCAGAATAAATTACTTTAGTTTAAATACTTTGGAAATAGGCAATAGACTTTTAAGTACAGTAGTTTCAGTTGTTGGAATGCGCAACACAATTTCAGACACAATGCAACATTGAGCTCTATGTGAATTTTTAGTCAAATGCAATTAGTTACTTTTTGGATCACTTTTCTAACCACAGGACTGGATCCTCGATTCAGTCCTGGGACATCTCCTGTAAACAGTTGAGTAAAAGCGTTTTGATTACAGTAGTGATTTTTAAGGAATATTATTGTATTTTAAAAGTTGACACTTGGAAACTTTCTCACATAGAATCACCAAGGTAATCCTATGGGTGGAAATTCAATTATCAGGTAAGTAAAGTTAATGTTACTTTTTCTTACTCAGTTGTGGATCCTTGATCCAGCACGGGTGCATCTCCTGTAACCAGTCAAAAGAATGCGTTTAAGTCATACTGGCAATTTTTAAGGAATATTTTTAGTTTGTGAAAGTAGACACTTAGAAACTTTTCAGCTAAGCACCAAACAATGGATTCCTATGGAAGGAAATACAAGTTACTGGTAAGTACGGTTAGAATTACTTTTCAGGGTCAGTGCTGGGCTAAAAGATGCAGCACTGGGTTCTCTTGTGCTAACAGGTGAGTAAATCGCAATTCGTAGTTCGGCTGATTTTATAGGAATATTTTAAAGTTCAAAAACTCCACACTTAGAAACTTTTCTGGTGAAAACCACACCATGGATTCATATGGAAGAAAATTCAAGTAACTGGTCCCCTCTGGGACCTCCATTGTAATTATCCACATTGCCTCCGGGATTTGGCCCCCCGGGGGCTAATTTCAAATTTGTCAGGCTTGGTTTTTTTTTCTTGCGGGATACGCGATTTAAAAAAAAAGAATAATTATTTTTTTGGGCCTTGGGGGTCCTTGTGGGATCCCCTGAGCAGGCATAGGGGGTCAGGGTGTTTCTACCCTGCCCCCTTTGCGCCTTTTGCGCACTTGTTTTTCAGTTTTCTTGTGCCTTGGTTCTACAGAGACACCAGATGGCTACCAACACTTTCTGGTTTGGAGTGTTGACAAACAGTTGACAGCCAATTAGCATGCAGCTCGTGCTTGTAATGGTACGCCTATAGTACTCGGAAGGTATGCGTACCGTATTTCGTCCATAGATATATCTATGATTTTACTTTTGATTTTCTCAGGAATTACTGCACTGTTACTCTGATTTGAATGAAAGCAGAAAGCACAGTTACAGGAGTGGGTAACAAGGCCTGAAATGTGGGAGGAGTTTGCTAGGGTAAGGTATGTTTTTCAAATTTTGGAGAAGGAGTAGCCATAATATGGATGGCCCCCCTGCTAATCCTTTGGCTTATCCCAGCAGTTTTAAGCTGCAGCAGGTGATTTTGTAGGCCAAATTTAACATAAAATTGACTATGAGTCCCAGAGATGTTTTTCACCTCTGGAGTTGTGAGGTGTCTTTTTCATATCACTCAGAAAAAGGTTAAAAAAATATCCCTGTAACTCCCAATTACCCATCTATAATTCCTTATGTTCAGCATAGTGAAATCTTACTTTGCTTAGCATTTAATAATGTGTTTTACACATCCTGTATTATTTTCAGTGCTGGGTTAAAGTGGTAGTTGCCGGTTTCCCCACCACTCTGCATTCTGATGATCTTTCCTAATCTTCTTCAACCAGGCTGCAGCTTGTGGGACAATAGGGCCTGTCTTGTCCTCCGCAAGGCCAGCTCATAAAAGGGTTACTATTTTAAAACATTTATACACCTATATAAGTTCTTTGTTGTAACTATCATTGTGGGTAAAATAAAGCATCTTAAGATTCACTAATATGCAACGCACTGATGGAAACAAATAAAATAGAAACGCTTGAGGCATTTTTATAATTGTACACTTTATATAAACATCATAAAATGCATCAACCAGATTTGCATGGTAATGGAGTAAACATGCAGGTGTTTTTTATTGCTTTTGAACAGACGCCGTTATGAGTTGAAAAAACAACTTTCATAGGAGTTGGCCTTATGGCTAAGACGGTCGACCGCGAATCTGGGGAACTGGGGGGCATATTATCAAGGACCGGGGTTAAAATTATCGCCGTTTTATCGGAAGGAAACTGCCGATAAAACAGCGATATTGGGCTTGATAATACGCCCTTGTTAATTCCCATAGAAGCCCATGTTAACACCAGAACATGGGCTTCTATGCGAATTAACAAGGGCGTATTATCAAGCCCATTATCGCCGTTTTATCGGCAGTTTCCTGCCGATAAAACAGTGATAATTTTAACACCGGTCCTTGATAATATGCCCCTGGGTTCGAGTCTCGGCTATGACGCTGAACATCCTGTGATTCTGGACAAATCACTTAATTTCCCCGAGCCTAACAAAAATGCATGTGTCCTCCTGTAAAATAACTGGTGCAATGTAAAGCGCTCTGATACCTGATACCCTTGGGTCTAATTTGCGCTATATAAAACTCCGTAAAATAAAAATATATATAACAATCCCAATAATAATCTTCATTTATCAATAACATATCACACACATTTTCATCTATGTTAATAGTAATGCAAGTCAGCTAGGATGACAATACTATAGATAAATAGTAAGAGAAAGTGTGTAGCGGAAGAAATAGAAAGGGGAAGGGTAAAGCATACAATTATTAATATTATTATTATTATTATAATTATAGTTTTATAGAGCGCATACCTACCCAAAAAGTGTTTCCCAGTTTTAAGTCCTTCACAGTACCTCAACTCACACTGAATCAAAACAGCTGGTGTTTTAGCTGCTTATGAAAGACCGAAAGTGAATGACAAGATCTCATATAAGGTGGGGGCGAGTTCCACAGTTTGGGACCCAAGTCGCAGAGTGCCCGGCCTCCTTGATGAGCTTTCCTCTCTCTGGGAACTGAGGAAAGGTTAGAATTGCTGGAGTGCAGGAAGCGACTTGGATTGTGGGGCGACACCAAAAGTTTAAGGTAGTGGGGTGCATGTTTGACAAGTGTTTATACAGGTAACAAAAGAAATAGGTAGGTAACCAAAGGAGCTCATGAACCAATTTGGCTGTAGTTGTAAATCTAGGAAGCCACAAAAGGAGGCCAGTGGCAGCATTTTGCTGCTTAAGTGAAGCCTTGGACACACCCAGATAGAGAATATTGCCATAGTCCAATCTGGAGATGACCAAAGCCTGAATCTTTGTTCTTTGAGCTGATGCAGTCAGGCAGCTGAGTATTTTTCTTAGCCATCTAAGGATTACAAAGCAGGTGAACACTACCTTTGCATCCATGATAATGTTGCATGTCGGCTTCCATGGAGATGTACTCTACAGAGATTGCTTTAAAGATCAGTTTAGTTTTGCATACTGTTGTAAGTTTAAAAGTTTCTTTCTTGTTCATGTGTATGCAGTGGTTGAATCTTGATGCCAGTTTGACTGTGTTACTAGGGGAGCCGGTGTCACGTGTCCCAGGCTATATCTAAAATGATGTTTGTTCACATGGAATTAACACGGGCACTTAACGCAGTGATCTTTGTGTAATGTGTGTTGCAGCACAGCTCTCACAGCTCCTCCAATGGCATTGACACACACAGTTTTGAAAGTTGCACAGGACTTGGAAATAGATTCATGAGAGTAATAAAAACACACAACTTACTGTACAAGTATGAGGTTTTACAAAAGTGTATGACTGAGTGTGAAATGAAATGAAAATGTGTTTTATAGAGCGCAGATTAGTTGCCCGGAGGCGTCCAAGCGCTAAGATTGCGAGGTGTTCTAACCAGCAGGGCGAGAGAGACATGGAGGTGGAAGTAGACCTATTTATTAAACAACAAAGTTTTCAGATGCTTCCTGAAGGAGGTCAAATCTGGATTAGACCTTAGTTGGAGGGGTAGGCTGTTCCACAGTTTAGCAGCATTGAGGGTAAAAGAGCGGCCTCCTGACCTGGCCCGGTTAACTTTGGGCACGATGTCAAGGAACGCGCTAGCAGAGCGTAACTTTCTGCTGGGGAGGTAAGGGGTGATTAAGGGACGATTGATCAATGGGCCAGTTGCCCAGAATGACTGATGGGCAATACAAAGGGACTTGAAGCTAATCCTGTCCCTGACGGGATGCCAATGCAATTTTATTAATCCAGGTTTAGCAGACAACCTACGGGGAATTTGAAGTAGAGTGCGGACTGCACAGTTTTGAATCACTTGCAATTTCCGCAATGTGAAATCAGGGGCTCCAAGATACAGTGCGTTTCCGAAGTCCAGCCTAGAGTGGATCAATCCCTGTACAACAATTTGTTTGGCTTGAAATGGTAGCAGGGGCAGAATCCTCCTCAACATTCTGATAAGGCCAAAACAGGTGGCAGACAACTTGACAGCCTGGTAGTCTAGCGTTAGAGATCTATCCAGCCAGATGCCCAAGCTCTTAATGGCATCCTTTGGGACTGGGGGGGGACCTAGGCAAGCTGGCCAGATAGAGCCCAGCGAGGACGGGGCCGAGCGTCCTAGCATCATGACCTCTGTCTTGTCCCCATTGAGTTTGAGACAAGACAGGGTCATCCAGTTGTTCACTTCGCTCAGGCAACCAGCCAGATCTACCATGGCCGCCAGGCCCTCAGCTCGCGTCAGAGAGACCACCAACTGGGTATCGTCTGCGTAGGTTACGATCTTAATACCATACGGACGGACTATACCCGTCAGCGGTCTCATACAGACGTTAAACAACGTCGGGCTGAGTGAGGAGCCCTGTGGGACTCCACAGCCCAGTGGTGTGCTGGTGGAGATGGTGTTTCCCTCAAAGACCTGGAAAGTTCTATTGGTCAGGAAAGACCTGAGCCATTTCAGCGCTCCCCCTTGAATCCCGATGTCATGGAGACGCTGCAGTAAGATTTCATGATTCACAGTGTCAAAAGCGGCACTCAGATCGAGGAGGATGACTGCCACCGATCCTCCCCGATCCAAGATGCCTCTTGTTTCCTCCATAACTGACAACAATGCCGATTCTGTCCCATGTTTGGGGCGAAAACCAGTTTGTGAGGGGTCAAGCAGTTTATTATTTTCTAGAAAATTAGTCAGAAGATTGTTGATATATTTTTCCAGAATCTTGCTGACCCAGGGGAGCAGGGAAATGGGACGGTAGTTATTAAAGTTGTTGGTGTCCATATTGGGTTTCTTCACAAGTGCTCTCACCCTAGCTTCTTTCCATGCTGGTGGAACCATTTTGGTGGAGATTGAGGCAATGAGTACCTCCAGCATAGCAGGGAGGATAATGTGGCTAACAGCCTTTAGGGCACTCGGGGGGGCGGGGTCACTAGGAGAACCCGATTTAACCTGCGCCATTAGAATGGCCAGTCGGTCCCGGTGTAGCAAAGGGAACTCATCCAACACAGGTGACAGATCATTTGTTATATCCTGCTTGGAGTGCTCCAGGATGTCAGCTGAGGCATTTAAGAGAGTGGTTGGAAAGGAGGAGTAGATGAGGTCCACTTTGTTATAGAAAAAGTCAGCTAGCTCATTACATCGGACTTGTAAATCATCACTATTTACAGGGGGCTAGGGGAGTTTAGTGAGGCTTTTTACAATCTGATAGATCTCCTTGGAATTGGAGCTGGCTTCGGAGATCTTTTGTGTATAGTACTGAGATTGTACTTTCTTTATTTCTGTCTTGTAGTCTCTGATAGCTTTCCTATACAAAATGTTATCAGAGTCGGTGTATCCCAAACGCCATTTCCTCTCTAGCCTTTTGCACCTGCGTTTAAAATCCCTGAGCTCCTCAGAATACCAGTGTAAGACGGTTATGCTGGTACGTAATTTGAACATGCACTGTTGCAAAAATGTTGCACTCAACGCCAGAGGCGCAACTAGAGCCACATTTCAGGTGGGGGCTAATAAAAAGTTCTGGGTGGGCTAATTCTTCCAGCAATAGGCAGAGTGGAGATGCAGGGGCTCTATAAAGGGGTGAAAAAACAACAAAGCCTCCTTTACAAATAAATAGTCTTTTAAAGACCTTTACAGTATCCAGGTGCGGCTGCAATAAGACGGTAGCCAGCCCGGGAAGCTGTCTCAGCACGGGCTGACACACAAGACGGGAGGGGCTAAAGCCCTTTGAGCCAATGGGCGTTGTGCGTCTGCCTAATGCCCCTACTGACAGCATCATGCTGACCTTTCCATCAACCGGACAGCGCTTGGGCATGGGAGAGAGGTTGGTTTGGAAGGCATTAATGCTGGGTCAGGCCCGGGCAGGTTTTTTCAGAACAGTTTAAATGGTGCAATGGATCACGATCGCCTGCTGCACCATTGTACAAATGCGCACTTATAGCAGCCCATTTTTGCCTCAATACATGCCTGTTTTGACATGTTAGGACAGCTGTGTGGAAGCCAGATTAGTGGACCTTAGAGATCTGCTGTAACTAAGAAGGGATGGCTTGGTCAGCATAAAGATGAAGTCTGTAGGGTCCCTTGTGCTTCCAGTCCCATGCAAAAACAACAATTGATGGACGGAATGTTGCACAATGGCAAAACATTCACCCCCAGTCACAGATCTGGGTTTAATCCATCGTTATTTTGCTCACCACACCACCCCAGTTCAGACATGGCCATATGCAAATCAGTCTTGACCCTGTGCCTCATGGGAACAGTCCAGCCCGAACTGCCAAGCCACGTCGTCCCTGGACAGGAATCAAGCATCCTAGGACTGGTTTCTGGCTATCAGCCTTCATCAGCCAGGATAGCCTGATTCCAGTGGCATGGAGAGCACGGGACTAACATCTGAGCATACCCATCCCACTCGCGGTGACAAATGCAAAACCAACAGTTGATGGACGGAATGTTGCACAATGGCAAAACATTCACCCCCAGTCACAGATCTGGGTTTAATCCATCGTTATTTTGCTCACCACACCACCCCAGTTCAGACATGGGGTGGGGGGGAGGGTGGTTGGGTGCTAGTAAAACGTTCGGGGGGTGGGCTAATTCTTCCAGCAATAGGCAGAGTGGAGATGCAGGGGCTCTAAAAAGGGGTGAAAAAAACAACAGCCTTGTTAACAAGTCAACAAAGTCAACAAAGACCTGTGAAGTACTCTGGTGCGGCTGTAATAAGATGGTCGCCAGCCCGAGAAGCTGTCTCAGCCTGGGCTGACACCACAACAGGAGGGGCTGAAGCCCTTTGAGCCCATGGGCGTTGCACACCTGCCTAACGCCCCCACTGACAGCACCATGCTGACCCTTTCTTCAACCGGATGGGGCTTGGGCATGGCAAAGAGGCTGGTTTTGAAGGGATTGATGTTAGGTGAGGCCCGGGGAGGTTTTGTCAGAACAGTTTAAATGGTGCAATGGATTTATCACGGCCGTCTGCTGCAACGTTGTACGAATGCGCACTTATAGCAGCCCTTTTTTGCCTCAATACATGCCTGCTTTGACGTGTTAGGACAGCTGTGTGGAAGCCAGACTAGTGGACCTTGGAGATCTGCTGTAAGTAAGAGAGGAATGGCCTGGTCAGCAGAAAGATGAAGTCTGTAGGGTGCCTTGTGCTTCCAGTCCCAGGCACAGCTGGCCCGGCGTGCTGAAGTTTATCACAGAAATCCTGAAACTACAGCAGCAGTGTCACACCAGTTTGCCCAAACACTTCAAAGAGCGAGGTGCTTTTGTTGCCCAGCTTTGCTGTTTCTGAATTCACAGTTGTACTACTCTGAAGTTAGGTGTGGCCGGAACTCTGTAGAATCTCGCAGAGTTTTTATGTAACTATGCGGAATTCCACAGAGTAAAACTCTGCGAGTTCCGCCCTCCCCTAGAAAATGTAGATTTTGTCTGAAAATCCGTCACCTGTTTTTTCTGATTCTGTTTTATCTTTGCAAAAAGCCTGAAGTTCGATCTTCCCACAGTGCTCTGCCAGCTCACAATGTAGTCTAAATCTGTCAAAGGTTGGTGATGGTTCAAAACTTAGCCCCTTATGCAGGACCTGTAACTGCAGGGTGGTAAAAAGGTATTTGAGAGTGGTTAGACACTAGGGCGCTGTCATGCTTGTTTTGGACAAAACAATACCTGAGAAAGAAGAGAAAGCAGGGAATTTGGGGGGTGGTGGCAGCAGGAAACTGACACAGTGTTGCACTTCAAACAAACAGGTGCTGCATAAGTAAGTGAAGTGATTTATTATATAAGGTGGTGAAGGCGCTCAGGAAAAAAGTGTAAAATGTCAGTGGGAGATGGCACCTGGAAGAGGTACATCACGTAAAGGGCAAGGTGGCCACCTGCAAATGGATGCTAAAACAGGTAATGGTCTCCCAGATGAGGGTAAGGTTGTCCCTAGAGAAGAGGTAACAAAGTCAAAGCATCAGCTTACCAGCAAACAACTTCGTGAAAGCCCCCTGCGAAGAGAGAAGGGGAGCATCAGTCACCAAGTACATCAATGATTTCATGGGAAACACTTTAAAAGAAAATAATTACTGTCAGACCCTAGGGCAAGTGAGGTAGGGCAATTAATTAATGCTGGGTCTCCCAGCCTGAACTCATTGGACTTAAGCCAATCAGGAGAAGAAGTCTGGAGATATAGAAGACTGTGGCACAGTATCGGGGATAAATGAGAGGGATCAGAGGGGGTGGAACAAGAGTATGGAGCAATCCCAGAAAACAGCAAATGAGGAAACCACAAGCTCAGCACAGAACTCCATCTCTAATCTCGAGATCTCAGCACCTCCATCATCTAATATGTTAGATGTAATGGTGATTATACAAAAAAAAACACTGCATGGACTCCTGTAAGTATCCACGTTGAACAACCGTAGTCTGAAAGTCCTAAAAGACCAGCTACACAACATTGGGGGTGAAGGTAAATACATCTGGGAGCATATGCGATCTATAGTCAGACCGGTGGGAAGTAATAACTCACATGTGGAAACTGAAGGCTCGACAGTACCAAAAGTGAAAGTTGCACAGTTTGCAGGGGGACAGAGTGCATTTGTTTCTAGATACCCTATGCTCATAAAAAAAATCTGGGAGATAACTAGACTAAAAGTCTAGTTCTTGCAAAAAATTGGTTCCAATAAAAACAATGACCCCCAAGCGGGCTAAACCCTCGGCCCCTTGGTATTCAGACAAGCTAAAAAGTCAGAAACTGGCCTGTAAAAGACTTGAACGGGCATGGACGAAAGGGTATAAATGCAACGACAAAGAAATCTAAGTCCAACCCTAAAGAACTTTTTAAAACCGTAACAAAATTTGCCTCACCTAATACTCCTAAGAGTGCAAGTAGCCCAGAACTGTGCGATAATCTGGCTATTTTTTTCCAACAAACAGTGGAATGCATCTTCTCCTCATTTACCCCAGCTCAGAAGTGTGAAGGAACACACCCACTGGAAATATTCCAGTTTGAACCCAATCCTGGGACAGTCTTTGATAATTTTACGCTGCTAGGAATAGCAGAAACCACTAAGCTCTTGAACTCCATGCAATCAGGATCCTCTACAGACCCATGCCCAGTTTTGGTTCTGAAATCCATTCCGGAAGTCATAGGATCTGTTTTAAACACACTGATTAATAACATATTGACCATGGGGATTTTTCCAAAGGAGTGGAAGAAGGCCTCTGTCCTCCCTCTACTAAAAAAACAACCCTGTATACCACAGACCCTAGCAGCTATCGGCAAATTTTGCAGCTTCCACTCCCTGCAAAAATCACGTAAAAGGCTATGAACACCCAGCCTAGCACTTTTTTTCAAACCAACAATATATTTGACCCATATCAATATGGTTTCAGAACAGAACATAGTACAGAATTGACCCTAATCAAATCTATAGAAGAGATAAGCGAGGCATTGGATTGTGGAGGGAAGGCTATACTGATTATGTTAGATCTGTGAGCAGCCTTTGACATGGTCCATCATGAGGTTCTGAAGGACCGTTTGTCTGATGTAGGGGTACAATGTGTTGCCTGGAAACTCTTGCAATCCTTTCTATCTGAAAGACACAAACAGTCGACTTGGATAATAATACATCCAAGCCATTCTGCCTTCCTTGTGGGGTTCCCCAGGGGTCTTCATTGAGCCCACCGCTTTTTAATGTTTATGTGATATCCTTGGCTGGCTTGATAAGATCTTTCGGTTTCCAATTGACCTCATATGCGAATGACACTCAAATAGTGTTATCCCTTAAAGATGGAGAGGAAAAAGAAACAGGAGTAGGCTTTCATGACTGCATGATGGCCATAGCAGGATGGATGTTTAAAATTAAATTCCAGCAAAACCGAGGTTATTGTATTCAGAAATAATCCTCATTTATGGACACCGGACTGATGGCCAGCAGACTTGGGCAATTGCCCTACCCCTACCCTGAAAGCAAAAAATGTAGGTTTAACATTAGATAACAGACTCACGTTTAGTGATCATATAAGTTCCGTGGTGTCTGCATTTTTCATGATACTGAGAATCTTAAGGAAAATATAACCCTATCTCTAAGAAGGACATCTCAGGACGGTGGTCATGGTACTTGTCATGGCACGACTGGACTACTGCAACAGCCTCTATCTGAATGCCCCAAAACAGCACATCAATAGGCTTCAGATAGCCCAAAACGCAGAAGCCAGGCTGTTTTCAGGCACACCCAAATTTGTTTCTGTGAAAAAAGAATTTAATTCAGCTACACTAGCTTCCAGTGAAACAAAGGGTACGTTTTAAGGCCCTCTGCACAGCCTTCAAAGCCCTTAACGGAATAGGCCCTGGCCATTTGAGGCAAAGGTTCAACTGGTATGTCCACGGTAGGACTATTTGGTCCACAGGAGTAAAAAACGTCCAAATCCATACATTTAAAAAAACTAGTTGGGGAGATAGGAGTTACATCACGTGCTCATCCAAGGCTTGGAAGAACCTGCTGTTCCACCAGAGGAATGCTGCAGATCTCCCCTCCTTTAGAAAGGGACTGAGGACTAGTCTGTTTACTCATTGACCTTCTCTCCACTAACGTGGAACACCATGGGGCCAGAATTTTAAAAAAAAGCCTTGTCAAATAATACGCCCAAAAGAGCATTGCGCTCCGCTACAGCCAACTTGCTACAAATTCCACGCACTAAAAAAGTGAATTGGGGGGACAGACGCTTTACTGTTGCGGCCCCCAGGCTATGGAATACTCTTCCCCTCCAAATAAAATCTTGTCCTTCCTTGATGAGTTTCCGGAGACAATTAAAAACATGGCTTTTTATTCAATAAGATCTTGATCTCCTTTTGCACATGATCTGTACAGCGCCGAGACACCTTGGGGTATTTGTGCGCTAAATAAATTTCATAAATAACTAAATAAATAAACGTACAGGCAGTGCATAGCTCCAGGACGGTGCACAGACATAATATCGACTCCAAAATATCGACTGGAAAGAATATCGAGTTGTAAATATCGTTTGGAGAAAATATCGACTAGACAGAATATCGACAGTCAAAATATCGTTTTTAAGGTAAGTGAAGTAATATCGACTGTAAATAATATAGACAGTGAAAATATCCAAGTATATAATCTAGATAGTAAAAAATATAGTTTTTTAAATAATATTTAATTATTTATAGTGTTTTTATGTTATATTATATGTGAAAAGTGTCATTTTTTTTAATTATTATTTTTAATTAATAATTTTTTTTAATTATTGTGTAATTTTATTCTGTAGCGGGTTGTGGGTTTATAGGGGAATAGGGTGGGAAGTAATTTAATTATAATAAATTAAATATGTAAATTTATTAATTGGTAGTAATAATTAATTAATTGGTAATTAAATAATATATGTTAATTATTTACAATTTAATTGGTAATTCATTTAATTTAATTGATTAATTGCTAATTATGTAAATTAAAATAATGTATTTTCTGTAGCGGGTTGTGGGTTTATAGGGGAATAGGGTGGGAAGTAATTTAATTATAATTAATTAAATATGTAAATTTAATAATTGGTAGTAATATTTAAATAATTGTTAATTAAAAAATATTTTTTAATTAATTAAAATGTAATTAGTAATTACTTTAATTTAATTGATTAATTGCTAATTATGTTAAATTAAAGGGGTATTTTTAGGGTTCAGGGTCAGTTTTCAGTTTTTGGGCAAAGGGGTATTTTTAGGGTTCAGGGTCAGTTTTCAGTTTTTGGGTAAAGGGGTATTTTTAGGGTTCAGGGTCAGTTTTCAGTTTTTGGGTAAAGGGGTATTTTTAGGGTTCAGGGTCAGTTTTCAGTTTTTGGGTAAAGGGGTATTTTTAGGGTTCAGGGTCAGTTTTCAGTTTTTGGGTAAAGGGGTATTTTTAGGGTTCAGGGTCAGTTTTGGGTTTTTGGGGTACATATACAATATTGCCTATTATTTCATTACATTTTGTTACTATATATATATGTTTTAAGAAATATGATGAAAAAAAAATTATTTTTTTACTTTCATTAATTATTTAATTATTAAAAGTTTTTTAAGTATTGTTAATTATATTTTAGTAATTAATTTTTTATATTAATGTAATTAAACATTGTTTTTAGTAAAGTCGATATTTTTTACAACGATATTTTTGTAAACGATATTTTGTACTCGATATTTTTGTACTTACCTGTTTGTAGATAGAAACTCGATATTTTGACTGTCGATATTTTCTCAACGATATTTTGGGTAGTCGATATTCTTTCAGTCGATATTCTTTTAGTGATCCCTCCAGGACACCTCAGGGTAACCGCTGCGCTCTATAAATACAATTAAGATAACAACAGGAATGACTTCTTGACTAAAAATCGAATCTAAAAATGATAGCATAGGGGGACATCTGCTCACTGCGGGGTGAACTTTTAAGCCTGCAACCTACCAGCATCGGAGCTTGCCGCACCTGTGGTCCTCACGCTGTCAGTCACCCTGCCGCTCCTGCCAGAGTCATTGCAAGGCTGCAGAGGGGGAGACTACAGCTCCCAGGCTGCTTAGCGGCTACACCGCCCACTTCCGACCACTCTCGCGCCCGGAGGCGCTTAAAGCTAAGAGGCTCCTTCGGTGGAGCGGGGGACATCTGCTCACTGCGGGGTGAACTTTTGAGCCTGCGACCTACCAGCATCGGAGCTTGCCGCACCTGTGGTCCTCACGCTGTCAGTCATCCTGCCGCCGCTGCCAGAGTCATCGCGCGGCCGCAGAGGGGGAGACTACAGCTCCCAGGCTGCTTAGCGGCTACACCGCCCACTTCCGACCACTCTCGCACCTGGAGGCGCTTAAAGCTAAGAGGCTTCTTCGGTGGAGCGGGGGACATCTGCTCACTGCGGAGTGAACTTTTGAGCCTGCGAACTACCAGCATCGGAGCTTGCCGCACCTGGGGTCCTCACGCTGTCAGTCACCCTGCCGCCGCTGCCAGAGTCATAGCGCGGCCGCAGAGGGGGAGACTACTGCTCCCAGGCTGCTTAGCGGCTACTTTGCCCACTTCCGAGCACTCTCGCGCCCGGAGGCGCTTAAAGCTAAGAGGCTCCTTCGGTGGAGCGGGGGACATCTGCTCACTGCGGGGTGAACTTTTGAGCCTGCGACCTACCAGCATCGGAGCTTGCCGCACCTGGGGTCCTCACGCTGTCAGTCACCCTGCCGCCGCTGCCAGAGTCATCGCGCCGCCGCAGAGGGGGAGACTACAGCTCCCAGGCTGCTTAGCGGCTACACCGCCCACTTCCGACCACTCTCGCGCCCGGAGGCGCTTCAAGCTAAGAGGCTCCTTCCGCGTCGTGGGACGCGCGCGGGCAACGCCGGGCTAAGCCCGGGCAAAGGGTGGGCCATCTGTGGCCGTCCGTGGCTGTACGAGGCTGGGCTGGGCAGCTCCATTAACATCTGTTTCTACGTATAAAGTACTGTGTCGTTTGACTCTGCCTAATAGGGAAAAGGAAAAGCATGGAGGGTGTGGGAGATGGACCAAGCACGCAGTTAAAAACGAGAAAGTCAAAAAAGCTCAAGAAAGCTGCTAAGCATGCCGGGGAGAACTGTATAAGGAACCGTATTGATGACTTGATAGAGGATTGTGCCATCCTACTTACATCTAAGCACCCAACAGAACATAGACTGGATGAGAGCAAAGGGGAAGATGTTGTTGAAACATTGCAGAGGTGCAGCAAACGGGGTCCGGCTGTTGTTCCTGGGAAGTTTCTGAGGAAAAAACTAAATGACCGTAACCTTGACGAAGGCCATGTTGATTCAGGAGCTCCTGAGAAAGCTAGTGTAGACCTAGAGGCAGAAGCATTTACCCTACCCCAGTTGACCCAATTGTCCATTGCACAAATAGGTTCTCTGCTCTGGCTGATATAGATTGTTGAAACATAGAGAGCGGGGATTCCTTAATCCAGCCAAGTACATCTGAGGCTCCACAGGGGCCCTGGGAGGTGGCGCAGGGTTTGGTGTCAAATTCGCATGTTTCCTTTTTTCCCAATGGAGGTGACAGTGCTGCTTTGTGCAGTGTGGTGAACCGACTATGTAATCTCATTGAATGCATACAAGTTAAGATTGAAACCCTAACTACCAAAGTACATAATGTAATTTCCAATGCTAGCTCATGCCATAATTGTAGTTTAGCTTAAAAACAGCAAAGTCTTACATCTACTGATAAACAAAAGCCAATAGCTCAGCACACCGCGTTACATCATGGTAGGGGTAGTTCGTTGAGGCAGGCTGATACTGTATACAGTGAAGTGGCCAGAGTCAGGGAGGGCACTCCGAAAGCCTCACTTATGAAAACCACTAAACATACGTATGCTGAATTTAATGAAGAATCTGGGAATCATAAGCCTAATAATAGTCTTATTAACAACTCTAACATGCCAAAGACGTCCTCTAGCAAATTGGCAGGTAGAGGCACTCCCCTATTCCACACTGCCCCTGTTGACTTATCTAAAGTGTACATGGTGAATGTTCTAAAATTGAGCTTAGGGAAGGATATAGAAACAAATGACTCCCTGACAAATGAAGCTTTTCATTGGATCAGACATACCAGAGGATGTCGATCTGTGATAAGGGATGATATATCCAGGGCAATAAGGCTCTCGTATCCAGGAGGCTGAGCTGACTGTATTGAATTGACCTTTAAACATGAGAATTTGGCACAAAACTTGATATTATTGGAATATAGATCCTGCTCCCCTGACCACTCCCTTATACAAATGAGATCTTCTCCCCCTCAGCAGTGGGTTAACTAAAGGGGAAAGCGAGCACCAGGTACAGGGCAGGGTGGGTCGAGTTTGGACTCTAATGATTGACTGGTAACTGATGGTAATGATTCTAGCCCCCCCGGTCACATTGTACTAGATACTTCAACCATGAAAGAAGACATTCTCCCAAGAGTCCCTTGTATAATGGTAGACTCTGGGGTGACTGGTGGGGAAGACAGCCCATTAGATCAGAGTTTAAATACAAACGCAAGCTTCCCCAAAAGCCTTGATAAATTTGGTTCGATCATGTCTTGGAACATCGCAGGGTTGAGTGCTAAGATTCAAAGCCCGGAATGGGCTCTGTTTATTAATCAGTTCACTATATGCATATTCCAAGAAACATGGCTACTTGACCCCCAATACTTTGTAGGGTTTTTAAACTATAACGTCCCCGCTGAAAAAAGTGAAAGAGGGCGAGCCTCGGGTGGTTTAGCAATTTGGGTCAAACAGGATTTAGAAATTATCGTAAAAGTACTTCCGACGAACCATAAAGATATACAGATTGTATCACTTATATTTAAACAGGCTAAACCTATAGACATTTACAACGTGTATGCTAGGAGCACAGGGCGGAAGAAATATGGTACTTTTGCTGCCCTAGAAGATCTTATAGAAAAATATTCCGCACATTCCCATATAGTTGTCGCAAGAGATTTTAACGCAACCTTTGAACCATTGTCAGGTGGCGAGTGTAATCTCACAGAGGAACAGGACAATCAGTGGGGGTACCCAAACTAGAGCTGGAGCCAGTGAAGAGGTGGACAGATTTCGCGATCCAGATTAACTCTATTTGCTTAAGCAAAGTACTAAGAGCGGCCAATGGTAGGACCCCAAAGGATAAGGTGGGTGCCATCACTTTTAAGAGCGGTCCCAGAGAAAGTAGAATTGACTATATACTAGTCAATCTCGAAATGTGGAATTATCTAGAGGACATGATGGTCGTTGACCTTCTTGAGAGTGATCATAATCCTCTATGTTTGACTCTATCATATTGGAAAGGGCCTACGGTATCTGAGGGACTGAGTGATGAATGCCCCCAAAATGTTGTCCTCACAAATGACATGCGCCACCTAAAGTGGGCCAAAGTTGCCGAAAGCCAGTCAAACATTGACTTTATTTTAAATAAGTTGGAACAAGCTAATAGGGAGCTGAGCGCCTGTACAAATGCCGAAGCCACTGTAGCAGACAGAGAAAATGGTATTAAGATACACGAAAACCTGTTTTCCCAACTAAAAGGCTTATTTGTTAAAACGAGTAAGCCAAATAAAGCCGTAACTAATAATTCTCCTTGTTGGTACACCAAGGAATGTAGAAAAGCACGCCTAGATCTAGGGCAGGCCATTAAAACAGGATCTAGTGCCAGCGTGCGCCTCGCAAGGGGTGTGTACAAAACTACCTTACAAAAATCCAAGCGTGCTTGGGACGAAAAGAAAGAGGGTGAGCTTAAGGAGGCTAGCTCAACCAAGAACTCCAAGCAATTTTGGAATCTGTTAAGATGGGGTTTTGAAGGCCGACCCGAAAAGCCACAAAACTGGGTCGCCCAAGATGAGTGGGTGGCCTACTTTAAGCCCCAATATGCTAAAGGCACGGAACTACACCCAGAACATAGAGGTGGGGTTATACACACTCCTTGGTCGGAAGTTTACTAGCAGGGACATTGAATATGCTCTAGACTCTGTTACACCTGGGAGAGCGCCAGGAATAGATGGCGTCCCAGTAGACATCTTCCTACATGACAGAGAACTTTGGGGGAGGTATATATTATTACTGGCAAACATGATAGCAAAAGGAGCACCCATACCTGAATCCTGGAATGGGGCTGAAATAATCCCAGTCTTCAAAAAGGGCGACAAGTCACTCCCTGGCAATTACCGCCCAATCAGTCTGATCGATACCATCCAGAAGATCTTTGGCAGACTGGTATTAAATAAAGTCCAGGAGTGGGAGTGCGAAATGAACATCCTATCCCACCTCCAAGCAGGATTTAGAGCCTGCATAAGTACAGTCGACCAAGTATTGCATTTTGCTATGCTCTACTGGAAGACTGTTCAATTAGGCGGGGGTAGCTTATATGCTGCCTTCATTGATTTGAGGACAGCATTTGATCTTGTTCCGCGCTCAAACCTGTGGCTCGTTTTAAATGATGTGGGTATGCCTCCTGCTCTTCTCTCCCTAATTATAAAACTTCATGAACACAACTTTGCCCAGATAAGATGGGGCCCTCCTGGAAGTGTTACAAACCAGTTTCCAGTAGAGAGGGGGGTGTGCCAAGGTTGCGTGCTAGCTCCTACCCTGTTCTCTTTTTACATCAATAATGTGGCAAAAGTCCTGATTGAAGCAAATATTGACGCTCCAATTTTAGCAGGTGCGAAGGTACCAATTTTAATGTTTACTGACGATTGTCTTATTATTTCCAAGACCCAAAGTGGTTTGCAAAAAGCACTAGGGATTTTTGAAACTTTTTGCACCAATTATGGGCTAGAAATAAATGTTTTAAAATCAAAGTTTATGACTTTTAATCAACACAAGTCATACAGGGGGAAAATATTTATAAATGACTTGCCCTTAGAACAAGTTAAATCATCTGTTATCTGGGAGTTACCATTCAGCATGACCTGCGATGGAACGAACAGATAGATTTAGCTATGCTTAAGCACCGGCAATTGGCTGGGGCACTGAATAGAGAACATGCCAAGTCTCTGACTATACCAGTGGCCCTGGCAATTGCTGTGTATAACGCAAAGGCGGTGAGCGCTGCACTCTACGGCATAGAGATATGGGAGTTTGGGAACTTAAATATGCTCACAGGCTCTAAAAATAGGTTTTTACGTAATCTGGTTAATCTACCACAGAGCACCCCCATGGGCCCTGTTTTCCAGGACCAGGTTATGAGACCAATTGAGATTATTGCAAATCTCCGTCCAGTTCTATACTGGAGGCGTTTATGGGTCACACCGGAATTGAAACTATTCGCCATGGGGCTCATGGACATAATTAAAAGTGATGTCTTCCATCAGGTAAAATGGCTCTCTGGATTTGGAGCGATTCTTAGAGAGCTGGGTTTGGTGGAGGTAGGGGAGGACCCAATTAATGCTACATTCCCGTCAAAAAAGGCAATCGAGGGTCTATATTGGGGATTGATATCCTCTAGAGCTTTTAGGACCGCTGCTCCACTTTCACTAATGGGGTTTTTTATGGAATTCAAGGATGAGACCCTATTTGAGCCATTCTGGGACGACATAGAAAAGCCACTGGATAGAAAGCTCTACTTTCAATTAAGAATAGGCAGTATTCCTGTTAGAGCATTCACATCCAGGTGGTCAAGTGGAGGAAATGCCTCATGTCCATGTTGCCCGGGTGCCCTGGAAACAATTGGCCATCTACTCTTTGGGTGCCCTGCATACTCTGCTCCGCGTAGAGTCTGGTTGCGACCAATGTCTAAACTGCTGGGCACAAGGAGTGGAATAGTGGCCATCAGAATTATTTGTACAGCAGGACAACATGTCCCTCATGGCCAACATAAATAAAAACCATATTACAAAGTGAGGCTACTCCACCACTAACAATGGACTTGGGGCAATGGCATGGCCAACATGCCATGTCCAGTCACTTCCTGCCTCTTGTGGTGACTTGTTGGCTTTTACCCTGTGGGGATATGGGCTGCCTGCTGCTGCTCCTATGCAGCATGTGTGTCTCTGCAGTGGAGACGCTACTGTGACTGGATACCTCACTATCTAGAGCAAGTCTCATTGCCCCTGTGACAACACTGGAGGCCTGTATGGCCTCAAGAACAGCTGTTATGATCAGCAGACCTCTGGCAACAACTCCACTGAAGTGGCCCATTTCTACTTGCAGTGGCCGTGTCCGTCTTGAGTGGAGGGTGGTTGCCTGGGCCAGGCTAGTAATTGCTCGGGTTAATGTCCCCATCCTGCTTGCTCTGCTCCTCTCACTATGTATTTACTGCCTCCTATCTTCAACCAACTCAGTGCAGAGTTGTCCAATCATCCCAGTCAGGGCATCTAACTTTGCATCCAGCAGAGCCTGGTTTTCAGTCATTTGGTGGGATAATATAGTGAAACCCTGGGCCACCTTGCTGTTTATTACATGCAACTGTCTTTGTTGCAGATACTGAATGTGCAGCATTGCCTGTTCAATGCTGCTGGGCTCTGCTTAGTCACCCGTGCCTGCCTGGAAGTGGGCATAGGCCTTGGACATGGCAGCCTCCGCAAGCACTGCATTTGATGCAGCTCTCGGATCCTGGTGACTGGAGTTGATACTGGTGGGGTTTCCTGCTGGTATGTGTGTTCCTGGCTGTCTGATGTACTTGGCCGGGACTCTGCCTGGACATCAAGTTCTGCCTCCATCTGGTCAATGTCCTGATCTTCCCCTGCTTCTTCTTGTGTGTCCTGGAATGGCACAGGTGCATTTATGTGGTACATTAAAAGAAAATAAATGCACATGTGAGAAACTAGCTCAGTGGTCGGACAATGCTTTTTATCTCATGTCAGCGAGTGACTAAACTGTTTGTGTACATGACTACATATCCCATGATGCAGCAGCTATGAATTTTAGTGCCTGAACAGAGTGTCTAGGGATGGGGTCTCCAACCTTTTCTGTAGTGAGAGCTAATTCTGCTCAAGGGAAGTCCTGCTGAGCTACTAACATATTTTATCACTGTAAAATGCTGATGATATATATTAACATTACACTATGACCACCCTAAGCACAATTATCAGTAGTAACCACCCAAAAATTCCAAGTGAAGTTATCAGCAGAATGCTAGGAAAACGTATATCAATAATAAATGCTTGTAATCAAGTAAAATTCTAATCACATGCTGTGTGCCACAAAGGGTAGTACCACAGCAGTAATTCTCCCCAACTCAAATTGAATTATCATTCAGCTAACAACTTTAAATGTGTTTCAGAATTGCAATATTTTGTCTTCATTACCCTATAAGTTTTTGAACATACACATATTTTTCAATTAAAATCCCTTTCCACTTTGAGCAATCAAACTCAATTTTCCAGAAAAAAACCCTTTACTTAAAAGCATAATTTTTTCCTTTAAAAATCAAATCGGTTTTCATTGTTAGAAAATACACAGTCCCAAAACATCAGATTTTGTTTTTATTGAGTACCGCCATGTAAAAATGCCTCTCATGGAGAAATTATGCTTCAAATACCCAGGTATTGGAATCATAGGCCATGGTTCCTCACCATAACACTAGGAATGCCTCTGTTATGCTATGAATGTCCACCATTAAACTAGGGCTACCGCTGTGCCACAGCTGGATGCCCAACATATATCAGTTATGGCCATTATTATGGGAGAAGCGGTTGCTACTCTGTCAGGAATGGCTAAAAGCAGGACAGTCATGCTCTTAATATGTCAGTGAGGGCAGCAAGTATGTAAATAATATGACTTGTATGCCCAAATTTCAAATCGGAGGGGGACCCCACATCAATTTAGGCAGGTCGATGGGGAAAGTAACAATCAAACACTGGAAGGGGACCTGCCCGCAATATTTTTTGTCAATGGCCTAGGAGAGGTCCTTAGTATTATAAAAATTGTCCTGAACCCGTGCAACTCATATAACAAGTTAGATTTTATCAAAATATATTTTTTATTTTTATGAATTCATTATCACAGTATATAAATATAAGTGGTTATACATCCGAATAAATAAACATATTCACAACAATTAATTGGTGGTTCTTACTTCATACTGACATACCCTTCACATTCTTACAAAACACATTCACACATCATGCATCCTACAACACTAGGCAGAGATGATTTTTAGGTGACAAGGGGACCGATGATCAAATGTCCGGGTTGGTTCAGAAGGTTCCTGAATAGGAACAGACGCCAACGCGCGTTTCGGTGTATGGCCCCGTCCGGGGCAACACCTTCATCAGGGCAAAGTGGGGTACAGAAGAAGGAACCACACATGTACAGAAGATCTGTATGGGAAAACATATTAAAAACATATATTTTAGAACACATACTTGCATGGGTTCAAGGTACAATGAGGCAAAGATATATAGATACTCATACACATAGCGACTTGCAGTTTGTACTGTCCAGACTAAGCCCAGAGACAACATTTATGTAATAAAGAAAATACAGAAGAAGGAACCACCCATGCAAAACACCATATGTTGGTGAAACAGGAAGGGAGATCCGGTTGCGCATTGGAGAGCACAAATCCAATATACGCACTGGCAAAAGAGGAGCCCCCCTAGTGGAACACTGGATATCCAAGGGGCATTCCGAAAATGACCTCAGATGGTCCATACTGGAAAAAATTCAAACTCCTCCAGGTACCAACCCCACATCGCTGAGAAAAAAACGTGAGGTCTTCTGGATCTTTTTTCTTAACAGCATGGAGAAGGGCCTGAACGAGGAATGCCCTTGGGCGAATGCCCTACTGTAAATTTTGGTTCAAGTGTACCCTGCTATCTGCCGAGAGTATTCCTCTGTTTTGTCTATTGTTTCTAAGTACTCCTAACCTCACCCCTTGTTCTGTAATAATGGGCCCCCACCACTAGATGGCCGCCGCAGTTTTATTGCAGGAATGTATACCTGTCTAAACTCGTCCTCTATGCCGTTTAAAACGCTAGGACCCTTTGTTCTGCAGTGATGGGCCCCCACTACAAGATGGCCGCCGCAGTTCCATCACAGGAATGTACACCTGTTGAAACCCGTCCTCTATGTCGCGTATAACGCCAGGATTCTCCCGCGTTCCTTCACCTGAACCTGATACCGGCTCCCTTTCTCAGTATATATAGTCTCCCTCCAATGCCATACGCCCTGCCCATCTCCGTGTGAGCGACCCGGACCGCCGACTGGAGACTGCTCCCTGCCTATGCGCCAGGTAAGACTGCCGACCTAGTTGAGTAGTCTCAGCTATAACCCGTAACCGCCTTCTCTGCAGTCCCGCATTTTGATAATATTCGTTCTTCACCCCCCAGGCTGCATCCAGAGGGTATCAAACCAAACTAGAAACCATCCTGACGGCAGCTCGGACGAACCCGCCCAAGACATCCTCAGTGGTAGGCTAGCATCTATTTTGACTTGTTCCTTCCGTCGATGTTCGATGCAGCCGAATCTTCACTTATCCCCCCTGTTCCTTTTGTTGCAGACAAGTCCCATCTACACTCCCAGCCGGCGGCCCCATGCTCTGACCAGAACCAAACTGTGATTTTCGCCCTAACTAAGAAAAGGTACCCCTGAAACATTTTCTGATGTTATTATAACGCGTGTCTTTCTTGGAGCCAGGAAGATACTAACAGTTAGCGTTTAACTGAACCCCCATTTCCGATGTTTCAGATATATTTATTCCATACGGGCATCAGACAAAGTCAGCACCCTCCAACTGTCTTCCACGGTATCGCTCCCTCGACGTGAAGGTATGCGTTTATAAACTGTGACACTGTACTCCATTTCACATTTAGGCTAAAAACCAATTTTGGGTAAGACCAGCATACTGATGTTGCCGTTTGTTTCACCCTAGGGACCCTCAATCGTACTTATCCTTGCGTCACCCCCCTCGGGGCGCACTCCGCCACATATAAATTGGGGAGGTGGCTCCCTCTATCCCTGCCTTTCATCTACGGCACACGATCCTTTTCAGGCATAAAGCAAATTGCCTGCTACTGTGGCTAACCGTACGCCAGCTCCTTTTGCTACCAGCAGGTAAATTGTCAGTCAGCACTAACATTATATTAGGCCATAGAAGATGTCCTCCGTTAATATTTCCATCTAGGTTTTAAAGTTCTTCTTTTCTTCTCTCTTTTTGAAAGTGTTTATATATTGGTGTGTTTTCTTTATTACATAAATGTTGTCTCTGGGCTTAGTCTGGACAGTACAAACTGCAAGTCGCTATGTGTATGAGTATCTATATATCTTTGCCTCATTGTACCTTGAACCCATGCAAGTATGTGTTCTAAAATATATGTTTTTAATATGTTTTCCCATACAGATCTTCTGTACATGTGTGGTTCCTTCTTCTGTACCCCACTTTGCCCTGATGAAGGTGTTGCCCCGGACGGGGCCATACACCGAAACGCGCGTTGGCGTCTGTTCCTATTCAGGAACCTTCTGAACCAACCCGGACATTTGATCATCGGTCCCCTTGTCACCTAAAAATCATCTCTGCCTAGTGTTGTAGGATGCATGATGTGTGAATGTGTTTTGTAAGAATGTGAAGGGTATGTCAGTATGAAGTAAGAACCACCAATTAATTGTTGTGAATATGTTTATTTATTCGGATGTATAACCACTTATATTTATATACTGTGATAATGAATTCATAAAAATAAAAAATATATTTTGATAAAATCTAACTTGTTATATGAGTTGCACGGGTTCAGGACAATTTTTATAATACTAAGGACCTCTCCTAGGCCATTGACAAAAAATATTGCGGGCAGGTCCCCTTCCAGTGTTTGATTGTATGCCCAAATTGTCAAGGACGGAAATATTATGGCTATGGCACATTTATACCATGAATGGGCATACTTGCGTCAGAGATAATACTCTTATGATGTAGACCAGCATACATATTTGGCAGTCCTTGACGCTGGGAGTAGCTTTAAGGAATCAACACTGTTTATTTGGGAAGGACACAATGTCACACACCCTCACAAAAATGAATGTGATGCTTTTAATTTTCTCTGCCCTGGATGCATACTCTCTTCTCCTCAGCTCTTTGGTTGAGCATGCTCCCAACTAACACATTTTCACTTTAGTTCTTGCAGTCACACCCTTTGGTGGGTCAGCCCTGGTTACTGCTGCTACTATTCTTTGATGTCACACACAGTGCGACTGATCGAGCAGGGCGGATAACATGGCCAATCTCCTTCTTAGGTAGATTTAAAGTGGATAAAGATGGTTCATGTGGCAGACCCATAGGCCAACACTGCAGTTTCCATATGCTACAACACCCTCCGCATACTCTGCAAGACCTTCAAATGGACCCACCCCCTGAATCCAGGAAGACCGTCACCCATGCACTCATCACCAGCAGGCTGGACTACGGGAACGCCCTCTATGCCGGAATCAACAAATCTCTACTCCACAAACTTCAGACTGTCCAGAACGCCGCAGCCAGACTCATCCACTGCATCCCAAGACAAGACCACATTACCCAGCATATACGAGGCCTCCACTGGCTCCCCGTCAAAAAAAGAGTGACCTTCAAGCTGCTCACACACACATATAAAGCCCTCCACAACACCGAATCCCAATACCTCAACAAAAGAATCTCCTTCTACACCCCCAAAAGATACCTCCGCTCCGCTGACCAGGCCTTTCGCCGAAATGGTAAGCTACCAGTAGCTCCATAAATCCCTGATTGATTGATAGACCACCACAGTGTGTGTTTGAGTGTTATCAACAGGCCCAGCCATTGGTTTTGCTGTCTGTAACGCTTAAGGGTAGGGAAATGAGCAGTGCTGCCTTCTTTAATATTCTCAGAATCTCTGAGATTGGCTTGGTTTGGCTTCACCTCTGAGAGCTACTTTGAGGGTGCTGGTGAGCTACCAGTAGCTCCCGAGCTACTGGTTGGAGACCCCTGGTCTAGGGGTATCTATGTTATATGATTGGGGACTGCTGGGTACTGGCAGGTATGTGTGATTAATAGGTATTATGCATTTACAGAGGTGGTTGCAGAGGTGTTTATTGTCCCTGAGGCACACACTTTCCAGGATCATGTTGTGGTACAATAGATGAGGGTGTGAGCATTAGATGGACCCACCCTGGACCCTTGGGCTTGTGCCAGCCATGCCTCTATCATTGCCTTGGCACAAGAGCGCATGTCGTACCACCTCTTCTTGAGGTCGTCGATGGACCCATCTGTGACTCCCAGGTCATTGAGTCAAATTAATTTATTCGTATTTCATTTTTGAAAAACACAAAAGCACAGATAAGATTACATTTCCTGGAAAAAAATAAGGCAGTTCAATTTGATTACATTTAGGTCCTGAAGGAAAAAACTACAATCTTACTTAATTTACATCCTAATTGTCTTTCTTAGTCTGATCACACATTTTAAGTAGCTTTCTACAATCCCCACTGTCATTTCATCTTCCATACATTGTAACTTTAAATATGCAGCTCTACATTGTCTTAACCCATGCTGCCTTAGAATCGATAGTAGGGAAAATCTCCTCGGCAGCATGTAGAACCTACAGAAGAGAGTGACATGCAATGTTGATTGTACCGAAATACCGTCACATGGACAAGGTACTAAAGTGCGTGACCAGTCATTCATCTCAGGAAATGTGGTAAGCCTGTGCTCGATACCTAAGTGAAAGCGAGTCAATAGCATCCGATCAAAAGGTCTTGTCACATATGACAGATATGGCTGTATCCCAGTGCATGTCAGCATAATATGGTTATCCATGACGGAGAGTTTTTCTTTTTCCTTTAACCATCGCTTTTCCTCCAGATGGGACAGGTAATCCCATTTAAGGGCCTTTCTGGGGATAGTTGTCATGCACTCCGGGTTTACAAAGAATTCTGGGTGGCCAATTTCATCTGCCATGTCCTTAATGTGTCGTAACCATGGGATGTGATACGCATTATCCAGTTTTAAACAGTCCATAATCACATCCTGGTTAAAAACTGCTTCAGGGGTGTTCCATATCTTGTGGCAAAGTAATAAGGGGCAAGTCTTTATAATATCAGCAATATGCTTGATGCCAACTTCAGAATGGCAAATGTATGTGGCAGTTGAACTAGGTATTAATAGTAAGTAACGCAGGAAGATGTTTTCACAATTTTGCTCAACCTGTGCATTAGTAAACCCCCATATACATGCGCCATATGTGGCTGTTGAAACACATTTTGATTTATAAATTGCTAGCAATTCTGGCACAGGTCGACAGCCCAATTGTCTTGAAAGACTTATAAGCGCCCTAGTAGCTCTTGAGAACATAGTTTTCCTTGCTAATATTGCAGCTGGCCAAGTTCCCTTCTGATCGAAATTCATCCCTAAATTTTTCCACCCACTCAATTTTTTTGCCATTAATGAAGATATCGCATTTCCAGGTCATTGATTTGTTGCAGTATTTCCCTTCAGATTTTCTGTTTATCTGACTCTGTGAAATCCCGAAAGGCCCAGCCTAAAAGCTGTTTGTGATTGTTGCAGCAACCATCTGTGAGAATTTCTAATTCTCTTTCTGAAAACTTTATTTTGTATTTTCACTCCTTGGCTCCCTCCTCGCTCTGCTTTCTGTCCATTGCAGAGCGTGTTTGGTGTCTGCATGAAGTCTGGATGTTGCTAATGGCTCCACTGTGTGCTTCTACTGTTCTGCGAGATTCACAATGGACATTACTTCCTGGTTTGGGATCTGTCTGCTGTTCCAGGAAGTGATCGGGCATGTTTTAAAGCCACAGTTGAGTCGCAAGGCAATTACTGGCTTCGCACTAGCGAGTCTGTAATTGTCCAAAAGGTGCGAGTGGCTCGTGTCGCAATTTGACTGTGAGAGGTTCGCAAATTGCTCAAGTGTCGTAATTTGCAAGCTTCTCATGGCCAATTTGCGACATGAGCCACTCGCAACTAGCGGACAATTAAAGACTTGCTAACTGCGAACCCAGTAATTTAAATGCGACTCAATTGCGACCCACAAATTGAGGGCCAGAATTGGTTGTACATTCCGTTTCTCACAAATTGCAAAGCGGTATTTCACATGGTCGTACATCTGGTCCTGAGTTTCTTTCCTGGTCACATGATCTTCGTGACAAGCAATGTCTTCAGACAGGGGAAATACAAAATGAAAGGGGTTATCTTTAAAGTTTAAACCTTGTGCTAGTGAACCCCTAATCTCCAACATACACTACAGAATGTCTATATATCTATTTTACACTGTATAAACAACACATGCTAGATGTGGTTTCTGATATGTTCGCCACATCTGGCATCCCCACGGAAACGGCAAAATGTTTTCAAAAGTGTTTTTTTATCACACTGAAAAAAATCTATGAGTTTAAACGTTATGCAAGTAAACCCTTAACGTCCAGCTTTTACTACAATATGTCTATATATACTTTATAGAGAACACGCGCTCGTCACGGTTACCAACATCATTGCAACTTTTAATGTTGCTGTAGAAACCAGAAATTGATTCAAAAGTGTTTTTTTTATCAAACTTAAATCAAAAATACAAGTTTAAATCTTATGCTAATAAACTCCTAATGCCCAACATGCACTACAATATGTCTTTATATGTGCTTTAATCTTTTTAGAAAACATTGTTGGGCGCGGTTACTGACATCATTGTGCCATTTAGCATCCCCGCAACAATGTGGCGATGAACAATTTAAAAAAAAAGTTATTAATAGACTAAAAGTAATGAGAAGCAGCTATACAGATAAGTTTTAAATCAGTGGTCCGTAAAATACATCTAATGATTAAAATTCTAATATATTTACAAAATCACTTTAAAAGCAATGGTTACAGAGCCATTATAGTTAGCAAATGGAATGTAAAAAACTTTAGAAATTAAAATGAAAAAACCAAAAGTTACAAGGACATTATAGTTAGGAAATAACATTAAAGAACCATAAAAATTCACCAAAAAACAAGGTTACAGAGCCATTATAGTTAGGAAGTTGAATTTAATAAACCTTAGAAATTCAATTAAAAAAACAAAGGTTACAGGGACGTTATAGTTCAGAAATACAATAAAAAAAATAAGAAATTCACAGTAAAAAACAAAGGTTACAGGGACGTTACATTTAGGCTCACATTTCAATCGCACAAAACCATAGAAATTCAGCTGTTATAGTTACCTGAGCTAACAATAATGTAATTTGACATGTCATCAGTAAGGTCACTGACAATATCATGAGTGATGTAATATGTGAGGTCATACATTGTGCATTGCAGGTGAGGACAATATAGTGCTACAACTACAGAATTTCTCTGGTTTTCTACAAGTGAAATGTGAGCCTAACTATAAAGTTATCATATATATAATTTCAGCTACCTAATGATTGAAGAAAGCCATTGCACTCTGGAATAGTTTCTGGTGAAAAGCAATATTTTCGCTAAGTGGAGGAATGCGTTCAGTATAAGCGCATCTTGGTGATGACCTGCAAACCTTTAGCCTTGATCACAAACAACGAGTTGCCATTTTGTTCTCATATTTACACACATATCATATGACATCATACTAACCACTGAAAACTGACTTCTTACTATTATGCTAAATATACAATTGTGGCAGTCAAGTCATTATTTATTTTCTCTGCACAATATAACTAAACAGAGCCATTTCATTAAACAATAATAGGTTCCATTGTAATATTACATGCCCATTCTTCCTAAAATTGCATACAAAGAGAATTTCCAGTATAAAAAACCCCAAAGAACAGGCCTACTGTGGGCACTGCCTGTTTATATATTTCCATATATATATATTTTATTTTTTCTGGGTTCCTTTAGTGACGCTAGCACTGATAGTGAATCTATATATTTGTTTTTCACTGTCTCTCTCTTGTTCCTTTTTCCTCACTCTTGAGAATTTTATGATGCAGCACACACTTTTTCTTTATGATAAGAAAGCAACTGATGATGATAAGTGGATGTGATAGTGAGAACCAATCAGCAAGCCCCCCTTGGTGTTACTACTATAAGGTGCTTTCTTCTCTCTCTCAAATTTTTCACGCATTTCTTTGGCAGGTTCTCCTTCTTTTGTGGTGTATTGACATTGTTCCAAATTGAACATATAGACACTTGGATTAGTGGCAGTGAGCCCTACCTTTAAGGGAGTCCTTCAAAAAAGTGGCATACCCCTCTGGTATCTTAACAGATTAGTGGTTTTGTTCAACATCAGTCAGGTCCTTTTTTGTCAATAGGTTGTTGCGTGGGGAGTGGCCTAACAGTTTCTTTTCCCCTGATGCTCCTTCTGTGTTGATGAACATTGAAAGTACTCCCTGGAATATGGCTAAGCCCACCCTGTTTCATAAGAACCAGAATGAGAATGGATCTTGACCATCCCTCAAACAGAATGCGTCTTCAAATACACCAGAGCATTTTTTCCTTGGTTCTATTCCACCACCCTTGGGGGTTCTTAAAAAGGGGGGTATAGGATACTGTTCAGTAGTCCTGTTATGCTAGGGAGACAGTATTATGTGCCCCACAAAATCTCTGTACCCCTTCCTCAAAAACAAAAATATACCTGGGATTCAATAGATGTGAAATGCATTATACCATCACATTATCCAGAGATTACATCCTTTCAATGTGCAAGCCAATGAGCCTTCTCTTCTGGGTATGAGTGCACCATTTAGGTAGAAATGAATAAACCCTTTTTATGTCTTTGGCATCTATGAATTTTTAATAGTTGCATTAATGCTCTTTTGAAATTGTGGTTATGTATTGTTGACACAAACATCACAACTGCCTTTTTTAAAACACTAGAGCAGGCACCAAGATCTCTGCAAGCATGTGTTGCATTGCAAAAACTACTAAAATTTGAGATGTGTCAAATTTACTATAGGTCTGGTGCCGATGTTGTCATCTGCCACACAAATGCTAGTAATTCTTTGACACTATTTGCGATTTTACATTGGGCTTTAACATAAAGGCAGAATGTGAGGTGTCTTGTATGAGCTTTGAACTCACTGCATACTTTCAAGTATTAATCTCTTCACGCCGATGACTGATCAAAGCAAAATCAAGTAAAAGTATAATCTTGGGGTAAACTATACATATAACAATTTCTTTTAGTCTCTTGATAGTTTTTGTTTTCTTTTGGAACTAACATTCAACACAATGCCAGCTCATGTTATTGATTGCCTGATTTTGGGCCCGGTTGGGCAGTATTCCAAGGTAGGATACTGCTCTGCCTGATTAACAAGAGGGCTAGTGTTCTCTTGGATTTTCCCAAGGGTCACACCTGGGTTCATTTGTACTGCCTGGTAAATCTGCCAGGAAAGATTTGGACCTTCTCCTATACCATGAGGGACAAACAATGCCCCCATTACCGGAGCACAACCAGCCCTGTCATCTGGGACCTGTACTCCTGGGTTTTATAATCAATCCAAAAACTGATATTCAGAAAAGGGAAATATGAAGGAGGAACTTCCCTGCATGTGGTGCTATTATCTGGAACAATATAGATATCACCAGTAGAGAACTCAGTAGGTGGTTACTAGATGGCCAACCCTTCTTCAACCATTTGAAAAAGTATATGAGAGGCCAGAATATTTGACCTCAAGTGACATTGCCTTAGCAAGTATTGCTTATTTTCTGCTTTGCCATTTAACTGTGTTACAGTTTACCAAGCAATTACACCACAGAACACCTGACTTTAGAATCAAACATTGTAAACAGTACCGTGGGACTGTTAAACAAAGGATGATATGCAAAAAAATATAACGATATGTGCATTTTGATAGCCAACACTTCATCAACATGTTCTATAGTCTAAGCTGTGAAAAACTTTCTTCATCAGGAATAAAAAGACGGGCACTCTTCGGGTCACTATCTTATACATGTCACAATTCGTGCTGCATGTGGAGTAGTGTGGCTCACTGGTTAGAGGCGGCAGTCCTGAGAGCAGAAGTCAGCCTGGGACCAGGGTTCAATTCCCGACGCGGCAGGGTCGTGGACCTTGGTCAGCGGACTCGATAATTCTCGCTTCGGTGCTTACTCTAATCAGGGGTTCCACTCGGCAACTCTGGGCATTAGCTTGCCTAATCTCCACAACGGCCCCACCAATTCCGGGGATGCCTGGCTCCACCTTGGGGACTCCCAGCAAGGGACCATCCCACAGGGAAAGCCAGGACGGGTTCCCCAGAGTTATACAGCGCCGGGACGCCCCGTTGCTGGGGCAGCTGTGCGCTTTACAAGTGTACTACATTTACATTTACATTTACATTTATGTGAATAAAACAAGGGTATTTTCGGTGAAAATATAACATCAATGTAAAAATATTGTAAAATGTCCACCATGTATATTAGAGGATTTTCACCTCCTTCTTATCCATAAACCGGTGTTTGTTTTTATTTACATGATGTGAGGATCGTCAGATGTGTATAGGATGGCGTATGGTGTCAGTTTCACTAACATTGTCGAATGCTGAGGGCCGAAGCGGTCGCCAGACCTAGTTTCCATAGAAAAAGCATTTTTTGATTTGCCAATATCTTTGGCACCGGTTGACACATCTTCGCAAACTTTTCAAAACTAATGGGGCACTCTAGTCAGCTCCTGCTTTGAAAGTTTCAGGATGATTTGTCAAGCAAGGGCAGAGAAAAAAGGGGATCCCAAAACACGTCTTCTCCATGTTAATTTACAAAGTAAACTTTAGACAAAGTTTCAGCCTGAACTGCTGAATGGAATTACACCAAATATGGCAAAAAAGGTAAGTCTTGGTCTAGAAAGTGGGCTTTTTTAAATGGTGTAAATCAATTCAGTAGTTGCTGAGAAATTAAAAAAATAAAAATATCGATATCTGAGCACTGAGGTGGATTCACGAACCCTCCCGGGCACGAGCTTCACTCTGATTGGCTGTCAACACCCCAAACCAGGAAGTGTTGGCAGCCATCTTGTGACTTGGTAACCGAGTCACAAGAAAAAGGGTGACAAAAATAGGAAAAACAAGAAAAGGGGGCAGGGTAGAAATGCGCTGATCCCCTAGGCCTGCTCAGGACCCCCAGGGCCAAAAAATGCTTCTTTTTTTTAAACAAATCAGCTGAATTCATGCAGGGTGCGCAAATCCGGCCCCAATTTGGACTGAAGCTGCTTAAGTGAAGCCTTGGACACACCCAGATAGAGAATATTGCCATAGTCCAATTGGGATATGACCAAAGCCTGAACCACTGTTCATTGAGCAGATACAGTTAGGCAGCTGAGTATTTTTCTTGGCCATCTAAGGATTCCAAAGCAGGTGGATACTACCTTTTTACTTCTTAACAAATTCTACTGATTAACTTGTCCAATTACCCTGGTAGTACATATGCAGTCTAATAATCTCTCTATCACTGCCCATGCACTTTTACAATGAGCTATCCAGCACTATGCACTCATGTAATCACTTTGCCAATAAAAAAGCAGTTATAAATGTATCATGCCCTCTCTTTGCAGTCCTTTTATCATGCAGTCAGTATCCATATACTCATGCAATGACCCAGATACTAACTCATGCAGTGTTAAAATCTCGTGATGACCAGTATTGCAGTACAGTCATCACACTGTCAGTACCTATACACTCCTCCAATTACGCAGCCAGTTTCATATCCTTTTCTAATCACTGTGCCAAAACAGAAGCACTTATAAATTCGCCATGTACTCTCCTAGCAGTATTCTAATCATCCAGTCAGCATGTGTGTACTCATAAAATGACCCAGTCAGTAACAGTACATTTCAAAATAGAAGTGCAGTCTGTCAAGTTTTAAAATGTGCATGGACGTGTGTGTGAAGTATGTCTGTACTTGCATATGTTGCGTTAAGGTATTTCTGATGAGACTAGTTTTTATAAGTGTCTAGAGAGGTACAGTTGAAATATGTCACATCATTTTTGGCGTTTGATTTAACATTGCTGTCCCCTAACCACCTTCATAGTACTGATTTACTCCTCTAATTACCCAGGTAGTACCTATGCAGTCTAGGAATACCCCTGTTAGTCCAGAAGCACTTCTCATATCACACATTCAGCGCTATCTACTTTTGCAATCACTCCGCCAATACCTAAGCACTTCTGCATTCACCATGTACACTTTTTGCAGCACTGTAATCAGGTCAGTTACTAGTCACATACTTATGCAATGGCCTAGGTACTAACACAACCATAGCCACAATACTCTGTGCACTATCCATGCACACCTCTAACCAGCTACATACTACTGATTTACTCCTCTAATTACCCAGGTAGTACCCATGCAGTGTAGGGATCCCCCTGTCAGTCCCATGCTTTTCTCCAATCACCCATCCAGCACTATCTACTTATCCAATCACTCCGCCAAAACCTAAGCACTTATACATTCACCATGGCCTTGATACCAACACAAGCATAGCTACAATGCTCTGTCACTATCCATGCAGATCTCTAACCACCTACATACTACTGATTCACTCCTGTAATTACCCATGTACCATTCATGCAGTCTAGGAATCCTTCTGTCAGTCCCCATGCAGTTCTCCAATCACCCATTCAGCACTATCTACTTATGCAATCACTCCACCAATACCTGAGCACTTATAAATTCACCATGCACTCTCTTTGCAGCACTGTAATCATTCTAGTTACTAGTCACGTACGTATGCAATGGCCTAGGTACTAACAAAGGCACAGCTACAATACTCCGTGCACTATCCATGCAGACCTTTAACCAGCTACATACTACTGATTCACTCCTCTAATTACCGAGGTAGTACCTATGCAGTCTAGGAATCCTCTTGTCAGTCCCATGCACTACTCCAATCACCCATTGAGCATTATCTACTTAACTAATCACTCCACCAATACTTAAGCACTTATAAATTCACCATGACCTTGGTACTAACACAAGCATCGCTACAATACTCTGTGCACTACCCATGCAGACCTCTAAGAGGCTACATACTACTGATTCAATCCTTTAATTACCCAGTTAGTACCTATGCAGTCTAGGAATCCTGTCAGTACCCATGCACTTCTTTAATCACCCATCCAGCACTAGTTACTTAAGCAATCAGTCTGCCAATATCTAAGCACTTGGAAATTCATCATGCACTCTCTTTGCAGCACTGTAATCATTTCAGTTACTAGTCATGTACTTATGGAATGGCCTTGGTACTAACACAACCATAGCTACAATACTATGTGCACTATCCCTGGAAACCTCCAACCAGCTACATACTACTGATAAACTCCTGTAATTACCCGTGTACTACCCATGCAGTCTAGGAATCCCCCTGTCAGTCCCATACACTTCTCCAATCACCCATCCAGCACTATCTACTTATGCAATCACTACGCCAATACCAAAGCACTTATTAATTCACCATGCACTCTTTTTGCAGCACTGTAATCATTGCAGTTACTCGTCATGTACTCATGGAATGGCCTTGGTACTAACAGAAACATAGCTATAATACTCTGTGCACTATCCATACAGATATCTAACCAGCTACATACTACTGATTCACTTCTCTAATTATCCAGGTAGTACCCATGCAGTATAGGAATCTTTCTGTCAATCTCCATGCACTTCTCCAATCACCCATGCAACACTATCTACTTATCTAATCACTCCGCCATTATCCAAGTTCTTGTAAATGCACTCAGGCACTCTCCGTGCAGTAATGTGATGTTTTAGTCACTAGCCATGTAGTCATGAAATGGCCCAGACTCTAACACAAACACTGCTATAATATTCTGTGCATTATTCGTGCAGATCCTCTAACAAGGTACATACTATTGATTCACTCCTCTAATTACCCAGGTAATATCCATGCAGTCTAGGAATACTCCTGTCAGTCCCATGCACTTCTCCAATTACCCATTCAGCACTATCTACTTATCAAATCAATTTGCCAATACCTAAGCACTTATAAATGTACCATGGCTGTGGTACTAGCACAAGCATAAGCATAGCTACAATACTCTGTGCACGAGCCATACAGACTTCTAACCAGCTACATACTACTGATTCACTCCTCTAATTATGTAGGTACTAACTATGCAGTCTAGGAATCCCTCTGTCAGACCTCTGCATTTCTCCAATCACCCATCCAGCACTATCTTCTTATCCTACATTCCGCCAATACCTAAGCACTTATAAATTCACCATGCACTCTGTTTGCAGGACTGTAATCATTCCATTTACTAGTCACGTACTTATGCAATGGCCTAGGTAGTAACAAATTGACAGCTACAATACTCTGTGCACTATCGATGCAGACCTCTAACCAGGTACATACTACTGATTCCCTTCTCTAATTACCTAGGTACTACCCATGCAGTCTGGTAATCCCCCTGTCAGTCTCATGCACTTCTTCAATCACCCATCCAGCACTATCTACTCATTATGCAATCACTCCACCAATACCTAAGCACCTATAAATTCACCATGCACTCCTTTTTCAGCACTGTAATCATTCCAGTTAGTAGTCATGTACTTATGAAATGGCCTTGGTACTAGGACAACCATAGCTACAATACACTGTGCTCTATCCATGCACACCTCTAACAGCTACACACTACTGATTTACTCCTCTAATTACGAAGGTAGTACCCATGCAGTGTAGAAATCCCTTTGTCAGTTCCATGCACTTCTCCAATTACCCATGCAGCAATATCTCCTTATGGAATCACTCTGCCAATACCTAAGCACTTCTGCATTCACCATGTACACTTTTTGCAGCACTGTAATCAGGTCAGTTACTAGTCACATACTTATGCAATGGCCTAGGTACTAACACAACCATAGCTACAATACTCTGTGCACTATCCATGCACACTTCTAACCAGCTACATACTACTGATCTACTCCTCTAATTAACCAGGTATTACCCATGCAGTATATGAATACCCTTGTCAGTCCCATGCATTTCTCCAATCACCCATCAGCACTATCTACTTATCCAATCACTCCGCCATTACCTAAGCACTTATAAATGCACCATGGCCTTTGTACTAACACAAGCATAGCTACAATACTCTGTGCACTATCCATGCATATGTTTAACCACCTACATGCTACTGATTCACTTCTGTAATTACCCAGGTACTACCCATGCAGTGTAGGAATCCCCCTCTCACTCCCATGCATTTCTCGAATCACCCATTCAGCTCTATCTAATTATACAATTACTTTGCCAATACCTAAGCACTTATAAATTCACCATGCATTCTGTTTGCAGGACTGTAATAATTCCAGTTACTACGCATGTACTTATTGAATGGTCTTGGTAGTAACAGAAGCATAGCTACAATACTCTGTACACTATCCATGCAGACCTCTAAACAGCTACATACTACTGATTAACTCCTGTAATTACCCATGTACTATTCATGCAGTCTAGGACTCCTTCTGACAGTTCCATACACTTGTCCAATTAACCATTCAGCACTATCTGCTTCCAATCACTCCGCCAATACCTAAGCACTTATAAATTCACCATGGCCTTGGTACTAATACAAGCATAGCTACACTACTTTGTGCACTATCCATGCAGATCTCTAACTATCTGCATACTACTGATTGACTTCTCTAATTACCCAGGCACTACCCATGCAGTGTAGGAATTCCCCTGTGAGTCCCATGCATTTCTCTAATCACCCATCCAGCACTAAATACTTATCCAATCACTTTGCCAATACCTAAGCACTTATAAATTCACTACGCATTCTGTTTGCAGGACTGTAATCATTCCAGTTACTACTCATACTTATGGAATGGACTTGGTAGTAACACAAGCATAGCTTCAATACTTTGTACACTATCCATGCAGACCTCCAACAAGCTGCATACTACTGATTCACTCCTCTAATTACCCAGGTAGTACCCATGCAGTCTAGGAATCCTTCAGTTAGTCCCTATGCAGTTCCCCAACCACCCATGCAGCACTATATACTTCTCCAATCAGTCTGCCAATATCCAACCACTTATAAATACACTCAGGCACTGTCCCTGCAGTATTGTAATCTTTAAGTCACTAGCCATGTACTCATGCAAAGATACAGGGACTAACCATGCAGTTCCACAATCACATGTGTATTACTAATGCTGTGCTGTAGTATTTTACACACTACTCATACACTCCTACAATTATGCAGGTAGCACTGTTTCACTGCTCAAATCATTGATGTAGTTTCATTGTATGCAGTTTTATAGTTATACATGTAAATATTTTTATATAATTATTTTAATTATAATAAATTGTTTTCAGAACGGTTCTTTTTTTACAGATATTTTGCATAAATATTAAGACAGAGTTACAATGACAAGACAACAGCAAAGAAAAAGAGAACGAAGAAAAGAGGCCTATGTAAAAAAAATAGCAAAAGAGCAATTAGATCAAGTACAACATGGATCCTTAAAGAAAAAGCCTTCTGGTAAGAGAAGTAAAGATTTTTGTATAGAGTGTTTCAAATTCTAAAAAATAAAGAAGAGACAGATAGAACAAGAACAGTGAAACAAAAGGAAAAGAAAAACGAACAAAACAGTGCAAAATTGGATTATCTTTTTTTTTTTTTAAAACCTTTATTAAAAAGAAAAGGAATACAGTTACAGGCCTACAACCACCAGGGCCGGCCAGTCATATGCAATAACAGTAACGCAATAAGACACAGCTCATCAGCCGACAACCGAAGGTCCGGCAGCGAGAAAGCATGATATTATCCAAAGTTCGTGGCAATAAGAGGATATTTAAAAGGTTTCACATTTTATACAAAATAAACAACAAAAACTTAACCATAGAAAGAGTCGAGGCGGTACCTTGCAATGTAATGACTGTTCCATACGGTATGGGGAGAAGGCGAACAATGAGCAGTGTTAGGAAGAGGGAGAGATCCTGGGAGAGGGGGGGACAGAGAGCAAAAGACATATCGTGCATTGCAGGAAATTGGGAAACCGAAACGTACAGTCAAGAAGATCGAGGAGTGTCGGGAGCTTCAGTAAGAGGGGGAGCGCATATCTCTCCTCGGTACGAATTCCATTGACCCCATACCCTACCCCATTTCTTGGATCTACCACGGGAAACATATACAATTTTTTCTCTAAACATGCACCAGTCCATGTTTTCTTCCCAGGTGAGAACTGATGGTGCCCTCTGAGATCCGCACAATTGAGCGATGTCCCTTTTTGCAACCATGTTGCCCAGCGTGACCCATTGAGTCTGAGCAACAGTGCAGTCAACGCCCGTCACCTCACCCATCACCGCATGCACTCGAGTCCAAAAAATCACTACCTCCGGACATTCCCATATGATGTGGAGGAAGGTAGCAAGCATACCACAGCCACGCCTACACAGCCCATCCGCAGAATAACCCATATGCATCAATCGTGGACCCGTGAGATAGACTCGGTGCAGAATATTCAGCGGTACCAGTCGGAGATGCGCCGGAATCGCGACCTCTTTAGGAGAGGATATCGCAGCCTGCCAGTCTTCATCGTCCAGCTCCAGCCCATCTCCCGTCCAAGCACCTCGAAGCTGAACAAGAAGGTCCGAACGATCATTGATTAGTTTTTTATAGATAAGAGATATTGTGCTGTCAGGAACGTATCCGTCGAGCACCCTGTCCTCCAGGGGAGAATACTCCGGGATCGTAGATCCGGCTGGGAAAACCGATTCAAGTGTGTGACGGACCTGGATATAGCGGAAATATTCCTTATCATTTAAGTTATATTCCTGTTTCAATTCATCAAAGGTCTTAACTCTATTTTTGGCCCAGAGGTCGTCCACTTTACTAATGCCAATAAGGTCCCATCTATCGAAACCCTTCGACGTCCATAGTTCACCCAACCTTTCTGCGGCATATAGGGGGGTCTCTCTAGTCAGCCTATCCGTCCACCCCGTAGCCGTAGTCGCACTACCCCACACTCGCACCGCCACTCCAGTGGGACTCGTCAGGTTCTTCCTGGCGGCTCTAGAATAGAGCGCTCTGTTATAATCGCCCCCGGGAAGTTGCCACCTATCCATCTCAAATGCGGGATTCGGAACTGGACCGTACATGGCATGGTTAACAGCGCTCAACTGAGATGCCCAGTAGTATCTTTTAATATCAGGCAATGCTATACCACCGTCGTACCAGGGCAGAGTCAACTTTGCCAACGCAATGCGGGGCCGCCCGCCCCACACCAGTCGCCTCTGGAGGCCCTCAATTTCACGAAAATAACTGGCCGGCACCAGATCGAGTGTGTTTTGGACAGCATACAGAAAACGGGGAAGAGACATCATCTTGAACAGGGTCTCTCTTCCCAAGGGGGACAAAGGCAGACTACACCATGCCGCAACGTCCGACCGCAGCCGGGCAAGCGGGGGTAATAAATTCCGCTCATAGCGTATCACGGGGTCTAATGAAATATAGATCCCCAAGTATTTGAAGCCACCTCTAGAAACAGGTATCGGGCAAGCACGGGGCAGAGAGGGTGAGTCTCCAGTGAGTGGGAAGATACAAGACTTGGCCCAGTTGATAACTAAACCGGAGTTTCTTCCGAAGGAACTCAAAACGTCGAAGAGGACTCCTAGTGACTTACGGGGGGAGGTCAGGTACAGTAATATGTTTTCGGCATATAGTGATATGCGATCCTCGAAGTCCGGGGACCATCGAATACCCTTGAGTGAGGGCTCCCAGCGGAGCCAAGCAGCAAGAGGTTCAAGGGCAAGCGCAAATAGAAGCGGCGACAAAGGGCACCCCTGCCTCGTGCCGCGGCCGAGAACAAAGGGTTCCGAGGCCCTGCCGTTGACCACTACCTGAGCCAGCGGCTGCTCATACAGAAGCCTGACCCACCCAATGAACTTCGGGCCAAAACCAAATTTAGCAAGAGCAGCCCACAGATATGGCCACTCAACGTGTCGAAGGCCATCGAGGCATTAAGAGAAACCAGGATGGCCGGCTCATTGAGAGACCCCACCCTCGCCAGGACACCGTGAAGACGGCGAAGATTGAGCGCGGTATTCCGATGGGGAATAAAACCAGACTGGTCCGGGTGTATCAAGTCACTAATCACCGTGATCAACCGGTTTGCCAAAAGCTTCGCCAGGATCTTGGGTTCCGCATTCAAGAGCGATATCGGCCGATACGATGAACAGTGTTCGCGGGGTTTGCCATCTTTATGGATGACCGCAATGGACGCCAGTCTTTGATCCCGGGGAAGGGACCCAAGGTCTCGCGATGCCGAGAACATACGACAAAGATACGGCGCCATTTTGTCAGGGCGTAGCTTGTACAGTTCGACTGGCATACCGTTCGGACCAGAGGCCTTCCCCGAGCGAAGGGAGCGGATGGCGAGCACAACCTCATCAGTGGAAAAGTCCGCCTCCATAAGCACCTTGTCCGATTCTGAGAGGCTAGGCAACGCGAGATCACGAAGCAACAAGTGCGAGTCCTCCTCCGGTCTGTCCGAGACCGGCGCGTAGACGTTCCGAAAGTGCTGGGCAAACACCTCGACTATCTCAACCGGGTCCACCACTCGCGTTCCGTCTACTTTCTCAACCACAGGCACTACCCGATTCAATCTATCTCGTTTGTCTAGCCAAGCAATCAACTTTCCCGCTTTATCACCCACATCATACAAACGCCCCTGTTGCACACGATTCATTGCCTTGGCCGCGTCAGTCACCAAAGCCCTATATTCAGACTGTTTAAGAGCCAAAAAGTGCAGTCGCTCAGGTGTAGCCCCAGACTCCAACTGTTCCTCCAACCCAGTAATTTCAGTTTCCAAGCCCACCAGCTCCTCATTCTTGCGCCTCCTCTCACTAGCGATCAAGGACAGAGTCTGGCCACGAATCACAGTTTTATAAGCCTCCCACAAGGAGACCGGGGAGGACACCGACCCTTCATTCTCAGCAAAGTAGAAGTCCATACATTTGACCACCTCCGATCTAATTTTGGGGTTATGAAAATGCCATGGATTGATCGGGGCAATCCGCCCCCCGGCCCTCCGCTGTGCATCAATAGTAAGCCACAGCGGGGAGTGGTCGGAGACCCCCCTAGCTAAATGCTTGATTTACCGTACAGAGACCATCTGCACCGCCGGTACGAGGATATAATCGAGTCTCGAGAGACTCCCGTGAGCTCCCGAGTAAAAGGTGTACTGGAGCTGTCCAGGGTGCAGTTGTCTCCAACAATCCGCCAGACCAAACGTGTCTAAAAACTTCCCCAGCCATAACTGCGATGCAGGAAGGAGCCTGGGGGGGCTATGATCTTTCTCCCCATTAACCACGGAATTAAAATCGCCACCCACTACCAACAAGCCGTCAGGAAGCCCCAGAACCACCCCACCCAAATCAGTGAATGTGGTGGACTGTAGACCAGGCGGAACATACACAGACAATATGGAGATCGACTTCCCCTCCCACCTTCCCGTAATAGCCGCGTAGCGGCCTCTGTCATCCAACACCGTGCCATCTATCTCCAGGGGGAGGGAGTTCCTAACCAGGATGCCCGCCCCCCTCGACCCAGTGGTAAAGCCGGAATGGGCCACCAATCGGTAACCCCGTCTATTCAATGCCTGGCACGTATTACCTACCAAGTGTGTCTCCTGGAGCAAAACTACATCTGGGGAGCATCGCTTCAAAAATTTCAGTACTAGCCCCCATTTTATCCTATCACCAAGACCGTTGATGTTCCAGCTCAGCACCCTCAGCCCCTTACCCCCGATCCCAGTAGTAAACATTCTGCCCCCCCCCCGCCATGAAACAGGCACATAGCAGCCAATATGGAACAAAGCGCAGCCTCGATACAAACAAGAAAGAAAAGTCCCCCCCACCACCCCCAATGAACCCTCAAAACACAAACCCCCCACCCTGCACCCCTGCGGTAGACCAAAGAGCCACCCCAACTTGCAGTGTGCCTGTCGCCCCATTAAACTAACCTACAAGAAGAGAGAAAAAGTCCCCAGAGGAGGAAGAGTCCCGATTCACCCCACCCCCGGGTATACATACTGTAAGAACATAACAGTCTCAGAGCCACTGTCGTGAAGTCAGGGTCGCCGACGTAGACTCACTACTCCTGTTCTTCCAAGCCGCCCTCGGCGCCCCTCGAGCTCTCCGGGCTGTCATGACGCGTCGACAAAGTGTTTAACCAGTCACTGGCCACCTCCGGGCGGTCGAAAAAAAGCGCACGTTCCTCATGTTCAACCCTCAGGCGGGCCGGGAAAAGCATAGCGTATTTCAGTCCCATATCCCTGAGTCGCCTTTTCACTCCCGTAAAGCCCATTCGTTGTTTCTGCACCGCCTGAGTAAAGTCCGGGTAAAAACTGATTGACACATTCTCAAATTTGGTGGGGCCATTTGTACATGAGGCTTGCAGGATGGCATCCCTGTCCCTGAAATTAAAAAACCAGGCTATTATGGGCCTCGGAGTGGCTCCCAGCTTAGGCTTCCCACCAGGGACTCGATGAGCCCGCTCCACAGCGCTCCACAGCGAAAAGTTTACTAAGGCCCTTTGGTGCCAGGTGGTTCAAGACGGGGTCCTCCACCAGGACGTCTGTAGATAAGTCAGCGGAGTTCTCCGGTACACCCACGATGCGGACGTTGTTGCGTCTGGTCCGGCTCTCGAAATCTTCCAGCCGAAGCGCAACAGGTCACTGGTCGTTCGGAGATTGCGGACTGTGGTCTGCAGATCCAAGACATCCGTGATCAGACTCGCAGTCTTGATATCAACTGACCCGTTCATTGGTTTTCCCCAAGTCCGCCCTGATGAGGTTGACTTCAATCGCCACCGTGTCTATCTTAGCTGCCAAGTTTTCATACTGCTGGCCCATGGTAGTCCGAACACTCGCAATGGCGCCCATAATGTCCTTCAAAGTTGGCTCCTCAACTTCATGAGCACCATCACCAGTTTCCTCGAGGGCCCCACTCGATCCACCTGGGGAGCCCTTAGGACGAGTAAAGCGATCAATAGTCTGGGATTGGGCAACCCCTCCTCGGGATGGGCCTCTGGTGGTGTGCTTCTCGACAACCGCCCTGCCCGCCATGACGGGCGACGAGCTCAGACGGAACCTTTGGGATCTGGTCAGAATGGTTACCGTCGTGGCAAGCTTGTAAAGGCGAGAGGGCAAGGATCCAACGCTGGCTGAGGGTTGGCAGCAGTATCAGAGCCGGCGCGCCGATCGGCAGCAGGTCGCCGTTCACAATGACCAAAAGTGAAACCGAAAGTACCACAGGGGCAGCGGGCGTGTCGCACCAGCCGTTGTTGTTCAATTGCCACCTGGGTACCTCGGGTACTCAAGCCCCCGGATGGCCTTCGATGTAGGCCACAAAGTTCAAAGTGCAGTAAGTCCGGTTCCCGGCGGCCAATTCGATTTTCGAGAAGAATGTGTGTATCAGCAGGGCATCAATGATAAGTACCCGTCGTCCAAATCAAGATTATTTACAGGATAGATGCGGGAGGCGGAAAGGGTCTCGGGAGCCCTCTGCTCACGCGTCCATCTTGGATACGCGCGAAGCTCCTCCCCCCAAAATTGGATTATCAGAAAAAGAATTGTGTTGGAAGCAGGAAGAAAATTTTTTCAGAAATTCGAAAAAGATTGTATAAAAGTAGAGTACTCCAAAATTTACAAAGAAAATGAAAAAAATATAGAAAGAGATCAGCATTTTACAAACAAAAAAAGGAGATTCTAAGTGTCATTGAAAAATCATTTGAATTAAAAAGAAAATTGTTTATCTTAATTTTAAAAAGATGGAAAACTTTAAATGCAATAATGCAGTCTATGAAGGAGTAATGTAAAAGAAAAAGAATTGTAAATAGAACTAATTTAAAAAAAATATTTTCCGAGGAATGGAAGCATACTTCTAGTACGGAACCTTTTTTTAACGAAGAAAGCAATTTTCAACAAAATTCATTTGTGCATGCAGTTGATACCTGTGGTCGTTGTTACAAACTGAAAAATGGTTGTCCAATTGAAAAAGAAAAGATAGTTCCTAGAAATGTTGAAGAAATAATAGCTGAGGAAGTTCAAGGGAGATGTCCCCAGGCTCCAAATAGAAAAAGTGGAGAACTCAAGACAAGAAGAAATGTATGCTTTATTCTATACACCCTCCACATTATTCAAAAGAACAGATAGGAGATACTATTGAATTTTTCCAGATGAAAAAAGCAAAAGGAACTCCCATGAGTGTATGGGAAAAAGGTTTGGAAGCTTGTTGTTTACCACAGCTGTTTCCTACTGGAAAAGGTGGACGATATGATGAACGAACAGTTCAGATTCCAGCTTCAGAATATCGTACTTTACGACTATACTCAGAAGTACCAAGATTTCGCAAGTGTATGAAAGTGATCTGTCTGCACTTTCATATGCAGTCAATCATATATTAAAAACAGGAACTCATCTTTCACATCTTTCTGCAAAGGAATTTATGGACAAAGTTGAAGAAAGAGATGAACATTTAGAATCACAGTTAATTAATTTGATGGCATGTCAACATGGCACTGATGAATATTGGTACCAATGTCATGGGGAGCTAAAATGTATATTAAGGAACTTAGGAACCCCTACGTGGCGTGTTATACTTAGCTGTGCTGAGCATGCGTAGGATGATTTACTGGATTTTCTATGAGAAGCAAATTCAAATATAGAAAATATTGAAATGAAGACAGCTGGAGAACTTTGTTCCCTGGATCCTTTAAATGTTTGCAGATTCTTTAATCATAGGTTTGAAGCTATGATGTCTTTCATCTGTAATAAAAAGAATCCACCTATTGGCGAGGGTATTGATTTATTTTGGAGAAAGGAATACCAAGCTAGAGGTGCTCCTCATATACATATGCTTTTATGGATCAAGGATGCACCTAAATTTGGAACTGATTCGGATGAGAAAGTTTTATCTTTTATTGAAGACTATGTTACCTGTGCGATTACGAAAACAGGAGGAGAAAATATCTTAAGACAGCAAGTTTTACCGTTTCAAAGTCACCGATGTGGAAAATATTGTCAACGAAAATACAAGTCAAAGGAAAAACTTTACACAAAATGTCGATTTGGTTTTCCACGTACAGTAATTTGCAAAGGGAGATTGAACAGCTTTATGTGAACAGTGAGGCATACCATCACTCAAAAATCACCCAAAAATACTTATAATATAAAAAAAAATACAAAAATCGAAGTACATTAATGATTACAATCCAGTGATTTTAGAGGTGTGGAATGCAAATATGGACATACAATATGTTGCAGATAACTCAATTGGTGTCACGTCATATAATACCAAATCTGAGAAGACAGAATTGAAAGAAATGCGGGAGGAAATTTTACAGGAGAAGACACTTAGCACAACAATTGTACAGCTTCTGCTTAAAGATGCTTTCACATCGAGAAATTGGATCATATGAACTTTTAGATTGATTGACATTTGCAAGTTTATATTCAAAGTCAAGAGGAATCATCTGGATAAGTCTAGGTCTTGCTGCAACACGAAATCATGTTTTGAAATCTGTACAAGAAATTGAATACTTACATTCTGAAAACAAATATCTTAAATACGTACTATCCTAATAGAAGTCCTCACCTGGAAAAGATATGTCTATATAAAATACTGCAACATTATAGTTTTTTTAAAAATGTTACAGAAAATATAAATGCTGGAAAATATGCTGTAATTGGATCTGAAGGATGATTGGTAAAGCATTACAAAGGAAATCTGATTAAGCACAGGAAACTAAGTTGCGATACTCCAGATAAAAGAGAGTTTTTCTATTTAGCTCTTCTGCAACTCTTCAAACCTTGGCGACTGAAATGGAATTACTTGGAGATTGTGACTGCGATGAAGATTCTTTCAATGCATGTAAAGATAGCATTGAATGTACAATTTTTCCAAATTATCTCCAAATGTTGAACGAAGAGATTAATCAAGAAAGTATTCTTGCAGCTGAAATTGCTAGAGATAGTTCTCAAGATAGTCAGAGTTTGGCTCCACAAAGTCAAGATCCACTTGGAGAAGCCCTACTTGAAAATGAAGCGGCAAAAGCAATGAGTAAAATGGAAACGGTGATGCAGCAAGCATAACAGGAGAATATTGATTTGGAAAACTTAGAGGAACATCTGAATACTGAACAGAAAGAAATATATCACCAAGTTACACAACAGATACAACATGGATTATTCATTGAAAAAAGAATGATTGCCAAAGTACATCATTTTCCTATTCTTATTTACATCAGTGGACGGGCGTATGACGTTTCAACGCATTCTTTTACAACGCATGCCATTACGACGCAGGTTTTACAACGCAAGTCGTTACAACGACTTGCGTTGGGGACGCTGGATAGTGAATAGTTTAATTTACTATTCCAACTCCAGTCCCCGTGGATAGTAGGGAATGTGTTGGATAGTAATTAAACTATTCCCTATCATAGAGCGCCCCCCCAGCGCAATGCGTTGTAATAACTTGCGTTGTAAAAGTTGCATCGTAATGGTAGTGTGTTGTAAAAGTTGCGTTGGAAAGGATGTTCCCCTCAGTGGTCAAGCTAGAACAGGGAAAGTTTCTTGATTAAATATTTGTCAGGTTAGCTACAGAAAACAATGGATTCACATTTGTCTTGTGTTGTAACTGCTCCAACTGGGTTAGCAGCACACAACATTAAAGGGATTACATTACATCATCTAGTTATGTTTACAGTAGAACATGAAAATAAGTTGGAATATCACGAGCTATCTGGAGAAGCTTCTTCCGAAGTTTCAAGAGTACTGAAGAAAATGAAACTTCTGGTAATTGATGAAGTAACCATGGTCTCAAACTTAATGCTTGCAATATTACATTTGAGGATGCAGCAGATTTAAAAACAAATTACGATGTTCTATTTGGAGGAAAACATGTAATTGTATTTGGTGACCTGCTAAAACTCACACCTGTGAAAGGCCAACCGGTTTTTAAGAGCCTTCTTCATGACGACACTAAAAAACTATTGGGAAGTATTGGAAATATGAACATTTGGACTTATTTTGAATATAAGGAACTTATTAAGAACATGCGACAAGCACATTATGAAGATTTTGGAAACATTCTTCAAGATATTAGGATTGGTGTATTTACAAAGGATGGACAAAATGCTTTAGAAAGTCAGCTACTAACAAACTTGTTTTCCAAAAGAAAATATTGCACCTGAAACAATCTACCGAAAAGTTGCTGACAAAAATCTATAATTTGCCTTATGCCAACATTGAAATAATGCTCTACATCCAATGAAGAACTCTTGAAACTGGAGAATGAACTGATAATGAAAATGGTAGCCACTGATAAAATAGAACATGAAGAAGTAACTATTCTTTTGTCAGAGAAATTACAGTTAAAATTAGACTCTTTGGAAAAACCAATATCCAAGACTGCTGGTTTGGAAAAGAACTTATATGTATCTGTAAACTGCCGGGTAATATTACGGCATCATTTAGATGTTGAGTAAGGTTTGTAAATGGAGCACTGGGGAAAGTTGTTGACTTTGTTAGTTATGCAAATAAAGATAAAATTAAAATTTTGAAGACAAAGGGGTCAATTAGGATGGGGGACGGATCGCTACCGCCATGCAGGCGGTGGCGTTCGCCGCTTTTCCGCTGCGGTCGCCTTGCGACTGCGGCAGAAAAGCTCTAATATGGTGGCGGTGTCTATCAGACAGGATGTGCTGGGAGCTATGCCTTTCCGTGGAGGCAATGCCACCACGAAAAGGTATACGGTCCTTGCTTTGGGGGCCCGTTGGGGGCCCCCAGGGTGAAGGGGATGTGGGGGGTGCACATGCGGGGTACCTATGGTACCCTCCTGCGTTTCAAAATACAACATGGTAGGTACCGCGCGGTGCCTGTCATCTTGTGCTTTGAAACGCACAACATGCATTTTTAACACTGCGGCGGGGCAGCACCGCCCGCCGCAGTGTTAAAAATGCGGGGTGCACCCGCCACTTTGGCGGGTGAATCCTAATTCCACGGACGGGACCTCCGCCCCTGTGGCGGATGGTCCCGTCCTCAGGCAGGATGGCGGACGGACTTTGCCCGTCCGTCATCCTAATTGACCCCTAAGTTTGATTAGATTGAAGAGGTAAAACAGAATGCAAGTTGTACTGTTTGTTCTTGCTTGTAAAATATTTGTATTTTCGTAGAAAACAGGTTCCTGTTTGTTTAGCATATGCAGTGACCATTCATAAATCTCAAGGTTTAAGTGTAGACAGTGCTTTGGTAAACATTGGAAGTACTGATTTTAAAAAGGGAATGGCATATGTTGCATTGTCCCGAGTGAGAACTTTGTCTGAATTGTATTTGATTGATTTTGATGAGAGAAAGATTAGTGCAGATGGAAATTGTGTAAGAGAGTATAATTGGTTAAGAAGACTGTATGCTCCCCACTTAGGTGAATGTCCTGTATATGAAAAGCATGTAGTATGTTGAAAACGAACTTATGAGAAACTCTGTATTGATGTTGGAAAGAAGAAAACAAATCAAGAGAATGTTGAGATTGCAAACAAAAAGAAAAAGGGCACTGTTCGTAGAGATTGTAGGATATCAATTAGAACAAAGTTCAGGTATCAACTGCTATGCTAATGTAGTTGTGAATGTCATATTTTTTCTAGGAAGTTCTTCAACAACAAATTATGGAAAATCGAGAAGAAAGATTTTGTTCTTTATTACATTCTATTGATGAAAGTTAACAACTGATAACACTAAAATCCAAAGTTTTTCTGGCATTCAGAATCTTCTGGATAAATGTTCTGGTTCTTCACAATTTACCCAGAATGTACAGCAAGATGCTCAGGAATTTCTTATGGTTATGCTTGCACAATTGGAAGATGAAGGAATTCAAATTGAAAATCTTTTTGGATAACGTTACAAATGGGATCATACATGTGACAGCTGTTCATTTTTATCTACCACTAAAATAGACACTGAACAATTCATATTAACATTACCAGATTGCAAAACAGTGTCTTTCAACAAATTAGTGAAATGAGCTAATCAATATATGTAATGTACTCACTGCAAATCTGAAATGTTGTCAACAATATTTATAGAAAGATTTGGCCAATATATCATTTTAATGCTGCAACGCTGTAGACCAGATGGAAGAAAAATGGAAACCAAAATTAGTAATTTTGAAGCAGGCCAAGTGTCTATTTCAGGAAGAACTTTTAAAACAGTGGCTATTGTTTTCCACAATGGACCTACTTCAACATCTGGACACAATACTGTGTATTTAAAATGCAATACAGGATGGAAACTATGTAATGATGCACATTTAGAGTTCAAATATTGGTTGCCTAATGAATTACTAAATTCATATTTAATATTTTTGATGCCAAAATTCTGGGAAGATGTCAACATGAATGAATGAGTATATTTTGGATATTTCCGCTACAAATGATTTTAGATACATCATTCACCCTATTAGAAACATGTGAATATGTATTTAGAAGTCTAACTTTGATATCCTAAATGCAAATGTTTTCAGAAACATCATTCGGCCTATGGGGAAGGTGTGAATATGAATGCCAACGCCATCTTAATAGATGCAATCCAGAAAATCATAGCTAGGATGGCGTTGGCCAAAATCCAGGTTTGGATGGATAATGAGAATATTTTATCCCCCATGCAGGCTGGTTTAAGATCAAGTGTCAGTACAATTGACCAGGTGTTTAGATTTATTCTGATATACTGGAAGGTGGTGTTCTTGGGTGGAGGAACTATTTATGCAGCGTTTGTAGACTTTAAGTCCGCCTTCGATCTCGTCCCAAGAGATAAGTTATGGGCTGCCCAAGGAAATATGGGAATGCCCCGTGAACTTTTGGATCTAGTAATAAGATTACACGAGGCTAACTTTGCGAGGGTTAGATGGGGTAGGCAGGGGCAGGTCACTGAGCGATTCCCTGTTACTCGTGGTGTCCGCCAGGGATGTGTTCTTGCACCGACTCTGTTTCTGTTATTTATTAACCGAGTCGTGCAGTACTTTGTAGACACACCAACTGACGCCCCGGCCCTAGGTGGCATAAAGTTTCCACTCCTATCTTCGCGGATGACACCCTTATCCTATCTAAAACACAGAAGGGACTTCAAACAGCATTAAATAAGTTTGAGGACTTCTGCAAATATAATGACCTCCAGGTCAACGTGAGTAAAACCAAATTCATAGTACTAACCAAAAACAGGTCGTTGAAGGGCCATGTCAGCATGAATGGTATCGAGCTAGAGCAGGTGGAAGTTATGACCTACTTAGGGGTAGCTTTAGAAAATAGGCTTAGATGGAAACCGCAGCTTGATGCACTCTCTTTAAAATGTGCCCAATTAACAGAGTGCCTAATTAAGGAACAAAGAACTTCACTAACTAAAAGGATAGCGCCCGCCCTAAAAATATATAATGCTAAAATAAGTTCAGCAATCCTGTACGGTGCGGACTTATGGGGCTTTTCGGACCTATCCTCGCTGGTTAGAATACAAAATAAATTCCTTTGCAATCTGGTCGGTCTCCCTCAATCAAGCCCTATGAAACCCCTGTTACTTGACATGGGCTGCCATTCCATTGATGATGTGGCACGGCTTAGGATAGTAGCACTGTGGAGGAGAATATGGACAACTCCGGAACTGGCACCTTTTGCCAATGAAATTTCAGATCTTAGATCTATTGTGGGATAAGGTAATAGTCCTTGGTTCAGAGATGTGAAATCTATATTGGGAAACATGGGCCTTAGTCAGCTGTGGTTGGCCCCCGGAAATAATGCTTTTCCTTCTAAAAAGAAATTTAAAGCACTTTACTGGGCAACTATAAGACACCAACTTGTTGTCTGGATAGATTCTACTTCATTGACTGATAGGTTTTTGGTCCAAAAGCTCGACCCCTCACTGGAGGAATATTGGGGTGTCATCACTAGGAGTAGCGATAGAAAGCTATTCCACCAGTTTAGGGTCGGGACGCTACCCTTGAGGTATTTTACAAATAAATGGCGTGGTCAGTCTTCAGAGTATTGCCCCTGGTGCAGGGACCAAAAGGAGTCAATAGGTCATGCTTTCTTTGCTTGCCCCGCTTATTTAGCCCCCCGGAGAAAATGGTTAAAACCAATATGTATCAAAATGAGAACACGGGTGGGTGTGGAGGCGCTATGGCTTTTGAGAACCAATACATCAGAGATTGTGACCATAGCGCTAGCAAAATTCTTGGGGTGGGCATGGATAATCAGAGCTAGGTACCCATATGAGAGTTGATCAACTGATTGTTTTTAATTGTAATATATATCTAGTACGTCTTTAATTACAAATTTAATCATGTTTTATGAGTTTGTAGGACATGTCCAACACTCTACGTAGTGAATATCTGTGTGTTGAAATTAACATATGTACACAAGGGTCTATTAACTAGTTTTAATGTTTTTATTATTATGTAGGGCATATGTTGTATATAGTCTAGAGTAGAGTGCTTTTATGATTGTCTTTTATGATGGAATATCTCGAAATAAAGACGTATGAACTGAACTAAACTGAACTGAATTCAAAAGTTTATTTTGGATGTACTCAATGAAAATATTTTCAGAAACAACATTTGGACAATTGGGAAGAGGTTGATAACTATGGTTTCAATGCTCCACAGGTTGCAGATGGTCCAGCATGCCGCCGCCCACCTTGTCCTGGGCTGGCCCAGGAAATCATCGGCTTCTGCCGCACTCCGTGCCCTCCACTGGCTTCCTATCCATAAGCGCTTGTTGTTTAAAATCTTGATCATCACCTTCAGAGCCTATCATGCACAAGGACCCAGATATCTTTCCAACAATTTCAAACGACATCTTCCAACTCGAAATCTGAGATCTTCCCACCTCAATCTACTAGTGGTCCCAAAATTCAGACTAGCGACCAAAGGTGGAAAATCCATCGTACTGTTAGGCTCCAGAGCCTGGAATAAACTTCCTCCCGCACTTCGTCAAATCTCAACAGAATCTCTGTTTAGGAAAGCCCTAAAGACCTGGGTTTTTACGCTCACTGACGCGGCCTGTAAGGCTTTGGTGTAATGATCTATCTCTGAGAGCTGTTCCAGCTTACTCACCCTTTTCTATTCTGGGGTGGCTCACAGCGCCAAGATGCTCCCTGGAGTGATAGAATGCGCTATACAAAAGCCATTTTACATTAAATTACATTACATTACAATTATTGATTTTCTTCTTTTGTATTGCCTGGGAGCTCCGGAAGAACCTTCCAGTCGACCCTGGTCGAGCCGCCTGCACCTCGGCCTGGGAGCTCCGGAAGAGTCCTCCAGTCGACCTCAGCTGAGCCGTCCCTCTTCTAGCCCGGGAGCTCCGGATGAATCCTCCAGTCGACCCCCGCCGAGATATTCTTCTCTCGGTGTGGGAGCTCCGGAGGAGCCTTTCAGTCGACCCCGGGAGAGCTGTTGGCCTCTCAGTTTGGGAGCTCCGGAGGAACCTCTCAGCTCTTTCCAACTGAATGATCTTCTTCCTGGCTTGGCTGTGCCGGGAGTACCACCTAATGGCCCCCTGCTGAGCTGTCCTCCCTCTAGCTGGGAGGCACCGGAGGAATTTCCTAGCCACTTTTGGAGGAACAGTCTTCCTCTCAGTCGGGGAATCCTGGATGAACCTCCCAATCATCCTCAGTTGAGCTGCTTCTCTCTGCCTTCTTTTGAGGAGTTTTGTAAACTGGCACAGACTGTATCATCTGGCTCTCCACTGGACCCTCTTCCGCATAAAATCTGGAAAGCATTCCAGGATGAACTTTTCCAACCCCTATACTCCATCTGTCAGCAGTCGCTTGTTACCGCGACTGTCCCGGAGAGCTGGAAACTAGCGGTGGTTTCCCCCCTCCTGAAAAAACCCACACTTGATCCCACCTGTCTGTCAAACTATAGGCCTATTTCCCTGCTCCCTTTTCCAGATAAGATCTTGGAGAAGTTGGTTACCCGCTCTCTATCTAGTTTCCTTGAGGATAACGCATGGCTGGATGTGGCCCAGTTTGGGTTTCGGCCAGCGCACGGGACAGAATCGGTATTGGTGGCCGTGCTAGACAACCTTCGTTCGCGGGTCGACACAGGGCAGCCTTTCTAGTGGTGCTCGACATGTCGGCCGCGTTCGACACGGTCGGCCACTTCATCCTCATCAAGAGACTGGAGGAGAGCGGGGTTACGGGGTTGGCCAGGGACTGGCTAGTCTCTTACCTTAACAACAGACAGCAGGTAGTGGCTTTGCCGCCTTTTAAGTCAGACGTGCAGAAAGTCGGGCAGGGGGTACCGCAGGGCTCGGCCATCAGCTCCATACTATTCAATCTGTACCTCCGCCCTCTGATCCAACTGATAAAATCCTTCGGTATCTCGGTGTTTTATTACGCCGATGATACCCAGTTGGTCTTTTCCCTGGAGTGCAAAGATGCCGTCTCCTTAGAGACACTCCACCGCTGCTTGACTGCCACATCAAACTGGTTGTGCTCCAACTCCCTCCAGTTCAACGGATCTAAGATGGAGGTACTCTACTGCTCCAATGACCGTGTACCGCGTGTTCTTCCGGACGATTTTTGGCCTCCTTCCTTTTCTGGAACAGTGACGGCTGCAGAGTCTGCTCGAAATCTAGGGGTCATGTTTGGCCCCAACCTTCAACTGGATCTTTTCGTAAACAAGTCCGTAGCCACTTGTATGATGTTGCTTCGGATGCTGCGGAAGGTCCTACCACTTCTCCCAGCCCAGGCTAGGCCAGAGGTAGTGCGGGGTCTGATCCTAAGCAGATTGGACTATTGTAACGCACTACTCCTGGAGGCGCCTAGAACGCTGGTGGGCAGGCTGCAGCGGGTTCAGAATATGGCAGCCAAGCTGGCACTTTCTCGCCCGCGCACTGCCTCATCTACCTTGGCACTACAGGATCTACACTGGTTGCCGGTTCATCAGCGGATCCTTTTTAAAGCATCCTGGTTTTTAGAGCTATACATGGGCAGGGCCAGTGTTGTTACAGAATCTCTTCTCCTGGTACACTACATCTCGGAGCCTTCGATCCTCGTCTGCGTATTTGGTGTCGGTCCCTAGAGTCCAGAGGGTAAGGATGGGAGGGCGGTCGTTTAGTTTTGCGGCCGCCAGACTCTGGAACTCCCTCCCGCTCTTGTTAAGAAGTCAGGGTGAATTTCCAGCCTTTAAAAAAGGGCTGAAAACTCATTTGTTTCCTAGAGTAGCCTAAGCTCTGCATCGATGGTTCGGCCTACTGAGTCAAAGCGCCAGGATGCCCTTTGAGTGACAGTATAGCGCTATATAAGTATGCAAAATAAATAAATAAATAAATAAATATTGCATTTGGAAAATTGTGTTTGAAAGAAGGTGGTCATATAGTTGATCTTTCTATTATGTACTATGTTACTAAGGATGTTCATTTGTAAAAATGTAAATACAGAGTTGAGTTTGTTGTAGATATTGTGAAGAGAAATATGTTTTTTTAACAATCTTATTGATTGTATTTTTTTGCCCGCTGTCATCTGATGATCAACATTGAGATCACTGTGTATGGTGAAATTCAATAGAATCTGAAGACAGCAAAAAAAGGCAAATTGAATATTTGATGTAATTGTATAATTATGTTGTGTTGTAAAAACTATAAAATTATATGTAATAACAGATTTTATTTCTTCTCTTTTACAGACCCTACTACTAAAGTTTAAAGTATTTTAAATTGAAATTACAAAAAAAGAAGTGAAAAAAATGTTACTATTTATTTCATATCTACTTGAAAAGAGGTAAGATTAATTCACCCAGGTACTACCCATGCAGTCTATCAAAGACAATATTACTCCCCATGCCCACCTCCAGTCACACAGCCAGTACCATATACTTATCCAATCTCTCCGCTAATACCCAAGCACTTATAAATTCACCATGCCCTGTCCTTGCAGTACTCTAATCATCCAGTTACTACCCATGTACTCATGCAATGACCCAGATACTAACACATGCAGTGCTACAATCACATGTGCACTATCCATGCAGTCCTCAAACCACCTATACATAACTCATTCATACCTTTATTTTCCCAGGTACTAACCAGGCAGTCCTACAAACACACTGTCTCTACCCATGCACATCTCCAATCACCCAGACAGTACCATATACTAATCCAACCTCTCCGTCAATACCCAAGCACTTATAAATTCACCATACACTCTCCTTGCAGTACTCTAATCATCCACTCACTACCCATGTATTCATGAAATGACACCCAGACACTAACACATGCAGTGCTTCAATTACATGTGCACTTTCCATGTAGTCCACTAACCACCTACACGCTACTCATTCACACCCTAATTTTTCCCAGGTACTACCCATGCAGTCCAGCAAACACACTGTCATTCACCATGCACATCTCCAATCACCCAGCCAGTACCATATACTATTCCAACCTCTCCGCAATACCCAAGCACTTATAAAGTTACCATACACTCTCCTTGCAGTAGTCTAATCATGCAGTGACTACCATGTATTCTTGAAATGACCCAGACACTAACACAGGCAGTGCTACAATTACATATTCACTATCCATGTAGTCCTCTAACCACCTACATAGTACTGAAAATCTTCTCGAATTACCAAGATAGCACCCAGGCAGTCCAGCAAATACACTGTCACTCCCCATGCACATCTAGAATCACCCAGCAAGTACCACATACTAATCCAACCTCTCTGCCAATACACAAGCACTTATAAATTCACCATACTCTCTCCATGCAGTATTCTAATCATCTAGCCACTGCCCATCTATTCATGAAATGGCCCACACAGAAACACATGCACTGCTACAATAACTTATGCACTATCCATGCAGTCCTCTAACCATCTATACGCTACTCATTTAAACCTTCATTTTCACGGGTATTACCCATGCAGTCCAGCAATCACCCTGTCACTCCCAAAGCACTCCTTCAATCACCCAGCCAGTACCATATGCTAATCTAACCTCTCTGCCAATACACAAACACTTATACATTCACCATACACTCTCCTTGCAGTACTCTAATCATCCAGTCACTATCCATGTATTCATGAAATGACCTAGCCACTAACACATGCAGTACTACAATCACATGAGCACTATCCATGTAGCCCTCTAACCACCTACACGCTACTCATTCATACCTTTATTTTATCAGGTAGTACCCATGCAGTCCAACAAACACACTGGCATTCCCCATGTACATCTCCAATCACCCAGCCAATACCATATACTAATCCAACCTCTCTGCCAATACCCAAGCACTTATAAATTCACCATACACTCTCCTTGAGGAACTCTAATCATCCAGTCACAACCCATGTACTCATGCAATGACCCACACACTAACATATGCACTGCTACTATAACATGTGCACTATCCATTCAATCCTCTAACCACATATACGCTACTCATTCACACCTTTATTTTCTTAGGTACTACCCATGCAGTCCAGCAAATACACTGTCACTCTCCATGCACATCTCCAATCTCCCAGCCAGTACCATATACTAACCCAACCTCTCTACCAATACCCAAGCACTTATAATTTCACCACACACTCTCCTTGCAGTACTCTAATCATCCAGGCACTACCCATGCACTGCTACAATAACATGTGCACTATACATGCCGTCCTCTAATCATTTACACGCCACTCATTCCCACCTTTATTTTCCATGGTACTACCCATGCAGCCTAGCAATCACCCTGTCACTACCCATGCACACCTCCAATCACCCATTCAGCACCATGTACTTATCCAATCACTCCACCAATACCCAAACACTTATAAACTCAACATGAACTCTGATTACAACATTCTAATCATCCAGTCAGTAGCCATTTACTCATGCAATGACTGAGGCAATAACTGTCCACTACTACAATCACATGTGCACTAAACATGCACTCATCTAATCCCTATACAGTACTCATGCACTGCTCCAATTACCCTGCTATTATCCATGAACTCATTCAATCACGTTACTACTTCTAAACATTCGTAAAATAACCTTGCACTGCACTTGCATTTCTCCAATCATGCACATACCGAGCATACTCTCATGCAATCACTCTGATCATTTTTATTTTTTAACCAGTAGATGTGGTTCAGTAAGAACCATTTTTTTAGAACTATTGTTTACATTTTTTTTATAATCTTTGTACTTTATTGTGTGTTTTTTATTTTAAAAACTACAGAGAAAAACGAAGATCAAAAAATTATTTCTTGAAGAAAAAGAAAACTGCGTTATAAACAAAATAACATTTGTGCACTTTATAGCAACAGAGATCACATCTATGCATTGTTCACCAAAGCAGAGCTTGGTGACTCCCTTACTGCAGCTAACAGACGCATTTAAGAACTCAGGCATTATGTGAGGCTTTGGTGCAGATGGAGTCACAGAAGTTGAAGGTATACTGGAGTCCTGTTGAGTATCAGCATCCAACTTTCTCTTCATTTCCTCTCTTGCGAGGTGCATAGGATGGATGGTTTCCACGTGTTCTTCATGCTACTTGTTCCACAAGAGTACTTCTTATCAGACCCTCTGGACAGCACTCTTTTGCAAATTATGCATGTTACTTTTTTAGCATTGACCTTTTTCTCTCCCTCCGGAACACAAAAAAAGGCCCAAACAATACTCTCCCTTCTCTTCCTCTTCTGCAGCCGTCTCTGTTCTCCCTCCTGCACTGCAAGTGCATCCACTTCTTCAAAATTTGAAGCAATAGTTGAATTCAAAATAAAGAAACACACAAAAAAACTATTTTTATCAAGAGAATAAACAGGCAGGTCTTCTCTCTATAAAGCTCAAAGAATAAGGGAAATATCAGAAGGATGAATCCTCCCTCTGTCATAATTAAATTGATTTGAACACATCAGATTCCTTTTTTCTTTTGCTGACATGAAGTCGTGTAGAGTGCGCACACCTGTCACGCACCTTTCGCGCACCCGTTAAAATCATATATATTTTTTTATACTATCAATGGAAATTTCTATAATCCTTTAATAAGTATATTAGCAAAAGTGTTCATTGTAATATATTCTAACTTTCTATAGTAATTTTTTCAACTTTTAAAATACGCCGAAGTTGCGACTGCGGCGCGACCTCGGAAATACATGCGAGGAGATGTTGCGAACAGTAGGCGGCAAAACCGCATATTTCGTAACTGTACTTTCATCAAAATTATATAAAAAATAATACTTTATAAATGTAGACAAACACTTAACGGAAAACTTATTTATAATTAATTTAAACATATTTCATACTTTACAAATTACAGCAAAGTCGTGACCCAAGCGCGACTTTTCAAAATGGCTACCCAAATGCGCGTAGCCATCACGCAGGATTCGCGAAGTGTGTGCGACTGCTGTGTAATATCAACAAAAAAAATGAATATAGTTTTTGCAACTAAAAATGATTCACAATTTTTATAATATATTTATATTTACATATGTATATATATATATATATAGAAAAAATAAAAAAAATTAGGTTTCAGGTATACTAGACTTTCTTATAAAAATCCTTTGAAACTCACTGAAAATACCATAGGTTTCAGGGACATTATAATTAGAAATTAGCATTTAAAAAACCTTAGAAATTCACTGAAAAAAACATAGGTTTCAGGGATGTTATTGTTAGTTGGAGATTTCACTCGTACAAAACCATACAAATACGGCCGTTATAGTTAGTAGACCTAACTAAAACTCTGGCTCCCGCAATGCACTGCTGATGATGTCACATAATACATCACTCATGACATGCTCAGTGACATCACTGATGACATCACGGATGACATCATCCACATGATTATTTGATGCACCTCCTCATACCCTAATAAAACCATTCATATACCCACTCTAAAATACAGACCACCAATATCGAAACCATAGACAGACCAATAGCAGTTAGTACATACCTGCTCAGTGATTCATACGTCTGCACACACATCCACCCACTAACCCATAAAGTGGCTCATACACACAGTCATTCATCTATACAGCCACTGATATATACACTCATACACCCATATAGACACTCATACACTGCCACTCACCCAAAGAGTTTCTCATACACCTGGTCAGTCATACAAAGAAACTATCACACACCCATTTCCTTGCTTATACAGTCATACACACACCACTGCACTTATTTATACAGATACTAACACATATTCACTCTCTATTAAACAATCACTCATAGAAACACACACTCATCCATACAGATACTCTTGCAATCACTCACTCTCATATATAGTCATTTATATACTCCAAAACTCACATATACTGCTTTAAAACATATGTAGTTACTCACACATGCACTACTGAGACATCCATTCACTCACCAACCCACCCATGAACACCCACCCACCCATATAGCTGTTTCCATATGCACTATTGAACCCATACACCCAGTGAAACAACCACTCATATATCTATGCATAGTCACCCACCCCCTACCCACCCATAAACACACTCAGGCACCCATACAGATACTCAGACAACCAATAAATAACCCATATAGACACTCATGTAGCTACTCACCAAGCCATGCAGCTGCTTACACACCAACTAACAGACTAATAAAGAAATTCACACAGTTTAGTCACTAACCCATGCAATCAGTAAGACATATGTAATCGATCACTTATACAGTCAGTCACACACCTACTAAATCATCCATTCAGACACTCATACACCCACTCATACTTCAATAAACCTTGGCATATATATGTATGTGACCAAGATCTCAACCGAGATCAAAAACGCGTCGTAACTGTTTTCCAAAATAAACCTGCTGGTGACATTTCCGGCGCTACATGCTCTAGTGGACCGCCGCACATTCCCTATTTAAATCAATGGCAGACCGGAGGCGCAGCGGACGCACGCAGCGGGAATGCCAAAGGCAAGCCCGTCTGCGCCCGTCCACGCCAGGGCCACAATCCCTGCTAGTAGGGCCGCCGAGGCTTAGCTATTCCAGTCATGTACTACGCTCACTTAGAACTAGCATCTGTTGTTCCATAATAGATATACACATAGAAACCAAACTGTGTCCAGTTTGTTCCCATACCTTCATGTTTTCTCCTATTGAAGGATTGGCCACATCTAACTCACTACCCAATAGATCAGAGATAAAGGCAGGACTAATCAACGCCAGGTCCGTAGTCAAACATGACATCCACATGGCGGAGCTAATAGACAACCAAAATCTCGATCTTATATTCATTACAGAAACTTTGGCAGATGAGGCTTTGGATATAGATCTGGCCATTGCTATCTCAGAGGGGTTCTCCATCTGTAGAGTGGACAGGAAAGAGAAACGAGAGGGGGGGCTAGCAATCATATTTAGAGACAAATTTAGGGTCAAGAGGTCAGATAAGGGCAGTAATCTAGCTTGTGAGATTAAGGTTACAAACAACTATACCTTTAATGGCCTTCTGATATACAGGCCACCCAGAGCTAAAACCCTGCTGATCCATTTACTCAGCCCGTTTTTGGAATCCAGCGTGAAAGGCCCCGACTATACCATCTTGGGAGATTTTAATTTACACTTAGAAAAAAGCTCTGATACAACGGTATCAACATTTAGGGACGCACCAGTCAACTTAGCCCTAGAACAGAGGGTTCTGCAAGACACTCATAGAGCTGGCCACACTCTTGATGGGATCTTTACGTCCTGTGGGGGCATAAAAAAAAGTAGAAACTTTGCAAGTCCCCTGGTTAGACCACAAGGTGATTACCTTCACCTTGGAAGTGAAAGAAGAGATAAGCAGACCCGCTCGTTCACTTAAGAGCGTCACATACAGGGACTAGTCAAGGACCAATACCCTGACTCTTCTAGATAAATTTCAGTCATCAACCTTGGTTCTCGGAAGCTCTCAGGACACAAAAACAAAACTGCAGAGGAGCGGAGAAAAGATGGAGGACTAACTACGACATAGGGCCAAAAGAAGAGTATAAGGCTTCCTTGGTCGCCTATAAAAAACTGATTATTGCAGAAAAAAGCAGCTATTTTACATGGAAAATTAACGAGACAAAAAACTCCAGCAAAGACCTTTTTGCCACAGTAAAAAAACTAACAAAAATAGATAACAATAACACGGTAGCAATGACTTCCGATTTTTGCAATTCTCTGGGCGAATTGTTCGTCAATAAAGTATCATCGGTTTATGATTCCTTTCAAAGAATCGACAAAGTCCTACCTGCACAGTCAAGCTCTGAACCAAACAAGGAACCCTCGCTGACACCTCAGGGTCCTTGGTTTCAATTCATGCTACCCTCAGCAGAACAGATTCTGCAAGTAGTGAAGAACAGCAGATCAGGAAGCCCATTGGACCCTTGCCCACCTAAGGTGATGCAGCTATCTCCTGAACTGCTGAGTATCCAACTAGAAAAGCTGTTCATACAAATATTAAAGTCTGAGATTTTTCCAGATGCATGGAAGACCACCTCGGTAATTGGGATGGGGAGGGAGAAGCTTTTAATTACAAACAGCTACGGTTTGGAACCTTCTCCCAATCTCTATCAAAAATAGTCCATCCCTGCTCTCCTTTAGGAAAGCAGTGAAAACATGGCTCTTCTATGCCTGTTAGATTCTGTCCTGTCGATCGCCAATCTCTGATTTTGTCATAGCGCTCTATAAATTTATAAATCAAATCATATATATTATATATATATATTACCTACTGGCGGTCGCCAGTAGGTATATATAGTTAGGATTTTTTCTCTATGGGTTTTTTGAAAATTCTATGTCTAATAACTTTGGCGTTTGTGGACGGAATTGGCTGAAATTTTCAGGAAAATGGCACATTTTGTTTCTGAGCAGCCCTTGAAAATTTGGGGGGGGTTCGTCCCGTGGGGGCCGAGAAAAAAGGGGGGTCCCAAAACGTGTTTTTAACATTGAGTTTTCCATAGGGCGGTTGGCCTCACTTTTAGCCCGAACGGCTGAATGGATTTGCACGAAACTTGGCAAAATTGTAGGGACTGGTAGCCCGATGTGCCTTTTGTAGGTCTCAATATATGTGCTCCAGTGGATTTTGAGAAATTAACGTTTAAAAAAAGATATATATCTGTAAGCGCGGACCAGGCAGCGCTCTGGTTCGCGGACTTTTCGCGCAACGGAGCTTTGTGAAGCGAAGCTGATTGGTTCTCCGGCGTCTGTCAACATTCCAAACAGTCCGTAGCGGCCGCCATCTTGTCTCTCGGTAGGATCGAGAGACAAGAGGAGGTCAAAACAAAGGGGGAAATAACTATAAGGGGGCATAGTAGATCCTCGCTGACCCCCTAGGTTTGATGTGGAGGTTTTAAAAGGGCCCCGCGGGGCAAAAAAAAATAATAAAAATAATAATTGAACGGCTGAATGGATTTGCACGAAACTTGGCAAAATATTAGGGACTGGTAGCCCGATGTGCCTTTGCTAGGTCTCAATATATGTGCTCCAGTGGATTTTGAGAAATTAACGTTCAAAAAAAGATATATATCTGTAACAGCGCTCCGCTTCGCGTAACGGAGGTTTGCGAAGCTGATTGGTCATTCTGTCACTGGGCTATAGTTGGGCTACATCTGGCTGATATTTGGGCTACATTTGTTTTTTTGTGTGTCTGGCGGCCATCTTTGGGCTACATTGGGCTACATTGGGCTTCATTGGGCTACATTCGGCTAATTAGCAAATAGCTCATCGCAAACTAGGAATGGTAAAGAATCGCTATTTATTCCTTAAAGTTCGCTATTTAGGAAATGCAAATAACTTTGATGATACATATGGCGGTTCATCTCTAACAAGATAAGAAGCATAGGGATACATTTATGATGACTGGCGCATCACCAGGGATGTGTTAGTCATTCTGTGCCGCTGTTCCGTCACCTATGGTGTGCTGCATTTACAATGCGGCGCATCATGGGGCAAAAACAGCACAGATGCGTGATGTATCTTTGCCGTAAAGGTGGCGCATTGCTGGAGTTGTATCGCAAGTGTGATGAAGCTCCAGCAAGGGTCGGGGGTGCCCCTGTCGCAGGGTTTCTGTTCTCACACAGAACTGTGGACAGAGGATTGGAACCTCGGCGAATGCATTGCTGGAGTTGTATCGCAAGTGTGATGAAGCTCCAGCAAGGGTCGGGGGTGCCCCTGTCGCAGGGTTTCTGTTCTCACACAGAACTGTGGACAGAGGATTGGAACCTCGGCGAATTAGGGTGTCCCAAAACTCACGTTAGTAATCAAAAACTATTTAGCAAGCTAGGTACAGTGTCACATTGGATATAACAAACTCTCAATGTTTAGACAATCCAGAATATGAACTTATAGTACCTCAGGATACGTGGAACTCATGAACAGTCGGTCGTTATAGATTTCTTAGAAACCAGAACATGGAGTTAAGAAGAACAGATGTGTATTTGAAATGTTTATTTACTAATGCCGTCTTCTCAGGCGTAGTACCTTAGATAATAAAAGTACACATATTATCAGTAGCAAAATTACCAGCATAGTTACTAGTACATAAAAAGTGAATGGTGATAGTATGTTAACATGCTGTAAATGAATAAGAGTTAGCAACACTTATAAGCAGCCGCGGGCCGTGGAGGGAGTTACGGTGAGGCAGGGAGGCGGGGAGGGGGAGAAGCAGGGTGGAGAATACAAGTACACATATTATCAGTAGCAAAATTACCAGCATAGTTACTAGTACATAAAAAGCGAATGGTGACAGTATGTTAACATGCTGTAAATGAATAAGAGTTAGCAACACTTATAAGCAGCCGCGGGCCGTGGAGGGAGTTACGGTGGGGCAGGGAGGCGGGGAGGGGGAGGGGCAAGGTAGAGAGGGCTCCACCCTGCTTCTCCCCCTCCCCGCCTCCCTGCCCCATCGTAACTCCCTCCACGGCCCGCGGCTGCTTATATCTCACCCTCCCTAATACACATATTATATTATTTGCTAAGAAGGTCTCTTTGTGTTGGTTTAGGGCGTGCCCATACTTTAGTGTCTTAGATTTGAAGGAATCACATCAGCATACACCAGCTCTCTCTTCATGTGAACCGCATCAACTGTTGTGTATGTGTGTTCGGCAAAGCAATATAAAACCCGCCTCATGCCCAGAATTGGCAGAAGTTGCACTTATGTTATGAGTATGAAGTCGTGGAGATCAGACCTCATAACAATTCTGTATCGTGTTGTTCTTGAAACTTTAGCACTCGCTGTACAGATATAGTTTAACAAGTAAAGCAGATAGTAGACCAATAACATATTATTCTCATGTAAACAACGATGAACTACTAGGTGGAAAGCTAAAGCAACAACTAAGTGTCGTGTGCAGAAGTTGCAAAAAAGGAAAAATGGCGTTTAAACCGGTAATGAGCCCATGCTAACTTAACACGGTGTAAAGATATCCAGGACCTAGATGACACCTCCTCATGATCCGGAAACGAACTGAATAAGATAATAGAAGTGCCATCTCATGAGAGCAGATTGCAAGTTTATATGTGGACGGTCCGCAAGGTAAAGCATTAAAAACTAGGAAAATTCAATGCTAAAGAAAAATAAAACAGCCAAGTACTTTATCGAGTCTTAAGCCAATAGGCAAGGTAAATAATAAAAACTTGACAAATAAGTCAATGAATTGTCAATGAAATGCTAGTACTCAGCATATCAAACATGAAAAAGGTCTATGACATAACTGTGTATGCAAAATAAGCTGCAACAGCCTCCAATAGGAAGTCACCGTCTTCATCCGAAAACAGTTCAGCCATCCAATTTAAAAGCGGAAAAGAACATACGTGCTCTCCCAGCACCGGATCCTCTATCACCATCAGAGGACAGCTCGGTGGGTTTTCAAGAAAGCTCTGTTCCAAGAAAGACTGTGCTGCCGCCAGTAAATTCCAGGGACCAAGTAGTCCATGCATCAATGCCACAGCCATAATCCTTTCGCCAGGACAAACCAACTCGTGAGTAATGATAGGAGTCATCAGCTGATTAAAGTCGACGTCAGGAGAAACCGGTCCGCAGAGACACAAATCAATGGCCCAATCGAAATCACAGGTCAGGCAGTGAAATACAGGCTGGACACAGGTGAAGTAGGAGAACCGAAAAGATAATCCATATGCCGTGCTTAATATCGCCAACGGCATTGTGCCATAATATTCTAGCATGCGATTGCGGAACAGTGTCAGCAGCTGCAGGGTCGGAGGTTGCATAGGAGGGACATCCATATTTAAAAATGTAAAAAAGCACAAGAGCGTCCGCTGGTAATGCAAGTAAAAATGCCAATCCACGAACCAGAGTGCAGAAAATACAATGAAAAGAAGCAGGGATGACTCCAAAGATTTTCTCAAATGAAGTCACGAGACCACTGGTAACAACTTTAAAAAAGTGTGCCAGGGATTTTGTGGAGGATGCGTTAAAGATAGTCGGAAACATGTTGCTGAAATTGAAAGGCAAACCTGTGTACGGGTGTTCGCTATGTGAAGTACGAAAGTTTCACGGGCCGAACTCAAGGCCACCTCTCTCTGAGACAAAAGAGCTCTTATTCTTGCCATGCCGTTGAAACGTGTCCCAAGGTTGGTATTTGTGGCCAGATTGAAAACTCCCTATGTTCATGTGTGGGAGGAAATAGAACATTTCTGCAGCAAATAACCCGTTCACTTACTGTTACGATAAAAGGAATACTTTTAATTAACTCAGAACAATCTTCATTATTGAGCATCAAATAACTACCATTTTCCAACAACTTGAACGTGGGGATGATAGCAGGAACTGGCGTGCCTTGCAACACGCAAGCCATATTTGGTCGGTGTTTGTTGCATGAATCGTGTAACTGTATGTGCCTACACATTAGTGAATGATCTGGCGTCTCAGTGCATTCCTCTCCATTCAGATAAACTTCTTGATCATCTTTGAAACATCTGTATGTGTATGGAAGCGACCAGACCTCATGAAGAAAAGCACTACCTAAAGGTTCATAACGACCTACTGGTATATATTTCATACAATTTGAAAACTTATATAAAGCAAAAGGCAGCGTTATTAAACCGTGGATAAGGCATGTTGCCAAAAAACCCGCAATCCTCTGCTGATGATGTCACTGAGCATGTCATGAATGATGTAATATGTGACATCATCAGCAGTGGATTATGGGTAATGGTATCTCTAGTTTACTCCCCTATAGCTGTCTTTCTTTTAACATAAGTGTGTGTTTCCTTCCCTTATACTTACTGTTTTTGGTTCGCTTCCAGTTCGCGTACCAGCGAGCGAACTAGGAAGCGAACTAAGAGAAATAGAGGTTGGCACAGTTCCAAATATTGTACCAATTTTTTAATAACGGGGAGGTAGTTCTGAAAAGAACTTTTTTTTTTATTTTTCTGAACATTTTTTTACTGTTTTTGAATTTTTCGGAACAGTTTTATATTTTTTGGGGTTTTTCTTGGAGGGGGCAATGAAAACGATTCATTGTAAAGGGCTCAACAGGAGCAACAAAACAAAAAAAAGAAGTATTTATTATTTTGGGCGTTTCGGACAAACTTGCATATGATAGTCAATAGCTCTGTTGATCAGAGTGATGCTTTTTTCTCCGTAGGAAATGAATCCATCGCAAAATGCGCAGGTGTGTTTTACATCACCAAATCTCATTTGTATATTTGGCACCATCTCCCTGCCCTCTGGTCCCGTTACTTCCGGTACAACAGATCTTCTGGCCATAATAGGGAGATTATCTAGGTCGTTCCGAAACTGTGCAGCACTGTAGTTGTTAGGATGCCACCTAGTCATATGGCGATGCATTGTGTAGTTTCCGAAACTGTATTTTTTGTCGGTCCCTCTGGACAGTCTATCTTGACATATAAGGCAAGTTACGTATCTTGCATTTACTTTTTTCTGACCTTTGGGAATTTTAAAAAATTGCCAAATGAAGTTTTCTTTCCGGTGAGACGTCTTGGGCTGCTCAGGCAAAAACTGCCTCTCTTCGTGCTCGTCCTCCTGTTCCTCTTCTTCTTCTTCTTGTTGAATTACAACTTGAGCAGGTGGTCCACTCTTCCTTGGATGTGGTGGAGGTGGTGGGGAAGCACCAGCTGAAGCTACTAAATAAGCCATTGCTCAGTGATCACAAAGGGTCTTTCTCTCACAATGATGAAAGTCAGAGTGAGGAAAGAAGGAGGGATTTTCATCATTTGGGAAAAACAAGAGTTCTCAACCAATCAAAAGTGTTAATTTTAGATTATATGACCTAGTCTTACATCATTAGGAAACCAAAAGTGAAATGAACCAATGAAAAGTGTTATTACCAAGTCACATGACTTGCTGTGTTTACGTTAAGCGCTTTGCAGGGCCTCCCGGTTTGCTTCCAGAAACCTGCGCTTTGCGACTCGCGTACCAGTTCGCTAACGTAGCACGTCATATGACGTATCACGCGACAACGTGAAACGTCATGCGGACGGGAGGCGTCACGATGTTGTTTTCTAACGCGGCACTTGCGGTAAAGAAACGTTTACCGGCTCGCGGTCTATTTCGCGGCATCAAGGTCAGCTAACGGGAAGCTTCCCGATTCGCGAAGCGGGAACGAAGAAAAAAAAATATTTAAAAAAAAAATTATTCATAAACATATAAAATATATTTTTGGATTTAAAGAAGAATACATTTTACAGCTACAGATATTAGCTGTTAAAAAACCAATGAAATTCACAGAAAAAACCATAGGTTATAGACCATATATAGTTAGGAATTAGCATTTACAAAACCTTGAAAATTCACTGAAAAAACCATAGGTTATAGACCATATATAGTTAGGAATTAGCATTTAGAAAACCTTATTTTACTCACACAAAACCATTGAAATTCCATATATAGTTAGTTGCACTAACTATATATCGCGCACCCGCAATCCACTGCTGATGATGTCACATATTACATCATTCATGACATGGTCAGTGACATCACTGATGACATCACTGATGACATCTCAAATGACATCACTGATGACAACATCCAGTGACTGTATGTTTCTGTAAAGTTAAAATATGTCTTAGATATTGAAGAATGAGTGGATGTATAAGTGTCTGGATGAAGGATTTAGTAGGTGCGTGACTGACTGTATGAGTGAGTGATTAAATGTGTCTCACTGAATGCATGGGTTAGTGACTAAACTGTCTTAATTTGTGCATCATTATGTCTGTTGTGATGTAAACTGCTGCATGTGTTGATCATTAGCTATACGAGAGGCTATATGTGTTATTAATTGGTTGCCCAAGTATTTCTATGGGAGATTGAGTTTGTGTGGGGGTGGCTGGGAGGTGTGTGACTCTGTGCATAGATGTGTGAGCAGTTGATTCACTAGGTGTATGAGTTCAAGAGTGCATGTGGAAAAAGCTACATGGGCGGTTGACTGTGTGCATGAGTGTATTGATGAGTGAATGGATATCTCAATGCTACATGTCATAGTAAGTACATATGTAAAACACAGTACATGTGAGAGTTGGCATATATAAATAACTGTGCATGAGAGCCACTGAATGTGTGAGTGGCTGTATGGATCATTGTGAACTTGTATCAGGGATTGTATAAGAGAGTAAATATGTGTTAGTATATGTTTGAATAAGTAAGGTGTGTATAACTGTATAGTTGAGGAAATGGAGGTGAGATTGTTTCTTTGCATGACTGACTAGGTGTGTGAGTAACTCCATGGATGAGTGACAGTGTGTGAGTGTCTGTATACACTGAGTGTATCTAAGGTTATATTAGAGTCTGAAGAGGTTTATCGTATTAGCACAAGAATGATGTCAAATGAGATGTCATCAGTGATGTCATCAGTGATGTCATTTGAGATGTCATCAGTGATGTCATCAGTGATGTCACTGACCATGTCATGAATGATGTAATATGTGACATCATCAGCAGTGGATTGCGGGTGCGCGATATATAGTTAGTGCAACTAACTATATATGGAATTTCAATGGTTTTGTGTGAGTAAAATAAGGTTTTCTAAATGCTAATTCCTAACTATATATGGTCTATAACCTATGGTTTTTTCTGTGAATATATATATATATATATATATATATATATATATATATATATATATATATATATATATATATATATATATATATATATATATATATATATATATAGATATATATATTACCTACTCGTGGTCGCCAGTAGGTAGTTATAGTTAGGACCTATTATCCATAGTTTTAGTAAATTCTTTATTGCTTGATTAATAAAAATCTTTGCAATTGTTCATAAAATAACTTAGCAAGCACCATTCAGAGTACATAAAAGCTAGATATAAAAATTAGACATTTCATACAATCACATTTGTATAAAACATTTCTTAATTTGAAATATTATTAAATATTAAATAGAATCAGTGTGTGCAAATGTGCATCTTGTGCTGGCTTTAAGTGAGGCACTGTCCGTGGGTAGCTTTGTAGTTGCAGTAGCAAGAAACTCAAAAACTCAGACAAACACTCACTAGTAAAAAGTTCTTTACTTGTCAGAGTTTTTCCCTGGTCATAGTTTTCCCAGTTCATAGAGTAACGGCTGGGTTTAGTGCAATGTTTACTGACTTCATGAAGCGAACCAGTCTGCAAGCTAATTGAATGTCCTCCCCGTTAAAGCAGGCCAGCAATGCCTGTCGACGGGTTCGCAGGCGTTTTTGGTTCCACAGCTGTGTTAGATGTCTCCTTCGTTCAGTATCTAGGGCTTTACAGCTGCATAGCAAATGCAATACATCCTCCTTAGTTTCTTTGCAGAGTCTGCATTTTATGTTGGAATCCGAGCGTTTCCATGGGGGTAGGTGTTCTTTTGATGGTATTACCCCCATCCTCAACTGCAAGAAGGTTTCCTTCGTTACCCGAGAGAAGCCAGTGCCTAGGTAGGCCTGTGGTTGCAGCCTGGTGAAACTCTGGATCACGAACCATCCATGCATCCTCCCAGTTAATACTGCTTTGTCTTCTTTCAGGGATAAGATCTTAACAGTTTTGTTGACGAGCCGATTGAAACATTTTTGCGTGCAGCTTGTATCCCAAAGGTCTTTTAGAGCAAGAGTATTTATTGCTGCCTGGAGATAGACCATTGCAGGGCTGTTCTCATTATCCATAGGAAAATGGCAACATTCTATTGACACTAACGTTAGCGTTGATTGATGAATCTTCTTGGAATTTTCTGAACTTGTGGCCAGCTCAATTCTGCTCCTTCCCTGAAAGTTTGGGGGTAATTGGTCAAGCGGGGTCCGAGAAAAAAGGGGGGTCCCAAAACATGTTTTCCGCATGCAATTTCCCATAGGACCTTTAGCCACGGCTACAGCCCGAACGGCAGAGAGGTAGTCCTCAGTTCCGACTTGTGCCTTTTACTGATATGGTGTCAATCTGTTCAGTAGTTTCTGAGAAAATGACGGTTAAACTCATTTATATATCTCCACGGATTGTGCGAGGATTGACATTGTAGCATAAGCGCACCATCGTGATCACGCGCTCAATGCTAATGGCTGTCAAGCGGTTGTAAACATTCGAAACCAGGAACTGTTGGCAGCCATTTAGTGCCTCGGTAGAAGCGAGGCTGAAGAAGTCAGTGGAATATGTGTTCAAAACCGAGAAAGGGGGCAGGGTAGAAATAATTTTACCCTGTAGACCTGCTGGTCCCAGGGCCCACATATATATATTTTTTTAAACCGGGATGCGTGTAGGGTGCGTGGACTGTGACGTAAAATAAATTTCAAAAAAGGAGTTTTGTTTAGATAATTTGGCTCCGGGGGGTTCAATTCCGGGGGCAAAATTATTAAATGTTATGTAGGGCCCACAGAGGACCCCTAGCCTCGGGGATCGTCAGCGCCCGGGGCTAAAAATAAAAACAATGGTGGGGGGAGGGGTCAACGGTTCTAAAAGCCGCGGGGACCATCACCCATCGGGGTTTATATATTGTGTGAGGGCTGGTTCCTGCAGTGTTACGGGGTGTCCATTCCACCCTCCCATAGCAAGGAAATCTGTCTCTCTTCCAAAACCAAAATCAGATTGGTTTTCCACATGGGGAGTTGTATGTTAGTAGCTTGTGATGTGGAAAAGTAATGCCGAGTCCCAAACGCGTAGAAGTTGTGCATGAAAGGCGCTGGTGTCACACACCCTACAGATTATGAGTCATGCATCCAGCTCGGGCACAACAGGGGGCCACACTAAGCACTGCGCTGGGTGCGTGACTTGTAATTTTACCGTTAAAAAATAGCCCTTATCAGTAATTTCTAATATCTCCGGGGACCCTATCCCGGGGTCTTATAAAAAATGTTGGGGACCGTGAGGGGAGCTACAATGCCCCCATGGTCCAGCCGGCTTCCCGCGTTCTTCGGGAGTCGGCATTGCTTTTCTGCAAGGGGAGATGCTAACTTGTATGTGGAAATGCAATCTGCTTTTTATTTTGGAAGTGAGAACATATTTCTATGCCCTGTCTTTCAAAATGCAAACTAAGTCTGGTATCGGAGGGCAGGAGCCATGTTACTCCCGCCCTCTCAAAGGAAACAGCAGTGTCCCGGGGATAGGCACTCCTTGCTCTCCTTTTCGGCCTTGTAGAGGATCCAGGGTTAATATAACGTTTTTTGGTACAGCCAGTACCTTTCAACTCTACCCTCAAATGGCTTTCTGTCTGTTACCATAGAAACAGTTCATGAACACTTAAATGAGCACAGAGGTTAGAAGTTCGCCACACTATGTTGGTAATGGAAAAAGTTACTGTGCTGGAGTTTTTAAACTTTTCCATAGGAGCCGTTAGTCGTAGGTATAGACTCTTGTAAAGATCTGGTAAAGAGTTAGCCTCAGAATTATACTTCAAATTATAAATATAATTTATATTGTGGACCGCTTACCCCCTACCAAAAAAAAGACGTATATACTTTTTTTTAAATAAACTTTTATTAAAGCAATAAATAACTGGAAATGTAACTCAAAGATAACAATACAATAAATAACTAGAAACATAACTTTAACAAAACATAATAATAAACAAAATGTGATATGGAGTTCAATAGAAGTACGGTAGGTAATCTGCAGAACAAAAAAGAAAAATAGTGTTTAAAATTAGATCGATGTGACTAAATGAGGTCAAACATTACAAGTCAAATTAACAGTTGAAGCTATTTCCTTCTTTTAACGTGTGCAATGTGCCTGATACATTTCACTTGTCTTATAGGCCTGTGTTCAAGCTGTGTCTGTATGGAAGAGCCTACTGCGTCACATTTACATTACAGATCAACAGGTCTTAAAATGATTCAGAGATGAGACAGAATTAGGTGAGAGATCAAGTCATTATGCAGGACAATATTCTTTAGGGCTTATTTACAAGACTTGTGCCAGTTTTGTGTTACTTTTCTCATGTTGAAAGTGGCACAAGGGGCTTGTAAATAAGGTCTTTCATTTCTAATGCATTTAATCAGAGGCATTGTATATCTAGGTTGCTCTGCTTACCTTGCGTAAACACTGTGGCCAACAGAGTTCACAACTTGAACTCAGCTTTGGTTGGTCACAGCAGAGTGGAAAACAGCGTCCATAACTTTAAAAGAGAACAAGAAATGATGTGAGAGGGTGAGAGAGAAAGAGAGAGAAAACAACATTAAAACTGTGAGAGAGTGGAAGTTATAGATGGAGCAGTAATAGTGGAGAAAAAACTCGTAGCTCACCTTTTGCCTTGGCTGTGTGTCCAAGTATGTGCTGGTTCATAGTGCACCCTCCAGTGTAGTGATCTGAAATATAGTATATAGAGTTAGTCATAGTATACTACATACAAAAGTGGTGTAAGGGGCTTGTAGATTTGCCTCTCAGACTGTTGTAATATATCTATTGTCACTGCTCGGAGGTAATTGTACATTCCTATGCAGTAAAGCTGCTGCACACTACCCACTCTCTCCTTTCACCGATGACTTGTTGTTTCGGAAAGAAGCTTTTTTGCTCACCTTGTGCCATTGGCCTGATTCAAAGAGGGTGCACCACGTATTGTAGCAGCTTTCTCAAACATTGATGGCCCCGCATCATCGCAGAATCCTCGAACGTTGAGTTTTAGAGGTGTTGGTGGGGTGGACGCCAATTTGTGAAACACAACCTGTAAGATAAAAAGGAAGTTAACATTGTGTGTAATTTTTTTATCAAAGGAGAGAGGAAGTGAGAGAGTGACTGCAAAGAATATTCGCAGCTCAACCTTCTGTCACCAGTGTGTTTTTCACCATGTGCTGGGACATGATGCACCCTGAAGCTCTACATCTAAAAGATAGTAAAAGAAAGATGTTATGTTTGGTAATTGTTACTATCTTAATGTCGAGTTGAATTACATCGGCCTTTCACACAAGTTCCCTCTCGCATTTAAAATAACTATTTGTATAGTTTATATTCCAGACGTTTGAGCAATTATAAAAACGTTCCTACTATATAGGACTGCATTTGTCTAAATCGCTGCGTCGCTTTTTTTGTATCTAGTCTGCTGCAACCCATCGACTCCCTCCGATGCGCACCCAGGCCTCACTACTCACCTTTTCGTGGACAGGACACTTTCTGCATCATGTAGTCCCGATCTGCCACTAAGAAGTCTCATATATGGTGCTGAGTCTTGATATTGGCATGGCTAACAACATACTTGTGCTCCCATTATCATCGCAGGTTCCTCACCCACTCAGTGCTTCTAATACCACTAACTCAGTGATCAAAGAGGCCACACACATAGTGGTGGGCCCCCCTACTTGGTTCGGATCTACATGAGGCGTTTGAACCACTAGGACGGGCCATCACATCGCTTGGGATGGGAGCTACTCTAAAATGGCGTAGAACACGTGCGCCCGTCTTTTTTATTGGTAGGGTCACATCCCTAGATTTTAGATGGCATCCTCAGTTTCCTGTTTGGCGCTGTTGAGCGGGTTGCTCTTGCTAGTTGATCGCGGTGTGGCGGTGGCGTACCTGCGGTTTTGTGCAGCGGCAGCGGCTCTGCAGCGGAGCAGAGCCGGAGAGGAGAGACCCAGCCGAGCCGAGTTGGGCCAACGGCGGACCAACGGCGGGCCAGCGGTGAGAGGCGATCGAGGAAAGACCGGTCCTTTTCTGACGGGACTGACGGGACCGAGCCCGACCGAGCCCCCAGGACCACATGACCGCACCTACACAGAGGTAGGGTAACGGCGACTGGGAGCGACTGGGAGCGAGGAGCGAGGAGTTGAAAAGGCGTTCTCCCGCGCTCTCCCGCAGCAGCACCGCAGCAGCACCGTCAAAACCGGATTTAGTGAGTTAGTGTCATATTAGACTGCGGAGCTAGACTGCAGAGCCCATAAGCCCAAGTCTGCAAACCTTTCTGTTGCCATCACCGTACCAGCCTCTCCCGCTTTCCCACCCTGCCTGTTCCTACTGCTGCAAGTGGCGGGGAGCGGTGAGATGAAGTACACGGGAGTACGGTGATTGTGAAGCCTCCCGTGCAGCACCTTAATATCCCTGCAGCCTGGTGGGGGGCGAACCTGCAACCAGCGTCAAGCGGCTGGAGACAATCGACAATCGACTGAGCTGGCAGCTGAAGCCGGCAGCTGAAGCAGCCGTCGAAGTGAGGCCAGGGATGCCACGCTCTTTCTTGCCCTTCCTTACCCTTCTTGCCCTCCTGCTGCGCTCTGCACCTGAATATAGCACCATCTGGATAGGTGGTCAAGAGGGGGCCTAAAGTGAATGCATAGTGTTGGTGGCGGCGGATCCAACAAGAAACGAGTAACGAACAACGGGTTGCAAACTAAATAACTCGAGGATAATACGGCTAAACCTCGGGGCTAACAACGGAGCTGTAGCCGTCGCTCCTGCTACCGCCGCCCCTTACGAGACCTGTGGCAGTGGAGCGGTGGAGCAGAGCGTGGAGCAGAGAGCACGCATCCCCCAGGCTGTAAAAGCGCTGAAGAGTGATTGTCTGAACTCTATTTTTAGCCCAGTTACCTCACTTTTGAACAACACCAACCAATTTCTTAAGTTTGGGAGCGCAGCCCCAAGCGAGTTAGTGGGATCAAAGCAATCAGGGATGCGTTCTGGGAAGATAAGATCATCAGGCGCCCAGACCAAAAAGACACGCAAAACACAAGCATTCAAGGAGCTAAATATTAAAGCACAGACAAAGGGACTAAACCAAAATCAAACTCTTATTTCACCAATTGCACGAATGTTTGAAAAGTAAAAAAAAATACCACAAAAATTTGAATTCCTGACCGACCCTACTGGGGTTTTAATGTCAATGGAATCAGACGCATCTAAACATCAATTACAAACCCCAATTGAACCTGCAAGACCCCCCTGTGGAAAAAGGTATTGATATAGAAAATTCAGTGAATGGAAATCAAAGAAATGGAACTTAAGAGTGGAGAAAGTGAAACATGGAACTTAGGCAGAGAGCTAATATATCATACTACAATGCATGAATCACTGCTAAATGACATAGAGCCACCAGGTAGCGCTAAAAGAGATATTGAAGAGTCAATACTAACTACTTGTATGTGTCAACAACCCACAGATTTGGAAAAGCCAATCCCATTAGAAATTAATGTGAATATTACAACTAAGATGAAACTTCAGGAAACAATCAATAAGGCCACCGACAACACAATGGTTCTGGCAGTAGATTCTACACAATCAAACAAGCTTGAATGGGAATATAGAAATTCCGTAGGGGAAACGTTATTACAACCATCAGCGGAGGCCAAAGTTGGTAAAACCAAAAAACGGAAAATGTTTGAATCAGGAAACAACGACTTGGATATAGCAAAAAACCATGCGGTAGAATCCACATCGACAAAAAGTCTTGAAAGTAATAACTCAACTCACAGGGAAAGTGAGCAAAACCGTGTGACATTGAAAGATCAGGATGTGACTTGTCCAATCAAAGATTCTAACCCCTCAAGAGGGATAAAGGATAAAAGAGATTTGGGAACCACTTGGGACATATTCTATCAAACGTCTACGCTAATACTAGAAGCACTGACATATCAGTCAAACAAAATGGATACACAAATTGATATCCTCGGAGTAATGGCTAAGACAGTTTCTGGAATAGACAGAAAGCTGTCGGCGCTAAACTGCTTAATAACTAAAGCCCAAGAACATGCAGCAACAATTTACTCGGATTGTCCTTGTGAACCAATTATAAGCAAACTTTCAACTATACCTGAGGTAGTAAATACCATATTGGAAGATGTAAAAGATCTAATTCTTATTAAAAACACATGCGAAATAGTCAGCGCTGGTCAAACCACACATCCCGCTGAAGATCATAACATTATTCAAACAACAAAAAAAACGAAATCTGAAGAGGTAAATATACCAAAACTTCAAGGAAAAACGGTAGGTCAGAACGTGGATACCGAAACACCACCCGCAGGCACGCAAAAGCTTGCTGGACACACAATTACAGAAAAAGATAAAATCAATTGCCAAGGATACAAACTCTCAAAGAGACAAAGGAAGAAAATCCGTAAGGCCAGAAATAAGCTAAGAAATCAAAACACTATAAATGTATACCCTCCATCAGAAGAATCCCAGGATTCTGATCTGGAAGACTTAATCGAAGAAGCACCAACTCTGATAAATAGTGAGATGGAGGAGATCCAGCCTGATACCGTGGGCAAGAGCGTAAAAGGTGGAAAATATTACGACATCTTCAAGAAACAGACTGATAATCAGACTGAAAACAAGCTAAATACCCCCACTGAAACCAAACCGAATGATAATGTGGCCAAAATAATTGGTGGAAATTTACCCCTTGGGAAGAAAATCCTAACACAAAGTAATCGGAATGGATCTCAGGTACCAATATTAAGTAATACTCAAAATGGAAAGGGATGTATAGCCTGGAATCATCCATGCAATATACATAGTGACTCTATTGATACTCAAAAGGTGCCATCTGAAGTTGAGCCTAACACCTCATTAAATGGAAGAAACAACTGCTCAGGTCTAATGATACAGAGAACAGCTTGTCATGAAAAAACCAACTTACTGAATGATTCTACAAACTCCATCCAAAGGGAAGACTACCGACCTGGTATGGGAAATCAACCAGAAAACACTGCAACCGGTACAGAAATAACAAGCAAAAAGAGGTATATTGGAGATTATCACAATAATCATGAGGAATTAATAGTTACAAAGACTGGAAAAGATAAACAAATTATCATTAAAACTATACAAAATAAAAGTGAAAACAAGATGGAATCAATGAATACAAAGAAATTGGTACAAATAATATTTACACCAATTTACAACTCAAGAGGTACTAGTGATATTCTGAATAGAGGGAATATCTTACAATTATTCAAATTGATTCCTGAGTTAGAAAAAATAACATCCAAAGACATTGAATCGGTGGGATTTGCACATAACACGGATGGCTCTCGCCCACACACAGTCCTAACGGTCAATACCCCTTGTTTAGAGGAACACATTATAAAACAGCAAGAAATTTTCGATGGTTGGGGGATCAAAATTACTCATCCACCGCCCAAATCTTACCCGAGCCCTTTCAAAAAGGATCTCCCAAAAAATGCCCATAAGGAAGTAAGAGACATTCCAGTATATTCAATATTAAAAACCCCACAGGGCAGATCACACCAGAGTATAAAGGAGAACCCGGAAGAAATAAAACACTGTCAGAACCTCGGCAAATAAATGAGAGTTGGATACGGAATGCTCTGCATGATCTCTGACCGGATAATAACCCTAACAAACTGAAGGAACGGAGAGATCATTGCCAGCCGTTAACCATATGTTTATGGAACATCAATGGACTGGGAAAAAAATCCAAAACGCAGAAATAGAATCCCTATCAAATATCTACCAAATCATATGTCTGCAAGAGACATGGAATACGGAAGCTTTCTTCTTACAAGGTTATAAAGGATTCTATGTACCAGCTATCAAATATACCAAGTTTGGACGCCCAAGTGGGGGTCTGGCAATATTTATTGGGATGGACCTCAAAATCGATCATGAACAGCTGGACACTAACAACGCAAATATACAAGCTGTCAGGATAACAATGGGACATGACGAGTTAAAAAACAGGACAAACTTACTGATACTTAATATTTATATTCCACCAAATCAGACATCACGCAAGAAGATAAGTTTTGAACTGGTAACATTCCTGCTGGAACAACTTATGATTGATCCGACTGTCAGTATTTTAGCCACAGGGGATTTTAATATTAACTTGTTGATTAAGATGACACGGAACGATTTGGTTCATTCTCAAAACTATGAATGGTCCATTCCGGAACAATCATCGGATCAGAGTCCAACTCCCAAGGGAAATTTAATAGGAAAAAATCTACTGATGGATTTGGAGGCAATGGGACTACGTGTCTTAAATGGAAGGTTCCCAATGGATCAGCCGCCTGGCTGGTCATTTCACAATCACGAATCTAAATCAAGAATTGACTTTACATTAATGTCATTAGACATGTTTGACAAAATTGGTTCCTATCTACTTAATAAGCGAAGAGACAGTGATCATAGCCAGCAAATAGTGGAATTGTGTTTTGATATCTCCAGACATCAAAGTTATTAACCACACGAGGACAGATCATGTCAATTAATCATAAGAAACGTATCTGGAATCCGGATAAAAAATATGTTGTGGAAAAAAAGGCCCAAAAATTGGCATTTGATTGTTTTGAGAAGCAAACAACGCAGACAGTAATATTATGCTGGGAACAATTCACTGAAAAGGCAGTAGAGTTGGATAATACAAATACGACTAGTAAGAAATCGAAACTCAGGGGAAAAAAATAAAAAATGATAACAAAATCAATCTTCCCTACACTATTAAAAAAGTGAGGCGGACTCGTAACAAGCTGAGGAAACAACTTACCAGGATGCCGGATAATGAAGACATTAGTATACAACTCAGAGATACCAATAGTAATCTGAGGAAATTAATATGGTCTGAAAAAAATAAAATCCAACAAGAGCTATGGACAAAAATTTACCACGCCAGTAATCAAACAAATTCTAGAGAATTTTAGAAAATGATTAACGAAATAAACAGACCAAACAAGCATGTAATAGCCTCGCCAATAACAGAGGAGGTCTGGGTAAGGTTCCTTAAAAAAACTCTTTTCACCAAAATAGAAGTATGTACCAACGGTAGGGGCTACAAAGATCCCACTGTTAGACCAACTGAAACGGATCTGGTGATAAAATTTACAATCGCTGAGGTAGCAAACATAAATAAGAGACAAAAGGATGGAGCTCCGGGTCCAAACGGTATTCCGTTTGCCCTATATAAAGAGGACCCCCTACTATGGGCCACATATCTGACAAAGGTTTTCAACGAAATTATCTATACAGGGAAAATACCACAATCCTGGAGAGGATCACTCATATCGCCTGTGTTCAAAAAGGGTAATTGCCAATTACCGGAGAATTACCGTTTGATCACCCTGCAAGATACGGATGCCAAGCTATTCGCAGGTCTCTTATTATCAATTCTTACAGACTGGATTAAGGAAAAATCAATATTACCCCCTAACCAAACCGGCTCCATTAAGGGCTTAGGCACCACAAACAACCTGTTAATTCTATCAGTTCTAATGGATAAGACTCTTCTTAATAAACAGTCACTTTACTTTTGTTTTGTCGATTTCAGATCGGCCTTTGATTTAGTAAATAGGCCCCTCCTATGGAAAACACTGGAGGGCTATGGAATCCCAGGCTCACTACTGACTCTCATTAAGTTACTATACTCTGACAATTGGGTAAAGGTGAGGATAGGGGATGGCCGGGCTTTGACCAATAAAATATCGGTGACTCGTGGCCTTAAGCAGGGATGCGTGCTCGCACCTTTACTTTTCAATTTATTTGTGGCCGACCTTACCAACTCATTAAACGAGGTAAACTCACATCCACCTAGGATAGCCGGAAAACAAATGTCTAACTTGCTATATGCAGACGACGTGATTTTGCTGAGCCACACAAAAGTGGGACTGCAGAGACTGATCGATTGTACACTTAAATATGCAAAGGATAACCAAATGACAATAAATGAGACAAAAACAAAAATAATGGTTGTGACAGGAAAAAAAAGACAAAAGATGAAATGGTTGCTGGGACAAACACATCTGGAGCAAGTGGAGAGTTATCGATATCACGGAGTCCTCAATGAGACCGGAAGCTTTGTACCACAAAGGGAAGATATTGCAAGGAAGGCTAATACCTTGATTGCAGCATTTAGAACCCTACAAAAGAATCTATCTGCACTGTCACACGGACCACTGTTAAAAATTATAGCTGCCAAACTACTACCATCCTTAACTTACGGTGGTGAAGTGCTAAATGGGAAGGATGCTGTGCCCATCAACAATGCTGTAGCAAAAACCTATAAAATATTATTTACCCTACCATGTAATGCCTCACAAGCACAAATAAGGATGGAATTTGGTATGAACAATCAACTATATGCCCGCCAAGGCCAAATATTAAAAGTTTGGAATCGAGTAAAAAATGATCAGGACAATCAATTGTCTATAGCTTTGTGGAGAGAGGTTAAAGACAACCAGAAACTGCAAGCGTGGAAATATCTAAACAACGCAAAAGAAGAATTTGCAATATCAGCAATCTGGGAAAACACTATAACGCAGGAAAGCTTTAAAAAAACAATCAATAAGCTGGTAACTCACCTATCGCTGCTTAAAGACAAAGCTTTGTTAGCAAAACGTAAGCATTCATGGCCAATCATAAATGGCTACAAAAAAAAACAAGTCCAAGCCTACCTCCATACGGCATGGTCAGCCCAAAGTAAGCGAACATTTATAGGAGCACGCTTTGGTGTATGGCCAGGTTTGTGTCATCTCCCACCCTGGAAACTAACCGCCATATGTATCAACAAACCATTTTGCATTTCCTAAATAGCAAATTTTAAGGAATCGCTATTTAGGAAATGCAAAACGGTATGTATGTACAAAATCGCTTTTCAATAGCGATTCCTTAGCATTCCTAATTTGAGATTAGCAAATTGTTAATCGCAAATTACCCCTTCATTTCCATGGGCCAGGAGGCCCATAGGAATGAAAGTGCAATTTGCAATTAGCAATTTGCTGATCGCAAATTAGGGATTTTTCCAAGGGTGCAGGGGTGTCTCAAGAACACCCTGCTGCACCCCTGAAAAAGACATTTGGGGCATATGGAACACATACATGCCCTAAGGGCATGTATGGGCGTCATATGGCACCTTTGTTTTTTTTTAAAAAAGCTTTTTGATAAGAATTCGCAAATTACCACCAACTAGAAGTTGGTGGTAATTTGCTAATCCTTATTGGCATTTTTTGCATATTTTTTGTTTGATACATTGCATTTAAGGAATCGCAAAATTTGCAATTCCTTAAGTGCAATCGCAAAATAAGGATTAGCAAATTTTGCTATTCCTTATTTTGCATCAAACTTGTTTGATACATACCATTTGTCTAATTAGCATTCGCAAAGGCCGAAATTCGCAGAATTTCGGCCTTTGCGAATGCTAATTAGCTTGATACATATGGCCCTTTATGAGGGCAATATGTTATGCAGACTTTGCAAGGGGGGAAAAGAAGACATTGTGCACTTGGTATGTTTGTGCCCTGCTATAGCCTCAGAAAGGAGATTAATCCTCAGGAGGTTGCTCAATGCTCGAAATATAAGAAGCTGTAGACAAGCAATAATGGCCTGTCTAAATCCGAATGACCTACCAATGAATGTTGCTTTTGTAAAAATTCTAAATGTGATTGCTAAAGGTCATAAGGAAAATTTCATTTAGTTTTATAATTATTATTTCTTTTTTTTAAATAATTTTTAAGGACATTTACCATTTGTATGATGTATAAATGTGTATTGATGCTGATACTTTTTCTAAGGTCACACTTTTGTAAGATTTTAATTAATCAAACAAATAAAATAAACTTGAAACTTGAAACTTGGTAGGGTCACATGTGTTGTGACGCAGGTGCTGGATGGGTGTGGTGTGGGTGTATAACAGTCATGAGGGAGTGTGTGTGTACCGTTCTGACAACTAGACCTGGAACTAAGAAATCACTACAATTAAATCTGGGCAATGTTTTGTTGCTATGTTTTCCTGGAAGTGTAAGTGGAGTGGGCTGGCCTGACGTATGCCAGTGCTGCGCAAGGCTCTGAACCATGATTCCGGAGCTATGGGCGTGGTCCCGTTGTGAGCTATATGAGAAATCAAGTGATTCGGGTGTTCGTTTTGTAGTGCTGACGTCACCCGGGTCTTCAAAATAAATGTGTCATTATATCTGTAATGTCCCACAACTTGGCCAACATGGAAGGTACGGGGTATCACTGACTCTATATTCGTTTATAGTTGCATACATAAAAGATGGTGGACATGATGCATTTCTGCGAGTATGAATGTTTGTTGTACATTCAGTGTAATGTTGTAGCTGTAGTAATACAGGGCTGTGAAAGGTTTAAGTTGCAGTTTTTGGCACATGAAGGGCAGCTAATATATATATATATATATATATATATATATATATATATATATATATATATATATATATATATATATATATATATATATCACCAACTAAGCTACAACAAGTAACTCACGAACGGCCACTCCAATCGTGCTGTTTTAGTTTCTTTAATGGAGACAGCATAGCATAGCATGACGCGTTTTGCCTCCACGAGGCTTAATCATATGCAGCATTGCAGGGGATGGGTTCGTTTGGCTTTTAAAATCAACGTAACTTTAAACATTGAAGAGGGACTAGTGCCCAACAGTTCGAACTTAAAAGTGGCAGCAGGGTTTTCATAATTCATTTTGCATAGCATAGTGTCGGTAAGTACCAGCAGTTACCTCAGGACAGTTCCATGAAAATGAAGTATTTCCATCATACCTGTGTCCCGACACTATGCTTTTCCCCATTACTGATTTTCGCTGTGTTGGTTGAACTACAGTATCCAGAATGCACCCTTGCTGTTTCTCTTAGTTAGCAAAGTCCTCCAATGTAGTCCTTGGCAAAATTATTCCTTCGGATCAGCCAACAGCCTAGTACAAAGTGCCTTTAATAGGAAAATTTCCGTGTGTGGCTTGTATTTCCCAGCAGTGGCGTTTTCCAAAGTTAATTCCGCTACCATCCGCATTAAGTCATTTTCATTTTCGTCATCCAAAGAACACATTCCTCAGCGCGATGGGCTCGGAGACAATCTCCTTCGCCGACCCTGGCTGTGACCGTGTTCGTCTCTCCAGTCTAGATGGGCCCCTCAATGAGGCCACTTCCATTCTCCTGTAGTAGATTTCTCATATGTATATATATATATATATATATATATATATATATATATATATATATATATATATATATATATATATATATATATATGTATTCTCCAACATCGCTTCATGAAGTTTACCACCACAAAAGAGACGATGATGGACCCAGGTATTGTGCCAATCCAATTTTTCTTTATTCAGTCATGACCAGCCAGCCCACCATGACGCGTTTCAATCCCTATCGGGTCTTGATCACATATATATATATATATATATATATATACGTATGTGGTTATTCAGGTACACTGTAGAACTTGGTGCTGGAAATCAGTGTTCGAGCCTCGGAGTAGCGTCCACATCCTGTTATTGTAGAGTAACGACATAATGTACGCGTGCCTGAACATTTATTTGTTTTGGGTTGATTAGGCGCTATATAAATATGCTAAAAAATAAAAAATAAATAAAAAGGAGGAATAGCCCACACTTACTGTCACAGGTAAGATGGTTGCATACGCTATTTATAGCACAATATAATGTGGTAGGGCGGAGGAGCAGCATTTTACAAGCTTAATAAATACACAGACAGAGATAGATAGTTGAAGTGGGTACGGGCACGTGTGCTCGACTCCATTTTATTACGTTGTTGTTGGTTAGACGTAGAATAGTAATCATTATATTATATACAGATATTTAATCATAAACGGTTTATGACTTCTGCTGTACAAAGGTAGGAGCGTTGTATGTCAAACAATACACAGAAGATTCTATCAAAAAGAGTTCATGAGTTGTGGTGGACTGACGTAGGGGCGGTTTGAGTGGAGCCTGCGATGATGCATGGTTCAGGTAGACCGCACTAGTAAAAATGTGTTTTGACTATTGAATTTTGCCTTAACAAGGGAACGTGGCAATTATTTACGGTGTACTGAGTTAGTGGTATGTCTAGTGTTTATCTTGTGCTCCCCCTGCGATGATGCGTGGTCTGAATGGGCTGCACTGAAATCATTCACTGTTGCACACTGAGGTATATGAACTTTGAGGGGGGGGAAACTAGCATCGATGGTTATCAATTGCTGTGAAAACTAGGTGTACTGATTGCTCCTTTTAACAAATTACAGGATTCCTCTTCACGCAGTGCATTGGATATGCCTGGTCTAACACAATTTAAACCAATATCCAACTTTAATCCAATTATGTTGCATGACAATATTGACATCTACAATGAACTTGTGACCAATCAAATAAAAAAACTTCATATGTCAACATTACATGCATGGTGTAGGTATTCATATCAAAGCAGCTGTTATGGGCAACTAATGAAGAAATTCAGGGCAACGACAATGTGATCATTCGTCAATCAGATAAGGGCGGAAATGTCATCATTTGGCCTTGAAAAATGTATCTAGTGGAAGCACTCTCCCACCTGAAGGATCGCCAATGTTACAGACATAGTGACTGGAAAACCGTCAGAGTAGCATAGAGCAATTTCCATACAAAGCTGTTATCGTGGAAGAGTGCTGGGTTGCTGAGCATGGATGAATTCAAGTTTCTCAAGGTGAACCATCCAGTAATTCCAATTATTTATTTAATCCCCAAGATACATAGGGATACATCTAAGCCTCCAGGCAATATCAGCAAGGAACAGCATTATGGAAATACCTCGCGATATATCGATTACTTCTTGCAGGAGCATGTTAAAAATGTACCATCATACCTGCAAGACACGGGGGATTTCCTGAGGAAGATTGTCAATCTAATATGGCAAGATGATTACCTGTTAATTAGCCTCGATGTCGCTGCTTTATACACAAGAATACACCATTTGGACGGCGTTAAAGCAGTTGAACATTTTTTAAGGACCAAACCTTTGTGCATGTTGAACCATAACAAAATGCTTTTAGAGATGATTTCAATTTGTTTAAACAATAATTACTTTCTGTTTCAGAGCCAGGTTTTTCAACAGATTTGAGGTGTGGCTATGGGGGCTTGCTTCTCCCCCAGTTATGCCTGCTTGCATATGGGAATGTGGGAGGAGCAAGTCCTCAGGACCAGGTTAGAGAAAGTTCTTACTGACAATATAATTGCGTGGTTTCATTATATAGAAGATCTAGTTCTCATCTGTAAGGGCTTGGAGGTAGCAGCTACTTTGTTTATTCATGACATCAATGACAATAATCTCAACTTAAGGTTCACAGCACAAATTAGCCAGGAATCAGTCAATTTCTTGGATGTGGAAGTGTTCATCCAGGAAGGTCAGCTGGAGACAAGGTTGCATCACAAGCCAACGGTGGGCCACAAGGTGCTCCATGCCAGCAGTCATCATCCCGATCATTTGATACGCAGCATCCCCTATGGTGAGATGCTGCATTTCAGATGTAGTTGCAGTGTAGATGAGGACTGTTTCAAAGCTCAGCATGACAGTAAAAAAAGGTTCCTAGCTAGGGCTACACTGTTGAAATGGTCGACAAGGCATTAGGTCCTAGCCTCAAATCAGGTGACACGCACAGTGCACCTATCTTAACTGCTGAACCTCCAAGATTAACTAAGACATACAGTCTCCAACATCGCACTTTGTGTAAGCTCTTAAAAAAAAATGATTCGGAGTTCGCAATGACCCCGTAATTGGCAAATCTTTGACAGAGGTTCCAAAATTACTTTTCGAAAAGCACGCTCAATGAGTGATATGCTTGTAAAAAGTAGTCCAGAGGTTGTAACCACCAGTACATGGTTACAAACTACCAAAGGGTTCATGAAATGTTCAGCATGTAAGGCGTGTAAACTAGGAAGGAGCAAACATCTTACAAAACTCCTTTTCACAATGTACCCGTAGTAATATCTAAGAGGTTGACATGCAAAACTGACTTCGACGTTTATGTGCTGGAGCGTACGTGTGGCCTGCAATATCTGGGTAGTACCAAGTTGCAGGTCCATACGCGTATACTCCAGCACATGAGGGCAATCAGCAACAATGATGCATCGTATCCAGTAGTCAGGCATTTTAAGGAGGTCCATGGCAGCTGCCTGGATCACCTTAGCTATTTTGTGGTGGACACGGTTCTGCCACTTAGACGTGTTGGTGACAGAGAGGCCTTGTTGAGGAAATTAGAAACAAGGTACACCCTCGAGTTGGACACAAAGACGCCCAATGGGCTAAACTCGAGTGAGGATTTTTTCACCTGCCTGTGAACAGCTCATCATCAGATTTATTAAGTCCAGCATATTTTAACAAACCAGAAATCCGTATGCCTGACCTCCTCATCTGTAACTTTAGTCATTTTAAGATTTGTAATCAGAACATTTGTTAACACGAGCACTTTGTTCATGGCAGAATAGACACAGGCCCATTGGGGCCTCACGTATTTTTAATAATGACTTAATGAAATTCAGTTGATTGTTTATAAAATTATCAAACACGTTAGAAACTAAACTTGATTTTAGATATTTATGATGTAATAAATATTTATTAAGGTTTCAGGACTTTATTTCTAGAACTTTTTAAAGATTTCCATGAAAAGATCAAATAATTTGCACATGAAACTTGATTTTAGAAATTTATGATGCAATAAATATGTATTAAGGTTTTTAGATTTTAGGTATCTTGGCAGTCCCCTTTTTTAAAATATTTATCAAGCTGAATTTGTTTGATAGCTACTTGTATTTGTGGGTTTGTAGTTGGTGTAAATTCCCACATTGGATTGACCTGCAGGTTAGTTTAAATTTATGAATTCATAAGTGTTTGATTTAATTTGAAAGCCATCTTTGCTCTAAATATTTTTTGCAGTATCATATTGTTAATATTATCAATGGGTTAACATATTATATGGAAGTGCAGTAGGTGCAGACCCAGTAGGGTGTTATCAATGGCATTCTACCTATCTATGTAACATACAATGGGAAGGGCAAACATGCAAGAGAAAGAGGAGAATTCTCTGTTTAGCTCAGTGGGATTTTGCCGCATTTTAATTGAATATATTTATGATTCATAAATACTGGCTTATGTGCATGTTATCATGGAGCACTGAAAGCATATTTGCACAAGTTATATATTGCCTGTGAGGCTACCCATTGTCTTAAAATTTGTGGTAATATACAACAATTTTTTCCGCAATTTGGAATCGTTTTAATTAGGTTCAGTAACATTAGGGTATTTGTACATTTCCATTCAGCACTGTCTGCTTATTTGCACAACTGTTTTGATAATTATACATGTTTGGTACTGCTATGTTTATGAAAAGCATATGATTAGAAGCGACACTTCTTCTATGTCTATCTGCATCATTTTCACGTGTTATTGCACTGTCACTTTAAATTTGTGGGTCTCTCCTCATGACGTCATGTGATCAAGGCCTCCCCGGAGGCTGAAACGTGTCATGACGGTGGTGGGGCTGGGTGTATCGATGGAATAAAGAACCTTGCATGACGTTTCTGGGTCCGTGTTCTTCTTTCCAAAGCTATTGGGAGTATCAGGTGGAGTTCTCTGCATATATATGTATATATATATATATATAAGGGGACCCGAGGGAAATCTGCCACAAAACAAGGACTTTATTATTGAAACACCCCGTGCCTTTTCCAGCAGGATTTAGACACCTACAGTGCCTATCCATTAGTCCATCCCAGCAACACTTACCCGTTATTACAGCATTCTGGGAGCTGTAGTGTGCATTCAGGCTGCAGTGAAGTTGCCATCACGTGACCATGGTCATGCGGACTACCGCCAATGGGAGAGACACTGGACAATTGAAAGGTGGGGTTGTAAGCATTTCCTTGCATTTCAGCAGCATCTGACGAAGGCCGGCAGGCCGAAATGCATTATGCAGAGCTGATTTATTAAAAGATTTCCTGACGCTTCCCCTGAGTGGCCTCCGCCTGTTCTCTTTGGGAGTGGGATGCTGTGGATGTTTTCGCGCTGGCCAGAAGCGCTTGGGAGGCCCCGTTCTGCTAAGAGGCTGGAGCATCACTGGCACTCGCTGCTTTTGCAGCTTTGCACATTTCGAGGTATCGAATGGACTCTGGCCCACCTGGGAACGCACGTCATGTCCTGGGTTTCTGCTGGTGCAGCTCGTTATTAACGAGGAGACAGGGGCATTGTTATTTCTGTCTCATGGCCCGGCTGACACACGCACTACCAGGTTTGAACGTTGTAAGGGGACCCGAGGGAAATCTGCCACAAAACAAGGACTTTATTATTGAAACACCCCGTGCCTTTTCCAGCAGGATTTAGACACCTACAATGCCTATCCATTAGTCCATCCCAGCAACACTTACCCGTTATTACAGCATTCTGGGAGCTGTAGTGTGCATTCAGGCTGCAGTGAAGTTGCCATCACGTGACCATGGTCATGCGGACTACCGCCAATGGGAGAGACACTGGACAATTGAAAGGTGGGGTTGTAAGCATTTCCTTGCATTTCAGCAGCATCTGACGAAGGCCGGCAGGCCGAAATGCATTATGCAGAGCTGATTTATTAAAAGATTTCCTGACGCTTCCCCTGAGTGGCCTCCGCCTGTTCTCTTTGGGAGTGGGATGCTGTGGATATATATATATATATATATATATATATATATATATATATATATATATATATATATATTACCTACTGGCGGTCACCAGTAGGTAGATATAGTTAGGACCTATTTTCCATAGGAAATCCACAACATTCTAATTCGAATAACTTTGGCGCCAGTTGACGAATCTTCATGAAATGTTCAAAACTGCTGGGGCGCTCTGGTCCGCTCCTATCCTTAAAATCTCGGGGTGATTCGTGAAGCGGAGGCCGAGAAAAAAGGGGGGGTCCCAAAACGTGTTTTCCCTATGCAGTTTTCCATTGGTACCGTTCATCGCAGCTACAGCCTGACCGGCTGAACGGATTTATACCAAATTTGGCAACGTTGTAGTCCTCAGTTCAGACTCGTGCCTTTTGCTTAAATGGCGTAAATCCGTTCAGTAGTTCCTGAGAAAATGACATTTAAAAATACATATATATCTATGGCCTCGGAGGATCCGCGGAGGATCCGCGGACCCTGCTGTGCACAAGATGCATGCTAATTGGCTATCAACACTCCAAACCAGGAAGTGTTGGCAGACTACTTGTGCCTCGGTAGAACCGAGGCACAAGAAACCTCTAAAAAAAAAGCACAAAATGCTAAAAAGGGACAGGGTAGAAACCCCCTGACCCCCTAGGCCTATTCAGGGGGTCCCACAATGACCCTCAAGGCTTTCCAATTATTATTATATTTTTTAAATCGGCAAAGTCCGCACTGGATGCGTGGATCCTGCCGATTAAAAAAAAAAAACGAAACGCTCCCGTGCTTCAAGGCTAATTAGCCCCCAGGGGGCCAAATCCTGGGGGCATGCTGAGAAAAAGTGAGGGTGGCCCAATCCCCCCCACACTGCCCCAGGGACCAATCAATCATTTGTAAAGTGCACTACATACCCGCGAGGGTCTCAAGGCGCTGGGGATAGCGCTACTGATCAAACAGCCAGGTCTTGAGTATCCTCCTGAAGGTCAGCAGGTCTTGGGTCTGTCGTAGGCTCAGTGGGAGGGTGTTCCATGTCTTGGCGGCCAGGTGGGAGCAGGATCTCCCGCCCGTGGTTGTTCTTCGGGTGAGCGGGACGGTGGCAAGTGAGAGGTCGGAGGAGCGTAGCTGGCAGTTGGGCATGTAGAAGGAGAGCCGTCTGTTGAGTTAGGCTGGGTCAGTCTTGTGGAGTGCCTTGTGTGCGTGGGTGAGGAGTTTGAAAGATATCCTCTTGTTGACGGGGAGCCAGTGCAGGTTTCTCAGGTGGGGGTGATGTGGCCGTGGTGTGGTACGTTGAGGATCAGTCATGCCGAGACGTTTTGGATGTGTTGTAGTCGTTTGATGAGCTTGGTCGGGGCTCCTGCATGGAGGGTGTTTCCGTAGTCAAGACTGCTGCTGACGAGGGCCTGGGTGACTGTCTTTCTTGTATCTGTCGGGATCCATCTGTAGATCTTGTGGAGCATGCGGAGGGTGTTGAAGCAGGAGGAGGAGACGGCGGAGTTCTCTGAAAAAAAAAATATATATATATATATATATATTCCAACCTTTCGTCCACAGATAAGAGAGAACGATGTCCAAGCCTCAGTTGTATGCAAAATGGAGTTTAATTCACATCCCACTCGACGCGTTTCGGGAAAGCCTTCCCTTTGTCTCGTGACAAAGGGAAGGCTTTCCCGAAACGCGTCGAGTGGGATGTGAATTAAACTCCATTTTGCATACAACTGAGGCTTGGACATCGTTCTCTCTTATCTGTGGACGAAAGGTTGGAGTATTGTGGGATTGGCGATCCCGTCCGAAGCCCACCGCTGCAAAGGGCCAGATCAGCTTAGCGCCAAAACTTTCTTTGGAACTATATATATATATATATATATATATATATATATATATATATATATATATATATATATATACACATTACCTACTGGCGGTCGCCAGTAGGTAGATATAGTTAGGACCTATTTTCCATAGAAAATCCACAACATTCTATTTGGAATAAATTTGGCGCCAGTTGACGAATCTTCGTGAAATTTTCAAGACTGGCGAGATGCCCCGGTCCGCTCCTATCCTGAAAGTCTCGGGGTGATTCGTGAAGCGGGGGCCGAGAAAAAAGGGGGGCCCCAAACGTGTTTTCCCCATGCAATTTTTCATAGGTACCGTTCATCACGGCTACAGCCCGTACGGATGGAGGATCCGCGGAGGATCCCCGGACCCTGCTGTGCACAAGATGCATGCTAATTGGCTATCAACACTCCAAACCAGGAAGTGTTGGCAGCCATCTTGTGCCTCGGTATACCCGAGGCACATGAAACCTCTAAAAAAAAGTGCAAAACACTAAAAGGGGGCAGGGTAGAAACCCCCTGACCCCCTAGGCCTGTTCAGGGGGTCCCACAATGACCCCCAAGACTGCCCAATTATTATTATTATTATTTTTAAATCGGCAAAATCTGCGCAGGATGCGTGGATCCTGTCGATAAAAAAAAAAAATGAGCCTCCGGGGGGGCCAAATCCTGGCGTCATGCTGAAAAAAAGTGTGGGGGGCCCAATCCCCCCACACTGCCCCGGGGACCAATCAATGAATCAATCAATCATTTGTAAAGCGCACTACATACCCGCGAGGGTCTCAAGGCACTGGGGGGGTGCTACTGATCAAACAGCCAGGTCTTGAGTATCCTCCTGAAGGTCAGCAGGTCTTGGGTCTGTGGTAGGCTCAGTGGGAGGGTGTTCCATGTCTTGGCGGTGAGGTGAGAGAAGGATCTCCCACCGGTGTTTTTTACTCCGGATGCGCTGGACGGTGGCGAGTGAGAGGTCGGCAAAGCGTAGCTGGTGGTTGGGGATGTAGAAGGAGAGCCGTCTGTTGAGGTAGGCTGGGCCAGTCTTGTGGAGTGCCTTGTGTGCTTCGGTGAGGAGCTTGAAGGATATCCTCTTGTTGACGGGGAGCCAGTGCAGGTTTCTCAGGTGGGGGTGATGTGGCCGTGGCGTGGTACGTCGAGGATCAGTCGTGCGGAGACGTTTTGGATGCGTTGTAGTCGATTAATGAGCTTGGTCGGGGCTCTAGCATAGAGGGCATTTCCGTAGTCGCATCTGCTGCTGACGAGGGCCTGGGTGACTGTCTTTCTTGTGTCTGTCGGGATCCATCCGTAGATCTTGCGGAGCATGCGGAGGGTGTTGAAGCAGGAGGAGGAGATGGCGTTGACTTGCTTGGTCATTGAAAGCGTTGAGTCAAGGATGATTCACAGGTTGCGTGCGTGGTCGGTGGGTGTCGGGGCTGCCCCCAGTGCCATCGGCTACCAGGAGTCGTCCCAGGCTGAAGGGTTGGAGCCGAGGATGAGGACCTCCATCTTGTCTGAGTTCAGCTTCAGACAGCTGGTCTTCATCCAGTCGGCAACAGACTTCATTCCTTCATGGAGGTTGGCTTTGGCTATGAAGGGGTCCTTGGCGAGGGAGAGGATCAGTTGAGTGTCGTCGGCGTGTGAGATTATGTTGAGGTCGGGCTGTCGGGCTAAGTGTGCGAGCGGGGACATGTAAATGTTGAACAGCGTTGGGCTGAGGGAGGATCCCTGGGGTATGCCGCAGATGATCTCCGTGGCTTTGGAACGGAATTGGGGGAGGCAGACGCTCTGGGTTCTGCCGGAGAGGAAGGAGGTGGTCACATCCAGAGCCTTGTCTTGGATCCCTGCAGCGTGGAGGCGTGCGCGTAGTGTGCGGTGGCAGACGTTGTCGAAGGCGGCAGAGAGACCTAGGAGGATGAGTGCTGCGGTCTCCCCGTTGTCCAGCAGGGTCCTGATGTTGTCGGTGGCGGTGATGAGGGCAGTCTCGGTGCTGTGGTTGCTGCAGAACCCTGACAGGGAACGGTCCAGGATTCTGTTTTCTTCGAGTTATCGGGTTAGCTGTCTGTTCACTGTTTTTTTTTTTTTTTGATTGAAAACCTTTATTGAGAAAAAATAGGAGATACATGCGCAAGCCCACAACCATCATGGCCGGCCGCAAAGACAGTCAATAGAAACAGGAGAACCGTAGGTCAATCTATAATCAGGATATTACAAAGTACACCAGACGTGACTGCGGGGCGCGCAACACAGGATATGAGGTTTTCATTTTTAAATTTAGAAGAAGAGAGGGGGCTGCAACAACCAGGACTGCACACCTTACATAAAGGGACACAAAAGAAACAAGGGGGACGCACCCCATGTACAATCGGAGATAGGCTATGAATACAGCAACTATACAATAAGCAGCCGCAACAATAAGACTGGATAATAAGCAGCATCACAGAAAGCAACAATTCCAAATATGATCCCAGAGAGCCCACCCCCAAAAACAGGAAACAAAGGTTAGTTGAGACGCAGGAAAGAAAAGAAAAAAAGGTGCGAGACCCAGAGACAGCCAACCCTATTAAAGAGGAAGAACCCTCCCAAAGCCGGAAAAGAGCGATAGAGACCATAGAACAAAACAAACTAAAATAACAAACCCCCCCGCGCCCTCCACCCTGCACCCCTGTAATGGCTACGGCCTAACCCACTAACAGTGTGCCTGTCGCCCCGGAACTGCCCCAAAGTAGGGAAAAATATAGGAAAAGGGAGATAGTATGGTCATAGAAAATAACAAAGGAAAAATAAACCCCCCCCCCACAACCCCCCACCCTACACCCCTGCCAATGGCTACGACCTAACCCCACTAGCAGCGTGCCTGTCGCCCCCTAAACTACACCCCAAGGAAGGGAAAAAGGTGGAGGAGGAGAATATAACAAATCAATTCGAGCTCCCGGAGTCCCATCCCCCGGCCAAGAGCAGACATTCCCTGCCATAATGTTAAACAAATTATAGCAAATCAAGAGGCATTTCGCAGGGGAGCCGCAGGCAGAAGAAGGACTAACCCGCCCGATCCCCGGCACTATAGAGGCAACAAATCCCGTCCCGAACACATCAGACACTTAAATATCAAATACTTAGAACCACGTCTGGCCTGCACTCCCACAGATATAATCCAGCAAAAACAAAAGAAACATTGCATCAAAGTCTATTCAGGTTTAGCCCCAACCCTCACGTTCCTACAACAGAAAGAGCCAATACAATAGAACAATTTACAAGGGACAGACTCAGCCCAAGACAGTGTATCGCATATCCCCCACAGCCCTAAAATCAGAAAATGTCAACACGGAGGAAGCATCCTTTATCCTTGTCCAGTCTTGCTTATACCGCCAAAGCCCACCAAATTACCATCCTCCAAGTCCATAGCTGTAGGGAATCGGAATGCCAAGGCAAACCCAAGCAGCAACACATTTGCAACACTTTGATGCAACCGGACCACATCCAATCCCGTTTCCTGCAGGTACGGTGGACCCAATCTGGCACAGAAACATATCTTCCACACTTCCTTCGGCGGGGAAGCGCAGGGGGAGAATGTCTCAATGTCCAAACACAGCTGGAGTAGCACCAAAGTCACTAGCAACATGACGTGGAGAGAGGTTCCATCACTCAGGTCCAATCTAGAGCCTACAGGTTGTCCAAGGCATCCGACATCGCAGGCTTGAAATGGCACGAAGACCAGCGTCTCTGGCCCTCCAGTATCAAGGACGGACGCCATCTTGTTGCATCCAGGTATTGAGTAAGGCATCTCGCTGTGTATCAACGGTCCAGCCGATCTCATTCGCCCAGCCGCGAGAATAACATCATCCATCTTACTCCCCAATGATCGGGCATCCTGCTCCAAGGTGTCGCGAAGGGCAGTTAGGGCAGCCATAAGATCGCCAAGGTGTAGTTCTGCCCCGTGCCCCCCCTTTGTCATGCTCCCCCTCTTCATATGTCCCGCATTAGGTCGAGACTCAGTCTCCCAGAAGCTGCACTCTTCCCTGCCCACTATACTCCGGGGCAGCACTACTCTGGAATGGGGCCGAGGCACACACAATGGGGCACCGGGCGTCATGTAACCACCGACAGGGTCACCAAGACCGATTCAATGTGACCAGATCGCGGCCACCGATGGAGTCAGCCCTGCTCGATCGCGGCTCGGTGCAAATTCGGGATCCTCCCGCCGAAAGCGGGACGAGTCTCAAAGCACTTCCCGGCGGCGAACGATCAGAATATTAGTAATCACTTGATCCACACAGGGGCACAACGACAGGCTTGTACTCGATTCGTGCCTCCAATCGGTCAGTGCGAGCGCTGAGAAAATCGGTCATTCCCTGCCACACCGGAGCCGACCGGTCCCTCCCAGCCTCCGGTGGCCGCTGTTGTGCACTTGGTGACCGGCCCTACAATCCAATCGAGGCCCCTGTCATAACGCTGCTGTGGGCCGCAGACATCGTTGGCTGTTTCTCCCTTTATAAAGCAGGCAAAATTCTCGGGATTGCGCCATCGATGATCGGTCGTGTTCATGTATCCGTTTGTGCCATTTTGCGTCAGGATAATAAGCAGGATGAAAGCACCGGAGGAGATGGTACTCGGAGCCGAGGGACTAGGCGGCCATCGCGGTCGCCGGCTTGGCTCCTCCCTCTGTCTGTTCACTGTTTTCTCAATGACCTTGGCCAGGAAGGGGAGCAGAGAGATGGGCCGGAAGTTCCTGAGGTCTCTTGGGTCTGGCTTAGGTTTTATGAGTAAGGCGTTGATCTCGGCATGTTTCCAGATCTCTGGGAAGGTCGTGGTCTTGAGGGAGAGATTGATGGCGTTGCGCAGGTAGGGTGCCATGGTGCTGCTTGCTCTGTTTAAGACGTGGTGCGGGAATGGGTCCGACGGAGAGCCGGAGTGGATTTAGTGCATTTTCTTGATGGTGTCATCCATGCTCACGCTGGCCTAGGCTAGCAGGGGGTCGTGGTCGATGGTGTACGGAGGGTCTGTTGTGTTGCTGTCTGTTGGGGCTTTCTCCATGTTGAAGCTGTCGTGGATGTCTGCTATCTTGCGGTGGAAGAAGGTGAGGAAGGAGTCGCACAGGGCTTGTGACGGCAGGATGCCATTGGTGTTGGAGCTGGGGTTGGCGAGTTCCTTCACTATGTTGAAGAGCTCCTTGCTATTGTGTGCGTTATTGTCGAGGTGGTCTTTGAAGGAGGTCCTCTTGGCCGCCCTGATGAGGTGGTGTTGGTTGCATATGCTATCCTTGTGTGCTGCGTTGCTGTCTGGAGTTTGTTCACTGTGCCATTTCTTCCCTAGTTTCCGGCAGGCTTGCTTGGAGGCTAGGAGTTCTGGGGTGAACCAGCTGGCCCTCTTGCTGGTGTCTCTGTGGGGGGGTTTCTACGGCAGGGCGGGGGTGTTGGCGCAGTCTTCGATCCAGCATCTGAGGCTGTGGGCAGCGTCGTCGGTGTTGGAGGGTTTGGTGGGTGGGCTGAGAGCGATGTTTGCGTGTAGTTGGTCTTCAGTGATTTTGCTCCAGCAGCGGCGGGGGATCTGTTGGGTGCAGTGGTGTGTGGTGGGTTTCGGGAAGGCGAAGTGGATGCAGCGATGGTCGGTCCAGAGGAGTTCAGTGGTGTGGCTGATAAAGACGTACGGGCTTGAGGAGAAGACTGGGTCGAGCGTGTGGCCAGCGGAGTGGGTGGACTTTGCGACGAGTTGCTTCAGTCTGAGGTTGGCGAGGTTATTGATCAGGGTTGTGGAGCTGTTGTCGTTGTTGTTATCAAGGTGAAAGTTCAGGTCTCCGAGGAGGATGTAGTCAGTGGAGGCCAGGGCGTGCGTGCTGATCGGCGATGAAGTCGCTGAACTGGGAGCGGGTCCGGGGGGTCGGTAGACAAGGGTGTCTCTGAGGGTGGAATCTGGAAATGCATGTGTTTGGCGGTGCTGAGCGCGTCGTTGGTGCTAGTGGAGACCCTGATGCTGTTCCTGTGGATGATGGCGATTTCTCTTCCGACTCCATTGGTGCGGTCTCTGCGGGTGATCTTGTAGCCATCTGGGATGGCTATGGCGATGCCGGGTGCGGAGGAGTTGTTAAATCAGGTCTCTGTCAGGATTAAGATGTCCAGGGATGTTGTGTCGAGCAGGTCCCAAAGCTCAACGGCATGCTTGCGTGCGGAGCAGGTGTTCAGTAGTATGCATCGGAGGTGGTTGGGGTCTTTCTTGGCGGGTGGTTCGTCGGCTCTGAGGCTGGTGTAGCTGCAGTTCCGGCAGGTGAAGGGGCCGCGTGTGTGTTTCAGGGTGGCCATGAAGCAGGTGTGGCTCCGTCCGGAGTTGAGAGCATGCAGAGTGCTGGCGTTGTAGTGGCGGAGGTAGTCGTGGCGGGTGCGGGGGCCAGGGGTTCTGGCCCTGGATGCGGACGGGCGCAGACGGGTTTGCCTTAGGTGCGCCAACGACGCGGCCGCGCAGCAGCCTGCATATATGGGGAGGTGAGAGAGAGGAGCAGCTGGGAGGCGGGAGGCAGGGGCAGGCGAATGGGCAGTGGGCAGTCAGGGGGGCAGTGCCACAGGGTACGCAGCGGTGAGAGCGGTGAGGGACAACAAGGTAACAAGAGGAAAAGGGGCACAAATATTGAGGGTAAAACGAGTGGCACAGAAGGCAAAAGGGCACAAAAAACAAGTGGAACAGAAGGCAAAAGGTGCACAGAAACGAGGGAAAAATGAGTGGCACAGAGGGCAGAAGGACACAAAAAAACTAGAGGAACGGAGGGCAGAAGGGCACAAAAAACGAGGGAAAAACAAGTGGAACAAAGGGCAGAAAGGCACAAAAAACAAGGGAAAACGAGTGGCACAGCGGGCAGAAGGGCACAAAAAACGAGTGGAACAGAGGGCACAAGGGCACAAGGGCACAAAAAAAGAGGGAAAACGAGTGGAACAGAGGGCAGAAAGGCACAAAAAACTAGGGAAAAACAAGTGGAACAGAGGGCAGGAAGGAACAAAAAACAAGGGAAAAACGAGTGGCACAGAAGACAGAAGGGCACAAAAAAACGAGTGGAACAAAGGGTAGAAGGGCACAAAAAACGAGGGAAAAACGAGTGGCACAGAGGGTAGAAAGGCACACAAAACCAGGGAAAAATGAGTTGAACAGAGGGCAGAGAGGCACAAAAAACTAGGGGAAAACGAGTGGAACAGAGAGCAGAGAGGCACAAAAAATGAGGAAAAACTAGTGAAACAGAGGGCAGAAAGGGCAGCGAGGGGAACAGAATGGAAAACCGGGCAGAGAGAGCACGGGGACCGCGAAGGGAACAGAGGGAAGACAAAGGGGCACGGACCACGTACAGGCAGAGGGGGAAGACATACAACAGCAGTCACAGACACAACAATGAAAATACAGGCAATACAATAAAAGCAATAAAGCAGAGGATTTTTTAACCCCTTCGGGGCTGATGACGAGCTGGGCTCGTCATGGCGTAGCCTCCTCGCACGCTCATGACGAGCCCAGCTCGTCATGAGCCCCACCCTCGGGGGAAGCGCCAGCGCTCCCCCCGAGTCAGCCCGATTTTTTTAGTTTCTGCGGGGATGGCAGGGGAAGACCTTCCCCTGCCTCCCCCCGCCCTCCCCGCCCGCGTCATCAATGACGTCAGCGCGCGAGGCGCGCTGACGTCACCGGAGGCTCCATTTGTTTACCGACGCGCAGGGAAGCCATTTGCTTCCTGCGCGTCGGATGGTAAACAGGTTAGTTTTGCGGCTGGGGCGGGGGAGATTTCAGTATTGGTTCTAAGGAGGGAAAGGAAAGGCTTTTCCTTTCCCTCGGTGGCATTTAGAGGTTTCCTGCTGCACGATCGTGCGATCGTGCAGCAGGAATGTTAGGGATTTTTTTTTTTTTTCATGGATGATCAATTTCGTAGTTCGGGGAGCGGCCCCTTGGGGAAGGGTCGCTCCCCTTGTTGGGGGAACATTATCTATGAAGTCTTCTCTTTGCTGCAATGTTGTTGAAAGGCCGTTTTTTCTACAAAAATGCCGATGGGGGTCATTTATAAAGTAAAATAATAGTGCTCATTGTAATGAAGGATGCAAGTGCCTCTGTCCTTCATTACTTATACTGATGTGTGTTTCTGAAGTGGCTAAAAAACACACCTGTGCTGCCTAGGCAAAGCTCACTAGTGTTTTTGGCCTGATGAATGTTTTTTTTTTGTGTGCTGCTTTTCAAACACATGCTTTGTCTCCAGTGACCATGTGTGTGTTACTATGCCATGTGCGAAGGGGTCCCTTGAGTGAGCTGTCCATCATAGTGGGAAGCTCACAAATGTTTTTGGGCTGTTGATTGTTACCTGAATTTGTGCTGCAACTCTAGCGCCATCTTTGTCTCCATTGACCATGGGTGCGTTACTATGCAACTGCACAAATGTGCGCAGGGGTCCCTTGAGTGGGCTGTCCATCATAGTGGGAAGCTCACAAATTTTTTTGTGTTGATGATTGTTTTCCTGAGTTTGTGCCGCAACTCGAGCGCCATCTTTGTCTCCAGTGTCCATGTGTGCGTTACTATGCAATTGCACAGATGTGCGCAGGGGTCCCTTGTGTGAGCTGTCCATCATAGTGTTTGGGGTATGCACGAAACATGTCGACGATAGGAGTTGATAGGTACATCTGGACACATTACGTTTAGGGCAGCCTATCTTTCCACCCCGTTTATTACCACCTAGAGGCAAGAATAAAGTTTATTGTAAACCTACTGGGCAGGTATTTCACACATCACATAGTCCACTCCTCAAATACACATGCACCACACATAGTCTAATAAAGTGCTCCTACGTAACTTTCGCAAGTCGCAGCACGCCCCAGCCCGTAGAGGACTGGGATGGCCCCAATGATGAAGCATGTCACCGTGGGGCAACCCTGGTGAGTGAGGGGACACCTAAAAGAGGAGCATTTCTCCCCTTTTTTGTACACAATACCATATTTTCACAATCGACCCCAGTGTGTGTTGGTTGTTATCTGAATAAACTAGCAACGCTCTTAGGTATCTGGAAGCAGAGACCATTTGTTCATCATAGTGGGAAGTTCACAAATGTTTTTGGGCTGATGATTGCTTTCCTGAGTTTGTGCTGCAACTCGAGCCCCATCTTTGTCTCCAGTGTCCATGTGTGCGTTACTATGCAATTGCACAGATGTGCGCAGGGGTCCCTTGTGTGAGCTGTGAATCATAGTGGGAAGGTCACAAATGTTTTTGGGCTGATGAATGTTTTTCTGAATTTGTGCTGCAACTCGAGCGCTTGCTTTGTCTCCAGTGTCCGTGTGTGTTACTATGCCATCGCACCAATGTGTGCACAGGTCCCTTGAGTGAGCTGTCCATCATAGTGGGTAAATTTAGGAAAGATGGTGCACTCCGCTAGTTGGTGGGCGTTGCCAATAGGGGATCTTCTGTGTGAGTTCACATGCCTCTTATGTGTATAAATGGTCAGAGACTGTTGAGAGCAGCAGATGGGGAGAAAGAAGCTCCTGGTCATAGGAACTGTTTTAGGATTGCGCTTGTGAAAATCAAGGATGCAAGTGCCTCTGTCCAGCATCGCAGTTAACCACAGTAATTCTGTTGTCCCCCTCCCCATGAGAATCCCTGATGATGTCAGCGCGCACAGCACGCGCCAACATCTTCAGGGATTCCCAGGCGGTCGGGAAGCCATTTGCTTCCTGCGCCTGGAGGTGTTAGGTTGGTTTTGAGATATTTGGGGGGGTTTGCAAAGAGGCTTCAGGGGAGAGGTAAGTGATTTTCCTCTCTTCTGATGTCTCTTTGCAGGGCATTTCTGGCTCACGGTCGCGCACAGCATTGCGATTGTGCGGTGGAAATGCCCTCACTAGCACCAGGGATTTTATTTTAGATTGTAGGAAGTGACCCATTGTGCAAGGGTCGCTTTCAGGTGGGTCGGATTTTAAATTTAGATGTTCTGGCCCCCCCCCCCCGGTGGGCAAATCAACCCGTACTTTTGTCCGTTTTGCCCTTTTTGATGGCCCATCTGTGTGGATGTGATTTTGGGGGTACATTTGTGTATTGTTTATTCATTTGTTATGTTGTTTGTGAAATGTAGTATTAAATTATTTTTTTTCTTCTTTGTTTTTGATCCAGGCTTTTGCTGTTTGTATTGGTGTAGGTTGTGGTTCGGTTAATGCTGGTTTTGCAGCTTGTGTAGTTGCATGTGCTTGGTAAGTAAATGTTTTTTGTACTATTTTTCCTAGATAAATGTGTTGTTATGAAAAGTGAAGTTATTGCTGTTTGTGTGGCTTTGTGTTTCTTGATTGTTAACTTTTTTTTTGTATTGCTGCTTGATGTGTACTTTGTCTAATCTATACTTGTTTTTTTTTCTTTCCAGTGGGATTTCCTTTCTTTTTGCTGTGTTTCAGCAGAGTAGGTGCTGGTGAGTCTTCTTATATTTGGTTAGATTTGAATTGTTTTTGAGTGTATTGATTTTTGTGTGAAGACTCTACCTTGTTTACTTCTTCCTTTGCACAGTGTAGGTTGTTGTTCACTTGTGTGTGTAGTCTTCTTGATTTGTAAGGATAATGGCTGCTCGCAGGATTACTGCTAAGCAGGTTGTTAGTTTGCTTTTTGAGTCTTCCTCTGACCATGGTCCAGACACTGACTCCGATTCGGAGCTTGAGTTAGGTGCAGAAGATTCAGGCAGTGAGTTTTCTCTTCGCATGGTATCATCGGATGATGATTCTTCTTCTAGTGCTGATGAAGTGCCTGTGGTAGAGAGGGACATTGATGTGCCGGTAGAGAGGGAAGAGCCATGTGAGCGGCAGCCTAGGTCCTCAAGGTTTCCCTTTTTTTCTCGTCAGGAACAGGCAAGTGTGGTAAAGGCTGCGCCCAAAAGGTTTCACATTGCTGTGGTGCGCCAAAGGTTATCTGGTGCTGCTAGTCTTCCTGTTGTTGAGCAGCATGAGGCATCTGGTGCTGCTAGTCTTTCTGTTGTTGTTGAGCAGCAAGTGGCATCTGGGGATGCGAGTTCTTCTGTTGATGTTGAGATGCAAGAGGCAGCTGGGGATGTGAGTTCGTCTGTTGGTGAAGAGATGCAAAATGTATCTGGGGATGCTAGTATTCCTGTTGGTGTAGTGAGGCAAGAGGCATCTGGGGATGCTAGTGTTCCCGTTGATGTAGTGCAGCAAGAGGCATCTGGCCTGCAGGCTAGGGTGGCTTCTTCTCCTCATGTTAGTGATGACGTCTGGGTTGCCCCTGGCATGGTGCAGCCGGAATTGCCAGACTTCACTGGTGTTCCAGGGTGTAGAGTGGATACTGACAATTTTTTGCCAATTCAATATTTTCAATTGTTTTTTGACGATGAGTTTTTGCAGGAGATTGTGGAGCAAACTAATTTGTATGCAGAGCAGTATTTGAGGGACCACAGTGCCAGCCTTAAGCCCCATTCCAGAGCTACCCATTGGTCTCCCACATATGTTGAAGAGATGAAGAAGTTTTTGGGATTAACTTTTTTGATGGGCTTGCTAAGGAAGCCATCAATGTCTTCTTATTGGTCCACTAGTCCCTTGATGGCAACATCTATATTTCCAGCACTTATGACTCGTGATCGATATATGCTTCTTCTTCGCATGATGCATTTTGTTGATAATGATTTAGCGTTGCCACGCGATCACCCTGATTGTGACCGTCTTTTTAAGATTCGGCCTGTCCTTGATCACTTTGTTGATCGTTTTCCTGAGATGTTTGCACCTGGAAGAGAAATAGCTGTGGACGAGTCTTTGGTGTTGTTCAAGGGCCGCTTGGTTTTTAGGCAATACATTCCTAGTAAGAGGGCACGCTATGGCATCAAACTGTATATGCTGTGTGACAGTGAGACTGGATATGTTTATAATTTCAGGGTGTACACCGGTAAGGATTCCAGCATTAACACTTCTGCTTGTCCGTCCACTTTTGGAGTGACTGAGAAAATTGTGTGGGAACTAGGTAGACGATTATTTAACAAAGGCCACCATTTATATGTAGATAACTTCTACACTAGTGTGCGTTTGTTCAAGGAGTTGGCCAAAGTGGGCACTGTTGCATGTGGCACGATGCGCAGTAACCGGAAAGGTTTTCCAATAGAACTTGTTTGCAAAAGGCTTGTGCGGGGACAGTCTACTGCATTGCGATGTGGGAAGCTTCTAGCTGTGAAGTTTTCAGACAGGAGAGATGTTTACATGCTGACTACTATCCATGACGAAAGCACTGAAGCTCTGCCAGTTCGGGGTGAGACTGCTGAAGTGCGTAAACCTGTGTGCATTTTAGACTATAATAGGCACATGGGTGGTGTTGACAGAGTAGATCAGAGGTTGGAACCTTATGCTGCTCTTCGAAAGGCTTACGTTTGGTACAAGAAGTTGGCTATCCATCTTTTCCACTTGGCATCCTTTAATGCTTTTGTTGTTTTCCAGAAATCTTGTCCTGAGTCAAAGATGCCTTTTGTTAAGTTTCAGGAGACTATAATAGGCAGCCTTGTACTAGTGGAACAGGCAAGTGTGCCAAGATTTGGAGTGGTGGAGGAAGTGGCTAGACTGAAAGATCGCCACTTTCCAGAATACATTCCTCCCACAACTGCAAAAGACAAACCCACTAAAAGATGTAGAGTCTGTTGGCGAAGAGAAGTGCGGAGGGAGTCTCGTATGCACTGTCCTGACTGTCCTTCAAATCCTGGATTGTGTGTGCCAGCTTGTTTTAAATCGTACCACACACAAAAGAAGTTTTGGGAGTTTCATTGAGCTTGTAAGTGTACTGTCTGGTTTGTTTTCTGTAATATTTTTTTGTTTGCTTTTAGGTTTGCATTAGTGCAAAGCATTTAGGTTTTGAATTTGTGTTAGCAGATTTGTAGGTTTCTACATTTGATTTGTGGTATTTCTTTAAAAAATTCTAATTTTGATGGTGGTGTGTGCAGGATTGTGCTTGGATTGTTGGTGTGCGTGGACAGGCGCTTGGCTGGTGGTGTGCGTGGTCTGGTGCTTGGCTGGAATAGTGCATGGATTGGAGTTGTGCTGGGGGGGTTAGTGGATTTTTGCTTGGCTGGCGGAGTGTATGGTTAGGTGCTTGGCTGGCGGTGTGAGTGGAGTGGTGCTTGGCTGGCGGTGTGTGTGGAGTGGTGCTTGGCTGGCGGCGTGTGTGGAGTGGTGCTTGGATGGTGTTGTGTTTGTGGAGTGGCGCTTGGCTGGTGGTGTGCGTGGAGTGATGCTTGGCTGGTGGTGTGTGTGGAGTGGTAGTTGGCTGTCGGTGTGCGCTGAGTGGTGTTTGGCTGGCAGTGTGCATGGTCTGGTGCTTGGATGGTGGTGTGGGTGGACTGGCGCTCGGCAGGCGGTGTGTGAGTAGTTACTTTCTGTTGGTCACTACACACACTGCTAGTTGAGTGACACTCCACACAGTCCATCATTTTGTGTAGTTGCAGTGTCAGAAATGTGGGCGTGTGAAAGTGATGGGCCCTTGAATGGCGCTGTTTGCTGGTGTGAGTGTTGAAATGTGATGGGTCCGCGGCTGGCGGTGTGAATGTTTTGTATGTGTCACGCGTACGAAAGGTGTATGAATGGCCTGTAAAGAGGTTGGTGCCTTGACGTGGCTTTACAGCTCACGAGCTGCGAGTCAGTGGTTCAGTTTATCATACTTTCAATTATACGCAGTGTATTTCATTTTTGATGAAATTACTTGCGTATCCAATTGTATGTACTGAATCATCACTCACCCTCGTGCCAAATCCAACCAGTATGTGTGTGTGCTTGCGGATTAGATGGGTGTGCAGTAATAATTGTTTTTTTTCTAATTTCTGCAGTAGGGTGTACCTTGCCCCTTATTGTGATTGTTGTTATGTGTTGCTTTTCCATTCGAATGGTGTCAATGGTCTGGTTTGTATCAGGTATGAAAGGTGCGTGAATGGCCTGTAAAACGGTTGGTGCCTTGTCGTGGCTTTACAGCTCACGAGTTGCGAGTCACTGGTTCAGTTTTTATGCATTTATTTATTGACAGAGCATTTCATTTTTTTGAAATATCTTGTTAATAAAATTTTATGTACTGAACCATCACTCGCCCTCGTGCCAAATCCAACCTGTATGTGTGTGTCTTTGAGGAATAGATAGCCGTGCTTGAATGTTTGACTTTTGAGTAACTCTGTTAAGGTGTGGTATCCTTTTACTTGGGAGAACAAGGGGAGCGCAGGGTGGTAGGACTTTTTTGCCGGCACGGCGATCCCACGCCAAAATGTTTGGAAAAGTGCTATTTTTACCTATTTTTAAGGTTTGCAAGGAGTTCTGGGTAGGAAAACATTGGTGGACCCACACATGCCATACCTCCCTGGACTCTCCCGGGTGTCTAGTTTTCAGAACTGTTTGGGTTTGCTACTTTCCAAAGAATACCACCCATCCCGGGCCAAAAACTCAGGTGCCTCCCCCCCAAAAAATCAAAGTTATATTGCTTCAGGGTATTTTATATTCACCACTGTTAGATTTGGACCTTTTCCTGTTGCAGCCACTATGGCTACCCACGCAAGTGAGGTACCGTTTTTATCGGGAGACCTGGGGGAATGCTGGGTGGGAGGTAATTTGTGTGAGCCCAGTGATGCCACGCTTTCCCAGACTACAACGTGTGAAAAAATTGATTTTTTTCTGCTAAAATTGAGGTTTGCAAGGGATTCTGGGTAAAGGAACGTTGGCGGATCCACGCAAGCCATACCTCCTTGGAAGCGCCCGGGTGTCTACTTTTCAGAAATGTGTGGGTTTCGTAGGTTTCCATAGATGGCTGTCTCGCACGGGGCCAGAAACCCAGGTAACCCCTAAGTCCACCAGCTTTTGCAAGAGGGGTTACCTGGGTTTTTGGCCCCGTGCGAGACAGCCATCTAGGGAAACCTACCAATCCCACACATTTCTGAAAAGTAGACAACCGGGGGCTTCCAAGGAGGTATGGCTTGCGTGGATCCTCCAACGTTCCTTTACCCAGAATCCCTTGCAAACCTCATTTTTTGCATGGAAAAAAATCAGTTTTTTCACACGTTTTAGTGTGGGAAAGCGTGGCATCACTGGGCACACACAAATTACCTCCCACCCAGCGTTCCCCAAGGTCTCCCGATAAAAATGGTACCTCACTTGCGTGGGTAGGCATAGCGGCTGCTTTAGGAAAAGGCCCAATTCATACTGTGGAGACAAAAACTTTACCTTTAGCCAAATAATCTTATTTTTTGAGGGGGTCACCTGAGCTTTTGGCCCGGGGCTTGGCAGGCATCTTTGGAAACTACCAAACCCAAACAGTTCTGAGAACTAGACACCCAGGGGAGTCCAGGGTGGTATGGCATGCGTGGGTCCCCCAATGTTTTCCTACCCAGAAACCCCTGCAAACCTGAAATTTTGGTCAAAAAACCCACTTTTCCATACTTTTTTGGGTGGGATCTCGCTGCCGGAACAAATGTCCTACCACCCAGTGTTTCCCTTGTTCTCCCGAGTAAAATGATACCTCACTTGTGTGGGTGGGCCAAAGGCATGTGACTTAGGCTGGGGTGCTTAATTTGTAAAACGTAAATATGAGTAAAAACTACTTTTTTCAAAATTCATTTTTGGCGTATTCTGCTTTGGGGCACCCACACAAGTGAGGTATCCTTTTACTCGGGAGAACAAGGGGAACGCAGGGTGGTATGACTTTTTTGCCGACCCGGCGATCCCACGCCAAAAAGTTTGGAAAAGTGCAATTTTTACCTAATTTTAAGGTTTGCAGAGAGTTCTGGGTAGGAAAACATTGGGGGACCCATGCATGCCATACCTCCCTGGAGTCCCCCGGGTGTCTAGTTTTCAGAACTGTTTGGGTTTGCTACTTTGCAAAGAATACCACCGAGCCCCGGGCCACAAACTCAGATGCCCCCCCCCAAAATCAAGGTAGTTTTGCAATAAGGTAATGTAAATTCACCACCGTACAATTTGAACCGTTTCCTGTTGCAGCCACTATGTTTACCCACGCAAGTGAGGTACCGTTTTTTTCGGGAGACCTGGGGGCACGCTGGGTGGGTGGAAATTTGTTGATCCACGCAGATTCCAGAACTTTCCACCACAGAAATGTGAGGAAAATGTGTTTTTTTGGTCAAATTTTTATGTTTGCAAGGGATTCTGGGTAACAAAACCTGGGGGTAGGCAGGCGAGTCACCCCATCCTGAATTCCCCTGGGTGTCTAGTTTTCAAAAATGTATAGGTTTGCTAGGTTTCCCTAGGTGCTGGCAGAGCTACGGCGCAAAAACAAAAGGTAGTCTTTTTGTCCGAATCGTGCTAAATTTCACTGGGAAATTGAGGTGCGACCATGCTGCGTTTTGCGCTGTTTCATGTCGCAGCCACTATGCCTACCCACGCAAGTGAGGTACCGTTTTTTTCGGGAGACCTGGGGGCACGCTGGGTGGGTGGAAATTTGTTGATCCACGCAGATTCCAGAACTTTCCACCACAGAAATGTGAGGAAAATGTGTTTTTTTGGTCAAATTTTTATGTTTGCAAGGGATTCTGGGTAACAAAACCTGGGGGTAGGCAGGCCAGTCACCCCATCCTGAATTTCCCTGGGTGTCTAGTTTTCAAAAATGTATAGGTTTGCTAGGTTTCCCTAGGTGCTGGCAGAGCTACGGCGCAAAAACAAAAGGTAGTCTTTTTGTCCGAATCGTGCTAAATTTCACTGGGAAATTGAGGTGCGACCATGCTGCGTTTTGCGCTGTTTCATGTCGCAGCCACTATGCCTACCCACGCAAGTGAGGTACCGTTTTTTTCGGGAGACCTGGGGGCACGCTGGGTGGGTGGAAATTTGTTGATCCACGCAGATTCCAGAACTTTCCACCACAGAAATGTGAGGAAAATGTGTTTTTTTGGTCAAATTTTTATGTTTGCAAGGGATTCTGGGTAACAAAACCTGGGGGTAGGCAGGCGAGTCACCCCATCCTGAATTCCCCTGGGTGTCTAGTTTTCAAAAATGTATAGGTTTGCTAGGTTTCCCTAGGTGCTGGCAGAGCTACGGCGCAAAAACAAAAGGTAGTCTTTTTGTCCGAATCGTGCTAAATTTCACTGGGAAATTGAGGTGCGACCATGCTGCGTTTTGCGCTGTTTCATGTCGCAGCCACTATGCCTACCCACGCAAGTGAGGTACCGTTTTTTTCGGGAGACCTGGGGGCACGCTGGGTGGGTGGAAATTTGTTGATCCACGCAGATTCCAGAACTTTCCACCACAGAAATGTGAGGAAAATGTGTTTTTTTGGTCAAATTTTTATGTTTGCAAGGGATTCTGGGTAACAAAACCTGGGGGTAGGCAGGCGAGTCACCCCATCCTGAATTCCCCTGGGTGTCTAGTTTTCAAAAATGTATAGGTTTGCTAGGTTTCCCTAGGTGCTGGCAGAGCTACGGCGCAAAAACAAAAGGTAGTCTTTTTGTCCGAATCGTGCTAAATTTCACTGGGAAATTGAGGTGCGACCATGCTGCGTTTTGCGCTGTTTCATGTCGCAGCCACTATGCCTACCCACGCAAGTGAGGTACCGTTTTTTTCGGGAGACCTGGGGGCACGCTGGGTGGGTGGAAATTTGTTGATCCACGCAGATTCCAGAACTTTCCACCACAGAAATGTGAGGAAAATGTGTTTTTTTGGTCAAATTTTTATGTTTGCAAGGGATTCTGGGTAACAAAACCTGGGGGTAGGCAGGTGAGTCACCACATCCTGAATTCCCCTGGGTGTTTAGTTTTCAAAAATGTATAGGTTTGCTAGGTTTCCCTAGGTGCTGGCAGAGCTACGGCGCAAAAACAAAAGGTAGTCTTTTTGTCCGAATCGTGCTAAATTTCACTGGGAAATTGAGGTGCGACCATGCTGCGTTTTGCGCTGTTTCATGTCGCAGCCACTATGCCTACCCACGCAAGTGAGGTACCGTTTTTTTCGGGAGACCTGGGGGCACGCTGGGTGGGTGGAAATTTGTTGATCCACGCAGATTCCAGAACTTTCCACCACTGAAATGTGAGGAAAATGTGTTTTTTTGGTCAAATTTTTATGTTTGCAAGGGATGCTGGGTAACAAAACCTGGGGGTAGGCAGGCGAGTCACCCCATCCTGAATTCCCCTGGGTGTCTAGTTTTCAAAAATGTATAGGCTTGGTAGGTTTCCCTAGGTGCTGGCAGAGCTACGGCGCAAAAACAAAAGGTAGTCTTTTTGTCCGAATCGTGCTAAATTTCACTGGGAAATTGAGGTGCGACCATGCTGCGTTTTGCGCTGTTTCATGTCGCAGCCACTATGCCTACCCACGCAAGTGAGGTACCGTTTTTTTCGGGAGACCTGGGGGCACGCTGGGTGGGTGGAAATTTGTTGATCCACGCAGATTCCAGAACTTTCCACCACAGAAATGTGAGGAAAATGTGTTTTTTTGGTCAAATTTTTATGTTTGCAAGGGATTCTGGGTAACAAAACCTGGGGGTAGGCAGGCGAGTCACCCCATCCTGAATTCCCCTGGGTGTCTAGTTTTCAAAAATGTATAGGTTTGCTAGGTTTCCCTAGGTGCTGGCAGAGCTACGGCGCAAAAACAAAAGGTAGTCTTTTTGTCCGAATCGTGCTAAATTTCACTGGGAAATTGAGGTGCGACCATGCTGCGTTTTGCGCTGTTTCATGTCGCAGCCACTATGCCTACCCACGCAAGTGAGGTACCGTTTTTTTCGGGAGACCTGGGGGCACGCTGGGTGGGTGGAAATTTGTTGATCCACGCAGATTCCAGAACTTTCCACCACAGAAATGTGAGGAAAATGTGTTTTTTTGGTCAAATTTTTATGTTTGCAAGGGATTCTGGGTAACAAAACCTGGGGGTAGGCAGGCGAGTCACCCCATCCTGAATTCCCCTGGGTGTCTAGTTTTCAAAAATGTATAGGTTTGCTAGGTTTCCCTAGGTGCTGGCAGAGCTACGGCGCAAAAACAAAAGGTAGTCTTTTTGTCCGAATCGTGCTAAATTTCACTGGGAAATTGAGGTGCGACCATGCTGCGTTTTGCGCTGTTTCATGTCGCAGCCACTATGCCTACCCACGCAAGTGAGGTACCGTTTTTTTCGGGAGACCTGGGGGCACGCTGGGTGGGTGGAAATTTGTTGATCCACGGAGATTCCAGAACTTTCCACCACAGAAATGTGAGGAAAATGTGTTTTTTTGGTCAAATTTTTATGTTTGCAAGGGATTCTGGGTAACAAAACCTGGGGGTAGGCAGGCGAGTCACCCCATCCTGAATTTCCCTGGGTGTCTAGTTTTCAAAAATGTATAGGTTTGCTAGGTTTCCCTAGGTGCTGGCAGAGCTACGGCGCAAAAACAAAAGGTAGTCTTTTTGTCCGAATCGTGCTAAATTTCACTGGGAAATTGAGGTGCAACCATGCTGCGTTTTGCGCTGTTTCATGTCGCAGCCACTATGCCTACCCACGCAAGTGAGGTACCGTTTTTTTCGGGAGACCTGGGGGCAGGCTGGGTGAGTGGAAATTTGTTGATCCACGCAGATTCCAGAACTTTCCACCACAGAAATGTGAGGAAAATGTGTTTTTTTGGTCAAATTTTTATGTTTGCAAGGGATTCTGGGTAACAAAACCTGGGGGTAGGCAGGCGAGTCACCCCATACTGAATTCCCCTGGGTGTCTAGTTTTCAAAAATGTATAGGTTTGCTAGGTTTCCCTAGATGCTGGCAGAGCTACGGCGCAAAAACAAAAGGTAGTCTTTTTGTCCGAATCGTGCTAAATTTCACTGGGAAATTGAGGTGCGACCATGCTGCGTTTTGCGCTGTTTCATGTCGCAGCCACTATGCCTACCCACGCAAGTGAGGTACCGTTTTTTTCGGGAGACCTGGGGGCACGCTGGGTGGGTGGAAATTTGTTGATCCACGCAGATTCCAGAACTTTCCACCACAGAAATGTGAGGAAAATGTGTTTTTTTGGTCAAATTTTTATGTTTGCAAGGGATTCTGGGTAACAAAACCTGGGGGTAGGCAGGCGAGTCACCCCATCCTGAATTCCCCTGGGTGTCTAGTTTTCAAAAATGTATAGGTTTGCTAGGTTTCCCTAGGTGCTGGCAGAGCTACGGCGCAAAAACAAAAGGTAGTCTTTTTGTCCGAATCGTGCTAAATTTCACTGGGAAATTGAGGTGCGACCATGCTGCGTTTTGCGCTGTTTCATGTCGCAGCCACTATGCCTACCCACGCAAGTGAGGTACCGTTTTTTTCGGGAGACCTGGGGGCACGCTGGGTGGGTGGAAATTTGTTGATCCACGCAGATTCCAGAACTTACCACCACAGAAATGTGAGGAAAATGTGTTTTTTTGGTCAAATTTTTATGTTTGCAAGGGATTCTGGGTAACAAAACCTGGGGATAGGCAGGCGAGTCACCCCATCCTGAATTTCCCTGGGTGTCTAGTTTTCAAAAATGTATAGGTTTGCTAGGTTTCCCTAGGTGCTGGCAGAGCTACGGCGCAAAAACAAAAGGTAGTCTTTTTGTCCGAATCGTGCTAAATTTCACTGGGAAATTGAGGTGCGACCATGCTGCGTTTTGCGCTGTTTCATGTCGCAGCCACTATGCCTACCCACGCAAGTGAGGTACCGTTTTTTTCGGGAGACCTGGGGGCACGCTGGGTGGGTGGAAATTTGTTGATCCACGCAGATTCCAGAACTTTCCACCACAGAAATGTGAGGAAAATGTGTTTATTTTGTGAAAAACTTAGCTTTGCAAGGGATTCTGGGTAACAAAACCTGGTGGTAGGCAGTCGAGTCACCCCATCCTGAATTCCCCTGGGTGTCTACTTTTCAAAAATGTATAGGTTTGCAAGGTTTCCCTAGGTGCCGGCAGAGCTAGGGTGCAAAAACTACAGGTAGGCACTTTGCCAAAAAAGGGTCAATTTGTAACTGCTAAATTTAGGTGTGACCACGTTGCATTTTCCGCCGTTTCCTGTCGCAGGCACAAGGCCGACCCACACAAGTGAGGTACCGTTTTTATCGGGACACTTGGGGTAATTCAGATTTGTAAATCAACTGTTATTACCAATTGAGCTTTCATGCATTTCTCCCTTTGAATGAAAGACATTGAGTAAAAAAAAAATCTTTATGAAAAATGACCAATAATTCTCATGCTAGTATGAGTATTCCCAACTTTGAAAATGTGCAATTATATACTGTTTCTGAAGTCTATAATTTGTACCCAATTCAGAAATACATAGGTGTCTTTCATACAGATTATTCCATGTATACATTTTCCAAGACAAAGTGCACTATACCCAGTAAATGAAAAAATACCATTGCAAGTTGCTGCTCAGTTTTTGGATCTGGGTTCGTCGGGTTCTTGGTGAAACTACAAGTCCTATATATCCCCACAACCAGGAAGGTCTAACGGATGTAACGGTATATTGCTTTCCAAGAGCTGTCAAAATTAGAAAAAGTTATAGGTGAAAACGTTGAGACAAAAGGCTGTTTTTTTCAACAAAATTTCAAATATTCCAATATCTAACTGTTAGTTTCTATAACGAAACCTTCATGGATTTAGACAAATGACCCCTTTCTGAATTCAGAATTTTGTCTACTTTTCGAAAATGTAAAGCTTTCCAGGATCCATTATTGCTTTCAAACTCATTTCTACCATTAACTGGAAGGAGGTGGAAAGCTCTAAAAATAGCAAAAATAGGCTATGTCCCAGAAAAATGCCAAAACTGAGTGAAAAATTTCGGTTCTCTGACAAAAGTCTGTCATTCCCTGAAAGCTGAGAAAATGGAGATTTCAGCCCCACAAACCTTTTTGTGATACCATTTTCAGGGAAACACCCAGAGGCTTTCATTTGCAGCCCGTTTTTCCCATTTTTCTGAAAAAAACAAAAAAATCCCTATATTTTGCTAAATTTCTGGGCCCCCTCCAAGGGAATCCACAAACCCAGGGCGCCTTTAGAATCCACATGATGTTGGAAGAAAAGGACGCAAATTTGGCGTGGATACCTTATGTGGTCAAAAAGTTACAAGGGCCTAAGCGCGCACTACTCCAAAACGCCAAAAAAAGCCTCAGCACAGGAGGGGAAAAGGCCTAGCAGCGAAGGGGTTAAACTTACAAATATTCCTCTAAAATCAGCCGAACTACGAATTCCGATTTACTCACCTGTTATCAGGAGAGACCTAGATCTAGTTAGAATTACTTTTCAGGATCAGTACTGGGCTCAAAGATGCAGCACTGAGGTCTCTCCTGATAACAGGTGAGTAAATCGGAATTCGTTGTTCGGCTGATTTTAGGTGAATATTTTAAAGTTCCAAAACTCAACACTTAGAAGAATTTCCAAGTGAAACCAGTCAATGTTACCCTAGGGAAAGAAATTCACTTAGCAGGTAAGTAGTATTATCGTTACTTTTTCTTACTCAGTGGTGGATCCTCGATCCAGCACTGGTGCCTCTACTGTAAACATTTGAAAAAAAGCATTTCAGTCATACATGCAACTTTTTAGGAATATTTGTAGTTTGTAGGCCAATAGGAATGAATGGGAAGTCATTCTCAATTTGCGATTAGCAATTTGCGAATCGCAAATTGAGAATGCAATTTCAATAACTTTAAGTGCATTTTTCAAACACATGCCCCAAGGGCATGTGTGTGTGTAAAATGAAACTTTCAAAAATGCACTTTTGTGCACTTTTAAAAATTTTCGCAAATTACCATGAAGGTCAACTTCATGGTAATTTACCTCTCCCTATTTGCGAATTCGCAAATTTAAAATGTCCATGCATTGCATTTAAGAAATCTCAAATTGCGATTTCTTAAATGCAATCGCAATTTTAGAAATCGCAACATGATTGCGATTTCTAAAATTGCGAAAAACATGATGCATCCCAATTTTGTCAATTGCATTCGCAAACGTCCGAAAATTGCGATTCGCACCGTTTGCGAATGCAATTGACAATGATGCATGTGCCCGTTTGAAACTTTTCTGGTGAAAACCAGACAATGGATTCCTATGGAAGGAAATACAAGTTACTGGTAAGTATGGTTAGAATTACTTTTCAGGGTCAGTGCTGCTCTAAAATATGCAGCACTGGGCTCTTTCCTAATAACAGGTGAGTAAATCAGAATTCGTTGTTAGGATGATTTTAGGTGAATATTTAACCCCTTCCATGCTCATGACGGAACGGTTCCGTTATCAGCGTCGGTGCTCCGGTGCTGATGACGGAACATTTCCGTCATGAGCCAATATGATTTATTACCCTTCAGCACTGCAGCGAAATTCGCGCAGCACTGAAGAGGTTAAAAGTTCCAAAACTTCCAAGTGAAACCAGTCAATATTAGCCTATGGAAGGAAATTCAAGTTACTGGTAAGTATGGTTAGAATAACCTTTCAGGATCAGTACTAGGCTCAATGATGCTGCACTGAGGTCTCTCCTGATAACAGGTGAGTAAATCGGAATTCGTAGTACATCCAGTAAGCGCCACAGAGCTGCATAGCAGAAAGATGTAAAAAGGGGCATGGCAGTGGCGCTTCCTGGAAGCACCTGGTGGGCTACTTGGACCCCATGGTTCCTCAGGTTTGAAGTGGAATTTTTTCCCCAACTTAAAATGCGCCACAGGGCGTGTTTGCAGACATGACACCTCAGGCCCACCCCCTTCCTTCACCATTGTGCAAACGTGCCCTGTGGTGCGTTTTAAGTTGAGGAATTAATTCCCCTTCAATCTTGAGGGTCCCTGGAAGCCAATTACCCACCAGCTACCTCCAGTAAGCGCCACAGAGCTGTGTTGCAGAGAGGTATGGCCTCTGAACCTCCTGGGCCACTACTAGCCCCGGGGACACCATTCCCCGGGGCTCGCCCTCTTCATTGGGGGCCAATGGGGGGGTCCCAATCTCCCCGCTGTCCCAGCCGGCTTCCCGCGTCCTGCAGGAGCCGGCATTGCTTTTCCATATGGGGAGCAGCTAACATGCTGCTCCCCCTGTGGAAATGCAATCTGCTTTCCTATTTGGTTTCTTGCTCTCTCTTCCAAATAGGAAAGCAGTTTGCAATGACAGGGTGGGAGCCGCGAGGCTCTCGCCCTGTCATTGCGAACTACAGTGTCCCAGGGGTGGGCACCCCAGGACAGTGAAGGAGCCGGCCCTGGGGGGTGGTGGTCCCCAGAGCCTAGACAAGGCTCCAGGAGGGGGGCGCGCGGCCCCCATCCATGTTTTGAAAAAGGCCCGGGGTGGCTGTCCCTGAGGCCTGGGGGGGCCTCAGAGCCCCCCTCACTTAATGTTTTGAAGCCCTGGGGGGGTGGTGGTCCCCGGGGCTGTGGTGGCCTGAGAGCCCCCCACCCATTTTAAACAAGCTCTAGGGGTGGCGGTCCCCGTGCTGCGGGGGGCCTCATGAGGCCCCTGCATATGAGGCCCCCGCATATATTAAGTTAGAGCCCCGGGGGTGGCAGTCCCTGGGGCAGTGTGGGGGGATTGGGACCCCCCACACTATTTTTTTGATGATGCCCCCGGGGATTTGGCCTCCCAGGGTCAAATGAGCATATTTAGCGCGGGAGACCGCGTTTCTGTTTTTTTTTTATCAACAGCATGCGGGTATCCTGTGCGCATCCTCCTGTTTTAAAAAAATATATATATATTTTTTGGGGTTGAGCAGGCCTAGGGGGTCAGGGTGTTTCTACCCTGCCCCCTTTTCGCGTGTTGAGACGTTTATTTTGGGTTTCTTGTGCCTCAGTTCTACCGAGGCACAAAATGGCTGCCAACACTTCCTGATTTGGAGTGTTGACAGCCAATTAAAATACAGCTCGTGCACGGCAGGGTGCGCGTGGGCTGCGCTTAGGGTATGTGGACCTAAGCACGGATCCACTGCACCTATAGATATATAAATGCTTTTAACTGTCATTTTCTCGGGAACTACTGAACAGATTTATACCATTTAAGCAAAAGGCACATGTCTGAACTAAGGACTACCTCTTTGCCAAATTTGGTGTAATTTGTTCAGCAGTTCAGGCTGTAGCTGCGGCTAAAGGTCCTATGGGAAATTGCATGGGGAAAACGCGTTGTGGGACACCCCTTTTTTCTCGGCCCCCGCTTGACGAATCGCCTTGAAACTTTCAGGATAGGAGCGGACCAGAGCTGGCTAAAAGATCCGTCAACCGGCGCCAAGTTATTCTAAATAGAATGTTGCAGATTTTCTATGGATTATAGGCCCTAACTATAACTACCTACTGGCGACATACACTCAATCAGCCTTTAATTTATATACTCATTAAGTCATACATCTACTGACTCACCTACTTACTTGTCTATGCAGGCCGTCACACACACCCTCACCCACCCACACAGATACTGATACACCCATACAGATACTCAGACAACCAATCAATCATACATACAGCCACTCACATACCCACTCACCAACCCATACTGCCACTTAGACACCATCTGATAGACTGATACAGACATTCAAACAACCTAGTCAGTGACCCATACATTTACTGAAACACCTAATCACTCACTTGTACAGTCAGTCATGCACCCACTGAATCATTCATACAGGTACTCATACACCCACTGATTCATCAATACACCTCACTATATATATTTAACACTCAAACATTTTAAAAACACCCAGCCACTGGATGATGTCATCAGTGATGTCATCAGTGATGTCACTGGCCTGCATAGACAAGTAAGTAGGTGAGTCAGTAACTGTATGACTTAATGAGTATATAAATTAAAGGCTGATTGAGTGTGTGTATGGCTGTATGGGTGAGTGAATGGATGTGTCAGTGGTATATGGGTGAGTAAGTGGATATGTGAAAGGCAGTATAGCTGAGTTTTGGAGTATATGAATGACTGTGTGTGTGAGTGAAGGATTGTGATAGTAGCTGTATGGGTTAGTGAGTGCATGTGTGAGGGGCTGTATTGGTGAGTGAGTATGTTAGTATCTGTATGAATAAGTGAGTGTGTGTGTGTATATAAATATATAGATGAGTAAATGGCAGTGTGATTGACTCTATAGGTGCGTGAGTGGTGTGTGAGTAGCTCTGCTACATGGGTGTATGAGTGGATATATCAACTGCTATATTAGTGAGTGAGTTGGAGTATGAGTGGTTGTATGGGTAACTGGGTGGATGGGTGTGTCAAGGGTTTTGAGAATGTTAGTGTGGAAGTTTGAGTGGGTGTATGAAAGGTTATATTGGGGTGTGGTCATCATATTGGGAGCATGTCATCAGTGATGTCATTTGAGATGTCATCAGTGATGTCATCAGTGATGTCATTGACCATGAGTGGTTTAATATGTGAGGTCATAAGCAGTGCATTGTGGGGGCAAAAGTTATAGTTAGCTCAGCTAACTATAACTGCAGATTTTCTCTGGTTTTGTACTATTGAAATGTCAGCCTAACTATAATGTCCCTGTAAACTTCGTTTTTTTCAGTGAATTTCTAAGGTTTTTTAAATTCTATTTCCTAACTACAACACCCTTGTAACCTTTGTTTTTTCAGTTAATTTCTAAAGTTTTTTAAATGCTAAATCCTAACTATAACGTCCCTGTAACCTTTGTTTTTTTCATGGAATTTCTAAGGTTTTTCAAATTCTATTTTCCACCTATAACTTACATGTAACCTATGATTTTTTAATTGCATTTTTAAAGTTTTTAATTGTTATTTTCTATCTAAAATAGCTCTTTACTATAAGATGTATTTGAAGTTGAAGTTGAAGTTTAAGGGTTTTGTAAAGCGCTCTACTACCAAGTGATTTTTTGGCACTGCAGTGAGACAATCCTGAGGGGGAACAAGGGGGAAACTACAATGGGTAAGCTAAGGAAAAGAGCTGAGTTTTAAGAGTTTTACGGAAGTCCAAATAGGTAGAAATGGATCTGATAGCAAAGGGAAGGGCATTCCAAAAAAAGGGGGCATGAGTAGAAAACCTTGTACCTCCAAGTTTTTTCCTTCGATATTGGGGACCAGGCCAGGGACATAGGCACTGCTCTTTGATCTAATAAAGACTGGGGCAGTGCCCGCCAGGGACAAAAAGATCAGGCAGCCCATCTTGAATAAAGAACGTTCCAGGATGGGGAGCCAGTGAAGAGTCATTAACAGGGGAGTAATGCGATGGGATTTGGGAAGCCTATAGATAAGGCGAGCTGCCTGGTTTTGGATTAACTGTAGGCGACGGCGCTCGTAAGCAGGAATACCTACGTATAGGCTGTTACCATAATCCAGGCGGGATAGAATCATAGCCAGAACAATAAGTTTAAGGGCTTCAACAGAAAAATATCGGGAAATTTTGCGTATGATTCTAAGGGACAAGAAACAAGGAGCGACCACCGAGCTAATCTGGAGGCGCATAGAGAGATCTTGACTAATTTTAATGCCCATTTTTATAAGCTTTTATTTTCTTCAGTGAGTTAATAAGCGTTTTTAAAAAACATTTTATATATTCATGATGACATTGCGATACCCGCAGTGGTGGCACGAAAGTGCATGTTTTTGAGGAAGTCTTTAACATATATATAGACAGACTTTACTTAATAGAAGGCACTAGTTGTTTAGTAATGTAGAGTTTATATTTGTTTGTGTGAAAAAAACATCTTCTATGTGGTGTTTAATATATTCGCAGTGACTCTGTAGACCGCGGTGTCGTCGGTAGTTGCAAAGTGCGCGTGATTTTTTTAGACATACTTTTTATACATATTTTAATTAATATGTGACACAATTTGTTTATTGATATACTCTTTAAACCTAACGTTTGGAAGACATTTTTCAATTAAAAGCCTTTTATTTGGTGTTTTGATTAATCATGGTGATGCCGAAGTCGAGATAAAGTCGGTAACTGCGATGAACGTGTGTTTTTGGGTAAAGTGTATAACACATATTTATACATATTACATGATATTATACACATTTTGAGGTTAATATCAGTCGATTAACATTTATGTTTGACTACCTATTTTCAAACAAAATATTATTCTGTTAAGTTTTTATCTTCGCGATGACGCTGTTCGTGTGAAGATAATGGAAACAAAGAAATATGATTGGATGATACACTTTTTAATTATAACATTGGGAAGAACATAACCATACATCTTTCTGGTTAATTCTCTGAGAGCTCTTCAGCGAGAGGAGGTGGCTACAATTTTCTAGTGTAATTTTTACAACTTTATTAAATAAATAAACAGAACAACAACAGGGTAAAGACCAGCAACAACAGGAAAACCAGAAAGTCCAGGAAGTACATTCTGAAGAGTCTGAAGATGACGGGCCTCCATAGAAAAAAATCAGCATCGCATGGTGGTTCTTCATAATTCCTTCTGGAGAATTGAAAACTGCTGGACAAATTGTGCAATACACAATTTGCGATAAGAAGTTGTTGATAGGTACAAATAAAAATACTCTTGTTGAACGACTTTAATGCTCCACCATCTGAAAACTTTCCACAACAACCGATTAAAAGCTGCAAAGAGACAACAAGAGCCTGAACATCCATCTACATCTTTAGGAAGTTCATCAACACCTGGACAAAGAGTGCCTTCTGAATTTCAACAACAGTCTCAAGATATTGCACCTGTATGCAGCTTGATGGCCACTTATTGCATGGACTGTAGAGTTGTGGTTAGTGCTGACGAGCAGAGCATAACAGCTTTCTACGACAGTTGGAAGACTCACAAATGAAACAGTTGATGTTTTACACTGCCTGTTTATCTGATGCACTGTGGCCAATGGATGGATATGTCAATCAGATTGAGCATTGTTAATAAAAAAGAGTTTAAAAAAAAACAAATGCAACAGTTGCACAACTCACAAATATTGATTTTGTCTTTGGGTCGTTGCAGTATTCTCATGTTTTGAGAGCTTCTTCAAGTTTTTCCACTGGCAGTTGCAGTTAATTTTTGCTTCAAAAAAGAAAAATAAACTCTGAAAAAAGGAATGAATGATTGAATGAGTGTATATGTATGTCTATAATGTTTGCAATAGTGAATGAGTGGATGAGTGGCATATTGAAGAATGAATGAATGCAAGAGTGGTACATGAAGAATAGACTAAGAGCATTGATAGTTTCTGAGTGAATATATGCGTGGATGGGAGGTGCCTAAGTTAATGGGTGACTGCATGAGTAGTACCTGAGTAAATGGATAAATGCATGGGCAGTGCCTAAGTGAGTGGCTGAGTGCAAGGGTAGTGCCTGGTGAATGGATGAGTGCATGGGTAGTGCCTGAGTGTATGGATGAGTGCATGGCTAATGCCCGAGTGAATGGATGAGTGCAAGGGTAGTGTCTGGGTGATTGGGTGAGTTCAGGGATATTGCCTGGGTGATTGGATGGGTGCATGGGTACTGTCTGGGTGACAGGATTGGATGAGTGCATGTGTACCGCCTCATTGAATGGATGAGTACAAGGGTAGTGCCTGGGTGATTGGATGAGTGCATGTGTACTGAATGGGGGATTGCATGGGTGCATGGATAGTGCCTAGGTCATTGGATGAGTGCATGGGTACTGCCAGAGTAAATGGTTGAGCGCATGTGTAGTGCCTAGGTGCTTGGATGACTGCAAGGATAGTACCTGGGTGATTGGATGTATGCATGGGTAGTGCCTAGGTGATTGGGTGACTGTAAGGGTAGTACGTAGCTGATTGGGTGAGTGCATTGCTAGTGACTGGGTGATTGGGTGATTGCTTGGTTAGTGCCTGGGTGATTGAATGAGTTCATAGGTAGTGCCTAGGTGCTTGGATGACTGCATGGATAGTGCCTGCGTAATTGGATGAGTGCATGGGTAGTACCTCAGTGAATGGATGTGTGCAAGGATAGTGCCTGGGTGATTGGATGAGTGCAGGTACAGGGCCTCGGTGAATGGCTGAGTGCATTGATAGTGCCTGGATGATTGGATGAGTACATGTGGAGTGCCAGGGTAACTGTATGAACATCCTCCTCCTTCATCAATAGCATGAACACATCCGTTATCCTGGGGCTAGCTTTCTTCATTAAAGAAAGGCTCTGCACTAGAAGTATTTATCTATTCTCCACTAATACCTGTACAAAAGTTACTTATATTCACTAATCTTTTCTTCTAGTTATACTGCACATGCACAAACAATTTTGTCAAGAGTCTTCATTCTTTTTATCAAAATGAAAAGCTTCATTCTATTTATCAAAATGAAAAGCTTCCTCTTCAAAGCAAATGCCTTATCAACTACTCTCTCAACTCGTTCCTTCTGTTTCAGTGCATTCTTCTATACTTTTTCAAAATTTCTCAGGAGATTCACAACCACAATATGAAACATCCTGCCTCTGATTTCCTTAAACTGCTCATGTCTCCTGTTTAAGGTGTGCCTATCTTCTTTACACTCTTTTCTGTTGTTGCAATGTATACTTTGTCCACTCTTATTGTTTCTTATAGCCATTATTTAATTTTCTTTATTTTGTAATATTTGCAAATATCCACATATATTTTTAAGAAATGTCTTTGTCCTCTCATCAGTAGTTCTTTTTTATTACACAACTTTTTCAACATTTTGCCCTTTTTGTAACTAATTTCTGCAAACATAATGTAGTTGCTTCTGCTGCGTTTTTGCCTGACCTTTCATAGGCTTTCTAACTGTGTGTACTTATGTAGATATTGTTCTGTAAAAAAACAAGTATATTTTAATTTTACAAATGAACCTAGATGTATTACTACATGCACTAGTTTCAATATAACAAACCCAAAGCAGAAAACTGTATTTATTATTTAACTTTTACCATTTTAGCGCCCTGTTGTACAACACAAATGCACATATCTCACTTTGCACTTAAACATGGTGAAAGAACAGTTTATCCCTTCTGTAGCAAATTTTAAAATGAACATCATGGTTCTGCACACCAATGGCGTAATGTGGTGCTCCATATATACAGGGCCACGTAAAGCCACTCTGCATGACTTTTCATGGCCTCATAAATACAGACCCTTTTCATGCAGCACTTTGCTTGGAAGTGGGCGGGTGGGTGTTCCCACGCAACACCCATGGATTCTGCCACATTCCCAAATTCACAACAATTTGTAAACCTGGGAATGTGTCAGAAACCTACGCCTCCCAGGGAGGGGTAGGGAGGTGCAACAAGGAGATATACTTTTCTTTCCGCATTCTGCAGTATTCACAGAAAGAGAAAAATACAGCTCACTCTTGTTTTTGTACAGGAAGGTGTCCCTTCCTGCACAAAACCGATCATCCCCTTGACACAGGCACCCTGGTGCCTGCACCTTGTTGCAAGGGGTCCTCCGTTGACGCATAGGGATCCATAATATTGTTGTAAATATGACGCATCCCTGTGCTTTGAAAGTAATGCAGAATGGAGCAGCCAAATGGCTTGTGGCTCCGCGTTGCATTGCTTTCTTGTAAATTTAGCTCCAAGTGTGAAAGTAAATACAGTGTTTCTAGTATGGCCACCTCTGTGAGTGGGTCCACTATTCTGTAAGTTAAGACCTAAGAGGGCAAGATCGGCCAATAGAGTCTTTGTTTCAGAGTGTTCCAGGATATCTGCATGAAAATTAAAGTCTCCAAGTAAGATGAAGTTCTCTCTGGCTTTCATGTGTTGTGCCAGCAGTTCTGTTAAGAACAGAGTAAAGCCAACATTGGGTCCAGGGGGGCGGTACACCAGGGCACCTTTCCAGTGTTCCTTAGGTCCTATCTTGATTTTAAAAATCATACCTTCCATTGAAGATTGACTGATCTGCTCTATTGCAGATATTTTAAGATTTTCTTTATGTATAATGGCGATTCCACCACCAATTTTATCAGGACGGTCCTGTCTTAAGATTGTATATCCCATCGGGATCCCCAGAGTGATAGACGGGGTGGTGTGTGGCTTTAACCATGTTTCCGTTAGGAAGCAAATCTCTGGTGTGAGACTATTGATAAGGTCCCATATCTCGGAGTGGTGTTTCGGCAATGATCGAACGTTGAGGAGAAAGCTTTTCCAGCCTTTGGCCACTGGTATGTATTCCCTAATGCACCCGGCGATAATAGTTGTTGGTGTTGCCTGAAACCTACATGTGGCACAGGAGAAGGGCCCCTCGGGACATGGCCAATAATCGTGGACACAACTCTGTACCCCCTAAAGGTTGTAGCTCTAATAATGTTTGAGTGGTGTACCTGATCCGGGAGCCTTTTGGATGTTCCATATTGAAAAGGGCAGAGTAAGTGGCCCCTAGCCCCGTACAGTCGCGGACGGGCGCAGACGGGCCACTCTTTGGCTACTCTTCGGCATAGCTTCGGCCCCGCTGCGCGCTCCTGCTGCGCGTACGGAAGGAGGCGAGGGCTAAATAGCCCCGAGCAACTCAACCGCTAGGGGGCTAACCGCTAAGTGGTGGCCAACAGGAAGTGGTGTCCTCCCACACTTTCTGAATCAGGGCACTGGAGGAAGCGCAAGGTAGCGACCTGCAATGAGGCTGGTAACACAATATAAAGCGTTCAGCTAGTGTGTGCGAGTGTATGCAGTCAATTAGGTTTCAAATAAATGATTTAAAAATATTTCGTGTTGCAGGCAATAATATTTTAAAATAACAATTTCCGAGCATATATATTAGGCACAACATAAGCACAGATCTCAGGCTCAGGCGAGCAACGGGTCGAGGTGATACTGCCACTATCACCCTACCGCATCGCGCCGATGTCAGGCTCCGCCTAAATAGCCCCGAGCAACTCAACCGCTAGAGCGCTAACCGCTAAGCGGTGGCCAACAGGAAGTGGTGTCCTCCCACCCTTTCTGAATCAGGGCACTGGAGGAAGCGCAAGGTAGCGACCTGCAATGAGGCTGGTAACACAATATAAGCGCTCAGCTAGTGTCTGCCAGTGTATGCAGTCAATTAGGTTTCAAATAAATGATTTAAAAATATTTCGTGTTGCAGGCAATAATATTTTAAAATAACAATTTCAGAGCATATATATTAGGCACAACATAAGCTTTTCCAATCCCTAGTTAAAGTTCCTGAGACAGAAAGAGTAGGTGCAAGATTCTCAGGGGGTTTCAGACAAAACTTAATGATAAAATTATCAGACCAGCATAGAGGGAGTGCCGGGGAACAGTAAATGCCAGATAAACTGAAGAAGATAGGGTCCTGCAAATCTGGACTTATTCTTCGTCTGCTCCTAAAACATATATTCAGAATTTCCCAAACAAAAGTTACACTCCAAATGAAGCTAGCACAAGAACTCTCGAGGCATTCTGCACTACTGATACTCCTCAACTTTAAACAAACCATTTTAAAGAAAAAACACCGCCTTCACATATACATGACATTTTCATCAGCCTTACTGTAGATAAATCACCATGTAAACATATTTGCTATTTCTTAATAGCTTTCAACCTTAAAGCCATCTTTCAAAGAATATATACCTCTCTGCATCGTTAAGTAAACTCAAAAGTCCTACCATGTATATAGTTATGTACAACCACAAGAACCATGTGTCACCATCTATGCATATGCAAAGCAGTCATATAAATTAAAAAACACATTAACAAACACTTCCCAATACATGCGTAACAAGTTTAACTGTTTTCTAATTCATATACAGGCAGAATTTTTTTCTGATCTTTTATTTGTGACTACACTACTCCTGTTTAATAATGTTACTAAAAGTACTACAGCTGCCTCAGTGCAAATAACAGATGTAAGTTTTCTCCACATGATGTTTAAACATTTAAAACATTCTTAGTTGCTGATTTCAACTTCCCATAATACTATACAGTAATTTTTCAATAGAGTACACAATGTAATTAAGAGGCACTAATTCATTTTTGTCTTACTTTCCAAAACATTCACCACTAACCTCTTAAACACATTCCGTCTAAAATATACTGTCCATCTGATATCTTTTTTCATATCACTGTGGTACTCTTTTTTTATCATACTCCCATATTGTACAACTCCATTTCTAATGTAGTTTTCATAAAGAATTAAAGAGTTGTGTACATATCAGTGAATTCAGTTTGCAGACTATACTGTTGTTTTAGCTCTTTGTATATAGTTTTGACAGTTAGGATTTGTAAAAACTAAGCACAAGAATGGTACGCCGCTCTCATAGAAAACAACCATAAAATGGCAAATTCTTCAACTTTGCACTCTGTGATCATGAGAAACACAGCAAAGGAAATAGTCTTTCATTTTTGACTACACTATCGCCACTTGTGAATGGTTAGTATATGTTAACCCTTTCCCTCTCTTTCAAAATAAGATTCCTATCTATCTGTGTTTGTGAAGCCTTCCAAATAAGATTCCGCAGGTGTGCTTTACTCCACAGTTTTAAAAGCATTACATTCTATTTCATAAACAACAGCCAGTAAAAAGACTTCTTGATAAGGCATCCAACACACTACCTAAGTTTAATCACTTTCATGCTGACAGCATTAAAGGAAATATATCTTTAAAAAATAAATGTAACTGCTTTTCCTTTGGAAAACTACCTCATTCATCTCCAGCCTTCTCCTGACTACTATTGCTTCTTCACTTCAAAATGCTTAGAGTATGGATTGTGGGTCACAACTCTATCTATTGAAATAAAGAGGCAGCACAAAAGAGAGGTATTGACAGGGACTTGGGTTTGCCAAATGTGCAGATTACTTGGTTTGGCCAGAGAGGGTTAGGGTTTAATCAGTTGCTAGCTTTAGTTCAATCCATTGTGGATTCCCGAGCTCCTCACCTTATGATTGTGCACTGTGGTGGCAATGACCTAGGCACTATGAAAGGGTTCGGCTGAAAATCCTAATAAATGAAACATTTGCAGAACTGATGTCGCTGTTCCCTCACACTGTCTTGGTGTACTCTAATATATGCCAAAGACAGAAATGGAAGTGGTCAAATCAATTCTGTTTACAGATTGACAGAGCCAGAAAACATGTTAATAAAACTGTTTTTGCATTCCTCAGGGACCATCACATGAGCTGTGGCTACAACCACAATCAGAGTTTTGACATGCAAGGTATTTATAGAAATGATGGCGCACACTTCACGGATAAAAGCAACAGGGTGTTTCTAAGTAACCCGAAACTCTGTATCCGGTCTTGTATATAGCAGCCATATTCACACAACCAGAGCAATGCCTCGTGTCAGAGCCACCCTAGTACCCAAAATATTGTGATGTTTTTTTCTAACAGGTTTTTTCATTAGTTTTTGGGGATCTTCGCACTGACAACGCGATCTTGGCAGGGATGTTGCGAAAACAGAAAACAAGAGCAGACATTCAACAACCACCAATATATCCAGAAATAATATGTAAAAAATCCATTGTGAACATTGCATTATTCATATTACTATCTACATACTTCATTCAAAGCATGTTTAGACTCATATTTTTGTACTAAGTTTCTTTATAAACCAGCTTTCAGACCTATTTTCAGTTTTTGAGGTTATTCGGGACGTCGCAAAGGCGTCATTAACCTTGACAATCGCGCCTTTTCCATAAAGTCTAAAACAGATATATCTACACATTTTACAGTTTTTTACACACTAGGGGTTTCTTACAGTATTCTCTAAAGTCCTGTTTTTCTAGAGAGTTTCTGTAAAAACCATCTTTAAAACCTATTTTATATATTCGCTGTGACTCATGCGATCGCCATGACGTCAATGCGCGTGATCCCACCTGACATGTTGCGAAAACAGAAAACAAAGGCAGGAATTCAATAGCCACCACCACATTAAAACATTATAACTATAATAATCTAAGCATCACAATAGATAACTCACTATATAAAAACATTTATCAGAATCTCAATATCTCTATAACAATGCATATTAATGATTCATTGATATATTTTTATATATTTCCACCAATATGCGCAATGACGTCCGTAGTCGAGACGTAACTGTGATGATACACGGGGGCCACACTGGCTGTCATGACATCATCACAAATATTGTACGCAACAAACATTTCCTATTTTGGACACATAACTTGTGTCACAAACACCACTATTTCTCAAACATGGGGTCAGAGTACCTCTACTCTGAGTCCTTATGTTAGCTTTTTCAGAAATTTTCAGCCCCAGGAACTGTGCTGATCAATAAAATGGCAGGCACAAATTTCTGTTCAGGTTCAGTCCAGCCATTCGGAGGATTCCCATTGGCATGTGCATTCGTGCTTGATCGCAAAACCACTGCAAAATATCTGTGGGCAGAGATATCACTATATATTTGGGCCTAAATTTCTCAACTACTGGACAGATTTACACCAAGTAGGCAAAAGGCACTTCCTTGAACCGAAATCTACCTCTCAGCCAAATTTAATGTAAGTCTGTTCAGTGGTTTGGGCTGTAGGTGAGGCTAAAGGTCCATAGGGGAATTAACATTACAAATGTACCCTTATTTTATACCCCAAATTGTCGCTCCCCCTCAAACTTTCCATGACAACCAGAACCTACCTAGACCCTTTTTTGGAAAAATTTCATGAAGATTGTTCAAATGCCCCCAACTTTATAGGCAAGTCAAAAAAAGGCTTTTCCTATAGATACTAGGGGCCCGATGTAGGTACGACTTATTTACCGATTCTTAATTACCGAATTTTACCGATTCGGTAATTAATAATCGGTAAATAAGAATGGGGGACATGTAGGAGCATCCAGATGTTTCATTTACCGAATCGGTAAAAATCTGTATTTACCGATTCGGTAAATACCGACCGGTAATGCCCATTCATTCCTATGGGCTTTGAAGCCCATAGGAATTAATGGGCATTACCGATTCGGTATTTACCGAATCGCTAAATACCGAATTACACAAGGGTGCAGGGGGTGTCACTTTGACACCCTCTGGCACCCCCAAAAGAGGCTTGGGTGCCATGTGGCAGGCATACCTGCCCTAAGGGCAGGTCTGCCTGTCATATGGCATAGGTGTGCATGCACACATGTGCATGCACACCGGAATCGGTATTTTAACATCAAATTGAATTTGATGTTAAAATACCGATTCTGTATGGCTTGTGGGACTCAGAAGAGTCCCACCTACATCTCATAATTACCGATTCGGTAGAAATACCGATCGGTAAATTTACCGATCGGTAATTTTACCGAATCAGTTACACATGCCCCTACATCCCATTTCTGTAATACCGGTCGGTAACGGCCGAAAATACCGATTTTCGGCCGTTACCGACCGACCTACATCAGGCCCTAGGTTCTAACTATAACTACCTACTGTTGAACGGCAGTAGGATATATATATGTCTGATGTTGTGCTCACCCCGAAAGAAACCTCACTGTTATCACTTGGCTTATCTTTTAGTGCAAGGAGTGACTTTGACTATGCAGGTACGAAAATTGATTATTCAAGTATGTGCGCAAATGAAAGCTCCACAAGTCACACTGTCTGCATAAGAAAACTGACACAATTCAAACAGAACCAAATATTGTGTCATCCAGCCCACCCACCTCGGGATCTGCTTTGTTGCAGGATTTACTGGAGTTACAAGAGGAGTCAGCACTTACGCAGTCTGGCCCCGGCCGGGGACTAGATTCTGTGTCAGTCACAACCCCGTTCTAAATTTTGCCCGCTAATGTTGAAGGACAACTTGGACATGTTCCATGACAAAGTATCTTTGAAGCTCAGAGCATTGTTCTTAAAAAACACTAATGCCACTAAGAGACGGAATTATAGAGACTTTGAGTACCACAAATTGATCAACAAGCTGAAAAACAATGAAAATGTCATCATTCGGCAGTCTGATAAAGGCGGCAATGTGGTGCTATGGCCACGCCAAATGTACATGGAAGTAGCACTCGGTCAACTTAATGATCGTGATTGTTATAGAAGGACTAACCCAAATGAAGTCCAGTTGGCTAAGAATTACATTTATTCAAAGTTAATGGCTTGGAGGAGTATGGGTCTAATAACCATGGAGGAATATAAGTATATGAAAAAGGACTGTCCTGTAACGCCTGTCATATACTTTATATACTTCAACCCGAAATTCCCCCTTCCCAAGATTTTTGTGACAAGATATCAGACTTTTTCGAGAAAAAAATTGCCTCCATTCAAAATGACTTCCCCCCCCCATTCACGTCCCCAGGGCCTTCTAGCTCTGTCCAACTGGATTCCTCAGTTGACTCACTCAAATACTTCACCCCTGTCACCCTTGTGCAAACCAGAGAAGCAATTCTATCCTGTAAATCCGGTTCCCCCGCCGACCCCTGCCCCCCCAAGATTCTCCACCAACTCATAGATGTGGTGAATCCCATCATTAACGACATAGTTAATTCCTCTCTCAGTACCGGATCTGTACCCCGCATTTGGAAAACGGGTATAGTGAAACCCCTTATGAAGAAGGCTAATAAACCCCCGATGGACCTGACCAATCTCCGCCCGATCACTCTTCTCCCGGCCTTGGGAAAAATAACAGAACTGTTGGTCCATAGAGAACTTAAAACCTATCTGGACGCTCACAATATACTCCACCCGCAACAATCGGGTTTTCGTCCTAAACATTCAACCGAAACAGCTCTGATTGAACTATCAGATACAATTAAGCTGCTGCAGGATCAGAGGAAGAAGGCTATTCTCATCCTTCTTGACCTCACAGCAGCTTTCGACACCATATCCCACTCCATCCTGATCAACAGATTGAAGGACATAGGGATCTCAGACACTGCCCTAGCATGGATTAAATCATTCCTTACTGACAGATGCCAAACCGTTGCTCTTGGCCCCTTTCAATCCAAAGAGAAAAAGGTCTCCTCAGGAGTACCCCAGGGCTCCATCCTTAGTCCCCTTCTTTTTAATGTCTACCTCATCCCTCTTTTATCCCTGATAGAATCATTCGGCATACCGGTTACCTCGTATGCCGATGATACACAGCTGATTGTACCCCTACAGGACAACTCAACCTCATCTGAGCTCAATCTTAAAAACTGTTTAACAGCGGTCTTCCACTGGATGGACTCTAATCATCTTAGATGTAACTCGGACAAAACAGAGATCCTCCCCATCGGAAAGAACACCTCCTTCTGTCCAGCCCTGTGGTGGCCGGATAACTCTGTTGCCCCCCCCCCCCCCCCAGACCGTAACAACAGCCAGAAACCTTGGCGTACTTTTCGACTCGGATCTCTCTTTTGACCAGCACGCCAGGAATGTCGCCGGCAAATGTTTTGGGATTATAAAATCCCTAAAAAAGTTTTTCGACTTTTTACCACTGGCCGCCAGGAAAACTGTCACAGTGGCCCTCATACTCTCGCGCCTGGATTACTGTAACGGCCTCCTGGCAGGAACAAAAAAGTCCACTCTGGCCAAACTTCAGAGCGTTCTTCATACTGCTGCCCGACTGGTTTTAAAATTACCCCGTAAATCTTCTGCCTCTGCAGCTCTCAGATCCCTGCATTGGCTCCCTCTGCATAAAAGAATACTTTTAAAAATGCTTGTTATCGCCTTCCGGTCGTTTAACACCTATGGCCCTAAATATCTAATCAGACGTTTCCACCACTACGTTCCGACTCGTCTCCTTCGTTCTGCACATGACAACCTCATGTCCCCTGCAAGGTACAACCTGAAGACGAAAGGTGGAAAGACGTTAAGTTTCCTGGCCATCAAAGCCTGGAATAACTTGCCCAATCGTCTGAGACATCAAACCCTGGAAAAACCCTTCAGACATCTCCTAAAAACATGGATATTTTCCCTACCCGATGACTGGGCTAAAGCTGCCATCTAGCCTCCGACAACCTCTTACACTGGGCCTCAGAAATCTCAGCGCCATGATGCTCCCTCCGGAGCGAACGTTGCGCTTTAGAAATACCCCTTCAAATATCAAATATCAAATATTCCCAAGATTCACAAGAACAGTTCAAAGCCACCAGGTCAACCCATTATCTCTGCTCATAACAGCATCCTTGAGAATGTTAGTAAGTATGTAGACTACTTCCTACAAGAGCATGTCAAAAAGTTACCTTCCTTTGTGTTGGACACAGGAGACTTGCTCAGTAAACTATCTGACTTCAAGTGGGAATCCAGTTACTTACTAATCTCTTTGGATGTTACGTCCCTATACACGAGTATATACCACAGGGATGGCACAAAGGCAGTACAGCATTTTTTAAACAGAAGACCTGCATGTCTGCACGAGCATACCAAAATGATAGTATCTATGATCAATTTGTGTCTAGAGAACAACTTCTTTTTGTTTTCCAATCAGCTTTTTCAGCTGGTCAGGGGAGTGGCTATGGGGGCCTGTTTCTCTCCCAGTTATGCCTGTCTGCACATGGGATACTGGGAGGAGCAGGTCCTCATACCTAATTTCAATACCATCATGAACTCCAAGATCAAAAAATGGATGAGGTATATAGATGACCTCTTCTTAGTCTGGGATGGGTTGGAAAGTGAGGCTGCTGAGTTCATTGACGGGCTTAACGTGAACAACTTAAATTTAGAATTCATGAGCAGCATAAGCGCCACTTCCATTTGTTTCTTAGATGTGGAAATTTTTGTCAATAATGGTAAATTGGAGACAAAATTATACCGCAAACCAACAGCACGGAACACAGTTCTACACGCTGCTAGTCACCACCCAGCTCACCTCATACGGAGCATTCCGTATGGCGAAATGCTCCGTATTAGGAGAATATGCAGCAGTGAAATCGAGTGTAGACAGGCACAAATGGAGTGTAAGGCCAGGTTTATAAGAAGAGGATACAAAACTCAAATTATAGACAGGGCAATGAGCAGAGCCAACTCCCAAGATAGATTGCAACTCCTGATTCCTAATGTTCCTAGCAAAAGCAATCCTGAAACTCTAGAAGTAAGCGAGACACGGCTTATCTTTGGCTATAGTAATCAGAATCAGGTTATTTACAGGATAGTGAAACGCAACTGGTCGCTCATTACAAGTGATCCGGTTGTTGGTAAACTGGTTACTAATACACCGAGCATAACAAGAAAGCAAGAACTATGAATGACAGTCTAGTTTCCAGCAGCCCTGAAGTTCCAACCAAGGGATTGTGGTTGAACAGCAGTAAAGGCTTTTTGAAATGCTCTTCCTGCAAGGCTTGCAGGAATGGAGTGAGCAAGACTGAATATATGACACCCTTTAATACCAATCCAATTAAGATCAAATACAAATTGACGTGCAGGACGGAGTACGCAGTATATGTGTTGGAATGTCCCTGTGGTCTGCGGTACGTGGGGAGCACCAGACCACAGGTGTACAAAAGGATCCTACAGCATCTAAGGGCCATCACCAATGGTGATACTGCGTATCCTGTCGCACGTCATTTTGAAGAGTGTCATAGCAAAAATGCAACTGAGCTGAGGTACTATGTTATTGACACGGTGCCCCCCCAGAGGAGGGGAGGGGATCGAGAATCTCAGTTACGTAAATTGGAAACTAGACACATTATTTTGCTCGATACAAAAACACCCAATGGGCTAAACGCTAGTGAGGATTGTTTTAAATATTTATGAATATATTTATGATTGTGAAATATAGGAACTGAGCATCTAATACTGTGTACTTTGTAAATATATCATATCGCTGTTTTCTACACCCATTTAAATTTATTGATATTTTTAAATCACTTTCATATTATATCACTGGTTGCACTGATTTCTTTTGCCATTATTTATAAAATGAAGTTTGCACAGCACAATTTTGCACGCCAACATTTATTCGCCCACTTGGGCAGTATTAGTGGATTTTCCCATTAAAAACATTAAGAAATCCCGACAGAATCCATTTTGTTTACATCTATGAATTTGGCTTGCTTGTGGAAATGTATGTCCTAGTTTTACATTGTTTTAAACAGGAATGTTTTTATTAACAATTTTAGCCTTACTTTGATGTAAACTTTTGGATGTGTATTTCTCAGAGTTTTATCAGCAATGAAATGGAGTATTTATATCTTAAGGCATATTTATTTATTTATATGTTTTATGATTATTCTAAATTGCTGCTAATTGTGAATTCTGAGTTCGTGCATAATGTGGGTTAAAAGATGCCTTCAATTTGGCACTAGGATTATCCCAGACTGTGTTAAGTTGCATGAGTTGACATTATGAAACTTTTCTTTTATGTCTATGAATTAATGGCACATTGCACTTTAAAAGTAGGAGGTCTGCCCCTTGGACGTTGTCATGTGATCAAGGCCTCGTTAGGCCGAAAAGCGCCATGGCGGAATGGTGTAGAGCTTGATAAAAATATTCATGCACCATCACTGGGTTCGCCTCGTCTTTTTCGGCAGGAATTGCTGTTACACGTCCATCTACCTCATATATATATATATATTCACTGACAAAACCATAGGTTTCTCACCAGTTATAGTTAGCTGAACATTTTACTCATATAAAACCATTGAAATTCCCACGTTATAGTTAGTTGGACTCACTATAACTCGCGCACCCGCAATCCACTGCTGATGATGTTAAATATTACATCATTCATGACATGGTCAGTGACATCACTGATGACATCACTGATGACATCTCAAATGACATCACTGATGACATCACTGATTACATCTCAAATGACATTCAACAATGATTCGCCATGTTCAACGCAGGCATCCTCAGAACTATGCCCGGGAGAGTGTCAGGGCTCTGGCACGAGATGCTCCAAGGGATGGAGCTTCTACTTCGACTGGAGGACCATCTGCATCATCGGTGAAGGGGCGACCAGAACAGCTGATTCCAAATATTCAGCCTGTTTTTGATGGCATCACAATCAAATGTAAAGATTGTGATGAACTACTTTGTTATGGTGAACAAAGTATTATGAACATTGTCCGAACAAGAGAAAACCACCGATGCCGTCCCCACCCCTAATTTTGATATTTATTTTTTTTGCTCCTGTTGAGCAGTTTGCCATTCCCTGTTTTTGTTTTTGTTGAGAAAAAAACGAAAAAAGAAGAAAAAAAAGTTCTTTTTAGAACTACCTCCAATTCTCAAAAAAGAGCTGTATTCTTAAAAAAATCAAAAAGAGTAACTGAAGTGGAGTGCAGTGAGAGAGGAAAGGAAAATGAGTGAGAAAGCAAAGAAAGGGACGAGAGGGGACTAGTAGGGGGACTAAAAGATAGTGAGTGTGGGAGGTGAGTGAGGAGAAGAAGAGTGAACATGGGGAATGAGGATAAGTGAACAAAATGTAGTAAAGGAACGGGGGTGTGGAAGGGTAAGAAAAGAGCAGTGATGTTGAGGAAAGAGTGGAGATACAGACTGGATAAAGGCAAGTGAGTGTGAGACAAGGTGAGTAAGGGAGTGAAGAGACAGAGAAAGTGAAAGAAAAAGTGAGAGTAGAGGACTAAGTGAGGAAGGAAAGAAACATAAGTGAGGGAGTGTGGCTGTGTTATAGGGAGTGAGCGTGATAGAAGAGGAGTGACAGACTAAGGGGTCAGAGAGAATGAGGCTAACAGAGAGAGAATGAGGGAAGGGGAGTGTATAAGTAAGAGGACGGAGGGAGTGAGAGAAGGAGTTAGTGAAGTGGAGTAAGGAGAGTAAGGGAAGGGAAAAGAGTGAAGGAGCAAAAGAAGGAAAGAGACAGGAAGGAAAGTAAAGGTTAAGGTCTGAAAGAAGGTGAGTGTGGGAGTATGGCTGAGTTATAGGGAGTGAGCATGACAGAAGAGGAGTGAGATGAGGAAAATGATATTTTGCCTGAAAAAAAAAAAAATGTCCACTACATACACCCTATGTTACATTCATGTGCATGGCACCCATGCATATTTCTCGTAGTGGCCTGAATCACTAGGCCTCTGCAAACATGTCCTGCAAGTCAAGTCATCAAAGCCTCCCAAACGTTAAGCTAAAATAAAGGCCCATGTATTTTGCATTCTGCATTGTGCATTTTAAATAAATATCGTACTGAGCCCTTTATTTTATTGTGGTTGAACCACTTTCTGAACTTCTGCCAAGACAGTGTTATGAATAACAGTTATCTGTTTTGCTGTACAGAGTGGCATCCCTGCCCGGTGAGGAAATGTAAACAGAACCCGTTCGCGACAGATAAGGCCTAGCTCTCTGTCTCAGCCACCATGCAATGAACGGAGAAATATATGCTTTTCTGATTCTTAGTGGTGAACAACCTTTTGCTTCAGACAATACATCCCCTATCATATCAGATTGTACAAGATGTGCTTTTCGCCCTGACACAAGAGATGTCTCTGCTAGGCCGAAAGTCAGCTCTCTTCCCAGTTACACGTCAGTTGCACGCCATGCTCAAAGTTGCACAATTAGGGCAGAGTTCCAGCTGGTCATGCAAACTCCTCCCCTAAGTACCCACCCACCTATGACATCTACCTATCATCTACCTATGACTCATCAAGTGTACGCCCACATGCTCTTATCTCTTTCTTTCTTGCTCGGCCTGGAGCGCTCCTCCCTATGTACAAGGAGAAAATTGTATATATGCTGTTCATTGTTATTGAATGTTAGATTACTCTTCCTGAACCTCAGTGGTGATGGAACATATTCTCCCTTTGACTCAAGTTATTGGAATAAAGCCCATTTTAACTTGGACACCACGGATCCTGTCTCTCATTTGATGCATGATATTTGGTTAATGCCTAGAAATTCTGCCAGGGTAATATTTTATTTACCACATTAATTGGCGCCCTTGAACAGGGACATGTCCCTTTCCCCACTCGCCGGAGTTTGTAGGTCTAGTCTTTGCCCCCTTCCACAGCCGTGACGGACTTTAAAGTGTACACGCCATTGGGATTACCCGCTACTCCCTCAGGCCCAGGAGGAGGACGGACTGCGACCAGGCATCCATGTGAGGCGGTGAGGAAAGCGGATCGTCTCAACCCAGAGCCCAGCCCATGAGAGAGCAAGGTCCGAGGTCTCCAGAGGTCCACCTGTTCCAAGGCGCATGCGTAGAAGTCCGAGGCCTTCAAGTTTCAAGATTCTGCTTCCCGGTGAGTACCACTATGGGGAATGCATCAAGATTAAAGACGTGCCCATGGTAAACGTGGGTGCGGTAAAGACGTGTCTCATTCACGTGAGACCGGTAAAGACGTGCCCATGGTAAACGTGGGCGCGGTCAAGACGTGTCTCATTTTTGAGACCGGTATGGTTGTACTGTATTTCAGTGCATAAAGTTTTTCAAGTACATGTTTAGCTCTCTGTATCAGTTTAGGTTGTAACTGTTTTAGTGTTTAATATTTGTTTGTGTGTGAATGATTGTTGATTGTTTCAGTCTATTTTTGTGAATATTGGTTTCAAACATGCCACTGTTTTCAAAGTTACGTCAGATAGGGACCAGAAAAGGTATACTAGAAGAACCAGTTAACATCCCGCCTAGAGACACACCTGGTCATTATATGTATAATAAGCATGGGCTAGATGCCATTTTGTTTTTAGATTTATGGGTAGACTACACCAAGGACCTGGAGGAAAAGTATAGATGGCCAATCTCGGGTACATGGGATCCTGAATGTATTACGAGGGTGGAGGAAGCACTATGGAAAAAGAAGTCAAGACCCTCTCAGAAAGATGCCATCGAATTGTGGCGCAAAGAGTCACATAGGAGAACAGAGAAAGAATTGAATAAAGCAGATAGAACTAGACAAGCTGGGGAAAAAGCCAGAGAAAAGGAACTGCGGGAGGAGGGGGAACGTGTCAAAACAGAACAGACTGATAGGGAAAGAAACGCCGTTGTTAATGGTATTTATCCCGTTCTGTCAGAAGAACTAGCTAAAGTGACCACCTCAGAAAGATCCAGTAGGTCTCGAACGCCACCACCTGTACCATATAGAGTACATAGAATAAAGCCGACAGCATCTGAAGCATTCATTTCCTCGTATCTAGACGAGTCCCTTCCAGACTACGTTAATGCAGGTTTTCCTCCACCCCCAGCAGCAGATCAGCTCCAGCAACTTCAGCAGCAGCTAGCAAAAGATGACGTAGGTCCAGGGGCAGTGGGAGGGGTGCCTACTGTAGATGCAGCCATTCCATTTTGTGTATATGATACAGAACCAGGAAAGGGTTCAATGGTCGTGATTTCACGTAGACTAAGACAAGCTGTTGCATATCTAGAGACATTACCAGACATGAAAGATCACCTAGATAGCATTTATCGTTTTATTAGAACGGGGGAGGGACCAGATAGTATAGCACAAGCCATGGCACAGAGAAAAGTAGGGGTTAAGAACCATGTCTTACGTTTTATTATTAACTGCCTGATCAGGGAACAGGATGAAGGGGACGGAGATGTAAAAGCAGGATTGATAGAATGGAGTGATCACATAGATGCCGGTAGACATGAGAAACAGGGACAGATAGATGCCATGTACAAGAAAATACGAAAGGAAATAATAGAAAGGCACAGAAAAGAGTCTGAGGAAAATGGTGAGTTATCAACAGAAGAAGTAGATGAACCAAAAGACAAGATTAATTATGTAGGAAAAGCGCGACAGTTTGACAGACCCAAGTGCCTTGATTACCGTAAACAGGGGCCAGCTATAAAAGAAAGGTATTCCCTTGAAGCATTATTCCAGGCTACTGAAAAAGCACTGAAACAATGGATAGGGAGTGAGAGACCTCCCACACAACACGAAATAGAGTTGGCCCGGTCAGCCACCCAGTGGGTGTCCAATGCCAATATATATAGCAGTGATATAGTGGCTCAGACTTTCTTAAGCCTTCCACCGAACGAACAGCGTTTGGCTGGTATTTACATGGTTCAACACTTGATAACGTTGTATAAAAGTCAGCATTCTGATCCTGGTCACTTGCATAAAATACTTGACGACATTTTACTAGATAGATGGACAGGTTTAGGTACTGAATTAATTAATGTAATCCTGGATCAACGACATAAGTACATAGATTCTCTGACTACATACATGCCTCCAGTCTTACACCATGACAGACATAACGTACACATAGACAGACAGAACCCCCTACGAGAGGTTCATCCCGTTAAGAATGCGGCCAATGAGTTACAACGAGTGTATGTTTACACCCCCTTAACGAAATTAGAGATTCTTGAAATGAAAAAGATGTTGCCTTGTCATGATAAAGACCCAGGGGGATTTCACCGTGAATTAAAAGACATCCTCCGCATAGGAGATTATACATACACTGACATTCTGAAGCTATTAAAAGTACTGTTACCTGCAGGGATTTATGAAAAACTTAAGGAAAAAGACTGGGAAGTGGGTGAGAAAAAGTTAAGTTGGGATGCGTTGGAAACAGAAGAGAAGGGCAGGGCCCCAGGAGTTGGTCTTGGAGAAAGAGCTAGAGAACTACCTGAATTTCTGATACAAGTTTTGCCAAGATTATTGATTACTAAAAAGGAAGATTGGGATGCTATTTCAGCATGTAAACAAAAGCAAGACGAGGACACTAGTGATTTCTATTCTAGATTTGAGAAATGTTTTACTATTAATAGTGGCCTTAAGCCTGGTAGCGAGTCATTTCCACATCTTTTTGTGAGCAAATTAGTAGAGAATTCCTTACCCCAGATCAAGAATAGAGTACTGAAGGTTGAGAGTACTTGGCAAGCAAACAGCCCTTCACAAATGTTACAGATGCTACAGTATCATCAGAATAGGATTAGAGAAGAGCAGGATCATGAAAAGAGACGCATGAAAGAGACAAAAATGAAGGTGCTGGTTGCCCAGACGGTACCGGCGACTTCAAACAAACATAACACGACACCTGTCAAAGGGAACTGTAATTATTGCAAACAACCAGGTAACTTTGTAATGGACTGCACTGTTCTGAAACACAACATTGCTACAGGCAAGACAAAAGAGCGACAGTACACTCCTAGACAGAATAACACGCAACAGAACACGCAACAGACAGTAGCGAATTATCCTCCACCACCGCCTGTTCATGCCACACCACAAATATATCAGCACACACAGTCTGACTATCCAGAATATCAACAGTTCTCATGAAACAGCCTCGAGAGGGAAGTAGGCTTGCCCCTTATTGAGGTTCCTGTAGATCAAGAGGGTCCGTATGTACATAGTCGTGTTCTAGGTCAGGATCGAAAGTTTCTGATTGACACAGGGGCGAGCAGAACTACCATCAGTCATGACGAGGTTCCAGGGGCACCTCTCTCAGGCTCACAGAATGTTTCCCTGGGATTTTCAGGAAAGCCTATTGTTAATGAAGTATCAAAACCAGTCTCCCTAGGGGTTGGTCCACTGTCACGTACCACTGACTTGCTACTTACTAAGTCATGTCCAGAAAACTTACTTGGTATGAAGACATTAAAAGATCTAGGAGCAGTTATCTGCTGTTCTCCAGAGGGAGTACGCCTGTTCTTACGTGATTTTAAGGGACTTTATGTACTGACTGATTTTGACCACAGACTCAAGAACGTACCACAGATCCTGTGGGCACAAGGACCGACTGATGTAGGTTACATGGACATTACGCCTCACCATGTCACACTCAAAGCAGGAGTAGTACTTCCACGTATTAGACAATACAAGTTACCACCTGACGCCGAAACAGCATTACTGAAAATAGTTGACGAATTTATTGCACGGGGGGTAGTGGTAGAGACAGTCTCAAATGTATGTAACTCGCCTGTCATTCCTATCCTTAAAAGATCTGATCCTAGTGTATTGCCAGTGTACCGATTGATTATTGACCTGCGAGAATTGAACAAATGTGTAGTACCACAATATCCAGTGGTGCCAGACATTTCTTCATTATTGACTGCTATTGATTCAGAGGCTACTTACTTTACTGTTATCGACTTGAAGAACGCTTTCTTTAGTGTTCCCATTCACCCAGACAGCCAGTAACTGTTTGGATTTTCATTAAGAGGTCGTAGCTTTGTCTTTACACGAGCTCCTCAAGGTTTTACAGAAAGCCCTAGTATTTACAGTCAGGCACTAAAAAGACAGCTAGACAGCATTCACATGCCTTCCAACACTGTGTTACTACAGTATGTGGACGATATCCTGATTACGGTACGTTCAGAAAAAGAATGTGAAAATGCATCACTGACAGTCTTACATTTTCTGGCTGACAAGGGGCACAAGGTGTCCCCTTCGAAGTTGCAATTCTGTGAAAAGCAAGTAGTGTACCTAGGACACTTGCTTTCCAAGGAGGGGAGACAGCTAACACAAGCACGTATACAGCTCATTGCTAACCTTTCACAGCCCAAGACACAAAAGGAAGTACGTGCCTTTATTGGCCTCACTTCATACTGTAGGCAATGGATTCCCCAGTATGCCTTTCTAGCCAAACCACTCATACAGTTAACTACACAGGAGGCAGGGGGGACTGTCCTCCCTTGGACACAAGAACACACCTTGGCATTTGAGGAATTAAAAAGAGCTTTATGTCAAGCGCCAGTGTTAGCGACTCCATGTTACAGCAAACCTTTCATGCTTTTTGTAACTGAAAGAGAAGGAACAGCGTTATCTGTTCTCACACAAGATCAAGCAGGAAAACACAAGCCTTGTGCTTATTTTTCTAGCACACTAGACCCAGTGGCCCAGGCTCTGCCTGCATGCCTGAAATCAGTTGCAGCAACAGCCCTAGCCATAAGACGAAGTGACTCCATAGTGCTGGGTCACCCTCTGACAGTACAGGTCCCACATGCAGTGGAGGTACTCTTAAACAGAACACAAACACAACACTTGACTGTAGCAAGACTGACAGGATATGAACTGACATTATTTCAACCACACATAGAGATCAGACGTTGTAATAATCTGAATCCTGCAACACTTTTGCCCTCAAGTACAGTAAATGCACCATCACATGACTGTGTGGAACTAATGAATATAGTGACAAAGCCAAGACAAGACCTGACAGATATTGCACTTTCAGACCCAGACTTAACGCTCTATGTAGATGGATCATGCATGAGAACGAGTGCAGGAGAGTTAGTAGCGGCCTATGCTGTGACCACTGATAAAGAAGTCATAGAGACACAGAAAATAGACACATTGTCAGCACAAGCAGCAGAGCTCATCGCTCTGACACAAGCCTGCATAAGAGCTAAGCACTTGAAAGTAAACATTTATACTGATTCGCAATATGCCTTTGGCGTTGTTCATGATTTCGGGGTACTATGGAGTGAGAGAGGTTTCCTGACCTCCCATGGGACCAAGATTCAGACAATGGCCAGCCATTCTCCTCTGAATTAATGAAACAAGTGTCCCTTCTGTTAGGTTACACATGGAAGTTCCATTGTGTCAGACACCCGGAAGCAGCAGGCCTTGTAGAGAGACATAATCGAACCCTCAAGACAAAATTAGCAAAGGTCTGTGCAGAGAAAGGCGTGGATTGGATGGTAGCCCTGCCGGTTGCCCTCTTTTACATGCGTATGGTAGCACATTCCAGAACAGGCCTATCTCCGTATGAAGTGGTTTTCGGTAGACCGCCAAATATGTGGGGTACGCCTATGCCCAGAAAGATAACTGATGTTGACAGTAACATGCTGACAGATTACCTGGCTTCCTTGATGTCTGCACTACTCTCTTGTCGTTCACAGGTTGCTGCCGCCTTCCCTGACAACACACAGGTCAAGGAACACGCCATAGTCCCAGGGGACTTTGTGTGCATCCGGAATTTTGACCGATCAAGCCCCCTTGAGCCGCGCTGGAAGACCCCGAAGTTGGTGCTTCTTACCACGAGGACCGCACTGAAAGTGGAGGGACGCAAGGGCTGGATCCATGCCCATCACGTTAAGCGCTATTTTGGACAATGTGGAACATTCGAAAAGAACATTGACTTTAATGACACAACAGACTTTGTGCCGCCTTTGCTTGAAAAGACCCCTCAGCAAGAGTATAGGTCCAAGCTTAGATCTAGTAAGTCAGACGTAGTTTAATTGTTTAAGCCCACCGGTGGTGAATCGGTTAGACCAGTTTCTGACATGTATAAGATCACATATGAGAATAGCAAGATGAGAGATTGCAAGACACTGCAGATACTGCAAGACATTACGCAGCAGATGGATTGTTACCTTGATTATTATTTGATTCTGTGCATTGTTATAATCGGTGTTAGTTTATTGCTACATGTTTTCTTTTTCATTTCCTCACATATACATTCATCCAGTATGCATACGTGACCAGCAATGCAACTGAGTGCTTGGTATGTGGCCAACTACCCCCTTATCAGAAAACAAAGGGAGTTCTGCCGAAATAGATTCTACAAAAAAAAAAAAAAAGATTTTTAGGAAAACATGCCCATTGGATAACATGGCAAATCGCACCTCCGCACAAGACATGCTTTTTCCTCCACTTCCACAGCTCAGATCCTTTTCAAATTTGGCATCACAGTAGTCCAAGCGATGCCCTACATCCTCCCAAAAAAGCAGCCGAATCCCTCCACTGGAACGGGTACGAATTTCCGCTCAAAAACACGCCCCCCGAAAACGCCAAAATCCCTCAACACCTTGTTAAGCAGCATGTTAAAACAAAACATCTTCAAAACGTTACCTCCAAGCACTTGTAAGAGATCCAGCTCTCTCCTGCCTAACGTAATGACAACATACTCTGCACAAACCATGACCACATGGCGCTATTCACAAGCCATATTTACAAGAAACTCAGCAAGTTATAATAATGACATGCTCTTCATAAACCATATTTTCAAGGAGCTATTTACAGGGAACTTCAGTCTCAGAAGGACTTTCTTCTTTCAAAACGTCACGCCATACCTATTTCATTTGCGGTCAGACAGCTTATGTACATCTGCCCTTAGACTAGGGTGGAACTTGTTATATAGCAGACAGAAACAGCGTGGGAGCAATATACAGATTTCAACAAAGGTTTCTTTTTCTTTGTTGGCCCCGTCCAAAAGAGTAAACTGCTACGCAAATTAACAAGAACCCTTGAAGCAGTAGTGAATGTGACTGCATCTGCCCTGGCGACTTGATCCAGGAGCAGTTTGCCATGATACTATCACTGTCTGCAGTGTGGCCTGGCGAAATGATTCTGTATGATCAGCTATACGGTCTCATGAATATAGATGTATCCTGAAGGGTTATGTAGTTGACAAGGAGGGAATGAGGAAAATGATATTTTGCCTGAAAAAAAAAAAATGTCCACTACATACACCCTATGTTACATTCATGTGCATGGCACCCATGCATATTTCTCGTAGTGGCCTGAATCACTAGGCCTCTGCAAACATGTCCTGCAAGTCAAGTCATCAAAGTCTCCCAAACGTTAAGCTAAAATAAAGGCCCATGTATTTTGCATTCTGCATTGTGCATTTTAAATAAATATCGTACTGAACCCTTTATTTTATTGTGGTTGAACCACTTTCTGAACTTCTGCCAAGACAGTGTTATGAATAACAGTTATCTGTTTTGCTGTACAGAGTGGCATCCCTGCCCGGTGAGGAAATGTAAACAGAACCCGTTCGCGACAGATAAGGCCTAGCTCTCTGTCTCAGCCCCCATGCAATGAACGGAGAAATATATGCTTTTCTGATTCTTAGTGGTGAACAACCTTTTGCTTCAGACAATACATCCCCTATCATATCAGATTGTACAAGATGTGCTTTTCGCCCTGACACAAGAGATGTCTCTGCTAGGCCGAAAGTCAGCTCTCTTCCCAGTTACACGTCAGTTGCACGCCATGCTCAAAGTTGCACAATTAGGGCAGAGTTCCAGCTGGTCATGCAAACTCCTCCCCTAAGTACCCACCCACCTATGACATCTACCTATCATCTACCTATGACTCATCAAGTGTACGCCCACATGCTCTTATCTCTTTCTTTCTTGCTCGGCCTGGAGCGCTCCTCCCTATGTACAAGGAGAAAATTGTATATATGCTGTTCATTATTATTGAATGTTAGATTACTCTTCCTGAACCTCAGTGGTGATGGAACATATTCTCCCTTTGACTCGAGTTATTGGAATAAAGCCCATTTTAACTTGGACACCACTGATCCTGTCTCTCATTTGATGCATGATATTTGGTTAATGCCTAGAAATTCTGCCAGGGTAATATTTTATTTACCACAGAGAGACTAAAGGGACAGAGAGAATGAGGCTAACAGAGAGAGAATGAGGGAAGGGGAGTGTAGAAGTAAGAGGACAGAGGGAGTAAGAGAAGGAATTAGTGAAGTGGAGTAAGGAGAGTAAGGGAAGGGAAAACAGTGAAGGAGTAAAGGAAGGGAAGTGAGAGGAAGGAAAGTAAAGGAGAAGGTCTGAAAGAAGATGAGTGTGGGGGTATGGCTCAGTTATAGGGAGTGAGCGTGATAGAAAAAGAGTGAGAGACTAAGAGGATGGAGAGAATGTGGGTAACTGAGAGAGAGTGAGAAAAGGGGAAAGAGTAAGTTCGAGGACAGAGGGATTGAGAGAAGGAGTTACTGAAGTGGAGTAAGGGGAGTAAGGGAAGGGAAAAGAGTGAAGGAGCGAAGGATGGGAAGAGAGAGGAAGAGAAGTAAAGGTTAAGGTCTGAAAGAAGGTGAGTGTGGGAGTATGGCTGAGTTATAGCGAGTGAGCGAGACAGAAGAGGAGTGAGAGACTAAAGGGACGGAGAGAATGAGGCTAACAGAGAGAGAATGAGGTAAGGGGAGTGTAGAAGTAAGAGGACAGAGGGAGTAAGAGAAGGAGTTAGTGAAGTGGAGTAAGGAGAGTAAGGGAAGGGAAAACAGTGAAGGAGTGAAGGAAGGGAAGAGAGAGGAAGGAAAGTAAAGGAGAAGGTCTGAAAGAAGGCGAGTGTGGGAGTATGGCTCAGTTATAGGGAGTGAGCATGATAGAAGAGGAGTGAGAGACTAAGAGGACGGAGAGAATGTGGGTAACAGAGAGAGAGTGAGAAAAGGGGAGTGAGTAAGTTAGAGGACAGAGGGATTGAGAGAAGGAGTTACTGAAGTGGAGTAAGGGGAGTAAGGGAAGGGAAAAGAGTGAAGGAGCGAAGGATGGGAAGAGGGAGGAAGAGAAGTAAAGGGTAAGGTCTGAAAGAAGGTGAGTGTGGGAGTATGGCTGAGTTATAGGGAGTGAGCGTGACAGAAGAGGAGTGAGAGACTAAAGGGACGGAGAGAATGAGGCTAACAGAGAGAGAATGAGGTAAGGGGAGTGTAGAAGTAAGAGGACAGAGGGAGTAAGAGAAGGAATTAGTGAAGTGGAGTAAGGAGAGTAAGGGAAGGGAAAACAGTGAAGGAGTGAAGGAAGGGAAGAGAGAGGAAGGAAAGTAAAGGAGAAGGTCTGAAAGAAGGCGAGTGTGGGAGTATGGCTCAGTTATAGGGAGTGAGCGTGATAGAAGAGGAGTGAGAGACTAAGAGGACGGAGAGAATGGGGGTAACAGAGAGAGAGTGAGAAAAGGGGAGTGAGTAAGTTAGAGGACAGAGGGATTGAGAGAAGGAGTTACTGAAGTGGAGTAAGGGGAGTAAGGGTGTCATATAGCTCCTGTATATCCTTATATCGTGTTAAGTTAGCATAGGTACATTTGAGGTTTAAACGCCATTTGTCTTTCTTGCAACTTCTGCACACGACACTTAATTGTTGACTTAGCTTTCAACCTAGTAGTTTGCCGTGGTGTATGTGAGAATAATATGTTATTGCTCTGATATCAGCTTTGCTTAATAAACTATGTCTGCACGAAGAGTGCTGAAGTTTCAGGAACAACACGATATGGAATTGTTATGAGGTCTGATCTCCACGCCTTCATAGTCATAACACAAGTGCAGCCTTTGCCAACTCTGGCTTCAGGCGGGATTGATATTGCTTTGCACGAGGCACATAGAACACACTTGATGCGGTGCACATGCAGAGAGAGCTGGTGTATGCTGATGTGATTTCCTTCATGCTAGGACACTAAGGTATGGGCCCGCCCTAAACCAACCCAAAGAGACCTTCTTAGCTAATAATATAATATATGTGTTAGGGTGGGTGAGATATAAGTGTTGTTAACTCTTATTCATTACAGTATGTTAACATGCTGTCACCATTCGCTTTTTATGTCTTAGTAACTATGCTGGTAATTTTGCTACTGATAATAAGTATACTTGTATTATCTAAGATACTGCGCCTGAGAAGACGGCATTAGTAAATAAACATTTCAAATGCACATGTGTCTTCTTTACTCCATGTTCTGGTTTGTAATGATAATATAACGAAAGAGTGTTCATGAGTTCCACGTACCCTGAGGTACAGTAAGTTCATGTTCTGGTTTGTCTAAACATTGGGAGTTTGATATGTCCAATGAGACACTGTAGCTAGCTCGGTGAGGGGTGAGTTGGATACTAAGGTGAGTTTTGGGACACCCTAATTCGCCGAGGTTCCACTCCTCTGTGCACAGTTCTGTGTGAGAACAGAAACCCTGCGACATGGCGCCCAACGGTTTCGGTGGTCTTATATCATGACACTCGAGTAGTATATCGTTCATACCTTAACCCCTTCACCTCCGTTTCCGGAAAGCGGGGTGTCGGTGAAACCTACCTATTTTTTTGAAATAGGTCTTATTCAAGCTTGATTCTTTCTTAAACGGTTTCTTTGAATTACTACCCAGTTGTGCTACAGAGTATTCTTTGTATTTTCTTGTTTCCAGTGTTGTCATGGCGGCGGTGGCCATTGCGCAGCATAGTCGCGTGGCGGTGCGCAACCATCTTCAGACGTACCAAGTCCTGGTGGATGGGATGGCTGTGATTTTCGTGGTGTGTGCAGATCCGGCGTTCCCTTACGAGTTGTTTTACTCTTGGGTTACGTTTCCGGCTGTGGACGCAACTTCTGGTTTGTTCCACTCCTACACCGCCTCGGCTGTGCCGGCTGAATATACACCGTACAGGGCACTGGAAATACCTATTGATCATTGGCAGCATCGAGTTTGGTTTGATGGCGCCCTCCCCCACTCTTTGTCCGCTGCGAGGTTAGGTCCACTCTCGATTCCAGGTACTAACTGGCCTGCGTTGGGTTGTTTTACCCCGCACCCGAATCACGGCGCTTGTACCCTTCAGGAAATTCGCAGGTTACATGTTGTATCTATTTCCGTGATTCGAGCACTAGTGCAATACATAGGTCGTCATCTCCCGGGTGGTCCCCCGGGGGGTCCGGCCGCTCAAACGGAACGTGGTGGTTTACGGCTCAATCCAGTTATGGTAAATTCGGTTTTTGGTCAACGCCCTGATAATAAAGATGATTTTCCTTTTTGGCTGGCCGAGAAATTTGACCAACTGGAAGCCGTGTTTCCCAATTCTTCACCTGCTGACAAACATAGAATGTTGACGATTACTTTACCTAAGGATATCACTCCCGAGCTCGTTGACTGTGAAAGTTGGGGTAAGACTTTTGCGGCTGTTTATGCGAGGTGTTTCGGCACCCCATCTATGGCTGTACTGCCTACGATCATAAAACGTGTTCAGGATGATCACGGTCCTGAGGCAGCGGTTGAATTGGGTATGCGCCTGTGTGGTTCTTTTGAGATTGTAAGTGATCTCATACTCTCCAACATCAAGGGAGATGCTGTGAACTTCCAGGTTTTTAATGCACTGGCAGCGTTACCCGATGCCGAAAAGCCCCGCCAGTTGGCGAAGATTGTGGTGGCCGCTTATAAAACAATCGGTCGCACAAGTAAGGGTTTGAAATACTTCACGGTTAAGGAGAAGAAACAACCTGCTATGGCAGATGTACAACCAAAGTCCAAAAAACAAAATTGGCCTCAGAAACAGAAACAGGGGAAGCAACAGCAGCAAACGCAGGAATCTTATCCTGCAACACAAGTCCCTGCGCCAGCTGAGAAAGTTTATGATTTGCGCGATCGCGCGATGATTAAATCACCTGATCGATTTCAGGTTTCTGATCAACGCTCTCCTCGTTCCTTTCAGGACTCATCGGCCCAGAAGACCGGTGGAGGAGGAGGCGGACGGGGACGTGGTGGCCAACAGGGACGTGGCCAGCCCCGCCAGACAGAAGGCGCATGGAAGCAGGAGGATTCTACGCCAAAGAGACCGCAGTTTGCGAAAAAGAAAGTCGCAGCCTTAACGGCGCATCGATATGCCACAGATAGTGAGAACGCGGCTTCGGAATCTGACGTGGGCTCTGACCTTGCTGGACAGCGCGGCGGAGATAACCATAGTCAGAGAGGCGCTCCGTCCACTACTGAGGGTGACAGCGACTGAAGTGTTCGTTGTAATAGAAACAGCTGATACAAGACTAGCTCCCCCTGAAAGACTTTTTGAAATTGTCCTGTTAAGTGAGGGTGACATACAGCGTACTGTCAGAGGGGTATTTTGGGAGAACCTTTCGTCTACGTACGACATTTTGCTTTCTGAAGCTGACTGGCCCCCACCTTTTGTGCTCGCGGCGCCGCGAGGGGAGGAGGTAATCCTTCCCAGTTTCGCGCACACTGTCTCGACTGAGCATGCGCAGCATTTTGCAGAAGAGTGGGCTCGGGCTCTTGCGCCGGCTCTGTACCGCAACCAATGTGGTTGGGATAAATTGTCTCCTTGCCACGAAATTCCTTTGCGGTCTGAGCCGCTGCCTCAGCCTCAATATCCCATACGGCGTGAAGCTAAAGCTGCCGTGGCAGAAATCCTTGAACAATTGGAATATCAGGGAGTTATTGAAACGTGTGTGTCACCGATGAATAATCCCCTTTTTACTGTGACCAAGCCTGACGGATCATATCGTTTGGTATTGGATTACCGGCATTTGAATTTGCATTGCCGTAACTGTGCAGTACAGAATACTCACGGCTCTGCGCTAGTGGATAGTCTAGTGCGTAAGCGTTTCAAGACAACGCTTGACATATCCAACGGTTTTTATGCCCACAGACTGGATAGCTTTAGCTCCCAGTGGACAGGTTTTACGTCCGCTGGTGTGCAAAAACGAATCCGGCGACTCCCGATGGGCTACAAAAATAGTCCTGGAGTCTTCACCTCAAGAATAGTCACTCTATTGGAGAGTATCGATCCAGAGGCATGTTCTTATGTGGATGACATTTATCTCACAGACGACGAAATTTGGATGCATCTGTGTCGAGTGAATTCAATAATTTGTAACTTTGCAGATATGGGTTACAAGTTTAATTTTGCAAAATCGCACATTGCAGAACACACAGTGTTGTTCCTCGGCTATGAGCTGAACAATGAAGGTCGAGGATTGGCTCCTCACTTCCTGGAGAAATGCGCACAGTTGCGCGCTCCTACAACACTGAAAAAATTACAGTCTTTGCTGGGCTTCTTGAATTTCGGCAGAACTTATGTTCCGGAATATGCCCAGCGTATCAAGTCTTTGTATGCTTTGATACAACCAACTTTTTCAAAATCATGCTGGCTGCCTGAGCATTCGGCCATTTTGCAATCTTTGCAGGCTGATCTGCTCGCTTCTAAATACTTACTGACTCGTGATAATCACACCAACCTGGTGATAAGAATAATTCCAGGGGCGGTGGGTTTCACGTACCTGACCTTTAATGAAGGTGACACAGTACCTATTGCTTACAAGTCACACTTGTACACTTCGGCTGAATTGCGGTTTCCCACTGTGGAGAAAGTTTTAACTGCTGTACAGATGGCGATTCTTAAAGAACGAGCTCTGTCACAGGGGAAGCGCATGTTAGTGGTAACACCCTGTCCTCATTTGGAGGCAGTCACAAAAGCCAGTGTACCAAATTCAAAAGCTTTGCACCCACGGTGGATTCAGTGGGCTGCGTCATTGACATCCACGGATGTCACGTTTATTTTTGACGCTTCCTTACGGTCGCAAGAGTACTTGCAGTATGAATTTGTTCATCCTGCTCCTCTGGCTATGCGACCTTTGGAGGACTTCCATTGCATCATTTACACTGATGGGTCGGCGCAGGTTGCGCATGGCTCTAAACATGCCTACGTTTCCGCATGCGCCATTGTGGTCGGTGCTATGTTGAATGATGAGTTCATATCCAGGGAAGTACACACGTTGCCCCTGGGCGATTGCACTGCACAATTGGCTGAGCTTCGTGCTCTTTTACTAGCGTTGGAGTACGCAGATCCAAGTGTTACTACTCTGATTGTAAGTGATTCTTACTACTGTGTCCAGTCTTACAATGAGAACTTGTTCTTTTGGATTCAAAATGATTTTCATGATTCCAAGGGTAGCACAATAAAACATAAAATGATCTGGGTTCGAGTGGCAGAGCTTAAGGCTATGTTGCCACTCGTTTATGTGATTCATACTCTCGGTCATCAGCGCGTGGGAGTTCACGCTGTTGGCAACTCGCTTGCTGATGAAGCAGCGAAATCAGCAGTATCTACATACTTAGTTGCAGCGGTTACTAGGTAAAAAACCAAGATTGATAGCGACATCTTGGCAGCAGTTGCTGCCTCTGAGAAGGGAAGTAAGCATCCTGCGGGATTCCCTTCGAAGTACAAATACCACTTAAGTCCCGAAAAGGTTCCTTTTGTGACAATTCCTGACGTTGGGGAACGGCTGATTCCCAACTCGGATCGCAGAGCAGACTTGATTACAGCGGCACATGAAGGTGTGGCGTCTGCGCATGCGGGCGTCTCGGCCACTGTAACTCAATTACAACAACGTTTCTGGTGGCGGGGACTGTATAAACAGACGCGTGATTATGTCCTTCTTTGTGACATATGCCAGCAGATTAAACCTTCGACTGCTACGCGTCCACCACAGACTCAGTTGTACATTTCTAATAAACCGCTAGGTTGTGTTTATTTAGATCACTGCGGTCCTTTTTCATCTGATACTGCGTATAAGTACATCTTAGTAGCAGTTGACTCATGCACACGCTTTGTGTGGGTATGGCCACATCGCAGCGCTGATTCACGGACTGTCATTAGAGATTTGCGTGTCTTTATAGGGATTTTTGCCTGTGGTACCTTCCATTCGGATCAGGGTCCGGCTTTCGCCTCTAAGGCGTATAAGGATGCCATGACTTCGTTGGGGGTCCAAGTCAAGTTTTCGTCTCCCTACAGACCTGAGGGTAACAGTGTAGTTGAGCGAATGAACCGTGATTTAAAGCAATCTTTGACAGCCCGAGTTATAGGCACTGGCAGAAACTGGCTGGCTCACCTCTATGGCGTGCAGCGTGCTCTTAATAATCTCCCTAGAAGGTCTCTGGGTGGGCGGACCCCATACGAAATGCTCTTTGGCATCAAGATGTACGTCCCTGACCTTGACGGTCTAGACTGTGTGGTTCGCGCCACTTCCTTTGACGCAGATGAACATTGCAATGTTTTACAGAATCTACAAAAGACCAGAGACAGTCTTGCAAAGGAACATTTGCCCTCCACGTCGGATGATGCGTTGCAGATCCCGGTAGTTGGCTGGCTACCCCAAGTTGGCGAACTGGTTCGAGAGAAGATCGATAACAAGAAAGAATTTGGTCCTTCCTATCGAGCTCCGGTTCCTGTCCTTGGAGTGAAGGGCACAAGAACAGTCATTTTACCACCACTTCCTGGTCGTAAGGAAAACAGGTTTATTTCAATTGACAATGTCAAGATACACAGAGTGGCCGATTCTTCTTAGCATGACACCGGCTGTTTCCTGTCCTTCCATTGTGAGAAATTCAGTTATGCCCACTGCTTCTAATATTGAACCTGAAGTGTCCATCAAATTACCTGCTCTTTCCAGTCCTTTATTAAATAATTTACCCGGAACTAACGTTGATGAGATAGACTATGCCTACCCCACTGATTTGTCCATACCTGACCTGCAAGCACGTTTAGCCACGGAATCCAGATTTTCTTTTGACTCTGTTTCTCTTGCCTCGAAGAAACCCTCTCGTTTTGCAGTTTATGCTAGCATGTTTAAAAAACATTTTTTGATACCCCCTTGGACATACATTTGGCTGGCCCTTTTTTCAATTTACCTGTTTATGTCAATTGGTTTTGTGTTTTATTTTTTTCGAATCATCAATGGACATTATGTCGAGGAAAGAACATGCATTACTCATTTAAATGGAACTTTGGCCCCACTTTCCTCTTCACATTCTACACACAGATTAAAAAGAGACTTGACTTTGGTTAACATCACAGCATGGCCTGTCCTTGATGGAATCGTGTGGGATGCAGTTCGGTTTCAGATTCATGGCCCAACGGAAGTCGTTAATGTTCCTAATGTACTTAGAGTGAATATGGGGGATGTGGTGAAACAGAACATTCGTTCTGATGACTGGGATGTTAATGCTGTAGAAACTTTGTTTTCTGATTTACAATATTATGCTGCATTTGATGCTGAGGATTTATATTTAGAATCTGCTAATTATGGTGAATTATTCTGTTACCAACATTATGGCAATCACTTCTTACACAAAACTTCGTCCAGAAGGGATACTGTTAACTTTACTCAGTGGGAACATTGCCCAACACCTCAACAAGGGAGTTCTGACACGTTTCTAAAGAAGTATACTTACTTTACTGACTTTAACCAGTCCAATCCCGAGTCCTTTTATTTTAAATTTCAAAAAATGCCAATGTCCAAGGTTAGACTTACCGATACTAAATTGTTGTATTCGAAGGCCTTCCTTGATCGATTAGTTGCTGGAGGCTATGAGTTATGGAAGGATACAATAGACCTTAAATCGGTTTGGGGTTCAAGGGCCTGGCAGGTACAAGGCACTGAGGCTTTGCACCGTGCATGTCTCATCCCGAATCATATGTTGTTTCTAAATGAAACGATTTCCCAGACCACATGCTTTGGATTGGCTACTTCTAAAAAGTTAAACACTCCTTCTTTCCCGGAGTTGGAAGAATATGATGGTTGGAGTAATTTTACTCAGTTGTCCATGATAGAATTACAGACTCTACTTCTTAATTCCTCCTTTAACATTTCCAGTATGAATCCTAAGGGTTGGCTGCTTTGGCACCGTAGCGCTGATGCTTGCCAGAATAGATTTTTGAATTTAACTACCGGTTTTAAAGCTGTTGGATCTGATCCCCGGTTTAGCTTAGGTCATACTGTCACCTCGTATTCTGTAGGCAAATTGTGTCAAAATTGGCTGAAACATTCAACTTTACCTGCGGTTAAGGATCACCTTTCTAAACTAAATGCAGATGTGGACTTGAATGATTTCATTAAAGGCCCGGCTAGTGGCAGGTCGAAAAGGTGGTTATATGGGGTTTACAATGAAATTTGGAAGCTATCACAGATTGAGGCTGCTACACGCCTTAGGGCTATTGATCAAACAAATCTTGAGAAAGTGCTTGCAGTTGTTGACAATAGCATTAATGTGCTTTCCTCTAGAATTTACACATTGGATAATATTGTGTCATCAGTCGTCGATATTGTACATGATGAAGTGTCAGTATTATACCATGGTCAAAATCAATTACGATCAATCATGCAGTTTGCATGGACCCTTCAAACTCTGAAAATGGGTAAAGTTCCCTGGGGGTACATGAACGTTTCTTCTTTATTTGCACCTTTTAATTTGACTAACAAACAACGCTTACTTTCAATGCGTGATGCTTCCTTTTCTATGTTACATATTGAAAGGTTGGAATCTTTACCTTTTTCCGTGGCTGAAGCCACTGCTGCAACGTGGCTTATCCACGGTTTAATAACGCTGCCTTTTGCTTTATATAAGTTTTCAAATTGTATGAAATATGTACCCATAGGTCGCTATGAACCTTTAGGTAGCGGTTTCCTTCATGAAGTCTGGTCACTCCCATACACATACAGATGTTTTAAGGATGACCAGGAAGTTTATCTGACAGGGGAGGAGTGCACTGAGACGCCAGATCATTCTTTAATGTGTAGACACATACAGTTACACGGTTCATGCAACAAGGACCGACCGAATATGGCTTGCGTTTTACAAGGCACGCCAGTTCCTGCTATCATCCCCACGTTTAAATTATTAGAGAATGGTAGTTATTTAATGCTCAATAATGAAAACTGTTGTGGGTTAATTGAAGGTATAGCTTTCATAGTAACAGTAAGTGAGCGGGTTATTTGCTGCAGAAATGTGCTTTATCCTCTCACACGTGAACATAGGGAGTCTTCCATCTGGCCACAGATACCAACCTTGGGAGCAGAATTCAGCGGCATGGCAAGAATAAGGGCTCTTTTGTCCCAGAAAGAGGTGGCCTTGAGCTCGGCCCGTGAAACTTTCGTGCTTCACATTGCAAACACCCGTACAGAGGTTCAGGCTCTTTTGAATACTGATTTGCCTTTGCATTTCGGAGCGATGGTTCGTACTATCTTTAACGCATCCTCCACAAAAGGCTTAGCACATTTTTTTAAAGTTGTTAGCAGTGGTCTCGTGACTTACTTTGAAAAGATTTTTGGAGTCATCCCTGCTTTCTTCCATTCTATTTTTTCATCCTTGTTTGGAGGGTTCCTGTTTTTTCTTGCATTAGCAGCTGGCGCTCTAGTGGTTTTCTGTCTTTTTAAATATGGATGTCCTTCCTGTGCAAGACCCCGCGCAACAGCTACTGACGCGGTTTCGCAACCGCATGCTTGAATATTATGGCACACTGCCGTTGGCGACATTGAGCACGGCGTATGGATTATCTTTTCGATTCTCCTACTTCACCTGTGTTCAGCCTGTATTTCACTGCCTGACCTGTGATTTCCATTGGGCCATTGATTTGTGTCTCTGCGGACCCGTTTCTCTTGACGTCGATTTTAATCACCTGATGAGTCCTATCATTGCTCACGAGTTGGTTTGTTCTGACGAGAGGATTATGGCCTTAGCAGTGACACATGGACTAATTGGTCCCTGGGATATATTGTCGGCAGCACAGAATTTCTTGGAACTAAGTTTTCTGGAAAACCCACCAAGCTGTCCTCTGATGGTTATAGAGGATCCGGTGCTGGGAGAACATGTATGTTCTTTTCCTCTTTTAAATTGGATGGCTGAACTGTTTTCGGATGAGGACAGTGATTTCTTATTGGAGGCTGTTGCTACTTACTTTTCATATACAATTTTGTCATAGACACTGCCTCGGATTGACGTGCTGATTAATAGCATTTCATTCATTTCATTGACTTATTTGTCATAATTTTTTCTTTCCTTGCCTATTGACTTTAGCCACGATATATTTTTGGGCTATTTTGTAGCATTCATTTTTTAATGTTTAGTTTCGATTCATGCTCTTTTTACGGTTAAATCCTGCTCTCAAGTGATGGCACTTCTGTTATCATATTTAGTCCGTTCTCGGATCATGGGGGGGTGTCATATAGCTCCTGTATATCCTTATATCGTGTTAAGTTAGCATAGGTACATTTGAGGTTTAAACGCCATTTTTCTTTCTTGCAACTTCTGCACACGACACTTAATTGTTGACTTAGCTTTCAACCTAGTAGTTTGCCGTGGTGTATGTGAGAATAATATGTTATTGCTCTGATATCAGCTTTGCTTAATAAACTATGTCCGCACGAAGAGTGCTGAAGTTTCAGGAACAACACGATATGGAATTGTTATGAGGTCTGATCTCCACGCCTTCATAGTCATAACACAAGTGCAGCCTTTGCCAACTCTGGCTTCAGGCGGGATTGATATTGCTTTGCACGAGGCACATGGAACACACTTGATGCGGTGCACATGCAGAGAGAGCTGGTGTATGCTGATGTGATTTCCTTCATGCTAGGACACTAAGGTATGGGCCCGCCCTAAACCAACCCAAAGAGACCTTCTTAGCTAATAATATAATATATGTGTTAGGGTGGGTGAGATATAAGTGTTGTTAACTCTTATTCATTACAGTATGTTAACATGCTGTCACCATTCGCTTTTTATGTCTTAGTAACTATGCTGGTAATTTTGCTACTGATAATAAGTATACTTGTATTATCTAAGATACTGCGCCTGAGAAGACGGCATTAGTAAATAAACATTTCAAATGCACATGTGTCTTCTTTACTCCATGTTCTGGTTTGTAATGATAATATAACGAAAGAGTGTTCATGAGTTCCACGTACCCTGAGGTACAGTAAGTTCATGTTCTGGTTTGTCTAAACATTGGGAGTTTGATATGTCCAATGAGACACTGTAGCTAGCTCGGTGAGGGGTGAGTTGGATACTAAGGTGAGTTTTGGGACACCCTAATTCGCCGAGGTTCCACTCCTCTGTGCACAGTTCTGTGTGAGAACAGAAACCCTGCGACAAGGGAAGGGAAAAGAGTGAAGGAGCGAAGGATGGGAAGAGAGAGGAAGGGAAGTAAAGGAGAAGGTTTCAAAGAAGGTGAGTGTGGAAGTATGGCTGAGTTATAGGGAGTGAGCGTGACAGAAGAGGAGTGAGAGACTAAAGGGACGGAGAGAATGAGGCTAACAGAGAGAGAATGAGGGAAGGGGAGTGTAGAAGTAAGAGGACAGAGGGAGTAAGAGAAGAAATTAGTGAAGTGGAGTAAGGAGAGTAAGGGAAGGGAAAACAGTGAAGGAGTAAAGGAAGGGAAGTGAGAGGAAGGAAAGTAGAGGAGAAGGTCTGAAAGAAGGTGAGTGTGGGAGTATGGCTCAGTTATAGGAAGTGAGCGTGATAGCAGAGGAGTGAGAGACTAAGAGGACGGAGAGAATGGGGGTAACGGAGAGAGAGTGAGAGAAGGGGAGTGAGTAAGTTAGAGGACAGAGAGATTGACAGAAGGAGTTACTAAAGTGGAGTAAGGGGAGTAAGGGAAGGGAAAAGAGTGAAGGAGCGAAGGATGGGAAGACAGAGGAAGGAAAGTAAAGGAGAAGGTCTGAAAGAACGTGAGTGTAGGAGTATGGCTGAGTTATAGGGAGTGTGCGTGACAGAAAAAGAGTGAGAGACTAAGGAGATGGAGAGAAGAGGCTAACAGAAAGAGATTGAGGGAAGGGGAGTGTAGAACTAAGAGGACAGAGGAAGAAAGAGAAGGAGTAAGTGAAGTGGTGTAAGGAGAGTAAGGGAAGGGAAAAGAGTAAAACAATGAAGTAAGAGAAGAGAGAGGAAAGAAAGTAAAGGGGAAGGTCTGAAAGAAGGTGAGTGTAAGAGAGGAGTGTGAAAAAGGGGAGTAAACGTGGGGATTCAGAATAAGTGAGGCAAGCGCAATAAGGGAACAGAGGTGTGGGAGCATCAAAGACGAGTAGTGAGGTTAAGGAAAAGAGTATAGGGAAAATACATTTTGTACATCAAACTTACCTTATAAGTAATGTAAACTTAGTTTCATATTTCCATTAAAATTTATATCTGTGAAAGACAAAAAAAGTTAGAATATTTATAATATATATTTTACAATACAAGAGACAAAGTAGGACATTAAAAGTCATAAAAGGTTAGTAAGAGATAAAGTAGAAGTGAAGTAGTCAGAACGGAAAACAAAGAAGGGTAGTTAAAGTTGATGATTGAGGATATCTGAAGGAACTGAAGTAAGGGAACAAGGGTGAGGGAGGGTGAGTGCAGGAGAGTAAGGTTGATAAAAAAAGGAAAATAAAAGGAGGATAAAAGCAAATGAGCTTGAGACAAAGGAAGTGAAAGAGTGAGAACATAGAGGTAGTGAAGGAAAGACTGGCAGACAGAAACTGAGTAAGAGAGCAAAGAAAGATAAGTAAGGGAGTGTGGGTGAGTTTTAAGGAGTAAGGATGACGGAAGAGGAGTACGAGAGTAAGAGGATCGAGAGACTGAAGCTAAGAGACAGGGAGTGAGGGAAAGGGAGTGAGGATGTGAGAGGACAGAGGAAGTGAGAGAAGGAGTGAGTGAAGTGTAATAAGGTGAGAGAGAGAAGGGGAATTATTGAGGAACAAAGAAAGAAAACAAGGGGAAGGAGAGTGAAGTAGAGTGACTAAGAGCTGGAAAGTAGTGGATGGGAGAGAGGGAAAGGGCAGTGAAGGAGTGGTTAATGAGAATAAGTGAGGAAAGTGGAATAAGGGAAGGGAGGTGAGGGAGAGTGAAAAAAGGCCAGTGAGGGTGAGTTAAGAGGAGTGATAGAGGGTGGGAATAGGTAAGTGAGCATAAGAGAATGGGAAAATAATATATATTTAATAATAGAAAATACAAAATAATTTCAACAACATGTTATATGGTTTATTTTTGCTGTTCTCAGAATTTATTGAATTTCACTTAAAACAGTGACTTCAATAGTACTCATCATATAACAGCGGGCAAAAAAAACACAATCAAAATGATTGTGTTTAAAAAATCCATAAAATCTTTTCTTAAATAATGTAAAATTTTGAAAAACATATCTAAACTCACTTTTGATCCATCCACTTTTCCACAAGGCCAAATAGTATATGCAAAGTCCTTTTCTTTGGAAATTAGTCCAGAGTATTCTTAATTTCTCATTTACCCGACTTTCAGAAAGAAAAGCTCCAACATCTTTTACATTATGAAACAAGAGTTCTTTTTCCACCTCTAGCTTACTTTTTATAAATAATTTCTATAATACTCACAGCACACACTATATGATATACATATACTGTCTCTATGACAACTACATATTTTTTATTATCTTCATCACTCTCATTTAGAAAGTAATTTTAAATAGCAAACTAAGTTATATTAACTGCTGCAATCTTCATAGGTCAATTACCTTCCCTAAAATTTCGGTTGTAAGAACACTAGGTAAGAATTTAGTAAGTCAGAAGGCAAACGTTGTTTGAAAGTCAATTGAGTATCATTACAGTGTTTCCAGCCTTTTTGACATTTTAAATAAGCTGTGTAATGTCCTGATGTTGTTGAAGGACCATCATGGTAAATAATTGCTGCAGTTGTAAAGGTTCTTCCTGAAATTGATAATTGAGAAGCCACAACATTGTTAATTAATATTGTCAATTTAGTTCCATCAGGTCTACATCGTTGGATCATTAAAATAACATACTGTCCATATCTTCGTGAAAATAAAGTTGATAGCATTTCAGATTTACATTGAGTACAGACCATGTTTTGATTTGCTTCTCTAACTAGATTATTAAAAGACACTGATTTTCAGTCTGGTAAAGTCAAATATATAAATCTTTCAGTGTCTATTGTAGTACTACTTGAAAAGGAGCAATTGTCGCAGTCATGTTGCCATTTATAAGAAAGGCCAAAAAGATTTTCTACATCTACACCTTCATCTTGCAATACAACAAGAATATACATTAGAAATTCCTGACAATCTTGCTGAATATTCTGTGAAAATTGATTTAGACCTGAACATATGTCTAAAACCTTTCGAATTTCAGAAACACTTTGTATTATTGTTCTATCACTGCTACATTTCTCTAAATGGAGGCGATTTTTACTGACCGGTTGTTGCACACGGCCGGGCTCGGCTCCGCTGTGTGTTCCTGGCCGGGCTTGGCTCCGCCGACCTCTGTCCCCCGCTGTGGTGTTCCTCGCCGGGCTTGGCTCCGCCGACCTCTGTCCACCGCTGTGGTGTTCCTGGCCGGGCTTGGCTCCGCCAACCGCTGTCCCCCGCTGTGGTGTTCCTGGCCGGGCTTGGCTCCGCCGGGGCCGTTTGAGACTACAACCCCCAGCAGCCTCATCGCGGCAAGGATGCCGCCCTCGCAAACAGGAAGCGCCTGGAGGCGCATAAAGGATCCCTCGCCACAGAGTCCAGGGGGAGGCGATTTTTACTGACCGGTTGTTGCACACGGCCGGGCTCGGCTCCGCTGTGTGTTCCTGGCCGGGCTTGGCTCCGCCGACCTCTGTCCCCCGCTGTGGTGTTCCTGGCCGGGCTTGGCTCCGCCGACCTCTGTCCCCCGCTGTGGTGTTCCTGGCCGGGCTTGGCTCCGCCGACCTCTGTCCCCCGCTGTGGTGTTCCTGGTCGGGCTTGGCTCCGCCGGGGCCGTTTGAGACTACAACCCCCAGCAGCCTCATCGCGGCAAGGACGCCGCCCTCGCAAACAGGAAGCGCCTGGAGGCGCATAAAGGATCCCTCGTCTGCTCGTCCCGCAGGACACGCGCGGGCGCGCCCGGGGCGAAGCCCGGGCAAAGGGCGGGCCCTCTGTGGCCCTCAGAGGCCAGAGGAGGACGGGACGGGCCATAGACCCTGGTTTAACTTTTTAAGGCTGAAAGACTTTCATCATTCATGTGAGACTCTAAAACTAAGTTTAATAATTGTCTTAAAGGTATATATTTAATGATTGGCTGTATTGCTTATTTGCTGGATCATTGTGAGAAACTATAATCTATATCATAATGCCCAGACTTACCAAGGACACGCCGGTTACTGGTTTGAATATTATGGATAATTTTTTGGTCAAAAAAGTTAATCAAATCAATAACGAGCGTAGGGCTTCATTGGGACGCTGTAGCAATCTCCCTGTACCACCTGGAATTAGGCCCACCCAGGCGGTAGTAGGGCCAGAGGGAAATACAGAAGGGAACCCTAACTCTGGCAATGAAGGGGCACATAGGTCTGTGGTTCAAGCACAGGTACATGCTGAGGAGCATTTAGGTCCGCAAAATTCTTCGAGCGAAGAATCTGACTCAGCCCGTCAAACATTAAGACCTATAAGGAAGTGTAGGAAGAATCTGGCGAAACGTGGGGGGAAAAATACAAAAAAAAGAGCGGACACTTCCCGTCCCAACGCTATAAATGCTGGTATTCCAGTCATAAGTGTTGGCGATGGGGATGGAAATAGTGAGGGAGGGCTAGGCTTAAATTCTAACCACCTAGAGACCTTAATCAGCAGATTATTAAGTAAGATGGAGGAGAAAATTACAGAGTTAATGACTCCACTGCTAACAAGATTAGATGTAGTAGCCTCAGAGGTAGAAAGGCTGGGAGGATTGGTGGAGGCACATTTGGCTCCTGTTAACGCTATAAAAACAACCGTCCCAAAAGTCAACACTAGCACTACCTCCAATAAAGTCACGAAGGGAAAGGCCGACAGGGCGGAGAGCGCACAGAAGCAAAGTGCCCCAGGCTTGCTAGAAATCAGGGTTGATGAAAATCCATCTCCAGCAACCCAAGCAAAAAATCAAGTGCCAAAACCATTGTCCAACAGATCAGTGCCAACTCATAGGAAAAAGCTTAGAAATGTTAATCTCCCGCCTGACTGTGTACCCTATGTGGTAGTTCTAACAAATGTTCCATGTTTTGAAGAACACCCTGCTATGCCACATGGGGAGTCTCAGGACTCTCTGAAAAATAGAACGGTAGCCTGGCTTAACAAAAATTGTGGTTTTCCAACCCACTTTTATGACCAAATCATTTCAACAGAAAGAGTCAATTGGGTCGGCCCCTCTCGTAAATCATCATCAGGGGATTGTGTGGTAATTAATTTTAAACATCCACAACATGTCGCCACAGTGTTATTGCGTGCATCTGCACTAATGTATACCCCTAACAGTGTTTGTGTCCGCCCATTAGGGTATTTCTATGCGCCTGGGCCAAGTACACCAAGAGCACCCCGAGGTCTCAGGCTAATGACCCAAACTCATTCTCCCACATCGGCAGGACCATATATGTGTAATACTGCTAGCCAGGGGGGGAACGGATGGCAGATACCGGTCCAAAATAATAATGGCATTAATCATGTTTGGAGAGGGAGTAATGTGGCCACACAGAACAGATTTGAAGTATTCTCAGGCCTGGATGCATGTGACTGACTAGTTGAGCAGGAGGAGCAAAGTATTGCACAAGTTCCAGCAGACCAGCCTATAGAGGCAAGTCAGTCTGCTACACAAAAAAATAATGTTATTAGTTGGAATGTTGCTGGGCTGGCCACTAAACTACAAGATGAGAACTGGATTAAGTATATTAAATGTTTTCAGATCATATGTTTACAAGAGACTTGGTCAGTAAAGTGTGACCTTTTTATTGAAGGATACAAGGCTTTCTATGTACCTGCGACTGCGGTAGGCAGGGGCAGACCAAAAGGGGGGCTTGCCACGTTTATCTCTGTTGCTATGTCATGCAGTGTACAAATAAGGGCCTCAAGCAATTATGGTATTTTAGGCGTGGTTTTAGCTAGAGATAACTGTATGGCTGGTATGATTAATTTTTATAATGCGACTAATACGTGCACGGCAATGAATAACCCAAAAATGCTAAATGACTATGTTAGCTCAACAATGAAGGATTGCTCACATAATCTAATGATCATGGGTGATTTCAATGTTCACCCCTGTGGGGACCCTCTAATGAAAAATCTTCAGGAAATCTATTGTGATAGACTTGAGGGTCTCCATTTAGAACATACACTGGAGGGGGACTTTTTTAATGATCTTTTAAATGACCATGATCTCACTCTAACAATGGCATTATGTGACCCCAGGAAACGCTTTGATACTCCAACTTTCAAAGGGCATGGGAAAGGGACATTTATATATTATATATTACTTACCTCCCCTATGCAGATTTTTGTGGATTGCTTTGTGATTGAAAATAATGAATTCAGTGATCACAACCCTCTAACTATCCATCTCAGGGGTCCTTGGGTGGCTAATACAAGTTGCAGTAAGAGCATGGGCAACGGATGGAAGACGCCGCCTAAAATGGGCCATGTGTTCTCCGGATCTGATATATAAAAACATTAAAGACACCTGTAGTGTAGAGATCAGTAGTTGCACTCAGGATGACTCAGATCCTATACATATCTTGTCTGCTTTTCAAAACTTAACCGACAAAGTTTCCACTCTAATGACAGACCGAGTAAAGAAGTCTTTGAATAATGGTCCGCGCTGGTTTAACCAAGAATGCTCTAAAGCAGCACGCAACCTAAGATCTGCTCTGGCAACAAACCCCCGTAATAAAGACTTGGTCAAAGGCTGTCGCAAAGAATATAAATTAGCCACTGCCAATCGCAAAGAATCTTTGAGGAATGAGGCGTGGGATGAGATCTTGGATCCACATTGAAAAATAGTGCCCGGTTTTGGGCTGTAATCAAGAAACCCTTTCTGGTGCAAGACCCAGGAGAGGGACTTGAAAGTGTTATAACTGAGGAGGAGTAGGTAGCACACTTCAAAGGACTGTATGGTGGCACAGCAGACAATACCGTGAACACAGTCTCCTATAATGGGGTAGCTCCATTCAGAGTAAGTAGGGGAGAGGTAATGGTAGGGATAGAGGGGCTGACAGCTGGTAAAGCGCCAGGTCCAGATGGGCTACCCCCTGACCTTTTTAAATCTGACCCCAATTTTTGGGCACCGATTGTCGAGGCTGTTATTAATGCAGCCGCTATGATAGGGTGTCCACTTTCATGGGGGGCTTCCACCATAGTCCCTATCTTTAAAAAGGGGACAGGGATAGCCCACTCTGTTATAGGCCCATTTCCCTAATAAACTCCATGGCTAAAATAGTGGGTAGAATCGTACTGCAGAGACTGTCGGATTGGGTAATGGACAACAACATCATGTCTATCTCACAATACGGCTTCTGCAGTGGTCGGTCTACCATAACTCAGTGTATAAATCTATATTCTATACTGAGCAAATAAAGCATTGTCCAAAAAGGTACAGTCCACTTAGCCTTCATGGACCTTTCCTCAGCCTTTGACTGTGTGAACAGGGGAAGGCTGTGGGGGTCCTTGAGAGAGAAGGGTGTAGATAGTGGGATTGTACATTTTCTTGCTGACCTACATAGCAATACAAGCGCAAATGTGAGGTATTCGCAAGAATTGTGTGTAACTGAGAATTTTAGAACTGGAAAGGGAGTGCGTCAAGGCTGTATATTAGCAGCTTTCCTTTTTAATTTTTATATAAATTAGCTTGATAGCGTTCTGCAGGATGTAAAAGCTGACTGTCCTCGGGTGGGGAGAAGTAGTATCCCCGTCCTTCTATACGCGGATGACGCGGTTCTAATATCTAGAACTGAAAAAGGCCTCCAATCGCTACTTAATGCTTTTAAACAGTTTATGGAAGAAAGAGATCTGTTGGTTAACAACTCTAAATCCTTCATTATGCAAGTTGGTAATCGCCCAAAACGACACTATACATTCAAATTAGACAATGTAGCAATTCCATTCTCTGATACATTTTCTTACCTAGGAGTTCTTTTTGACTCCAAATTGTCTTGGGGCCCTCAACTTGCAAAGAAAAGATGTGATATGGTTAGGGTTAATGCCTCTATTTTTACCTTTGCTTCAAAATTAGGAAAAAAACCAACCCTTGCAATGACAAAATTATATGATGCAAAATCAGTAGCAACTGCAGTCTATGGCAGTGAACTCTGGGGCTATCTGGCATGTGAACAATTACAGATTGCTGAAAACACATTTCTTAAACGCCTTCTGTGTGTCCCGGCCGCCACTTCCTACATGAGGAGCTAGGAGTAGAGTATTTGAGCGATACCCTCTCCTTACGCCCATTGACATGCTGGTTGAAATTATGGCTGAGCCAAGATATCCCATTGACACACTTGACTGTAAATGATTTTATTTCGCATGAGAAGGCATTAGGCACTCCATGGCTGAAGTACCTAAAAACCAGCTTTTGCGAGCTGGGCCGTCCTGATTTATTTGAACATCCGACTAAAATTGTAAATGGGGATGTGGAAGCAATTAAGCAGTCTTTTCTTCTACGGCGGAAGGCCTTGAGGGAGGGTGCAGAGTTTCAGAAAACTACTGTAAGGAAATATATTATGGTTAAAACTTGTTTGACAATGGAGCCTTACTTACTCGCCACTTTTAGCACCCATGAAAAGTTCCTTTTAACAAGATTCAGATTGAATTTGTTTCATCTTCTGCTTATAAGACCAAAGAAAGATGCTTTTAGCAAACTGCCTGTATCTTGTGGCTGCGACGGAAAGTCTCCACAGGGTATGATGCATTTTATGTTTTTATGTAAATTTTACGATTATCCTCGAAAACGTTATCTGATTGCTCTTTTAAAAAAACGTAATTTTAACCAGATTCGTCCAGCCTTTTAATATTTGCAATTGTTGCACAGTGATAGTGTCCTTCAAATTATTGAATTTTTAAAACTGTCTCTCAGATTGAGCACTTGTCTGGATCAATAACACTTAATGAATTTCAGTTCACTGTAATTAATGATGACAAGGGAAGCTGCTTTGTAAATATTTCTATGATATGTATATATGTACAGTATGAAATGTGTGCTTTTATGGTTGAATCAAACCGAAATAAAGTCTCTTTTGAATTTGAATTTGAATATAAATCTTTCAGTGTCTATTGTAGTACTACTTGAAAAGGAGCAATTGTCGCAGTCATGTTGCCATTTATAAGAAAGCCCAAAAAGATTTTCTACATCTACACCTTCATCTTGCAATACAACAAGCATATACATTAGAAATTCCTGACAATCTTGCTGAATATTCTGTGAAAATTGATTTAGACCTGAACATATGTCTAAAACCTTTCGAATTTCAGAAACACTTTGTATTATTGTTCTATCACTGCTACATTTCTCTAATACAGAATTTAATAAACAACAACATTTTTGATCACGATTTTCAGAAATCTGTTCTTGTACAGTTTGGAGAAAGAAAACAGCATTAACCACTACATTAGCATAGCAGTTGACACCAGAACTATTTTCAAACTGATATCCAACAACATATTTAACTGAATCCATTTCGTTTCTGCTTACAAATACTGGTTCATCTACCTTTTTTCTTTTTGTTACAACTTCACTACAATTTTTCTTATTTCTTCTTTTTCGGCCTACCACACGCTTTTCAAGTAGAGGATATTGAGGTAAATTTGGAGTATACTCTCTTCTTAACCTATTATATTCTTTTACACAATTTAGATCTGCATTAATCTTTGTCTCATCAAAATCAATCAAGTACAATCCTGATAAAGTTCTGACTCAAGATAAAGCAACATATGCTATACCCTCCTTGAACACAGAATTTCCAATATTCACCAAAGCACTTTCAATACTTAAACCTTGAGATTTATGAATAGTTACTGAATATGCCAAAGAAACAGGAAACTGTTTTCTGCAGACATATAAATCTTTCACTAGCAAAAAACGGGCAGAACAACAACTGATTTGTTGTACTTCTTCAATACCATCAAATTTAATTTTTATAATTTCAATTCCATCTCTATTTCGGTAATTCACAAAATCCACAACATGACCTATTGCTCCATTTACTAAACCTCTTTCCACATGTAAATTACGTCGTAAAATTATACGACAATTTAAAGATGCATACAGAGTCTTTTCCATACCAGCAGTTTTAGATATTGTCTTCTCTAAAGAATCCAATTTTTATTTCAACTTTTCTGACAAAATAATAGTTGCTCATTCATGTTAACTTTTATCAATAGCTTCCAGTTTCACAATCTCTTGATTTTCTAACTTTAACATTTTGTTGTTGAAGATTGAAAATTCTTGCAGAGTTGGCATCAAGCATATGACAGATTTGTTTTCAGGAATTTTCTTAAAAATATTCTCTGGGAGAATATTTTTATTTGGAAACAAATTTGAAATTAATCGTCCATGTAAAGCTTCTTTGCCATGCTCAGTTAGTTTTCCAATTCTTACATCTTGTAGAATATTTTTATAATCTTCATCCTTTGCCTGTCGCATATTTTGAAGCAGTTCTGCATATTTAAAATATAACCAGATATTCACATTTCCAATGCTTCCTAAGCACTTCCTGGTATCTTCATGCGTAAGCATTTTAAACACTGGTTGTCCTTTCACTGGAGTTAGTTGCAGTAAATCTCCAAAAACAATGATGTGTTTGCCTCCAAATAACACATCATACTCTGTTTTAAGAATTTCTTGCATTTTTAAATGCACAAAAGCAAGCATTACATTTGATACCATGCTTACTTCATCAACGATAAGAAGTTTCATTTTCTTTAGGACTCTTGAAACTTCACAACAAGCTTCTCCAGATAGCTTGTGGTATTGTAATTTGTTATCATGCTCCACTGGCAGCATCAATAAGCGATGTAAAGTAATCCCTTTAATGTTGTGTGCTGCCAACCCAGTTGGAGCAGTAACAACACAAGAGAGCGATGACTCCGTTGTTTTCTGCAAATATGTTGCAATTGCTTTAATCAGGAAACTTTTCCCAGTTCCTGCTTCTCCACTCACATATAGTCGGACAGGTACAAATGATGTACATGAGCACTCTTTTTTCTCATGAGATAAACCATGCTCAATGTTGTCTGTGACTTCGTCATATATTTGTCTCTGCTCAACTCTCTGCTCAATTGGTCCTCCTAGTGGATCCTGACTCAATGAAGCAGAACTCTGACTATCTTGAGAACTGTCTCTAGGAATCTCTGCTGCAATTGTAACTTCTTGCTGTATTTCCTCGTTCAACATTTGGAGATAATTTGAACAAACAGGACATTCTATCGTATCCTTGGTTGCATTGAATGAATCTTCATAAGTAAGAAAATCTCCAAGTAGTTCCTCTTCTGTACGCCAAGGCTTAAAGAGTTGCAAAAGAGCTTAGTAATAAAATTCCCTTTTGTCTGGAGACTCACAACTCAATTTTCGATGATTAATCAAATGGCCTTTTCTTTGTTTCACTAGACAGCCTTCACAACCAATTACAGCATATACACCTTTATTGATGTCTTCTGTGACGTTCTTTTTAAAAATATAGGTTTGCAGAACTTCATAGAGACAAACATTCTCAAGGTGAGTACTTCTATTTGGATAGTATGTATCCAACATGTTTGTCTTCAAAATATCTGTACTGTCTGGTTCTTTCTCCGCCAAATACTCTATTTCTTGTTCAGATTTCAAAACTCGGTTTCGTGTTGCAGCAAGACCTAGACTCACCCAAATGATGGTTCTAGATGTGGCATATAGACTTGCTGATGACAACCGATCAGAACATTCATATGCTCCAATTTCTCGATGCGACAACATCTTCAGACTGTAACTGTATAATTTCTTGCTTAGACTCTTTTCATGTGAAATTTCCTTCCACATTTCCTTCAGTTCCGTCTTTTCTGAATTTGTGATGTAAGACGTCACATATCGAGCCACAGCAATAGAGTTGTCAGCCACATATTGAATATCCATGTTAGCATTCCACATGGACAAAATGACTGGGTTGTAGTCATTTAAGAATTTGGATTCCTCATTTCTTCTTAGGTTGTATGTATTTTTGGGTTATTTTCTTGTCACAGTATGTCGCAGAGAAGACATAAAATTGTTGACTCTTCCTTTCGATGTTACTGGACGTGGAAATGCAAAACGACATTTCGTGTAGAACTTGTCCTTGGATTTGTATTTTCGACGACAGTATTTCCCACAACGATGGCTTTGAAAGTGTAAAACTTGATATCTTAAATTGTTTTCTTCTGTACTTTTCGGAACAGCACATGTAGAATACTGCTCAATGAAACTCATCACTTTCTCATCTGAATCTGTTCCAAATTTTGGTGCATCTTTAATCCATAGCAGCATATGTATATTAGGAGCACCTCTTGCTTGATACTCCTTTCTCCAAAAGAAATCCAACACCTCTCCAGGCCGAGGTGGTTTCTTGTTTGTAATAAAAGACATCATAGCTTCAAACCTATGATTGAAATATCTGCATACATTAACTGGATCCAAAGAGCACAGTTCTCCAGCTGTCTTGTATTCAATAATTTCAATGAATTTATTTTTCTCTCGTAGAAATTCAAGTAAGTCTTCCCAAGCATACTCAGCACAGCTAATAGTGAGGAACCATGTAGGAGTTCCTAAGTTTCTTAGCATATATTTCAATTCCCCATGACGACGGTACCAATACTCGTTAGTACCACGCTGACATGCCATGAGATTAATTAGCTGAGATTCCAAAACACTGTCTTGCAGTTTCACTTTATCCATAAAATCCCTTGCCGAAACATTTTGTAGATGTGTTCCACTTTTCAGTATATGGTTTACTGCATAGGAAAGTCAAGACAAGTCACTCTCAAACAGTAGATGGAACAAATATGGAACGCATTGACGAAACCTTGGATCTTCTGCATATAATCTTGAAGTCTGGTATTCAGATGCAGGAATTTGAACAGGTCGGTCGTCATATCGTCCACCTTCACCTGTTGGAAATAACTGTGGAAAACAACGAGCTTCCAAACTTTCTTCCCATACACTAATGGGACTTCCTTCGGCTTTTTTCATCTGAAACAAGTCAATAGCATTCCCCATTACTTCTTTGGAATGCAATGGATGAACACTGTAATGTTCATAAATGTCTTCACTTCTAGAGACATCAACTTTTTCTATTTGCCCAGCAGAGACATCAGTGTCATCTTGATTCTTTTCCTCCCACATACACATTTCTATAGTACTGAATATTTTTTACCAAATACAACGTTGCCTTTTAGACTTTCCTAACATCCACTAATTCTTGCCAGATTTTCTTACTTTTTGTCGGAACACCATTAACTAGAATAACCAGAGGTTCCTCTTCTACTTTTTCGACACCAATTGTATCAATATTTTTCTTAAAATCTAGAGGCAAATAAACAACTCTTCCCTTTAATCCTCTCTGTAAATCTGAAGGAGGCAATTTCCCTGTCTTAGGCTCCATGCGAACAATAGCCTGAAAAGGATGTACACATTGAATCAGAATAGACTCATAGGTATTTAAATACATCAATTCAGAAGGAATGTCTACCAACTCCAGATTATTATGAACAGCTCTAGCAGGCATTTTGTTTTCATTTAATTTATTATAGCAATATTTACAAATACGTTGATCAGAGCCCAAATCAAAACAATTTTCAACCAACAAATAAGTTGCAAAATCCTTCCACTCATTATTATTTATCTTTTCGCTTTTTACATATAAATCAACTAATCTAGTCTAATGCTTATAATGAGTTCGTCGACAACAAACACAAGAAAAATTAGGCCTTTCACTTGAATTGACCTTAAACTTTGTAATTTAATTTTCAATTTTTTCTGTACTTAAAATCTCTACATTCTCTTTTACATTACCTTCTATTACTGTATCAATTTCTGCACTGACCTCTTTTTCACCAAAGTAACAAAACTCAATTTCATCACAAATGTTTTTGACATCTAATTCAGTTCCATGCAAAAGAGCACTGTTTAACTGTTTTAGTTTAAGTGCTGGACTTTTTGCATAATACAACCTTCTCACTAATTTCCTCACTTTATTATGATGCACTGCTAACATCCTAAAATGGTGAAAAACACTCTGACATACTTTTCTTGAAAGACAAGCCAGTGAATGCCCTTGCAAACCTGTTTTTTCTTTCACTCTACAAGGATCTAACTCTTGTAAAATTTTCATTTTTTCTTTCACACTTTTCTTAGTATATGTCCGTAAGAAACTGCGAAACAAATCAATTGATTCCTGTCGGACACTACAAATACTACTACAATTCCATGTATACACTGGAGCCTTAGGACAGCTCCCTAAAACTTCATCAGCTAACACCTCTTCTGTATTTCTAGGCACAATCTATTCTTTTTCAACTGGACAACCGTCCTTCACCTCATATGCTCGACCACTGGTGTCAACTGCATGCACCAAATCATTATCCTGAGAGTAACTTTCTTCATTAAAAAATGGCTCACAACTTGAACTATGCTTCTTCAGAAAAAACATCACAGAAATTAGTCCAATTAATTACTCTCCTCCACTTACATTTTGATTTGAACACATTGATTACCTTATCAAGTGTACGAATTCTATTAATTACTAAACTAAACAATTTATTTTTCACTTTAAATGCTTCATCCACAATCTTAACTATGTTTTTTTTTCTTGTAAAGAGCGGTCTTTTTTTGACACCTCTTTACATTTTTTAATAAATTTGATACTATTCTGTTGTAAAACATTCGTCTACGAATTTCAGTAAATTGGTTGCTCCTTCATTTGTTATACAAAATATCATCTCCTTGTACAGGTCTAACATTTTTAGAAGGACATCCTGTCTTCTTTCTAATTACAGGTGTTTCATTCTTGTTTGCAAAAAAAAAAAATTCTTGACATTTCAATAAGTTCCTGAGAAAATTTTTAGTTTGCTTACCAGGAGCATTTTTGTTTCTCTGAAGATTTTATTTTGGTTGGTTCTTGATTTTCTTTTTCCTTAGACCTTATTTTCTTTTATAAACTTTTCACGTCTTTCTTTCGAAGGCATTTTGTTCTTCGTTTGTATAGATGATTATAATCTGTGGTAAACAAAAAATAACATAGTATAGACCACTACAAACATATTACATAGCAATTACAATAAGTAAACAATATAAACACTAGTATACAACAAAAGGCTGATTTACATTACATCTGCTTTGCTTTGTGTCAAAAACGATTTACTAATTAATGTTATGTCTTGCTTATATATAGGAGGCCTGTTTTTGGCCTGTAGATACAGTGAAATAATATGAGCAGAGACACATATACTGCTTGCAGACACAGAGATGGTAGATTACATGAAATATTGTGGACATGTGCCTAAGATCACACTGATGGGTGAATTAAGCTTCACTCACAGTGTGATCTTAGGCATTAGCAGGATGTTACATATAATGAGAAATTAATGTTATGTGTTGCTTATATATAGGTGGCCTGTTTTGGTCTGTAGAGACATTGAAATATTATGAGCAGAGACACACATACTGTTTGCAGAGACAGACATGGTACATTATATGTAATATTCTGATCATGTGCCTAAGATCACACTGTGACTGAAGCTTGATTCACCCATCACTGTGATCTTAGGCAGAGTCACACATACTGTTGGCAGAGACAGACATGGTACATTATATCTAACATTTTGATCATGTGCCTAAGATCACACTGTGACTGAAGCTTGATTCACCCATCACTGTGATCTTAGGCAGAGTCACACATACTGTTGGCAGAGACAGACATGGTACATTACATCTAACATTCTGATCGTGTGCCTAAGATCACACTGTGACTGAAGCTTGATTCACCCATCAGTGTGATCTTAGGCAGAGTCACACATACTGTTGGCAGAGACAGACATGGTACATTATATGTAATATTCTGATCATGTGCCTAAGATCACACTGTGACTGAAGCTTGATTCACCCATCAGTGTGATCTTAGGCAGAGTCACACATACTGTTGGCAGAGACAGACATGGTACATTATATCTAACATTCTGATCATGTGCCTAAGATCACACTGTGACTGAAGCTTGATTCACCCATCACTCTGATCTTAGGCAGAGTCACACATACTGTTGGCAGAGACAGACATGGTACATTATATGTAACATTCTGATCATATGCCTAAGATCACACTGTGACTAAAGCTTGATTCACCCATCACTCTGATCTTAGGCAGAGTCACACATACTGTTGGCAGAGACAGACATGGTACATTATATCTAACATTCTGATCATGTGCCTAAGATCACACTGTGACTGAAGCTTGATTCACCCATTAGTGTGATCCTAGGCAGAGTCACACATACTGTTGGCAGAGACAGACATGGTACATTATATCTAACATTCTGATCATGTGCCTAAGATCACACTGTGACTGAAGCTTGATTCACCCATCAGTGTGATCTTAGGCAGAGTCACACATACTGTTGGCAGAGACAGACATGGTACATTATATCTAACAATCTGATCATGTGCCTAAGATCACACTGTGACTGAAGCTTGATTCACCCATCAGAGTGATCTTAGGCAGAGTCACACATACTGTTGGCAGAGACAGACATGATACATTATATCTAACATTCACATCATGTGCCTAAGATCACACTGTGACTGAAGCTTGATTCACCCATCAGTGTGATCTTAGGCAGAGTCACACATACTGTTGGCAGAGACAGACATGGTACATTATATGTAACATTCTGATCATGTGCCTAAGATCACACTGTGACTAAAGCTTGATTCACCCATCACTGTGATCTTAGGCAGAGTCACACATACTGCTGGGAGAGACAGACATGGTACATTATATCTAACATTCTGATCATGTGCCTAAGATCACACTGTGACTGAAGCTTGATTTACCCATCACTCTGATCTTAGGCAGAGTCACACATACTGTTGGGAGAGACAGACATGGTACATTATATCTAACTTTCTGATCATGTACCTAAGATCACACTGTGACTGAAGCTTGATTCACCCATCACTCTGATCTAAGGCAGAGTCACACATACTGTTGGCAGAGACAGACATGGTACATTATATCTAACATTCTGATCATGTACCTAAGATCACACTGTGACTGAAGCTTGATTCACCCATCACTCTGATCTTAGGCAGAGTCACACATACTGTTGGCAGGGACAGACATGGTACATTATATCTAACATTCTGATCATGTGCCTAAGATCACACTGTGACTGAAGCTTGATTCACCCATCACTGTGATCTTAGGCAGAGTCACACATACTGTTGACAGAGACATACATTGTACATTATATGTAACATTCTGATCATGTGCCTAAGATCACACTGTGACTGAAGCGTGATTCACCCATCAGTGTGATCTTAGGCAGAGTCACACATACTGTTGGCAGAGACAGACATGGTACATTATATCTAACATTCTGATCATGTGCCTAAGATCACACTGTGACTGAAGCTTGATTCACCCATCAGTGTGATCCTAGACAGAGTTACACATACTGTTGGCAGAGACAGACATGGTACATTATATCTAACATTCTGATCATGTACCTAAGATCACACTGTGACTGAAGCTTGATTCACCCATCACTCTGATCTTAGGCAGAGTCACACATACTGTTGGCAGGGACAGACATGGTACATTATATCTAACATTCTGATCATGTGCCTAAGATCACACTGTGACTGAAGCTTGATTCACCCATCACTGTGATCTTAGGCAGAGTCACACATACTGTTGGCAGAGACAGACATGGTACATTATATGTAACATTCTGATCATGTGCCTAAGATCACACTGTGACTAAAGCTTGATTCACCCATCACTCTGATCTTAGGCAGAGTCACACATACTGTTGGCAGAGACAGACATGGTACATTATATGTAACATTCTGATCATGTGCCTAAGATCACACTGTGACTAAAGCTTGATTCACCCATCACTGTGATCTTAGGCAGAGTCACACATACTGTTGGGAGAGACAGACATGGTACATTATATCTAACATTCTGATCATGTGCCTAAGATCACACTGTGACTGAAGCTTGATTCACCCATCAGTGTGATCCTAGGCAGAGTCACACATACTGTTGGCAGAGACAGACATGGTACATTATATCTAACATTCTGATCATGTGCCTAAGATCACACTGCGACTGAAGTTTGATTCACCCATCAGTGTGATCTTAGGCAGAGTCACACATACTGTTGGCAGAGACAGACATGGTACATTATATCTAACAATCTGATCATGTGCCTAAGATCACACTGTGACTGAAGCTTGATTCACCCATCAGTGTGATCATAGGCAGAGTCACACATACTGTTGGCAGAGACAGACATGATACATTATATCTAACATTCACATCATGTGCCTAAGATCACACTGTGACTGAAGCTTGATTCACCCATCAGTGTGATCTTAGACAGAGTCACACATACTGTTGGCAGAGACAGACATGGTACATTAAATGTAACATTCTGATCATGTGCCTAAGATCACACTGTGACTAAAGCTTGATTCACCCATCACTGTGATCTTAGGCAGAGTCACACATACTGTTGGGAGAGACAGACATGGTACATTATATCTAACATTCTGATCATGTGCCTAAGATCACACTGTGACTGAAGCTTGATTCACCCATCACTGTGATCTTAGGCAGAGTCACACATACTGTTGGGAGAGACAGACATGGTACATTATATCTAACATTCTGATCATGTGCCTAAGATCACACTGTGACTGAAGCTTGATTTACCCATCACTCTGATCTTAGGCAGAGTCACACATACTGTTGGCAGAGACAGACATGGTACATTATATCTAACTTTCTGATCATGTACCTAAGATCACACTGTGACTGAAGCTTGATTCACCCATCACTCTGATCTAAGGCAGAGTCACACATACTGTTGGCAGAGACAGACATGGTACATTATATCTAACATTCTGATCATGTACCTAAGATCACACTGTGACTGAAGCTTGATTCACCCATCACTCTGATCCTAGGCAGAGTCACACATACTGTTGGCAGGGACAGACATGGTACATTATATCTAACATTCTGATCATGTGCCTAAGATCACACTGTGACTGAAGCTTGATTCACCCATCACTGTGATCTTAGGCAGAGTCACACATACTGTTGACAGAGACAGACATTGTACATTATATGTAACATTCTGATCATGTGCCTAAGATCACACTGTGACTGAAGCGTGATTCACCCATCAGTGTGATCTTAGGCAGAGTCACACATACTGTTGGCAGAGACAGACATGGTACATTATATCTAACATTCTGATCATGTGCCTAAGATCACACTGTGACTGAAGCTTGATTCACCCATCACTGTGACCTTAGATAGAGTCTCACATACTGTTGGCAGACACAGACATGGTACATTATATGTAACATTCTGATCATGTGCCTAAGATCACACTGTGACTGAAGCTTGATTCACCCATCACTGTGATCTTAGACAGAGTCACACATACATTGCGCAAGGGGCTTGTAAATAAGACAATGAAACCATTACACTATCTCTATACCAGCATTAGTGTCAAACATTGCGCAAGGGGCTTGTAAATATGCCAATGAAACCATTACACTATCTCTATACCAGCAATAATGTCAAACATTGTGCAAGGGGCTTGTAAATATGCCAATGAAACCATTGCACTATCTCTATACCAGCATTAATGTCAAACATTGCACAAGGGGCTTGTAAATATGCCAATGAAACCATTACACTATCTCTATACCAGCATTAATGTCAAACATTGCGCAAGGGGCTTGTAAATAAGCCAATGAAACCATTACACTATCTCTATAGCAGCATTAATGTCAAACATTTCGCAAGGGGCTTGTAAATATGCCAATGAAACCATTACACTATCTCTATACCAGCATTAATGTCAAACATTGCGCAAGGGGCTTGTAAATATGCCAATGAAACCATTACACTATCTCTATACCAGCATTAATGTCAAACATTGCGCAAGGGGCTTGTAAATATACCAATGAAACCATTACACTATCTCTATACCAGCATTAATGTCAAACATTGCGCAAGGGGCTTGTAAATATGCCAATGAAACCATTACACTATCTCTATAGCAGCATTAATGTCAAACATTGCGCAAGGGCCTTGTAAATATGCCAATGAAACCATTACACTATCTCCATACCACCATTAATGTCAAACATTGCGCAAGGGGTTTGTAAATATGCCAATGAAACCATTACACTATCTCTATACCAGCATTAATGTCAAACATTGTGCAAGGGGCTTGTAAATATGCCAATGAAACCATTACACTATCTCTATACCAGCATTAATTTCAAACATTGCGCAAGGGGCTTGTAAATAAGCCAATGAAACCATTACACTATCTCTATACCAGCATTACTGTCAAACATTGCGCAAGGGGCTTGTAAATATGCCAATGAAACCATTACACTATCTCTATACCAGCATTAATGTCAAACATTGTGCAAGGGGCTTGTAAATATGACAATGAAACCATTACACTATCTCTTGTAAATATGCCAATGAAACCATTACACTATCTCTATACCACCATTAATGTTAAACATTGCGCAAGGGGCGTAAATATGCCTCTCTTTTTTTGTATATTCTCTCTCAATTTATGCCATTAGAAAAACCCTTTAACATCTCTCACAGCATTTCATATTCTTGTCTGGGTGCCAATTTTATTACTCTGCATGCATTTTCTGCTTGCACCCATGTCAAACATTGCGCAAGGGGCTTGTAAATATGCCCCTCTTTATCTTATATTCCATCTCAATTGATGCCATTACTGAAATACTTTATGCATCTCCCACACCATTTCATATGGTTTTCTATCTGCTATTCCTATCCCTCTCCATACATTCACTGCTTCCACCCATGTTAAAGGTTGCACAAGGCGCTTCTAAAAAAGGAGCATATTTACAAGTCCAATGAAACCATTACACTATCTCTATACCAGCATTGAATCCAAGCATAAAAACAATTTAAAAAGAAGTCTACCTTATAAACTAAAAAATACAAACTGTAAGCACACACAGCTAACATTATGGAAAAAGGTAAAAATATAATTCCTTAATTCACACAGACACTCACTGTGATAATTGTCAAAAATCTTTAAGCTCTCTATCCTTTTTAAAAGAATCATTACTCACCTTTAAAAATGCTTTGGAAGATGTAAAACAGTGTCAGTCACACTCAACAGATTTTCTTAAGCAGAATCTCCGAATAATGCTTCTTTCACTTGAGCCTCAGAATAATGGCACAGATTCTTTCTCATTTCAGACCCATATTCTTGTACCTAACCAATCAAAATTGTTCCCACACAAATTCAAAACCAAACTGCACATTTTAATTGGTTGTACATTTAAAGACTTTGAAACTCACATAACATTCACCCATCCCCCCAGTGCTTATTCATCCTGTAACCATGGTAACTCCCTCCTAACCCAGCACACAGTTCACAAGTTCATCATACTATGTTGCAAAAGAATCCATCAAGGGCGTTTGACCTCTCAATGTACTAGCTAATCAAGTGCAATGTTTGTTTACATGACTTTTTCTCAACCATTGAAATGACTTTTTACAAAAAAAAGCATGCACCCTAATTTTCAATGGAGATTTTTAAGAAAGCACCAATCATTTCTGGTTTTTCAAATGCACTGATTCTCAACCACTTATTTTCATAATCAAACTGCCATTTCATTTCCACAACTCATCTGACTAGAAGCACATCTACCTTCAAATGCAAAAAGTCTGGTTTGTGGGTCATAGCTATGTCCACTGGAGTAAACAATACGCAGCTAACAGAGGTATTTACAACCTTGATTTACCAAATGTGGACATTGTATGGATTGGACAGAGAGGATTGAGAAGTCACCAATTGATACCATTGGTAAAATCCTTTATGCATTTACCACACCCTGACCTTATAATTGTGCACTGTGGTGGAAATGACCTAGACACTTTGACTGGGGTAGGTCTGGAAATTCTTTTAAAGGATATCTTTGGGCAATTGATGTCACTTTTTCCCAAAACTGCCTTGGTATTTTCTAATATATGCCAAAGGCAAAAATGGAACTGGTCCAACCAATTTTGTCCACAGATTGAGAAAGCAAGGACACATGTGAATAAATCTGTTTCTGCTTTTCTCAGAGACTATGGTATGGGTTCCATTTACCACAATAACTTGCTTTACAACATGCAAGGCATCTATAGGAGAGATGGTGTGCATTTTACAGATGAGGGGAATAGAGTTTTCCTCTTGAATATAAGACTCTGCATTGGTACCTACTTGTAGGTACAAACAACACCCACATAACACAACAGCTCTTTTTAGAGCTAACTTACCTCTAAGCACTCTAAATTATTTTTTTACTCTATTTTCTTGCACTATTTTCCCGAGACACAAGATGGCGGACTGTCCGGACTGTTAAGAATGTTGACAGACATCCGACAGCCAATCAGCTTTCCGCTCACGCACTCCCGTAGCGCGCCGGGTGCGCTCCCCGGTACGCGTACCGGTGAGCGCTCGGAGCAAGCCTATTGATATATATGTTTTTTTGAAGTTGCCTTTCATAAAAACCACATGAGCAATATCAAAGAAATATAGAAAAGGCCCTACTACATACCAGTACCTATCCTTTTGCCAACTTTGGTGTAATTCCATTAATCCGTTCAGGCTGTAGACGTGTCTAAATATCCTATGGAAAATAACATGGGGAAAACACATTTGAAAGTATTGAAATTTAGAACCAATCAAAATATTACTTTAGTTTGGAATTTGTGTGTGATGAAGTTTGATTGGTTATGTATATATCTTAAATGAGAGGAAAACACGGCCATTTTGTGATACCCCAGTCTGAGGTACTTTTGAGAGAAAATTTGGGTCCTCAATTGCTGAACTTAGAATAACACAGTACTAACTCTTCTACTTTCAAAAAGGTGAGCTGTTAATTTATAAGGGGAACTATGTTGTACACTTTAAGATAATTTGGAAAATGTTTTCCATTAGGTATTTACAGTCCCTCTGTTATAATTATTGTTTAAGATTGGCTTCATCACATGCAGTGCTTTATATTTCTAGTTCCTGTCTGATACTATACACTGCCCAATTAATTTTAAAGAACTAAATACTTGATTAAGCTACTTTTATGTTATGTATTACTAAAAACGATGATTGAAAGTGATTACTTTTTTCTGCAATTTACAGCAAGAAATTTGAAATTAAAATGGAGGACAGCAAGGAAATTTCTTTTGAAATTACAACAACATATCTTGAAAATGAAAATGTCATGGATATTGAAAGCACCATTTCATCACAAAGAGAAGATGACATCAAAAGATTTTTTGAATCAATCTCTAGATGAAGAATTAATTGAATTTTTGGATGAAATAGAATGCCAACAAACATCAATGAACAATTTTCATGAGGAGATTAAATATATGAATGAAGATGAAATACCAGATGAGGACAAGCTACAACTTTTATTACATTATGAGAAATCTGAACAATAAATTATTAATTACAAATTAAAAATTAGTTGACATATTATTCATTTTTATTTCTAATTTATGAGGTAAAAGGGAAGTGATTGTAGTATAATGAAATACTTATAGTATAGAGTGCACAATTTTTATGTTACATAATAAGTTTACTCATATTTACTGCCCTTCTCCCACTGTATTTTTACCAATGTATATTTGACATCTCTTCTTCATCTCCTGCCTCCTTTCTCTCACTATCTGTCTCTGATACACCCTATCGCCGCCATTTTGTGTAGTTTCAGAAAAGAGTGAAATGTAATACTTCAAAACTTGAAAAGAGAGCAGGGTAGAGTGCCCCTCAGCCCAATTCTTTTTTAAAACTATTTTCTTTCACTGTTTTTCCCTGTGGTGCGCTTAGGGTGCGCGTACCGGAGCGCGCACCTGGGAACGCACCCAGCGCTTACCCCGCGAAAATTTCCCTAAAAAAAGTAAAGTTTTTTTGCCCTTCAGGGTCCTTCTAGACCCCCCTCAGAAAACCTAGGGGTCAGGGGGTATCTACTCTGCCCCCTTTTAATTATTTCCCCCTTTCTTTTTCCTTTTCATAAACAACAAAAGAGTGAAACAGAACCAACCAACCTCAAAATATCATGTGAGGGACAAACACGGAGGAGGAAAAATGGTGAAGGAAGAACACACAAAGATGAAATATATAAGAACCCTCACTCACCAACCTAGTGGTGACATGCTTCATCACTGGGTTCCCACTGGAAGGACTTAATATCCTTCCGGTGTGCTACAACGCCTGTTCACAGCGGAGCTGGTTCTTGTGTGTGTTGAAGTGGTAAGGATAACCCAACTGTGCTAAGTGAGTGCAAAACAAAGGGGGAAAAAGTTAAAAAGGTGCACAGTTGTGACTGAAAAATATTTTATTAATAGTCCAACCAGCACTAGTTAAAAACAGGTGATGAGTGGACTCATAGGTTTAGTCTCAATTATTAAAGACCCCTAGTCCTCAGTGAATTTAAACAAATTTTTCACCTCTTGTGTCTCGATTCTACCGAGACACAAGATGGCTGACTCTCCGGACTCTTTAGAATGTTGACAGACACCCGACAGCCAATCAGCTTTCCGCTCGCGCACTCCCGTAGTGCGCCGGGTGCGCTCCCCGGTACGCGTACTGGTAAGCGCTCGGAGCACCCCTATAGATATATATGTGTTTTTGAAGATAATTTTCAAAAAAACCACTGGAGCAATTTTCACCAAATATAGCAAAGGCACATCTGCGTACCAGTCCCTACAATTTTGCCAAGTTTGGCGTAATTCCGTTCAGCGGTTCGGGCTGTAGACTTGTCAGACCGTCCTATGGAAATTAACATGGGGAAAACATGTTTTGGGACCCCCCTTTTTTCTGAGCCCCCACTTCACGTATCCCCCCGAATCTTTCAGGGAAGGAGCGGAGCGGAGCTGGACAAAGTTTTGGAGCATTACACACAGATTCCTCAACCGGTGCCAGAGTTATTACCAATAGAATGTTGCGGATTTTCTATGGTAGCTAGGTCCTAACTATAACTAACTACTGGCGACCGCCAGTAGGTAATATATATATATATTTATTACCTACTGGCGGTCGCCAATAGGTAGTTATAGTTAGGACCTAGTTTCCATAGGAAATCTGCAATATTCTGTTTGGAATAACTTTGGCGGGGCCGAGAAAAAAGGGGGGTCCCAAAACGTGTTTTCCCCATGCAATTTTCCATAGGGTCCTTTAGACAGGGCTACAGCCCAAACTGCTGAACGGAATTACACTAAATTTGGCAAAAAGGTAGAGTTTGGTTCGCAGATCACGCTTTTTGGTAGATGGTGTAAATCCGTTCAGTAGTTCCTGAGAAAATCAAAAGTAAAAGTCATAGATATATAGTACGCGTACCCTCCTGAGTGCAAGCTTTATGCTATTGGCTGTCAACACTCCAATCAGGAAGTATTGTCAGCCATCTTGTGCCTAGGTAGAACCGAGGCACAAGAAAACAGAAAAAGAAACGCGAAAAACACGAAAAGGGGGCAGGGTAGAAACACCCTGACCCCCTAGGCCTGCTCAGGGGGTCCCACAAGGACCCCCAAGGCCCAAAAAAACCCGAAGCCGCGAAAAAACCCCAAATACCCACAGCTGCTTTATTAGTTATTAGCCCCCGGGGGGGCAAATCCCAGAGACAATTTGCTTAATTATAATGGGGGTCCCAGAGAGAAAAAAAATTATTATATACTTACCAATACTTACGTTGTAATGGTATGCGTTGTAAAGGTATCTGCGTTGTAAAAACATGCGTTGTAAAAACATGCGTTGTAATAGTTTTTGCGTTGTAAAAATTTCGTTGTAATGGTAGTGTGTTGCAAAAATTGCGTTGTAACGTCATATATCCACTGTTGCACTATTTGGAGTGGGAATAGTAATTTTAACCCCTACGCTATCCAACGCTTTCCCTACTGTTGCACCCACTGGAGTGGGAATGGTAATTTTTACTCTTTTGTATTTGTATGTTAATAATATTGGCTATTATTTTATTAAATTTTGTTACTATATATATATATATGTTTTAAGAAATATGAATAATAAAATATTATTTTTTTACTTTCATTAATTATTTAATTATTAAAAGTTATTTTAAGTATTGTTAAGTATATTTTAGTAATTAATTTTTTTATATTAATGTAATTAAACATTGTTTTTATTAAAGTCGATATTTTTTACAACGATATTTTTGTAAACGATATTTTAAACTCGATATTTTTGTACTTACCTGTTTGTAGATACAAACTCGATATTCTGTCAGTCGATATTTTGTCAACGATATTTTTTCCAGTCGATATTATGTCCCTCGATATTTTTTCAGTGATCCAATGGGAGGCATAGTGGGGCCCCCCATCCCCGGGGACCGCCACCCCAGGGGCTTTCATGAAATGTATGCAGGGGGCTCACGGTCCCCCCGCAGCCCCGGGGACGGCCACCCCAGGGCTTCTTTTTAATAAAAATAAAAAAAAACCTGAGTGGGGGGCTCAAGCCCCCCACATGCCCCGGGGCCTGCCGTCTCCCTGGGTCACTAATATTCAAAATAGGGGGGTCGGTGACGGACCCCCCAGCCCTGGGGACCACCACCCTCCGGGTCTTTTAACTGTTGGCTCTCTCTTTCAAAAACCAAAGTGGATTGCTTTTCTGCATGTGGAGCAGCATGTTAGCTGCTCCCCAAGCAGAAAAGCAATGCCGGCTCCCATAGGATGCGGGGAGCCGGCAGGGACCGTGGGGGGGTTGGGGACCCCCCACGGTCCCCAATGGAGAGGGTCAGGCCCCGGGGGATGGGGTCCCCGGGGCTATAAGTGACCTGGGAGGGGGCCATGTAACCCCCTCCCCAGATAATACATTTAAAAATAGAATTAAAAAAAAGGATGCAGGCCGGCCCCGGGGGATGGGGTCTCTGGGGCCTTAAGTGGCCTGAGGAAGGGGGCTATGCAGCCTCCCTCCTTAATTTTTTTTAAAAAAAAGTTGCAGGCCCCGGGGAGGGGCCTGGATTAGCCGTGGGAGGGCACGCGGCCACCTTCCTGTTAAAAAAAAATAATAATTTTTGGGGGTCAGGCCCTGGGGGATGGGGTCCCCAAGGCCCAAAAAAAAGAAAAAGAAGGGGGGCTACACAGCCCCCCTTCTTAAAAACAAAAAAAACAAAAAAAATGGAATCAGGGAGGAGGCCACGCCCCCTCCCTGCACCACTCTGCCACTCCCCAGGGCTTCTTTTATTTGCAACTAGCTTACCCGTCGCGCGTTGCTGCGATCTCAGAAGAAAGGAAATTCAAGGAAACTTGTTATGATAACATTCAATTTACATTGTGTCATTTTTATTGAAACATATTCATTTTAATATGGAAAACATTTCAAAGTGTTGTTTTAATTCTATTTATTTATTCAAGTGGTTTTATTTATTTAAACACTTATAAAGCGCAACGAAGAGCCATGGGCATCTCGGCGCTAAGTATCTGCTGAATTCAGCCCTACAGGAGGATGTGATTATTGGTCAAATAGCCACGTTTTGAGGTGCTTTCGAAAGGACCATAGAGAGGGGCTACTCTTTATGGACAGTGGCAAAGTGTTCCAGAGCTTGGGTGCTGAAACGAGGAATCTTCTGTCACCCCATGAAACCAGTTTGGTACGGGGTACTTCCAGCTGGAAGCGATCAGAGGACCGCAGGGACCTGGTGGGCCGGTAGGGAACAAGTTGTTGAGTGAGAAAGGCTGGTCCCTGGTTGTGCAACGCCTTATAAACAATGCACAGAGCCTTAAACTTAGTTCTGTTCCTGATGGAAAGCCAGTGAAATTCTCTGATGGTTCCTGAGACTGATTGAAATTTGGGGATATCACCCAGCAGTCTGGCAGCAGCATTTTGAATGGTTTGCAGTTTATTAAGGACTTTTTCTTGAGAGTTCAAGAATAGGGCATTGCAATAGTCCAAGGTGGACAAAACCAAGGACGTGATCAGGGTTTTACCAGCTGAGGCAGGAAGAAAAGGGAGGATTTTTTTAATGATTCGTAGCTTATAGAAAGCGGAGGAGGCAATCTGATTTGCGTGAGGGAGGAAAGTGAGACGGTCGTCAAACATGACACCTAGGTTCCTTACTTTGCTGACGGGAGTGGGGGGAGGGCCCATGGACTGTGGCCACCAGCGGGAGGACCATTCTGGGGTTATGTTTCCAAAGATAACCACCTCGGACTTATCCGAGTTCAATTTAAGGCAATTGGAGGCCATCCAATTCCCTATGGCCTGCATGCCCAGATTGAAATTATCCGCGATTTTTTGGCCGTCATTTCTGATTGCTAAGACCAACTGGGTGTCGTCAGCGTAGGATGTAAGGCTCATCCCATGAGCTCGAATGGTATTGGCAAGGTCCGACACGTATATATTGAAGAGTGCCGGACTCAGGGATGAGCCTTGGGGTACTCCGCACGGCAGGGACAGGGTGGTGGACTGAAAAGGCCCTATGGTGACCACCTGAGTTCTTTCAGCAAGAAAAGAAGCCAGGAGAGTCCTAGCCTTGTGCCTAATCCCCAGGTCTTCGACACGGTCGATCAAGATGACATGATCGACCGTGTCGAACGCCGCTGACAGGTCCAGCAGTATCAAGACTGCTGTGCCACCCGCATCGCGAATGGTTCTGATGTCCTCTGTTGCCTTGATCAGGGCCGTCTCCGTCCCATGATGTTGGCGAAAACCAAACTGGGAATCATCCAGTAGATGGTGGGTTTCTATAAAGGCTGACAGTTGGACATTTAGGGCCTTCTCGACAACTTTAGCCAAAATAGGCAGATTGGCAATAGGTCGGTAATTTTTGAGCTCGTCCCTATCTAGGTTTGGTTTTTTCAGCAGCGGCTTTAGTAGTGTCTTTTTTAGATCGGAGGGGTAAACTCCTGTGTTAATCAAAGTGTTGCAGATGGTAGTGATGGCTGGGAGCAGCACTTCCGAGACTGGAAGCAATACTTTAAAAGGGCAGGGATCAAGGGCAGAGCCTGATTTGATGGATGACAAAATATCCCTGACCCGAGTGATAGAGACCTCCTTAAACTGAGAAAGAGAAGGGCCAGCCATGGAGGGACTCGCCATCTAAGGGGCAGTGTTTAGCGGCATTTTTTCGCAGTTGGCAAAGACAGCATAAATGTCATTGACTTTGTTGTAAAAATAGTTTGCCAATGCATCACAAAATGATTGGGAAGAGGGGGGTTGTAGATTAGGCAAGCAGCCGGCCAACTGTTTGGTGGTCTCAAACAAAGCCTTGTTTGAATTTTTGGAGAGTTAAATTTTCGCAGAAAAGAACTTCTTCTTGGCATCTAGGATCATGTTTTTGTATATGATGACCGAGTGCTTGTATGTTATTTTAGCCTCTTCGGAATAGTGTCTGCGCCAATTCCTTTCATTCCTCCGACACAGCTGCTTTTGTGTCCTTAGAGTTTCCGAGTAGCAGGGGGATGATCTGTTTCGGGAGCTTTGTTTTGACTGGACCAAGAGAGTGGTCGCAGATGCAACCCATTCATTGTATTGAGTAATTGCAAAATTGGGATCATATGACAGAGGTGGACTGGTTTTAATCAAAAGTGATTGTAAGCTGTTACTGTCAATATTTTTCCAATCCAGGAAAGTCTGACGATGATTACCATTTTCCAGAGCTGTTCCCGGGGCATGGTTGATTAGAGTGGCCGTTATAACAAAGTGATCTGACCAAATGGTGGGGAAAATGGCAGAGACCTGAAGGTCATTTAAATTAGTAAAAATGCCATCAAGAGTATGGCCTCCTTCATGGGTGGGGGCTTTCACTAGCTGGGAGAGTCCGAAAGTTGTCAGGCATGCCTGAAGGGCGGCTGTATCATTATCTTCAATTTTGTCGAAGTGAAAATTGAAGTCGCCTAATATGTTAAATGAACCATCCAGGGCAGATACTTCCAGGATATGACTGATGTCGGAAATAAATGCCGACCTTTGCCCTGGAGGACGGTAAAGGAGGATACCTTTGAAGTTTACCGAAGGAGTAAGTTTAATGGAAAATTGGAGAGCCTCACAAGAGAGGAGCGGTATCTCGTTAATTCTGACCGCATAGATGTCCCGAGCAATTATGGCTATCCCTCCCCCTCTCTTGCGTTGTCTATCCAGTCTATGGATTGAAAACCCATGGGGAACAGCAATAACTAAATCCGGATCGGAAGCATTGTCCAACCAGGTCTCTGTTAAAAACAATAAGTCTAATTGTTTATCTTCCATAAGCTCTGCTATTTCTTGTCGATGTTTACCTAATGAGCGAACATTGATAAGGGCCATGGAGTAGTCACTGGGGGTTTTGTTGGGCTTCCGACGAGGGAGGTCGTGGCAGTTTGATATTATGGATACACGATATTTTTAGTATTTCCGTCTGGTGTCTACACGAATAAATCAGAAGATTTTCCTACGCGTGAGCTGGCCACATACAGTTGTCTATGTGAGAAGCACGGATTCTCCAAATCTAGTCCTTAGACTTGCAGCGATTGTCCTTGTGCTTTGTTGATGGTCATTTCAAAAGCGATTTGCACTGGAAACTGTAAACGTTTATCAGTATTTGAAAGATTATGAGGGCCCTTGGGGGTCAATATTTAAAAGAATTTGATGCCAGAAAGCTTTGCGGGAGTGTACTCAACCGCTTCCCAAAGTTTCCTGGCGATCGGATGAATGCTGTTTTAATTCTATTTATTTATTCCAGTGCTTGAGGATGCACGATTTTTTGTTTTACCGTCTTGTGCGTACATCAGTATTCGAAAGATTATGAGGGCCCTGGGGGGCCGATATTTAAAAAAAAAATATGCCAGAAACCTTTGCGGGAATGTACTCAACAATTTCCAAAATTTCATGGTGATCAGATGAATGGTGTTTTAATTCTATTTATTTATTCCAGTGCTTGTGGTTACACGATTTGTTGTTTTTCCGGCTGGTGAGTACATCAGTATTCAAAAGATTATGTGGGCCCTGGGGGCCGATATTTGAAAAAAATGTATGCCAGAAACCTTCGGGGAAGTGCACTAAACAACTTCCCAAAGTTTCATGGCGATCGGATGGATGGTGTTTTAATTCTATTTATTTATTCGAGTGCTTGTGGATACACGGTTTGTTGTTTTTCCGTCTGGTGCGTTCATCAGTATTCGAAAAATTATGAGGGCCCTGGGGGGTCCATAATAAAAAAAAAATTATGCCAGAAACCTTTGCGGGAGTGTACTCAACAACTTCCCAAAGTTTCATGGCGTTCGGATGAATGGTGTAGTAATGCATAAAAGGACAAACAGACAGACAGACAGACATACATTAGTTTTTTTATATATAGATAATGGGGGGCATAATGGGGCCCCCCATCCCCGGGGATCGCCACCCCAGGGGCTTTCATGAAATGTATGCGGGGTCTCACGGTCCCCCCACAGCCCCGGGGACAGCCACCCCGGGGCTTCTTTTAAAAAAAAATAAATAAAAAAAACCCTGAGTGGGGGGCTCAAGCCCCCCCACATGCCCCGGGGCCTGCCGTCTCCCTGGAGCACTAATATTCAAAATAGGGGGGTCCGTGACGGACCCCCCAGCCCTGGGGACCACCACCCTCAGGGGCTTTTAACTGTTGGCTGTCTCTTTCAAAAACCAAAGTGGATTGCTTTTCTGCATGTGGAGCAGCATGTTAGCTGCTTCTCAAGCAGAAAAGCAATGCCGGCACCCATAGGATGCGGGGAGCCGGCAGGGACCGTGGGGGGGTTGGGGACCCCCCACGGTCCCCAATGGAGAGGGTCAGGCCCCGGGGGATGGGGTCCCCGGGGCCATAAGTGACCTGGGAGGGGGCCATGCAACCCCCTCCCCAAATAATACATTTAAAAATAGAATAAAAAAAAAGGATGCAGGCCGGCCCCGGGGAATGGGGTCCCTGGGGCCTTAAGTGGCCTGAGGAAGGGGGCTATGCAGCCTCCCTCCTTAAATTTTTTTTAAAAAGTGGCAGGCCCCGGGGAGGGGCCTGGATTAGCCATGGGAGGGGGGCACGCGGCCCTATTCCTGTTAAAAAAAAATAATAATTTTTGGGGGTCAGGCCCTGGGGGATGGGGTCCCCAAGGCCCAAAAAAAAGAAAAAGAAGGGGGGCTACACAGCCCCCCTTCTTAAAAACAAAAAAAAAGAAAAAAAAATGGGATCGGGGAGGAGGCCACGGCCCCTCCCTGCACCACTCTGCAAACGTGCAGTTATAGTTAGGACCTAGTTTCAATAGGAAATCCACAACATTCTATTTGGAATAACTTTGGCCCCTGTTGACGAATCTTCGCGAAATTCTCCAAGAAGATGGGGCCCTCCGCTCCTTCCCCGAAAGTTTCGGGGTGATTCGTCAAGCGGGGGCCGGCCTCGGGGACCTCCACCCCTGGGGCTTGCACATTATGTATGCGGGGGGCTCACGGCTCCCGCAGCCCCGGGGACCGCCACTCCATGGGGCTTCTTTTATTTGTAATAATGGGGAGCCAAGAGGGGCCCCCAGCCCCGGGGACCGCTACCCCCCTGGGCTTTCACAAAATGTAAGTGGGGGGCTCACGGCCCCCCACAGCCCCGGGGACAGCCACCCCAGGAGCTTCTTTTAACAAAAAACCTGTGTGGGGGGGTCAAGCCCCTCCACACGCCCGGGGACCGCCACCTCCCCGGGGCACCAATATTCAAAAAAGGGGGTCCGTGACGGACCCCCCCAGCCCTGGGGACCACCACCCCCCAGGGCTTTTAACTGTTGGGAGGGGGGCCGCGCGACCCTCCCTCCTGGAGCCTTGTGATGGCCCTGGGGACCAGCACACACCATTGTTTTTGGAGTACTGACACAACGGTTAATTGTGCCAGGTATTATACAAGAAAGATCCTTTTAGTGTCACTACTCCCCTCTTCCTGGCACTTTTTAGGATAAAGAGACTCCTTCCTTGACTTTGCCTGAGATCTACATCTTGCATCTTCAAGACCATTTCTTGGTTATCCTCTCTGTCTGAACATTCCAGACAGCCTCTTCATTCTATAGCGCTTCAGTGGAGCTGATTCTTCTTGCTCTCAACCTCTGGCTGTATGGGATACTCCATTTCAATGCTCCTGGGTGACTTCTATTAGCATGTAAAGTCGAGTTGGTTGCAGTGGGTTTTCTGGGGATCCTGGTGGTTAAGATCTCCTCTTTGACTTCCAATTGTATATCCTGGAAGGTACAGTCCTGTCGGCTCCAAGTACAGGTTAACTATAGGTTAAACTGATTGGATATTCAATATGTTCATAAAGAGCTCCAGAACTTTCTCACTGCCCTCCCAAAGAATAAACAGGTTGTCAATAAACCTGATGCATATAAGGCCCTGTTTCATAAACTCTTATTCTCCGTGGCCCAGGCGACCTCCTTCTCCCACCACCCCATCAAATGTGAATACGTTGTGTGTAAGGCAGTATTCCAGCATGTCCAATAGCATCTGTGTGTGTTCTAACCACTCCACTGGCCGATCTTTCATAAAGCTCGTGCAGGCTTGTATTCCCATTTCATGCCTGATTGAAGTATACAATGAAATGACATCCATTGTTACCATGATGTACTCCTTTTTCCAAGGATTGCCGTCTAATTTAAAAAAAAAATCAGTGCTCATCATTATATATATATATATATTACCTACTGGCGGTCGCCAGTAAGTAGTTATAGTTAGGACCTCGTTTCTATTCAATAAGCATTCTTTCTTTTGCCAATATCTTTGGTGCTGTTTGAAGAATCATCGCAACATTTTTCAAACTAATGGATCACTCAGTTCAGCTCCTGTCTTGAATGTTTTGGGGTGATTCATCAAGCAGGGGCAGAGAAAAAAGGGGCGTCCCAAATTACGTTTTCCCTATGTTCATTTCCATCTGAACTTTAGACACGGCTGCAGTCCGAACTGCTGAACGGAATTACACCACATTTGGCAAAAAGGTAGCTCTTGGATCAGAGAGCAACCTTTTTTTAAATGGTCTAAATCCATTCAGTAGTTGCTGAGAAAGGAAAGGAAGTTTTGGCAGTCATCTTATGACTCGGTAAAACTGAGTCATTCGAAAAAAGGAGAAAAAACATTAGAAATGAAGATAAGGGGGCAGGGTAGAAACACACTGACCACCTAGAGCTGCACAGGGGGTCCTCCAGGGTCCCCGACGGCCCCAAAAAGCATTTTCTTTTAACATTTTGGCAGGCGAATCCGGCAGAAAAAGTGAAATAATGAAGTGCAGGCTCCCATGCTTCATTTGTTTTAAGTCCTGGTGGTCCAGGTCCTGGGGGCAATTTATAATAACCCCCAAGGACTGCCTCCTACCTGGAGCTTTGAATATAATGTGCATGGGCATGCTCCCCCACGGCTCCTGGGACCACTACCTCCACAGGGGCTTTTTGGTAAAAATGCATGGAGGGGGCCACCTCCCTGGGGCATTTAATATTTTAGGGAGGGGGGCCTTTGTGTGTCCCCCGGAGCCCAGGGACCACCACCTCCCCAGGCCACTTATTATTGAAATACGGGGGTTCGTTGCAGACCCCAGGCCTGAGGACCACCACCTCCTCAGGTGTGCAGCTGTGCAAATGTAGGGAGTGGGCCCCCTCCTAGAGCCTTAAAGCCCCTGGACACCGCCACCCCAGGGCTGGCTCCTGCATTGTCCGGGGTGCCCACCCCGGGACATTGCCGTCTGCAATGACAGGGCAGAATCACGGACCGCCCTGGAAACTTCTGCTTTGCTTCGTGGAAGCGAGACAAAGAAACCTGCTCTCTTTTCCAAGAAGCAAAGCAGAATTGCTTTTGGACAACGGGAGTTGCATGTTAGCAGCTCCTCTTGCCTAAAAGCAATGCTGGCTCCCGCAGGAGGCGGGGAGCTGGCTGGGACCATGGGGACATTGGACCTCCCCCCACTGTCCCCAACTTAATGCCAGGCCCCGGGGGATGGGGTCCCTGGAGCCATATTTCCCCTCAGGAGGGGGGCCACGTGACCCCCTCCAAAAAAATAAAGAAACAAAGCTGGCCAGGACCCGGGGGATGGGGTTCCCAGGGCCATAAGTGGCCTCAGGAGGGGGACCACGCTGCCACCCTTCCCCAAAAAAATAAAAAACAAAGCTGGCCAGGCCAGGGAGGATGGGTCCCTCGGGCCATAATTGGCCTAAGGAGGGGGCCATGCGGCCCAACTCCCCAATTATAATTAAGGCTGTCCAGGCCCTGGGGGATGGGGTCCCTGGGGCCATAATTGGCGTCAGGATGTGGGCCAAACGTACCCCCTCCAAAATAAAATACATTAAAAATCAAGGCTGGCCAGGCCCCAGGGGATGGGGTCTCCGGGGTTATAATTGACATTAGGATTGGGGCCCTCTACAAAATAAAAAGAAAAGGAAAGGCTGGCCAGGCCCTGGTGGATGGGGTCCCCAGGGCCCAAAAGGGCCAGTGGAAGGGGGCCACATGGCCACCCTTCCTAAAATAAAATAAAAATAACTGAAGCCCCACAACTCACGGAATCCCCGCCCCTTTCACTACTACTCTGCAAACATGACCCCTGGTGAGTTCTATAATGGGGGATGAAGCCCCCCACCCTATTAAATGGTCCTTAGGGGCCAACTAACCCATCTCCTAACTTCAGTAAGCCCCACACAGTGGGATTACTGAGAAGTGGTCTGAGGCCATGCCTCTTTTTACACCACTCTGAAAATGCGCCTTTTGGCGCACTGCTGGAGAGGTGATGAGGTCCTCTTGTGTCCTGCGGACCTCAGGACTAAAGTGGACTTCATCCACTGAGCAGGAGTGCGCAAGGAGGTGCGTTTGCAGAGTGGTGTAAAAGGGGCGTGGCTTCAGACCACTCTCAGCGATCCAGCTGTGTGGGACTTACTACAGATAACAGGAGGGCTAGTTGGCCCCGAGGGACCCTCAGGAGGCAAGGTGACTTCATCCCCCAACCAAGAGCGTGCCAGGAGCCATGTTTGCAGAATGGTGCAGAAAGGGCTGTGTCCACCTCTCAGCAATCCCACTATATGGGGCTTACCGGAGGTATCAGGTAGGCTAATAGGCCCATAAGGACCCTCAACACTAAAGGGGACTTCACTCCCCATCCAAGAGTACGCTGGTGAGCGCGTTTTCAGACTGATGGGCAAAGGGAGCGTGGCCTGATTTGAGAACTGACCAATGCTGCTGGGAGGGTCTTACTGGAGGTAATAGGAGGGGTAGTTGGCCCCCAAGGTTGTCCTTTGGGCCCAATTGCCCCTCCTGCTACCTCCAGTGAGTCCCACACAGTGGTATATTCAGAGGCCATGCAACCCTTTCTCCACTTCTCTGCAAACTCACCTCCTGGCACACTACTAGAGGTGGGCAGAATTTGCGTAATCGCGTTACGCAAATCTCCACGAAATGGTAAAAAATCTCCGCGAACACGCAGAAATTCCGCAAACACACGGAATTGCTTGTTCGCGATGCTTTTTTACTGTTCACAATCGCTGTTTGCATGCTAGGGAAGAATTATCTCGTGAACACGCATTTGCGAACGCGAACAAGCAAACGATTTCACGAAGTAGCGGAAGGCAGAATTTTGGGCATTTTCGCGTTCTCTGCGGAACGCGAAATTACCCGAATTCCGCAAATTCCGCAAGCGGAACGGAATTTACCGCTCAGGCCTACACACTACTGGTTGGGGGAAGAAGTCTACTTTGCTCCTGAGGGACTTTGGGGGCCAAGAAGCCCTCCTGGTACCTCTTGTAAGTCCTGCACAGCAGAATTCCTGGGCACTGGTCAGAGGCATTTGCAATATAATAGGTTTCACATTTGTGAGTGATAGAGCTATAGGCGTTGTAAATGTAAAAGTGTTTTACAGATGTTTCTTAGAGTGGAGAGGATGTAGGCTGTGTGTAGTGGAATTATGTGGTATGATGTGCAGTGAAATTATGTGGATAGACTTTGACTTTGATGTGGATAGAAGGTAGGTGGTATTTAGTGTAAAGGAATTATGTAGACTCAGATTATGTGTTATGGAGAGTAATTGTGTGGTATGACAGTCTGTGTTGTTTAGTGGTAACCTGAGGTTTAGTCTTCTTAATTCCCATAGAAGCTGTACTATAAACTCAATGAGACAAAAAAAGAAGGAACCACTGAGAAGCACTTCTGGACCTAGCCAGAGGTATGAGCAGGGCTTCTGGAAATATGCGACTGTCTGGCTGCACCGACTATTGCACAGCTATACATTTACCGCATTTGCCACATAATCCATCATCTGCTGCATAATGTGCAGATTCGAACTGTTTATAGCTCAAACGGTTCAAATATTACCAAAAATGCAGCAACAAGTGTTACAGGGTGGTGGAAGACCATTTGCAAACCTAGAATGGTCACGTGTTACGTATTGCTAAATTTGGGTATTAATTTAGTACTAATGGTGTGCAGCCCACTCTTGCTTCTTTCTGTGCCTCTCTTGTCTCTTACTGCATTCCTGTTACTTCTTTCTGTACCTTTCTTTCTTTTTTGGCAATTCTTTCGCCTCTTCCTGCTCATCTCCAACACTTTCTGCATCCCTCATGCCTCTTTCTGCACCCTTCTTCCCTCTTTCTGCACCTCTCTTAGTCTCTTTCTGTACCCCTGCTCTCTCTTTCTGCACCTCTCCTGCCTGTTGCTGAACCTCTCTTGCCTCTTTCTGCACTTCTCTTGCCTATTTCTATACCTCTGGTGCTTATTTCTGCACTTCTGTTGCCTCTTTATACACCCCTCTTGCCCTTTTCTGCACCTCTGTTGATTATTTCTGTACTTCTCTTGCTTCTTTCTGCACCTCAGGTGCTTCTTTCTGCACTCCTTTTGCCTCCTCCTGCACCCTTTTTCCCCCTTTGTGCAACTCTCTTGCCCCTTTCTATACCCCTCTTCCCTCTTTCTGTACTTCTGTACTTCTTTCTGTACTTCTGTACCACTGCCTCTTCCACCACGGCACTATTGGATCTACACTGGCTGCCTGTTCATCAACGGATCCTTTTTAAATCATCCTGTCTGGTTTTTAGAGCCTTGCATGGACAGGGTCCAGTTTTGCTGCAGAACTTATTTTCATGGTACTCTACCTCTCGGAGCCTACGCTCTTCCTCTGCGTGTCTGGTGACGGTTCCCAGAGTCCAGAGGATAAGGATGGGAGGTCGGTCATTTAGTTTTGCGGCTGCTAGACTTTGGAATTCTTTCCCGATATTGCTGAGGAGTCAGGGTGAATTTCTAGCCTTTAAGAGAGGTTTGAAAACCCACCTGTTTCCAAGAGCAGTGTGATTTCTGCATCGGTGGTTTCGGCTATGCTGAGTCAAAGAGCCAGGATACCCTTTGGGTGACAGTGTAGCGCTATATAAGTATGCAAATACATACATACATACAAAATACATTCTTTTATACTGCTCTTGCTTCTTTCTGCATGTCTGTTGGTTCTTTCTGCATCCCTCTTTCCTCATGCTGCACCCCTCTTCCCTCTTTCTGCACTTCACGTGCTTCTTTCTGGACCCCTCTTGCCTCTTTCTGCAGTTCTCTTGCTTCCTTCTGCACCTCCGTTGCTTCTTTCTGCACTTCTTTTGCCTCTTTCTGTACCCCTCTAGCCTCTTTCTGCACCTCTCTTGCTTCTTTCTGCACCACTCTTGCCTCTTTCTGCACCTCTGTTGTTTTTTCTGCATTGTGCTTGCTTCTTTCTGCAACTCTGTTGTTTCTTTCTTCACTTCTCTTCCCTCTTTGTGCACCTCTCTTGCCTCTTGCTGCACCCCTCTAGCTTCTTTTCGCATCTCTTTTGCTTGTTTCTGCACCTCTTTTACCTTCTTTCTTTACCCCTTTGGCCTCCTTCTGCACACCTGTTGTTTCTTACAGCACTGCTCTTGCTTCTTTCTGCACCTCTTGTGTAAATGTCTGCACCCCTCGTGTCTCTTTCGGCACCCCTCTTCTCTCTTTCTGCACCCCTGTTCCCTCTTTCTGCACCACTTCTGCCTGGTTCTGCACTAAAGCTGCCTCTTTCTGAACTTCTCTTGTCTCTTTATGTACCTCTGTTCCTTCTTTCTGAACCTCTATAGCTTCTTTCTGTACCTCTCTTGCCTCTTTCTCTTCCCTACTTCACTGAAAAAAACACAGGCTTCAGGGACGTTATAGTTTATTGGACAGTTCACTCATACAAAACCAGAGAATTTCGACCGTTATAGTTAGTTGAGCTAACTATAACTCGCTCCCCCGCAATGCACTGCTGATGATGTCTCATATTACATCATTCATTTTTATTTAATTATTTTTTGGCATTTGTACAGCGCTCTGTTACCCATAGGTGTCCTGGCGCTAAGTGTCACTCCTGAAGTAGAGGCGGATCAGGAATCAGTTGGTAAACAGCCATGTCTTTAATGCTCTTCTAAAGGCCATAAGGTCCGTCATTTTTCTGAGGGCATGGGGCAAGGCAATCCAAGCTTTGGCTGCGCCCAGCACAAAGCTTCTGCCTCCCCAGCGCACTCTCCTAATACGAGGCAAAGTGATCAACCCCAGGTCAACTGATCTGGGATTTCTGGTTGGACGATACCAATGAAAGTACTGCCGAATGAATAAGGGTCCCTTGCCTTGTAAGGTCTTAAATACTAGGCATAATGCTTTAAAAAGAATCCTCTTTCGCATTCGGAGCCAATGGAGTTTAGCCAGCTCCTGGGACACGGGGACAAATTTTGGGATCCCCAATATGAGCCTGGCGGCCGCATTTTGTAATACCTGCAATTTATTGAGTACCCCCTGTTGGGCACCAAGAAATAGACTATTGCAATCTAATCCAGCCTTGCCATGACCAGCGTCGTGACCACTGTTTTCTGTGGACTCTGCCAGACAGGAAGGCTTTAAGTATGTCAAGCGCCTTCCCTTGTACTCCGCAGGCCTTCAGACGGTCGAGTAAGATCCCATGGTGGACCGTGTCGAAGGCCGCAGAGAGGTCCAACACCAGGGCAGCCCTCCCTCCCGCATCGGTCACCGCTCTGATCTCCTCAGTTGTTTTAATGAGGGCGGATTCAGTGCTATGGTAGGGTCTGAAACCATGTTGGGAGGGGTCAAGAGTTTGAGTGGCCGCAAGGAAGGAGCTTAATCGAGTATTCAGGGCCTTTTCTATTAGTTTAGCTGGTAGAGGGAGCCTTGCTATTGGGCGGTAGTTATTTGGGTCCCTGATATCTAAGTTTGGTTTTTTAAGTAGGGGTAAAATAGAGGCATGTTTCCAGCACGCTGGGAAACCTCCTGTCATGAGCATGTTATTAATGACGGTCACCAACGATATGACTATTGGTTCTGGGGACATTTTTATCACAGCCACCGGGCAAGGATCTGACGGAGCGCCTGATTTTGCCGCTAACAGTAGCCGCGTGATTTCTTCGCTATTTACTGGTGCCCTAGGGTAAGCTCCATTACATTTTCTGGAGTAGTCGCCTGACTATTCACCCTCTCCTGACTAGAGAAGGCTTTAAAAATGGTCTCCACCTTTCCTAGAAAGAATTTGCAAGATCTTCGCATAATTCAGGACTCGCGGTAATAGCCGCGGGAACCGGGTCAGCCAAAGCGGACACCGTTGTAAACAGTTCCTTCGCAGAGTTCTTAGTGAGGTTTATGCGATTAGTATAGTAATCTTGTTTTGCCCTCCCCACCATTTTTTTATATGCTAGGAGGCTTTGTTTAAGAGGCGTTCTGTCACTTTCCCTGTATTCCTTCCGGCACACCCTTTCCAGTTTTTTACATTCCAACTTATGATTTCTTAATTCCTCTGAAAACCACGGTGCTGAGGGCTGGGCTCTGGCCAGGAGACGCAGTTTAGGTGGGGCGAGGATGTTGCAGGCTTTTTCAATCCTGCTAGTATGGGCGAGAGCCGCCGCCTCCACCTCTAATGGAAGGGGCTCCTTGGAGGAGAGCAGATGGTCTTTCAGTGCTCTACCCTCGACTTTGTTCCAGGCCCTGCATATCCTGGCTACTTTAGGCGGACACCACCCACCTTGGGATTTTGGCACTGAGATGGCAAATAACAGTGCCCTATGGTCAGTCCAGGTGACCGGTATAGATTTAGTAAAGACCAGAGTAGGGTGGTTCGAAAAAAGCCCATCCAGGGTATGACCAGCCTTATGCGCAGGACCCCTAACCAGTTGTTTAAGTTCGGCGCCATCCATCAGATCGATAAGTGCGTTGGTGTCCGTGTCCAGGAGGTTTTCTAAATGGAAATTGAAATCCCCCAAGACCGTAAAGTCCTTAGAGCAGAGTCCCTCCTCCAGTATGCTTCCCACCGAGCTCAGAAAGATATTTTTAGGACCAGGGGGTCTATAGACTAAACAGCCATTAAATGAGTGATGATTGCCCAGAGCAAAGTTAAATGCTACTGCTTCACATCCATCCACAGTTAAAGGGTGAAAGAAGGCATTGAGGGAATTATGATATATTACTGCCAACCCCCCACCTTTTCTCAGTGGGCGATCTCTCGTGAAACTAAGGTAACTAGGGGGAGTGGCATTAACTAGATCCGGGCCTGAGGCCGCCTCCATCCAAGATTCGGTCACAAACGCAATTTTAATATTTTCTTCCTGAATTAGCATAGTGCATTCCAGGCTGTGCTTTACCAGCGACCTGGCATTCAAAAGGAGGCAATCAAAATTATGCTCCTCTGCTTTATATTTTCCTCGATGTGTTCGAGATAAGGCCTCAATGGGGGACATTAGCACGGCTGGGATCGCACTCATACAGCCTGAACAGGCACACAGGCTTGATGATAGGTCCTTATCCAGATTTAAAAAGTATGCAATTGGGTTTTCTCCCTGGCCCATTCAATTTTTTAGTGTGTCTGCGCTATATGTCATCTTAAGTAGTCCCCCCCTAATATGACCGGCAGGGTTCAAGGTACTAGGCGCAGGCCAGGCGAGGACGGGCGCAGACGGGCTTGCCTTTGGCGTGCCGCCGGCGCGTCCGCTGCGCGTTCTCGCCAGCCCTGTTTAAATCTATTTCCAAGATCAAAGTCTAGAGCGCTAACCCTAGACCACCAAGATGGTGTCCGTCCGGGTAGCTGCTCGGCTGTAGAACTCCTGAGGCGTGAGCCGGGAGAGGTAGAGTCAGCTAGTGACTTAGCCTGCTTTTAAATCCTCACTTAGCACGTAGCTCGCGTCAGGAGCATTATCAAGCTGGGGAAAATATTTTATGCGCCGTTTTTTAAAGAATACTTATTGTGTGTGTTATTTCCTCTATCTGATACTCAGACCTCCTACCTGGTGCAGAGGGTGACGAGGGCTCTCTGGTGTGATTAGACACCAAAGGGAGGCATTTCATGACATGGTCAGTACCATCACTGATGACATCATTGATGACATCATCCATGTGATAATCTGATGCACCTCCTCACACCCTAATATAACCTTTGATACACCCACTCTAAAATACAGAATACCATTTTCGAAATCATAGACACACCAATACCAGTTACTACATACCTACTCACTGATTCCTAGGTCTACACACACACACATCCACTCATTCACCCATACAGTCACTTATTGCGAGAAAGTGTCCTCTTTCTGCATGGTTGCCCCCACTTTTTGGTGAATTGCTGATGTGCTTTGACTAAGTGTGTCCTGGGCCCCTGCTAATCAGGTAACCTGGGCCTATGTTCTTTCCCTAAAACTGCATTTTTTAAGCCTAAACCCAATTGGCATCTCTGGCCACAGATCAGCCCTTAGTAGATGGTACTACAGGCACCCAGGGCACTGTGACCAGAGATGGCCTCTAAGGGCTGCAGCCCTTATTTTGCCACCCTTAGATGCCCTATTCCATTACACTCACACACTGCCTTTGCAGGCTGTGTGTTTTAGTGCAGAACGAAGTGAAGGGTTGAAATGGCACACATTATGTGTGCCTTGCCTACAACACACTGCCCTGGCATAGGTCAGTCACCCCTCTAGCTGGGTGCACTATACCAGTGGTGAGGGTACAGTAGCAAGAGCCCTGTACCCCTGCAGTGTCTAAGTCCATTCTTAGACATTGTAAGTGCAGTGCTGCGATTAAGAGTATATGGTGCTAGGTGTTTGTCATTACAATCGCCACAGCACCATAATGGCTTCACTGAAAACTGCGAACTTTGCTATCAAACTTCTCAGCACATTAAACCCCCACAGATGCCAGTGTGTGATTTAATGAAAAAAGCACACAGAGGGCATCTTTGAGATGCCCCTGAAAACGAACCTACCACTAGTGTCCAAGCTGAGTGGCTGCTTTCACCTGCCACCACCAGACATGGTTCTGGACCCCTGGGTTGAGAGCCTGCTGCTCTCTGGGTAGCTGTGGATTTTTGGTTAGGGGTGGACCGCTGCCAACCACAGACATTTCCATAAACTAGATATGTGAGGAGTCCAGGGTGGTGGGGAAGTCTAGGGTGATGTAACTTGCATGCATCTCACAAAGTTCTCTTACAGAAAAGCCTTAAGATGCCTCAAACATTAGCTAAAAACAAAAATGTCCTCGCATATCCGTGAGGGAAAGATCCAGAATGTGTGGGTACCGACAGTATTCCTAACAGGTTACACAGAGATTGAATAGTGCAGCCGTTTAGCATGGCAATTGGAATGGTTTATCCCATCTGCTAGTCCATATGCACCAACAGAGGTGATAAGAATCAACATTTCCTATCCTTGCCATAGGGATGGGGACTGCTGGGGAGCAGAAAACTGTTGAGGCTCTAGGGGTGAGGAGGTGACTTGATGTCAGGATTAGACAGACCCCGTCCTCATTATTTCATTAAAATAATTTTCTTCTTATGATTCACTGTGATTCATTCTCTGCCTATGGGGCAAAGTGGGGTTAAACACCATATCTATCCCTATGAGGCAAAAAAACATCAATGCCCTTTTTGGAGTAGTGATCAAGAGGGAGTGAGCGACCCAAAAGACCCGGTCTTGCTGCCCGTCAGATTTATTTTGACCCATGCAGATATACTAGAGATTGCAAATTAATTGACTGAAGAGACTAACGGGTCCCCCCCTTTTTGTGATTTTGGGGGCTTGGATGAGATCAAATCACATTGTAAAAAAATCCTTATGATGCTGGGAGACTTTTGCATCTAGTGTCTACACTATCCTGAAGTAGAGTTTTTGGTCTTTCTGATTCTGACATCGCGCTTAACGCCCCGAGTCATCTCACTTCAACACTTTGAGGCTTGGTTCTGCAAATCATTAGGAACAGCCCCACATCAACGGATTTTAAACCGTATTCGAAAGTGCAACCTTATAATCGAGATTACACTTTGGTTCTGTAAGTGACATCAGTCCTGAGGATGGTCTCGGAAACTGTGTTTTAAGAGACCTAAACGTCGACATTTTCATCTTATCCCCGCATTGTCTGATTTATTTTGACTTGGGATAGGTGTTTTTTAGGTTTTGTTGTGTTACTTATCAATTTATCTTTTTATGTACCTGCATTTCCTATGTGCTCTGCTGAATTGCCTTCATCTGTATACGAATTTCCGATAACATTTATTTTTTTAGATACACCTTTGTGTTTTGTTGTCTATATGTTGTCTATGTGTTAAGACTTTTTAGAAGCGATTTGATAAGTTAGATATATTCCATCTTGATGTATTGATTACATGTTAGGATTATTGATTTATCCTTCGAAATCAACTTTAATTAATAATCGGTATCTAAATAAAAACCCTTGAAGCATCTATACCCTTCTACTTTTTGGAGTATGCCACGTTCAAATGCCAGGGATGTCTCTAACCCCTTGTTTTCCAAATGTAAAATCACTGGTGTCTAGTGGGCTTTCTACCCTGTGAGGGACAGTTTGCAGGTTACTTTTCAGACCAGAACAAATCTCCTATCTGCCCTACAGGAACAAGATACAGGTTTTATGGCCCATTGTGAATCGGGAATATGCCCCAATGCCAGGCACCCTACATCCTTTTATGTTTTGGCAAGTACAAGTTCTACATCCACCCCTCAGGGAAGAAAGACTGTGTTGCATCTTTTGACATGGGTAATGACCCTATGCTAAGTTTAGCCACCCTGTCACCTTGTTTTTCTCTTACAGTTACCCTGGTCTTTAGTGGGCTTTCTGCAAGCCCAGCAGGGTGCAGATTGGGTACAAATCCCCGATTTGCCTTCATGGAGGATCATAAAGACTACAAGGCTCTCTTTTAGGGTAAGGGAATTGTTCTATGCCAGAGTGGGCTGCCCTCACCCCTTTATTTATACTTTGTTAATTAAATTCCTAGAGGCTTATTTACAAGCCCCTTGCGCCACCGGTGCATGACTTTTTACAATACTAAAAGTGACGCACCGGCAGCGCAAAACCTCCCAATCTGCCTCCCACAGTGGTATAAATATTGAATTCCTATTTTTTAGGGTAAGGGCATCACTTCATGCGAGGCTGGATCGACTTTAAAACTTCATTTTGTATAATTTTGTTGGTGTGTTGTGGGCTGTTTGTCCACTCCTGTAAAGTAAATTGTAGTAAACTACCAATATGCCACTGCTGTTCATGTCTTGTATTATTTAGTCCTGTTTTCTTGAAGCAAAATGCATCCTCGAGCCATTTTAAATCCAAGGTGGCATTTTACACTACGAAAATAGCTCTAAATGATGGATTATGCCTCTCATACAATTAAGCATAAGCACGAGTAATTTTGTGGTAATTATGAGTAATTATACAAGTGAGAAACATACCAGTTACACCCACCCTAAATAAATAGTCTTAAGAATCTGAGCAGTCATGTTGTATCAGTCATGTCAGCAAACCTAGTGGTAAAAAATGCACCTGCAATATTCTTATGTAGAAACAAGGCTGGACGTTTTCTTCTAACACAAGATGGCGGAAAGGGTGATGTGTGTTTCTTGAGGCGTCCCTGAAATATTTTATACATTGTAGTTTTTTGAAAAATACTATTCCCCTGAAGACTAGACCTAGGCCCTAAAAGCATTGGGAACAGGTTAATAAAATGTATCAAAATTGAGAGATTAAAGTTGGAATTATATTATAAGAAAGCAAGACAACGCATATGATATATATTATGAAATATGCAAAATAAATTATTCAAGACTTTTATTTTAATAGGCTAAGGTAACTTCCCATCATGGGAAAGGGATGTAGTAAAGCCAGAGGGCTTTGTGGAAACTGATAGAGACCCCTGTTCCCCTAATCCTCACTCTTTCTCTTTCCAGCACTCACAGGGATAATTGGTCAACACAAAGAAGAGAGAGTTTTACTTCGTTGCCAGAGAGCCCCAGTGTAACAAGTGCAATCTACAAAGCATCCTCGTCCATCTTCCCCGAATAAAATCTTTCATGCAAGATTTTATCTCTGTCCATCAGAACCTATTTTCTCACTGAGCAGAAAACTGCTCCCTCAACATGTCCACCACAACAGAAGGGAGGAGCCATTACATCACTTCCTTTTATTATCTTTTTGCAGCCTGACTGCCTAGCTGGTGCAATTAAGCTTATTTATTTAAGATCATATGCATATTGTAACTTTATGTGGGCTTTACAGCAGTATTCTGCTTGTTCTCAACACCTTGCTCCAGCAAGCAGGACATCGGCAAACGGAATTCCTGATTAGGACTTGCTGTATCGGTCTTTTTAGTTGGGCATATGCTTTATAGGGACTGAGGGTCATATTATCAACAACTAGCGATATTTATCGCTAAATGAGCTTAGCGAAAAAAAATGTATCGACGCGCATTGCCGGATTTTATTGCAGAGATAACTTGCTATTAGCAACGTTTATCTCCAATGCGATAAAATATTCGGCGATAGCGGCGAAATGCGTGAATATCACTGGAAATAAAGCGATATTCGCGCATTATCGCTAATAGGTACTTAACCTGAATATCCACCTCCCATTGGATATACAGGCTAAGAAGTAGTCTGAGCAGGCGTTAGGTTTTGGCGATATTCCGCGCTTAGTGCGAATATTTTCATCGCTACGCCTGCGTTGATAAAAGGCGATAGCGATGTTAGCAACTGCTTTAAGTCGCTAACAGGTTGGGTACGCCCACTTTGCATTTCATTAGCGATAAATATCGCTAACATGTAAAGTGGGCCCCAAACCGCTCGCTATCACCTACTGGCTGTCGCTAAGTGCTGTTAGCGACAGCTTGCTAATAGGGCGATAAAATTATCGCCGCTTTGCGTCGAAAACAGCCGCTAAAGTGGCGATAATCTCATTTCGCCGCCTTGATAATATGCCCCTAAGTCTTATGGAGCAACAGATTTGTTATTTGATTTGCCTTTGATAATGTATGTGCCTCAGCAGCAGCTTCAGGGGCAGTGATTTTGACTCATATAGCAGATTTATTGTAATACTGATTGTTGATGAAGTTGCGATTCATACTAGTTCCAAGCTCTTCAGTTAACAACCAGAGGATGTGAGAAAGAGGGCAGTTGAACAGAAGCCTCCTATGACTACAGTCAAGTTCTTCTCCAGGGGTTAGAGGCTTCAGGTATGTGTTTCCTCTTAATGGTGCCATAGAGCTCTCACAGCCCTTTTGAGAAGGGGATTGCGGCCGGTGGCACCGAATCCTGAAAAGACCCGGTTCAGCACCCTGCTACCTACTCCACACATCCAAACCCTCCAAAATAATGACCATTGGCAGGGCCTTACAGTGGGGGAGATGTTTGCTTTTTTTCAAGGATATTTGAAAACAGTCTACTCCCGATCTATGTGCAGTGAAATTGGCGACAGAAGGGTACTGTCTAGAGCTCCTAAAAATTCCTTCTGTGTGTCATAGGAGAATTCCTCTCCTAAGGGATCCACAAAAGAAGCAATCCCTGTTGGATAGATTCCACAAATTGCTTCCCAACACAGCAATTAGTCCTCCTCACAAGCAAGGCCAAGGAAATTATTACTCTATTTCCTTCTTAGTGCAAAATCCCTTAGACTATTTTCACCCAGATTTAGACCTCAAAGGATTCAACAAGTTTCTAGAGCAATAGACTTTCAAGATGACAACATTACAGAACATATTTCCATTCTTGAAACAGGAAGATTATATGACATTTATAGATATGCTGTTTGTTCCAATCTTTCCAGCACACTAGAGCCTGTACTGTAGTGCCCTGAGGTGCAAGGTACATTTGCGTCCGCTTTGAGCATCCCCAGGGCATATGGTATTACAGAGGAGGCCACAGATGCTTGTGTGGCCCCTTCTGTAATACAGATAATGTCGGTGAGCATGTTATGCAAGGGGTATCTCAAGACGGCATTCCCTCATTTGCATGAGGTTGTGGGGGAGGAATCTCTTCACCTCTGCACCTGTGCTGTATTATGAACACGAGTGCAGAGGAAAAGAAGCTCTCAGGAGTTGCACTGACAGTGCGCCGCCTAATGGCAACCCTCTGGAGGGGGGGTCAAGGAGGTTCTATGGACCCCCATCAAGTGCAGTCACTCACTGCACCACTATGCAAGGGAGTCCATCTCCCTTCTTTAAAGTGCAGGACAGTGCTGCCTTCACTGTGAAACATGCAGCCGCTCCCTATTTCACTTAAATACGCTGCCCACAGGGCAGCACCAGTTTGGGGATGCCATGAGAGCAGTGTATTCAACCTAATTAGTCTTTCCCTCTTTGCCCGTGGCACACCTGTTTGAAGGTGCACTGTGGCACAAAGAAGGTAATTGAGTCCTTTGTATAATAGGGCCCCACAAAGGTTTTCAGTGGGATCTCATCATTACCAATTTCAGTCCTTCCTTTTGGGTTGACTTCTGCCTTAAGTGTTTTTACAAAACTCTTAGGTCCACCAGTGAGGTTTTATCATAATCAATATATCCATTTATACCCCTATCTTGATATCTGGTTAATTAGTTCTTCTTTTTCGAAAGCGGAGAAAGATGTCGAGAAGTATGAAATCTCCTTCATAACATTGTTTTCCTGTTCAATCACCAAATTGAACCTGTAACCAGGTCAAATGCTACATTTCATCAGTGGACTATTTTCCATGGGATTGGGGGAATGGTTTCTCTCTCCAGACAGTAAGAACAAACTGACCGCTCAAAACCGAGCTTCCGTGGACACATCAAGCATCACCAAGACTGTTGCTCAATAGCGAGGGCTATGTCTTTGTTTCTTGCCATTGTTCTTTGGAGCTGTCTCCACCTTTATTCATTAGTTAAAAATGTCTTTAATCATTGGAATCCTCCATTGCAATATTATGAGACTGTTATTCAAATAACCCCACAAATAAGTTTGGATCTCTAGTGGTGGCTTACTCCAGTTAATCTTCAGAAGGGATACCAGTTCAATCAATCATTCTTTATTCAGGAAGTTATTGCTTTAAAAGTTCATCAATCAACTGTTTTCATATAAACAATTTAAAAACAATTAATCAATAAGAAATGTAACACATATAAAATTCATGTTAGGACCTTGCACATTAAAATGCCACAAAGCCTAGAAATGAAAATGAAAAAAATGAAAAAACATTTCATACATATAGGCCACACGTGGGCTTGCTGAAACTCAAGAATATATTTTCCTAATACTAAGTACGCTTCTGATTAATGTAATAACTGCACATCACGTGTTAACTGAGACTAACTGAAGGAGATACTCAAATCACAATTTATATGATTTAAAATTCATGTGGCATAAAATTGGCACTAAAAACAGGGATGAGTTATAAAGAGATCAAAAAAGCATGAAGTGCATTGTAGTTTGATCTGAATGCTTACCATTGGGATGAAAAGGGAAACTGTCAAGCCAAATGCCTTGTTGAGGGAAAGCAAGAAAAATGTAGAGAACCCAACCATAACCTGGTTAGGTAAAGTCTAAATTGAGGGTTATCAACAAACATTAAATAAAGCTCTAGCCCATATCTATGTGCTAGAATAACATATGCATCCAGAAATGCCATCCATAAAGCATTAGCTTGGTGAGAGCACTGACAATGGTAGATAAAAATGGCCCTATGGGAGCTTTCACCACGGGGCCCCATCATTCAGGATTATTATTCAATGCTGGCACCCCCAAATTTAGAAAAGTACTCTAAACAGAGGATAGCAACAGGTTGTGAGCCACCTTATCAAGGGCCATGCAATCGCTAATTGTACTGATGGTTACAACAAACTGACATATTTTCACCCAGAGCAAAAGGGGATCCAACTCTTGAAGACAAAAAAAGTTACTGTGCCACGGGGAACTGAAAATAATCTGTGCCAAAACAGTTTTGTCGTTTCAGAAGGTTGTTGCTATTACAGTAACCCCACACCTGTACCCCATAAGAGGCTCCTGAGATACATTTAGATTGTAACAATTTCATCATCACTTTCACTGGTCCATGCCCCAATGATGATGCAAAGCCAAAAATCCCTTCAATGGCTCTTGATAATCGAAGTGATTTTATCGACAGCACAGGTGCCCACTTATGCTTGGAATCAAATCGTAGAACTAAATAGTTCAAATTGTCCACCTTTAAAACTGGGGAACCCTCTATATAATATTTTTTCCATATAGTACTTTTGGGTGCAGATTAAGGTAAAGGATTTTTACTGGTCAACTTTTAAGTCTAGGGAGGTCAGAAACTCCATTTAACCATCCAACAGCCACTGAAACCATTTGTATTCCTAGCTATAAGGACTGCATTGTAGGCATAACGTAGTGTGGGGATGTGGTTGTTCTCCGCCCTCCTAGTATCTTACATATTGTGAAGAAGGTACCCCTGAAGGACGTTTATGTAAATATAAATTAAAAAAGGAGCTAAAATACAGTCTTGTTGTACTCACTCACAACAGTTTATGGCAGATGTGCAGTCACCAGTGGGAAAATAGTGAATCCTTACCAAGGTGTCCCAGTGTAATTGACGTAGGAGGGTGACTAATGGTTTTACTACCCCCAAAGTTTCTAAAATATTCCATAGTTTATAGAAGTTTACGGTGTCAAAAGCACTTGACAAGTCCATAAAATCAAAGTGCAATGCAGCGTTTTTAGCTTGAACATATTTACAAATTAAAAGGAAAAGATTGAAACATTGATTTATAGTTCCGTTCCCTTGTGTGAACCCGTACTGGAGGGCTGAAATAATGCTATTTGTCTCCGCTCATTCCTCCAATCTCGCCAACAAACCCTGCCTAGAATCTTCATTGTTGAGTCCAAGTTATTGCAGCACAGAATACATTCATGACCAGAGGGGCCCATAAATCTACATTTTCGTTGAAAATATCTGCAGGAACACTTTCAGGGCATGGATCTTTGCCACGTTTGCTCCTTCTAATGGCTAATGCTACATTGTGAACCCAGATGGTGAAGATAAACTCAAAGGCCCTCTTCCTATCATTCATTGTTGGTTACTAAGGGGCTAGGTTCTGTGTAGGACTTACTCTGGGAGGTAAATACTTGAGAAAAATGAGAAACCCAAGTTTTGCCTGCAATTAAGCATTCATCCTTGCATTCAGGGCCCAATATAAACATAGAACAATTGACTACCTCCCAGAAAAGTCTGGAACCCTTGCTTATCATTCAAGTTCAAATTTGATCTCCCTAAGGGTAGCGCTATAAAGCAATCATGCTATTCTCCCGATTTCTCAGCTAAGATTTTAAGGCCATCTTCAACACCTTTTAGGTTTTGGAACAGGCTAAATTAAACCAGTGGTGTGGGAGAGGTGTACACGGCTTGCCTTTCAAAGTTAGTGCTGAGGAGATTGCATGACATATCGTAGAAAAACTTGAGGATTTGTCAATTAATAAACACTTGTTTATTTGGTCTAGATTTTTCAACACTAAAGACATTAAAAACTGTGATGGATTAACAGAGTCCCACTTAATACGAAGACTGCTATTTGCTGAAAAGGAACTAGGGGTTGCCTCTGGAGCTTTAATTAGTCTTAATGGTTGTAAATAAGAATGAGGGGATTATGACTACTCGTACAATTAGGTGTAATTCTACATTCTGAAATAATAAAATATAATCGTATAATAATTAACATAACATCATTATTACTACAGCTGCCACCCCCTGTAAAAGTTGGATAAAGGATTGAGGCAGCCGGGCCTCACTCACTGGCAAAGAGGAAGTCATTATTAAAAACCATTTATTGAGGGCTTTCCCGTAGAGCTTATGCTTAAAGTGGGTCACAACCTGATTGGAATGGTCTTCCAGACCACAGATCTGAGACGCACTACAAGGACATAAGGTACAATTAAATTAACCCACCCATAACATATAGTAAGCACTCATATAAGTATTCAGTTTCAGTTTTATAACATTGTCAGTCAACATAGATATCACATCTGAAGAATGACTAAGCCATACCAGTTTGGACCCAGCCATATGCAAATCAGTCTTGACTATGATCCTCATGGGCACAGTCCAGCCCGAACTGCCAGGCCTGGTTCTCCTTGGAATAGAAACAAGCATCTTGGGACTGGTTTTAGGGTATCACCCCTCATCAGAAAGGCTAACTTGAATCCATTGGCACAGCAAGCAAGAGACCCATGTCTGGGCATACCTTTAGCCACTTAGGGTGACTGGGGGTGAATGTTTTATTTATTCAGCATTCTGTCCATCATTTGTTGCAACAGCAGTGTTTGACCTAAGTGGTATGGGTATGCCCAGAAGTGGGTCCCTTGCTTGTTGTGCCATTGGATCCAAGCTAGCCTGGATGATCAGTTGTGACACCCTGAAAACAGTCCCAGGATGCTTGTTTTCAATCCAGGGAGGACCCAGCTTGACGGTTCGGCCTGGATTGTTCCCATTCGGAGTAGGGTCAAGACTGATTTGCATATGGCTGGGTTCAAACTGGGGTGCGTAGTGACCAAAAGAACGATGGATTTAACCCAGATCTCTTGACTGTGAGTGAATGATTTATTTCGCATTCTGTCCATCAATTGTTGCTGCAGCAATGTCCTTCATTTATAGCAGCATATATTAAGGTATATAAAAATATTTTATTTTTTATGGCATGTAGGCCCATGAGACACGTGCTGAGCTTAGAAAGGGGGTATTTCACAGCATTTAAAATGGCATGAGACAGCCACATTTACCATTATTTGCCAGCACTGATTCAGATTTGTGAACACAGTATGTAGTCGCAGTCAAAAAGGGAATATAAGATATATGAGAGTAAGTATGGGTGAATTTTGCAGATTTGCGGTCCGCAAAATCTCGAGAAATGGCAATAAAAACCGCGAGTTCGCGAAAAAATTTGCAAACTCGCGGATTTGCACCAATATATACTAGAGTACTGTCTGTTTCTACTCTACTGTCTAATCAGTAAGTGCTACTTTGTTGGGTAAATGTATAGTGCTTTTCATACACTACAGCTGCGTAAAGGGCCAGAAGAGTTGTCTCCAGTAATCACGTATGTCTGTACCTTTGCCACCGTGCCGATAGGCGCAGAGGTCCCTCGAGTGAGCTGTCCATCACAGTGGGGGAAAGGGCGGGAAGATGTTGCATACCCTAGTGTGTGTAGAGCTGAGCCAAGTGGGTGGGGCTTCTATGCGAGTTCACATGTCTCTTGTTTATAAAGGGTCAGAGGCCGATCAGAGTAGCAGATGAGGAGAAAGCAGCCTCCTGGTCACAGGAAGAACACAGGGATTGCGCTCGAGAAATTCGTGGATGCAAAGACCTCGATCAAGGATTACAGCTAATTGTAGATGGTAGATCTGGGGAGAAAGCACACCTGAATAGCCTCGACGGTGCTCACTAGGTTTTTGGGCTGATTATAATGCGTTACTGAATTTGAGCTTCAACTCTGGCACCTGCTTTATTTATATCTGTAAGTGCTTCCTGTTGAGGTTTAATTTTTGTGACAGGAGCATCGTGCCAGAATAAATCCTGCCTGCATATTTATCCACGAAGATGCCACCGTGTTGTGCCATACCTCTACTCAACTGGAGTATTTTCTACTGGCTAATCACTAAGTGCTATCTCGTTGGGTAAATGTATAGTGCTTTTCCTACACTACAGCTGCGTAGAGGGCCAGAAGAGTTGTCTCCAGTGACCACGTGTGTCTGTACCTTTGCCACTGCACCTGATAGGCGCCAACATCCCTTGAGTGAGCTGTCCGTCACAGAGGGGGAAAGGGCGGGAAGATGTTGCATACCCTAGTGTGTGTGGAGCGGGGCCAAATGGGCCTTCTATGCGAGTTCACATGTCTCTTGTTTATAAAGGGTCAGAGGCCGATCAGAGTAGCAGATGAGGAGAAAGCAGCCTCCTGGTCACAGGAAGAACACGGAGATTGCACGCAAGAATCTCGTGGATGCAAAGACCTCCATCAAGGAATACAGCTAATTGTTGATGGTAGAGCTGGGGAGAAAGCACACCTGCATAACCTCGACCGTGCTCACTAGTTTTTTGGGCTGATTATAATGCATTACTGAATTTGAGCTTCAACTCGGGCACCTGCTTTATTTATATCTGTAAGTGCTTCCTGTGGAGGTTTAATTTTTGTGACAGGAGCATCGTGCCAAAATAAATCCTGCCTGCATATTTATCCACGAAGATGCCACCGTGTTGTTCCATACCTCTACTCAACTGGAGTACTTTCTACTGGCTAATCAGTAAGTGCTACCTTGTTGGGTAAATGTATAGTGCAAAAAAAAAACAAATCTGCCCGCGAGCGAATTTGCGGATTTTTCGGATATTTCGCGAGATTCGCAGATCGCGAAATTGCCGAAAATCGGCAAATTCCACGAGCAGAACGGATTTTCAGCCCATACTTATATGAGAGATCTGATCTGTTTGTCAAATGACAGGACTACTTCAGACAAAAATCTGTCTAATCACATATCAGTAGCTATTGGTCACAAGGCTTTTCCATCTGAACTAAACATAGTTAAAGTACGTGCTCCACTCTATACCATTTCAGTTATATCACTATCAGTGATATTTTCTGTCTATGTCCAACCTGCAAAGTGTGTCAAATTAATCTTTACAATTAATGGTGTCTTTTATATCTTTAAATGATGCAAGGCTCTTATACATTGTCTGCTGCACAGTCCTGTTTAGAAAATGTTTCTGGGAATCATGCATTCCCTAAAGAGGGTATCAGTGCCCTTAATTTGCAGAAATGTAGTCCCCTATACACATTTATCCTTTAATCTTTCTTTCCGCTGTACATAACCTTATTCTACAATAAATTATAAATGTGTGAAATAAATGAACCTTTGGTTTGTGATTAGAATCTGAATTTCTCTGGTTCTTGAGAATAATAAAAAGCAGATGGCTCAGACCTGCCATAACGTTTAAAATAGGAACACCTTGGCAGGAAATTGTTAGTATTATTTATGGGCAGTTCTCTCACTGTGTGTAATTATATATTCACTAGCTCATTTTGATTGCTAAATGTAATAATGTTCATATTGATGAAAACAAAACACCTCTTGATACATTTTTGCTTCTAAATAGGGATCCTCATTGTCTAGTGAGACATATAATGCAATAATTATTTACTAGGATGTATGTCTCATGAATTTGTAAAACGGCCAGGTATGTTGATGTCTTCCAGGGAGATTTTTAAAACTTAGAGAATTTACATCATTTCTGTTGGACCCATAATTTAATAAGGAACCCTTTCCCAAACAATACTGTCTAACACAGTATACACAGTGATGTCTACAGCACACTAATCCTGTTGTGCTCTGTGAGAAGAAGGATGTAATTTGAGTTCCTAAACCACAGGAAACAACATTGTTTTATCAAGAATGAAGTTCCCATGAACCAAGAGCAAATTTATAGTCAACTTTATAATCCACAAACAAATAGACAGAAATCCAATAGCAATCTATATATATGACCATGGTGGAAAAAGGTATATGTTATTGAACTGATACAGCATTTTCTGGGGCCACTTGCTAACCATTGGTCCTCTGACAGACCTTACTCTACGACTGAAAGGTGATAGGAGTTAGCATTTATATCAATCATAATTGAATTAACAGTGCAAGTCATTTGGCTATACAATGAGGACCAGCTTGGTTAGGTAGGTTTATTACAAATTCAAAATTAAGTTCAAATACACTACTCTCAGCACCATTCTATAAAGATACACAATAACAACAGGATAGCCCAACCTCCTGAAGAAGTTTAGGGGCACCAGAATTAGGCATACAAGAAATGATCTTACTGCGTTTGAACATTTTTATAAAAGCAATTGATGCTCAGAGTAAATTCCTAATTTTGTTGTCAAAGAATAGGTGAATCTAGAATCACAGCTATTGAGGTCCAGGCAAAGAGGATAGTTCTGTTAATCTAAAAAGTCTACAAAATAAGGGAATTTCATAAACAAAATATGAATCGATCAATTAAAATTTAATCTAAAGGTGTCAGCATTTAAGAAGCTTGGTCAAGAGAAAAGTGTTAGCCTAAGCCACACTTAGGAAGGGATCAGATAGGCATTGAGCAAGAGACCTCCTTCAGCATCTCTGGGAAAAGTAGTTCTGCTACTCAAATCTGACAAGGTGAACACTATATTATCCATACTAATATAATAAAGAGAGAGCCCAAACCTTTGAGGCGGGTAATCTCAGGAACCACAGCACCAATCACAACACCCAATACAGCGTTGGAAAGGGCAGTTGCAGCAGAAGGACATAGGCTATGCAGACGCCCACCATATACATTTAAAAGGCAAAAGAACCGTGCCAGCAAAGTAGTCCCTTGTGGGCGTGTCTGCGCTGTGCTGTGGGCGTGTGCTGGGGCGTGACAAATGCTGGGGGCGTGACAAACGCTGGGGGCGTGTGGTATGTTCCGCCCTTCATGCCATGTCTCTTATCGTGTGCTGTGGGCGTGTGCTGGGGCGTGGACGTGTGCGGGGCTCGGGATTACGGGGAAAAAAAGCGAGCGTTGTGCTCAATATTTCATTGTTTTTTCTTCCCAGGTTCTGTACATTCCAGCTTCGGGTGTCCAACCTGCTCCCTTTAAAAACCCCTGCACCCCCACCCTTACTCCTTAAAATACCCCAACACTCTTAAACACTAACCCATCTTAACCCTATAAATATACCCTGTACCCCAAAACCCAAACCTATCCCTAAACCCTAAAAATATCCCTGTACCCCAAAACCCAAACCTAGCCCATAACCCTATAAATACCCCTGTACCTCAAAACCCAAAACTACCCCTGAACCCTAAAAATACCCTTGTACCCCAAAACCCAAACCTAGCCCTGAACCCTAAAAATACCCCTGTACCCCAAAACCTAAACCTACCCCTGAACCCTAAAATACCCCGTACCCCAAAACCCAAACCTAGGCCTGAACCCTTAAAATACTCCTGTACCGAAAAACCCAAACCTACCCCTGAACCCTAAAAATATCCCTCTACCCCAAAACCCAAACCTAGCCCTGAACCATAAAAATTACCCTGTACCCCAAAACCCAAACCTACCCCTGAACCCTAAAATACCCCTGTACCCCAAAACCCAAACCTAGCCCTAAACCCTAAAAATACCCCTGTACCCCAATACCCAAACCTAGCCCTGAACCCTTTAAATACCCCTGTACCCCAAAATCCAAACCTACCCCTGAACCCTAAAAATACCCCTATACCCCAAAACCCAAACCTAGCCCTGAACCCTAAAAATACCCCTGTACCCCAAAACCCATACCTATCCCTAAACCCTAAAACTACACCTGTACCCCATAACCCAAAACTATATCAGAACCCTTAAAATACCCAAACACCCCAAAACATATACCTCAGTCCCCCAAAACATATACCCCTATACCTATACTTACCTTATCCAAACATTAAAAAAAACATGCTTTTACCATTCATCCATTTACAACGAATTTCGTTGTAAATGTGTGCGTGGTAAAAGCATATAAAATGTAATGCCATGCGTTATAATGGCATTGTGGAATCATGGTACTTTCGTAATGAAATTATGTGGAGTTATGGTATGCGGAAAGAAAGTTTGTAAGTACATTGGTGGCACGGCGGCCCACATCTCCAGCAACATACTCATATTTTTTCACCACCGATTTGAAAAATGCACAGGTTTCTCTCATTGATGGACAGCACCGACATACACTTTTAGACACACCTCCCGCCACAAGTTCTAGAATTGTGAACTTTAGAGCAGGTGAGCTACGTTCGAATCTCGGCATCAGCTCAACATCCTGTGATTCCAGGCAAATCGCTTTGTCTCCCCGTGCCTACCACAAATGAATGTGTTCTTCTGTAATGTAAATTGTGCTCATGACATGTTGTCGAGTTCGCGCTATATAATATTGCAAGGAAAAATAAATTAGGGAAACTCGAGTTCACACACTACTGAACGAGCACTCTTAAGTGCATCAGCAGTGCATTGTGAATCGGAGCGTTTCACAGGCCTGTCATGGATAAGAAATGCTATCAAAACGAAATCCTACAAAACAATATACTACTGGCCGGCAGCAATTCATACCCGGACAACGTCGGGACGGGCTGCTATTAACATATAAAGTCCACTAGATAACACACCTTTTGTAGGTATCATCATGTGTCCATTGTTTCAGTCTGGTTCTTGAAGAAACGGCACACACTAAACATGGGAACAACATCAGTTGCTCACATACACATCACTTGGTTACATTTACTTTCAGTTGACCCTCTGGTTCCCTAAGTTCCTTCCTCAAGGTCTTTTATTCAGACTTGTCTCTATCTCCATTGCACTAATGTATCTATTCTACAACTTGTGAATACCTGCAAAAAATATCTAGTTAGCCGAAAATGAAATCAGCATTTATGCATCATGGTGAAATACAAGCCTACACAGGATAACTTAGACATTAATATGTGTGTGCAAGACCAAAAAATATAAATTTTTAATGAATTAGGTTTCGTATTAGATATAACAATCGGTATGCTTTTAAGAATAATAACCTATAAGTATGGCTAAGACCTACATTTAAATCAAATATAAGAGATATTGAATAATTTAGTTCTAGTTTCTTTTACATTCTGTAATAAATGCAATCATTCCTTGATTTACGATTCTACCAATTTTTTTATGTTAATCAAGATCAGGCCCATACACTGATAAGTCAAAGAGTAATTTGTTTTTTGTGACAATCTATTACTTTTCCAGGCAATTTATATAGTGCTCTCTGAACCCCAAACAGACTATCTACCCATGTTAATCTGTATCTAACACCCTAGTGATCAAGGCTTGTTGAAGCCCACCGTAAGCTTGCTCTATAATGCTGTTTGATTCCTAGTGACATGGATATGAATATAGCAGTCATACTCTCAGAGAAGATGCAACATTCATTAATGCCCTAACACTTAAATGTAGAACTGCTTCCATTGCTAATATGTACTGCAAGCCGTTTGTAACTACTCGAGCCTTGGCAGTTTTTGTGACATAACCAAAAGGAATTTAGAGCATGAATCAACCACAACCAGAAGGGGGCGTGGCTAAGCACGCAATGGCGGCAGACGTGCCTGGGTAGAGCTCCGTGAGAGACTCCCCTACCACAGGCCAATTCTCCGTCACTTTTGCCCGTTTTCTCCTGAATTCGTCAGCGGGTGTGTACAGAGTACCCCTGCGTCGGCTGCCGAGGTTTGGAGCAGCTGGCTCAATCCGAGCCGCCCCGGCGGAGACGAACGCTGTCTGCCCGATCACTGCTCATTGCGAGACGGCGTGGGAGGCCAGGCGAGGTCGGGGATTCAGCCAGCCCTCTGGGCCCAACATTGCAGATTGCCACCCTGCGCCGGCTTCTGGGCGCCGCCGGAGCTCTCCCTCTGAAGGACTGTTACGGGGCTCGGAGCTGCGGGGTGAGATCGGCCCCTACCGGACTGCGTGGCGGGGGGACCCTGACATCTGGACCACCACCATCGGCATGCCCCCCCACCGAGATGATCGCCTTGGACGTCCTGGGGCTTCCCCGGGACGCTCTCCGGAGTGCCTTCATTGCCAGCTGGGAGCCGGTTGGGCTCCGTGCCTCCCCCTATACCCCTGGATTCCGACTGCGGCACCCCTGCTGTCGGCCACTCGAGTTTGCCTGAGGAAGGGGACACGGCCTACTTACTTGGCCCTGCAGCAATGAGAGTTGCTGGGAGCTGCTGAATTCGGCGACGCCCTGCCTGGGACCCTGCGTGGTGCTACGCATGGTGATGGTGAGTTGCTGACATCGGTACTGTGGCGGCGCCCCGGAATCGCCCGGAGTTTGAAATAGGCGCGGTGACGAGTACAGTGAGTCGCGCCAGTGCGAAGCCCCCCCCCCCGCCCCCCACTGACTTTCTAAGGACGGGACGCAAAGCCAGGTCCCTGTGAGCGCTACTGCTGCGGTGGGGGTCGAGATTGGGAGACTTGCGCTGGAGCCCACTTAACGACGTGCCCTATTGCGAGGGTGCCCCTGAACGTGCTCACTGCCCTTGGTCTGGACCACTACCACGGCCCTACCCAGTACATTCTGCACTTCTTCCCCCCCTCGTATCACCTTGTGACGATAACAGCGGCCCTTGGGGTTACTTTGCCTCGTCAGAGACACTTGCCCATCCACACAGCGGCCTTCTGTGTGGTCCTACTGTAGGGGTACCTACGAACGGGCATTGCTGCGAACCGCCTGAGACGATCAGTGATGACCACACGCACACGTGGGGGCTGCAGGAGCCTGCGAGCAAACCTGTCGAACCTGCTTGGGACTAACCTACCCTACCCTGTCAGCGGGCCTCTTTTTAATCGTGCCACAGTGAGGGCCTTTGAACCGTACCTCTGACCAATCACGTCACAATCGCCCATGTCGGGGGGGCCTAAAACGAGAGCTGTAACAGGCAACACGCTGGTGAAAGGAAAAATGGCGAAACAGGAAGAGGCAGACCAAACCGCCGCCAAGCTGGACACGATGTTGGCGGCCATGGAAAGACTTGAGGAATCAATGCAGCTGACCCGCGCCTCCTTAGAGACCAAAATCGACAGTGTGGCCATAGATATGACGCATCTCCGAGCTGACCACAAAAAGCTTTCCGAGAGGACGACGACACTGGAGACTGCGGTGACGGAGCTGTCTCCCAATATTTCCCAGATGGATAAACATGTGCGGGATCTTCTTAACAGGGTGGAGTTCCTGGAGGATCGCGCAGAGGATGCGGAGGGGCGGGCGAGGGGGAACAACATTCGCATCGTGGGTCTGCTGGAATGATGGGAACCCCGAGAGGTACCGGAACATATGGAGCGGTGGCTCAGAGACATACTCCCAGAAGACACCCTCTCACAGCACTTTGTGGTGGAGCGCGCTCATTGCGTACCGTCTAAACCTCCCCCTGAAGGCTCCAACCCTAGACCCATGCTGATTCGCGTATTGAATTATCGCGACCGAGACACTATCCTGCGGGAGGTCAGAAAACTGTCGGAGGTCAGGGTTGATAACGCAACAATTATGTTCTTCCCAGACTACACAATACAAGTGCAGCGTCAACAGCACTCCTTTCTGGAGGTCAAACAGCGACTCCGCCGCCTAGCACTCAAGTACTCCCTACTGTTTCCTGCTCGCCTACGAGTTATAGCTCAGGACAAAACACACTTTTTCAATACTCCGGAGGCCGCTGAGTCCTGGCTTGACTCGGGAATTGTCACGGAACCGGGTGGTCCGCCCCTGAGGTCCCACCGCGGAGGGGGTGCTCGACGGTGCCAACGCAGGAGACACTCGACGGTGGGCTCGGTGCACCCTGAGGCGAATATAGGCCCTACCCCTGAACACCGCCATGAAGAGCAACAAGAGGCTATCCGCAGAGTGGCGGAGATTAGCGGTTCACTGACGGACGTCCCGGCCACGGGGGCCAGCCCTGAAGCCCTGGTGAGTGACGATGAATATATATATGGACTACCGGATTCACAGGTGTCGACCAAACTCCCAGACGTCACACCGCAGACAGCTGATTTGCTTCATTAACATTGGTACGGACTCATTGGCTGCCAGTGAGAAACACGCATCACCCACCTGCGACCTCTGTGCCCCTATGCTACAGTTGACCGAGGGAGCTACTGTGAACACTCTGCAGGCACTGAGGTGGGGTCCGAACTTGGGGGCACTGGCTCTAGGTGCCGAGCCTGATGTTGGCACGTTGCTGTAAATGGTCCTGTCGCTGGTGGGACTTTGCGGGAGATGCGGGTGTACTGCCCCCCGACGGTAAGTTCTTGCCCATGAACTGTCTGATGTGACTGTGGGTCAACTGCCGCTTCGACTGCACCTGAAACTGAATACCCATGCTGTACTTGGGCTGTGCGACAATGGATGCCTGTGGCGTGGGAGGAGCGCCCATGTCATATCTGCATGACTCATATGTACATTTAATACACGAGCTCAGCGACCCCCCCCTTTTGAACTCAGGAACGGTTAGTGCTCATTAGAGCGTTTGGACAACAGCATGTTTCGCAGTCGACCTTTTGGCATTATTGTTCTGTGTCTTATAGTTACGGGTTTGGTGCTTATTTTCCTTCCCCCTGGTGTGTGTAGGCGAGGTGATGCGAATATGAGGTCAACACGATGTGCATATTGTAATAATTTGAACTGTTGGGTCATTGATTGTGGTGTTGTGGGCGGGCGGGAGGTCTGGGAGGTGGGAAAGCGATGTTGCAATGACTGTCATTAAATTTTGCACCTGGAACGTGCGTGGTATGCACACCCCCTCACGTCGTTATCAGGTGTACTCGTATCTCAAGCGTCACCAGGTACAGATAGCGCTATTACAGGAGACGCACCTGACAAAAACGGAGGTACACACTCTGCGCCACCGCTGGAGGGGGCAAATATACGCTACAGGCTACTTGGCTTATGCGCGCGGGGCCCTGATATGGATTCGCTCGGGGGTCCCCTTTGCTATTATACGTAGCAACATTGACGAGGAAGGCAGATACGTGCTGCTTCAGGGCAGACTAGACGGCCAACACATAGTCCTAGCCTCTATCTATGCTCCCAACATTGACCATGGGCGTTTCCTCACACACTTGCCGACAGCAATAGCAGCATGGCCGGGAGTACCACTTTTGTTAGGGGGCGATTACAATTGTGTCCTTGATGTTACATTGGATAGGTCCTCCCCCCCTTTAGCGAATGCGACGATGCACGGTACATCGCGAGCATTTGCTGACTGGGCGACGCAATGGGATCTCACTGACGCCTGGCGTAGCCGCAATCCCACCACACAAACTTATTCATACTATTCGGGCGCTCATGCGTTACATGTCAGACTCGACAGATTCATGCTGACTGGTGATCTCTTACCCTTAGTCACTGACTCCTGCTACCTGGGTTGCACTCATTCAGATCACAATCCACACACACTTGACTTCGCTTGGGAACGCCCGCACCTGCCGATCCCCACGTGGCGCCTCCAGCCAGATGTCTTGTTAGATGCTCCATTCCGTGAACTGCTCTCGACCGGTATCTTACAGTATTTCGAAGAAAACACTGATACTGCATCCACCCCGCAAGTTGAGTGGGATGCATTTAAAGTGGTCACGAGAGGCCATTGTCTGGGAACACAGGCGGGACTGAGGCGCCAGGTGGACAGGGAACTGACGCAGACAGAGGCAGAACTGCTGACGGGCGAGCGGGAAGCAGTGGAGGGCGACGACTCGAGATTACTAGCCGCTCGCGGGAAACATGCACAGCTTCTTCATAGATTAAAGAACTTAAATTACGCAGCACACTCGGCACGCGCGCATCACGTTGGGGATAAAGCTGGCAGACTGTTGACTTGGCTGATTAGGCGAGATACCTAAACGTTACCGGTGATGTCGATCCGCACCGCACACGGTGCTGTGGTCTACACCCAGAGGGCCATACATGAGGCATTTACGAGTCACTACAGGAACCTGTACTGTTCCCGCTTGAGAGCTACTGAAGAGGATATCGCTGAGTACTTATTAGACCTCCCGTTACCGACGATCACTCATGCGCAGTGCGAAGAACTGGGTGCACCGTTCACAGCGGAAGAAATCCGCACTGTTATATTCTCTCTTTCCAACGGCAAGTCCCCGGGACCCGATAGCCTGCCGGCGGAGTTTTATAAGGCGTATTCTACCATTTTCATTCCCGAATTATTACGGGTGTGCGCGGCTGCGGTGCAGGATGCCGTGCTCCCTTTGTCCCTGAATGAGGCTAATGTGATCTCCCTCTTGAAACCCGGCAAAGACGCGTTAAACATACAGACCTCTCGCCCTTCTTAACACAGACTATAAAATTCTGGCGTCTACACTAGCCCAGAGGTTGGCACCTTTAGTTCCTGCGCTAGTGCACGCGGACCAAAACGGATTTGTCGCCACCCGCAGCACGTCTTACTTATAATATCAGGCGACTATTTCGGGTGCAGAGTCTGGCAGTGTCACGGTGGCCCCGTTCGGGGTGTGTAGTTCTCGATCTCGAGAAAGCGTTCGATTCAGTGGAGTGGCCCTACATAGCGCTGGTGTTGGAAAAATTTGGTCTGGGTGCAGCTTATCTTCGTATGGTGGAACTCCTTTACTCCGTTCCCGTGGTGCGGGTTCGAACGAACAGGCTTTTATCGGACCCGATCCACGTTCGCAGAGGCACGAGACAAGGATGTCCCCTTTAACCCCTGATTTTTGCGCTCATGATGGAGCCACTGGCGGCACAACTACGTGCTTCTGGCGAGGATTGGGGGATTCCGTTGATAGACGGGATACACTCGGTATCATTGTATGCCGATGATTTATTGATTTATGTCAAAGACCTGACCCGCTTTCCGCGCGCACTCACGGACATATTCAGCAACTTTTGGCGAAATGTCGGGGTTGCGCGTCAATTGGGCGAAGTCGGGTGTGTACTCTTTTGCAGCGGATACCCCTGAGTGCGAGATCACGGTGATGGGTGAACGGCTCCTTCGTTACCTGGGAATCCATGTTTACCGAGATCCCGCTGACCTACTGGAAGGCAATCTCACGAGCGCGATATCTTCACTTACGGCGCAAGTCTCCTTTTGGAATACTCTCCCGCTAAATGTACCCAGCCGCATAGCGCTGGCAAAGGCGATCGCTCTGCCCAGGTTGCTGTATTACTATGCGAATCTGCCGGTGTACGTACCGGTTCGTACCTTTCACGAACTGGAAACTCTGCGACTGATCTGGAACAAGGGCCGCCCCAGAGTGGCGTTGAAAACCCTTTATGCTGCGACTGAGAGTGGTGGGCTGTCGGTACCTAACCACGAGCTTTATTACCTGGCTGGCAGTTGCAATGGGTAGCTTACTGGCTGAGTGGGAGAAACTTGGGAGATACGGCCACAACGGAGACGGTCATGACGGTCCCGCAGATACATGCGCTGTTTCATCCCTTGGCTAGGTCGCGTACTCAGAGCCAGTTACACCTAGAGGTAGCAAGAAAGTGCTTTCAGAGAAGCCTGAAACTCACTGCAGCGGTCAAGCCGTACGCGCCCAATCTGCCACTGCTGGGTATGCCATGTGGTTCTGGAGTGCTCACGACGTCTGTACTGGAAAGCTGGGGAGCGGCCGATTTGGACAGCCTGGGCGATCTATTTGTAGAGGGTGCACTACTCCCTTTTGCAATGCTAGCGGACAATACGGGATTACCGGCAGGACAATTCCTGACTCATGCGAAGCTATTGCATACACTGACGAGGGCCTGGGGACCGTTAGCGGAGGAACCACCTACACACCTACTTATTCAATACCTACATGTGATGGAAAACGGTTCTCATCTAATACATTGGATTGCTGAAGCGCTACATACACACACGCAGTTCTCCCCTCAGCGCCTGCGAGACAAGTGGACAGCTGATAGAGGCCGGAACTGGACTGACAAAGAATGGACACGGGTATTAGCTGGGGCTCTACATGTACCGCGCAATGCACGCTTCAAGATCATACAGTATTACATAGTGCATCGAGCGTATCTGTCTCCAGACAAAATTAATCGATACTTTGGGCTCACTACATCAGCGTGCCCCAGATGTGGACTTGTAGATGCGCAGTTCCTGCATGTCCTCTGGTCCTGCTCTTCGCTGCAGCCCTACTGGACTGCAGTGTCAACTGTCTAGGCGAAAGCGACAGGGGGCACCTTACCGAACACTTGGGAAGCTTGCCTATTGGGGTTATTTAAAAGGTCGAAGCAGACAAAAGTCCAAGCAAGGTTCTGGAATTTAGGACTGATCACGGCGAAACGCCTCATCACTAGGCGCTGGAAACATAGTGTGCCTCCCCAAACGATACAGTGGCGTCACTCGCTGGATAATTGGGTGAGAGCGGAGAGCGTGGCGCTACATAGGGAGGAGACGGCAGGGCTCCGGCAGTACCCCATTGCGCTAGACTGGGATAGTACCCTGACGACCTACCACCAGGTGTGTCTACAGAATAGTATCATGTAAGCATTTGCTCCCTACTCTCCAGTGTCACTCCTAATACAATTCTCTTCCCCCCTCCCCCTCTCCCCCCCTCCCAGCCCCCCCCCCCTCTCTGCGGAGCCCCCCCGCGCTCTTCCACGCACAAGATGAACCCTACGAATTGCGCATTACCACTGACACGAGGCAAAATGGCCCCACTCCTCCCCACATCGAAGACTCCACACACACACACATGATTGCTGTTAGACACCACCCGGTCTTTTGTTTCCTGTATATTTGGGATTGTTCTTTATAGTTGATAGTTTTCAAATGAAGCTTTGAATATGGAATATACTGTCAATGTGACCAATTCCTTTGGTTCTACAGTCATGGCATAACTTGAGCGCTGTATGGAACAAGACTAGGATATGCAGTCACAAAACAGAAGTTACTTGCACCAATATTGAGCACTGCCTCTACTGAACATCAATGTACTACACATACGCTGGTGCTATACGAATTTGTCAAGCTGTTTAATTGTGTAATTTTTTTCTCTTGCTCCTTGCTACCATGCCTCCACGAGGGTGCGATTGTACGCAACGGCCTGCACACAATACTTTACACAACAGCGTCATTTATTATTTCTGTCTGCATATGTGTAATGTTGTACAATGACAAAATGCAATAAACATATTCAAACAAAAAAAATGAATCAACCACAACCAATCTACCTATATTGATTGACATTCTGTAATGGACAACATAGTCAAGGAACATTACTCCGAACAGTGTTTAGGTTGGGCTGCTGTAAGAGGATATACTGCTTCTCATGGGTTAGTTTTATGAGCAAACCAACATGGAATCTCATCTCACATTGTGGGCACTTTGTCAATGATAGAATGAATAGTCTGTGGACACTGGGGCAGATTTACAATAGCTGGTGCCTCCCTGCATATCAGCAGAGATGCCCCAGTAATTGTGTGGCACGCTCCGCCACCATGGATGCGTCACATTTACAATGGGGCGCATCATGGGGTAAAAATGGACAGATGCATGATGCATCTGCTGCCGTAAAGGCGGCTCATTGCTGGAGTTGCGTCGTAAGCACGACGCAGCTCCAGAAAGGCTTGGGGGTGCCCTATTCTGTTAATGCTGCGTCAATCCTTGGAGGCGCAGGGTTTTGACACAGCATGGGCTTAAAAGTGACTGAGTGAAATCTTGTAGATTTCACTCAGCCACTTTTAGGAGGTGTTCCTGCGCCAGAACACCCCCCTGCGCAGTATCGCCTACATGTGGTGCAGGGCTTTACAATGTGACGCATCTCCCAAATGCGTGATGTTGTAGGTACCTCGCATCATGGTGCAGGATTTGCATTGCCGCTCTGCCCCTCTAGCACTAAGTTGTAAAACAAATTGCCAGATCACATATAGATGACTGATACCAGATTTGCTAATTGTCTTATTTCTGGAGCAGTCAGATTTCCTGTATCATCATATGGTCTATGCCCAGCTATTAAGGGCCAAGCAGCCCCTTCATTACTTAAGTGGCCTATTTCAGCATCCTCCTGAGCTACATGAGGTAGTTGTCTACCAAACCATGCTTAATGTTGTTGGCATCCTAGCAGGACATCTAAGTCGAGATATGATTCATAATTAGCAGGTATGGCAACAGCTCTGTATGTATGAAAATATCTGGTATTGAGGGCTACAGCATCAAACTTCACCCATGGATAAAATATTAAAAAAATAAGCAGCATGTGCATATATAGCAAAACATATACTACCTTCTTTTTTAAAGACAACTGCTGGCCAAGGTGTTATGTAATTGTTGCCCTAAAATGTACCCCTATTGAATAGTTTGTTGTGCCTTTATAAAACAGATTTAAAACATGAGATTGAAAAGGAAATCAAAATGGGGAACAATCTTTAATAAGTGAAACAACTGACAAACCCACAGCAGAGAGGCAGCACCTATCCATACTAATATAATAAAGAGAGAGCCCAAACCTTTGAGGCGGGTAATCTCAAGAACCACAGCACCAATCACAACACCCAATACAGTGTTGGAAAGGGCAGTTGCAGCAGAAGGACATAGGCTATGCAGACCACCACCATATACATTTAAAAGGCAAAAGAACCGTGCCAGCAAAGTAGTCCCTTGTGGGCGTGTCTGCATTGTCCTGTGGGCGTGTGCTGGGGTGTGACAAACGCTGGGGGCATGTGGTACGTTCCGCCCTTCATGCCATGTCTCATATCGTGTGCTGTGGGCGCGTGCTGGGGGCGTGGGCATGTGCGGGGCTCGGGATTACGGGGAAAAAAAGCAAGCGTTGTGCCTAATATTTCATTGACCAACAGATGTTGTGGGTATTAGTAATGATTTGTAAACTCGTGAGAGTGACATCCAAGATTACTCAATGACTGAGGCCCATGTTCAGTGCCAACAATTCATTGTCTGGATTTCTTACCAGAATATGGCCCAGAATGGTTTGTCCAGGCCCTCTAGCACTTTGGACTTAGTCAGTATGCCAAACAGATACAGACAACCCAGTGGACTGCAGCCACACAGCAACCCACTGAGCATTACTTGAGTGGGGTGTGTTGAATACATACACTTAAGAAAACTAGGAAACCTGAAATATATTTTCAAGATCTATTAAAATCAGAATCCTATTCCAGTGCACACAATATGAATAGTACCTATTATAAAGATTAAACAAGATAGTGGCAATGAAACCCAATAATGGCAAATATTGTAACATTATGTCAGTATCATACAAGCTTCTTTACGTCAATATCCCCAAACTCTTTTGGCTATCTAAGCTAACTTAGTACTAAAGATGCCTAGTTGAGTTTCATAGAAGTCACACCCCCATACCTTTTCTGAACAATAAAAACAATGTTCAGAAGAGAACAGCAGCATCTCCATCATCAAGTCTTCAGATAAGATGAGTGCAAGCTAGATGTGCTTTACCATAGAATCTTCATTATGGGAAGACAATTATTGCTTCTGTATGACCCTCACTTCGGAGTTCCTCTGTATATAATATTTTACTTTCGATTATATATTCTGTCTGACCATGTTGACCATTTTAAAAATAATCAATTACCAGTATAGCTCATGTACCATTTCATTGGCTTACATGTGGTGAATCATAGCTTCTTTTTTAAAAGCTATAAGCAAGATGTAAATTCAGTGGAAAGAAATTCCAAACATAAAAAGAATGAGTATATTTAATGATACTTAATAATCTTGTTCCAATGAATAACAACAATAATAAATATGTATTTAACTAAACAAACATTCATAATCGGAAAGGGAGATCCCAAGAAGAGAAACTAAATGATAATTATAACAGATCATGATTGCTTTGTAAATGATACAGCTGGTTTTGAAGATGGTGCGGGCTGACAAGTGGAGCCAATGGACATTTATCAAGATGTTGGGTTGTGTGCTCATATTTCTTCAGGACCAGAATGTGACATGCTGCGGCATGTAGGATGACTATTTAGGGTGCCAGAGTTGATTTTAGGAGTCCTTGTAATAGGGCATTATCATAATGAAATTTGAGAGCATAAGAGCACAACAGCTCAGAAGTCGCTTTCTGGAAGTAACAGTTATGTTATGTTGTGTTATGTGGAAATTGTTAAGTGCTTTTGCGCTCAAAAGTTTCATGGTGCTGGACTCTTACTGGGGAGGGGAAATGATCACAAAGGTCCAAGATTAAGGATACAAATAATTTCCTAAACCTAAGGAAGTATGTTTCTGCCTGAACAGTTTAAGAAAGAGCTTCCATGAGGTAGGGTCAAAGACAGAAAAACTCCCCTCCCTACAACATTCTCTGTATGGAAAAATGAGGAATGCCAAGACGCCGCGGCAATTGAGCGCTTTAAAAATATTTCAGTCAGTCAGTCAATCAGTGTTCTGTGATCTCAGAGCATGACATGGAGTGTATCTGGTAAACTTTTTGGTTGTTTTAAATGCCAGACAGCCAACGTTGAATTAGATTCTCAACTTAATAGACAATCAGTATAGTTTGTTCAAGATGAGGGAAGCATGGGTATGTCATGGAGGTTTGCAGATGAAGTTGGCTGCCTCATTTTGAATCACCTAAGTTTGTATTGGAAGATGGCCGGGAGGCCCAGATAGATTGATTTAGTATTTTTGGAATGGGTGAATACGTAATCAATAAATACCATGATAAATGCCGGCTCGACAACTGCAATACAAATAAATACAACATCAATGTATGCCATAACCTGTGCCCGCATGACGATAACAATACCCATCAATGGAATGGCATTTCGTTTCGATAATCTTTATTTGATCATAAAAATTATCATGAAATACATCCAGCCAACAGGCTTAAGAAAATTTCCTATTTCATAAATTATATCTCCTTGGCAATTTGATAGCAGCAGAAATATAAGTAAGAACAGCAAAACAAATTCCGGAGAAGATAAACTTTTTTGAAAAGTCATCCCTTCTTGGTACTATGTAAAATGTTCAGACAATAGTGTTGGCCATTACAAAAAACCTCTCAAAGTGCAGTATAAAGTGCAAAATACCATAAAATGTGCAGTGGTTTGAGTGTAAAATGCATCACATGAACAGCATGGTAGAGAAGAAAACCATAATCCAGTGCAAGGAAAAACAACTAAGCGATACAAAAGGGGATGATGGACGGAGCGTTTGAGCAAATCAAACACTCACCCACAGTCAACTGATCTGGGTTTAATCCATCACCATTCTTTAGCCCACTCAGCCACCCCAGTTCAGACATGGCCATATGCAAATCAGTCTAACCCTGTGCCTCATGGGAACAGTCCAGCCGAACTGCCAAGCCATGTCTACCCTGGACCGGAAACAAGCATCCTGGGACCGGTTTCGGATTCATAATCCTCATCAGCCACGCTATCTTGAATCCAGTGGCCAAGTGAGCAAGGGACTCACGTCTGAGCATACCCTGCCAACTTAGGGCGAACAAATCGATACAAAAGGGGATGATAGAGGGAGCGTTTGAGCAAATCAAACACTCACCCCCAGTCAACTGATCTGGGTTTAATCCATCACCATTCTTTAGCCCACTCAGCCACCCCAGTTCAGACAAGGCCATATGCAAATCAGTCTAACCCTGTGCCTCATGGGAACAGTCCAGCCCGAACTGCCAAGCCATGTCTTCCCTGGACCGGAAACAAGCATCCTGGGACCGGTTTCGGATTCATAATCCTCATCAGCCACGCTACCTTGAATCCGGTGGCCAAGTGAGCAAGGGACTCACGTCTGAGCATACCCTGCCAACCTAGGGCAAACAAAGCGATACAAAAAGGGATGATGGATGGAGCGTTTGAGCAAATCAAACACTCACCCCCAGTCAACTGATCTGGATTTAATCCATCATCATTCTTTAGCCCACTCAGCCACCCCAGTTCAGACATGGCCATATGCAAATCAGTCTAACCCTGTGCCTCATGGGAACAGTCCAGCCCGAACTGCCAAGCCATGTCTTCCCTGGACCGGAAACAAGCATCCTGGGACCGGTTTCGGATTCATAATCCTCATCAGCCACGCTATCTTGAATCCAGTGGCCAAGTGAGCAAGGGACTCACGTCTGAGCATACCCTGCCAACTTAGGGCGAACAAAGCGATACAAAAGGGGATGATGGACGGAGCGTTTGAGCAAATCAAACACTCACCCCAGTCAACTGATCTGGGTTTAATCCATCACCATTCTTTAGCCCACTCAGCCACCCCAGTTCAGACATGGCCATATGCAAATCAGTCTAACCCTGTGCCTCATTGGAACAGTCCAGCCCGAACTGCCAAGCCATGTCTTCCCTGGACCGGAAAAAAGCATTCTGGGACCGGTTTCGGAGTCATAATCCTCATCAGCCACACTATCTTAAATCCAGTGGCCAAGTGAACAAGGGACAACTAAGAAATTTATTATATTTAATCTTAACCTTGTTAACTAAAATCTATTTTCTGGATTTACTATCCATTTTAAATAGGGCTCCATTCCAGAGGTGGTAGAGATTGATACGTCATTCAGTAATGAAACAATGTCTAAAGCTCTCACCATTCGAGCCTCTTCTCTATACAAGAGGAACTTTTGCTTTACCAAGGCTTTTGTTTGTGGTCCAATACTTTCTGGAGAATCAAAAAGAATTCTTAAGTCTAAGTTAGAAAGAGTGTTCCTCATGGGCAAACTATGAGATAGGGCTACATTTAGACAGTCCTTCAACACATACCTCGAATACCTGCAAATTTGGGCATAGATAAAAGCCTACAGAGAAATGTATTCCCTGTTGCCTGCATTCTCTCCATGAATTCATAACCCCACAAACCCCCAAAAAAAATTGATTGACAGAATGCAGAACAATGTCATACATTCACCCCAGTATAGGGATCTGGGCCTAAATCCATAGTTTTTTTGTTCACCATCCCTTTCCAGTTTGGACCCAGCCAGATGCAAATCAGTCTTGACCCTGCGCCCAATGGGAACAGTCCATCCCGAACTGCCAGGCCAGGTCCTCCTTGGACTTGAAACAAGCATCAGCCAAGATAGCTTGACTCCAGTGGCATGGAGAGCTCGGGACCCACGCCTGGGCATCCCCGTCCCACTCAGGGTGACAAATGCAAAAAGAACAAGTTATTAACAGAATGAAGAACAATGTCATACATTCACCCCAGTACAGGGATCTGGGCCTAAATCCATCATTTGTTTGCTCGCTATCCATTTCCAGTTTGGACCCAGCCATATGCAAATCAGTCTTGACCTGCGCCCAATGGGAACAGTCCATCCCGAACTGCCAGGCCAGGTCCTCCTTGGACTTGAAACAAGCATCCTAGTACAGGTTTCAAGCTTTCAGCCATCATCAGCAAGATAGCTTGACTCCAGTGGCATGGGGAGCTCGGGTCCCATGCCTGGGCATTCCCGCCCCACTCAGGGTGACAAATGCAAAAAGAACAAGTTATTAACAGAATGCAGAAACATTTCATACATTCACCCCAGTACAGGGATCTGGGCCTAAAGCCATCATCTTTTTGCTCACCATGTCATTCCAGTTTTGACCCAGCCATATGCAAATTAGGGATGTCCGCAAATCAGTCTTGACCTTACGCCCAATGGGAACAGTCCAGCCCAAACTGCCAGGCTGGTTCTCCCTGGACTGTAAACAAGCATCCTGGGACAAGTTTCATGCTTTCAGCCTTCATCAGCCAGGATAGCTTGACTCCAGTAGTATGGAGAGTAAGGGACCCTCGTCTGGGCATACCCGTCCCACTCGGGGTGACAAATGCAAAAAAAAAAAATTGATTCAGTAACAGGTATTGAATCACAAAATAGGGTTTGTTACATGTAAACAGCCTGCTGGCGTTCATGACAAGGGGTGTAACAAAGTCTGTGATATCCCTGTCGAAATTGGTGCAGGGTCCTGGTGGTCTGCATATGAGGGTTTTACCCAGGGAGGAGTTGGCTATGATGTGTACCCTGAATGTGAAGTGTTCCATGTAGCTGGCTTTGTGTCCATGTAGGTAGTGCAGCTGATGGTTTGAATGTGATGGTGACTCAATCTCTAGGCTTGTGATGACAGTCTTTCCTGGGAATCTTGTAGCCAGCAGGGTTGGCTGCAGTGATGTCCAGTGCCGAGGTTGGGTTTAGCCCTGTAGCCCTGTATGGTGTAAGCTTGCCCGTGGTCCAAGTTTGATGATGCATGGCATAACAATTAAGGCTGCAGTCCTCCCCTCCACAGGGATCAACAGTGATAGGGCTATGGATGGGCCCCTTCTGTAAAGGCACACATGAGCTAAGAATGATGGATTGTTACTTAGATCAATTAAATATTAGTTGCAGCATTTTCATCCATACTATTTTTTGCTGCCCTAAGAAATCCTCATATATCTGTTTTGTCTTCCCACGTGAACATAGAGTTAGGGCTACATTGCTGAGTGTGGAGAAGGAGAAGGTCTTTCACCTGACCGTCAGAGTCATCTGTCTGATGGCTTTGGCAGGCACTGAGCTTGTGCTCTGGGCATGCATCTTATTTAGTATCACAACAGTACCACCTGCCTCTTTGGCTGCAATCTGTGTGAACACAGCAGGTATGACATGAGAGGTGACATTATCTTGTCTGCTGATGCCATAAAAGTCTTTTATACAATGGCCTGTGGCTTGTTCTCGCTGTCACACTATTCAGCTTTGTGATGTCTACCTTGACACCTGATATGGGTTACTTGAGGTTTTAAAAACAAGTGATTCATCATTTAATAATATTTCTTACACATCATTGAGCTAAAGGCTTGCAATAGTGTTCTTTAAAGTGCTAGCAGAGGATGCCTTGCACCTTTCCATAATCTCCTGACTGACCCTAACCTTTTGCTTGAGAGGCGTATTAAAGGAATGGCCATGGCACGTATTTTGACTGAGACCTCGAAAGTCTTGGCCATAGTGTACCGAGGGCACTCATTCAAACATGTGTTGCAAGCACACACAAGAGGTCAGTCAGCCCTGAATTATCAGCAAGGGATATAGGAAGCTACCAGCTGTGAAGAGCAACAACATTTCAGTGGGAACAGCTAGTTTTGCTTTGTCTCGAGCTACAGCAAAAAAGGAGGCAACGAGGGTTGTGTAGCTCCAAATCTTAGAAGAATAAAAATAGAGCGAGCAGAATACATAGGCCCTGTTTTTACACACCAGGGAAATAACAATACATTGGCATACATTACTTACTGAGTGTGATAAATTGCATTTATTGCGAGTTTATGGGGAATAACATGCAGATTTTGGTGCTTACCGCACCATGATCCTCATGGTACAACAAATACCATACACTTACCCATAGTTACATTCTCGCAGGTTTGACCTGCTGAAATCCAACAAAAGAGGAGATATTTAAGGCACCTGGTAATTATTGGATGTCGTAAAACTACCACCCAACTTTAAACTCAAACCCCTGGGCGAGCAAGGGTTTATGTTGGGGTTAGAAGACCCTGACCCACTCGTAATCATGGCCTCAAAGTCTTACCACACTCATACAGCTGATTGAAACCACACCAGCTTTACTTCACTTGTTTCTATTTTCCTCTCTGTCAGCAAGTGTTCAACAAGTGCTAATTGCTCAAAGCCATCTCTTGAAAGATAAGAAGGTGCCAGTAATGGACAGTCTGGCATACTTGCACCATTGTACTTGAGAGAGTCATTCACTCCATTTGCGCGCTTGGTAGATATTTCGGTTAACAAGCAAACAAGCATTGCCAAAGGCAGGTGACCAGATCCATACTGACAAGTGTTTCTTCATTATTATTAAGTATGTGTTTGTGTGTGGTATTTTGCATGAGTTGGCAAATGCAAAAATGTGAGATGACACATCCCCTTCCTTTAATACATTAAAATAAAATGCTATTGGTGGCGACAGTACTATTATTACAGACACCTAAAGTATATTGATACATCTAAAGCAATTATAGAGCTCCTAAACTCTTCCTAAGCTAACATACAAGAGTTACAAATACAGTAAGTATATGTTCACTCCAAAGGTGTATACATTAAGTTAGGTTTCATCCACATGCCAGTGTCATGGTACTTCTTACAGGTCTTTCCCTTACTCTGCATCCTACAGGTTCATTTATTAACTCAACAACTTTCATTGGTTTGGACAACTTGGCATAACTTTTCATTCCTAATTACCAGGACACATCCTCACACTCACACCATCCTGAAATTTCTTTTCTTTCTTTTCATCATGTCTCTGAACATGTTGAGTTTGATACTTCTCCACCTTCTTGTTTGACTTCTCATAATCGGTTTCCTGATAGGCAGACTTGATGCTCCTTGCTGGCCCCTCCACAGCATAGAGTAACTCTCCCTTTAAGTAGGCAAAATGGAGACTCACCTGTCACCGAGTGCAGAGTGGTTTTATAGTCCCACAACATATCTTTGACATGACTCCTCCAACAACCCTCACTCATCACTACCAACTGTAGGCTTTCTCCCAAAACGTGGTTAAAATGCTCCATTAATCTCTTTTCCCAGGAAAGGTACAATGTAGTCCTACAATGCTTGAGTCCCCTCTTTTTAAAAAAAAAAGGCTCAAACTCTCCCGAAATAAATTGAGGACCACTATCGGGCAGTATGGAGGTAGGGCAACCCTCACTTTGGGACATATCATCACAGAAAGCAACCAACTTTGACGCCTTTACTTCTCTCATAAATGTCACCTCATGTCATTCAAAATTTTCTTCGAACAAAGTATCATGTTGTTAAATATTTTCAGATATGTCTGCTGCAGTTGCACGGCACCGGAAGGAATGTTTGAGTCTCCTCTATCTATATAAGGCCCAGGGTGCTATTTCTACTTTGGGAGTTTAAGTAAAAGAGGGGAGAAGGGGAGGAGATGTAAGAGATAGAGAGAGAGGAGAAAGGGAAACATTGAGAAAAGACTGAATTATAGCTGGAGAAATAGATTAGTATCCTTTTTGTGTGGGAGGTGGGGTGGGTTCCTCACTCAGGGTACTCCAACATGGCACCCTGCAGGGAGGGTCTACTCTGGTGCTCTGATGGGGGGATTTAGAAGGGTACCATGGGCTATTCCCCCTCCACCCGGGGAGGGACACTGTGGGGTTCATGGTGGGGGGCACGGATTTTAGGAAAAAAGACCAGAAACATAGTTAGGATAGTATTCCTGGAGAAAAAAAAAAGGAATGGTAGGGAAAAATCTTTTTTTTTTGCCTACTTAATATGGGGGTAGAAGTACGTATTATCTCAGTCAATATAAATGGGTTTACGAATAGCAAAAAATATGGGTCTTACCTCTTTTGCACCTCAAATATTATTTCTTCAAGAGACCCATTTCAAATCTAATTTTCCAAAATTATAAATCCCTAAGAGCTATGGCATATTTTGCTTCTGCAGGACTGGCTGTAAGGGGTGGGGCAATTTATCTGGGGCGAGGGTTAGACTGTGATATTATACAGGTCCAAAGGGTCCCTTTTGTTAGGTGGATATGGATTACAGCCAGGGTAAATGGTTACGTCAGTAATCTCGTTTATTATTATGCGATCCTGAATTTATTATTAAAATTAATGACTTGATGAAAGGAGTGGTGGGTCTGATAATATTTGGGGCGATTTTAATTACATTCAGGAATTATCTAGGGATACCTCAAATAAAACAAATAAAACAAAAAACATAATTGAAGTAACAAAAAAGTATCACTAAAAAGGCACGCTACCCATTCACTTTTTTAAAGAAGGAATGCGAAGCAGACCCCATTCGGCCCTCCCTAAATCAGGAAAGCGGTTATCTACAGCCGGGCAGGGAACCTGCTCATAAACCAGAGTCGATCTTAGGAAATTCAGCAGGCCTCTTCGATCACTTGCACCAATCAATTTGCAATCATTAATCATCATCTCCACAAACAATAAGACCGGAAGGCAGTGCATACTCACTGCATCTCCTGCAGAAAAATCTTATGAGGATTGGGTCCGGCTTGCACCAACCTTGGCCATCTCGAAACCTCTCTGACATGCATCGAGCAAACAAATTAAGCCCAAATCAGGAAATACAATCAAGCTGCAACAATGACCTTAGTGTCCTGGAATGTTGCAGGATTAGAAAATCTTCAAAATGACTCTGATGCAATTTTTTTTTCACCTCACATGACATTAAATGCATTCTGGAGTCTTGGAGAGAGACGGACACACCAATAAAGGGCTACTATGAGTTCTACTGACCTGCAACCAGATCGCAAACAAAGGGCCATGCAATGGGAGGCCTTACAATTTTTTCTGTCAGCATGCTACTGGTCATGAAGATTTTTTATGCATTGAAATCAAAAACTGGCAACGCAATTCCACAAAGTGCAATTTATTTCTTATGAATATGCATCTACATCCAACTTCTCCTGGAAAGTATGAAAGGGTGAAGAAGTTAGAGCAGCTGATTGCTGACATCAAGTTGAAACATGTGAATGCCCACCTTCTCCTAACAAGAGATTTTAATCTAAATCTGCTACAGAACCTTTTTCATAGTATTGCAGAAAAAATAGCAGACACTTAGGAAATTGCCTCTTGGACAACACAGAGGAGCTCTACCAATTGTTCGAGACAGCGCGCTCACCAGGAGCATTATTGCACTTTTAAAAAAAAAAAACGTTTTGTCTGTTCTGTTTTAAATTGATTTAGTCACTTTGACCTTGGTTTTAAAATTGAATTTGTCACAGCCGCATACCCGCACATTTATTTGGTCTATCACCGCGTTTAGAGCGGGTCCCAGCCACTGAAAGCGCACCACACCGCCAGAACGGCGGACATCTTGGGTGAGGGCTAGGATCGGGGCGGTCTAGTCGTCAGAAGGACGCTAGACCAGTACTTAAGGCTGACAAATTAGGCGGCCAAACACTTAGGAAATTGCCTCGTGGACAACACAGAGGAGCTCTACCAATTGTTCGAGACAGCGCGCTCACCAGGAGCATTATTGCACTTTTTAAAATAACCCCCGTTTTGTCTGTTCTGTTTAAATTGATTTAGTCACTTTGACCTTGGTTTTAAAATTGAATTTGTCACAGCCGCATACCCGCACATTAATTTGGTCTATCACCGCGTTTAGAGCGGGTCCCAGCCACTGAAAGCGCACCACACCGCCAGAACGGCGGACATCTTGGGTGAGGGCTAGGATCGGGGTGGTCTAGTCGTCAGAAGGACGCTAGACCAGTACTTAAGGCTGCCATGCTAACGCGCAGCGGGCACGCGCAGCTGGCTCGCCGAAGCATCGCCGGAGTCACGCCAGAGTCCAGCCCGTCTGCGCCCGTCCGCGCACGGACGGGCCCGGGGGCGGGGACTTCTGGCCAATTGCGCTCCTACTCCTCAGAGGAATTGCGTAGCTTGGATAAAGGTGAGGTACGACCGGATAGTGACATCTTGCTGATACTCCTAAAACACGCCATATGTAGCTTCCATAATGTGACCCCTTCAAAAGTATACTCCTCATTGGGAATAGCGAGCCTAAACACCCGCTCACTCCATTGTCATCACGCTGAGGTCTATAATATGCTGCAAGACAATGATATTGATATATTGACCTTAACAGAGACCTGGATGGGTGAGAGCTCGACGCCAGACATCATTGCCGCTCTTCCCAGCGGCTATGACGCCTTATGGCATAACCGCCCAGGAAATACACGGGGGGAGGAGTAGCTGTGATATTTAAAAAGGTTTTGTCAGTGGAAATACTGCTATCAGAGACAGTCGATCTGGCTGATCTACTCGGGGTGAAAGTCACAGTAAATAACACATGTTGGGTGGTGCTAGTGGTCTATCGCCCGCCCAATGCCACCCCAACGTTCCAGGACCTATTTGGCCCCATTATATCAGACCTATGCACTCGTTATACAAAAATCCTAATCACAGGAGACTTTAATCTGCATTGGGATAATCCCCATTGGGATCTACCTATGCGCCATTTGGACACTTTGATGTCAGCACTAAGCTTTAAACAACTTGTGAAGGTTCCCACTCACATCAAAGGGCATACCCTCGACCTGGTGTGGACTTCAGACCCAAATGTGACATTGAAAGAGGTAGTCCTATGTATTTGGTCTGATCACTATCTAGTATCCTGTGAGATACGTATTAATGGCCAAATAATTAATCCATCACCAGAAGTTAGGATAACCCGTAAATGGGCAGAGGTTGACTTGAGAACCCTGACCAAGGCGCTCTCGCCTAGGGACTGTCCTTTGAACTCAGACGATAGTCTGGACCAGCAATACGCGGATTTAACACGAAGCTTGACCTTAGCTATCGACCAGATAGCACCCAAGAGGACGAAATTGATAAAAGGACCTGGTAAGGAAGCCCCTTGGTTTACGCCATCGCTGAGGGACCATAACAGGAAACTCAGAGCCCTGGAAAGAGGTTGGAGGAAATCTAAACTGGATTCAGCCAGGAACCTCTATCGAACCTCCCTCAATGCATATAAAAAACAGATCACGCTTGCCAAAGCCGATTATTATGAATCTCGCTTAAGCAAGGCAGCCAATGTGCAGAAAGAGACTTTCAAGATCCTGTCGGAGTTGACTAAAAAACCAGACAGTGTCAAGTCCCCTATAAACTGTAATTCCTTTCAGGGATACTTTCTGGAGAAAGTAAGAATTATTATCCAGGAGATAAAAAGTGGTATGTCAAGTGGGATGGTTGCACACATAGCCCCTTATAAAACCGTTGACTGTTCCATTGCACTGTTTCCAGAGATTGATACTCTGAGTTTGCAACAGTTGATGGATAGAATCAAGTCTGGATCTCCAGCGGACCCGTGTCCACCTAAAGTCTTTCAGGCAGCCCGTCCCTTATTGGAGGAACGTGTCATCTCCCTACTAAATAGGTCCTTGGAGACAGGACAATTACCAGCAGAACTCAAAGAAGCGCGTGTGAGACCTTTGCTGAAAAAGCCATGCGCTGACCCCGCAGTATTAAAAAACTACAGGCCGATCTCTCAACTTCCTTTCCTCTCTAAAGTACTGGAACAACACGTACTAAAATCCCTGTCTATGTATCTGGAGTCTCACCATCTACTTCATGAACGACAGGCAGGGTTTCGAGCGCATCATAGCACCGAGTTGGTGATGCTCTCGGTGCTGGATGAATTGAGAGGCCTGGCTGACGGTAAAAAACCGAGCGCCCTGATCTTGTTAGACCTTTCAGCGGCGTTCGATACCGTCAGCCATGCTTTGCTGCTGGAAAGATTGAGCGTCTTTGGCATCAAAGGCCGGGCCTTCAGATGGCTGCAATACTTTTTGTCAGGAAGGACCCAAAGAATACAACTTGGGGAAGAAACCTCTGAAGTGGGGAAATTAGAATGTGGGGTGCCCCAGGGCTCGGCCCTGTCCCCACTTCTATTTAACCTATATCTGCAGCCTCTGATTGCTTCTTTGGCGCGCATGGGCTGCACAGTATTCAACTATGCGGACGACACGCAGCTGTTGCTGAGTGTCGACAACACCAGTGCCGCTCAAATCCATACTCAGAACATCTTGAGACATACGGTCCAATGGATGACAGGGAACCTTTTAAAAATCAACCCAGATAAGACTGAGGTACTGGTGATTCCATCCGCCACTTCACCATGGTGTGACCTCTACTGGCCCGCAGAGCTAGGCTCGGCTCCAAAACCTAGCCTGAATGTGAAGAGTCTGGGAATTAAATTAGACTGTGACCTATCAATGGGTAATCAGATCTCTTCAGTGGTGGGTAGCTGTACCAATATCATCCGACAGCTACGGAAGCTAGTAGCCGTCATTTCCCAATCCATGTTACGCTCCATTGTCGCAGCCACCGTGCTCTCAAGGATAGACTATGGAAACGCCCTCTACCTTGGTCTGCCAAAAATCCTGACAAACAGGCTACAGGTGGTGATGAATGATGCTGCTCGCCTCATTTTTAGATTGCCAAGACGAACTAAAGCATCTCCCCTGTTACAGAGCCTCCACTGGCTCCCTAGTAAGGAGCGAGTGGAATTCAAAAGTTTGTGTATAGCCCACAAAGCCATCTATGGCATGGCGCCTGCATATATTAAAGACCGTGTGGCGGTGTACAGCCCAATGAGAACTCTCAGATCCTCAGACTCTCAACTGTTGGTCTGCCCTCGGTATAAATTGGTCACCAAGGGTGGAAGAGCCTTCTCGGTGTTGGTTCCTCAACTATGGAACACACTACCTGAACCGCTGCGCAGGGAAGAGAACCTCCTACGCTTTAGAAGGGGGTTAAAAACGCTGCTGTTTAGGACGTCCTTGAGTGCCAACTAGGCTAGTGGTTGCCTCTCTGTGTTGCTAAAGTTGTTGTTTGTACCATCGATTTCCGAGCGCTTAGAGGCCTGCAGGTGATTGGGCGCGTTACAAATCAAAAATAACAATAACAATAACAATAACACTCAATGGCTGATTACATCCCAGGTCACAAGGCCACAAACAACAGACCCTATTGGGTGAACTCTGTTAGCAGCATTAGAGGCCATGTTGTTGAGAGCATTAAATGAACGTTTACCGGAAGACCTGCCCCCTTGTCTAACTCATTACTGCCCAAAAAGATCAGCAGTGCTAGATTACACTTTCTGTTCAATCAATTTGTTTATTACCATTACCTCTTATGCATCATACCCCAATGTGAGCGTGACCACATGCCTCAGGTTTGATCCTTAAAAAGCCTGATCAAAGCGCAACCACCTTAAGCCTTATTGACTCGAATTACCCACATTACAACTGAAGATGGGTCAAATGAAAAGCGGAAGTGGCCATAAAGTTTAATAATTAGAAAAGTCACACATTGAACCTCGGAAAGGTCTGAATAAATACAACCAATGACTGAGAATTCCTCATGCAAAAATTATTTTCGGTATTGGTCATTGGCCACCAAGGCATTTAATCCACAAAGCTTACAGTCACTATACTGTGGTTCACAAAGGAGCTACGCTTGACAGAAGAGAACATTGAGTAAGAAGCTATTTTTGCTCAAACAATGATCAAGCTCCATTCTGCTTGCTCAAGTAGATATTTTGCGTAGCCAGTATAAAAAACTAACTGGCGCATGCATCAACAATGCCATTTGCGATTCCTTATTAGCGAAAAATAAGGATTCGCTAATAAGGAATAGCAAAAGGCTATGCATGTAGAAATCGCTTAAAAAATAGCGATTTTTTGCGAGTCGCAATTAAGGAATACCTCCCCATTCATTCCTGTGGGCTTAGAGGCTCATAGGAAAGAATGGGAAGACATTCTCAATTTGCAATTTCAATTAGAGAATCGCAAACTGAGAATGCAATTTCAAGGGTGCCAGGGTGTCAAAAGTACACTCTGTTGCACCCCTGAAATCTGCATATGAGAATATCTTGCACACACACATGCCCCAAGGGCATGTGTGTGTGTGTAAAATGGAACTTTGAAAAATGCACTTTAGTGCATTTTTCAAAGTTTTTGCAAATTACCATGAAGTTCAATGTCATGGTAATTTGCTCCCCCTATTAGCAAAATCGCTAATTTTTTTACTTTAATGCATTGCATTTAAGGAATCTCAATTTGAGATTCCTTAAATGCAATCGCAATTTAAGTAATCGCAATTTAGAGATTACTTACATTTCGAGTTATCCATTTGGGATGATGCATCCCAAATGCAAAAATACTGTTCGCAAATTGTTTTTTGCTTTGATGCATGTGGGCCTAATTTAGCAAGCTAGACAAAAATACGAGGTATCATTCCATGCTGAACTTTTTCTGGCATGCCGAAACAAAAAAATCGAAATGCTTCTGGATTATAGTAAACCATCTGAATAGGGGATTAGATACAACAACGATAAATGGAAACAATGTTACTGCAGAGAACTGGACAAAATATGTTATGGTTTACAAAAAGTCACAGAATTCTGCCTGACAAAACCCAGAGATTCATAAACCAAAGACCGAACAATAGAATTCTGCGGAAATAGATGCAAAACTTTGCCAATATGTGATGACTATTAAGACTAAAATAATATCAACATAAATTCGGGAAAGCAGAGCCAACCTGCCCCAGGCCCCAATGGCATGCCAGCTTCGATTTACAAATATGACATCGATTTGTGGCCCACAACACTGAAAAATCTGTAGAGCTGCTGTATAATTAGATAATCTATTCCAACTTCCTGGTAAGGTCTGATTATACATCCTATTTACAAAAAAAGGCCCTGTGTCCTTCCCGGACAGCTATCATCATACCTCACTGCTGTATGTTGAGGCTGCTCCAGCTGGAAGATCTAGAAGAATGGGCAGTGACAAACAACATACAGCCTTTAAGTTAAACTGGCTTCAGAAAAATGTCTGGCACTGTTGATAATATTGTGGCCCTTAGTGTGCTTGCATTGTAAGAAAGACAAGGGGACCCCAACATTAGAGACCCAGGGGTAAGTAATATGTTTAAGAAAACAAAGGTTACTAAGTGGCCAATAAGGTCCGAACGGACATGTACAGCTGCATTAGAAAGGTGTCAAACAGTATGCCTGTAGTTAGGTAGGCATATGGGGTAACTAATGCCAGGAGGAGCAGTAAGCCATTTACTAGTAGGGACACAAAGGAGTAATGGAACATATTTTTTATCAGATACTTTTTGCAATATAAAAATAGTTCAGGTGCTCACTAAAAAGTGACAGCAAGCATGATGTGGTGGGTGAAGGTGAATTAAAAAATACATTGCATTGAGAACATAAGGCAGAGAAACCCAAGAAACCTTTTTCTAATAATACAGAGAATCTCTTGTTGTAGGAGGTCGACGGGTTTTTCGATCTCACTGAGTAGAGATCATCATCAGGACATTTGTGAGCAAGAAGAATCTATAAAAACTGTAAATTATATTAAATTAGTGTATGGTCCCTAGCTCCATGTTATTTAAATTAGGTGATGCTCATGTGCTCCCAGTGAAGAAACCGAATTATTGTGGCAACAGTAGAGCTAATCAAAGAACAACAAAGGTTTGACATCCTATAACTGGTTCAGGCTTAAATAAATAATTAATTTGAAACTAATTGTGTAATAGTGCAACAGGCATATTCCGAAGAATTACGAGGGTGTCCAATTTACACATTAGTAGTAGTTAATCAACGTAGCAGGAAAGAACAAGAGGAATCCCGAAAATGAATCAGAGGAATCACGGAAAGGACAGGCAGAAAAGGAATTGTGACGAAGCGTAGTGTGGGGAGGATCACCTGCCCACCAGAAATGTGCGCACAATATATCATGAAACTCTCCGGTTTCTTCACAAAGTTCAATTTTATTCAATTCAAAAATTTTATTCAAACATTTGTAATCCATTCAAGGTTTTTGATTCAGTTCATCGTTCGACTTCAACGTTATATGCAGACATAATCATCATCTTATGGTGCAATAATCAATGTTGTTCACAGTTACCCAATGCATTTCGGATCAACACAGAAGGACCCTTCATCAGGGGTCTGTAAAGAAATGAAACAGGACCTGATCACTTACTCCACTAAATGATAAAATATAAACAATCAAAGATGGATATGGTGCATGTGCTTAAAGCAAATTATGTGACAAACTTGCCGAAGCTAAGGGAGTGAATCATCTAGAAAAGTGCAAAATACTACGGCAGTGATTTGCTTATGTGAACAAAATGGATGTACTCGGGAAACTCATTGTGCGGTAAATAACATGCACAAACATTTAGTGTTAAAAGCAAGATATGCAGGGTTACAAAGTTTACAGGCGAACGCTGTAGTATGCTGGAGCAAACTCAAGCTGTCACGCTGTGTACCAAAAGGATATGCAAACACGAATGCGCTGGTTAGAATGACTTACATAGGACTGGAACAAGCCGTGTCTCTCCCTCTTACGAAAATAATGGCATTCAGGAAGTCAAATTACGCACGAGTTTAACAATGGAAAACAGACTGGAGCCGATCAAGTGACCGGAGTAACTACCAATGAATACGCGAAGAACGTGTGATGCAGGTGTCATGTGATAGTAGTGTGGTAGCTTCATGAGGAAATAAACAGCGATTCAGTAATACTGCAATAGTGTTGAAAAACAACAAAGATATAAACAAATGCAAAACTTAAACGTATGGTGACAGGGAAAAACATCAAATACAAATGTGTTCATAATGAATGAAAAATAATAATACCATGTGCGAAAAACAGACATGATAGATTGAATACGGTTAAAGTTGAGTTCATCCTGAGGCGCTCAAAAAGCATTTACCTACTTCTCAATACATCAGATTGAAAGGGATCACAACCAATAATTCAGATCTAGAAGAATCTTTGAAAAAAAAACGTTAAAATATCGTCAACGGGGTTATCCACAAGACATTCTGGTTTCATCTTTGGTAAAAGTTTCAACACAATCTAGAGAACTGCTGTTGAAAGAAAAAACAACAACTCGTGACCAAAAAACTGTGTGTGTATTGAAATATTCCACTGAATCCAGCAAGATAAAACGGATCATCAACAATTACTGGCCATTATTCCAATCAGAACCCGATCTTATCGGTTTGTATAATGACAAAATCACATTTGCGTTTCAAAGATCATGAAATTTAAAAGAACTTCTTAATACACCCAAGAAAGAAGATGCAAAATGGCGAGGTATGTTAAGATGCCAAAACTGCACTCATTGCAGTAATGTCATAACTGGGAACAAATTGACGCATCCGACGAAAGGTTACCAAATTGAACTGCATCACACAAGTACTTGTGACACCCCCAATTGTATCTATATGATCAAATGCCTGTGCGGCAAAACATATGTGGGTCAAACAGAGCGCAAATTGAAAGTACGCATAACGGAACACAAGAGCAATATAAGATTGGCAAACAAGAAATGTACAGTAGCTAGCCATTGGAATGAAGCAAGACACCAAATTTCTCAATTACGTTTCATGGTTTTAGAGACCATTCCGCAGTACTGGGACAGGGATCCTGTGAAACAAAGACGAAGGGCTGAATATTTTGGGATTAAAAATTTGAATTGTACCCTTCCTATGGGGTTAAATGATCGGATAGAATATTCTTGCTTTTTATAACATATAGTCACTTGAACTCTACATTGACTAAAGACTTATTCTGTGTTCCTCATCAAAAATTACAATTTCAACTAACTACAACTTTATTGATTTCATGTGTACTCAACTTTAACCGTATTCAATCTATCATGTCTGTTTTTCGCACATGGTATTATTATTTTTCATTCATTATGAACACATTTGTATTTGATGTTTTTCCTTGTCACTATACGTTTCAGTTTTGCATTTGTTTATATCTTTGTTGTTTTTCAACACTATTGCAGTATTACTGACTCGCTGTTTATTTCCTCATGAAGCTACCACACTCCTATCACATGACACCTGCATCACACGTTCTTCGCGTATTCATTGGTAGTTCTCCGGTCACGTGATCGGCTCCAGTCTGTTTTGCATTGTTAAATTCACGCGTAATTTGACTTCCTGAATGCCATTATTTTCGTAAGAGGGAGAGACACGGCTTGTTCCAGTCCTATGTAAGTCATTCTAACCAGCGCATTCGTGTTTGCATATCCTTTTGGTACACAGCGTGACAGCTTGAGTTTGCTCCAGCATACTACAGCGTTCGCCTGTAAACTTTGAAACCCTGCATATCTTGCTTTTAACACTAAAAGTTTGTGCATGTTATTTACTGCACAATGAGTTTCCCGAGTACATCCATTTTGTTCACATAAGCGAATCACTGAGTAAATCACTGCCATAGTATTTTGCACTTTTCTAGATGATTCACTCCCTTAGCTTCGGCAAGTGTGTCACATAATTTGCTTTAAGCACATGCACGGTATCCATCTTTGATTGTTTATATTTTATCATTTAGTGGAGTAAGTGATCAGGTCCTGTTTCATTTCTTTATAGACCCCTGATGAAGGGTCTTTCTGTGTTGACCCGAAATGCATTGGGTAACTGTGAACAACATTGATTATTGCACCATAAGATGATGATTATGTCTGCATATAACGTTGAAGTCGAACGATGAACCGAATCAAAAACCTTGAATGGATTACACATTTTTGAATTAAATTGTTGAATTGAATAAAATTGAACTTTGTGAAGAAAACGGAGAGTTTCATGATATATTGTGCGCACATTTCTGGTGGGCAGGTGATCCTCCCCACACTACGCTTCGTTATTTAAAAGCACTGTTAGACAGCGTGCGACCAATGAGGCGCCATGCCTAATGTATTTAACCAGTTCGAATAATTTAGGAGCTAAACGAGTGCACGGGGTTAACATTAATCTCTTATAGAAAAGGAATTGTGCCATGTAATTAAAACTTAATGAGATGACTGGTCAAGGCCAGCGATGTAAATTAAATAGGTACAGGCCAGCGAAGTAATGTGAGTGGGTGCTAACCACTTGGAGTAGTGTGTGAGTTAGACGCGCAGTTGGCGACCAAGGTGCTAAAAGCAAAAAACATAGGGGCATATTAGCAACAAATAGTGATAATTATCGCTAAATACGCTTAGCGCATTTTTTTTATCGCTGCCTATCACCGGATATTATCACAGAGATAACATGCTATTAGCAACGTTTATATCCAATACGATAAAATATCCGGTGAGAGCGGCTCAATGCGAGAATATCGCTGGAAATCCAGTGATATTCTCGCATTAACGCCAATGGGGGCTTAATATGATAATCCACCCCCCTTTGACTATACGGGTAAGTCAACTTTTTAGCAGGCGTTAGATTCTAGCGATAATCGCAGTTAGCACGATTTTTTATATCGCTTCGCCTGCCTTGCTAACAGGCGATAGCTGTGTTAGCGACTGCTTTCAGTCGCTAACAGTTTGGGTACGCCCACTTTGCATGTCATTAGCAATAAATATCGCTGACATGCAAAGCGCCCCCCAAACCTGTAGCTATCGCCTAAAAGATGTCGCTAACTGCTGTTAGCGACAGCTTGCAAATAGGGCGATAAAATTATTGCCGCTTTCAGGAAAAAGTCCAGCTAAAGTGGCAATATCGCCCTTGCTAATATGCCCCATAGTTAGAAGACTACAGATCCGAGAAAGTCGTAGCTAGTCAGCGGCACTTCATTAGTTCACGGTGGTATGCAAAGCTGTGGCTCGTGGCAACACTTAATAGCTGTTTTGGGCTTGGCACGATTCAGTGAGCACAAGCACGTGCTGTTTTGGGCTTGGCACGATTCAGTGAGCACGCCGTAAGTGAATATTGTAAGTCAATGATGTTCTTATAGTTGAGTTTGCAACGCTTGGTTAAAAAAGGTGTGCTACCTTTTACAAATTTGAAACACTTAATAGCTACACTAATGAGGCATGCAGTGGCAATTAAGCATGCAGATTGGTGAGAGTCATCTGGGAAGGTAGACTGCAAGTACAAATAGGAATGAGGGCTAGTGTCAAGGTGGGTGGTCAAAGGAAATCACATGCAGTGAGCCGAGACGAAAAACTTACTCAAAAAGGAAAGTTAGCTGAATGCAGAAAAACGGAACAAGGAATTGCCGGGATTCAAGGTATCACTTAGTGGTCAATCAGACCTATGGGGTAAACTAAAGATTGAGGCAATGAGAAAATGGCGTATCACCCAAGGCATACAGAGGGATACGAAAATTGCCAAGAATCTTACTTGGGAACGTGACCTTGTTAATTAGTTTGTGCTGCCAGGACGGGCAGCCGCTCCGTCTCAGGACCTGGTCTCAATAAAGCAGTGCTGGAGCAACAGGTGAGCTCCAGGTGATTATAAGCCAGGACCAGTATTATCAGCTTTTCGCTCATCCCAATCATCATCCTCAAATGTGACCTCTAATCGGTTTTCCCAGCCTCTGCATCTCCCTGGTCATATCTGAGCAAAATACATGGTACATTAATAGGGTATTGATCCCAAAAATAGTGCCCCCACAATTCTTCCAAATGTGCCTGTCGGTATACCAGGGAAGAAATGGTATCACACACGGCACACTCACAAATGATTCCCTCAAAGTGCTTTGCAGCTGGGTGTATTTCCAGGACTGTGTAGCCAGGAGTCCACATTCAGGGTGCACATCCCTACCCCTCCCTGTAACACATTGGCCACTGATGTAATATTATGTTTCCTCCAGATATTTCTCACCTGAAGGGCTGTGTTACTCCATGGGGTAGCTCCCTCATGCAACATGGCTGTTCCAGTGTAGCATATCATTATAACCCTGTCAACCCCAGCAGCTGATTGCTTGAATGTTTTCAACATGTACACTGAATGATCAACCTGATAGACAGCAGGTAACATTCTGCATTCGGCAGGTGGAGGCTTTGCTCTTGTGAAGTGGTATATAACTTCGTGATGCATAGCCAGGGCCTTTGCTCCCCTTATAAAAATGCACATATATTTCTGTCAATTTGCAGCAGATGAGTACCAGAAAATGGCAGAGGCAGCATCCCAAAAATATAGTTACATATGGGATACAGTGTTCATCTTCACCATCTGCATTCTCCCCCATAGGAACAGATTCAACTAATCTCACTCTTTCAAATCAGCTGCAGTTGTGATCAGGAGGGCCTGGGTTATCCTGAAACTTGTTATCTAGGTTCTGGTTGACCAATTCTCTCAAGTACTTAAGATGTTTGTGTGTCCATTTAAAGGGCAGGGTCTCCAGTGTCACAGGGGTAGTAGCTCACATCAGGGGAAAGGCTTCACATTTGGCCAGTTAATCCCGTATCCTGAAAACGTCAAGAACTGTTTGATCAGAGCCACCACCCATTCCACTGAACATCAGGCCTAGACAGTATCAGAAGAATATTTTCCATGTAAAGAAACACCCTAAGATCTGCTGCCGCTGATCTTATCCCGGCAATCTCCTGAAGCCCTCTAAAAGCTATAGGCAGTGGTTCGAAGGTCGAAAGGAATAAGAAGGTCGAAAGGAATAAGAGACAGGAAAGTGGACACGCTTGCCTGGTGCCCTGTTCCACAGGGAACCAAGGTGATGTATGGGCCCCAGATGTTAACACTGCTTCCAAGCTTTTGTACATACAATTTATCCAGCTCAGCAAATTCTTCTTAAGCCCCATCTGCTCCATGGTGCACTCTCCATCCTGTCAAAAGCCTTTTAAGGATCCAGGGAGATTAGCATCTTCTTGTCCCCATGGTCCCGCACCTGCCAGATAAGATCTGCTACGAGCCGTAAGTGAGGATCTCCCAGGCACGGACCCCATTGGGATGTATTAGGCTGGCAATACATTTTTTAGGATGAACCGAACCTTTGGCAAAATCTTGGCTTCTCCATTAAGGATGATGGGCCTATAGTAAGCGCAGTCCAGAGAGTCTCTCCCTTGTTTGGGTATGAGCAATATTCTGGCTGTGAAAAATCTGCTGGTTGAGGACCTGCCGCCATCGATTCCTGGAACACCTGACACAAGGGTGGAAAAACCAGCATTTTAGTCATTTTATAATATTCAGCTGGGAAACCATCCTCCCCCAGAACCTTCCGTATATATTTAAATAATCTACAGCCTGTAATGGTATCGTCTTACGTGGCCACTAGGTCTGTGGACAAGCGCAGAGGGAGCAGATGATCTACCCTCTTCCAATGGATCTGCAGGAGGGTTTGATTTGTACAGTTGGGAGTAGAAGGCATGAAATTCCTGTAGAATCGCTCACTGGTAAATAAGATCACCCGTAGTTGGAAAGCAAATAGGAGGAGTGCATCCTGCTCCCCTCCAATACGAAGGAGGAAACACCAAGCTGGATTCTCCCACAGGGATAGAAACAGCAGGAACCCAAATCCTTTTATTAGCATGAAGCGTGCAGGCGTTCAATACGTCCATTGCCCGGTGAAGTCTCGGTAATGTGTATTGAGAACTCTGAATCAGGATTTAAAAGATGTCCCATTTCCCTGTTAATTCCTCCAGTCGCTATTGTTCCTCTCATGCATTCCCAGGAGATTCTCCCCGGTGGGTCTCCTGACCAATGGGGAAGATGCCTGAAGATGTAACCTCCAACTCATTTGCATCCAAATGGTCTAATGTGTCAAGCTATTTCTCCAGTTCTTCCGGGTCTATATATTCGCAGGCTCTACTGCCATAGAAGATGAACATCAGCACTGGTTCCAGCAATCCCAACTTCAATTCCATCTTCTGTAAGGATAGTCTGAGCATCAAAAAATTAGTCCTCGTCTTATTAGTGTCATATGAGAAATCCGGTGTGATAACGATTTAGCCATTCTCATGGGGATATGGGCTGTGCTTCTTAGCTGCATCTAAGATCCTCCGGACATGTTGCTGCCAAAGGCTTAGGGAGAGAACCTGACATGGGAAATCATATGAGGGGGACTATGCGCTCTTACTCTATGAGCCCTTTTAAACTTGAGGGGTAGTTTACAAGCCACAGAAAGAAGTTTTGGGAGAAAACGTCCCAGGAAGCCCATCATACTGCTGTTTTGTATCCCCGTGGGAGCCTTGACATTCTGACATTATTCCGGCAGCTCCTGTCCTCCAAGTCTATGGTTTTGCTATAGAGTAACCACAAGTCTGGACCCCAGTCTGGTATACTTTTCTGCCTCGTGTCTATACCTGTCATCCTCTGTTCCACATTAGATATTCTAGCCTGAATGCCATTGATGTCTCCCCTCAAGGACTGAACCTCTGCTGGATTTATCGAGATGGTGGGATTTATTTCACTAATTAACAGGTTATTCTCCGCAAGTTCCCTCAAAATTGTCACCAAGGAGGTGTCAGATGTGGTCATTCCCATTTTTAGGGTGTTCAGCATCAGTTGTTTAGACTCTTCCGGTCTTGTCAGCCTCCCACCCCTCTTTTCAGTAACTTTCCCTGAGAATGTCAATTGTCTAAGGGTTTTAGTTGTGTGCTCCAGTGACATGTGTATGGTCCAGTCGGGCATCAAGAAAGGTGACTTGTCCTGGCTCTCCCTGATGCAACTACTCAGGAAGAGCACACCCAGGAAAAAGGGGACAGCTTACATCCAGCATGGGGGAGGACTTCCAGCGAGCAAATAGTCAAGGGGGGCCTCCCAACTGTAGAAATAACCTCAGTGAAGGAGCTCCCCATCCCAAGCTGCAATGGCAGACCCAAACCTGATTCGTCGTTAGATATGTTTTGGCTAGTCCTTAGGACCAATGGTCTGCACCTTTCTGAAAGTCTGCTGTCTCAGCCCTCAGGTGTGGACTCTCTGTCCGCTCTGTCACATCCCACTATGAAGCTCGAGGGTGCTGCCTGACCCCTGCCTCTACCATCCCAGCACTCAGGCCTGGCATCTGGCACCAGGAATTCCAGCACTAGTTGTGAATGCATCACACGGGGGAATAGGCAGCTGTCCCACCTCATCCCAGGCACCATCTCCAAGTGTGGATTGCCACCCCCAGTCTCCTTCCACATCTATCATTGCACAGGCCCACAGCTGCCATTCTGGGATATTAATTATGGGCATCAGGCTTGCATTCACCCCAGGAGAGTTGACCCAAAGGTGCCATGTTCTCTGGTTGCTAGTCATGCCTCTAGTATTGAAGTTTCACAAACAGGTACAGAGGTTTGCACTAGTCTTTAAACATTGTTATTACTGTTCTTTTTAAGGGGCATTCTTTCATTGTCCCCCTACTTAGGCTTGTGCTCACTCTGCTCCCATATACACCATTTTAATTTTTTGAATGTGTGTGCCATGTGGGGCCATCCTCAAATGGCCAGAGAAAGATACATGTTTCTCTTGCAGCAGTCAATCTGATTGCTTGGATCTACAGTACCAAGTCTGGTTTTGGATCCGAGTAGCAACATAAGAACTAGCTCCTTTCTCCAAAGGGATCCCCTTATTGTTTTAAATTCTGGCATTTTGGAGGGTCTTAGGATCCTAAATGTCCAAGATAAGACGAAGTGTTAAACATTTAAACTGAACATATTCTAGCAGTCATGGGACTCAATATTGTACCACTTGATGTAATAACTGTGTGTAAGGAACAAGGCAGTCGGTCATCCACCATTTAGTCGAACATTCGAATTGAGTATATATATATAAGATGCAACTAAATCATGTTTAAACAAGGTAACAGTATAGACCAGTATAAGCAAGACAGAATTATCTTCACTAGAGTGTTTTTTTATTCATGTTTCACATCAACATCACCACCTAATTATTCAGATATCCGTTCTTCTCTAAAATGTAGATCACCATATGCAAAAATAAGCAACAAGTATGATTATTCCTAGCTCCAAGTCAATAACGAGAGAAAAGGAAGAACTTTCATTCTACATTAGTCTCTGGTCTGTTATGCATTTTGGTTGCTGTTTGTGAATATGTATTTGTTGTGCAATGTTTTTATTCTCTGCTTTAAAAACATTATGTGGGTTGTTTTGGAATGGTGTTATGTTTAAAGCCTAGGCACTATTTCTTGTGTTTATAAATGATTTTTGCTATCTTTGCAGCCAAAGAAACATTGTAAAGGCAAAACACGTTGGCTGCGTATTTTTCAACTTACGTGTGAAACAAAGAAAGAATAAGAAACAAAAACACACTGTGGCAGAGGACCATTTTGTCTTGCTTAAACATTTAAAGCCTGCTCTGTGAGTGTTGTAAAATGCTAATTCCTCAAAATGTACTGAGTGGAGTTACACCAAAAGAAGTAACAATCTATTTTTATTACAATTTTGAAAAAAATGATTTGGCGTCTAGGCATGAGGAAATTTTCTTAGAGAAGATAAATGGGAAAACAAATTTTGTTTCTCTCCCTTTAACATTTTTTCGCTTGGACATATCTGCACAGAAATTCATATGCCAATCCCTAGCTGAATTTGCCAAGAGATTGCAAAATTGAGGACAGATTTATCGATGGTGTCAAAAGTCATACATGAAAATATTAATCAACCAAACAGTTAACAATGGATTTATTTTTCTGGTCAAATGTCCAAAAACACTGAAATTCACCGGTTATGGTTAGCAACCCACACAAAACACACAAGTCTCTCTATCTGTCATGTACTAAACAATAATTTGTCAACTGCACAGAAACGAAAAAGAGCTAACAAGATAGCAACTTTTAAGAAGCATGGGTTATGATACATGTTGTGTGTATTTTCAGTTAATTCCTTGGTATTTTTTTATGATCCAATTAGGTCTGTGCTCAACTCGCTGCATTTGGTCATTCCACGCTTCACAGAGGCATTTGGCCATTCCCCCTTTAATCCTGAAGATGGGGGTTTGGTGCATGGTCTGCCCACAATCCAACACAAGCAGTCAAGACCAGCTTTGTGTACTCATTGACAAGATGTATGGGGGCCGGTCGCAGGATTGTGCTCAATCCAAGCTTACTTGGACCAAAACCTCCACGTGGCTCATCCTTGGGCAAAATAGTCGCCTAAAGCTTTTGCAAGATGCGCTTTTGACTACCTTCCTTTATCAAATTAATTATCTAGGCTAGGTTGACAGTGTTATTTCAGCCCCTGCTGAGGGGAAATCGTAATACATCTGGTCCCAAGACTCATCTGTTGCTGTTTTTGGCAGGCACCTAGTGTTTGGGCTTGCGTCTCATGTCTTCTAAAGTACATTCTGCCTTGAGTACAGGGCTGCAGTGCCATGTGAATCTGCCACAGGCTGAGGTACTTTCAGGACATTTACTTTTGCAAACACATTAGGTTCAACAAGACAATTGTTAAAAGTTTTTATGTAAGTTTTTGCAATAAAAATGCTTTTGCACAACAACTAGTGGAAAGTCTATTCTGAGCATACACGATGGCATAGCATTTTTGAGAATATTACAAAAAAAGTGCCAATGAGAATGTGAGATTACTCATCTAGCATGGCTGGGCAATTGCTCTGGCATTAGGTTCTGTCATCGATACAAGATAATGGTCCAATGACGGTCCTGCTGAAACACACGCAGAGATACCATTTACAATAAGGAAATGTTCATTTGTGGCATTACTTCTGGCCAGGTGTGGAGTAGCAATACAGGGGAGTAAACCTCTGCGACATAACACAATTATCTAATCCACTTCAATGAAATGGTAGAGCAGTGAACCTCAACCTTTAGACTTCTGTAGGTCCCCAATGAATCACTATTAGAAGCCATCCCCCACCATAAGCATTTGCTGTGATTTGAACCTCAAAACAATCCACGAAATACATGAACAAGTATATACACAAATTGTGAAATATTGTATATAAATGCAATCAACAAAATATGCAAAAAAATCTAGATTTAATGTAATAGTCACATCCAGACTCTATTGACAAAATAAGAACAAAAAAGCACATGACAGAGGGATTACAGCCCCAACTCCACCGTCCTAATTTCAATGTCGGTTTCCATCAGCGTTATAATAGCGGCTACACCAAAACATCTCAGCTGGCTGTGTAAAGCAGATAAAATGTTGGTAAGCTAAATTTAACAACCTGTTGGGCTTGACTACAAACAATGATCCTGATGTTGCAATGTGCTGCATACCTGCTCTTGGATACGAATGATGAACCATCATGTCAGCACCGTAATAAATGAAATGTGCACTTAAATGTTTTTCATCATATTAAAATCTCTTTTATCACGCATATATAACATACGCTGTTGAATGTCTAACAAATGTTAACATTTACATTTGCATATTTCATTGTCATGTCTGAAAAAGTGGTAAAATATGTTATGTTGAACCTTAACGTGAAGTGCTCATATGGTCCCCAACTTTTGGAAATATAAAAGTTTAGCCCAATATTATATGTGTTGTCCTTGTCCGTCATCATACCAGAAGTACATACAACATATCACATGGAAAGGACAACGCTTATTTGCTAGTAAATCATTAGTTTAAAGCCAAGTTGCTCCAACATCTGTGAGACACCTACACTTCTATGTCTGTGTCAAATAGACCTATCTTAAATTTCAATAATCCACTATCAAATCAGAAACTTAAGGTTTGATTATAATGTCGGTAGGAAACTCTTCCGACCAACACAGTCTCGGAATCATTTCCGACTGACTTTCTGTTCTCTAGAGAAGCTTGTGAGTGGAACACAAGCTCACATAGAGAGAAGGGTCTTTTGGGGAATCCCAGCAGCCTGTGGTGCCTTGACTTACATGTCCACAAAACTGTAAATTAATCTAGGGGGGCTTTGCATCTGATGTTACTAGTTTCTTTACAGCAGCGGTTATAGGAACTACAGAAGTAGTGGTAAATAAAATATTTTTTGCATGCTATTACAGGCTATGTGCAATCTAATTTTGAAAATATCTAATGCATATAATTCCTATTATTTAGAAAATAAACCAGTTATATAATATGTATATTTAGACTGATAAGTATATTGTTTTTTGTTACAGTAGTTTAACAATGCCCTCAACTACTAAGCATGATCAATATACACAAATATGACCCCAAAGGGAAGGAAGATTACAGGTGTCATGAAATAATGTAGTGTAAAGAACATAGAAATCTAGTAGTAAGTGTTAAAGACCAAAGAACAATATGTACGTCCTAATATATAAAGTGTGAAATAAAAATGTAAATGGTCGAAAATCAAATACATCATGAACAATATGTATTTCTACAACAGAAAAATAAACAGAAAAAATTTAAGTAAGAAATATATTATATTTTGAGATACTTCCCTCAAAATAATATACATAAATAAAATTATTGAATGAAAATGATTAATAAAAAAACAACACCTGCTGTCCAATGTTCCACATTGAAAGACAATCTAAAATGTTTTGTCAATTCATCGTTGAGCTGTAGGAGGCAATCTGTAGTGAACTTGACAAGTGGGTCCTTTCTTATCCTTTCCTGGTCAGAGCAGGGTCCATGGTTCTCTCTTTCAATTGCTAGAAGTATTCAAATGTCCAAATCACTTTGAAGCTTCACCATTTGGCCTTGTTCACCTTAGTATTATGCAAACGTCTTCCTGCCTTTTGTCCGGGTGACAGACAGCTTAACAAACGGCCTCCCTCAATGCTTTTGGCGCCAATTTGGGTGAGGAGTTCTTGATGCAGAGTAATATATGGACTTTTCCACCAAACAAAGAAGCAATTTCTTCATATAGATACGAAGAAAGACCCTTGTTTGGTGTAGATTTACCTCTTTGTAAACTTGTTGTTTTTTCTACGAGAGTATTTATGTTATCATATATGTCTGGATCAAGACGAACCAGGAACAATCATATTGCCAAAATGCATACAGGGTCACGGGGGACATTTCCTCATGCTCCATTATGTAGCTGTAGTATAGAATATGTACTGGACATTAATCCAATTAGGTAGCACTTAGTTTTAAACAAGTAGAAAGTACTCCACTTGGGTAGATATGTTGTGAGAAACCATGGACTCTTGTTTGATTAAGTTGCAGGTGCAGTTCCTTTGTTGTTCAGTCACTCACAGAGCTACTAGCAAATCCACACATATACTTAGATACTCACTCACTTACTTACTCACTCACTCACTCACTTACTCACTTAGTCACTCACTCACTCACTCACTCAGGCAGTCACACACCCAGACACATCCACTCAGTCACTCATACACCCTCTCACAAACCCACTCACAGACATACTTAGATACTCTCACATGCACTCATAGACCCATTCGGACACTCATGCACCCAGTCACAGATGCATTCAGACATTCTTAAACCCACTCACAAACCCACTCAGGCACTCATGCACCCACACAAAGAACCACAGAGCAACTCATACACCTACACATAGCACTTTGACACCTCTGGGTAACTGTTCATGCTCAATACATTTCTATAACATAACACTCACAGACCCACTCAGACACTCATGCACACACTCACAGACTAAATTACTTTCTCATGGAGGGACTCACAACCCCACTCAGACATTCTAAAACCCATTCACAGATGTACTCAGACGCTCATGCACATACTGAGACACCCACTCAGATGCTCACACACTCACTCACAGACCCATTCAGACATGCAGGCACCCAGTGAGACACACCCAGACACACTCACACACTCACTGACAGACCCAATCAGACACTTTCACACCCACTAGTTACAGGGAAGTTATAGTTAGGAATTAGCATTTCACAACCCTTAGAAATTCACAGAATCAAACAAACAATACAATTCAAAAGGTTGTGATGGCTTTTACTGGATGTAATGAACCAACATGGCCTTAAAGGCACTGTTATATAGTCCATATTCCATAGCATTAGCCCATACAATACTAGAAAGTACATTTTCAGCTAAGCACAACCATTCAATCAACATTGGAGTCCGCCTCAACCCCAACATTCCTTCTTGGCTTCATTGGTGGAATCTATTGCTTGGGTACATATTCTCACATTATTTGCATCCATAAGATATATGTCCTAATTATCATCATGGCCTGTGTTTGATTCGATACATTTGACACACTCACATCTCTTTTATTATTCCTTATAACTATGCATTTCCATTACTGCATTTTCCCAAAGGGTAAAGTGACGAGAGACTTTCTCTCCGATATATTGCACATGAATCATACTGCATATTGCACAAGCATAATCATCAAATACAAAGCATCAATTCACATTAACGATTGCTCAACAGATATTGCACAATTGCAATTCTTTTTAATATATTTCACTTGTTCAATCCTTCATATTGCACAAGCCCAGACATAAATATCTAAAGATGAGACATAATTTCAAATTTGTGATTGTTTATCCGACATTGCACATTTCCTTCCATACACAACATGTGTGTTTAAGTCTCTACACCATGATATTGGTGATCCTTATGAATATAAAACAAATGTCATATCATCGGTCCTCTGATAAGTAAGACAGAGTGACACCTTCTTAATATGATTTTAAAATCAAGATAAAGTCCCACTTGCTTTGTGTATTCTTAAAAGATATTGGGCCTGATTTAGAGCTTGGTAGAGGGGAATACTCCATCACTAATGTGAAGGATATTCAGTCCACTTTGGACATCTTTCAGCCTGGTGTCTAGATCTGCAGTGAAGGCACTGAATGACTCATGCACCCATTCACCCACCTATTCACAGACTCACGCACCCCCTTCTAGACCCACAAATACACTCACACATCAACTTGCAGACCCAATAAGACATTCACTTACCCACTCACAGACCCACTCAGAAACTCATGTACACACTCACTGACCCACTCAGATACTCACAAACCCATTCACTGACCCACTCAGACACTGACACACTCACTCACAGACCCCCTTTTACACTCACTCACTCACACACACAGACCCACTCCTACAGTCACACGCCGACTCACTAAATCACTCAGAGTCACACATCCATTCACAGACCCACTCAAAGACTCATGCACACACTCACAGATATACTCAGACACTCGCATAGCCACTCACAGACCCACTCAGACTCGCACACCCACTTTCAGACCCACTCAGGCCCTCATGCGCCCAGTCAAAAAACCTACTCAGACTCATGCACTCACTCACAAACCCATTCAGAGACTCACACATCCACTCAAAGACCCACTCAGAGACTCATACACTAACTCACAACCCCAAATAGACACTTACACACCCCACTCAGAGACTCACATGCCCTCATACAGACTAACTTAGAAACAATTATACCCACTCACACACCCACTCAGACACTAACACAACCAATCAGATGCACTGTCACTTATAAAGTTGTGATTTTTGTACCTGCTGCTGTCCATTGTGTCCAATGAATGTCTGCTTTTGTTTTGCCTATTCATGACACATTTAGAAAAAAAATATTCTAAAAGTAAATTGCCAAGATTTTAGGAAAAAGGGTGGCTCTGAGTAAAGCCTTTGTGTTTATTGTGTGTAGATGATAGCTACACATAAAACAGGATACAGTATTTCTAGTTGCTGAGAAACACCCTTTTGTTTGTGACATGAACTCTATCACTTCTGTAGATTGCATCCTTGTCAAAGCGCAAATTGCTGTTGAAGATAAAGCCCATGTTGTGGTCTCTGAGAATACAAAAATAATTTTATTGAGTTGTTTCCTAACTTTGTCTATCTGTGAACAGAATTTGCTTCACCACTTCCATTTTTGTCTATGGCATATGTTAGAGAACACCAAGGCAGTCTGAGGGGAAATTACCATTAATTGAGCACATACATTTTTCATTAGAATTTCCAGTCCTACCCCAGTAATTGTTCCCTGGCCATTGCCAGCAAAGTGCACAATCAGGAGGCCAGGTGTTGGCAATCTGTAATGCTTTCAACCAAAAGTAGCAATTGATGCCTCTTTAATCCTCTGTGGTCAATCCAAGTAATGTCTATATTTGGCAAACCCAGGTTCCTGTCAATGCCAATCCTTCTAGCATACGCTCTTGCCCAAACCACAAAACTGTGACCCACCATGCACACTCTATTTTGAAGGCGTGCAGGAATAGCACACAAGAGAAGGCCTGAGCAGAATGAGACCGCTTTGAAAAAGAAAGGCAAGTAAAATGGAGGACAGTAAATGTTTAAACAATATTATAGATGTCATTGGACAGTGTAATTAAACAGATACTTAAAATTAGGTAGTGCTTTTTAAGAAGAAGTAAGTACATCTGCGATTGGTTCTGATTAAAATAAAAAATGTAATGTAGTCTTGGATATGCTTACAATTGGAAACAGTCAAGCAAACCTGCAGCAGTTCACTTGGAGATAGATAGATGCATTTTATTGTTCAAGTTGTAAAAAACCATCACAATAAAATATTAATACATCGTGAAAAATAGACAAATAGTGCAAAGAGCCTGTCGTGTAGGTCTGTTAGAGACCAGCTTCCCTGAATGCAAAGTGCAATCATTTATTGCCTAAATAAAATGTTGGACCAGAATAAATCCAGTCCTAAAAATTATTTGGGCCGACCCCCAGTTAAAAAGATTAATGCTCAGGAGTTTGTTGGTATCAAGGTCAATCATTTTCGATTTTCTTGAAGCAATTGCACATAATGAGCTGTTAGCTTTGGGTTCGTACTGCTCCAACATGCAAGAATAGCTGTGTTGCAATTCCGTATACCAAGATTATGAAACAGTGCTTGCAGCCAAAAACATTAAGATTTTATTTAATTAGGCAAACACATATTCTGTGAGCTAAGCTTTCCTTCTTAAAATTACATAAACAACACTGCTCCTCCAGAGACCCTGTTAGTCTTTCAAATGTACAGGCTTTTAAAGGAATTAGTCCGCGTATCAATCTCAATAGTTCTTTCTTAACTAATAGTTTCATGTGAGAAGGTATTTACGTGGCTCTTGATACAATGAGTCACATAGGTTAGTTTTCCAGGACAGGTCTTGAATATCTGTGGCCCTCAATTGTATCCTTGCTAATTTTAGCAGTAGTTTTACTGAAAGTTTTGGAGATACCTTAGAGAGTGGAATGGCAGCCATCCTTCTGATAGCATTACCATGGTAGAGTTTTGGTATGGATGCCTCAGAGAAACATTTCCTTGAGTGACTTTGGAGCCGCCGTGCGCCATAATATCCCAGAAATTGGGAATTTGATATTGAGTATTGTTTAAAATGCCCAAATTCCAGGTGAACCTGATAAGATGGACTGTCACTGGAATGTGTAAATAAACAGATACTTAAAATTAGGTAGTGCTTTTTAAGAAGAAGTAAGTACATCTGCGATTGGCTGTGATTAAATTAAAAATGTAATGTAGTCTTGGATATGCTTACAATTGGAAACAGTCAAGCAAACCTGCTGCAGTTCACTTGGAGATAGATAGATGCATTTGTCTATGATGCCTCAATTGGGCTTTATCCAGCCAGCCAGAAATTATGATCCTTAAAAATCAAGGTGCCATACAGTAGGGTGGGCATACATTTGGCATTGATTACATTGCATATGCCAGTAGGATCAGGCCCAGTCATTGCTGAAGCTAGCTTTTTAAAGCTCATTGTCATTGACAGACCAGAAATGTTAAGGTGCTCTAAATGCATGACATGTGAGTAGCGAGTGTTAAAATGGAGGCCCAAATATTTTAAAGCAATTCCTTGTTCCAGAACCACGTTGTTTATGGAAAAATTTAATTTGGCCGGATGTTTGTTTCTCAGTCCATAGGCCATCATTTTTTATTTACTGTAATTCATTTCAAGTTAGTTCTCTACACAGTAACAGACTAGAGCTGGCAGTGATCACTGCAGGAACCACTAGCTTAAGATCAAATAATATAGTGCCATCCGAATACTGAAGGCAATGTATGTGGTCCCTGTAAACTCCAGGGATACTGCATTTTAGGCTCCCAATGCTTTGATAATGTCAGCCAGATGAAGATTAAACAGCAGTAGCGCAATAATGCAATCTTGCTTTTCTCATGTGGGGGTCTCAATTCTATAGGTAGTGACTCTATTAGATGTCACTTTCACGGTTACCCATGTGTCTGAGTATAAACTTCTATTGGCGCTCAGGAGGCCTTCCATGATGCCCTATTTTGACAACTTCTTCCACAATTTCCTTCTGTACACTCTGTTGAAAGCAGTTTCAAAATCTATCAAGGCAACATTTAACGGTGTAGACTTGTTGGTATTCGCAGTTTAAATCAGCGAGGAGAGTATGATCAAGTTGTCTTTAACCCTGGGCATAAAATGCACTCCGCTTGCAGAGTTTGCAGATTTTTGGCAACTCTGTGTTCCATGTAGAACGCAGAGTTACCAAAAACTCCATGCTCCACAACGGTGCAAAGTTTTTTTTGTGTTTGCATGCTCGCAGCGCGTTTTCGTGCATGCGGGTGCGACTTACTGGGATGCCTGGATGCGCAGACGAGATTTCCATCTGTTTGCAAACGCCATGAGATTTGGTAGCCGGCCGCACGGTCCCCGCCGAGAGTGGGTGATCGCGAACACGTCATTCGGGCGTGCCATCGGACTTCCGGCTGAACATTTGTGAAAATTCTAATCCTGAACATGCAGAATTAGCAATCTGGAGAAGAATCTCTATCGAGCAGCATCTAAACCTTCTAGAAATGATGATTTGGATTTTAAAAAACTCCTTAGATTGACATTTGGCTGTACTTTTTTGTGAAAGGCGTGCTTTTTCTTTTTTTTGAAGAGGAAGTAAGAGCCCCAGAGTCTCCAACTTCCTGTTCCTGTCCTGCAGGCTCCTCCCAGGGCTTTGTCCATCTCCTGTTCACTTTTCATTTGGATTTGAAGCTGGAAGGATCACTCTTTGTGTCTGCTGCATCATATATCATTGGATTTGAGAACATTTCAATTTGAGATTTCGCAAGTAATTTGGAAAATTTGTATTTTTTTTTAATACCTTCCATCATTTAAAAAAAATATATTGCAGTGGGTGGCCTGTAGTTTCAGTAGGGGCCTAGTTGTTTCTTTGCATGCCATTTTTCTTCTAGTTTTCAAAGTTGACTAAATCTTCTCCAACTTTAGAAATAAATTTGCAATATTTATTTAATTCACTAGCCCAGTAGTCTGCCAATAGGCCAATAGGCCCATTGCTACTCATGGCTGCATGAACAACTAATAAGCAGTTCCCACTGAAAGACAGCAAGATTACAAGACAGAAGAGGAACAGGCATATGCAGGACCGCCCTACATTAAGGCTTGGGTAAAATAACACACTAAAGTCAGTTAAAATTGTGGTAGTCAAAGGTCATCATAGAGTGCCCAACCACAAGAGTGGCTCTTTCACTATAGTCCCTCTCTTTTCTCATATACTACTAGTCTAGTACTACTCATCTCATCATTAACCATCAAGTCATCATCATTCATGCATTTCCTTTTTCTCCCTTAAAAGATGTATGATGGTCGTCTGCCAAGGTTGTGTGTTGTCCATGTATAGTGTTTGTTTTAGTCAAACCTTTCCCTCAAATACCCTAACCCTCTTCCCCCACGCTGTGTGATTTAAATTGAGGTGTGACTAAATAAAATTAACACCAATAATTGCTCACACACTTGCTAGGGAGGATGTGGTGAACGCAACACTAACTCAAGGCTAGGCGAGGATCTTCTTCTGCTTGCCCACCCATGCTCAGTATTTACAAGTCAATAGTTTTTCCAGAGCAACATAATCCAAAATAATGAATTGCTTGCATCGATTCATCATCCTTACAGCACTAAAGGTTATGCTTGTCCACTTCATAGGCCGAGTCAACTATAGTTTGTAACATGTACTAGGCTATCCCAACTACCAATATGTTTTATTTTACTTCAGCATTGCTTATCATCATCATGGTTTCCTGTTTGGCAGTCTTCTTGTGTACTGTGCTTCTACTACTCCTTCCTGAGTCTCCATCAGGTGACTGACTGTCTCATTTCCTTTTTTTACAAATGCTACTGTCAGTGTCTACTACTTCTACCACCACCAGCATGGCATCTTGGGAAACCAAACCATCATTACCATGCAGCCATTGCTTTGCCTAAGTTTAAATAAACATCAATCACAGTTAAGAGAAGGAGTTTGGGGAGGCATAAATAATAATATGGAAATTAATTCATTAATTCACACACCCACACCCTTCCGAGTCCAGTTGCAGACTGCATAGACTAGGATGGGAGACTGAGAGTACTAGTAGGACAAGTCACTCACAACTGAGGGTACTGCATCTATCTGTTTGTGTTTAACACTATCGGCAGATTATTTCAATCATAAACTGGCTGCAAAGGAAACCGTGTGAAGTAAAAGAGTCACCCCTCCACAAAACACTTACAACATATGTAAACTTTAAATATAAATAACTTATTCCCCTAACAAAATAAACTAATGTAAAAATCCCACAACACCAGACCCACCCCTCTCCCTAACCCCAACCAATGTCCAAAGATAAATAGAGTCTAATCTCCACTTCATTGCCCATAATAAAAATAAACCCCTACTTTTCCCCAATGCCAAATTCCCACCCACCAAAAAAAAGATTTTAAAAGCTTTTGTTACCCTGCAGGACCTTTATCCACTCCTCTAGGCGCGCAATCTGGAGGAGCATGCAGCGCATGAATGCTTTACAGTTTCATCCACGGGGAGCAGCAGTGTTCAGTGAAGTGCGGCGGGTGGCTACCAGACTGTGGTGCCGTACCATTGTGGGGCCTGGCTGGGGCCTGGGGCATTGGACCGCCTCCTCCTCCTTGGCTGGAACCACCAGCCGCCGATATTCTTTGCTGATGGCCTCCAGCTTCCGGCGCCGGGCCATGGCTGCCAACTCCTTCCTGTTTGGTTGCGCTTTTGGTTGGGAAGGAGTAGCTATATCAATAAAGAAAAAAGAAAATTGTAACCAATACTCAAAACAGTAATACAAAATTAATTTGACACATAGGGGCACAGTAACACTAGCAAGCACAGTACATAACATTTGTGGTATGAAATGAAATGAAATACCAGCATTTGTAAAGCACATAGGTACCTCCGGAGAGGTGTCCCGGCGCTGGGAGCCGTCAAGAAGATTACATGGTGCTGGGATAACCTGCCACCGGCACCAGGGATCGAACCATGAACCCCGTGGTCCGGAGTCAGGCACCCTGGCTGCTGCGATCCTCCCACTTCCTAGGCCTCTAACATTTGTGGAAGTTTCAGGCATTACTAAAACTAGGCACTATGGAGTAGACAAGTCTTCTTCTTCTCTCTTGTTTAGCTAAACAAACCTTGTTGTAGGACTGCCAGCTCAGCCAGCTAGACAAACATACTTGTGTTGCAGACTCACGTTATTTTTCCTTACTACTGTCTGCAGGTGGGGAAGCTGTAGTCTACAACTAGACAATTATTTTATTTTTCTATTATGGGTGGCCATACTCTGTTACATCAATGGCAACTGCTCAATTTCACTTTCACTCTGACTAATACAACAAGGCAGATGATATCTGAACCAAATGGTCATTGATTATATATGGGACGACATGAGGTACTTTTGATTGATTGTGTAACCATTCAGCCGATAGGCCACCCATGGCAGGCTGACACAGTTGAAAATAAATGACATAGGTAATGAGTGGCCCTCGAAGTCGGAGGGAGGCGCTTGATAACAGACATACACAATATATATGCTGTGCTTGCAAACTACTGTGAGTCAAGGGAGTATTCTGAAAATACAACTTTGTTTTAAAAACCTTACCAAAAAACATTCCTGTTGTTTATCTTCCCGGCGATTTGAAAATTTATCAATCATGGCATTGCTCTTCTAGCATTATATTTTTTTTAATTCTAATCTTTTATTCTCCACTGCTTTGCTACTCTGGCGTAGTTTATTTTTCTTTTACATTCTCTTCAAAGACTCTTCATCCAGTGACAGTGTAAACCTATGCTATGATGATTGAATGCCAACCAGGCATCCATCCATTCAAAGTAAACCTTTCTATCATTCTTCTTAATCTCTCAACAAACCTTAGTTTCAACAACGGCATACATTTTTTTTCAAACCACCACCCAGGCATCCTTCCCTGCTTGCTTATGAGTTTGACCCATGAAACCCCCCGTAGGATTCTTCCTATCACCCATACAGTTTCACCCACTCATGTAGGCATATTTTCTTTCAGCAACCACCCATGCATCCAATTCCTATCAGCCACCTATGCATCCCACGCATCCTTCTCTGCAAGTCATATATTACATCTCGCTCGGCCTTCCTCCTTCCATCCTTTTTTCCCTTTTTGTTCAACCCATTCATCAAGGTCATCTGACTCTTAGTCTTCTCTATAAAACTTTCCCAGCTGAGTTGAAGTCACATAGAAGAGGCCATCAGTTACTCAACTCCTGTCGCTAATGCTATTGCTAATGCTAAGTAAAGGGTGTTTTCATCTTCAACCGTTGTTCAGAACAACTTAGTCTCTCTCAACAGTACAGTGTACACCCTTGCAGCGAGTGTGTAACTATTGTCAATAAGTAAGTAATATAAGTATAACTTACCACGCCCAGCACTGTTGCTGGCTCACCCACCCCTGCAGCAGCAGCAGCAGCCGCATCCGCTGCTCCATCCTGGCTGGCATCGCCTGCCTCGACACCGGGCAGGGCACTGGTGGTCGGTACGCCTAGAAAAAACATTAAACATTTTTTAGATGCCATACACGCCTCCCACTATTTATTCTTTTTCACTAGCAAGATTAAAAATAGTTAAAACAATACATATATACACCACATACATCACTAGTACAAATTGAGTACTAGTAGTATGTCCTATCCTATCAAAAAGAGTAAAATATCTGGTTGGGCAATTTTTTGGTGGCAATTGTCGAAAAGGCTCTCAAGGTTAAGAAGAGGACAACCCAAAGGACTGGACTCAGTGGCTAGAGCTATTGGTGAATCTGAGTTTTAAAACATTTTTAAATTAAGAGTGTCCAACTGGACAAGCTACAGACAGACTAATAGTAGCAGTACAGAATCAGAGGCAGGGATAACAAGAATTTGCAAACAGATAGATCAAAGAAGATTTGGTAAAAAATAGAATTAGGAAACGAAAATATAATTATTAATTTTAACAACAGGAGGACATGCTGGGGCCAGCAGCAGAGCCCTTGGTAGAGAAGCGGTGCTGGCCCTGGCAGGCATCTCCAGCTCCTGCCTCAGACCCCGTCATCTTCTTGCCCCTAGGTGCTGATCAGGTATATATAATAAAGAAAGAGACAAACATTAATGATTGGTGTGAAACAAATAAAATACATTTAAAAATGTTCTAAAAACATTTTTGGAAACATTTGCAATAAAATTGACATATCTAATCTGATCAACTAGTAGTATAGCGGACCGTCTAGTTATTATTTATAAATCCAGTGTTCCATTCTGATTCCAGAATCCTAAACCTAAGTACCACCTGACCCAGCCCACCTATTCCAAAGACATTGGAAATGAATTGTCAAAAATATATATGTTTCTTCTAAGTTTCAATCTCATTCGAAATCAATGAATCAACTCCCTTTGATGAGCCAATTGTTCACTGAGTCTGTATTTCCATTTATTTGAGTCCTCAAAAATGCATAGATGGATGCATGCATAAATTTGCATACACCAAATTGTTGGTTGGTTGCCTCTGATGCGCTGATGACTTAGTTGCTATGTTTCTCACTCGCTAACAAACTACAAAAGTTTCTACTAATGATTGGAGTCAGCACTCAGCAGACCATGACGTGATGGAGGACGCGTCACGCGGACCGCAAACAAATTACTAACTAATACTAAGTATTTAAACTACCTATCAATCCACCACTATCTTAGTGACAGGAAGACAAAGGAAAGGACTGGAGTCTCTCTAGCATTACCTAACCTAAGTTCTCTAAACTCTCTTACATAATCAGCCCAAGAGAGTGCAAAGTTGCAAACAATTAAGATTAGTAGCGCCAAGCACCTGTCTAGTGTCTAGAAGAATAACAATTACATAATATTTTTCAATGTAACTTACCTGCATGTAAGCAGCAGCTTTTTTGCTATTTGGGAAAAAATAATATTCACAATAACACAGAACAGAACACACAATACTACTATAATTAGCTACTCACCAAGCCCCACAACCTCAAAACCTAGCAGGTCCAGCAGGTCCTGCTCCTGGTCCAAGATGTCTGACCACCAGTGAGTCAGCTGGTTATGGGTGTGCCGGACCCCAGAGCAGCGAAACACTGCTTGGCACACCCTCACCCACCGGCGGTGATGCTGCTGGTGGCGTACCTGGAGCCGGGCCTGTCGCCTAGTTTAAGGGGAGGTGGGGCTGTACAAAATAAATGGGGCCGCCACCTCGGTGAAAAGGGCCCAGGGCGGTACCCCTTCCAGGCACCGTTTGGTGCAAAGAAGGCAGTGCTTGGGTGCAGGCACCTATACCTTCCCCTTACTACTAGCGATAGCCTCAGCCATGGTTCTGGGTTGGTGGGAGGCCGGAAAAGAAAACGTAGGAGTAAAAAATAAAGTCAGGAGAAAAAGTAGAAATAAAATGCAAACTGTACACTTAGGGAGAGAGAGGGATAGATAATAATTACAAAAGATCAGAAAAACAATGTAATTAACAAAGGATTGAAAAGACTAGAGAGGGATGAAAAACAGGCCCCAGAACCATGCAAAGACTAGGAAAACAAGATGGCAGCGCCCATTGGTGACTGTATGGTGCATGTTTCGCAATATTTCCCCCCGAACATGCAATCCACATTGCCGAACGTCAAAAACATCTCACGAGCATGTGGGAATAAGGGCCTCAGTGCGGGACCACTCTTATAGCTCCTTGTTTAAAATTTTTGCAAAGCAGTTGCCTTCCACATCCAGTAAGGCAATACGTGGGAAGTTGGTGGGGTTATCACAAGGTCACTTTTTATGGATTGGGGTAAGTATAGCGAATCTCCAACTGTCTGGCAATGTGTGTTCCATTGAGTAGTGTATAAAAAGAGGATTGAGAAGGTCAGCCCAGGCTTCTGCACCATTTCTAAAAATCCTTGTAGGGATGCCGTTTGGGCCGGTGGCTTCCGCAACTCAAAAAGAGGCGAAGGTTTATCTAATTGATGCTTTAGAGCAGGGGTCTCCAACCAGTAGCCGATGAGCTTCATTACTTCTCCTGCTACTTCTGAGTAGCTCACGTTTGTGCAACACAGATTGAACATAAAAAAAAATGATTTTACAACACTAATAATATTTTTAGCACTCAATGCGTTTCATGCAACATAAGTAGCTCTCAGTACAGAAAAGATTGGAGACTCTTGTTTAGGGAATATGATATTGGCCCACATTGAGGTAGTTTGAATTGAACTGGAGCAGTCAGAACATTCTTCAAGCAGTGCCTCCTGGTAGCCTTTTATGTTACACAGGCTCTACAGGTTCTGGATGTATTGCATCCACTGCTGGGCTGTTACCGCAGGAGAATTTTTCCTGGTATTTTGATTAAATTATTTGCTTACAAGGTTCAAACATTTCATTTGATCTTTTGTTTTTAAGCCCTCATATAATTCTACCCAACCCTATTCTTCATTTGCATGGGCAATTTCGAAGGCCTTTTGCCTATATACCTTCCTCACCTTCCCGATCTCCTTTAGCACACTAGTAGTGGTAGATCCTTTGTGCACCAACCTCCAGAGTTTATTTAGATCATGTTTCAAAGTACTCAATGCAGGGTTATTGGCTTCATTTTGAGGATGGGCACTACTCAATGTTCAGGGCTTATTTGCCAACGTTTTCAGTAATCTGGACAGTAGGGTCTGCCAGCTTGAAGTGGAAACTAGTCTTTTGAAAGCTTCATTTTGTAGCTCTTTTCTCTGCTCGGCCATGGTCCCCGCAGCCATTGTTATGGGCACTTACATTCTTTGCAGCCCACAAGTGCCAGCTTCTATTTCAACTACATGTCAATCAGCAATGTAGAAGAGCTAATTGTATGAGTATAACTGGCTGGTTGAGCGTTAATTCCTCTTCCATTTAAGAGTTTGGGGGTCCAAAGCATTTAAGGCGGAAGCAAACTTCTGGCCAGCATTGTCTCCCTTTATTTGACGTGTCACAATCACTGGGATATTCCATAAGTTATCCTCTTCTTCCGCAACAATATATTGTAGTGAACCGCCAAGATGTATAATTCTTGCGCGTATTGCCAGTGTAGGGTCTTAATTTTAAAAGAAATATCAAATATGACATTTCTTGTTGGGCTGCTTAGGATTTATATAGATGTTTCCTATAATGAGCAGTGGGTTGCTTCGACCCTTAGATAAATACAAGCCCCCAGGATATGTGCCATAATTGTCCTCACTATCAAAAGGGCTTTATGGACCAAGATTGAAACGCCTCCCAAAATGTGTCCACCTGTAATGGAAGGAGTGGCCAGTACACACATGTGGTGTGTGTGCCATATGACACTTTGAAATAAGCAAAAAGTGCTTTTTTCAAAGAATTACCAAATTACCACCAAAATTGGTTAATTGTGAGTTCCTATGCCAAATTCGCACAACTTAGGTGGTTTCTACATAAATGCAATCGCAAAATAGAGAATCAGTAAATTTGCGATTCTCTAATTTGTGATGCCCAAAAGGCCTTTTGCCATTCGCAAACAAGCCGATTTGGAGAATCTTTCAAGTCCAGAGTCCCCAGCTCAGGCAGTGATGACAATAGCTTGAATAAGTTGCTCCTGCTTAAATTTGAAATATTAAGATTTCTTTAATATTTTCAGTCTCTTGTAGGTCCCGCTTTCTGGAGGAGTCTAATGGATAGCAGTTGAGTTGAGAATTAGCTTTTCCATCATTTATTTGTATGGCGCAGATGTAAGTGGATGCAGCAGACTGGTCTCTCCGGCTGGGGGATCAAACAAGAAATTTCTGGGCTGTACTACCCTCCTCGGTCTAGTGAAACTGTCACCCCTTTATACATGTAAGACGATTCAGGCATTCGGCAGAAAGAGAAAATCTGAGTTTGACAGTTGATTGCCCCATTAACTATTTGGAGGTTACGGGTACAGTTGTAAGTGAAAGGCTGGATGACATTATCTCTTTCCACTTCCCAGAGTGGAATGGCCTCCGTCTGTGCCCCAATTGTCTTTGTTAATTTGCTTCTGTATAATGAAGGCATAGCTGTCCAGCTGTCCTTTTAGTCTCTGACTGATTTTCTTGTTGGGCTTTGAGGGAATGTAGAGAAGGGGTTGTTGGGTCCATTCATGATTCCAGTTCGCAAAGAGTTTCAATTTTTTACTTCCCCCGAATGCATATTGTATCACTTACTGTCTGGTTTTTTTTAATGGGGGGGGAACAGAGGATTAGCTAATTCAACTGTCAGATAACAGTTTCTTAGTGAGATATTTTACTTCTCCTAGACAAAATCTCTGGTGGAAATAGATGTCTTTTTCTGGATTTTCTGGGAAAAGGATAGAATTCTTTTTACATTTTTGTTTTTGGTGCTTGTTTAATTTCTTCAGGTGTTATCTATTCTTTTTAGAGAGTTTATTTGAAAAACTATCAGCTCGTGAAACAGAGCCCCATTGGGATCAACAATGGATGCTAGAGCATCTTCTTGATATGCATTCACTATCAGAGGGCAGATGAGGGTGTTCTGCTCTTCACTGTCGTCAGATTCCTGATCCTCTGAATTTGGTTTCAGTTTTTAGTCAACTTTTTGATGAGGAAAGGGGAATGCTTCCTCACTGGGCTAGGTGTTTTATATAAGGGGCCTTTCATTGCTGTTATGTTGTATGTTACTTGCTTTATATTCTCTAAGGAGATCCAACATAATTTCAGGTAGTGCAGAGATTTTATCGAGGATGAGGGAGCAATAGCACCACTCCATTGGCCTAACAGTCTGCTGCTGGGCATTTATTATGAAAGAATTTAGATCATCCAGTTGTGATTCAATATTTTTCCCCTTGTTTGCCAGGACTGTAATATTACAATCTGCCAGGACTGTAATATTAAAATCTGAGAGTCCCTTTTATCAGCATGCAGCATTGCCACCTGGCTCATGGTTGTTAATGTGCTATCAATGACCAACCACCGGTTTTGAATCTGTAAGTCCATGAATGGTGTATCATAGGTGGACTTTCGTTGTAAGCTGTTGAGCCGGGAATATCAACCCTATCTTTCTGTAATATTGGTGCATTTTTGCCCCTAAGAAATTCTGTGTCCAAGCGGGAGCTAGGCTCCTTCTGAGACCCTTTAGTGGCTGAGTAATGTAATTGTTAATTTTTCCCTTTGATTGTTTTAAATTACTTGACTAGACATCAAGAGGGTCCATTGCCGTTAGCAGTTCTTCATCTCTCATGTACAGTTCCTCTGTTTTTTCCAGCTTCATGAGGCGGCTTCTCCACCCATTCAATGGGAGCATAGCTATATTTCTTCATAAGGATTCATTAGAAAACATCTTCAGCTCTTCCACACGTGTGGATGCTGAGTTGTGAAACGAACCAGATCAATGGTGTCTAAGAGAGACAGAATGTTGGTAGGAACCCCGCACTCAGATGGCATAATAGAAATCGTCCTTGATAAGCTGGAACAAATATGACTTCTGGTGAGAGGGGCCAGGGCGGGAAAAGTGACTGGCCTTCCAAATCTGTGCCTTTGCCTATTGTGTGTAGTGAGAGATTAAGGGTCATTGCTTGAGAAGTAGAATTATGGTGATCGCTTCTGATCTCCACCTTGACTGACCCTGCCCTCTCAATTTGAGCAGGTTCATATGACAGTAGAATTCCATCTGAATGACTAGCTGGACGTTCCTCCTTTTGCTCCCAATGGTGGTGGGGCTCTGTAGATGATTGATTTTCACCTTCCACTATAGTTGATATGTTCTTGTTATATCTCAGAATTTGTGGGCTGGGAGAGAAGGTATCTGTGTCTGCTAGCATACTGTTTATTGGTTTATAGTATTTATTTATTCCCCCAGGGGGGCATTGCCTCGATGGCCTGAGGCTTTATAAATATAGACCCCCTATGTTTGTGAGAGGGGGGCTCGCTGGGTTTTATTTTTGTGGGGATTGGTCTTTCCCCTGCTTTTTTAGCTGACCCTGTGGAATGTGCTCCCAGAAGCAGTGAACTCATTGTGCGCATTTCACCCTGACCTTCCTTATTGGCTATCGGGGTTAAGCGACCCGCCTTTAAGTGTTAATCATTTAGTTGCACGTTATAAGATGCCCCCACTCCTCCCCAGTGGTAAGTAGTAAGTGCAGAGTGATGCTGAGGAGGGGCACAAGTACGCCAAAAGGAGAAACTGGCAGGAGCTACTGCCTGAATTCACCAACAAGAGACCAAAGTTGAGCCTTGGTACCTGCTGCCTCCCTGTCAGCAGAAGGGTCAACAGCACCAGTTCTCTCCACTACTTTCTGGATTTCCGAAACAACCAGTCGGCTCCCCAACCCACCCCCCTGCTTTCCTCAGGCACACAAAAAAGAGGAGGAGTGGCCGTCTTCCCCATTTCCAGGGTCCTCACCAAACAGGGGGAGAAACAATGCAGGTACAAGTGGAATTTCAAAGTATGGTGGGGGAAGCAGACCTCCATAGGTACACGCCGCACCCGTCAATGCTGGCCGGCTCCGCATCAAACGCAGCAAACCGCAGCGATAGCCCCTCCTCCTTTTGTTCTGCTGCTCTGCTCTGTCTGACCCCCTGGTCTGTCAATCTCAGGTGGCCTGGGGGGAGCCACAGACCATAGGCCTCAAAGCCTCCGACCACCCAATTCTTCGTCGCCATGCAGTCGTGCAACTCCGGCTCCAGCTCCGGCTCTGGCAGCAGCAGCAACGCAGACCGGCAGACTGGAAGTCACTTGGAAAGTAAATTGCAGTTTCTAGAATGTGATGTGAACTTCTGATCTACTGGTTCTAGTGAGTTTCTATTAAAACTCTGCTAAGAGAGTGTTGGGAAAAGGAATTAAACATAGTGTAGTCTGTGTTTTCAAAATTAGAGGTGTTAGGTAATTTTTAACACCTTGCGTGCGGGGCCAATTTCCCCCCGGTGCTGGACATTCCATAACTGGGTGTGGTTGTGACAGAACCATTCCGTCATCCGCACAGCTCAACCGTGAGGCATGACGGAATGGTTCCGTCACAAGCATCGAAGGGGTTGAAGAATGAAGGCGGGATCTCCTAGTGAGAACTTTTGTTATAAACTGTAGTGTAGTTTTAAAATATTAAATCTACTAGGCCAAATATGTATTTAGACCCTCTACTTATTTGTGAATTTGTTGTGAATTTAAACAGAGTGGTCAGCGCTGAAGGCTGCAAAGATTTCATGAATATGCCTAAATACTCTACCATATTGGGCTTCTTCACAGAAATGGAAGAAAGAGTTAACACACACTAGCCCTTCAGAAATGGAGTACCAAAAGTAAAGTATTAGAGACATGTTTTGATTTGCTGCCTTCAGCAGTATCAGAGAGTACAAAAAAGAAACAGTTGCCATTAATGGTTGCTTTGTATGAGTGGGTTGCCTTTCTTATGCTTAGTTTTCACTTTTTCTAAGAAAGTTCAATCTACCTAATAAGAACTAAAAACATATTTGCCCAATATATTCAATTTTCAGGTTGTAAGTAAGATATGTACAAAAGTGTTGCAACTATATAAGGAAATCTGAGAGTGGTTGTGTGAGTGTTTTTAAACTCTCTTTCTGGTTGTGTGAGTATGTTACAGTGTGTCTCAGGGTGGGTGAGAGTAGCTCTGTGACAAGTTGCTTAACAATGTGTTGCCCTGGAACTGTAGATTATTCATATTGCATTGTGGCATTGTCTAGTTGTTATAAAAAATTGCTTGCTAACCTTTAAACTTCTACTATTTAAGGATGTAATATTAGCCCTGCAAAGTTGTACAGGTCCATGTGTGATGTGCTCAAAATGGCTGGCGACCATTTTGTGTAGGCAGCCAGGGTGCTTTTGCCATTGGTCTGCATGTGTTCATTGTTGAGGCCATGCCTCCTTGCTTGCTGCTTGGCCATTTTGTGTAGCCATCCAGTGTGCTTTTTAAACATAGGCCTGTATATGTTCTGCTCTTTGTCATGCCCATGCCTCCTTGCTTTCTGTTGTTGGTTGAGTAAGTATTTAACCTGCTCCCAGGGATGTGGCACCACCACCACTGCCAGCACCAGCTCTTAAATGTGTTATCCCGAAGTGATCTAAATCCACCCCTAGGTCAGCAGACGTACTCACTGAAGAGAGACAATCATCGACACACCCACGTACCTGCAGTTCCTCAGGTATTAGCAGTGGCAGTTTACAGTTAGCAAGGAGGAGGACAACATTGCAATATTCTCCATTTGCGATGCTTTTGTTTGTCGAGGTAAGTTTAGTACACACTATAAAAATGGGAGCCATACGACCCATTTGAAGAAACATCTCACACTCCGCTGGGAGGAGCACCTTAATCAACTTTCTCCACGTGAATGTGGTCAAGGGATGTGAAAGGGGAATCGGCTCCGGAGTCTCTGGTTAGAGTGGCAAGTATAGGTGATGAAGAACAACAGGGTGGCATCTTGATGCAAAGCAGCCCTGTCCTCAGCAGTGCTGCAGTGTCACCCATCTCAGCAAACTCGCAATGGCAGAAGAGTCAGATGGAGACACCACAACAGCATACAATATTGATTCTGTCTGGAATTCACCTGTATCAGTGGCACCCCAAACAAAAAAATCCAGGCACCTACTATGAGCATGTTTATGCAGGAGGGGCCCTACGAACGCAACCACCCAATGGCACATTTATACAATGGATAGCTTTTAAAATGGCCATGCCTCCTTGCTTGCTGCTTGGCCATTTTGTGTAGCCATCCAGTGTGCTTTTTTTCCATAGGCCTGTATATGTTCTGCTCTTTGTCATGCACATGCCTCCTTGCTTTCTGTTGTTGGTTGAGTAAGTATTTAACCTGCTCCCAGGGATGTGGCACCACCACCACTGCCAGCACCAGCTCTTAAATGTGTTATCCCGAAGTGACCTAAATCCACCCCTAGGTCAGCAGACGTACTCACTGAAGAGAGACAATCATCGACACACCCACGTACCTGCAGTTCCTCAGGTATTAGCAGTGGCAGTTTACAGTTAGCAAGGAGGAGGACAACATTGCAATATTCTCCATTTGCGATGCTTTTGTTTGTCGAGGTAAGTTTAGTACACACTATAAAAATGGGAGCCATACGACCCATTTGAAGAAACATCTCACACTCCGCTGGGAGGAGCACCTTAATCAACTTTCTCCACATGAATGTGGTCAAGGGATGTGAAAGGGGAATCGGCTCCGGAGTCTCTGGTTAGAGTGGCAAGTATAGGTGATGAAGAACAACAGGGTGGCATCTTGATGCAAAGCAGCCCTGTCCTCAGCAGTGCTGCAGTGTCACCCATCTCAGCAAACTCGCAATGGCAGAAGAGTCAGATGGAGACACCACAACAGCATACAATATTGATTCTGTCTGGAATTCACCTGTATCAGTGGCACCCCAAACAAAAAAATCCAGGCATCTACTATGAGCATGTTTATGCAGGAGGGGCCCTACGAACGCAACCACCCAATGGCACATTTATACAATGGATAGCTTTTAAAATGTTAGCGCTGGATCTCCTTCCTTTTTCTTTAGTGGAAAGGGTGGGTTTTTTAGAGTTAGTGGTGGCCATCTGCCCAAAATGGAAAGTTCCCAGCAGGACCTACTTTGCCAGAGTGGCTGTTCCAGTACTCCTTCATGATGTGCTGGAATTGGTTGAAAAAGCTTTCCAACAGGGTGCAGTTCAGGCTATCCATCTGAAGAGAGACATGTGGACCAGTTGTCAAGCCACTGATTACATGTGTATCAATGCACACTGTATCTCTTTTGAGGGGGTATGCAACATATATCTTCTGGTCTCAGCACTGAAGGTACTTCTAAGGGTGTTCGGTGGCATGCAACTGTAGCCTTGGTCACCATGAATAAATCCAATACAGCTGCAAACATCTTGGAAACCTTTACCAGCATGGCATTAATATGGCTGCGGCCAAGAGGTCTCAGAATTGGGTTTGTTGCCATTGACAGCAGTAATAAAGTTAAGGCCATGGCAGATGGTTGCTATTTCAGGGGCCTGTGTTTGGTATATTGCATCTAGAGCATGGAATAAAGTTGAAGGGACAGCTTTGAAGGAGCTTCTAACTGCCATCAAAAACAATGGTCCGAGACCTATTCCTTCAAAAACTGAATCAATCAGTACCAAATCAGTGTTTCTATAGCATTTTCAGAGCGTGTCCGATGGATCAGCTCTCACCAATCAATGCACATAGTACGCAAAAAGAAAAAGAAAGCGCAACAGCAGCAATTACAAAAACAGAGACAATTGTAATTAATTGTATCTCAATTAAATGCGAAAGAATCACAATTATCAATTTAATAGAGGTAAGAAGGTTGCCCTAAGAGAGCGTGCAAAGAACAAGGGGTGATTGGGAAAGTGTAAGGTGGTTGGGAAAGAAGAGATTCAAACAAATAGTAATGTAAAATTATTCACAAAGATGCTGTACACAGGACCGGTTACCCAGTTCACCGTCCTACAGTAACCTGGCCTCAAAGCTCAATTATATACACATTTTACAAATATTGGACATGGCTTCAATAAATGTTTGCCATGAAAAAGTGTAATAGGGTCCAGGTTTCAGAGCAAGGGCGTCGACGTTTCGACTCATTTTAGGGCCTATGGGTAAGTTGGACCTGGGCCATGCGAGTCTTCGTCAGGACTAGAAAGGGGGGGAACCAAGGGTATTTGATGACCCCTAGGGGAGGGGACCAAGTGGTGTATCTTCACTAGGTTTCCCAATGTCAATGTTAACACCTTTATCAAGGATGTGAGAGTCTAACCACTAATTCTCGTGGCGGGGCACCTGCCATTGGGAGTGGATGAAGCGTCTGTAGTGTATACAAATTGGCTGGAACAAGCCTGCAAGACTTTAGCTCCAGTTAAGACTCTTCGCTCTAAAAGATTGCAACCTTCAGCGCCATGGTTTACAGAGGATTTGAGAAATCAGAAACTCTTGTATAAATGGCTGGAGTGGAACTGGAAGAAGGGTAATGGAAAAATTGATAAAACACTGTATAAGCTCAGTCTGCAAAACTACAAACTGCTTATTTTTGCCGCCAAACAAAAGTACTTTGCAATTCGTATTGATTTGGCAAAGAATTCAGCAAAAGAGCTATTTAGAACTGTTTCTAATCTGGCTTCTCCAAGTCCAGCCAGAGTTCAGTCCAGCCAGGAACTTTGCGAAGATATTGCCAAGTTTTTTCTCACCAAAGGAGAGTCCATCTTTTGCGCTTTCAGTGGGTCGGGTTCTGGGGGGTATGTGCAACTGCAGAGGAACCAAAGTTAACAACAGTTCCCACTGTCAACGTTCGAGAATTTCTCACCAGTGTTTCTTGAAGACATTCAAGAGCTCCTCACGGCTACAAACTCAGGGTCACCTTATGACCCATGTCCAGTGGCAGTGGCCAAGCTGACTCCGATCCCTATCGTGTTGTTGCTATTACAATTTTTAATGGCATGTATGTAACTGGGCAGTTTCCTACATGTTGGAAATTAGCATCTATTTTGCCCCTATTAAAAAAACTCCTCTCTGGCGCTTATTACTAGGGCATTTGGATTGGCCTGACATCATATGCGGATGACCACCCACATTGTGGTGTCACTGCTACCTGGAGAGGAGGCAGGTTTAGACAATCGATTCCAAGAGTGTATGTTATCAATGGGGAATTGGATGGCAAAGACCTGCCTAAAACTCAACACGGGTAAAACAGAGGTCATGTTGTTTGGAAACAATATTAACTTCTGGACTCCAAATTGATGGTCATGGTCGATGGGTTCTCTCCCCTCACCCACTAATAAGGTGAAAAACGTAGGTGTGATAATGGATGAGGGTCTTACCTTAAGTCAACAGGAAAAATTCAGTGGCATCTAAAACCTTTTCTGTGATCAAAACATTAGGAAAATATTGCCGTTCCTGCCCCCAAGCAGTGGACAAACAGTGGTCGTGACTCTCGTTATGTCGAGATTGGACTACTGTAATAGTTTGTACCTCAATGCTCCACAAAGACTCCTAAATAAACTTCAAACACTGCAGAATCCAGCAGCCAGACTGCTTTCAGACACACCTTGGTTTGCACCCATTACTAAGGAAATAAACAAATTGCACTGGTTACCGGTTAGGAGCCAAGTATGCTTTAAAGCCCTGTGTCTAGACTTTAAGGCGCTGCACGGTTCAGGACCTGACTAATTAAAACAGTATTTCCACTGGTACACACCAAAAAAGGCCACTTTACTTATTAGGGGCTAGGCTGGTCTCAGTGCCACGCATAAAAAAAGTTTGATGGGGAGGCAGAAGTTTTACCTACTGTGCGGCCAAGGTATGGAATGACCTGCTGTTCCAATTAAGATGCATCACAATTTATTTATTTATTTTATTTATTTATCCATTTATAGAGCGCCTGGTTACACCGACGGTGTGTCCTCGCGCTAAGACTCAGAACTCAGGACAAGGTGAAAAGGAGAGAGATGCCGTCGTCTGTTACACCTGTTGATTATACGTCTGCTAGTCAGCCTAATCGTCCTTCTTTTCAAATAGCCATGTTTTAAGTGGTTTGCGGAATTTGCTTTCACATGTCTCTGATCTCATATTTATTGGAAGGGTGTTCCAGATCTTGGCTGCACGGTATCTGAAAGAACGACCCCCCATCCTGTCTCTGGATGGGGGGTCTTGAGACCCTCTGGGTGAGTAGTGCGCTTTATAAATGCCTGAACTTGAACTCTGTAGATTCTTGGTATGGTGACCTTGGATTTATCCATAGATCTTAGATTTTGTCCAGGGATATAATGAGTTAATAAAGGCCGCAAGTATTTAGGGTTGTTAAGTGTCAAGATCCAATGGCAGTAGCACATTGCCTTAAAGAGCACCCCTTTTTCAATTGGCAGCCAGTGCAGGCTTACCAGTGCTTTCTTCATATTAGTTTTTTTTTTTGGTAGTCTAAGCACCAACCGGGCAGCTGCATTTTGCACTCTCTGCAGTTTTGCTAGGCCTTTCTTTGTGGCCCCCAGGTATAGCACATTACCGTAATCCAGTTGGGAAGTGACTACGGCACGTACTATCGTTTTTCTTGCTACGGGCGGGAGGAGATCAATGATCTTTTTCAGGGTTTTTATGGCTCCATAGCATTTTCCGCTACTTTCCTGATCTGGTTATCAAAAGTCATCTTCTCGTCTAACCAGATTCCCAGATTTTTGACTTCTGCCTTGGGTGTGGGTACTATGCCTAGGGATCCGGGCCATCATGCGGAGGACAAGATGGATGGTGCCTTACCCACAATCATTACCTCTGTTTTGCTTCCGTTTAATCCCTGTCTTCACTCTCTCTCTCTTCCTTCTTTAACTTTTATCTCTCTAACTCTCTCTCTTCCTTCTCCCTTTTTTTCCTTCCCTCTCTTTTTCTCTCTGGCTTTTTTTTCCTTCTCTATTTCTATGTGTCTCACTCCTTTGATAAGTGCATTACACACATCATTATTTTGTGCTTTATTTTCCAGGCTCTGTCGTCGACATCCATGGTCCCCACAGGAGTGTTCTGCCTTGTTGTTCTGCATTATTTTTGTTAAATTTTGTTTATTAGTTTATCATTCATATACAAATGTTAATAAAAATATAAAGTTTGAAAATAGTTTATCGTTTATATATAAGTTTATAAAAAACAAAGTTTAAAAAAAAATATTACGTTTTTGGTTGTTTTCTTAACTGCTGTGTGCCTCTTTCTTGTTCTTATTACTGTTATTTGATGGTGTCCACCATGGTGTTAAATTTTGGGGCACTTATCATAGGAATACTGGTGATGTCTGCAGTTTGCACCAACTTTTGAATAGTGTGTTAGATTTATCTCAACTTTACTTGCATTAAAGTGCTGATAATGAAATGCAGACTAGCCGTTCCCTTGCAAAAAGACACGAGGTGCACCTTTGCGATTTATTCTAAATACTAAAATCATGTATTGAATTGCACTGAGGTAGTGGCTGCACTTACAGTGTGCACACAAAATCAATGAAGAAATCTCATTGTATTTATATTGATTGGGAAAAGTGTGTCAGGTGCTGGATCTTGATGGGATACACTGCCCAGTTTGTATATTGTTCTGCACATGAAAAAATCACATCACAACTTTCACAACAACTGCAATGCGAAACAAATTCCAGCGATAAGCCACATTAGCACCAGGGATTTTACACCTGCTTATTGCTGGTGTTATGCAGGATGACTGCGGGCAGCATGAAAGGGAATACAGCCAAAAGCCACACCAGAACACAAACAGGTGCCATAGAATCAATGAGTATGATACAAGGATACCCATGAGAGCCACAAGACTCACTGCAACAACCCCAGGACTGCCAACACCCCCCAAACCTGCATCTGAGCAAGTGTGTCCCTGTGGTCATTGTGTTAGCATGATAGGCACGGGCCCTGCAACATCACAGTGTGCTGTCACCTCAGCGTTGACAGTGACCCTGGACATGTAGCTACGCACACATCTTCCTGTATGCACAACTGGCGTGTGCTGGTAAGGTGTACACAGGTCAGCGCAGGGGTGTGCCTATCCAGCAAGGGGAACGGGGTGTCTCGGACAAGACTGTGTACAGGAAGGGCGGTAAGTATGTCTCTGTGTTCTGGTGTTGCCTGCCACAAGGGCCGCAGCAGTCGATGTTGTAAAGTGGCATGCACCACCTCCAAACGGCACTGTCATGGTGTAGTTAGAATGCAGCAGGACATGCACAAATAGGCATTACAATGGTGTGCCGTATGAGTGCACGAGATACAAAAGCGCACCATACAAAAGTGTGGGGGCTCATGAGAGGGAGGAGCAGTAGTTTGGCAACATAACACACAGTGAACCCGCCCATGTGCCACATACTGGGCATCTCATCCATGATGACCACGGTCGCAGACATCCCAAAACAACCACGACCGGCCTTTGTACACATCCTGTATGAATGCAGTGTGGTTTTCAGTTCTATGCTCGTTCATTGGTGTAATGTTGGCGGGTTGTGTGACTTCTGCTCCTTGTTGGTGTGTTTCATTTTGGCCATTTTTTTCTATACTTGTGCTGTACTTAATTGTGCCATTGTGCCCATCTTCCCCGTCCCCCCACTCCCCGCTTCTTCCTCTTCCTGGTGCTGTTGTGTCTATAATTTTGTTGCTCCACACATGAATACATGTAAAGAACAAATTAGAATAGTTCCTTGATTCTTTTAGGTTTCAAAACTTCTCTCTATTGGTTTCTTTTTCATTTTCCATTTAATATTCAACGACACATAGAAGTCAGAAGTGCAACGTATTCTATCAACCCACTTTCTAGAACAGTCTACAACACGTGCAGGTTAAAAGTTTATACATTTTTTAAAATCTAACGATATTTTTTTGCAACATTTTCTCAAACATTTAATGGCACCTGCAGGTTAAAAGTTCACGATTGTTTTAGGTTCGAACAGTGCCTTCCAAATTAAAGTAGCAGGTGTGGTTGAGTTGAGCAAATGTTATCCTATGATATGTATTCCACGTTGAAACAGCTTTTTCTTAACCAATCGCAAAGATGCTTTTCCACAACACGAATGTGGACCCTACTTTTAAAAAACAATGCTTTTTATCTCCCAATCACGTATCATTTTGTATGGCAAAAAAAGTAGTTCCCCATCTTTAAACATATTTCTTATTCGACGAAGGAACTGCATGAGCTTCCATACCTTCAAAATGCTAGTGTGGATCGTGGGACATAGCTATATTTTCTGGTGCAAGAGGTATGCAGAACAAAGACGTATTGACTTAGACCAAGATTCACAAAATGTGGACATTAAATTGTTTGCACAGAGTGGATTGAAGTGGCACCAATTGCTACCTTTGGTTTAAACCTCTTTGCATCTTCCACACACAGACCTCATGATTGTGCATTGTGGTGGAAATGACCAAGGCACATTCACTGGAGTAGGTTTGGAAATGCTTATGAAGGACACCTTTGGACAATTGATGTTACTTTTTACCTCAAACATGTTTTGTATATTCCAATATATGCCAAAGACAGAAGTGGAAATGTTCAAAACAATATTGTCCTCAAATTGAAAAATCTAGGAAGAGTGTCAACAAATCTGTGCCTGCATACCTCAGAGACCATAGAATGGGGTTGATTTACAACAACAACATACGTTTTGATATCTACAGAAGTGATGGAGTACACTTCACAGATCAAGGAAACAAAGTTTTTCTGAATAACCTGAAGTTGTGCATCCGCACCTACATGTAGCTCCAACTAATAAACACAAGGGCTCTTTTTAGAGCCACCCTATCACTGACAACTTATGCCCTCTATTTTAGGGCCAGGTAACGGCAACTCCCGGACCCTCGCCAAATTGTATTCTCCACACAGCTGTGGAACAGCGGCCAGAAAATCTCACTCCGCAGCACAGACCTCTCGCTTTGATCACCAGCTCTAGCGACAGCTCAGGATACCACCATAACACTATGGGCAATAGCTCACTTAATTTCCACACCAGCCCCCAGCACATGCAGACCCGTAAAAGTGAGTAGTTTGCACTTTACAAATACCAGATTGAATTAAAATGGCAGAATTGAACTTCACACTCCCTCTGTAGCACCCCCAATCACCCTACAGACAACACACTGTTTAAAACAAAAGTTCCTCCACTACTTGGACACGTGTGCTGCAGCGGCCAGAAAACATGAGCTAAGAGCACAGTGCTCATGATTTAATCCCCTGCTATGGCAGCACCTCAGCTCAGCACCAGGTGACTCTGGGCAATAGCTCACTTAATAGCTCACATAATTTCCACGCCGGCCTTGAGGGCCTTCAGACCCATAGGGGTGAGTAGTTTGCGCTTTACAAATACTTCAAACTCCCTGTATAACACCCCCTAAGCACCATACAAAAGTTACAATGTTCGAAACAAAAGTTTCTCCGGGTAGGTATAACTACATGCTGACACTACTTGGACAGATGTGGCAGAGCAGCCAGAGCACATGACTTCATAGCATATGACACACAGTTTGGACTCATGCTTTCATCCCCGAGTCCAGCAGCAGCTCAGCTTAGCAGCATGAGACTCTACACAATACCTCACTTATTTTCCGTAGCCCAGCACTTTCAGACCGGTAGGTATGAGTAGTTCTCTTCGCACCCCCTGTATAGCACACTCTAAACACCCCACAGAGGTTACAGTGCTCCTACCCTCCTCTTTCCTACTTTTTTTGGACTTTTCCCCCTTACTCGCTTCAACGGAATCACAAAATGGCACCCAACACTTCCTAGTTGCAACCGCTCACAGCGCTCGCAACCAATAAGCACCAAGCTTGTGCTAGTAACGCCTCAGCCAATGAGATGGCAGAATTCCCAAATATCGATATCTGTAAATTTAGATATTTCTCAAAAACTACTGAATGGATTCACAGCAAATTAACAAAAGCGTTCGACCTGTAGCCTTGTCTAAAGTTTCCTATGGCAATTGCAAGGAGAAAACACATTTTGTGACCCCCCTTTTATCTCGGCCTCCTCTTGATGAGGTTCCGAAAACCATCTGAACGGAACTCCTTGCTCCAATATTCAAGCCACCACCCCAGGAGTCTTCGAGATAATTTGCCTTACGGACAGTTCCTTCGAGTGCGAAGGAATTGCAGCAAAAAAGATGATTACATGCTACAATCAGGAATACTAATGGAACGACTCCTAGAGAGAGGCTATCCCAAACGTCTCATCAAAAGGGCCAAGAAGAGAGCCTGGTTTTGCCATCGAGATACATTGTTGGAACCTAGCACACGCACAGCCCAATCTGAGAAACGCATGATTTGTGTTACAACTTTCTCTACAAAAAGCAATGCCATTAAAAAGTTGATCAACAAACATTGGGGGCTCATCGCTGAAGATCTAGAGATCACCTGTGTACCCATGCATGCTTTCAAAAAGGCAAGGAATGTGAAAGACTATGTTGTGTCATCTTTTTTGGAAAATCCTCCTGAACCGACTTTGGCATCGTGTTGGAATCAATCGCCAGTCGTGGGACATTTCAGGTGTGGCAAATGTAAAGCTTGCCCGTCTACTATTCAGTCTAAGGAATTTGTCTTCAAGAACCACCGACATGCATATAAGGACCACACAAACTGTAACACGAAAAACGTGATCTATGGGATCATCTGTCCCTGCGACTTAATATATGTCGGCCAAACCCAACAGTGTGTGAAAACCAGATTCCTTTCTCATTGCAGTAGAATTAGGTGTAAGGTGGTGGGGGCTCCCCTTGTTGAACACTGTGAGAAATATAATCACCTGCCAGAAACACTAAAATGGGCGGTTTTGGAACACATAACACTGGGCCCTAGGGGTGGCAATCTATCCAGCATCTTAAATACCAGAGAGATGAAATGGATATATATCTTCAACTCCGTTGCAGAGGGTCTCAATGAATCTGAAAGTAGCTTTGCGCAACTAGCTAACCTCTGAATGTGTTTTTTCTGAATCAGTATTGTGGTTCCACACTGTGACCTGTTATAAATCCTATACACCAAGTATAACTGTCAATCAAATATGCATATAATGTGTATGAGTTTACACCTTCCTGCGAGAAAGGTGCACTCACTATTAACTCACGGTTACAGGCCCTAGGCATGAAGTATAATTATTAATGGGAAGGACATATAATATATATGACATCCTCCTGTGAGAAAGATGCATTCACTAATAACCCATTCCATCACTTTATGCATGAACGTGTGAGTTTACACCATCCTGCGAGACAGGTGCACTCATTATTCCATTTATTGTCTACTTATCCAACCAGATAGAAAATCTTTGTCCATACTGATCCTGAGCCTTGTATCATATGAAAAACATGAGTCTATATTACTCCATGGGACAGGTGTACTCATCCGCTAATACTAAGTTAGTAACTCCCTCTGTGATGTATGTCACGCTATACGCGGGTATGCTATAAAACTATGGAACAGGAGGCAGGGATATAACTATGTTGGGTAATGTGTGTTTATGTTGATGTTAATTATTTAATTCCAATTATTTGTGGAATGTAAGGAACCAACTATATATATATATTTTTCAAGCATGCTAAAAGTACCCAAGATGAGGCATTTATCTATACGGAATCTAATTTGCTCTTGGACCATTTTGGTGGGTCGGATTGCCTAACCGGTTGCGCATTCTCTTTTTTCACGGACGCCCTTTTGGGTGCGAGCGATGTTTTCCTTTGCTGTAGTCCTAATAATGGTTTGGACTACTTGGTTAGTCTTTCCTCCATCTCGGAGGCTCGTGGGAACGGGACTCCGCCCACTGCTACCACCTAACCAGGAAGTAACGCATAGCAATCGCGGCTGGTTTCACTGCCGAGATTGTGGCTACCGGAGTCTTTGGAGATTCACCCTACAGGTAAACGGCTCGGATTTTTGTATTATATTGTGCTTAAAAGACAGTATCAATATGGGATGGGACGGCGAGAATGCTCACTGGGGCCGTTTTTCTAATATTCCCTAGGGGCACTAATTTGACATTTACTCAGCCATCAGTCCCCTTGTCCGCGTTGGAAATCGACATGAAGTGAAACGATCGTTTTTCCATTTGATGGCGGCAGTCTGGCCAATTTCTGCAAATACATTTTGCACTTAGGTATGTGCTGTATCTTACACACGTTTGTTATTGAGTCCTTTCAGTTTTTTGAACCTTTAAGGCTGACATACCAATGCTTGTTGTTTCGTATTTTCTCAGGATCAAACAATACAACTTACCCAATATCTTCCGAATGAGGATTTTACTTAGGAACTACAGCGCTATTCTGACCAAATTTGACAATTAATGGTAAATTGCTTTTTATTATTATATCTAGCTTTACCCCTTCCACAATGATACTGACCTGCGCCACTTTTACGACCTGATAGTTTGTTAAGAATAATGAATACCCTTCTTCATTTATTTGGCCTTTAGCGTTAACTATGACGTGGACAATTGACCCCCGTTTGGTTATGTACTGCCTATTTTTATTTTTATTTTTATATTATTTGATACCTTTAGGCTCCAATTTGGAGGTAATTACTACCCTCCATCAAGGTACGACCCCGTAACCTAAGAACCTTTGTCTTCTATATCTTTCGGCTGTCTGATCATAGGACAAGTGGTAAGCATCGTCCTGTTGAGTATCGTTGAGCTTATTAACTTGGTTTGTAAATATTTTGGCTCAAAACTGCTTCTTTTTATCTCTATACCCAGACAGGATATTTTGATTGTGATTTTAGATGTGATACCAATCCGTGCACGTTGACGTTGTACAGCTACCACTGTACCACTGTGGTAAGCAACTTTTTGTCTATGCATTTAATCTAAGGGTGAGAGCCCCGTTTTTGGTATATGAGACGGTACCTTCCACTCTTTTTGAGTAATCCAGAGTTGTTTTCCTCTTTTTCTTCTTTTTTCCTGGCATAATCCTTGAAATAGATTATATGCAGATTCTTTTTGATCTATCCCGATAATCCATCCACCCCTGACTCTATATTCCAACTCGGAGTATTTTCTCGACAACACGTTTTTTAATAGCTCTAGTTACCCTTTCAATTGATCCACCGTTTATGTTTATTAATTAACATAATTGGTGTTTACTGAATAATGAAAACATTTTTCTACCTTGTAGGAGGTTGCCCGCCCACAACTTTATACTGTCCTGAAGAAGACCCACCGTGTAAGGACCAAATACCTACCTTTTTACGGGTCGAAACGTCGACTTTATTTAATACGACCAAATCCCCTTTCCCAAGCAGAACATTGACGGTTATCAGGGATTTTGGATCTGTGTTGCTACATTTAACAGTCTGACTCTTTTTGAGCGCTTTTTGTTTCTTGGTCCTTGGTGATCCAGGGGACCATGTGTATTGTTTCTTCAAAATTTGTAATATTTTGTGTCACCGAATGACTTTCACTGTTATGCGATCCCATCTTTCCCTCACTTCACCTTCACTCCCCCTTTTCCCGTTGTGAATGTGGGCACCTATGCTAATTGACATTGTGTCTCAGTTGCAATGAACCGTATAATATGAATAATATCTAATGTACAGAAAAATACAGAACTGATTAAACCGTTTTGTATGAAGTAACGGCTGTTCAAATTCTTTGTGAATGATTTGTTGAATTTTTATGTTCTTTGTCTTGGACCATTTGTCTTACATTCCTCTTGATGAAGCACCCACAAACTTTCAACATAGGAGTTGATATGGACAAAGAATTAGTTTGGAAAATTTCGTAAAGATTCATCAAACGTCACCAAAGTTATAAGCAAAACGAAAAATGTTCTTCCTATGGAAACTTGGTCCTAACTATAACTACCTATATATATATGTCCGGATACTACAGCATCTGCGGGCCATACTACATAGCGACCCAGCATATCCGGTTGCCCGGCATTTTAAGCGGGTACACAACAAGGATTTAAAACATCTTAGCTATTTTGTCATCGGAGCTGTACCAGTTTTGAAAAGAGGGGGAGATCAAGAATTACAGCTAAGAAAACTTGAGTCTCGATTTATCCTTGAGCTGGATAGTCGTTGGCCTAATGGGCTCAATAACATTGAAGAAATGCACCATTATTTATAAACATCTAGGTTGAGGGTTGCAATTTCCCAAATGAGCCAGTGGGTGTGTACTTACAGTTGCCTTCTTTATATGTGGACTCCGGCCCTCTAGTTAGGTTCCCTATTAGAGGGCACAATTCACTGTGTTTCCATTCGTGATGCCACATTATGAAGTTCTAGTGTAATGTTTGTGTGCCATATGATCTCTAAAATGTTCAGATTTCATGAGGGCTGTATTTTATCATACACTTCCTTCCAGACTAACAACACTTTACATATTAGATTCATCCTGACACAAGAGAGTCTAGTCTGTGTTTGCTAGGAAGAGTTGAAATGTACATGCTTGTAAATATTTGTATATCGATTTGTAGGTTTGCTCATTAATTTGTATTAATTTTTTGGTATAGGGGTCATTTTTGTATAATAGGCTTATTTTGAGTTTGTTGACTTTTGATAAGAAACTGTATGTGTGTGTATATATATGAAAAATGGAATTATTTTTACATATTTTCGTTTTTAAACAATTTTTGATATCCACTTTTACCATTAATAACTTTTTAGAGAACTTGTTAGATCTGTGAATCTATGAAATTGAAATAGTTAATCAATAAGTAGCATTAGGTATCTCTAGTTGTATGGTAACGCTGCTTCTCCTTGCACTTAGCACCTCCTATACATATTTCCAATTTGATGCACTTTTTTATACACTTATTTGCACTTTAGTCTCTCGCTGCTACAATGCATTATTTTGCACAAAATAAGTATATCATAAAATAATTGTGGTTGCCTGATAACCTTTCTTTTAAATGTGATCTTTTGAAGAGTATTGGATTTAACCAGGAATTGCATTGACTCTATGTACTATGTGTGCCTAAAAGCAAAGAAAGACTAGCGGCGGCAGTATGTTTTCACTATTTGTTGCTCACCAGTGATCCCCACTAGGGGGCGGTGATACTGTCACTATAAGCATATAAAAAAGCACTATTACCTTTAACATGTTGCAGCGTGATCAAGGGCTTTGCAGCTCGAAACGCGTCGCTGGTTCTGTTTCTGGAATAAATACCATCTGTTGCTGACTTTGCTGGTCCGTTTTCCTCATTTCATGCTGGCGTGGAGGCGGTGTCTGCGAGCGCAGAGCGTGTTGAGGAGGAGCTGTTAATTACATATTGAACGGAAGTGGATTTGCTTCCGTAACGGACCCCTTCACCGTAAGCTGACAGCCACCTTCAAATCAACTTTTACCGAGTCTCGTGTGGGAATTCAGGCGGCTGTCCCCGGGTGAACTGAGAGCTCGCCGTGACTGTGACTGGCGGTTGGAGCAGCCCTTTGGATCGCGCCGGAGGACGCGGGACACGGAGTGGTTCCCGCCATCTACGTGCGGTGAGTTTTTCTCTCAAAGCAATACTACCCGGTGGTGAAGTTTTCAAGCAGCATTAACAATAGCGGGCGGAAGAATTACGTTTGCCTGCTAGCTTTGTCCAATACTTAAAACAGAACACGTTAACAACATGAACGAGGAGGAAATTGACAAACTGCGGGAGGAAGCCGCTCTCACTTTGCTTGACAGGACAGACAATCCTTCTAACCAAACAAAAGCCTTATCGCAGGATAACTGCAATGTTACACAAACAAGGGACTTAAAATATCTGTTTAAAGAGTTAACAAAACTGCGCAAAGCTGAATGCACGAAATGGTGGGAGCATAAATCCCTCAGTAAATATGAACAAGTTGGTCGGGTCCCCCGTGGATTGCGCCTCATACTGGCACCTTGCTTTGATGACCCAGACCCGGCGATGCTGCAGGAGTGGGGGGAAAGCAACCTAGCGGCGTCTATGAATTTGGTTTGCATTCTAATTAAATATGCCGTAACTGACAGAGCAAAATTGCTGGACAAAATCAAAACTGTGGAAACTGAAATAAATGCTTGCCCAGATACAGCAGAAATTAAACAACTAAATGATAATATGAATGAACAGCTACGCAAGAATGAAGAAAAAATCAAAATCAGAAAAGCAACTAAATTCACTCGTGATGCTGATGATTATCGCTATGGTAGAATTTTTACATTTTCAAGAAAATACAATACAGCGAAAAGGCAAGCCTATACCAAGAGGAAAAATGCCATGGGAGGCAACACTGGCAACAGCAGCAATGTCAATGTAGCCACAAATGCTATCGCCATTGTATCAGGTGCTTCGACTAATGAGGGGGCGGAACGAAACAATGAGAACTCTTCCATAACTAGTTTTTCTAGCATTGATTCTTTATCATCTGGCTCTACTAGCTCAGATTTAAACTCAATGGGACTGGAAGCTTTCAATCTCCAGCAAGAAATGGACTTTGTGGTAGAGGAGAGATTGCAAACTCTGAGGTCATGGCAACCCAATTCACAAGCAGGCAAAGGAGGAACCAACGCAGGAAAGCACGCCGGCGCAGATCCAAACAGCGCAGGGGCGCAGCAACAACAACCACAACAGCAAAAGAAAAAGAAAAACAATTGGGGGAAACGTCAGTAGGTGAAAATACAATCATAAATTTATCCAACGTGACACTCAATAAAGCTGAGGAGCAATTGCTTTCACTTGGTTTGAACTATTCGCCTATACAGAGCCTGAACTATGCCATGACGAGAGTGGATCTTTTCCGTTTCATAAGGAAATTGAAATTAAAAAAACATTTTGCCTTGAAAAATGCCAAAGATCTTCACAAAACCAGCGATCTTAATGAGGAAACTGAGCCTAATGAACTATATAAATTATGTGCATCAGACACCCACACCTTTTTGGATGCAAACGAATTAATGGACTCGAGTAGCGACTTGGAATCAGATTGTGATGAGGCAACACAAAGTCGTCTAATGCGGGTACCCATTGCCCAAAAGGGTGCTGGTCTGAGTCCCTTTGCCAGTAAATCTAAATTCATTCCTTTGATGCCTAAAGATGCGATAGACACTTTTAATGACTGCGTTACCAACGACATTAAAAAATTGTACACACAAGTGAACAATAAACACCGAAAAAAAGAGATACATACAAAGCGTGCTTACAACAAATTGATAAAGAAACTGGAAGAAAACCCTGACATTGTGATAAAGAAATCCGACAAGGGGGGTAACCTGGTGATCTGGCCTAAACTAGACTATATTCGGGAGGCAAAGCGCCAACTCGAAGACCCTCTTTGTTACACTATATCATCACAAAAAGAATATGAAAATGCTATCACTAGACTCCACAAGATGTTAAACCAATGGAAAAGAGAGAGCCTGATTTCATCTGAAGAATACAAATTTATGTACGTTAATTTTCCTATCTTGCCCTCTCTTTATCTCATCCCGAAAGTGCATAAGGATGTTCAACCTATACCTGGTAGGCCCATTGTATCGGCCATCGGCAGCGTGGGTGAGAAGGTGGGTGAATATATTGACTTTTTCCTTCAGGATTTGGTGAAACATCTCCCCAGCTTCATCCGAGATACCAGTGACTTTATTACAAAAATTTCTACTATCAAGTGGGACAGTGATATGTGGCTTATCTCTTTAGACGTAGAGTCATTGTATACTAGTATTGACCATTGGCAAGGACTCTCCGCCGTACAACATTACCTCTCTAGCAGGCCAATTATGTATTATGAGCACAACAAAGTCATCTTAAGCCTTATAGAATGGTGTCTCTACAATAATTTTTTCTCCTTTGGCAAAGAAATATACAAACAACTGAGGGGAGTGGCGATGGGGGCCTGCTTCTCTCCTAGCTATGCGTGCTTGCACGTTGGCTGGTGGGAGGAGCAGGTCCTCAATGTTCGCCATAAAGCTTGTGTTGATCGACATGTTATGTGCTCATTAAGATATATTGATGATATCTTTATTGCATGGAGAGGCAGTAAAGAAGAAGAGCTCCAGTTCATCAAGGACATTAACAACACTCTATTCAATTTGAATTTCACAGCACATATTGATAAGACCAGAATTCAGTTTCTGGATGTTGAAGTGTATGTTGTTGATAATACACTACATACTACACTACATAGAAAACTGACAGCGGGCAATGCTACTCTGCACGCTACAAGCATGCACCCGAGACACACCATTTCAGGAATCCCGTATGGCGAAATTCTGAGACTTAAGAGGATATGTAGCTCCCCAGAAGATTACAACAACTGTGTAGGAGACCTCATGATGAGACTAAGAGCTCGGGGCTATTCGGATACTATCTTAAAAGCAGCCCTAAACAAATCCTTGTCTAGATCAAGGGAAAGTCTCTTTCCAACATCTGCGCCTAACACTGAAGATTCCAATATTATTGAGCCCCAGTTGGAATGTCCACGTCTAATCACTACATACAGCAGGGAGGACAGAAAAATTAGAGCCATTTTAAATAAGAATTGGCCAATAGTGTTAAGTGACCCAATACTGAACACTAGATTACCAGCTACCCCTACTGTAACTTTTAGACGTGCCAAAACCATGGGTAACTCTTTGGATAAACCAGCCCCTGAGTTAAAAGTGAAAAAACCTTGGTTACGTCCAACTAGAGGCTTCTATAGGTGTACAAGCTGTCGGGCTTGCAAATTTGGCACTACAACCACACACTACTCCACCCCTTTTAGCACTGTTCCTAAACCTATTACTGGTCACTATACCTGCAGGACAGATCACGCTGTATATGTCTTGGCATGCACCTGTGGGCTTAGATATGTTGGCAGCACTAAGCTCCAGGTGCATGTCCGGATACTACAGCATCTGCGGGCCATACTACATAGCGACCCAGCATATCCAGTTGCCCGGCATTTTAAGCGGGTACACAACAAGGATTTAAAACATCTTAGCTATTTTGTCATCGGAGCTGTACCAGTTTTGAAAAGAGGGGGAGATCAAGAATTACAGCTAAGAAAACTTGAGTCTCGATTTATCCTTGAGCTGGATAGTCGTTGGCCTAATGGGCTCAATAACATTGAAGAAATGCACCATTATTTATAAACATCTAGGTTGAGGGTTGCAATTTCCCAAATGAGCCAGTGGGTGTGTACTTACAGTTGCCTTCTTTATATGTGGACTCCGGCCCTCTAGTTAGGTTCCCTATTAGAGGGCACAATTCACTGTGTTTCCATTCGTGTTGCCACATTATGAAGTTCTAGTGTAATGTTTGTGTGCCATATGATCTCTAAAATGTTCAGATTTCATGAGGGCTGTATTTTATCATACACTTCCTTCCAGACTAACAACACTTTACATATTAGATTCATCCTGACACTAGAGAGTCTAGTCTGCGTTTGCTAGGAAGAGTTGAAATGTACATGCTTGTAAATATTTGTATATCAATTTGTAGGTTTGCTCATTAATTTGTATTAATTTTTTGGTATAGGGGTCATTTTTGTATAATAGGCTTATTTTGAGTTTGTTGACTTTTGATAAGAAACTGTATTTGTGTGTATATATATGAAATATGGAATTATTTTTACATATTTTCGTTTTTAAACAATTTTTGATATCCACTTTTACCATTAATAACTTTTTAGAGAACTTGTTAGTAAACACAGCTTAGATCTGTGAATCTATGAAATTGAAATAGTTAATCAATAAGTAGCATTAGGTATCTCTAGTTGTATGGTAACGCGGCTTCTCCTTGCACTTAGCACCTCCTATACATATTTCCAATTTGATGCACTTTTTTATACACTTATTTGCACTTTAGACTCTCGCTGCTACAATGCATTATTTTGCACAAAATAAGTATATCATAAAATAATTGTGGTTGCCTGATAACCTTTCTTTTAAATGTGATCTTTTGAAGAGTATTGGATTTAACCAGGAATTGCATTGACTCTATGTACTATGTGTGCCTAAAAGCAAAGAAAGACTAGCGGCGGCAGTATGTTTTCACTATTTGTTGCTCACCGGTGATCACCACTAGGGGGCGGTGATACTGTCACTATAAGCATATAAAAAAGCACTATTACCTTTAACATGTTGCAGCGTGATCAAGGGCTTTGCAGCTCGAAACGCGTCGCTGGTTCTGTTTCTGGAATAAATACCATCTGTTGCTGACTTTGCTGGTCCGTTTTCCTCATTTCATGCTGGCGTGGAGGCGGTGTCTGCGAGCGCAGAGCGTGTTGAGGAGGAGCTGTTAATTACATATATATATATATATGAAGTCTGGGAGTTGCAGTACCTACAACACTGCCTCTGATGTGCGGTCATGTGACTGGGGACTACAAGTGCTTCCACCAATGGGATGGTACAGGACTACTTAAAACGTGGGTGGGGCAGCATCCTGTTGAAACAGCGGTATCCAAAGAAGGCTGTTTGAGCCGAAATGCATCATGCCCTATGCTGTGAAATAAAAAGGCTTCCGACGATATTCCCCGTGTGGCCTCTACCTTTCTTGACTGGAGGGGTTTTGTGTATATATATATATATATATATATATATATATATATATATATATATATATATATATCGACTCCAAACTTCCCCAGTGTGCTTGTGCACAGACAGGAACACAGACACAAAATATGGCCGGAATAACAATTATTTTCGATTAATTTATTTTCTTATGCTGGTGAAATGGTGCATGCCTCAGACGCGTTTCGGACACGAGGGTGTGTCCTTGCTCACTGATATATATTTATATATATATATAACCTACTGGCAGTCGTAGGAAGAGCATTTTTTGTTTTTCCAATTCCTTTGGCACAGTATGATGATTCTTTGTGAAAGTTTCAAAAACTTCAGCTGCTATCTTGAAAATGTGGGGGCAATCTGTCAAGCGGGGACTGAGAACCAGGGTGTGCTCATGAGTGTGTTTTCCCCGAGTTAATTCCCATAAGACATTTAGACACAGCTACAGCCCGAATTGCTGAACGGAATTACACCAAAGATGTTGGTTCAGGGGTGTGCCTTTTTGATATTTGGTGTGAATCAATTCAGTAGTTTGGGAGTTATTTAAGAAATATCTAGTTTTATATATAGGGAGGCGGAGCATCCGTGACCCGTCCTGATCTCGTGCTGAGATCTGATTGGCTTCATAAACTTCAAAACAGGAAGTGTTGCCAGCCATCTTTGAACTCTCTTTGAATACGTGTCCCAGAAAAAACATTTAAAAAAATAAAGGGGCCAGGTCGGAATACCCTGTCCCCCTGGGAATGCTGGTGGGGTCCCTGAGCTCAAATTTGCGCAGGATCAGCAAATCCAGGCAACATTGAAGTAAAAAAAGATGTGTGGACTCCTCGCATCATTTGAAAGTAGCCCCCAGTTGGGCCACATCCCAGTGGCATGATTATAAAAATATACAGCACCGCTGGGCCCCGGGGACCACCACCTCCCTGGGTTTTGTGTATTATTGAAAGGGGAGGCCAAGCAGATCCCCTTGCAGCCCTGGGTGCTGTCAAACTCACCGGGATTTATATTTAAATAATGTAGGGGCCGTGCAGCCCCCTGCAGCCCTGTTCAGCCCCTGCAGAATATATATGAGGGTTGGCCTGGGCAACCCCCGCATCTCCAGCAACATTCCCCAGGAATAAATGTAAGATTATTGGAGGGGCTCCAGCCCTGGGGCTAAACAAGAAGTTAATGTGGGGGGAGCACGCACACCCCACAGCCCCAGAGACTGCCACCTTCCGGGGCTGGCTCCTGGTATGTCCCAGGGTGCCCAACTCCCGGACTTTGCAGTTTGCTATGACTTGTTAAGAGCGCTTCTCCCGTCAACCCATAGCAAACTCTGCTCTGCGTTAAGGTGCTCCCACCAAGCTGTAGCAAACTGTGCTCTGCTTTGGGTAAGCAAACTCATATAAGACTCTCTGGCTTATTCATACCAGAGCAGAATTGCTTTTGGACAGAGGGACCTCCATGTTAACAGCTCCCTCTGTTCAAAAGCAATGTTGGCTTCCGCAGGATGCAGGAAGCTGGCAGGAACCGTGAGGCCTTCAGGCTCCCCCCCAAGGTCCCAGTGGTGAGTAGGTACTCTGGAGGCACCCACTTTAAATGCGCAGGCCCTGGGGCCTAATTCAGCCCAGGGATGGGGGCACGCAGCCTCCGCCCCATCTTTAAAAAATTGGGCCCTAGTGGATGAGGACCTCGAGTCTGAAATTGATCCACGGAGGAGGGCAGTGCGGCCCCCAACCCAGTTTTGTGTTTAAAAAAAAACTAAAGAGATGACCAGGCCTGGGAGATGGAGTTACTGGGGCTAAAATGGCCCCCTCCCTCTACTTTGAAAAAAGAAAAAAAACAGCTGTGCCCTGGGGGGGATGAGGTCATTGGAGTCATGATAGGCCCAGAAAAGGAAGGCCTCGCAGTCTACCTTCCCTAAAAATAAGAAAATAAATCCAACACTGACAAGTTGTCAGAGGCCCCGCCCCCTTTCTCCACTAATTTGCAAACGCGCCTCTTGGCGTAGTGCTGGTTGGAGAATGAAGTCCCCATGAATGCTGAGGTCCTTGGGGTCCAGGAATCCCGTCTGTTACCTCCAGTAAGTCCCAGACAGTAGGATTGCTGAGAGGACTTAAAGGCCATGCCATGTGGGAAGCTGTTGATTTTGGGCTTTTGTTCAGCTGGCTCCAAAGGAAACCTAGTAAGCCTGCACATTTTAGAACGTACGGGGACAGGCCCAGATCAAACCAGGGTCAACGGGAGTTCCACAAGTTCAGCCTCTTTGACCCTGTTTGATCTGTGCCTGTTGTGGGCTCTAGTCCAAGTCATAAAAGTGGGGTAGCATTTTTTTAAGGAGAAGTGAGGTAGAAACTTAGTGGCTCCCTGTGGTGTTCAAAAGTTTACCTTGCAAGAGTTGCAAGGAAAGTGCATAAGTTTAGCCATAGTTAAATACTTGCAGGGCATTGTGGGCAAGAAACCGTCATGGAATCCACCTGAGGAACGCCACCCTGTACTTCTCCGATTGTCAAGCTTTCAGAAATATCTCAATTGGTAGGTTTTCCTGGGTGGCAGCCGAGCCTAGCCTAGCTACCCCTTTTGCAGCTTTCTCTGTATTGATTTTAGGGCCTTTTGTATCACAGACTCCAACTACAGCCATACAAGTGGGGTAACAGTTTTTATTGGGACAAGTGGGTGAACAGTGGATGGAAGAAATGTTATGGATCCCTGTGGTTTCGCTTTCTGGATCTCATTGCTACATGTATTGAGTGCGCCGACGCATACTAATCTGTTGATACTGTTGTACTTTTTCCTTGGCTCTAGAAGACACTCTCTGGGATAGTACCATATCCTTTTCCTAGCCTTTTTTAACAAGCCTCTAGGATAGTCCCTTTCCCAAAGCTTATTATTAGGCATGCTCTACTTCTTAAAACGGTCAGCCCTGCAGGCACAATACCATAGAATAATGTTATCCAAATGGGAGTTAAATCAGGTTATATGTGTATTTTTTCAATGTCATCCATATTTAGGTTCCCTAGGTTCGATGCAAACCCGGCTTCTATCGCTACACCTTAGAACTGATAGTAAAACACATTTCGAAAGATAAAGAGATTCTTTGTTAACTCCATTTCAAGTAATGTTACCATTACGCCAGTAGGTACTCTGAATGGTCTTTCGGTATTTTACAAAACAGTCCCTTGCACCTCAAGCACTTTTTTTGAGGGATGTTATTGTACAATGATGAAACATCCATCATCACTAAAATCTGGTTTTGAGGCTCCAAAGCGTGCCATTCTATATGGCTAATAAAATCCATGATGTCTCTAATGTAGAATTTTCTACAAATTGTTTGATAAATACATCAATGTATTTGTATAGGGGTTTAAACATTAACCACACCGTGACACGATGGGACTTCCAGGTGTTTTTTGCTAATTTTTATATATTTTCGCCAATGTGTAAATAGTTGATGTATGTGTGAGCTTTTTGTTTAGAAAGGCATATTCATTTTCACTTAGATATCCTTCAGACAAATCCATGTCTGTTAGGGATTTGATAAGACAGCAAACCTCCTGTATGGTTTTGCCCGCAAGCTTCATGCAATGCTCTTGTACATTCATTGGAGACAAAAATATCCTCCAGTTAGTCCTCAAAGTCCTGCATATCAATGGCCCCTTCCTTGTCAGCAGCCTTAACCACTATGAACGTGTTCAAATCGAGTTCAGGGCCAAGATCTCTTCTCTTCTGATGTTGTATTAAATATGATATTGTTTTACTAAGTAGTTCAGAAACATCTGTCAGTACAACTTGCTGAATACTAGAGTGACATCAAATGAGAACGAGGAGTAAATGTAGATGGAGGGCTGAGCCTTGTAGCATCCCATTTGGCCCTGAAAGGGATCCTGTTAAAATAATGTCTCAGCCTAATCTTCTTAAAGATGGATGGAGTTCCATATTAATGTTGAATTTATTGGAAAGAGATTTAGGGACAAATGAGAGGCCCTTCGTCAAGATTTCAAGGCCAGGCAAACTTAGTTGCTATTTAGAAAGATTGATGATGGGATTATAAATGTCCATGACCATTGTGGAGGCTACCGGAGAAAATACTGATGTCTGGTCTGCCTCTCTCCATGATTGTTCTGCTGGTAGAACCTGCCCCTCTGCCTCTTTCTCTCCTCAGCCTCTCTCCAGATCCCTGAAACTGTTCTTCCTCCATGTTACCTTCCTTAAAAAGTGTTACCTTGGTTGGAACAAGTATTTTGTCAGGCTGATTGTTATGAAGATGTGCTAGTGCCAAGCTGTTCTTCATTAGTCTCAGAACCACTTGATAGATAGGTCTTGGAAAAGGTGGTGTACTTTCTGTGGGGATGTTTTCCTCTGTATGTTCCTTGGCCATCCTATTGATAATAATCTACACAAAAGTAAGGATAGGTGTTGTTTGTTTCATGGAATTTAATGTCCTTCCGACGTGTCCTAGCCTGAGTAATCTGTCTAAACTCTTTAGCTGTCATTTCCATTTTTTCAAGAGCCTCTGTGGCATTTCTCAGTGTTTCATCATCCAGTATTTCATTCTTAGGATTTACAATCTACATGCATATTCAAATGCAGGACCCACCCCCAATGAATGGGACACTTTACTCCATACACTTTTACTCCATGTGCCATCACCCTGCAGTTTTTACACCACAAAATGTTTTACAAGGCAGGGCTTTATACCGCAAACTATTACCACGCATTCCCATTTACAACACAAATAGTTTGAGGTGTAAAGCCCTGTGTTGTAAAATATTTTGCAGTTTAAAAACTGCGGGGTAATTGCACTGCAGAGTAACATATTTAGGGTAAAGGATAAGTCCCACCCCAACACCATACAATGCCTTGAGCAGTTATTTGTTACAAAGCTAAAGCCTTCCCTAAATACGGGACTGTCCACAAAAGTTGCTGGCTCGTTCTTTACCTTGAGGCCAATGGGAATAATATTAGACTGGACATACTTGGTAAGTAAATGTCAATGTGACTGGGTCCTCACAAAAAATTTTTCTAGTTTCGGTTGCTTGAATATGAATTTACATTGAAAAAGCAAAAGACAAGAGGAGTTTGGCAAAACAGGAACAGTTGGATTAATTAAGCACTTTGATCAGAAGTGGGTCTGAGGACTGTCTCAAAGTACAATCAATTTGAGTGAGTTTTTGATCTCTCAGAACCATTTGGTTGTGTACTGTATATGACCCAGGTTCGTAGGAACAGAGAGTAACCCCATACAATATTGATTCAGAAAAGGGGGTGGTGATGAACAGAGTGCCTGAATTAAGCAGACCACTCTTACCCAGTCCAAAGATCAGGGCTTGATCCATCACCGTTTTTTAGCTCACTGCACCATCCCAGCTCAGAACTTGGCTATATGCAAATTAGTCTGTTCCTGTCCCAGTACATGATGGGAAATGGTGTTGGGTGAACCCAATAGTGTGGAAATTGTGCCTGTGCACAAAGTGCATATAGTTTCATATCCGGGGCACCCAGACTTCCCTGTTTTAGCGGAAGAGACAGGAGCTCCCACGATACTCTAGCTTGACTGCTCGCCCACAAGAAAGATATCAGTAACGTTTAAAAAAATGGTTGTGTAAGTTTGATCGGCAAATTAACAAAAAGATATAAAAATGTAGGCAATACAACCATTTTTGCCAGGGCGATCCTCCCTGCCAATGACAAGGGAAGTTTTGTCCATACAGTAACCTTCTCTTCTAGCCAATTTATGGCTCGGCCATAATTCAAGTTCCACACCTCCTGCAAGTCACAGCTTATCCAAATTCCCAAATGTTTAACCTTTTTGGCCTCCCACTTCAGCGGGAACTTAGAGGTCACCGCCCTAGTGTTATCCGTCAGGGGTAACATGACTGACTTAGCCCAATTAATGGATATGCCGGCCAACCCCCCCAAATTTAATGAATTCCCTAAAAATAACAACCAAAATCTCCACAGGGTTCAGAACATACTGAGTGACATCATCCGCATAGAGTGATATAAGGAGGCTCCTAGTGCTGAACCCTATCCCCCTAGCCCTATGGTGCTGCCTAATTCGTGCAGCAAGCGGTTCTATCGCAACTGCAAAGAGCAGGGGGGGTAGAGGGCAACCCTGCCGTGTGCCTTGCGAAATTGGAAATGGATCAGACACAAGACCGTTAGTTCGTATCCAAGCTATAGGCTCTGGGTATAGCAACCGACTACACAGAATAAAATCGCATTTCAAGATCTTTGATTTGAGCCTCATTTGAAGTCAGCGTGGTCCTGATTGCTTTAAGTACCCCCGCCTGTCGAGAAATACATTGTCCTCTAGCAATACATTGTCCTCTAATGACCACTTTAAATGATTCCCATAAAGATGCTTCAGTGTCAACAGATCCTGTATTATTAGTAATATAGTCAATTATGTCATTGGGTATTTCTTCCTTAAAACCTCATCTAATAAAGCATGTGGGGGAGTCTCCAGGAAAACGCTTGCCACAAGGAGTCAGAAAGCTTTAGGCACAGAATGCAGGGGGAGTGATCTGACAGAATTCGCGGTAAGTGTGATATCTCTACAACCCAGCTTGCCACATCTTGAAATACCAGCCAATAGTCCAGCTGGGACCAGGCCTAATGGTGCTCAGAGAAGCAAGTGCCCTCTCTAGACAGGGGGTTCCTTAATTGCCAGACATCAACAAGGTCCCCATCATCGAGTATGGCATTTAGGACTTTACCAGCAGCGGGATGAAGAGGCCTAGCCATTCCATGCCTGTCCATGGCATCATTTAATACTGCATTCAAATCTCCTCCCCATAAAGAACTGTGGAACACCCAGTCGCTTAAGTTTTGGCCCATATATCTTGAAAGAAGCTCGGAGGGTCAACGTTAGGTCTGTATATTGCTACTAAGGTTATAGGAATCCCTCCCAGTGAACCTAACAGAATGATGTACCTGCCTTCAGGGTCTGTGTGCACTTCAATCAATCAATCAATCAATCAATCAATCACAGCATTTATATAGCGCACTACTCACCCGGAGGGTCTCAAGGCGCTAGGGGAGGGGGGGGTCCGCTACTGCTCGAACAGCCAGGTCCTGAGCTGCTTCCTGAAGGCGAGGTGGTCCTGGGTCAGGCGGAGGTGGGTCGGGAGGGAGTTCCAAGTCTTGGCGGCCAGGTAGGAGAAGGACCTTCCACCTCTGGTGGCTCTTCGGACGCGGGGGACGGCGGCGGGGGCGTGGCCGGTCGATCGAAGCTGGCGTGTGGGAGCGTAGAAGTTGAGGCGGCTGTAGAGGTATCCGGGGCCTTGGTTGTGTAGGGCTTTGTGTGCGTGGGTGAGGAGACGGAAGGTGATTCTCTTGTTGACCGGGAGCCAGTGCAGGTCTCTCAGGTGTCCGGAGATGTGGCTGCAATGGGGGATGTCCAGGATGAGTCGTGCTGAGGCATTCTGGATCCGCTGGAGTCTCTTCTGGAGTTTGGCGGTGGTACCGGTGTAGAGGGAGTTGCCGTAGTCCAGACAGCTGGTGACGAGGGCCTGGGTGACCGTCTTCCTGGTCTCGGTGGCGATCCACCGGAAGATCTTACGTAGCATGCGCATGATGTTGAAGCATGACGAGGAGACGGCGTTGATTTGTCTGGTCATGGAGAGGGAGGAGTCCAGGATGAAGCCCAGGTTGCGTGCGTGGTCTGTTGGTTTGAGTGCGCTGCCCAGGGCGGGGGGCCGCCAGGAGTGGTCCCAGGCGGAGGCTGAAGATCCCAGGATGAGGACTTCCGTCTTGTCCGAGTTCAGTTTCAGGCGACTGTTCATCATCCACTTGGCTACGTCTGTCATCCCTTCGTGAAGGTTGGCTCTGGCGGCGGTGCGGTCGTTGGTGAAGGAGAGGACCAGCTGGGTGTCATCGGCGTAGGAGATGATGTTGAGGTTGTATTGGCGTGTGATGGCTGCGAGGGGGCTCATGTAGACGTTGAAGAGGGTTGGGCTGAGCGAGGAGCCTTGAGGAACGCCGCAGATGACTTCGGTGGCTTCTGACCTGAACGGGGGAGGCGGACTCTCTGTGTCCTTCCGGCGAGGAAGGAGATGATCCATTCCAGTGCCTTCTCCTGGATTCCAACGTTGCTGAGGCGCTGCACTAGGGTGCGGTGGCAGACAGTGTCGAAAGCCGCAGAGAGGTCTAGGAGGATGAGGGCCGCTGTTTCTCCGTTGTCGAGCAGGGCTCGGATGTCATCGTGGCTGCGATCAGGGCAGTCTCGGTGCTGTGGTTGGCCCGGAATCCAGACTGCGAGAGGTCGAGGGATCCGTTCGTCTCGAGGAAGGCGGCCAGCTGCTTGCTGACGGTCTTCTCGATGACTTTTGCAGGAAATGGGAGCAGCGAGATGGGGCGGTAGTTCTTGAGGTCGGTGGGGTCGGCTGATGGTTTCTTCAGTAGAGCGCTGAGTTCGGCGTGCTTCCAGCTCTCCGGGAAGGTAGCGGTGTCGAAGGAGGTGTTGATGATGTCCCGCAGGTGGGGTGCGATGACAGCGTCGGCCTTGTTGAAGACGTGGTGAGGGCAGGGGTCGGTCGGAGATCCGGAGTGGATGGAGTTCATCGTGCGGATGGTGTCTTCGGTGCTGATCGGGGTCCAGGCGTGGAGGGTGGTGGTGGGGGGCGGTGGTTCGGTCGTGGCGTGCGTCGGTTGAGTGCTGAAGCTGTTGTGTATGTCCGCGATCTTGTTGTAGAAGTAGGAGGCCAGGGAGTTGCAGAGGTCTTGTGAAGGGGTGATGTCGTTGTTTCTGGCGTTGGGGTTGGAGAGCTCTTTAACGATGTTGAAGAGTTCCTTGCTGTTGTGTGCGTTGTTGTCCAGTCGTTCCTTGAATGCAGTTTTTTTGGTGCCATGGTGGATCAGTTGGTGGTGTTTTCGGGTGGCGAGCTCGAGGGCAGTCATGTTGTCCGGTGTTGGGTCTCTGCGCCAGGCTTTCTCGACGGCTCGGCAGATCCTCTTGGAGCTCTTCAGTTCGTCGGTGAACCATGGGGCTTTCTTGCTGCCGGGTCTGCTAGGTGGGGTCTTTAGAGGGGCGAGGTCGTCTGCGCAGTTGCTGATCCACTTTGTGAGGTTGGTGGCAACCTGGCTGGGGTTTGTTACGCCGGTGGGAGGGTTCTTGCTCAGGGAAGTCGCGAGCTGGTCGGCTGTGATCTTGTTCCAGCTTCTGCGTGCAACCTGTTGCTGGTGGTGGTGGATTGTGGTCCTTCTGAAGCTGAAGTGGACGCAGCTGTGGTCCGTCCAGTGGAGTCCAGTGGCGTGGCTGAAGGTGATGTCCTTGCTGGATGAGAACACGGGGTCGAGAGTGTGTCTGGCGTAGTGGGTGGGGGTGGTCACCAGCTGCTTGAGTCCGAGGTTTTCGAGGTTGTCCAGCAGGGTGGTGGTTTTGCGGTCGTTGTTGTTCTCCAGGTGGAAGTTGAGGTCCCCGAGGAGAATGTAGTCAGCAGAGGGGAGGGCGTACGGGCTGATGAAGTCGGCGATGTCTTCGCTGAATTGTGTGCGTGGTACCGGGGGTCTGTAGATGAGGGTGCCTCTGAGGGTGGTCTTGGGGTTGATGTGGATCTGGAAGTGCAGGTGTTCGGTGGGTGCGAGGGTGTCGTCGGTGTTGGTCGTGATGCGGATGGTGTTCCTGTGGATGATGGCGATGCCTCCTCCAGTCTGGTTGACGCGGTCCCTCCGGATGATCTTGTAGCCATCCGGGATGGCGATGGCGATGTCGGGCGTTGAGGAGGCGTTCATCCAGGTTTCCGTGAGGAAGGCGACGTCCGGGGCTGTGGTATCGAGCAGGTTCCAGAGCTCGACGGCGTGTCTGTGGACGGAGCGGGTGTTGAGCAGGATGCACTTCAGGTGGCTGCTGCTGGTGCTCGTCTTGGTCGGTGCTGGTGTAGTGCAGGTCCGGATGCAGGTGAACTTGCAGGAGTGGCAGCAGAAAGGTTCGAGGGTGCGCCTCGGGGTGGCTCGGTAGCAACCAGGGATCCGGCCGGCGTTGAGTGCGTTGAGCTCGGAGGCGTCGTAGGTCCGGCGGGTGGGCTGGTGTCTGCGGGGGCCAAGGGTCCTGGCACTGGGCGCGGTCCAGGCGCGGACGGGCGCAGACGGGCTTACCTTTGGCGCGCCTTCGGCGCACAATCAGCACGCCCGCTGCGCGTCAACGCTGCGAGTTTGCCACTCTCCCATAAGTGGAGAGTGGGGGGGGGAGCGAGGGAGGGGCAGCTGGGAGGCCCTCTCTCCCCAGTCGATGCCCCATTTAACCTGTATCCCCACACCACAGGAATAGTTGGAATAGACTGAAGAATGGAGAGTTTCCTGTAGTAAACACAAATCTATATTATTACTCACCAGGTAGGCATCATTCAAACCTCTTATGTTCCACGTAAAGAACCTCATATTGTTAGTATGGTGTACATAATGTAATATACTTGAAATCCCTGTGTCTAGAGTAACATATCCTTTTCTTAAGTCTGGCTGTGCATTCTTTCCAATAGCATGTAAATACACTGGCAAACCTTTTCTCAACACACCCAACCCTTGATCCCCCACCCACACCACCCCCCAATCAGGTCGAAGATTACCCACACAACAACAAAAAGCGAAAGTGCAAATCTGGGAAAATTCCCATGGGTATGAATGAGTGCCGGCATACTCCACTACAGTGGCAAGGTGGCCAAAGAAACCGCAGTGAGTAGGGTCTATAGCCCAACAGAAGGATAATTATGTGGGTACTTAATATAACTGACTGCGTAGCACCCCGCCCCTCCTCCTCCATCACAATAAAACAGCGATCAGACATTAATAACAGAGCATATGTGACAAGGAATAAGTCAGGATTTTCCCAAGGTAACCAAAGACAACTTTCCAACCATGTCGGGCCAGCACAGCGCATACATATGAATCTACTGATTGTTAGCTACAACTAGCAATATGTATCAATGAAACATGTCACAGAGCTAACATTCAATTGGATAAATTATGCGCATCTCTCCCAAGACAAAATGAAAGAAGAAAAAGGATAAGTCGAATAATCTATAAGGTAAGGTCCGAATGCCCTCAATCATTGTCACTTAGCTGATTTTCAGTCGAATCTTCCAATCTATGACTGTTCTTTGCCTGTTTACCTCCCACATTTCGCAAATTTGAGTGCGACTTGGCGTCAGTAAAAAAATGGGAAGTTCCATCATGAGACACCTTATGTTTAGCGGGGTATAGCAGCGAATAGGGGATGTGTGCCTGCAACAGGATCCTCTTTGCCGGCATGAACTCACGTCTCGCTGCTTGCAACGCCGACGTGAAGTCTGAGTAAAAGGAGATGTGATTTCCTTTATGCGTGATTTTCCCCAACTCACGCGCCTGACGCAGTATCACATCGCGATCCTGGTAATTGAGGAGTCTCCCCAGGATGGGCCGGGGGATGGCCCAGACTGGATGATTAGGAACAAATGCACAATGAGCTCTTTCCACCGCAAAGACCAGGGAGAGGTGGGCATCAAAGAGGTCCGGCAACAGTTCCGACACATACGTCTCCATCTTTGTGATTGCTGTAGTCTCCGGAATGCCTGTAATACGAAGATTGTTGCGGCCGGACCTCGCCTACAAATCTTTATTTTTGGCACTGTCCATCTGCAGCAATTGGTCTTTCGTCTCCACCTGAAATTATTGGAAATCCGGTTGTTTGTTTTCCAGCACATCCAGCCTATGTTTGTGCACTCCCACCTGGGTCTTCACAGATTCCATTTGAGTCATCAGGGTATCCAGTTTAGCGTCAATGGTGCAGAAGCTGGACCGCATTTCGAGCATAAGTGTTTAAATGTCTTCTCCCTGGTCTCCTAGTTGACCCTCAGCAGACCCCCTGCACCATTCTCAGGATCCGATTCTATAAGGCGGGTCATTCTCCTCGATTCAAAGCTGATTTTGGGCTGCTTGGCATCTTGTTTACCCAGCAGTAAATAGGGAGCGTTGTGACAGGCCACATGCACGTATTGCGCCATTATCATCACGCTGCTTCCTGCAATTTACTGAGCCCCTACAGTCTAGAGATGTATTCTGGCCTTTAGCATACTCTCCATCACCACCTTGAATATTGCATACAACTTTCACTGCGAAGGATCCGGGGCAGCAGCAGCGCCAGGCAATCGGGAATCAGTCCTGAGTCTTACCAGCAATCTCCCATCTGCAGCCGCTCTCCCTATGGTGCCAGCCAACAATCCGTCTCCTCCCTCACCAGCGCCAAAATGGTCTTATCTTATCAGTTGTGCAGGCAATGACAATTCGGATTATGTACGTTTCTGCTGGTGTCTCCGTATATTTTAGGGTGGTCAAAGCGCTACCCGGCACTCAACATGCATCGGGGGCAGGCCAGGGATCACCGCGGAACCGTGTCGCGCTCCCTGGTCATACTGCGTAATCCCAAAATGGGCCTCTCAATACCTTCGGGGTTTACTTGCCCGTGTACGAAGGTCACCGCCCGATCTTCTAGTTTCAGCGGTTGATCTTGTGCCCTGGCAGTGAACGGACACGTACCTGGCGCACCTCCCGGTCCCAAAATGGCGTCTGCACTGCCCAGAGCACCCCACAGGTTCTCCTGCGTCTCAATTGACTCGCTCAGTCAGGCTCACATCCACCACTTCCTACTGCTGGACCGCCTGAGCATCCTGCCCTGCTCCCTGCCAGAGGGCAGTTTGGTAGCAGGAGCGGCAAAGTTGTATCGCCAAAGCCTCGGCTTCAATGTATCTTGGCTGCCCCTAAGATCAGCGTCCGGATTCACCCTCCTCACCGCACTCAATACTCCAGGGCCCGCAGCAGAGTGACACTGCTCAGGGCTGCAGGTCTACCGCTTCCGATGATGCGGGAAAGGCACTACTCCGACTCACTTTAAAGCACGGATTAATTCAGGATAATGTCCTGGCCGGCAGAGCTCTCTCACAGAGCGGCTATTCCGCAGCACGGCAGACCACACCCCCGGCTTTCTTCCTTTCTGGGATCTAGTTGGATTTTTGTCTCCAGAGCAGCAGATTGAAGGTAAAAACTTCATATCTAATCCCCCGGCATGGCAGGAAAACTGGCTTACTATTTCATATTAAAAAAAACACGACCCCTGGTGTTTAGTGGTCTTTCTTTTCCCACAGGGGCAGACTGGATGTAAAGTCCTCCTATTTGACTCCAGAGAGACAAGGGGAATGGCTTACTGCATCCCCATGGCAAATCGGAGGTAAAATCCTCCTATGTGCCTCATGGCAGGGCAGGAAGACTGTTGCAGTATTTTCGGGGATGGGGCTCAGCCTGATGCTTTTGCAGGCCGCCACCACCCCTACCATGAATAGAACAAAGTATTCCTGGTGTCTAGTGGACTTTCAGCCACCTCGGGAGGGCAGATTGGAGGTATAGGGAATATTGAGAGGGTGATTCCCACCAAATGTATCCAAACAGGGCAGAGGACCTGTTTTACTATTTTTGGGGGTGGGAACATGGCCTGATTTGTGTGGTATGACCATTCCACCCCTCAATTTGGTGCAAAAAACATCCTGGAATCCAATGGACTTTCTGGCCCTTGGGGAGCAGATTGTAGGGTGAAACCCCTGAAATATGACCTAGGGGGAGCAGAAATGTTTGCTATTTTGTGGGTACAGGGGGCTAGGCCTGACATCTTGGAGGGCTGCCTCCTACAATCTATCGCTCATTAAGCCTTTCCTGGGGTCCAATGGGGTTTCTGACCCCATTCTCCAGGGATAAATTTGGGGCTTACGATCACCTATCTGCCCCATGGGGGGAAGAAAGCCTGTAGTGCCTGGGGAAGGGAGAGCACTGGCCCACGTCAGAGCGCCCATACTTGCTGATCGTCATTTGAATGGAAAAAAAGCACTCAGGCTGCTGGGGAAGTTGTTTCTCACCAGCCTGACCTCAAAAAATAAAAAAGGAACCTTCTCGTGAAAGCACCAGTGGGCCCTGTAGTGCCCTCCTAAATATCATCCAATGGCCAAAAGAAACACCTGGGAAGGATTGCGGGTATCGGCTGGTGGCCGACACCCACACTTAAAAGGTTAAATTATGCAGTTAGTCAGATTGGTAACAATGCATTTTCATAATTGATGGCAGTTATTTTAAAGTCTGGTATTTTTTCTGCTATTTACCCAGCTACCAGGTAATTAGCAAAGATTATTTATTATGTAGCCGATGGTCTTGAAAATAGAAGGAAAACCTGCTTATTAATGCAGCCACTGGGTAAATAGTAGCGATCATGTGCTATTTTTCAAACACATAACCCAGGCAAAACCTGGTCCTGGGATGCTTGTGTTCCGGTTCAGGGAGAACATGGATTGGCAGTTTGGGCTGAACTGTTTCCACGAGGAGAAGGGTCGATAGTGATTCACAAATGGCGGTGTACAAACTGAGGTGGCGTGGCGAGCAAAAGAACGACGGGTTGGCCTGCTACCCCGAGCTATTGCCAGTGGTTAGAATATTGCTAGAGGCCTCCCATCAACTTTTGTGTGTTCCTAAACAAGACCAGCCCAGTTTTTGAATGTTATTGGTGAAATATTTTAAAAAGCTTGATCAGACCACTCATATAGTGAGAACTTCGTTGGTAAAGAGAAACTGTTGCATATTGTTTATGTGGGGAATTATAATAAAATCATCCCTCCATCTCTGATAGTTCTATATCTGTTGGTATTTTAGTAAGAAGCACTGGATTGGATTGGACATGGGATAGGCATACTTCTGTGCCCTGTCACTCGCTTTAGAGGCTAAAAAATCCAAGCGCTCTGAAGTGGGTGGCTGTTTTGAGCATGATAGCTACTGAGCCTTCGCAAGACCTCAGCTGGAATCCTTTTTTTTTTTAAACTTTATTTAGCATTTTACCAAAGATAAAGCAGAGCACAGAGTCTGATTGCAATATACATAGGGTACATTCTCAACATAGTCATAATTGGCATATTCATTCTGGTGTCAAGGGACAACCAATCATTAGTAACATCATAGCTGATACAGTCCAACACTCTAGCAGGTGGTATGTCAGCGCACTGAACCCCAGGGTTCCCCTTCAGTTCCCTCATCAGTCCACGTACATAAGAAGCAACTACAGGCCTGTTTATCATATTCAGGTAGGATATTTTCAAACAGATAAAAAGTGTAGCGCATCCCCTCAGCCCACCCCTGTCGGGACTATCCCCTGTTCCTGTTGTGTGGGGGGATCTTGCTGCTGCTGTGCGAGGAAGCTTGAAAGGGCCCCCAAATGTCTTTAGGTCTGGAGGAGGGTGGAATAGTACCAGCATATGAATCACTCTTCGTGGAGCAACTCGCTAGGCTGTTGATCCATCCATTTACCGTCGGGCCCTCTTGCTACCCCAGTAAATTGCGACTTCTCTTTTAGCCAGCAATAAGGAGATGGCGGCAAATCTGCGAACTTACGGGGGAAGCTGCGCTACATATCCCAGGAGCGCTATCTTGGTCAAAGGTTCCACCGGGACCTGAATCATCTTGCTCAGAAGTTTGTGAACTGCCACCCAAAAGGAGTGAATCCGCGGTCAAGACCAGGCAAGGTGCGAGAAATCAGCCTGTGGGGCCTGACACCGCTGGCAGCAATGTGGTCTAGAAGGATCTATCTTATGTGTTCGAGCGGGGTGACATAAATCCTACGCAAAACTTAAAGTGTACCAATTTATGTCTGCTGTTTAAGGACACTGTTCTAGTAACCCTGCAGCAGGCCGTCCATTACTCAACAGTGATTGGATTGCCTAAGTCAGATTCCCACGCAGTGCGTTTTCTTTCATCGTCTACTGGGATCAAGTCGGAGCACGCCCTATATAATTGAGATACCAGATGGAGCCCATTGCTACTATCTATCACCAATGTAAGGGGGGAAACGAGGGAGGTTCCAGCGAGAAGTCTGGACACCAGGCCCACAGGGCAAAGCATAGTCTGGTCAAAATGAATCTATCCATAAATGTGGCTTTCTGAGAAGGTAGACATATCCCCAAGGTCAAACATATGGCCTGCAGGGAAGAGATCTCCTATTTTATTAATGCCGAATTTAATACAGGTCTTTTACACCAGCTTCTCGCCAGTTATAGATAGTAAATTAGCATTGGGGAGTGGAAGAGAGGAGGAGTATAATGTGTGTGTGTGGGTAATGCGGCGCAGCTTAAGCCATGCCCAGCTGGTAGTAGAAACTGGTTGTATATCTTTGGGGTCTCTAGGGATACCAGTGGGTAAAACAGTAGGCAGTGTGTTAGGGAGGACGAAGTCTAACTCAGGGCACAGGTAGGTATCCCTTGCATCCGGGCGGGACCATGTGTGTGCGAAACTGCATTGGGCAGCTAAAACTTATAAGTGAAAATCATGGACTTCATATCCTCCTCGGTCACAGGGAAGCATCAGTACCTGCCATTTCACATTGGGAGTCCTGTTTCCCCAAACCAACTTGAGTAAGTGCGATCGTAGAGTGGTGAAAACTTGTTGGTGAGCAGTATCGGTTTATTATGGAACAGATATAAGAACTTTGGGAGTACTATCATTTTTATTAAGGCTACCCGTCCCCCGCCATGGGGAGAGGGAGTTTGAGCCAGGAGTCAATTTGGGCCTCGGGGTGGGAGATCGCCACTCCATAGTTACGGCGTATAATTTGTTCAGTGTCAGGGTGTATATGTATACCTAAGTATTTCACCGAATCGGCGCACCAGTTTAACGGAAATTCCGGGGCTCTGCGGGTTGTCCCAGCAGTAAGAGGAAAGATAACTGATTTGCGCCAATTTCTCCCCAACCCCGAAAAGGTGCTAAATCAGAGGATCTCTCTAAGCAGTGGGTCCATGTTTGTGTGGGGATCTCGGACATAGAAGATCATGTCGTCAGCGTATAGGGAAACTAATAATGGGCCTGTATTGAACTGTAATTCTCTGTGTAGGTGTTTTTCCTGGAAGTACCTAATCAATGGATCGATCGCTAGAATGAACAATAAAGGGGAAAGGGGACAACCTGTTGTGTGCCACGTGACAGGGTAAATGGGGCTGATAGGTTACCATTTAGTCGGAGTCTAGCTGTGGGTTGTGTATAGAACAGTGCTGTAGTTGCAATGAAGCCTTGGGGCATTCCCATACGTTGCATTATGGATAGGAGTCAAAAGCCTTTTCAGTGTCAAGCAGTATTGTCGCCGCAGAAACCTCCGGGTTTATTCTATGCAATGTACTAAACAGGGTTCGGAGGTTGAAAGCAGTGGATCGGAGTGGGATGAATCCTGATTGAGCAGGGGATATTATAGATTCCATGAGCAGTGAGAGGCGGCATGCTAGAGCCTTAGCAAGAATTTTGTAGTCTAAATTTAACAATGATAATGGTCGATACGAGCTACACTGCAGAGGATCCTTACCGGGTTTAGGGAGCAAAATAATAACTGCTTCTCGCAGGGTAGGGGGAGCTGTTGTGACCTCAGCTGGAATTCTCAAGAGAAAAGAGCTAAACCCACAAACCTGTGTGGTGCAGGACTTATACGTCTTTAGCTTGTTGTGCAGCGGAATGCCCAGTTGACTCATCCGGACGACTAAACAGCACCCAAGATTTGAACTTGGTGACAAGTCACACCTGGAACTTGCACGTACTGTGAACAGTTATTTGGAAAAAGGACTCTCCAGAGGAATGTGATTACCAAGTACAGGGCTGAGAGCAGAGAAGGAGAGGGGGTGGTACTGTGCACTGGCTTAGGCAAACTCTGTTTGCCATGGAGACACAAGCCAAAGAAACCCCTACAAGAACTATGTGAAGTTTAGAAGCTGTGAAACTGTTACTTCCTGCACAAGAAAACTCACTCTCATCCAGCCCCTCTGGCCGGACTGAGGGTTGGGAGCAGCCTGAACCTGCGAGTCATGCCATCTGACTGGCAAAAGAAGCCTCCAATGAACACTCTTGTTTCCTGCAAATGTATTTTTCATTAACTATCCTGAAATATGGAGGAGCCATGTACAATGTAACTGTTACTTTGAGAAGCTGTAGTCCATAGAGTGATTTTCGTTCTCACCTTATTTTAATCACAAAATACTGTTTGGATTTTAATAAATTGATCTGGGAGCTTTGCTGACTTGTTTCTTGATGCAAGTGTTGTGCTGGTACTGTTGATCCTTCACATACATTCTCTGAAGTTGCCTTGTTTTGATCCTGTCAGACTAAAGGATGGACAAGGGTATCTTAGAGAAACATTGAGTACCATCAAGTTGGGTAACAATAAACATGTGTTATTCAGTGCCAAGAAGCCCACGGGTGAATGTGCAATTTAAAAATACATGGTATGTTATGTTGATTGCCTGACTAGGATCCAGTTTTAGATGATGGTAGTAGAATTTAACCCACTGGTCATCCTAGTTTCCTACAATAATGCATTGTCCAGCTGCAATTCTGCGGAATGCTCCCTTCTTGGGTCAAGAAGAACTTAGAACTGGAAGTAAGTGGGTTGTTTGGGTCCTTCTGACAAGTGTCAAAGTAGGTTATGTCCAACAAGAGTCTTATCTAGTAAAGGCAACACCGGGGTGCTTTGTAGCAGGTAGACCGCAATACTATATTGGAACCCAAGACCAGACACCACTGTCAGCTTTGGTAAGACAGTTCAGTTTGAAACCTGTAGGGAGGGACAGTAGTGTTTGAAATGTGGAGAGGGAGATGACTCCAATTCCAATTCCAGCTACATAAGGGCCCACATAGCAGTACTGCCTTAACCTTTCCTGGTGTCATTTTTCAGCAATGGCAGAAACGCCAAACAGAAGGAGGGAGCCACATTTTAAAGAGTATGGGGTTAGGAACAGCTCTCATGGCTAAATGCATAATCAGAATCTTGAGGATGTAAGAGCCGTTCCATCTAGCTGGAACTCCACCAGAGGAGAATCAGAAGCTTTCAGCCCTCCCTGGTCCTCTTTGATCTCACACTATATAAAAAAGAGAGAAAGAGATGACAGATTGTGGACCATTTAAGCTACATGCCAGAGATGACCAACACTGTCTCTTCTTTCTTTCAGGTAGGAATTTTCCCAGAAATAATATGCGGTTATGCTTAAGTCAGAGGAGAAGAATTCAGGCTATGCACTAGATGTAGCCGCTGCCTCTTCTTACTCTCAGGACAGGTGAGAAATTCCAAGGAACGTTAAGGAGGGAAGGATTTGGAGGTGTCACCTATTTCCCACCATCAGCCATCGCTTAGATAAGAATGTAGCATGTTACAACGTGTGCTTTTACCACGCTGTAGGTAACAACGCAGTCGTTACGACAGTGTTGTTACCATGCATGGCATTACATCACAAGTCGTTTGAACGACTTGCGCTAGGTGGTGCGCTGGACTTAGGAATAGTACAAATTACTATTCCTACTCAAGTTAGCGCAACAGCGGGTAAGGTGTTGGGTTTAAAATCCAACACATTCCCTGGTGTTGCACGCCACCTAGCACAAGTTGTTGAACCGTCTTGAGATGTAATGTCACGTGTGTTAACAATGCGGTCGTTGTAACAACCGCTTTGTTACCTACCTGTGTGGTATTGACAGCGTTGTTAACGCTGTTTCCACATAGAGAATGTCTTCCTTAATTGTGAAAGAATGGGACTATAAGTAATTGACCTGAATGTTACTGGAATATGAAGCAATATTACCAGTAAATCAGAGAAAGACTTACCTGCGGCAAAGACATGGAACAAAAGAGAAATATTTGGAACTATTGTAGGAAAAAAGTGTCTAAATAGCGCTTTTGTTACCTCTATTCTTGTGAGCTCAGGATCAATCATACAGGCTCACTTTCATACTGATTTTCCTGAAAGGGTATATAGATGCACTGTCTAAGGTTTTCAGAACTGGTTTGGGATGATTCTCTTTTGTATGTCATTTTCCGTCTGTAGCTTAGACAAGTGGATGGCTCGGACAGCAGAGTGCAGTGGTTCTGGCAGGAGTTTTCAAAACAAGAGCACAATGAAGTGTGATATTTCTGAACCTGGCTGTCAACAGCTATCCTGAAGCAGTCATCAGGCACAGACAAAATGGCAGGCCCTGCTTAGAAACTTCCACATCTTTACCAACAGAAATGTATGACATATCCCTCATTCTAACAAATGTATTTGCTCAGGAAAAGCTATTTAGCAGCCTGTTACTAACAGACCTCCTTTAAGTGATATGAGTAAATCTTTTGCCATCTTCCATTACTTCTGTGTCATGGTATACACCGTGCAGCCACAGGAATGCTGTCAATAACTATAATTTTGTGGAAAGCAGTGTCTACTCTCCATCATATGCCATGTTAAGCCAGGCGCAAACCAAACAACATACCACTGCTCTCAGCACTCAGACTTTCACCACCGATTGAGTCTTATTACTACACTTTTGCTATATATCCACTGCACATACACATACTCTACACATAAACAGAATGTCAGAGCATGGGTCTGGGAGTAACAGTAAAGCAGTGAGGTCAGTAGACTGCTCTCTTTATCAACACAGAATAAAATATCTGGTCAAGACTAATAATTCAGAAAATACCAGTAAGCTGCCACTACCACTTCAACTGATGAAACCAGTAAACACATTTCAGTTATGAGGGCACATGCAGTTCCCCACTCCAAGTCATAGAACAGGTTGTGGACTTTTCATTCCTATTTCATGGGCAGCCTAGACCTATGCACGTGCTAGATTTATTTGGCTGAAGCGTAAACAAAAGAGTCAGGATCCCACTTTCTGAATATTTGGGCACTCAGTGCAGAGACACACACCTGCATAACATGCATTGGGCAGTCTAACTTGTCTAAGTTCCTTTATTGAACTGTTCAGTGCAGTTCTTCTGCAGAGACCTATTCAAACTACCTTAATACAAAACGGTACCAAACCTTCTTATTCACAGGCCATACAGGCCTCTCTGCCAAGTGTTCCAACTACCACAACATTGCTTGCCAGTTCTTGAATCCCATCTTCTGGGCCTCATACCATCCAGCTGGTGCTATGCTGAACTCTACTTTGGGACAGCTCTCAGAGTTCATCAACCAAGCCTCAGAGTCTGCCCTATCCATTCTCTCATCCTCTGTATCCCTAAGATGGCAATCAAACCTCACACCAGATTCAAACATGCTCTCACTAAATCAATCCTGTGACGGCTATCATTACTTACCACCTTGATCAACCTCAGCATCTGGCAGTTCTGACACCTCTCAAATAACACCGGATGGCCTCTTCCAGAACAGCCACTACTGTCCCTCAGACCATTACTCTGTCTAGATCTAGTCCCTCCCCCTGCCAGCAAGAAATGTTCACCTACTATGATGACACTCAGTGGTTCTTCTTACCTTCTTTACACTGTCCCTGCTACCACCAGGTCTTGGTCCTTCTGCTTCACTTGGTACCTAATGCCCTGGTCCCGTGTTCTTGGTTCCCCAAGTGTTCCTCTGCCTGTTCTTGGTCATTTTGAACATAATCCTTCTAGTCCTACTTGCTTCAGTCCTGATCCTCTTGACACTAGTCCTCCTAGTATCCATGATATTGGCATTGGTCTTTTATGATTTTTCTGGACGCTGATTATACAGGCCACAGTTCTCATGCTCCTAAACTTCCTAGTCCTCAGACATTTGGCCCTTATCCTCTCGGCCCTTCTGTTCTCCTAGTGCAACAGTTGTAGTCCTACTTGTTCTGGTCCTAGTCCTGAGCCTGGCCAACCTGCACCTTTCCCTCTGGTCTGGCCCTTTCGACAGTGGCCATCCTGATCTTCCTTGTGATGATTCTCCCTTTTCCTTCTCACTCTTGTCCTTCTAATATGCCAGTTCCCTGCCCTTTATGCCCTAATCTGGTCCCCTTGATCCTCTTACCTCTGGTCCTCTGTTTCCTGATCCTGTAAGAGCTTGTCCTTCTGGCTCTGTTTGGCTGAGTCCCTGGTCTCACATCTTTGTCCTTCTGGCCCTTAGTATTCTTAATTTTCAAAGCCTTGTCCTGCTCATGATTTTGTGATTGATCACTGAACCTGACTATCTTAGAACTAGTCCTTGTGGTTTCGGTTCACCTGTGTCTAGTTATCTTGTCCCATTAGCTTCCTGTTCTTCTTGGTCCTAGCCATCCTGGTCCTACGTATTTTTACTTTCTCACCTTGCACTATTTACTTCTGGTGCTCCTGGCCCTGGTCACCTTGCCCTGGATCACCTGGTACTTCCTAGTCCTGTCACCGTAGATCCTGGCCATGCTGATTCCCTTGGTCCATCATGCCTTTCATGTGCTGGTTTTTTGAGCCCTTGTCCTCCTGTTTTGAGTTGTCTAGGTCATCCTGGTTCTGTTTCTTGTTCTCTTGGACTTTCTGGTACTTTTCTCACTGGTCTCCCTTGAATGTGCTTCTCCTCATTTTGGTCCTCCTAAGCCTAGTAATTTAAGGTCCCTTGGCTACGTTTGTACAGACCCCCTCGTCTTCCGGACTTCAGTTGGCCTTATTACATCTGATCTTCTGAACCTGGTCCTGCTTCCCGAGATTATCAATCTGCTCAGCTTGGTAGTGGAGACCTTATTCCCATAGGTCCTCATCTCTATGGACCTCCATGAAATCCTCCTCCAGAGTGGCAGTGTGGTAAGGAGATTAAACTACAGCTCTACTTCACCACACTCAGTGGTGGGAAAAAGGAAAACCTTTTTTATACAACCCTCTCCCACTCCTGTTATGGCAAGCTTCATCCTCTGACTCCTAACGTTCAGGGTGGGCTCAACCATATTACTGGGACCTCTTTGAAGAATTCTTTGTTTTTTGGGGGGATAAATACTACTAAATAAAATTCCTCAAGCACCCCAAGGTATCCCTTTATTTGCGGGAGATGGGAGGATTAAAACTGTAAATACATGGGGCAAGCAGGATGTTATGGTCCGATGACCCTGCCATTTAAAACGGCAAAATGTTTCTGCACTACACTATTGCCCTAACATAGGTCCTGGGTATTACTCAGGGGGAAGAAAGTGAAAGTGGTTCCCCTAGTGGCACAACACTGTAACGATTTCACAGAAAATGTTTGACATACAAAGGCAAGCTTATGCATGCAGGTACAAAAGTGATGTTCTTGCCGTATTTTGGAAGTACCACAGACTCAGGTAAGTTATACTCATCAAGGGGCTGTCGGGGTAGGCCCTGTGGTCATACTAACATCAAGGGTCCCTGCCCTCAGCAAACCAGTTCGGAGTACTGCTCTCCCAGGCTGCATCACTTTTTTTCACCCTGAGGAATGCCCACGACCGATGTTAAGCCAATAGTGTAGGGCAGAAACATGTCAGCATTTTTAACACTAGGGTCATAGGACCACAACATCCTGCTTGTCCCGCATATTTACAGTTTTAATCCTCCTATCCCCCCACGATAAAGGGATACCTTGGGGTGGATGAGGAATTTGATTTAGTTGTATAATGAACCATAAAAACAAAATATTCTTTAAAGAGCACCCTGGAATAGGGTTGAGCCCCTCCTGACCTTCAGAAGTGATGAAGAAGGTCTATGATGAAGTATGCCACTACTAGAGTGGGTGAGGGTTGTATAAAAAAGATTTTCTTTTTTCCCATCAGAAAGTGCAGTGGAGTAGAGGTGGAGTTTAATCTCCTTACCACCCTGCCATCTTAGAGGAGGATACCACATAGGTCATTGGATATTTAACAGAGAGTAAGTATTACCTTACCTTTCATATAGCAAAGGACCTCTCTACCCCTCGGGGTCCAGGAGTCCCACTCCCGAGCCTAAGTGTTTAGGCCCTCGGCTCTATGGTCCTCTTAAAGCAAACTATGGGAATTTCGCATATCCCTATTTTCTATTTCTCCTGGTACTGCTGATCTAGGACCTTCTGGTCATGATAGACCTGATCCTTCCCTGTTGTTGTCTTTCCAAGCTTGGTCCTTCTGCCTCTGGCCTTGATCTGATCTCTGTGGTCCTGGTCCTCCTTTCCATTGTTCCTCTGGTACTCATACTCTTGGGAATGTCCACTTGGGCCCAGATTGGTGTACTTGGACCCTTCTACCCTGCCTACTTATACGGTCTAGGGCCTTCTGTTCTGACTACACCTGATCCTTGTGTTCCTTTGGACTATGGTGTAAAGGAACTTGTTCTACTTCCTTTTCATCCTCTTGATCCTTCTTGCCTTGGTCCCGGTACCCCTAGTCCTTGTTCTCCTGGTCCTGCTCCTCTTTGTCCATTTGTTCCTGGTCCCTGCTAGCCTTAGTCACTTTGGTCACTTGGTCACAATTATGTCTCCTTGCTCCTGGTTCTTCTTTTCCTGGTCCTCATGACTTAATATGCTTGCCCTTCAGGTAGTCCACCTCCTGGTCTGATTCCTCCTATTGATCATCACCTTCCTCATATAGGTCCTCCTCCTTCCTTCACCAGGTCACCGTCACAATATTAGTTGAGTACAACTTCAAAGCCGGTCACTCATATTTTGTTTTTGAATCACATATTTCTTTTACAGAGACACACTGTCCAGGTCAGAAATAAGGGGTACTACCTTTACCCTGGGCCTGTAATTTAAATGCTATTAATGGACCTGTAGTACTTACCATGCCACTCAGTTATTTAGCCCTTTAAACATATTTTAGGCCTGCCATTGCAGCCAGCTAGCGTGAGTAGTTTTAAACTGCCATTTCAACCTCACAAAATAAACCTTTTGCTGGAACTCAACCTTCCTTCGGGATACATAGTTACCCCTAGGGTAGACCCTAGGGCAGGGTACAGTGTGTTTAAAAAGTTGGACCCTTAAGTTTTCTATTTCCTGATACTTTTTCCAATTCATTTTTCAATACTGGGAGGCCTGCTGCTTTCATTTGATAACATTGGGTTACCTTATTACATTTAATAAGTGATCACTTTTAATGGGAAGCAGGTAGGACTATCAAGTTCGTTGTCTAAAGACCTGTCATTTAAAACCCTCTTTAATGGTGAAGTTGGATTTTAAGTCAAAATTCTGAAAATGCCACTTGTAGGAAGTTGCTATTTTCTAGTTCCAACCATTTTGTGCGTACAGCCTGTATCCTGGGTCATATAACTAGCTGTAACTGGCAGTTGCTCTTTGTGGATTGCTCCCAGACAGTGAGATTAAGGGGGAATAGTTGTTGTCAAGATAAGCCCTCTCTGGCTTTATAGTGGGATGGAGCTGTCACCTACCACACTGGCACATCACAAAAGCCCTGCCTCAGCATTCTTACAAAGGGTTTCACTATGACTTTTGTGCCCCCAGACTAGCTGGGATCAAGGATAGGATGTAGGAACTTCAAAACAGCTCTGGCTGTGGAAATATCCAGAAGGTTCTTCAAAACTTGCACCGAGGATAAATAGTGGACCCTGAGACCCAGCTTTTCAATACACCTCTTGGCCTGTGGAAGACTCAGAAGGACAGCTGTGTTGCTCTGCTGCAAGAATAGCTGTTACTCTTCTGCCCTACTACTCTACTGCCTGAGTGGAAATGATTGGACCTACATTTTGGACCCAGGGCCATTAGAGGAACTCCAACAGCTAGTTAGCTGGGCTCCTTTCCAGAACCTCAGGGACGGAAAAGGCTCTAACCACCTTGAATCCAGCACCAGGCATATGTATGCTGTGAGTCTTATAGAAAGAAGGTTGATATTTCTCCCTTTAGAAGGTGGGTGTTATAGGCTATTGCCCACTTTGGCCATGCCTTAAAACATCTCTTGTCTGCAATATTAAGCAAGCATAATCCTCATGTGTTGACCTTCCTCCATAGGGTAGTCTTGCTCGACATTTTTTGGCTGTTGACCTCCTCTTTTTGCTGTATCTTTTTGTTGGCCTTAGGACTCTGAGCAGCGCAAAATTTCATGCGCTCCTCCCCTAAACATGGTGACACTGGTGTATATCTAATTGTCATATTTAGTTTACTTATAAGTCACTTGTAAAGAGGTATACCATATACCTAGGGCCTGTATTCTAAATGCTACTAGTGGGCCTGCAGCACTGGTAGTCCCACCCACATAAGTAGCCTTTCAAACCTGCCGCATGTCTGCCATCGCAAGGGCTGTGTGTGCAATTTACTGGCACTTCGACTTGGCATTTAAAATCATTTGCCAAGCCTTAAACTCCTCTTTATTTACACATAAGTCACCCCTAAGGTAGGCCCCAGGTAGCCCTAAGGACAGGATGCTGTGGCAGTAAAAGGTAGGATATGTACATTTTGTATGTCGTAGTAGTGACAAACAGCGAAATTTGTTTTTCACTACAGTGAGGCCTACTCCTCTCATAGTCTCTCAATGGGAATTTCTTAATAGATTTTTAAGCTCAAATTCCTGATTAGATAAAAGTAGTATGTTTCATATCTTTGAAATGATAATAATAAATTCTCTTTAATGGTAAAGTTGGACTTAACATTACTATTTCATAAATGCCTATATTAGAAAGTGGACATTTCCTTGCTTTTACTGCCCTGTATACCTTGCAGCCTGTCTCTAATACACGTCTGGGGTGGGTGACAGCTACACTTTGTGCATTCCCTCTAGACAGCTGCAAACAAAGGGAGGGTGGGTGTGGCAGAGAACTAATTTGCATTCTGATACCTCTTTCAGGGCAGGAACAGGGAGGGGGAGCTGACACTTATACTTGAATAGGCAGTGTCCTGTTTCCCACACAAAGGGCTGATTACTCCCTACTGATAGTCTGGAGCCAGGGCTGAGGTGAAAGGGGGAAAGCCGCACTTCAAGGGACTGATTTGAAGTCACCCCCACTTCAAAGGTATAACTGGGTATAAGCACTGGAGCTCTAACCCTACCAAGACAATACACTACCAGACCTGTAAAGAACTCTGCCAGGAATAAAGACTGATGTGCTACAAGGATTGCCACTCTGCTTGACTGATGTTCGGGAAGAACTGCTGTTCTGCTTTGCTGTGCTGCCCTCCAGCTCTCTGTCCTGCTGAGGTCAAGTACTATAACCATCTGAAACCCACAACACCAGAGTGACTCAGAGGACTATTCTGCTGGCCTCCTGAGCTGTGCCTCAGGGATATAACAGATTCACCCCCACTCCTGGACCTGTTTCTTAGAGTTCCTGACCCTCATGAGGTGCCGCTCAGGTCCCTGGACCCTTGAAAAGACCTGCAGCTCTTTAAATAAAGCTTTTTGGGCTTTTCATGACTGCAAACGGCCGTTGCCTCCTGGACCTTGTCGCTCACATGAAGAATCAGCACAAGCGGACCCCTGTTTGTCTCTTTGCAAAGCAGAATTGCTATTCATAATTGTTAGGCCCCAGCCAGTCTGTCTGCGATACCTGGCGGCTCATAGAGCCCCATGGACAACTGCGAGAGATGCTCACCTTGCTCCTGACAAACTTCTTTCCCGCAAACAGTACTCTTGGCACCAATCTTGAGAAGGTAAAACTACAGCAGGACTTAACTGGAACAGTATTCGACCCGCGCTCCATAGCCTGAACCCGATGTCCCCAGCTCGCACTTTATGACTCTAAGCATTATATTTGGATTTAATATTTACAAATGTATAACTCCAATTCTACTTATTGCATTGTTGTAGTTTTTGTTTCGTTGTACTCACAAAAATGTAAGCTATTCCTCTAACCCTGTGTGGAGTATATTCGTGGTATTTTCATTGTGTTACTGTGTATGTGTGTTTTAAAAATACTTTACACATTGCCTCTTTAGATAAGCCTGACTTGTCTGTGCCAAGCTGCCAGAGGGTGAGCACAAGTTATCTTTTGTTGTGTATCTAGCCTACCCTGGTGGCTCCTGCTTGTACAGGGTGCATAGTTTGACAACCAGAAAGCCCATATCTAACACTGTTAGAAAGTAGCCTAAAATCAGCACAAGGTCTTCCATAAAAAGCCAAAATTTAGCCCAGCCCTTAAACATCATTAAAAGCAATGAGACTCAAAGTATGGCCCGGGGGCAGCATGCAGCCCTCCTGACCTTTACTTGTGGCCCCCAGGTCAATAGCAGCCCTGGGTTGAGACTCAGAAAGAACATTAAGACGCTAAATAAAAGGGGCATTCATTTATTTATTTCAAGGTTAATCTAAGTGTAAGAAATAAAGTAGCTAAATTGCCTTTGACAGCTTAAATTTAGAAACACCTTTTAAAATCTATACTAATATAATAAAGAGAGAGCCCAAACCTTTGAGGCGGGTAATCTCAGGAACCACAGCACCAATCACAACACCCAATACAGCGTTGGAAAGGGCAGTTGCCGCAGAAGGACATATGCTATGCAGACGACCACCATATACATTTAAAAGGTAAAAGAACCGTGCCGGGAAAGGAGTCCCTTGTGGGCGTGTCTGCATTGTGCTGTGGGCGTGTGCTGGGGGCATGACAAACGCTAGGGGCGTGTGGTACGTTCCACCCTTCATGCCATGTCTCATAACGTATGCTATTCCCACTCTCCTCCCTTTAAATACCCCTGCACCCCATGATCATAACCAACCCTTACTCCTTAAAATACACCAACACCCTGAAACACTAACCCATCTTAACCCTATAAATATACCCTGTACCCCAAAACCCAAACCTATCCCTAAACTCTAAAAATACCCCTGCACCCCAAAACCCAAACCTACCCCATAACCCTAAAAATACCCCTGTACCCCAAAACCCAAACCTAGCCCTGAACCCTAAAAATACCACTCTACCCCAAAACCACCCCTGAATCCTAAAATACCCCTGTACCCCAAAACCCAAACCTAGCCTTGAACCCTTAAAATACCACTGTACCCCAAAACCCAAACCTACCCCTGAACCCTAAAAATACCCCTGTACCCCAAAACCCAAACCTAGCCCTGAACCCTAAAAATAACCCTGTAACCCAAAACCCAAACCTAGCCCTGAACCCTTAAAATACCCCTGTACCCCAAAAGCCAAAACTTACCCCTGAACCCTAAAAATACCCCTATACCCCAAAACCAAAACCTAGCCCTGAACCCTAAAAATACCCCTGTACCCCAAAACCCATACCTATCCCTAAACCCTAAAACTACCCCTGTACCCCATAACCCAAAACTATATCTGAACCCATAAAATACCCAAACACCCCAAAACATATACCCCTATACCCATACTTACCTTATCTAAACATTAAAAAAAACATGCTTTTACCATTCATGCATTTACAACGAATTTCGTTGTAAATATATGCGTGGTAAAAGCAAATAAAATGTAATGCCATGCGTTATAATTGCAAACACAACAGTGATGGACAGAATGTGGATCAATGTCACACATTCACCCCAGTCCAAAGATCTGGGCCCAAATCCATCGTTTTTCCACTCCACACCACCCTGGGTTAGACAATGGCGATATGCAAATCAGCGCTGACCCTGTGCCCCATGGGAACAGTCCAGTCCGAACTACAGAAGCCATGTCCTTCCCAGATCGGAATCAAGCATCCGAGGACCGGCCCGGTTTCGAGGTAACACCTCTCATCAGCCCGGCTAGCTTGACTCCAGTGGTGTGGAGTGCCTGGGACTCACGTCTGAGCATCCCCAGTACACTTAGAGCGGTAATTGCAAACACAACAGTGATGGACAGAATGTGGATCAATGTCACACATTCACCCCAGTCCAAAGATCTGGGCCCAAATCCATCGTTTTTCCACTCCACACCACCCTGGGTTAGACAATGGCGATATGCAAATCAGCGCTGACCCTGTGCCCCATGGGAACAGTCCAGTCCGAACTACAGAAGCCATGTCCTTCCCAGATCGGAATCAAGCATCCGAGGACCGGCCCGGTTTCGAGGTAACACCTCTCATCAGCCCGGCTAGCTTGACTCCAGTGGTGTGGAGTGCCTGGGACTCACGTCTGAGCATCCCCAGTACACTTAGAGCGGTAATTGCAAACACAACAGTGATGGACAGAATGTGGATCAATGTCACACATTCACCCCAGTCCAAAGATCTGGGCCCAAATCCATCGTTTTTCCACTCCACACCACCCTGGGTTAGACAATGGCGATATGCAAATCAGCGCTGACCCTGTGCCCCATGGGAACAGTCCAGTCCGAACTACAGAAGCCATGTCCTTCCCAGATCGGAATCAAGCATCCGAGGACCGGCCCGGTTTCGAGGTAACACCTCTCATCAGCCCGGCTAGCTTGACTCCAGTGGTGTGGAGTGCCTGGGACTCATGTCTGAGCATCCCCAGTACACTTAGAACGGTAATTGCAAACACAACAGTGATGGACAGAATGTGGATCAATGTCACACATTCACCCCAGTCCAAAGATCTGGGCCCAAATCCATTGTTTTTCCACTCCACACCACCCTGGGTTAGACAATGGCGATATGCAAATCAGCGCTGACCCTGTGCCCCATGGGAACAGTCCAGTCCGAACTACAGAAGCCATGTCCTTCCCAGATCGGAATCAAGCATCCGAGGACCGGCCCGGTTTCGAGGTAACACCTCTCATCAGCCCGGCTAGCTTGACTCCAGTGGTGTGGAGTGCCTGGGACTCACGTCTGAGCATCCCCAGTACACTTAGAGCGGTAATTGCAAACACAACAGTGATGGACAGAATGTGGATCAATGTCACACTGTCAGGGTCTTGCGAGTTGCTGCCACTTCTGTTTATAAACCAGCAATGAAGGTAAAGACCGTTTCCAGACCCCAGTTGGTGAATGTGTGGTATCCTTGTCCTTAGGAGAGAGGGGCTGTTATCTTGTAAATAGTTTCATTACCATAATCTGAGTCCCTCCCTAAGATGGCCGCCGTGGTGGCCGCGAAAGACAACTGCAGGCAGTGTCCGGTCTAGTTAATGTGCCTCGCGCGCAGATTTGTATCTGCGCACTTCAACTGCTTCTTAGCTTGAGGCGGCCGCTGATTTTCCTCGCTCCGTGTCAAGTATTCGTGACAGGAGTCCTGAGGGATTTAGCGGTCTTCTAGAAGAATAATTCTGGGTTCCGAGTAGTCATAGAGAATTAGATTCAGACTTGTAAGAAGTTCGAGGGTTTCTTAGCGAACTCCAGTGGTGGCAGAATTCCGTCAAGAAAATTGCTATTGTTCCAGTCTGACTTCTCAATTCCATTCGAGAAGTTCCCAGCGCTTCAGAGGAAGAAGAAGTTCGAGGGTGAGCGTCAGGACTAAACAAATAGTAAGCTTACCTCATTGACTGAGTCGTCCTTTGGCTATCCCTCCCCCTTGATACGGCGAACTGAAACTCTTCATCCCCTCATTGCGCTTTCCCTTACCTTTCCCTTCCCCCTCTCTTCCTTCCTGGTTCCTTTTTGCGCGCCTTTGGATTTATGAACTATCAGAAGTCCAGTCAAGGTTCAAGCGCCTGAGGTCTACAACAGAACCCCCATTAAGACTCTGCCTTGGATATTCTCAGGTAAAAAACGTTTCATCAGAGGGTAGGAGAGAGCAGCACCAATAGAACATTCAGTAACGTTGAGTTCTGTCCTTCCAGATAAAGAGTATCCAGCAGACTACCACTTCACTATAGAAGAGAGGCAATAACTTGAGAATTCCTGGTAGGACAAGTTCAGTTATAAACTAGAGAGTACTGTAAACCGTATTTGAGGTGGGTTGTTGTTCATGCTTTCTCCCCAATCTGTGCATTAGGTATCCACATAGTACAGACAGCATAAGTCCTATGCTCAGTGGTCTGAGAGTGGTGTCAGAAGATCTCAAGTTGTCTCTTCTCTGTCCACTTCCCCTTTTCCCTTTTGCTAGTGTCTTTGCCTGCTAGGCGAAGCCACTGGTGGAGTGGAGATTGGGTACAGCAACAGGACTGCCCCTGTGAGAGAACTCCGGCCTTCGTGACAGATTGAAGTGCCCAAGTATTTATCTCGCCTGGGCAGTATGGCGGAAGGGTTGGATTTAAAGGAGTTAGGAGAGATTCTAGGGGGTATTCAAAGAGAGATAGGTGCAGTACGGGAGGAGAATCAGAGTTTAAAGGTAGAATTGGTAGCCTCTCGTCAGGAGACTAAGCTGTTGGCCCAGAAGGTAGAAGGTTTGGTTTTAGGAAATCCAGTCCTTAGCGCTCCCAGGCCTAGTACTAGTACAACCGTCCCAGATCCTAAGTCAGTAGCACAAGTGATTCATTCAGTATCGCCATTGATTCCATTAGCTGCTCCAGAGAGGTTTTCAGGGGATCCCCAAAAGGCCCAACTTTTTTTGACCCAATGTTCCCTCCATTTTATGTGCCGTCCCACATTATTTCCAGACGCGCAATCCAGGGTGGCCTTCATTCTATCCTATTTAAGTGGAGATGCAGCAAATTGGGCAATGCCTTTGGTTAGTGAGGATGATCCTATCCTTTGTGACTTTGACAAATTTAAGACTGAGTTTTTACGTATTTTTGATAGGAGAAGGATTTCTCAGGCCACAGACAACGAGTTGTTAGAACTAAAGCAAGGATCCAAAGATCTCATTACTTATTTGACGCAGTTTAACAAGTTAATTCTGGAAACTCACTGGCCCGAAGAGAAACGAGCAGCCTTATTTTATCGGGGCCTACGAGATGAAATTAAAGATGTTCTAGCACAAGTTCCGAATCGACCTACCGAACTATCTGCTCTGGTAGATTTGGTGTTAGAATTAGATTTTCGTCAATCAGAACGAAAGGGAGAGAAGCGCAAGGACTGGAGAGTAAATTTCCCTCGTTTTGATCGAGCCAAGATTGAGAAGGGTGTCAGCGGAGGTAATGATCCTGAACCCATGCAAATTGGAGCTGTTCGCGGGCCGTTGAGTAATGAAGAAAAGGAGCAGAGGCGTCAAAAGAAACTGTGTTTGTATTGTGGAAGTCCGGGACACTTTGTCAAGGAATGTTCAAAACGCCCTAAGACTCCCCTGCAGGGAAACGGGGGGAACCATCAGTAAATGGAGCCGCACTGATGGTCTCAGAGGTAAAGACGTCTCCAGATCCTCATTCTATCCATAACACCTTGCAGTCGAACATTCCTCATGTCATTCTTCACATGACACTGAAGTTTCGAGAACACCAGATCCTTGGAGTGGCCATCATGCTCGACTCTGGCGCCACAGGAAATTTCTGCGACATTAAGTACGCTCAGCGTATGGGAATTCGAGCCATTCTAAAATGAAATGAAATGAAATGAAATGAAAAAGAAACGTATAAAGCGCTCTGTGGCCAAGCGGCTTCCTGGCGCTGAGGAACACATCAATATCTGCCTACCATGTGCGGGAGAGATTTAGCCCGGGAATGCCTGAAGAAAGAAAAAAGTTTTGAGGGCTTTCCGAAAATGAGAAAAAATGGAAATGGAGCGGATAGAGAGGGGAAGGGAATTCCAGATCTGCGGAGCGCGCACAGAGAAGCGGGTGCCCCCTGTGCGGGACTTACGTAGCGGGGGACGTGAAGGAGAGAAAGGGAGGAAGAACGGAGGGTGCGGGGAGGGGCATGAGAGGAGATCAAAGAGTTGATGAAGAGAGGAGCGGACCGGGCCTGCGCCCGAAAGGCCAGGCAGGCAAGTTTGAACTGAGACCTGAACTGGACGGGGAGCCAGTGAAGGGTTTTAAGGGCGGGAGTGATGTGGGAGAACTTCGGAAGACGGAGGACAAGACGGGCCGCCTGGTTCTGGATGGCCTGGAGACGACGGGTCTCGTAGGCAGGAATGCCTACATACAGGCCATTACCGTAATCCAGGCGAGATGTAATGAGGGCAGTGATGATAACTTTAAGGGCATCAACAGAAAAAAAACGGGAAATCTTACGGATGAGGCGGAGGGAGAGAAAGCAAGAGGATACAACAGAGCTAATGTGCGCATGCATCGAGAGATCATTGCTGACCTTGATGCCCAAGGTACGAACAGAGGAAGCCGGGGATGGTGGAGGACCAAAAGAAAGATCAGAACCAGTTCGTGCAGTGGATGGTACCAATTTGTCATCCGGACCCATCACTAGCCATACAGAAGAATTAGAATTGATTCAGGCGGATGGGCATTGGGAGATTCTGCAATTTAATCTGATCGATGCACCGCAGTTCCAATTAATTCTTGGGTTACCCTGGTTGACCACCCATAATCCAGCTATTGATTGGGAGAACCGAACTGTGAGTATGAATTCTAGCTTTTGTCTTGAACATTGCTTTGGAGAAAAAGAAGGAATAAAGTCCCCATCGCAAGCCTCGTTACTTTCCTATGGAGGACAGTCAGTTTGTGCGATCACGTCTGAAAAAATTCCTCCTGAATATCAGGAGTATGCCACAGTTTTTAGTGAGCAAGAGGCGGATTTATTACCTCCACATCGTCCATATGACTGCACCATAGACCTTGTACCTGGGGCTGTACTACCTTGCAGTCGAATTTATGCCTTAACGGAAGCGGAAAACAGCCATTTGAAGGAGTATCTGGACCGCTACTTGGCCAATGGATTCATTAGGCCATCTCAGTCGCCCGTATCCTCTCCGCTTTTCTTCATCCCTAAGAAGCAAGAAGGAAGCTTACGTACGTGTATAGACTATCGAGCGTTGAACCAAATTACCATCAAGAACCGCTATCCTTTGCCTTTGATCTCAGTACTATTAGACCAAATCAAGGAGGCTCAGATTTTTACTAAATTGGATTTACGAGGAGCCTATCACCTTGTTCGAATGAAAGAAGGCCAAGAATGGAAGACAGCCTTCCGGACCAAGTTTGGGCTTTTTGAATACTGTGTTATGCCCTTTGGTCTCTGCAATGCTCCTGCGGTATTTCAGCATTTTATTAATGACATCATGGGCGATCTAATTGACAAGGTGGCAATCATTTATCTAGATGACATTTTAATTTATTCCAAGGAAGTACAAGATCATCCACGCCACGTCAGAATGGTACTGGAACGATTACAGAAACATCACTTGTTTGTGAAATTGGAGAAATGTGTATTCCATACTCAGACGGTGGAGTTTCTGGGGTTTGTCCTTTCCCCGCAAGGAGTAACCATGGATCCTGGAAAGGTACAAGCAGTTGAGAACTGGCCCGAACCACGGAATGTTAAAGAGATTCAGAGATTCCTGGGATTCGCCAATTTTTATCGGAGATTTATTCAGGGTTTTTCTCAACTGGTTTCTCCTATCACTCGCTTGCTGAAAAAGGGAGAAAAGTTCGAATGGTCCACGGAGGCAGGACAAGCTTTTCGCAAGCTTAAGAGCACCTTTACATCAGCTCCTGTTTTTTTGCATGCGGACCCGGCAGAACCTTTTTACGTGGAGGCTGATGCATCTGACCAAGCGATTGGAGGAGTACTCTCTCAACGACATCCGAAAACTGGGCAACTCCATCCGGTGGCCTATCGCTCCAGGAAACTGAATTCAGCGGAATTAAATTACACCATCGCCGAGAAAGAATTGCTAGCTATAAAGGATTCATTTGAAGACTGGAGACACTACCTGATGGGGGCCAAGCATACTGTCACTGTGTTTACAGATCATAAAAATCTGCAGTTTTTGAAATCGGCCAAGACCTTGACCCCGCGCCAGTTACGATGGTCCTTATATTTTGCGGATTTTGACTTTGTGCTTACTTATCGTCCAGGGAATAAGAATGGTAAGGCGGATGCCTTATCGCGTCTGAACACAGAGGAAAATGAGCACTCTGTGGACATTCAGCCCATCATTCCAGAATGTTATGTTATGTTATGTTATGTTATGCGTTTTTATTAGGCGCACAGATGCTCCAGCCAAGGAGCGTCCTGGCGCCCGACAAGGCAGCTGCACAACACAACGAAACAATAATCATACGAAATCAACTAAGGGAATCCAAGTTCATCTGCACGCTTTCCTTGGACAACTTTCAAGAAGAAGTTCGGAAAAGTTTATCGCCAAGTGAGATCCAAGAGTGCGTTCAATGTGATCAGGAGAGACAAATGCGACAACAATTGCCTTACTATAAGGAGGCGTTATATCTCCCTACTAGTGCCTTGCAGCAAAAAGCCTTGCAGAGTTGTCATGACCATCCTTTAGCAGGTCACAAAGGAATTTCCAAGACCTTGGATTTGGTGCAACGTTACTTTTGGTGGCCTGGGTTGTCCTCTCATGTCAAGCAATACGTTCAGTCATGTGCTTTGTGTGCTAGGGGGAAGCCCAGTAGACAAGCCCCTCAAGGACTCTTACAGCCATTACCCACTCCTACTCATCCGTGGCACACTATCTCTATGGATTTGATTGTAGATTTGCCTGTTAGTAGAGGGGTAGACACTATACTGGTCATTGTAGATACATTCACTAAAATGAGTCATTTTGTCGCTCTGTCTGGGGTTCCTACAGCTCCTGAGTTAGCGCAAGCCTTTAGCGAAAACATAGTAAAATTACATGGTGTTCCCAAGATTGTGATTTCAGATCGGGGGGCCCAGTTCATTTCCCGGTTTTGGCAGGCTTTCTTGAAAGGTTTGGGAGTGGAAAGTAGACTGTCCACTAGTTATCATCCGGAATCTGATGGTCAGACTGAGCGCATCAATCAAGAACTGGAACAGTACCTTCGTTTGTTCTTGATTGATCAAGGAGGTGAGTGGGTAGATCGATTGTGGGTGGCGGAGTTCGCCTGTAATAATGCGAGGAGTGTGTCCACTGGCTACTCCCCCTTTTATTTGAACTCTGGTCGTCATCCTAATCCTTTCATCACCCAAGAAGATTTAGAGGTCCCTGCTGCTAGGACTTTAGTGTCTGATATGGCTATCTTACATAAGTCAGCTGAGGCAAATTTGATCAGAGCTAAACAGTCTTACAAAAACAGTGCAGATAAACATAGAAAACCAGCTCCACAATATCGAGTGGGTGATCAGGTGTGGTTATCTACAAAAAATTTACATCTGAAGGGGAATAGAAAATTCCAGCCTAGGTTTGTGGGTCCTTATGTGGTAGAGAAGGTTTTGGGTCCAGTTACTGTGAGATTGAAATTGCCTGCTAAAGTGGGTATTCACCCAGTTTTCCATGTCTCCCTTCTGAAAAAGACTAAGCCACAGTTGAGGGTTGTCAAGCCGCCAGGTCCTCTTCAGATTGCAGGTCATACTGAATATGAAGTTCAGGATATTCTAGACTCTAAGTTCAGAAAAGGAAAGTTGTTCTACTTGGTGGACTGGAAGGGGTATGGTCCCGAGGAAAGGTCGTGGGAACCAGTATCCCCAACTGATTAGAAGATTTCATACTCGATATTCCAACAAACCAAGACCGATAAATCGGTCTTTGAGAGGGGGTACTGTCAGGGTCTTGCGAGTTGCTGCCACTTCTGTTTATAAACCAGCAATGAAGGTGAAGACCGTTTCCAGACCCCAGTTGGTGAATGTGTGGTATCCTTGTCCTTAGGAGAGAGGGGCTGTTATCTTGTAAATAGTTTCATTACCATAATCTGAGTCCCTCCCTAAGATGGCTGCCGTGGTGGCCGCGAAAGACAACTGCAGGCAGTGTCCGGTCTAGTTAATGTGCCTCGCGCGCAGATTTGTATCTGCGTACTTCAACTGCTTCTTAGCTTGAGGCGGCCGCTGATTTTCCTCGCTCCGTGTCAAGTATTCGTGACAGGAGTCCTGGGGGATTTAGCGGTCTTCTAGAAGAATAATTCTGGGTTCCGAGTAGTCATAGAGAATTAGATTCAGACTTGTAAGAAGTTTGAGGGTATCTTAGCGAACTCCAGTGGTGGCAGAATTCCGTCAAGAAAATTGCTATTGTTCCAGTCTGACTTCTCAATTCCATTCGAGAAGTTCCCAGCGCTTCAGAGGAAGAAGAAGTTCGAGGGTGAGCGTCAGGACTAAACAAATAGTAAGCTTACCTCATTGACTGAGTCGTCCTTTGGCTATCCCTCCCCCTTGATACGGCGAACTGAAACTCTTCATCCCCTCATTGCGCTTTCCCTTACCTTTCCCTTCCCCCTCTCTTCCTTCCTGGTTCCTTTTTGCGCGCCTTTGGATTTATGAACTATCAGAAGTCCAGTCAAGGTTCAAGCGCCTGAGGTCTACAACAGAACCCCCATTAAGACTCTGCCTTGGATATTCTCAGGTAAAAAACGTTTCATCAGAGGGTAGGAGAGAGCAGCACCAATAGAACATTCAGTAACGTTGAGTTCTGTCCTTCCGGATAAAGAGTATCCAGCAGACTACCACTTCACTGTAGAAGAGAGGCAATAACTTGAGAATTCCTGGTAGGACAAGTTCAGTTATAAACTAGAGAGTACTATAAACCGTATTTGAGGTGGGTTGTTGTTTATGCTTTCTCCCCAATCTGTGCATTAGGTATCCACATAGTACAGACAGCATAAGTCCTATGCTCAGTGGTCTGAGAGTGGTGTCAGAAGATCTCAATTTGTCTCTTCTCTGTCCACTTCCCCTTTTCCCTTTTGCTAGTGTCTTTGCCTGCTAGGCGAAGCCACTGGTGGAGTGGAGATTGGGTACAGCAACAGGACTGCCCCTACGAGAGAACTCCGGCCTTCGTGACACACACATTCACCCCAGTCCAAAGATCTGGGCCCAAATCCATCGTTTTTCCACTCCACACCACCCTGTCCATCACTGTTGTGTTTGCAATTACCGCTGTAAGTGTACTGGGGATGCTCAGACGTGAGTCCCAGGCACTCCACACCACTGGAGTCAAGCTAGCCGGGCTGATGAGAGGTGTTACCTCGAAACCGGGCCGGTCCTCGGATGCTTGATTCCGTTCTGGGAAGGACATGGCTTTTGTAGTTCGGACTGGACTGTTCCCATGGGGCACAGGGTCAGCGCTGATTTGCATATCGCCATTGTCTAACCCAGGGTGGTGTGGAGTGGAAAAACGATGGATTTGGGCCCAGATCTTTGGACTGGGGTGAATGTGTGACATTGATCCACATTCTGTCCATCACTGTTGTGTTTGCAATTACCGCTCTAAGTGTACTGGGGATGCTCAGACGTTAGTCCCAGGCACTCCACACCACTGGAGTCAAGCAAGCTGGGCTGATGAGAGGTGTTACCTCGAAACCGGGCCGGTCCTCGGATGCTTGATTCCGTTCTGGGAAGGACATGGCTTTTGTAGTTCGGACTGGACTGTTCCCATGGGGCAGAGGGTCAGCGCTGATTTGCATATCGCCATTGTCTAACCCAGGGTGGTGTGGAGTGGAAAAACGATGGATTTGGGCCCAGATCTTTGGACTGGGGTGAATGTGTGACATTGATCCACATTCTGTCCATCACTGTTGTGTTTGCAATTACCGCTCTAAGTGTACTGGGGATGCTCAGACGTGAGTCCCAGGCACTCCACACCACTGGAGTCAAGCTAGCCGGGCTGATGAAAGGTGTTACCTCGAAACCGGGCCGGTCCTCGGATGCTTGATTCCGTTCTGGGAAGGACATGGCTTTTGTAGTTCGGACTGGACTGTTCCCATGGGGCACAGGGTCAGCGCTGATTTGCATATCGCCATTGTCTAACCCAGGGTGGTGTAGATTGGAAAAACGATGGATTTGGGCCCAGATCTTTGGACTGGGGTGAATGTGTGACATTGATCCACATTCTGTCCATCACTGTTGTGCTTGCAATTACCGCTCTAAGTGTACTGGGGATGCTCAGACGTGAGTCCCAGGCAATCCACACCACTGGAGTCAAGCTAGCCGGGCTGATGAGAGGTGTTACCTCGAAACCGGGCCGGTCCTCGGATGCTTGATTCCGTTCTGGGAAGGACATGGCTTTTGTAGTTCGGACTGGACTGTTCCCATGGGGCACAGGGTCAGCGCTGATTTGCATATCGCCATTGTCTAACCCAGGGTGGTGGGGAGTGGAAAAACGATGGATTTGGGCCCAGATCTTTGGACTGGGGTGAATGTGTGACATTGATCCACATTCTGTCCATCACTGTTGTGTTTGCAATTACCGCTCTAAGTGTACTGGGGATGCTCAGACGTGAGTCCCAGGCACTCCACACCACTGGACTCAAGCTAGCCGGGCTGATGAGAGGTGTTACCTCGAAACCGGGCCGGTCCTCGGATGCTTGATTTGTTCTGGGAAGGACATGGCTTTTGTAGTTCGGACTTCGTGTTTGGCGCCGGGCGCCATCTTGGGGGTGGTGTGGAGCGAGTGTGCCACTTGTGTGAGCGCTCTAGCGCTCATCTGCAACACAGGTGAGCCTTACTTAATGCTCGCCTCCTGCGCGCAGCGGTGACGCGCAGCGGGAGCGCCGGACTCTCGCCGGAGTCAAGCCAGAGTCCTGCCCATCTGCGCCCGTCAGCGTCCCGGAGGCGGGCGGAGCGGCGGGTGGGATTCTTCCCACAGGGATGTGTCCCCCTGGGATCCCCGTTTTGCGCTATTCCCCTAGCGAACTTCGCTCATTCTATTCTTATGGCTCTGGTTGTCGCACTGTTTTCCCTGGTCGTTACCATGGGAAATCCCGTTGCCCGGTCTGTGGCTGGCGCCCGACCCGCTCGCTCTTTTTACGGCCGAGCAATAACATCTCTAGTATGGGCTTCGGGTGCATGCTATTGAACACCAGGTCAGCTTGCAAACATGCGCAGGACATCTATGAGCTTCTCGATATCGATAAACCACTATGCCTCATGCTGACTGAGACATGGTGGGGTGACTCTTCTAACCCTGACGTCGTTTTGGCAATCCCGCCTGACTACAACATCTTCAGAAAGGATAGAGCCAAGGGAAGGGGAGGTGGAGTAGCGCTAGTGGTCCGGAAAGGAACCCCCTGCGAGATCCTGCCAGCTATTGACATCCGAGGCTCGGAGACCCTAGCCTTCTCTATCACTCTTTCGCCCCACCAATCCTTCAAGGGACTGCTCGTATATAGGCCACCTGGTACTCCCGGCACCTTCTTTGAAGATCTGGATTTGGTGCTGGTGGAGCTGGCCCTGAAAGCCGAACATTTCATCGTGGCTGGCGATTTCAACTTCCGGATGGATGATTCATCCGACCCGGCTGCCGCCAAACTCTCGGAGGCGCTGACCCCGCTGGGGCTCCTCCCCTACTTTCAGGAGCCTACGCATGAGAAGGGGCATACCCTTGACCAGGTCTTCTCGTCTGTCCCTCTCGAGGGTATAGAGATCACTCCTGTCCTATGGTCTGACCACTTTCTTGCCAAATTTGTGATCAAGGGCATAGTTAAATCAGTGCCTATCCCGGCATATCAACAGGGTCGTGTCCATAGGGCTTTCCATCGAGTAACTCCGGAGATGCTGGCCCAGGCAGCTGAGGCCCACCCCTGCCTTCTTTCAGGTGATCTAGACAGGGATCTGCTGATCATACAAGACTGGTTATTGGACAGGCTTAACGATCTTGCCCCGGAAGTAACATCTCGCCCGACACCGAAACGGGTTTCTGCGCCTTGGTTTACCGCTGCACTGTCGGCTACGCGGCAGCAGTGCAAGGTAGCCGAAAGAGCCTGGCGGGCACAATATGACACTGTTGCCAAGTTGACATACAAAACGGTGGTTAAGGCTTATCACCGGGACATTCGCCTGGAAAAAAAGGCTTTTCTAGCCAGGAGAATTGATGCTGCTTCCAACTCCTGCAAGGAGATTTTCTCCATTGTGAGAGAATTCACCTCATCTTGGTCTAACACCTCGGACCAAAAACCATCTGGTACCTGGGCCACGGACCTTGCTGACTTCTTTACTAGCAAGATCCAACGCATTCAGGAGTCATTCCTGGTACCAGCGTCTGCGGGCCACACTGAACCCGACTTTACCACACTGCCACAGGCCGGGCCAGGGGCGACGTTGAGTGTGTTTCCTCCAATCTCTGCTCCGGACTCCCTGGCTCTTATGGGCAATTTAAAATCGGGTTCTCCCCTTGACCCATGCCCTGCTAAATTTTTAGCGAAAGTCGCGGAGGTGATCAACCCGCTGGCTAATCCACTCTTAAATCTTTCGCTGAGGCTCGTTGCGGTCCCGCAAACCTGGAAGCAGGCGATGGTGATTCCCTTGCTCAAAAAACCTGGTCTAGATCCGAAGGCCCCGGCTAATTATAGGCCCATCTCTCTGCTGCCGGCCCTCACGAAGATTCTGGAAAAGCACGTCCATGGCGTGCTCTCCAACTTTCTGGAATCTAATGAGATCCTGCACGCCACCCAATCGGGCTTTCGTCCCCATCTTAGTACTGAGACAGCGCTCCTGGAGGTCTCGGAAACCATTAAAGGGCTTCTGGACTCTGGGGGCAAAGTCATGCTGGTGATGTTAGACCTGTCGGCGGCGTTCGACACCGTTCCCCATGATGGTCTTCTCGCGAGACTTTTCGAGATAGGCTTACGGGGGACGGTGTTCGACTGGTTTTCCTCTTTCCTAGCCGGCCGCCGGCAATCGATCTGGGCCCCGCCTGATTCCGCCGTGATGCCGCCTCTGGGAGTCGGGGTCCCTCAGGGCTCTATTTTGAGCCCGACCCTCTTTAACATCATTATGACCCCATTGGCGGCGTTGGTGGAGTCGCATGGTGCCCAGATCGTATCCTACGCGGACGACACCCAGCTCCTCTTCTCTTGTAAGAGAGGAGGCGACTTTGATGGGGAGAGTATTCGGAATTGCCTTGGGGCTGTTTTTCATTGGTTCCATCTAAACAGCCTTAAGTGCAATTCCGACAAGTCCGAAGTACTTTTCTTTGGGTGCGATACAGAGCCTGATTGGCAGACCTGGTGGCCACTGGATATGTTCCCTCCGTCCTGCTCCTCTCAGGTTGCTAAGAATCTGGGGGTGAAGATGGATAACAGGCTTACCTTGAAATCCCAGATCTTGGGGGTGTCGGGCATTTGCTTTGGCATCCTTAGGATGTTGCGGAGGTTCCTTCCTCTGTTATCTGTGGAACATAGGACGCTGACAGTCCAGGCTCTGATTGGGTCCAGGTTGGATTATTCCAACGTTCTTTACCTGGGCCTTCCAGAGTACTTGCTGCAGCGGCTTCAAGTGGTACAGAACGCCGCTGCCAGGGCAATCTTTGGCCTTAGTAGGCGCTCCAGGGCCTCGGGCTTGCTGGCAACTTTACATTGGCTCCCTATCCGCAAGAGGATCGCCTTTAAGGCGCTGACCTTGGCCTACAAAGCTCTTCACAAGGAGGGAGCCAAGTACCTCCAAAAGAGGCTGGTCTTTTATCATCCGGCCAGGTCTCTGAGGTCGGAAGCCCTGCACCTTGCTGTTGTCCCCCGGGTAAAGAAAGCGCGCCTCGGAGGCCGCTCTTTTGGACTGTTGGCAGCCCAGTTATGGAACTCTTTACCACTGGCCCTGCGGGGAGCCACTAGCCTACTGGCTTTTAGGAAAGGCCTTAAAACTTGGCTTTTCACTCAGTAGCCGGTTTTCCGTGAATTCTTTGGCCCACTTTTCTGTTAGTTTTTTTATCTGGTGTTATGTTAGTATGTTGCAGTTTTGTCTCTTTCTCCAATAAAGCGCCGGGACACTCTTTTTGAGTAGCCGTGCGCTATAGAAATAAACAATTAACATAACATAACACTGGACTGTTCCCATGGGGCACAGGGTCAGCGCTGATTTGCATATCGCCATTGTCTAACCCAGGGTGGTGTGGAGTGGAAAAACGATGGATTTGGGCCCAGATCTTTGGACTGGGGTGAATGTGTGACATTGATCCACATTCTGTCCATCACTGTTGTGTTTGCAAATGCGTTATAATGGCATTGCGGAGTCATGGTACTTTCGTAATGAAAGTATGCGGAGTGATGGTATGCGGAAAGAAAGTTGCGGACTATTGGGTGTTTACCCTCCCCCGGTAAGTACATTGGAGGCACGGCGGCCCACATCTCCAGCAACATACTCATATTTTTTCACCACCCATTTGAAAAATGCACAGGTCTCTCTCATTGATGGCCAGCACGACATACACTTTTAGACACACCTCCCGCCACAAGTTCTAGAATTGCGAACTTTAGAGCTGGGGAGCTACGTTCGAATCTCGGCATCAGCTCAACATCCTGTGATTCCAGGCAAATTGCTTTGTCTCCCCGTGCCTACCACAAATGAATGTGTTCTTCTGTAATGTAAATTGTGCTCATGCCATGTTGTCGAGTTCGTGCTATATAATATTGCAAGGAAAAATAAAGTAGGGAAACTCGAGTTCACACACTACTGAACGCGCACTCTTAAGTGCATCAGGAGTGCACTGTGAATTGGAGCATTTCACAGGCCTGTCACAGATAAGAAATGCTATCAAAACGAAATAAACAGGGTGAAGTCATCAGCACACAGCAAATTGCTGATCCGAGTGCCACCCTTTTTTGGGGAGGGACTATTGATGACCTCAAAGGACTGAGACAGATCTGCAATAAATAGATCAAAAAGCATGTGGCCGAAAGCACACCCTTGGTTCATTCCTCGTGGTGTCATTATTTTCCTAGAAATATGTGCTCCTTCACCCAGTTTAATGTGGATCTCTGTGTCAGCATGGAGCTGAATTATGGCCTCCAGAAGGGGCAGATGTATCCCCCATCTCTGTTACTTAGCCCACCATAAACCCCTTAGTTACAATAAAGGGTAAACCCAAAATCCCTGGGACCTGGGTACAAGACAGTATATATTAAGTGGTCCCAGTATTAAAACATTGTGATCGTGTCAAAAGGGAAAAGATACAATATTATTCAAATTAAAGAATCAAAGCAAAAGTAAATTGGAGTTGCAGTGTTATTTAATCACACTGAAACCAGTTAATCATTTTGTCAAAAAAGCATTGAAGGGCAAACATTTTTGTAAAAATATGATAATTGCACTGCCCAAAGGGGAACGCGGAAAAGGGAAGGACGGTGATTCAAGTGAGGTAGTGAGGTAAACAGAGTATAGGTGGTGATAAAATATCACAAACATACATTCAGGCATATATTATTCATATGCCAGGAAATCAAAAACAACTAGATAATAATCACAGTACATAACATCTGTACAAGTTTTGCCATGTGACACACGATTCCACAGTAAAGTAAGTACTGTTAAAGAGACTAGCATTTGCGAAGTGTCGAAGTTTCGACCCCTGTGTGTGCGTAGGTTCTTCCAACCCTTACTTGCGGGGTCTTTCTGAGGACAAAGGTGGTGTTGGGGGGGGGTGAGCACCTATGAAGGACAAAAGGGTGGTGTGACAAATCCATGAATAGAGTAAGAATAAAATAAGTGACACGGGCAGTGCTGTCCAATATAATTACCATGAGTGGTTATGAAGGGGACTCCCACAAATCAATGGTGGAGGGTCAATGGTCTCCGTGGTTCCCAGACAAATGGAGAACGGAGTAAGAAAACACCTGCAAGAATAAGGTGTCTGTCAGCCAGCTGATGTATCTAAGGGGAGAGGACACAGGTAATCAAGTGATCTATACTTATATAATAAAGAGAGAGCCCAAACCTTTGAGGCGGGTAATCTCAGGAACCACAGCACCAATCACAACACCCAATACAGCGTTGGAAAGGGCAGTTGCAGCAGAAGGACATGTTATGTTATGTTATGTTAAGGGCCTATTTTTTGAGCGCACGGCTGCCCAAGGGGGCGTCCCGGCGCTTTTGCAAAGAGGCCTGAGATCTACAGACACATAGAGGAGCAGCACAGTTGTCAAAAGAATTACGCAGAAAAGAGGAGAGTCTTCAACTCTTTCCTAAACGCCAGGAGGTTCGTAGCTTTGCGTAGAGGGAGAGGGAGCTCATTCCAACATCGGGCTGCCACAAATTGAAAGGCTCGTTCTCCCATCCGAACACGCTTAGCCAGAGGCACCTCCAATTTGGCCAGATCGGCAGATCGTAACACCCTCCGAGGCACATAGAAAGCAATCCGCTTCCTAATATAATTAGGACCGATGGAATGAAGGGCTTTGAAGGCCAGCGTCAGAATTTTAAATCTAATTCTTTTCGAAATAGGCAGCCAATGCAGCCTATTCAAAAGCAGTTGTGCGCTTGTTCTCCTTGGCAGGCCGAAGATAGCTCTGGCCGCCGAATTTTGCACAACTTGCAGTCTGGCCAGAAGATACTTGGGCAGACCTGCAAAGAGTGCATTGGCGTAATCTAATCTAGATCCCACCAACGCCTGCACTACTGTCTTCCGATATTGTACGGACAGCAGAGGAAGAAACTTCCTCAACATCTTGAGGATGCCAAAACATTTCCCAGATAGCCCCATAACATGGGGACTAAACGAGAGCGCATCATCAAGCAGCACTCCCAGATTTTTTGCTTGGGAAGATGATTGCTCAGGGGGAAACATGTCCTGGGGCCACCAGGACTTCCAGTCCGGATCAGGAGCACAGCCGAAGAAAAGCAACTCAGACTTATCTGAGTTGCACTTCAGGCTGTGCCTCAGAAACCACGCGAATACTGCACTCAAACAGCGCTTTATCCTGTCGCCATCAAAAGCCTCACCTTTGCTGCAAGTGAACAAAAGCTGGGTGTCATCAGCATATGAGATGACCCGGGTATGCAGACGCCCACCATATACATTTAAAAGGTAAAACAACCGTGCCACAAAAGTAGTCCCTTGTGGGCGTGTCTGCGTTGTGCTGTGGGCGTGTGCTGGGGGCGTGACAAACGCTGGGGGTGTGTGGTACGTTCCACCCTTCATGCCATGTCTCATAACGTGTGCTCTTCCCACCCTCCTCCCTTTAAATACCCCTGCACCCTATGATCATAACCCACCCTTACTCCTTAAAATACCCCAACACCCTTAAACACTAACCCATCTTAACCCTATAAATATACCCTGTACCCCAAAACCCAAACCTATCCCTAAACCCTAAAAATAGCCATGTACCCCAAAACCCAAACCTAGCCCTGAACCCTATAAATACCCCTGTACCTCAAAACCCAAACCTACCCCATAACCCTAAAAATACCCCTGTACCCCAAAACCCAAACGTAGCCCTGAACCCTAAAAATACCACTGTACCCCAAAACCACCCCTGGAACCTTAAAAAACCCCTGTATCCCAAAACCCAAAACCTACCCCTGAACCCTAAAAATACCCCTATACCCCAAAACCCAAACCTAGCCCTGAACCCTAAAAAATACCCCTGTATCCCAAAACCTATACCTATCCCTAAACCCTAAAACTACCCCTGTACCCCATAACCCAAAACTATATCTGAACCCTTAAAATACCCAAACACCCCAAAACATATACCTCAGTACCCCAAAAACATATATCCCTATACCCATACTTACCTTATCCAAACATTTAAAAAAACATGCTTTTACCATTCATGCATTTACGAATTTCGTTCTAAATGTATGCTTGGTAAAAGCATATAAAATGTAATGCCATGCGTTATAATTGCATTGCGGAGTCATGGTACTTTCGTAATGGAAGTATGCGGAGTGATGGTATGCGGAAAGAAATGTGCGGAATAATGGGTGTTTACCCTCCCCCGGTACGTACATTGGTGGCACGGCGGCCCACATTTAGAGCTGGGGAGCTACGTTCGAATCTCGGCATCAGCTCAACATCCTGTGATTCCAGGCAAATTGCTTTGTGTCCCCGTGCCTACCACAAATGAATGTGTTCTTCTGTAATGTAAACTGTGCTCATGCCATGTTGTCGAGTTCGCGCTATATAATATTGCAAGGAAAAATATAGTAGGGAAACTCGAGTTCACACACTACTGAACACGCACTCTTAAGTGCATCAGCAGTGCACTGTGAATCGGAGCGTTTCACAGGCCTGTCACAGATAAGAAATGCTATCAAAACGAAATCCTACAAAACAATATACTACTGGCAGGCAGCAATTCATACCCGGACAACGTCGGGACAGGCTGCTAGTAAGTATGATAAAGTCTGTTAAAAAGTGTATATCATTAACATACAGAACTGTTTCAACTTAGTCCATCAGATATTATATTGAGAAATATATATATTACCTACTGGCGGTCGCCAGTAGGTATATATAGTTAGGATTTTTTCTCTATGGGTTTTTTGAAAATTCTATGTCTAATAACTTTGGCGTTTGTGGACGGAATTGGCTGAAATTTTCAGGAAAATGGCACATTTTGTTTCTGAGCAGCCCTTGAAAATTTGGGGGGGGTTCGTCCAGTGGGGGCCGAGAAAAAAGGGGGGTCCCAAAACGTGTTTTTAACATTGAGTTTTCCATAGGGCGGTTGGCCTCACTTTTAGCCCGAACGGCTGAATGGATTTGCACGAAACTTGGCAAAATTGTAGGGACTGGTAGCCCGATGTGCCTTTTGTAGGTCTCAATATATGTGCTCCAGTGGATTTTGAGAAATTAACGTTTAAAAAAAGATATATATCTGTAACAGCGGACCGGTTAGCGCTCTGGTTCGCGGACTTTTCGCGCAACGGAGCTTTGTGAAGCGAAGCTGATTGGTTCTCCGGCGTCTGTCAACATTCCAAACAGTCCGTAGCGGCCGCCATCTTGTCTCTCGGTAGGATCGAGAGACAAGAGGAGGTCAAAACAAAGGGGGAAATAACTATAAGGGGGCATAGTAGATCCTCGCTGACCCCCTAGGTTTGATGTGGAGGTTTTAAAAGGGCCCCGCGGGGCAAAAAAAAATAATAAAAATAATAATTGAACGGCTGAATGGATTTGCACGAAACTTGGCAAAATATTAGGGACTGGTAGCCCGATGTGCCTTTGCTAGGTCTCAATATATGTGCTCCAGTGGATTTTGAGAAATTAACGTTCAAAAAAAGATATATATCTGTAACAGCGCTCCGCTTCGCGTAACGGAGGTTTGCGAAGCTGATTGGTCATTCTGTCACTGGGCTATAGTTGGGCTACATCTGGCTGATATTTGGGCTACATTTGTTTTTTTGTGTGTCTGGCGGCCATCTTTGGGCTACATTGGGCTACATTGGGCTTCATTGGGCTACATTCGGCTAATTAGCAAATAGCTCATCGCAAACTAGGAATGGTAAAGAATCGCTATTTATTCCTTAAAGTTCGCTATTTAGGAAATGCAAATAACTTTGATGATACATATGGCGGTTCATCTCTAACAAGATAAGAAGCATAGGGATAGATTTATGATGACTGGCGCATCACCAGGGATGTGTTAGTCATTCTGTGCCGCTGTTCCGTCACCTATGGTGTGCTGCATTTACAATGCGGCGCATCACGGGGCAAAAACAGCACAGATGCGTGATGTATCTGTGCCGTAAAGGTGGCGCATTGCTGGAGTTGTATCGCAAGTGTGATGAAGGTCCAGCAAGGGTCGGGGGTGCCCCTGTCGCAGGGTTTCTGTTCTCACACAGAACTGTGGACAGAGGATTGGAACCTCGGCGAATTAGGGTGTCCCAAAACTCACGTTAGTAATCAAAAACTATTTAGCAAGCTAGGTACAGTGTCACATTGGATATAACAAACTCTCAATGTTTAGACAATCCATAATATGAACTTATAGTACCTCAGGATACGTGGAACTCATGAACAGTCGGTCGTTATATATTTCTTAGAAACCAGAACATGGAGTTAAGAAGAACACATGTGTATTTGAAATGTTTATTTACTAATGCCGTCTTCTCAGGCGTAGTACCTTAGATAATAAAAGTACACATATTATCAGTAGCAAAATTACCAGCATAGTTACTAGTACATAAAAAGTGAATGGTGATAGTATGTTAACATGCTGTAAATGAATAAGAGTTAGCAACACTTATAAGCAGCCGCGGGCCGTGGAGGGAGTTACGGTGAGGCAGGGAGGCGGGGAGGGGGAGAAGCAGGGTGGAGAATACAAGTACACATATTATCAGTAGCAAAATTACCAGCATAGTTACTAGTACATAAAAAGCGAATGGTGACAGTATGTTAACATGCTGTAAATGAATAAGAGTTAGCAACACTTATAAGCAGCCGCGGGCCGTGGAGGGAGTTACGGTGGGGCAGGGAGGCGGGGAGGGGGAGGGGCAAGGTAGAGAGGGCTCCACCCTGCTTCTCCCCCTCCCCGCCTCCCTGCCTCACCGTAACTCCCTCCACGGCCCGCGGCTGCTTATATCTCACCCTCCCTAATACACATATTATATTATTTGCTAAGAAGGTCTCTTTGTGTTGCTTTAGGGCGTGCCCATACTTTAGTGTCTTAGATTTGAAGGAATCACATCAGCATACACCAGCTCTCTCTTCATGTGAACCGCATCAACTGTTGTGTATGTGTGTTCGGCAAAGCAATATAAAACCCGCCTCATGCCCAGAATTGGCAGAAGTTGCACTTATGTTATGAGTATGAAGTCGTGGAGATCAGACCTCATAACAATTCTGTATCGTGTTGTTCTTGAAACTTTAGCACTCGCTGTACAGATATAGTTTAACAAGTAAAGCAGATAGTAGACCAATAACATATTATTCTCATGTAAACCACGATGAACTACTAGGTGGAAAGCTAAAGCAACAACTAAATGTCGTGTGCAGAAGTTGCAAAAAAGGAAAAATGGCGTTTAAACCGGTAATGAGCCCATGCTAACTTAACACGGTGTAAAGATATCCAGGACCTAGATGACACCTCCTCATGATCCGGAAACGAACTGAATAAGATAATAGAAGTGCCATCTCATGAGAGCAGATTGCAAGTTTATATGTGGACGGTCCGCAAGGTAAAGCATTAAAAACTAGGAAAATTCAATGCTAAAGAAAAATAAAACAGCCAAGTACTTTATCGAGTCTTAAGCCAATAGGCAAGGTAAATAATAAAAACTTGACAATTAAGTCAATGAATTGTCAATGAAATGCTAGTACTCAGCATATGAAACATGAAAAAGGTCTATGACATAACTGTGTATGCAAAATAAGCTGCAACAGCCTCCAACAGGAAGTCACCGTCTTCATCCGAAAACAGTTCAGCCATCCAATTTAAAAGCGGAAAAGAACATACGTGCTCTCCCAGCACCGGATCCTCTATCACCATCAGAGGACAGCTCGGTGGGTTTTCAAGAAAGCTGTGTTCCAAGAAAGACTGTGCTGCCGCCAGTAAATTCCAGGGACCAAGTAGTCCATGCATCAATGCCACAGCCATAATCCTTTCGCCAGGACAAATCAACTCGTGAGTAATGATAGGAGTCATCAGCTGATTAAAGTCGACGTCAGGAGAAACCGGTCCGCAGAGACACAAATCAATGGCCCAATCGAAATCACAGGTCAGGCAGTGAAATACAGGCTGGACACAGGTGAAGTAGGAGAACCGAAAAGATAATCCATATGCCGTGCTTAATATCGCCAACGGCATTGTGCCATAATATTCTAGGATGCGATTGCGGAACAGTGTCAGCAGCTGCAGGGTCGGAGGTTGCATAGGAGGGACATCCATATTTAAAAATGTAAAAAAGCACAAGAGCGTCCGCTGGTAATGCAAGTAAAAATGCAATCCACGAACCAGAGTGGAGAAAATGGAATGAAAGGGAGCAGGGATGACTCCAAAGATTTTCTCAAATGAAGTCACGAGACCACTGGTAACAACTTTAAAAAAGTGTGCCAGGGATTTTGTGGAGGATGCGTTAAAGATAGTCGGAAACATGTTGCTGAAATTGAAAGGCAAACCTGTGTACGGGTGTTCGCTATGTGAAGTACGAAAGTTTCACGGGCCGAACTCAAGGCCACCTCTCTCTGAGACAAAAGAGCTCTTATTCTTGTCATGCCGTTGAAACGTGTCCCAAGGTTGGTATTTGTGGCCAGATTGAAAACTCCCTATGTTCATGTGTGGGAGGAAATAGAACATTTCTGCAGCAAATAACCCGTTCACTTACTGTTACGATAAAAGGAATACTTTTAATTAACTCAGAACAATCTTCATTATTGAGCATCAAATAACTACCATTTTCCAACAACTTGAACGTGGGGATGATAGCAGGAACTGGCGTGCCTTGCAACACGCAAGCCATATTTGGTCGGTGTTTGTTGCATGAATCGTGTAACTGTATGTGCCTACACATTAGTGAATGATCTGGCGTCTCAGTGCATTCCTCTCCATTCAGATAAACTTCTTGATCATCTTTGAAACATCTGTATGTGTATGGAAGCGACCAGACCTCATGAACAAAAGCACTACCTAAAGGTTCATAAAGACCTATTGGTATATATTTCATACAATTTGAAAACTTATATAAAGCAAAAGGCAGCGTTATTAAACCGTGGATAAGGCATGTTGCCAAAAAACCCGCAATCCTCTGCTGATGATGTCACTGAGCATGTCATGAATGATGTAATATGTGACATCATCAGTAGTGGATTATGGGTAATAGTATCTCTAGTTTACTCCCCTATAGCTGTCTTTCTTTTAACATAAGTGTGTGTTTCCTTCCCTTATACTTACTGTTTTTGGTTCGCTTCCAGTTCGCGTACCAGCGAGCGAACTAGGAAGCGAACTAAGAGAAATAGAGGTTGGCACAGTTCCAAATATTGTACCAATTTTTTAATAACGGGGAGGTAGTTCTGAAAAGAACTTTTTTTTTTATTTTTCTGAACATTTTTTTAATGTTTTTGAATTTTTCGGAACAGTTTTATATTTTTTTGGGTTTTTCTTGGAGGGGGCAATGAAAACGATTCATTGTAAAGGGCTCAACAGGAGCAACAAAACAAAAAAAAGAAGTATTTATTATTTTGGGCGTTTCGGACAAACTTGCATATGATAGTCAATAGCTCTGTTGATCAGAGTGATGCTTCTTTCTCCGTAGGAAATGAATCCATCGCAAAATACGCAGGTGTGTTTTACTTCACCAAATCTCATTTGTATATTTGGCACCATCTCCCTGCCCTCTGGTCCCGTTACTTCCGGTACAACAGATCTTCTGGCCATAATAGGGAGATTATCTAGGTCGTTCCGAAACTGTGCAGCACTGTAGTTGTTAGGATGCCACCTAGTCATATGGCGATGCATTGTGTAGTTTCCGAAACTGTATTTTTTGTCGGTCCCTCTGGACAGTCTATCTTGACATATAAGGCAAGTTACGTATCTTGCATTTACTTTTTTCTGACCTTTGGGAATTTTAAAAAATTGCCAAATGAAGTTTTCTTTCCGGTGAGACGTCTTGGGCTGCTCAGGCAAAAACTGCCTCTCTTCGTGCTCGTCCTCCTGTTCCTCTTCTTCTTCTTCTTGTTGAATTACAACTTGAGCAGGTGGTCCACTCTTCCTTGGATGTGGTGGAGGTGGTGGGGAAGCACCAGCTGAAGCTACTAAAGAAGCCATTGCTCAGTGATCACAAAGGGTCTTTCTCTCACAATGATGAAAGTCAGAGTGAGGAAAGAAGGAGGGATTTTCATCATTTGGGAAAAACAAGAGTTCTCAACCAATCAAAAGTGTTCATTTTAGATTATATGACCTAGTCTTACATCATTAGGAAACCAAAAGTGAAATGAACCAATGAAAAGTGTTATTACCAAGTCACATGACTTGCTGTGTTTACGTTAAGCGCTTTGCAGGGCCTCCCGGTTTGCTTCCAGAAACCTGCGCTTTGGCACTCGCTTCGCGTACCAGTTCGCTAACGTAGCACGTCATATGACGTATCACGCGACAACGTGGAACGTCATGCGGACGGGAGGCGTCACGATGTTGTTTTCTAACGCGGCACTTGCGGTAAAGAAACGTTTACCGGCTCGCGGTCTATTTCGCGGCATCAAGGTCAGCTAACGGGAAGCTTCCCGATTCGCGAAGCGGGAACGAAGAAAAAAAAATATTTTAAAAAAAAATTATTCATAAACATATAAAATATATTTTTGGATTTAAAGAAGAATACATTTTACAGCTACAGATATTAGCTGTTAAAAAAACAATTAAATTCACAGAAAAAACCATAGGTTATAGACCATATATAGTTAGGAATTAGCATTTACAAAACCTTGAAAATTCACTGAAAAAACCATAGGTTATAGACCATATATAGTTAGGAATTAGCATTTAGAAAACCTTATTTCACTCACACAAAACCATTGAAATTCCATATATAGTTAGTTGCACTAACTATATATCGCGCACCCGCAATCCACTGCTGATGATGTCACATATTACATCATTCATGACATGGTCAGTGACATCACTGATGACATCACTGATGACAACATCCAGTGATTATGTGTTTCTGTAAAGTTTAAATATGTTTTACATATTGAAGAATGAGTGGATGTATAAGTGTCTGAATGAAGGTTTTAGTAGGTGCGTGATTGACTGTATGAGTGAGTGATTAAATGCGTCTTACTAAATGCACGGGTTAGTGACTAAACTGTCTGAAAGTGTGCATCAGTATGTCTGTTGTTGTGCAAGCTGCTGCATGTGTTGATCAGTAGCTATATAAGTAGCTATATGGGTTATTGATTGGTTGCACAAGTATTTGTATGGGAGACTGAGTGTGTGTATGGCTGGCTGGGAGGTGTGTGACTCTGTGCAGATCAATGTGTACTTGTATCAGTGATTCTATAAGAGAGTAAGTATGTGTTAGTATATGTTTGAAAATGTAAGGTACTCTATGTTTAACTGTGTAGATTAGAAAATGGAAGTGTGATTGATTCTTTACAGGACTGACTAGGTGTGTGAGTAACTCCATGGATGAGTGGCAGAGTGTGAGTGTCTGTATAGGTGTATGAGTGCATATGATAGTGTTGTAAAGATGAGTGATTGTATGTATGAATGATTGTATGGGTGAATGAGTGAATGTGTGTGTAGACGTAGGAATCAGTGAATGCGTATGTAGTAACTAGTATTGGTGTGTCAATGGTTTCAAAAATTATACTCTGTATTTAACACTGGGTGTAACAGAGGTTATATTAAAGTTGAGGAGATGCATTGTATTGTCACATTAATGATATCATCATTGATGTGACCATTGATGTCAAAAGAGATATCATCAGTGATGTCATTTGAGATGTCATCAGTGATGTCATCAGTGATGTCACTGACCATGTCATGAATGATGTAATATGTGACATCATCAGCAGTGGATTGCGGGTGCGCGATATATAGTTAGTGCAACTAACTATATATGGAATTTCAATGGTTTTGTGTGAGTGAAATAAGGTTTTCTAAATGCTAATTCCTAACTATATATGGTCTATAACCTATGGTTTTTTCAGTGAATTTTCAAGGTTTTGTAAATGCTAATTCCTAACTATATATGGTCTATAACCTATGGTTTTTTCTGTGAATATATATATATATATATATATATTTATATATATATATATATATATATATATTCACAGAAAAAACCATAGGTTATAGACCATATATAGTTAGGAATTAGCATTTAAAAAACCTTATTTTACTCACACAAAACCATTGAAATTCCATATATAGTTAGTTGCACTAACTATATATCGCGCACCCGCAATCCACTGCTGATCATGTCACATATTACATCATTCATGACATGGTCAGTGACATCACTGATGACATCACTGATGACATCTCAAATGACATCACTGATGACATCACTGATGACAACATCCAGTGACTGTATTTTTCTGTAAAGTTAAAATATGTCTTGAGTGGATGTATAAGTGTCTGGATGAAGGATTTAGTAGGTGCATGACTGACTGTATGAGTGAGTGATTAAATGTGTCTCACTGAATGCATGGGTTAGTGACTAAACTGTCTTAATTTGTGCATCATTATGTCTGTTGTTCTGTAAACTGCTGCATGTGTTGATCATTAGCTATACGAGAGGCTATATGTGTTATTAATTGGTTGCCCAAGTATTTCTATGGGAGATTGAGTTTGTGTGGGGGTGGCTGGAAGGTGTGAGACTCTATGCATAGATGTGTGAGCAGTTTATTCACTAGGTGTATGAGTTCAAGAGTGCATGTGGAAACAGCTACATGGGCAGTTGACTGTGTGCATGAGTGTATTGATGAGTGAATGGATATCTCAATGCTACATGTCATAGTAAGTACATATGTAAAACACAGTACATGTGAGAGTTGGCATATATAAATAACTGTGCATGAGAGCCACTGAATGAGTGAGTGGTTGTATCGATCATTGTGAACTTGTATCAGGGATTGTATAAGAGAGTAAATATGTGTTAGTATATGTTTCAATAAGTAAGGTGTGTTTAACTGTATAGTTGAAGAAATGGAGGTGAGATTGTTTCTTTGCATGACTGACTGGGTGTGTGAGTAACTCCATGGATGAGTGGCAGTGTGTGAGTGTCTGTATACACTGAGTGTATCTAAGGTTATATTAGAGTCTGAAGAGGTTTATCGTATTAGCACAAGAATGATGTCAAATGAGATGTCATCAGTGATGTCATCAGTGATGTCATTTGAGATGTCATCAGTGATGTCATCAGTGATGTCACTGACCATGTCATGAATGATGTAATATGTGACATGATCAGCAGTGGATTGCGGGTGCGCGATATATAGTTAGTGCAACTAACTATATATGGAATTTCAATGGTTTTGTGTGAGTAAAATAAGGTTTTTTAAATGCTAATTCCTAACTATATATGGTCTATAACCTATGGTTTTTTCAGTGAATTTTCAAGGTTTTGTAAATGCTAATTCCTAACTATATATGGTCTATAACCTATGGTTTTTTCAGTGAATTTTCAAGGTTTTGTAAATGCTAATTCCTAACTATATATGGTCCATAACCTATGGTTTTTTCTGTGAATTTCATTGGTTTTTTAACAGCTAATATCTGTAGCTGTAAAATGTATTCTTCTTTAAATCCAAAAATATATTTTATATGTTTATGAATAATTTTTTTTTTAAATATTTATTTTTCTTCGTTCCCGCTTCGCAAATAGGGAAGCTTCCCGTTAGCTGACCTTGATGCCGCGAAATAGACCGCGAGCCGGTAAACGTTTCTTTACCGCAAGTGCCGCGTTACAAAACAACATCGTGACGCCTCCCGTCCGCATGACGTTTCACGTTGTCGCGTGATACGTCATATGACGTACTACGTTAGCGAACTGGTACGCGAAGCGAGTCGCAAAGCGCAGGTTTCTGGAAGCAAACCGGGAGGCCCTGCAAAGCGCTTAACGTAAACACAGCAAGTCATGTGACTTGGTAATAACACTTTTCATTGGTTCATTTCACTTTTGGTTTCCTAATGATGTAAGACTAGGTCATATAATCTAAAATGAACACTTTTGATTGGTTGAGAACTCTTGTTTTTCCCAAATGATGAAAATCCCTCCTTCTTTATTCACTCTGACTTTCATCATTGTGAGAGAAAGACCCTTTGTGATCACTGAGCAATGGCTTCTTTAGTAGCTTCAGCTGGTGCTTCCCCACCACCTCCACCACATCCAAGGAAGAGTGGACCACCTGCTCAAGTTATAATTCAACAAGAAGAAGAAGAAGAGGAACAGGAGGACGAGCACGAAGAGAGGCAGTTTTTGCCTGAGCAGCCCAGGACGTCTCACCGGAAAGAAAACTTCATTTGGCAATTTTTTAAAATTCCCAAAGGTCAGAAAAAAGTAAATGCAAGATACGTAACTTGCCTTATATGTCAAGATAGACTGTCCAGAGGGACCGACAAAAAATACAGTTTCGGAAACTACACAATGCATCGCCATATGACTAGGTGGCATCCTAACAACTACAGTGCTGCACAGTTTCGGAACGACCTAGATAATCTCCCTATTATGGCCAGAAGATCTGTTGTACCAGAAGTAACGGGACCAGAGGGCAGGGAGATGGTGCCAAATATACAAATGAGATTTGGTGAAGTAAAACACACCTGCGTATTTTGCGATGGATTCATTTCCTACGGAGAAAGAAGCATCACTCTGATCAACAGAGCTATTGACTATCATATGCAAGTTTGTCCGAAACGCCCAAAATAATAAATACTTCTTTTTTTTGTTTTGTTGCTCCTGTTGAGCCCTTTACAATGAATCGTTTTCATTGCCCCCTCCAAGAAAAACCCAAAAAAATATAAAACTGTTCCGAAAAATTCAAAAACAGTAAAAAAATGTTCAGAAAAATAAAAAAAAGTTCTTTTCAGAACTACCTCCCCGTTATTAAAAAATTGGTACAATATTTGGAACTGTGCCAACCTCTATTTCTCTTAGTTCGCTTCCTAGTTCGCTCGCCGGTACGCGAACTGGAAGCGAACCAAAAACAGTAAGTATAAGGGAGGGAAACACACACTTATGTTAAAATAAAGACAGCTATAGGGGAGTAAACTAGAGATACTATTACCCGTAATCCACTGCTGATGATGTCACATATTACATCATTCATGACATGCTCAGTGACATCATCAGCAGAGGATTGCGGGTTTTTTGACAACATGCCTTATCCACGGTTTAATAACGCTGCCTTTTGCTTTATATAAGTTTTCAAATTGTATGAAATATATACCAATAGGTCGTTATGAACCTTTAGGTAGTGCTTTTCTTCATGAGGTCTGGTCGCTTCCATACACATACAGATGTTTCAAAGATGATCAAGAAGTTTATCTGAATGGAGAGGAATGCACTGAGACGCCAGATCATTCACTAATGTGTAGGCACATACAGTTACACGGTTCATGCAACAAACACCGACCAAATATGGCTTGCGTGTTGCAAGGCACGCCAGTTCCTGCTATCATCCCCACGTTCAAGTTGTTGGAAAATGGTAGTTATTTGATGCTCAATAATGAAGATTGTTCTGAGTTAATTAAAAGTATTCCTTTTATCGTAACAGTAAGTGAACGGGTTATTTGCTGCAGAAATGTTCTATTTCCTCCCACACATGAACATAGGGAGTTTTCAATCTGGCCACAAATACCAACCTTGGGACACGTTTCAACGGCATGGCAAGAATAAGAGCTCTTTTGTCTCAGAGAGAGGTGGCCTTGAGTTCGGCCCGTGAAACTTTCGTACTTCACATAGCGAACACCCGTACAGAGGTGCACACCCTTTTCAATTAAGATTTGCCTTTCAATTTCAGCAACATGTTTCCGACTATCTTTAACGCATCCTCCACAAAGTCCCTGACACACTTTTTTAAAGTTGTTACCAGTGGTCTCGTGACTTCATTTGAGAAAATCTTTGGAGTCATCCCTGCTTCCTTTCATTGTATTTTCTGCACTCTGGTTCGTGGATTGGCATTTTTACTTGCATTACCAGCGGACGCTCTTGTGCTTTTTTACATTTTTAAATATGGATGTCCCTCCTATGCAACCTCCGACCCTGCAGCTGCTGACACTGTTCCGCAATCGCATGCTAGAATATTATGGCACAATGCCGTTGGCGATATTAAGCACGGCATATGGATTATCTTTTCGGTTCTCCTACTTCACCTGTGTCCAGCCTGTATTTCACTGCCTGACCTGTGATTTCGATTGGGCCATTGATTTGTGTCTCTGCGGACCGGTTTCTCCTGACGTCGACTTTAATCAGCTGATGACTCCTATCATTACTCACGAGTTGGTTTGTCCTGGCGAAAGGATTATGGCTGTGGCATTGATGCATGGACTACTTGGTCCCTGGAATTTACTGGCGGCAGCACAGTCTTTCTTGGAAGAGAGCTTTCTTGAAAACCCACCGAGCTGTCCTCTGATGGTGATAGAGGATCCGGTGCTGGGAGAGCACGTGTGTTCTTTTCCGCTTTTAAATTGGATGGCTGAACTGTTTTCGGATGAAGACGGTGACTTCCTATTGGAGGCTGTTGCAGCTTATTTTGCATACACAGTTATGTCATAGACCTTTTTCATGTTTGATATGCTGAGTACTAGTATTTCATTGACAATTCATTGACTTATTTGTCAAGTTTTTATTATTTACCTTGCCTATTGGCTTAAGACTCGATAAAGTACTTGGCTGTTTTATTTTTCTTTAGCATTACATTTTCCTAGTTTTTAATGCTTTACCTTGCGGACCGTCCACATATAAACTTGCAATCTGCTCTCATGAGATGGCACTTCTATTATCTTATTCAGTTCGTTTCCGGATCATGAGGAGGTGTCATCTAGGTCCTGGATATCTTTACACCGTGTTAAGTTAGCATGGGCTCATTACCGGTTTAAACGCCATTTTTCCTTTTTTGCAACTTCTGCACACGACACTTAGTTGTTGCTTTAGCTTTCCACCTAGTAGTTCATCGTGGTTTACATGAGAATAATATGTTATTGGTCTACTATCTGCTTTACTTGTTAAACTATATCTGTACAGCGAGTGCTAAAGTTTCAAGAACAACACGATACAGAATTGTTATGAGGTCTGATCTCCACGACTTCATACTCATAACATAAGTGCAACTTCTGCCAATTCTGGGCATGAGGCGGGTTTTATATTGCTTTGCCGAACACACATACACAACAGTTGATGCGGTTCACATGAAGAGAGAGCTGGTGTATGGTGATGTGATTCCTTCAAATCTAAGACACTAAAGTATGGGCACGCCCTAAACCAACACAAAGAGACCTTCTTAGCAAATAATATAATATGTGTATTAGGGAGGGTGAGATATAAGCAGCCGCGGGCCGTGGAGGGAGTTACGATGGGGCAGGGAGGCGGGGAGGGGGAGAAGCAGGGTGGAGCCCTCTCTACCTTGCCCCTCCCCCTCCCCGCCTCCCTGCCCCACCGTAACTCCCTCCACGGCCCGCGGCTGCTTATAAGTGTTGCTAACTCTTATTCATTTACAGCATGTTAACATACTGTCACCATTCGCTTTTTATGTACTAGTAACTATGCTGGTAATTTTGCTACTGATAATATGTGTACTTGTATTCTCCACCCTGCTTCTCCCCCTCCCCGCCTCCCTGCCTCACCGTAACTCCCTCCACGGCCCGCGGCTGCTTATAAGTGTTGCTAACTCTTATTCATTTACAGCATGTTAACATACTATCACCATTCACTTTTTATGTACTAGTAACTATGCTGGTAATTTTGCTACTGATAATATGTGTACTTTTATTATCTAAGGTACTACGCCTGAGAAGACGGCATTAGTAAATAAACATTTCAAATACACATCTGTTCTTCTTAACTCCATGTTCTGGTTTCTAAGAAATCTATAACGACCGACTGTTCATGAGTTCCACGTATCCTGAGGTACTATAAGTTCATATTCTGGATTGTCTAAACATTGAGAGTTTGTTATATCCAATGTGACACTGTACCTAGCTTGCTAAGGAGTTTTTGATTACTAACGTGAGTTTTGGGACACCCTAATTCGCCGAGGTTCCAATCCTCTGTCCACAGTTCTGTGTGAGAACAGAAACCCTGCGACAGGGGCACCCCCGACCCTTGCTGGAGCTTCATCACACTTGCGATACAACTCCAGCAATGCGCCACCTTTACGGCACAGATACATCACGCATCTGTGCTGTTTTTGCCCCATGATGCGCCGCATTGTAAATGCAGCACACCATAGGTGACGGAACAGCGGCACAGAATGACTAACACATCCCTGGTGATGCGCCAGTCATCATAAATGTATCCCTATGCTTCTTATCTTGTTAGAGATGAACCGCCATATATATCATCAAAGTTTTTTGCATTTCCTAAATAGCGAACTTTAAGGAATAAATAGCGATTCTTTACCATTCCTAGTTTGCGATGAGCTATTTGCTAATTAGCCGAATGTAGCCCAATGAAGCCCAATGTAGCCCAATGTAGCCCAAAGATGGCCGCCAGACACACAAAAAAACAAATGTAGCCCAAATATCAGCCAGATGTAGCCCAACTATAGCCCAGTGACAGAATGACCAATCAGCTTCGCAAACCTCCGTTACGCGAAGCGGAGCGCTGTTACAGATATATATCTTTTTTTGAACGTTAATTTCTCAAAATCCACTGGAGCACATATATTGAGACCTAGCAAAGGCACATCGGGCTACCAGTCCCTAATATTTTGCCAAGTTTCGTGCAAATCCATTCAGCCGTTCAATTATTATTATTATTATTTTTTTTTGCCCCGCGGGGCCCTTTTAAAACCTCCACATCAAACCTAGGGGGTCAGCGAGGATCTACTATGCCCCCTTATAGTTATTTCCCCCTTTGTTTTGACCTCCTCTTGTCTCTCGATCCTACCGAGAGACAAGATGGCGGCCGCTACGGACTGTTTGGAATGTTGACAGACGCCGGAGAACCAATCAGCTTCGCTTCACAAAGCTCCGTTGCGCGAAAAGTCCGCGAACCAGAGCGCTGCCCGGTCCGCTGTTACAGATATATATCTTTTTTTAAACGTTAATTTCTCAAAATCCACTGGAGCACATATATTGAGACCTACAAAAGGCACATCGGGCTACCAGTCCCTACAATTTTGCCAAGTTTCGTGCAAATCCATTCAGCCGTTCGGGCTAAAAGTGAGGCCAACCGCCCTATGGAAAACTCAATGTTAAAAACACGTTTTGGGACCCCCCTTTTTTCTCGGCCCCCACTGGACGAACCCCCCCCAAGTTTTCAAGGGCTGCTCAGAAACAAAATGTGCCATTTTCCTGAAAATTTCAGCCAATTCCGTCCACAAACGCCAAAGTTATTAGACATAGAATTTTCAAAAAACCCATAGAGAAAAAATCCTAACTATATATACCTACTGGCGACCGCCAGTAGGTAATATATATATATATATATATATATATATATATATTACCTAGTAGGTAGTTATAGTTAGGACCTACTTTCCATAGGAAATCCACAACATTCTATTTGGAATAACTTTAGCGCTGGTGGACGAATCTTCGTGAATTTTATCCAAGAAAATGGCCTGCTCAGCTTCGCTCTTTCCCTGAAAGTTTGGGCGTGATTCGTCAAGTGGGGGCCGAGAAAAAAGGGGGGTCCCAAAACGTGTTTTCCCCATGCACTTTTCCATAGGGACCTTTAGCCAGGGCTACAGCCCAAACGGCTGAAAGGAATTACACCAAATTTGGCAGAGAGGTAGAGTTCAGTTCGCAGATTGTGCTTCTTGTTAAATAGTGTAAATCTGTTCAGTAGTTCCTGAGAAAATCACAAGTAAAATCATAGCGATATCTAGAGACGAAGTACTGCACGCGTACGGAGATCCGTTCAATTACGAGCACGAGCTGCATGCTGATTGGATGTCAACTGTCTGTCAACATTCGAAAACAGGAAGTGTTGGTGGCCATCTTGTGCCTCAGTAGAACGGAGTCAGAAGAAAACAGTAAAAGAAAGTTGAAAAATAAGGAAAGGGGGCAGGGTAGAAACATACTGACTCTGTAGGTGTGTTCGGGGGTCCCATATGGATCTTTAGGTCCAAATGTTTTAATTTATTTTTAAATAAGAAATCGCGGGGTACATGTATCATATGCGTACGCAGTGGAAAAGGAAAAAACAAAAGTAGAAGTCCGTTTTAGGTGGGCCAAATCCCGGGAGCATTTTTTTACCATAATACCGTAAGGTGTCTGGAGTCCCGGGGAATGGCACTCCCTGGGGTTTCATTTTGAAGTTTGCGGGGGGCTTACGGCTTCCCTCCCCGTAGCCACGGGGACCACTACGTTCTCTGGGCTTTTTTTTTTTTAAAGTATGTTTTCAGCTGCCCCCCCTCCACTCTCCCCCTCCCCCTATGCGTACAGTAAGTGTACCGAAAACCATACAATTACGTGCACGAGCTGCATGTTGATTGGATGTTTACTGTGTGTCAACTCTGCAAACCAGGAAGTGTTGGCAGCCATCTTGTGCCTTGGTAGAACCGAGTGACAAGAAAACAGTAATAGAAAGTTGAAAAATAAGGAAATGGGACAAGGTAGAAACATCCTGACCCTCTAGGCCTGCTCAGGGGGTCTTACATGGATCTTTAGGTCACAATTTTTTTCTTTTTTTTTAACAATAAGAAATCGCGGGGTACGTGTATCGTACGTGTACGCGGCAGTAAAGAAAAAAAACTAGAAGTCCGTTTCATTCTTGATTAGCCCCCGGGGGGGGGCGCAAGTCCGGGGGGCTATTTTTTTTCTATGATGGGGGCCTTGTAAGGCCTGCGGAGCCCTGGGCACACCACGCTCCAGGGTTTTATTTTGTAGTATGCGGGAGGCTCACGGACCGACTTTGTAGCCCCTGGGACCGTCAGTCCCCCAAGCTTCTCCAGGGTCCTCATACAGCTATTTTCCTGTGTAGGCTCCTACCAGCTGCCCGCACAGTTTCATGGACCTGACAATGAGTTCTACAACGTAGCGTCCGTTGCAGTGTCCTTAGCCTTTTTGTTGTTTTGTTGACTTACCAGTTTGTGTTCAAGATTCACTGTCTTATTTGTGTAGCTTTCCTTTGTGTATGTTTTGTGTACCTGAGTATTTTTATTCAGTGCTTGATCCAGTGTTCTGAACATAGCAGTACATATATAGACATGTAGTGTACTCCTTTCCTTTCTCTCCCTCCACCCTAAGTGACAACGTAATGGGGGGAGTGAAAGTAAGGCACTTCTGTCGTCACTGTTTTAAGTTTACAACACAGTAGGTAGGACATGGGTTAAGAAACCCATCCTTCACCACTCTTGGACCCTCCTGGTTCTTGTTGTCACTTCATTTGCTATGTCTTAAGTATTTAATGTTTGGACCTGACTGTGGTCGTTCTATAGTGTATTCTTATCGTAGTCCAAGTACATAAATCCATTATTTTATCTGTTTTTGCCCATTCTGTGTGGTGTTATGATCAACACTTATTGAACATTATAGAATTCCTTGAGTGTACCCACTTTTAAAACGTCTACAGTGGGTATTGTAAATGGAGATCTTGGACCACCCTTTTCATCCATTTTTGCATCTTGAGATGTAAGTTCTTATCTGTGTTCTTCATCTCTTACTTTACCTTTTTAAATATTCAAATGTTCTCGGAAAGATCGGAATATGTTACCTTTAATTGTAATGATATACAAACCAAAACAAGATAGAACACTGCAACTGAAGCACATTAGATAATGGTATAAGGCATTTCATTGGAATGTTGGGTATTAGGATAAGATACACAACTGACATAAAATGATTTCAGAAACTTGTTACTTTTTCGGTGAGGATTAGTAATGTATATGCTAAATAAAGCACTTGACACAATGTTTAGTGACTCTGTATTTATTGTATTTATTTTTCGAATGTTCTCACAATAATATACACTGAAGTACAAAATATGCTGATATTACAGTCAGGATAGAATGAAGTATTTATGTTTTTGTACAAAGAACTACAAAATAAGAAAAATGGTATGGAAAATCAACAAAATAAGTTGGAAGATGGTTTCGAAAATAATAACAGTGTTATAGAAGAACTGAACATACTTTTTGTAAGTAGCTACAATGAAGAGGAAGAAATGAATACTGCAGATATCAGTTGTAATTTTGTTATAGGAATCTTGGATGATGATGATTTTGTGGAAGCATTAGATGACATCGAGTATGATTATATGACTTTTGAAATTGATAATCATGAAAATGAAATACATGATGACATTATTTTAGAAGTTCTATTAAATCATTGGATGTTACAATAATACATTTATTATTATAAAATAATAATGGTTTGAGACACACTTCTTGCAGAATTGTAATCATTCAGGTAGGACTGAAGTACTCATGATGCAAAGTGGGCCTTAAGGCATGGACTGCTTCAAACTCCTATAGACTATGGATGCACTCTTCCATGGGCTATCAAACTTGTATTTTATACCTAGAATACTCCATTTAAAAATATTTTCAAGGTGTCATAAAATGTTTTATGTCAGTACTATAAACATCGATATTACAGTAATGAAGTTGTGAAAATATTTGCAGTGTAGCTTAAGATATTGAACGTGAGGAGGAAAAAAACACTGTAACAACATACAACACAGTAAAGAAGTTGTGAAAATATTTTCAATATATCACAAAAAGTCATTTCACTTCACTGAGAACATGTTTCTTTTCTATTGACAGATTGTATATCTTAACAATGGAAAATGTCACTTACACAGTAAGCATTTCTTTTTGGGATGTAGTGCTGTAGATTTAGATGCTTTTCATAGTGCTGTCATGTTCTGTTGTGTTTGGCCTAGGTAGTAGCTTCAACAACAAGCACTGGCGTTGCCAATAGGTCTCGCAGTAGTAAAGTTGGAGCTATTACAATTGCAAATAACAATGCCTTTTATTTTTGTTTTCATTTTAAAAACATAAAGGGCTTTGTCATTTACAAAACCAATAGCTCCAACTTTCCTACTGCGAGGCCTATTGTGCACTGCACAGTGTGGGTGAAAGTGGCACTGCGTGGGTGTGAGTGGCTTTGAGTGAGTGGCGTTGCGTGTGTGAGTGGCGTTGTGTGTGTGAGTGGCGTTGCGTGTGTGAGTGGCGTTGCGTGTGTGAGTGGCGTTGCGTGTGTGAGTGGCGTTGCGTGTGTGAGTGGCGTTGCGTGTGTGAGTGGCGTTGCGTGTGTGAGTGGCGTTGCGTGTGTGAGTGGCGTTGCGTGTGTCTGATTTGTTCGCTCGGAATGAGAGCAGTTGAATATTGGTAGGGTCGGCATCTTGTTGTTTTTCTAATAATTGAAACATCCGGCATAATGAAGACGCAGCATATCTGCAGAGACAGTATCTGCCAAGTCGACTGTACAATCATAATTGTTAAGGATATTAATTGTGTTTGTTTGTTATAATTCGATGTTTTTAATTTTAGATTGGGTGAGTAATGTGCAAGGCCGCCTTGCATGGTGGTATTGTAGAGTATATTTCCTCTTTTGAAACGCAATAATAAAAAAAGAAATTAGTATTCAGGGAAGAATGGGAATTGAACTGCGGCCACAGGAAGCTTCAAAATACATCTACGATAACAAATTGTAACCTACTTATACGCACTAAAACGGCAGAACACCGGGGAGCTTAGAAATATCTGTTCTGAGACAAATTACATAGTACGCATGCCTATTATAAAACGCGTGCGCACACGCGAGGATGGGCACACACAGACGGGAAGTAGAAGTCTTGTCTGTTTTCTATGTCGATCGGTTGGGCTTTTGTAGTGACGAAAACGTTGGTTGCGCTGGCAATAATACCGTTTGAAGATGGACGCCATGAAAAAAAGCATTCATTGCCTTCGATGCGCATGCGTGTTTCACTCGGGCGGATTTGCTTCCCATGGCAAGGCCTGGCACTATTAGCTGCGGATCCGCTTGACCTGGGGTAGCTGCAACATGAGGGACCGTACTAGCGAGCTGAGGAAGGTGAGTTTGCGGGAGAGTTGTTCGGTGTTAAAAGCATGGTCGGTTGCGAAAGGGATGCACTTGCAGAACAAAGGCAGACCTTCTGCAAATTGACTGAAAAATTAGCCCGGCCCCCTGTGGGAAGCACGCAGGCCGGAGAAAAGAAATGCACACGGCGGGCAGGGGAGGGGGCGGAGCGGGGGAGAGCGGCATGTGGGTGTGAAGAATTGACTGAAAAATTAGCCCGGCCCCCTGTGGGAAGCACGCAGGCCGGAGAAAAGAAATGCACACGGCGGGCAGGGGAGGGGGCGGAGCGGGGGAGAGCGGCATGTGGGTGTGAAGAAGCCGGGCCTTTGAAGTGAAGCTAAGCTTCACTTCAAAAGGTGTCGGAGGAATGCGGCGGCTGAGGGAACTGATGTGCACGCGCTTTTAAGCTCAATGCACATGCGCATTGAGCTTAAAAGTCACGGGCACTGCAAGGAATCGCCACGATTCCTTGCTTCGTAGTTAAAGGTTGTTTAAGCCGCAATAGGCTCGCAAGCTCGATGCGCATGCGCATCGACAGGCGAGACCTAAAAAGGCTTAAAAAAGGGCCTTTACTTTGAATCAGAATGTCAAACTCAAGAATAAACTCCAGTTAAAAAAGGCAGCAAGTAGATGTGTGTATGTGTAGATGATGTGTTTATTGAGTGGAAGATGAATAATGTAAAAAATAAGAAAGGTTGCTAGTGTGCAAATCACCCACTGCTTTTAGGTGGGGAAGTAGTTACAACAAAAAGGCTCGATAAAGGGCTTTGAGTTTGAATCAGAATATGAAATTGAAGAGTAATTGATAACCGCAGAAAAGAAAGGCAGAAATTAAGGGGCTCATTGGGATGGCGGACGGAAGAGCCACTGCGGCCCTGGAGTAGGCGGAAAAAGCCCTTTCCGTGTCCGCCAGCCGCGGATACTCCGTCCGCCATATCAGGATAGGAAAACGTGTCAAGTTTCCGTCCGCGACGGAAAAGGACGCACTGCCGCCGAACTACACACGACCACGTGGCGGACGGAACACTCCCGGAGGCCCCGCCGTACGTACTGACGTCTAAGACCGTCCCCCAAATCAAGATGGCGGAAACTCCACATAAAACCGCTGCGGAAAAACAACCTGACTGAACACGGCGGAATCCACACAGCGAACATAGGTGACATAGCAGAGATACCCACCGCAAGCTGACCACCACCAAGGCACCCAGCGCTACACGCTTTCCCGATGCTCTTCGCGATCCACCACGTCCTAGTCATGGCCCACTATGGACGACGACGCAGGTAAGGCACAAACCATTGGCTGTCTGGAGGGGAATACCAGCAAGGGACGTGACGTAGGGAGGGGGAGTGTCATGTTACCGAAACCACTGATGAGAAGCATATACGAATACACATTTGTAGTACGCAAGCAGGAATGACAACGACAGACCACGAGACTTGATAGACTACCTTTATTGTACAAAATAGGGGAATAATCACAGTGTATGCGTGAGCATGGGCAAAGTGGGCACCAGAGCAGCGACATCATAGGCAGGTAACGAGTGGGCAGAATGCAGTATCAGAGCATCAACAGGGCATTGTAGAGTACAGAGCAGGTACATCATAGGCAGGTAACGAGAGGGCAGAATGCAGTATCAGAGCATCAACAGGGCATTGTAGAGTACAGAGCAGGTACATCATAGGCAGGTAACGAGAGGGCAGTATGTAGTATCAGAGCATCAACAGGGCATTGTAGAGTACAGAGCAGGTACATCATAGGCAGGTAACGAGAGGGCAGAATGCAGTATCATAGCATCAACAGGGCAATGCGCAGTACAGAGCAGGTACATCAGAGGCAGGTAACGAGAGGGCAGAATGCAGTATCAGAGCATCAACAGGGCATTGTAGAGTACAGAGCAGGTACATCATAGGCAGGTAACGAGAGGGCAGAATGCAGTATCAGAGCATCAACAGGGCAATGCGCAGTACAGAGCAGGTACATCAGAGGCAGGTAACGAGAGGGCAGAATGCAGTGTCAGAGCATCAACAGGGCATTGTAGAGTACAGAGCAGGTACATCATAGGCAGGTAACGAGAGGGCAGAATGCAGTATCAGAGCATCAACAGGGCATTGTAGAGTACAGAGCAGGTACATCATAGGCAGGTAACGAGAGGGCAGAATGCAGTATCAGAGCATCAACAGGGCATTGTAGAGTACAGAGCAGGTACATCATAGGCAGGTAACGAGAGGGCAGAATGCAGTATCAGAGCATCAACAGGGCATTGTAGAGTACACAGCAGGTACATCAGAGGCAGGTAACGAGAGGGCAGTATGCAGTATCAGAGCATCAACAGGGCATTGTAGAGTACAGAGCAGGTACATCATAGGCAGGTAACGAGAGGGCAGTATGCAGTATCAGAGCATCAACAGGGCATTGTAGAGTATAGAGCAGGTACATCAGAGGCAGCACGTGAGAGGGGCCAAGTGCATCAACAGTCCATTGCACAGAACAGCTCCATCAGAGGCAGCACGTGAGAGGGGCCAAGTGCATCAACAGTCCATTGCACAGAACAGCTCCATCAGAGGCAGCACGTGAGAGGGGCAAAGTGCATCAACAGTCCATTGCACAGAACAGCTCCATCAGAGGCAGCACGTGAGAGGGGCCAAGTGCATCAACAGTCCATTGCACAGAACAGTCACATCACTGGCAGCACATGAGAGGGCAGAATGCAGTATCAGAACAGCAACAGGGCAGTGTGGCCAACAGAGCAGGTACATCAGAGGCAACATATGAGAGGGGCAAAGTGCATCAACAGTCCATTGCACAGAACAGCTCCATCAGAGGCAACATATGAGAGGGGCCAAGTGCATCAACAGTCCATTGCACAGAACAGCTCCATCAGAGGCAGCACGTGAGAGGGGCCAAGTGCATCAACAGTCCATTGCACAGAACAGCTCCATCAGAGGCAGCACGTGAGAGGGGCCAAGTGCATCAACAGTCCATTGCACAGAACAGTCACATCACTGGCAGCACATGAGAGGGCAGAATGCAGTATCAGAACAGCAACAGGGCAGTGTGGCCAACAGAGCAGGTACATCAGAGGCAACATATGAGAGGGGCAAAGTGCATCAACAGTCCATTGCACAGAACAGCTCCATCAGAGGCAACATATGAGAGGGGCCAAGTGCATCAACAGTCCATTGCACAGAACAGCTCCATCAGAGGCAGCACGTGAGAGGGGCCAAGTGCATCAACAGTCCATTGCACAGAACAGCTCCATCAGAGGCAGCACGTGAGAGGGGCCAAGTGCATCAACAGTCCATTGCACAGAACAGTCACATCACTGGCAGCACATGAGAGGGCAGAATGCAGTATCAGAACAGCAACAGGGCAGTGTGGCCAACAGAGCAGGTACATCAGAGGCAACATATGAGAGGGGCAAAGTGCATCAACAGTCCATTGCACAGAACAGTCACATCACTGGCAGCACATGAGAGGGCAGAATGCAGAATCAGAACAGCAACAGGGCAGTGTGGCCAACAGAGCAGGTACATCAGAGGCAACATATGAGAGGGGCCAAGTGCATCAACAGTCCATTGCACAGAACAGCTCCATCAGAGGCAGCACGTGAGAGTGCAGAATGCAGTAACAGAGCATCAACAGGGCAATGCGCAGTACAGAGCAGGTACATCATAGGCAGGTAACGAGAGGGCAGTATGCAGTATCAGAGCATCAACAGGGCATTGTAGAGTACAGAGCAGGTACATCATAGGCTGCACAAGTACGTGTCCCTACCAACCCGTCACAGGAACCACAAGAGTGCCACGCAGTTCTCAATGGACACACCATGTGAATTAACATTTGAGTGAAGTGTTCAGCACCTCACATCACAGAATCAGGGGGACTGCGTGAACTACCTGCCTCGGACACACTGGCAGCACCAGCAACAGGAGTGTGAGACACAGCCACAGCCCGAGTGACACACACATGGGCCACGGACCCAGACACACTGGCAGCACCAGCAACAGGAGTGTGAGACACAGCCACAGCCCGAGTGACACACACATGGGCCACGGACCCAGACACACTGGCAGCACCAGCAACAGGAGTGTGAGACACAGCCACAGCCCGAGTGACACACACATGGGCCACGGACCCAGACACACTGGCAGCACCAGCAACAGGAGTGTGAGACACAGCCACAGCCCGAGTGACACACACATGGGCCACGGACCCAGACACACTGGCAGCACCAGCAACAGGAGTGTGAGACACAGCCACAGATGTAGTCACTGACACATGAGCCACTGACCCAGACAGACTGCCAGCACCAGAAACAGGAGTGTGCAACACAGCCACAGATCTTCTAACTGACACGTGAGCCATAGACCCAGATACACTGCCAGGACCTGCAACAGGAGAGGGCACAACTGACACTGTGCCACCATCTGATACATGAGAGTCAACTGCACCAGCGCCACTGTGACAACTGAAATGATGAGCCACAGGGCTGTATGGGCCTGGAGGCAGGGTGGGCCTGGGAGCTGGGGATAGCTGACCTAGACCCAAATCGGGGTTGGCAGGTGTCAATGGTGTGTGTCTGCGTTTCTTAGGGATGTGTGTGTGCACCCTGGACAGGACAGGACTGCCAAGTGGTGGGGACGCCAAACAATCACCACCCACCATAGGTGGAGCATCTGCTGCCGGGGATCTGGTTTCTGGGGACATGCTGGAGCCTGCTTGTCGTTTGCTCTGTGCCTGCCGCCTGGACTCGGAATCATGTGTAATGGGGGATGCAACAACAGGGGACACCCTCCTCTGCTTCTGACTGGCCTGGATGGGAGTGGAGGTATGGGGGGACTCCGCGGCAGAGACATCAGTTTGGCGTTTAGTAGAAAACATCAGCCTCAGTGCAGCCAGGGGTGAAGTATGCCTGTCCTTGATAGCGCCATTGTCCATGCTAGATGCCTTGTCCGTAGGATGTGCCTTATCCTTAGGTGGAGTGTTGTCTCTGGATGTAGCCTGTGCCCTGGTCGCCGCCCTGTTCCTGCCAGCAGACTTGTCGTCTGTGGTGCACCTGTCTCCAGTAGACACCTGCTCTCTGTGTGTGTCCCTGCCCTTGGGAGATGGACCTTGCTTTGCTGTGGGCCTGCCCTTGGGAGTCTCCCTGCTCTTAGGAGGTGCCTTTGTCTTGTCACTGTCTTTGGGAGTGTCCCTTTCCTCTGCTGTGGGCCTGCCCTTGGGAGTCTCCCTGCTCTTAGGAGGTGCCTTTGTCTTGTCACTGTCCCTGGGAGTGTCCCTTTCCTCTGCTGTGGGCCTGCCCTTGGGAGTCTCCCTGCTCTTAGGAGGTGCCTTTGGCTTGTCACTGTCCCTGGGAGTGTCCATTTCCTCTGCTGTGGGCCTGCCCTTGGGAGTCTCCCTGCTCCTAGTAGGTGCCTTTGTCTTGTCACTATCCCTGGGAGTGTCCCTTTCCTCTGCTGTGGGCCTGCCCTTGGGAGTCTCCCTGCTCTTAGGAGGTGCCTTTGTCTTGTCACTGTCCCTGGGAGTGTCCCTTTCCTCTGCTGTGGGCCTGCCCTTGGGAGTCTCCCTGCTTCTAGTAGGTGCCTTTGTCTTGTCACTGTCCCTGGGAGTGTCCCTTTCCTCTGCTGTGGGCCTGCCCTTGGGAGTCTCCCTGCTCTTAGGAGGTGCCTTTGTCTTGTCACTGTCCCTGGGAGTGTCCCTTTCCTCTGCTGTGGGCCTGCCCTTGGGAGTCTCCCTGCTCCTAGTAGGTGCCTTTGTCTTCTGACTGGCCTTGTCCAAGGTACAGTCCATGGACATGTGAATATCCCTTGCCTTGGGAGTACCTTTTGTGTTGAATGCCTGTGTAGCTCCTGAAGGCATGTCCCCCAACAACACTTGCGGATCCTGTGTGTGTACTCCAGTGTATCTGACGTTGTCTAATTGAACAGATTTAGCTGATCTAGGGGATGGGGTCTGTGTCCTGCGTGCCCTGACGTGCTGTCTGACGCTGCTTCTAGTGCAATAACCTGTATTTGAGTCCTGCTCAGAATATTCACTACCCCCTGAGACATCCAGTGGTGTAGATGGGGAAACCGAAGTGGCACCCTGTTCATGTGACTGTACTATTGCAGACGACAAACTGCTTGCCAATGACTGCACTGTCCTGTGTAGACCTGCAAGATCGCCATGCATCCCTTCCATGAAAGCCACCACCTGCCCCAACTTCCTATCATGGTCCTGGAAAGCATTTGTCATATTGGTCTGCCCCACACACAGCTGTCGCAGCAGATCAACGGCCTCAGCACACAGTGCATTTTGGCTCACCGTGGCAGGGGCAGCGGTGCCTGCACCGAACGCCACTCTGCTCCCCCTACTCCTCCGGCCACGAACAGTACATGGTGCAGTTTGTGGAAGTGTGGGCCCTGTGTGCTGTCTTCCGACAGAAGGTGAAGAGTGCCCACTCCCAGTCTGTGACAACAGTGCAGGCTCACCAAGAGTGTCCGACGAGGAGGACGATGGTGTCTCCACATGCGAGTCCTCAGGGACGGTCCTGTCCCCCTCTCCGGCGCTGGCCTCCTCTGTGTCAGTCTGCGTGTGTGCGAAGTCTGAGCCGGACTCATTTCCTCGACTACTCTCCGCCGTCTGTGGCTGAGTGTCCTCTGTCATACCTGAAATGCACATAAAAGATGTGTGAGTCATGGGCAGACTGACGTACAGAAGGAACAGGATTGCCAAATTACATAGCTGACAAAGATTTTGTAGCCCTCATCCTGCACATGGCCCACCTCTACCAGTCATCCTCACATTTCCTGCCATGGGGCCATGGACCACTAGGGGATGTGCCTCAACACTCAACTACTAAGCAAGTGGCGTGTCAACATGGCGGACCTGGATGTCAAATGAGAACCACCCAATGGGACCAAAATGGCATCACAGACATACATACGCAACACAGAACTCAATAGTGTGTCTGTGCACCAATACATGCATAGCACTCACACGTTTCCTACACAGACAGTTTGCTCACCGCTAATTTGCTGTTGATCGGCACTCAGACGTTCGGCCAGTTCAGGATGCGTCACTGCAATGATACGGTGCATGGGAGGGGTCATGGAGCGTCGGGCCAGACGGGGCGTCCTTGGAATCAGGCCCAGTGTTACTTCCGCTACATTCTTGCTTAGCCTGGAAATGTCGTCCCAGCGTTTGTGGCAGTGTGTATGTTGTCTGTTGCACACCCCCAATGCCCGTACTTCCCGTGCTATGCTCCTACACAGGTCCTTGCGAAGGTGCAGCTTGACCTACCATGATGGGAGACAAAAGGGTTTCAGTCAGTGGACAGGTGGCCTGTCACACACATAGGGGCAAGACGTAACTGTCAGCAGCCATGCACAATCATGAACATATGTCTAGCCCACACTACACAGCTAAGATAGGAATAGGCCACATTATTTGGCCCCCTCACGCACACCAACATGTCCCACACTGCACTTACCACCCGTCCTGGTGCGCCGTAGAGGCGTCCATAGTTGCGGAGTACACCGTCCACGAGGACATCAAGCTCCGCGGCGGTGAAGGGTCGAGACCGGATCTCTTTGCCACTCGACATGGCAAGATCACGGAGTATGGCACTAGTGCAGCAGTCGGTGGTCAGCTCAGCAGCAGCAGCAGCAGGTCGAGGTGATGGTCACAGGCAGCAGTCGGTGGTCAGCTCAGCAGCAGCAGGTCGAGGTGATGGTCACAGGCAGCAGTCGGTGGTCAGCTCAGCAGCAGCAGCAGCAGGTCGAGGTGATGGTCACAGGCAGCAGTCGGTGGTCAGCTCAGCAGCAGCAGCAGGTCGAGGTGAACAGGCAGCACTGGTCCCCAGGGTAGGAAGTGTCATTTTGGCCAACACACATATATAGGGCCCTCAGCACGTGTCAGTGGCATACGTCGCCAGCAATTGGTCAGCCCTGGAAGCGTGATCGTGAAATGGGCCAATTACTGGCCCTGTTGTTGCGGTGCCCAGCTTCCGCTACTTGCGATTGGCCATATGCGGCCAGCGTCCCTCTTCCCATTGGCTGCATGTGCGGGGACCGTCACGGGCACACATCGGCAACCGCACGTGCAAGCCTCAGGCACGGATGCTTCAGTTGCAACAATGTTCCATCACTGGCGCCACCATGGCGGTGCACGTACTCAGCGGGGGAGGTGCAGGCCTATACAATGGACATGCCAGGTCATGACCCCCCTTACAGTCACCTTGCATCATCCACCGTACACCGGCCGGAGCGGCCGGGCCTAGGACGGCCGTGGCCGGCCATGAACACAACCGCCGTGCCCGGCCATGAACACAACCGCCGTGCCCGGCCATGAACACAACCGCCGTGCCCGGCCATGAACACAACCGCCGTGCCCGGCCATGAACACAACCGCCGTGCCCGGCCATGAACACAACCGCCGTGCCCGGCCATGTACACAACCGCATGGCCGGGCACGGCGGTTGTGTTCATGGCCGGGCACGGCGGTTGTGTTCATGGCCGGGCACGGCCGTCCTAGGCCCGGCCGCTCCGGCCGGTGTACGGTGGATGATGCAAGGTGACTGTAAGGGGGGTCATGACCTGGCATGTCCACTGCGTACATCTACAGGGTGTATAGGCCTGCACCTCCCCCGCTGAGTACGTGCACCGCCATGGTGGCGCCAGTGATGGAACATTGTTGCAACTGAAGCATCCGTGCCTGAGGCTTGCACGTGCGGTTGCCGATGTGTGCCCGTGACGGTCCCCGCACATGCAGCCAATGGGAAGAGGGCCGCTGGCCGCGTTTGGCCTTTGGGAAGTAGCGGAAGTTGAGCACCGCCATGGCGGCGCCAATTATGTTATCTTGTCAGACGCTGCACCGTGATGTGTTGTGTGCAGTTGCGTCATGAGCGATGTGAGCGTGATAGGGAAAGGTCATATGTCATACAATGTAGCATGTGTGTCCATGCAATGCCCATCGGTCGGCACACAATGGGCAACAGATGTGCATTTGTACATGTTGACGTCGGGTGTGACCCTACATACGTTCTTACATCTTCACAACTACACAGTACATCACGGCTGTGTGCCCAAATTATGCATCTGTTGTCTGTGTCTTGTTCTGGCGAGGTGACTACAGTGGTGGTGGTACACATGCATTCCGTGTATGTGTTTTGGACGTTGTGTCACCATGCATGTAATTACCGTATGTACATCATTCTTGGTGGTGGCATGTGTGCTTGATGACATGGCGTGTGTATAATTATCGTGTGTGTGCATGCAGTTGCATGTGTGTCTGTGATGTGGCTACTAAACATTAGGGTGCAGACTGTAGTATTGTCAGTAAGGTTCACATGTGATGGAGTTGTACACGTATGCGTCGTTTGCAAGTTGACCTGAGTTACATCTCTCTCCCACACAGGAGGGCTACAAATGTGCATCGGCCATACACTGTGCTGGAGGATATGGTTGACGAGGAGGTGATTCGGAAATTCCGGCTGGATCGACGTCGGTTGCTGGAGCTTGTGGCTCAATTGTCTCCTCATCTGCAGCCACGTAGGACGTATCCTGGGTCGATTACACCCACTGCAAAGGTCATGGCGGTACTCCATTTCTTTGCTACTGGCACATTTCAGTACACAGTTGGACATGCCGGGGGGATGTCACAGGCCATGTTCAGCACGGTTCTTCGGGATGTCTTAACAGCTATGATGCTGTACAAGGATGACTACATACATTTCCCACGTCCGGAAGAGTTGCCAGCTGTCAAAGCTGATTTCTATGCCCTGGGCCACATACCTCACGTTGTGGGCTCAATTGATGGCACACACATCGCAATCATTCCACCACGGGCACGGGAACAAGTGTTCAGGAATCGCAAACACTTCCATTCGCTGAACGTGCAGGAGGTGTGCCTGGCAAACAACATCATCTCACATGTGTGTGCAAGATTTCCTGGATCTGCACATGACGCCCACATCATGCGGAGCAGCAATGTCCCACGACTCATGGCTAATCTGCGACCCGGTCAAGCGTGGCTTGTTGGTGAGTGTGCAGTGGGGACTCTTGTGATCTCTGTGTTGCATGGGGTACCCACCATATCTTGTTGTGATGTTTGTCTCTGTCATCCCCCTACATAGGCGACTCGGCTTACCCAAACCGGCCCTGGCTCCTCACTCCCCTACGTAATCCGAGAACAGCGGGTGAAATGCGGTACAATGATGCACATGGAAGGACACGGAGAGTCATCGAACGTACCTTTGGACTGCTAAAGTCTCGGTTTCGGTGCCTCGATAAGACCGGAGGGGCCCTGCCTTACTCACCAGGAAAAGTATGCAGGATCGTGATTGCCTGCTGCATGCTCCACAACCTGGCAGTACGCAATGACATTGAACTGCTGTTGGACCCTGAAGACGAAGGAGTTCCTCGGCCTCCCATCCCACCCATGTCGACTGATGAGGATAGTGGTGAGGAGGAAGGTGTGGACCAGAGGCGCCAGCTCATAGATCGCTACTTCCCTTGAATGTGAGTTACTACCTCTAGTGGCGGTTGACAATGCCTCATGTATGTTTGCTGGTGTTGTGTGGATGTGGGGTTAATCAGCTGGGTGTTCTTGTTTGTGATGGTTGCTTATGTGTGTCTTCATTTCTTTGGACATACTAGTCTCCATGATGTGTGTGCTCTCATCCCATGCTTTTGTGATGGTTGTCGTTTGTGTAATGTTGCTGTGCATTGTGTTGTGATGTGTGTGAGTCTGTTTCCTGACGTGTGTTTGCTGTCTCTGATTTTCTCTAGGTCACTCCCGCAGCGCCATGATCATGTACGCCTGTCATCCCTGAACCTGTTTACGTCTGTTTCTGAAGGCAATCATGTGAATAAACATGGAGGCAAAACATCATTGTGTGAGTAAGTGCTATTTATTTACAGGTTGTGCTTCTGTGCTGGTGAATATTTACAAGTAAGTGGGGTGGAGGGAGTTGGAGTTGAAGGTAATGGCAGGTGAAATGTCCGTGCTGACACCACATTGGGGGGTGTCAGGGTAGTCCAGCAGACCAGTGGGAATGATTGTCTGTGGGACAGGATACTTAGCTGGGTGAATGTCTTGCACAGGCGGTGACATTGTCATGGTCGTCCCCTCTTGGAGCGTGTGGATGGCGCTCCAACACTGCTCTCAGCCACTTCCTGCCTCGGCCGGCCCCTCCGTCTCTGAGGTGGTACAGAGTCAGCTGGGAGGGCAGGTTGTTGAAGGGCCACATCCGTCGCCAGGGGCACAGGTGGTGGTGGCGGCGGTGGAGGCGGAGGTGACGGTGGCGGTGGAGGCGGAGGTGGCGGTGGAGGCGGAGGTGACGGTGGCGGTGGCGCTACGACACTTGGTGGAGTGGGGGGGGTTGTTCCGGGCAACCCATTCCCTCCACATCGTTGCCTGCTGGCCCATGATCTGCAACATCTGGCCAAGGATGCCACAGATTTCGCGCTGGATGTTGTTGTTGTCCACCGAGTACTGGTGCGCACGATCTGCGTTTGCCTGGGACCGGTCGTATGACGCCTGCCACCTGGCAAGGGCTTGTAGGGACTGTGCCACTGGCTGGGGTAGCTGTCCTTCCTCTGCACGGCGGTGTGTGGCTTGCCTGATTGGCTGATGTCCCGTTGCCTGTGTCTGTGGCCCACTCACCCTGCTTGTGTGTGGGGCCGATGGACCAGCGTTGTGCGCTGGGTTATGTTGGGTGGCACCGGCAGGAGTGGCGGTGCTGGTGGTGCTGGTGGTACTGGTGGTACTGGTGGTGGTGGGGACTGTGCAGATCACAGAGACAGGTGTCGCTGGAGTGACACTTGCGACGTTGGTCGGTCCCGGGAGTCCCTGTGAGCCTGATGGCCCTGGCTGCGTGCTTGGTCCCGCTCCATCCTCCGCACCGGAGCTGGCTGTGTCCTCGTCAGCAGAGAGTCCTGTAGGTGTGGGAGGCGAGGCTGGCGGCCGGGTACTGGTTTCCCCAGTCAGTTGACGATCACCTGAGGGACAAGATAGAGCTGGTCAGTGATGTGGACATTACATGGTTATGTAGATTTTTAGACATTTCTGTTTCCTGTCGCACACACCCCACCCTCCACCGACACCACCACCACCCTCCCCGTGAGCATGGGGGCCTGTTGGGAGTTGTAGTTTGGGCCTCTCACACACCCCACCCTCCACCACCACCACCACCACCCTCCCCGTGAGCATGGGGGCCTGTTGGGAGTTGTAGTTTGGGCCTCTCACACACCCCACCCTCCACCACCACCACCACCATCCTCCCCTTGAGCATGGGGGCCTGTTGGGAGTTGTAGTTTGGGCCTCTCACACACCCCACCCTCCACCACCACCACCACCACCCTCCCCGTGAGCATGGGGGCCTGTTGGGAGCCATGGACATGTTAGTGAGTTGGTGTCCAACGTGCATGGGTTGGGGCATAGGAGATGTTTCTTCTCAGTTGTGTGAGCCTGACCATGTCGTGCTGATCGTGGTGCTTGGTTTGTACTCACCAGTCTCTTCTCCTTCGTCAAGTCCGTCTAGGCTCTCTGGGTGTAGTATCACCAGCACCTTCTCCTCCCAATCGGTGTAGGGTATGGGCTCCGGGGGTGTGCCACCGCCAGTATGATTGGCTCTGGCAAAGTTTTTTGCTCGGATGCCCTAGACCCTGGTCTTCAGGTCATGCCACCGCCTCTGGATGTCATGCTTCGTCCTCGGCACAGTCCCCGAGGCATTCACCCGAGTGACGATCCTGTCCCACATGTGGTTCTTTTGCGCCACGGACGTCTGCTGGACTTGGGCCCCGAAGATGTGGGGCTCAACACGGAGTATTTCATCTACCATTACCCTCAACTCTGTCTCCGTGATTTTTTTTTTTTTTTGGGTGCCATGGTGTGTGGTGCTCAGTGTGTGAGTTGAGTGAGTTGGGGGGTGCAGGTGTGTGGTGTGTGATGTGTAGGATTTGTGTGGTGGGTGTTTGTGTGGTGGGTGTGGTAGGGTGGTGGTTGTGTGTCTTCTATGTGAGTTTGCAGTATCTCGATTTTGGCCTCTTGCTAGCAGCAATGCTGTGATGCAAAGGATTGTGGTAGCGTGTGTGTGTCATTTTATAGTCGTGTCTCAATGGTTGTTGGCAGTCAGGTGGTAGGTGGGCGTGTTGACTAGTGTGCATTATTGGATAATTGGGACGTGTCATGGCGGCTTGTGCTTGATGTTGGGGGGGGGGGGGCGTTGTCAATGTTGGTATGTTTGCTTTGGACTAGCGGTAGGCTTCCTGACATTTGTTTGCCGCTAGGGATGTTGTGCGTGTTGGCCTTCCGCAGTGATGCTGTGGTTATCGTAGCATTCTTTCCGCCGCGGACGTGGATGGCTGTGAGTTCCGTGGTCCGGGCGGATTCATCCTAATTGCGGCCACGGAGTATTCACAGGTATGGCGGTACATGTGTTATTTTCCGCGGTCATTTCCGTCCGCGGCAGTGGTTGTTCATTGGACTCCGTCTGCCGCGGACGGAGTTGGATGTGTTCCGTCCACCGCGGACGGTGTTGGTTTTGATCCGTCCGCGGCGGTCGGAGTTTCGTGACATGATTATCCTAATCCCATACGCGGAATCTCCGCGGCGCGGCCGGGAGTTAAATTTCCCCCACCATGGCGGACAGTAGCCTTTTCCGTCCGCCATCCTAATCGACCCCTAAGTGTGTATACATGTGGATGATGTGTTCATTGAATGGAAGATTAATAGGGTCAAAAGTTAAATAGGTTGAAGATGAGCAAAGTAACCATTGCGTTATCATGGAAGTAGATATTTGGATACCCAGGTCAGTACACAGACTGTGTGTCGGAAGAAAGGATGCAAGTGTGGAAATTACCCACTGCAATTTACAGGAAGCAGTTACCAAGCAGGCTCAATAAAGGGCCTGCACTTTGAATTTGTTTTACAAGAAGAAGAATTGATAACCCCAGTCAAGAAAGGCAGCAAGTGTGCAAATTTTCAAGTGCCTTCGGTCGGAATAGTTACAACAAAAAAGCTTGATAAATGTTGAGGACAGATATGTTCCTGTTTCCTGTTTTTATGAAGTTGATAGACTGTTTCACGTAACAGAAAAGTTCATCGCAATAAATGTATAGAAATTTAAGTTTACTAAAATCAAGATTAATATGTGAGTATGGACTGCTTGCTGAAGATGCTGATGCAGCAGTTTATGTGCTTGGTGCAGCAGCAGGTGGCTTGTCCTGCAATTTGTGTGTTGCAGCTCAAGCAAAGTTGTTAGGGTGTAAGTTCTTCACGTGTTGCACTATATTTGCTGTGTCAAAGAAGTCTTTTTTGGATGGATTACCTTTTGAAAGAGTTGTTTGGTACATTTTACAGATTACTTTTGGAGTATTAACCTTCGGCTGGAGTAATAGCTATGACAAAAAGGCTCGATAAAGGGCCTTGACTTTCAATCGGAATATGAAAATGAAGAATAATTGATAATCCCAGCCAAGAAAGGCAGCAAGTGTTCAAATTTAGCACTGCTTTCAGCTGGGGTAGTTGATACCAATTACAAGATAATGTCAAAAAAGTATTGTTGAGCATAGCGATGCTCCTACTCCCTGCATTTTATTAGGTCGATAGACTGTACCCTGTCAGACAAAAGTTCATCACAATAAATGCATAGAATGTTATTTTCACCGAAATCAGGATCAATTTGTGGGTGTGGATTGCTTGCTAAATATGCTGCTGCAGCAATCGATGTGCTTGGGTCAGCAGCAGGTGGGTTTTCCTGGAACCTCCGTGTTGGAGCTCGAGCAAAGATATTGGGGTGCAAGTTCTTGATATCTCGCATCATACCTGGTGTGCCAAAGGAGTGTTTTTTGGATGGATCACTCCTTTAAAGAGTTGTTTGGCAAATTTTGGAGTTTACTAACGGAGCATTAACCTTTTTTTGCCCTTCAGGGATAGTAAATAAGTTCCAAATTAGAACTTTTTTCTTCTTCTTTGGAGGCTCTTCAGGAAGGAAATCCCTTTCGGAAGAAAAGCTGGAAGATGAGTCCATTGCTGTTTTTATGGTGATCTTCCTCCTATTTGACAGGATTCTCAGAAGAGATGGTCCTTCATAGGAAGTCAAAGTACAATGAATAAAAAGGGAGGGATCTTTGAACAGTTGGAATAGGAAGTGTTATGAACCAATACACCATAATACGTATACTTTCTGGCTTTTTCAGTTAAATATTCAATTTTTTGTACAGATTTAAGTACTCAATTTCGTGTTGTGTGAAGACTTAGACTCAGCCAAATGATTCTTCTAGACTTGGAGTAAAGACTTGCAGATTATAAGCGATCTGAACATTCATAAGCTCCAATTTCTCGATGAGATAACATCTTTAAACTGTAACTATGTAATTTTTTTGTTAGACTTTTGTTGCAGGAAATCTCTTCTCACATCTCCTTAAGTTCTGTCTTTTCTGATTTTGTTATGTAGGGTGTTTGATATTGAGGAACAGCAACGGAATTGTCTGCAATATATTGAATGTCTATGTTAGCATTCCACATGGACAAAATGACTGGGTTGTAGTCATTTATGTATTTTCACTCTTCATTTCTTTTTAAGTTGTATGAATTTTTTGGAGACTTTCTTGTTGTAGTATGTAGCAAAGTTAACATAGAACTGTTCACTCTTCCTTTCAATATTACAGGATGTGGAAGTCCAAAATGACATTTGGTGTAGAACTTGTCCTTAAATGTGTAGTTTCGACGACAGTATTTCCCACAATGATGGCTTTGTAATCGTTAAACTTGTTGTCTTGAATCCTTATCTTGTGTACTTTTGGGTATATCACATGTAGCATATTTTGCAATAAAAGACAACACAGAATCATTTGACTCAGTTGCAAATTTGGGAGCATCTTTGATCCATATTAGCATATGTATGTGAGTAGCATCTTTTGGTTTATACTTTTTTCTCCAAAAGAAATCCAAAACCTTTCCAAGAGGCTCATTTTTTTATTGGTGATAGAAGATATTTTAGCTTCCAAATACGTGCATACATTAACTGGATTCAAAGAGCACAATTCTCCAGGTGTCTTGTATTCAATATTTAGTATCTTTGGATTTGTGTCTCCAAAAAATGGAAGTCAATCATCCCAAGCGTACTCAGCACAGGTCACATACACATTTTTATAATATTCATTAGTTTTTTTTACCAGATACGTTGCCTTTTTCACTTTCCTAACATTCACTAATTCTTGCCAGATTTTCTTACTCCTAGTAGGAACGCTATTAACAAGAATAACTAAAGGTTCATCCTCTACATTTTCTACACCAATTGTTTCAATTGTTTAAAAAAAATCTGCAGGCATATATAGAACTCTTCCCTTTAATGCTGTTAGTAAATCAGAAGGAAGCAATTTTCCTGTCTTAGGGTCCATAGGAACATTAGCCTGAAATGGATGCACACATTGAATAAGAATAGACTCATAGGTATTTAAATCCATCAGTTCAGAAGGAATAATTACGAACTCAAGATTATTATGCACAGCTCTAGCAGGCATTTTGTTCTTATCTAATTTGTTATAAAAAATATTTAGAAATACGCTGATCAGAATCCAAATCAAAACAATTCTCTACCAACAAATAGGTTGCAAAACGCTTCCAGTCATTATTATTTTCCTTTTTTACTTTTTAACCCCTTGCATGCGGCCGCGATTCTGCACCTGTGTGGCAAAATCGCAAGTGGGCGTGTTCATGACGGCCCCCAGCCGTCATCAGCACACGAGCGCTGTAGTGCATGACGGCTGGGGGCCGTCATCAGCATGCAAGGGGTTAAATACAGATGAACAGTCCTGGTTTGATTTTTATAATGAGTTTGTTGAAAACAAATAGAAGAATAATTTGGCGTTTCACGTGAAATCACCTTAAACTTTGTAATATCTTGCTCAAAAATTTTGTACAGTACAACATTGTACATTCTCTTCCACATTTTCTTCTATTAATATCTCAGTTTCTGCACTGTCTTCCTGAGGACCAAAGTAACTAAGCTGAATTTCACCAGAAACATTCGTTACATCTGATACAGACACACGGAAAAGATTACTATTCAACTTTTAATATTATTTGTGCTGGACTTTTTTCGTAATATAATGTTCTTACTAATTTCCTTATTTGAGTATGATGAACTGGTAACATTCTGAATTGGTGAAAAACACTTCACCAAACTTTTTTAGAAAGACAAGTCAGAGAATGACCTAGCAAACCAGTATTTTCTGTCACTCTGCAAGGGTCTTATTCTTGAAATATCTTAATCTTTTGTTTAACACTTTTCTTAATATAATTATTTAAGAAATTGCGTAAAAAATAAATAGATTCTTGACTTACAGTATAAATACTACTACAATTGCAAGTGTTCACTGGAGCTTTATAAAATTCAAGAATAATTGATAACTCTAGCCAAGAGAGGCAGGAAGTGTACTAATTTCTCACTGCCTTCGGCCGGGGTAGTTGTTAAAATAAAAAAGGCTTGGTAAAGGGCCTTGAGTTTGAATCAGAATATCAAATTGAACAATAATTGATAACTCCAGTCAAGAACGGTAGCAAGTGTGCAAATTTCTCACTGCCTTTGGACGGGGTAGTTCTTAGAACAAAAAAGCTTGATAAACAACTAATGACTGATGTTGAGGACAGCGATGCTCCTGTTTCTTACTTTTTGATGAAGTTGATAGACTATTTCACGTAACATAAAAGTTCATGGCAATAAATGCATTGAAATTTAAGTTTACCGCAATCAAGATTAATATGTGAGTATGGACTGGTTGCCAAAGATGCTGTTACAGCAGTTGATGTGCTTGGTGCAGCAGCAGGTGGGTTGCCATTCAATCTTTGTGTTGCAGCTCAAGCAAAGTTGTTGGGGTGCAAGTTCATCATGTGTCGCACTATATTTGCTGTGCTAAAGAAGTATTTTTTTTATGGATCACCCTTTGAAAGAGTTGTTTGGCAAATTTTACAGATTACTTTTGGAGTATTAACCTTCGGCTGGGGTAGTAGAAATGACAAAAAGTTTGATAAAGGGCCTTGACATTCAATCAGAATATGAAATTAAGGAATAATTGATAACCCCAGCCAAGAAAGGAAGCAAGTGTGCATCTAAAGCAACAAAGTTCTGTGGAGTGTGCGATGATGCGTGGTCCAAGCAGGACGCATTGGTAGCAAAGTCTTTAAAATCAAGTTTTCTAATAAATATTGGTTTTTCCATTCACAGAAGTAAGTTGAAGTATATCTTCAAAAAGTATGATATTTTTTTTCTAAATAAGTCATCTCATTCAATACGGTGATTTGGTGATGATTTGTGGTGCACTGAGTTAGTAATACCTTTGGCGATGAGCTTGAATGTACCCTGTGACGATGCGTGGTCGGGGAAGGTGCAGTACTTGAAGTAATGTCTTTTGTTGTTTGAATTCTGCATCAATTCCATTTAAAAGGGACAGTATGTCTCACTGTCACATAAAAGTGTTTACTCTTCTTTGTGATGATTTATGGTGCACGGAGTAAGTAGTATCTTTGGCGCTGAGCTTGTACGTTCCCTGTGCAGTGTAGATTGAAGTCAGTTGTTAACATAGAAAAATGTTTTTTGTCACTTATTTGAACAAAATAAGAAGACATTTAGTAGAATTTTGTCTGCATTAAATAAATGAAGGCTGAATTTCCTAGTGTTCAAACTTTAAGAACATCTGAGGATATTGTGCAATTGTCTCTGTTTTAAGTAAATCAAGATTGTATTGAATGTTTTCTGTAGTGCTGCCGCTCTTGGTATCTAGTTGTGAACTCTTCTGAGCGCAGAATTGATTGAAGGCACTTCTCAGCACACATACTGAAGAGAAATTTACATGCAAAACTAAATTGAAGTTGTGAACCCTTCCGTCCGTAATGTAGATTGAAGGTACTAATCGACACAAACATTGATACATGCTATTTTCTACAGTTAACCGAATCTGAGGACAGAGTACAATTGTCTCTGCCTTAAGTAAAGCAAGGCTGGATTCAATGCTGTCCTTAATGCGGAAGGAAAGCTGAAGTGAAGTTGTGAACCCTGCTGTCCACAGTGTAGATTGAAGGCAGTTGTTGACACAAAGATCGATGAATGCTATTTTGTCACAGTAAACAGAATCTGAGGACAAAGTACAATTGTCTCTGCCTTAAATAAAGCAAGGCTGAATTCAATGCTGTCCTTAGTGTAGAAGGAAAACTGAATTGAAGTTGTGAACCCTGCTGTCTGCAGTGTGAATTGAAGGCTTTAGTGAGCACAGTTATAGATGAATGCTATTACTGACATTCTTTTACAAATTCGGAAGGCATAGAATCCATTAGTCTCTACCTTAAATAAAGTAAGGCTGGATTTAATGTTTTCTGTAGTAGTGGAGCTCCTGCTATCAAGTGACAGTGAAAACTGTATATGTATTTACGTGGTAAACATAGTGATCTCTCAACACTTTGTGGAAACGTGGTAATGACTACATAAGTTGGAAGCGTGCATAGCCAGCTTTCCAACATAGTGGACGTCACTCTAAAAAGAGCCTTGCAAATGCCTCAGTTATCTGAGTCATAGTGATATACAGCCTGTATCAGAGTAATGTGAACTGGAGACTTAATACGTTCTAAAGACTTCAAGGACTTATACCTTTTAATTTTGATATTCTGCATTTACACTCATTGAGGGTACTTACCATTAACTTTTGCACGTATGTTGTTTAAGTATCTTGCTTGCAGACACCACAATACTTTTGAACAGACTCTAAATGTAAAAAAAAGATCTACATTACCACATCATATCAGCAATGCTAACAATTAAAAACTTAGTTTGCAATATATTATGCTTGAGTCTAGGTGTTTTCAGATCCAGGATTAGAGACCGTTACAACTGATGCAAACGTATTCAAATGGCTTCAGTACAAACAAAATTGAAAATTAATCAACTATAATGACAATATCTAACTATACTATGTTAAAAAGTAATGGTATGTCTTTATCTATGAAAGATCTTGTATGAAAAAACAAAATAAAGAAGAGTCCAATGTTCAGGACAACACTAGAGTGTGAGACCTCATTTATCAATGAAATGTTAAAGTCAAACGTGATGACTCCATTAGGTTCATTGCAATTTTCAGTCTATATTTGCACAGAAATATTTAATTAGTAAACATTTGGCAATTGGCTGCTGAGTTGGGTAGCATTCTGCAAACTGAAAACATAACAACACATGTATATGTTGAAGAAAAGTCGAACCTGAATGTTAAAGCAATCATAGGTTTCAGAGTAGAGAATTTCTGTACACACATCGATGGGAAATTACTTAAAGATAAGTAACTGTAATAGGAATGAAAGTATACATATATTTGGCATTGAGAGACATATTTTTGAGAGGAAGGCATCGATTACTTGTAAAAATATATGAAAGCACATGGGCTTCTAAAGTGGAATCAACATGTACATCATACGCTATTAGCCATAGTATACACAAGTTACATGTAGCAGAACGTGGTGTACCTGGTACAGGTCCTGGTACAGGTCCTGAAAATGGAACAGGTCCTGAAGATTGAACAGGTCCTGAAGATTGAACAGGTCCTGAAGATGGAAGAGATGCTGGTGAATTATCACTGGTTATGCTTCCTGCAAATTAATTTTGAAAAAGTAACATTTGTTAAAGAAGAAATTAGTTTAACAACCTACCACAAACGTTTCTCATATAGAAAAAGTTAATGACAAATATCTTTCTTATATTAATCTACTTTGAAAAATATGTCGTGTGCAGAAAGTTTAAGCGAGGGATATAGAGTACAGTCTATACAAATACAGAGGTAAGGCCTGTCAAATGGATGCAGTTTGAAAACATGACAGTTTAACAAAGGGCGCTGAGGTACTGCAGTCATAGGCTTGATTTTTATATTTAGAGTTTCTTGTGTGGGTAGCACAATTACTGCTTTAGGTCGAGTAGTAGCATTTACATGAGCAGCCTTGGTATACATAGTATACATAACTATCAAAAATACAATTTTAATCATGGACAAACAATTCCCATTACACTTTCATTAGGAAGCAATTACACTTAAAGAGTGATCATGAAGTGGTGAAGTGTCCAAAACATGTATTTTGGCGAAAGCATGTCATAAAAAGATGTACGATAGAGGGTAAAATGGTTAGGAAACCTAAGCCAAATAAAGGACTAATACAACACCGTAGTGCCAAGGTTACAAATCCAACAATTATTATCAATTAAAACTATGCTAGTCTGAGGAGGCAAAACTTTCGTAGGCCAACTAGAGCACATAAAAAAAACAACTATAGGTCACGTGAGGAAGCAAGAAATGTTAAAAGTCAGCGGATGATTAAAAAGGAGGAAATATGATGATTTGGAGAGAGTACGTATGTTGAAACACAAAGCATGTGGCGTAGCATAAAAATGCAACATATATATTTATGAAAGCAAAATATATAAGAAAACAGGCCTGGGAAGGCCATGTGAGGCAGTAATAAATATTAAAATTCATAGGAGAAAAAAAAGCAAACCAGAGCTGGAAGGGTCACGTGACGCACAACAAATACCATCAAGTACGTAAAATTTATAAGAAAGGCATAGGAGGGCCCCATGACGCACAAGGAATAGGATCATGCAAGTACGATCAATAAGAATAGAGGGCTGGGGAGAGCACGTGAGGCAGTAATAAATATTAAAAGTCATGGGAGAAAAAGGAGGGAGGAAATACGATGAACCACAAAGCAAGTACCGCACAAAAATAAAGCAAAAGAGAGCTCGGAGGGCCACGTGAAGCAGAAAAAATACCATCAAGCAGGTAAAATTTTTAAGAACAGACACAAAAGCAGGTGACACTTCAAAAATACGACCTAGAAATTCATGCACGCACAATTTATTAAAGAACGGCCTAGGAGGGCCACGTGACGCAGAAGGAATTAATAGGATCATGCAAGTACGTTCAATAGGAATACAGGGCTGGGAAGGCCACGTGACGCAGAAAAAAATACCATCAAGCATGTTAAATTTTTAAGAACAGACACGAAAGCACGTGACACTTCCAAAATAGGACGCAGAAATTCATGCCCCGTGACATAGAAAGAAAAAAATATTACGATTATTAAGAATAGAGGCCCTGGGAAGGCCATGTGAGGCAGTAATAAATATTATTTATTTTATTTTAAGGTTTTGTAGAGCGCGTAGTAACCCTCGAGCATCCCAGCGCTAGAACCAGAACTCCGGGGTGGATAGAGTCGGGGGGGGTAGGGGGTTTTAAGGGAAGAGAGAGGTCTTCAGTGCCTTCCTGAATTGGAGAAGATTGGGTTCAGTTCTCAGTCTCCGGGGAAGGTTGTTCCAGTGTTTGGCCGTGTGGACCGAGAAGCGACGTCCTCCGGTCCGGGCTTTTTTGACTCTGGGGACAGTGATGAAGTTCTCTCCGCTTGAACGGAGGGTCCTACTCGCATTGTAAGGGATGATGAGGTCCTTGAGGAGGGGTGGGCCTTTGTCATGGAGCGTCTTATGGGCCAGACAAAGGGCCTTGAAGACAACCCTTTCTCGGACTGGGAGCCAGTGCAGGAGCTTCAAGGCTGGCTTTGCCGAAGATCTGGCGGGGGTATCGGTAAGTAGGCGGGCTGCGGCGTTTTGAATTTTCTGCAGGGTATTGAGTGTGGCTTTGGGGGTACCCAAGTAGATGGCGTTGCAGTAGTCAAGCCTTGCCAGAATTAGGCCCTGAATCAGCAGTTTCTTGGATGTGGCGGGAAGCAGGGGGAAGACCTTTCTGCAGGCCCTGAGGAGTCCGAAACAGATTCCTGCCGTTTTTTTGGCCTGTGACCTGAAACTCAGGTCCTTATCGAGCCATATGCCCAGGCTCTTGACCTCCTCCTTCGGTGTGGGGGGGTCAGCTAGACAGATGGGCCAGATGTCAGGTGGCAGGGAGGGCCCTTTGTGTCCGAGCAGCAGAATCTCGGTCTTGGACCCATTCAGTTTCAGTGCTGAGGAGTTCATCCAGTTGTAGATTTCCGAGAGACAGCTGTGAAGGTCGGAAGGGGATTGGTCCGGGTGTGAGAGGGTTACCACCAGCTGGGTATCGTCGGCGTAGTTGACGATTGAGACGCCGAACGGGTTGACCAGTTTCTCCAGCGGGGACATATACACGTTAAATAACGTTGGGCTAAGCGAAGAGCCCTGCGGTACTCCACAACGGAGGGGGATTGCGGGGGAGTGACTGTCATTCTCCCAGACTTGAAAGGAGCGTCCATCTAGGAAGGATTTTAGCCACTTCAAGGCCGTGCCCCTTACTCCGATGTCTCTCAGTCTTTGGATAAGGACGTGGTGAGTAACAGTGTCGAAGGCCGCACTGAGGTCCAGGAGGATCACTGCCACTGATCCTCCCGTGTCCAGAATGATTCTGGCCTTCTCCACTGCTGCCAGGAGGGCGGTGTCAGTGCCCTGACCTGGACGAAACCCTGTCTGGGAGGTCCCGAGTAAGTTGTTGCTCTCAAGGAATAGTGATAGTTTTTTATTCACTAGCTTCTCCGTGATCTTGCTGTTTCCTGGGAGGAGGGAGATAGGTCTATAGTTGGCTAGGTCCCGGGGGTCCAGGGAGGGTTTCTTTAAAAGGCCTTTGACCACTGCTGTTTTCCAGCTAGGAGGGACTAGACCCTGCGAAAGGGAGGAATTGATGAGGGACGTGAGGGGGGATGATGGTTCTGGACACCTTTTTCAGAAAACGGAGGGGGGCGGGATCGCGGGGAGAGCCACTTTTAATTGTGGCCAGCGTCGCGGTTACCTCCTCCGTGGACACAGGGCCGAAGGTGTCAAGACGGGGTGAAGTGCCATCAGAGGAGAGAGAGCCGTGAAGGGGAGATTTAGAAGGCTCCCCGCACAGGTTGTCAGCCGCGAGTGGGGGGAGGGCCGCGAGAATTTTTTGAATTTTCTCGTCGAAGAAGGTGGCGAGTTTAATACATTTGCTTTCCGCTGCTTTGGGATCCAAAGGTTTTGCTGGGGGGTCTGGGGCCTGGAGGAGTTCTTTAAGAACAGCAAACGTTTCATGTGACGAGCAGGACGCATTTTTAATTCTATCTTCGTAGAAAGCGCTTTTGGTGTTGAGGAGTTCCGTTTTATAGGTTTTTAGAGAGGCCCGGAATATGTTTTTCTTGTCTGCCGTTTTGTCTTTCCTCCATAGTCGTTCGTTCCTCTTGCACTCCTTTCGTAATGTATTTAATTCGGGGGTGTACCAAGGGGAAGGGTTAACTCTAAAAGTCATGGAAGAATTAGGAGGGAGCTAATACGATGAACCACAAAGCAGGTACCCCACAAAAATAAAGCAAAACAGAGCTAGGAGGGGCACGTGATGCAGAAAAAAATACCATCAAGCACGTACAATTTTTTAAAACAGACATGAAAGCAAGTGACACTTCAAAAATACGACCTAGAAATTCATGCACGGACAATTTTTTAAAGAAAGGCCTAGGAGGGCCCCATGACGCAGAAGGAATTAAATAATAGGATCATGCAAGTACGATCAATAAGAACACTGGGCTGGGAAGCCCATATGAGGCAGTAATAAGTATTAAAAGTCATGGGAGAATTAGGAGGGAGCCAATATAATGAACCACAAAGCATGTACCCCACAAAAATAAAGCAAAGTAGAGCTGGGAGGGCCACGTGACACAGAAAAAAATAGCATCAAGCATGTACAATTTTTAGGAACAGACACGAAAGCACGTGACACACTTCAAAAATACGACCCAGAAATTTACGCACGCACAATTTATTAAAGAAAGGCATCGGAGGGCCCCGTGATGCAGAAGAAATTAATAGGATCATGCAAGTATGATCAATAAGAATACAGTGCTGGGAAGGCCACGTGAGGCAGTAATAAATATTAAAAGTCATGGGAGAATTAAGAGGGAGCAAATACGATGAACCACAAAGCATGTACCCACAAAAATAAAGCAAAACAGAGCTAGGAGGGCCACATGACGCAGAAAATAATATGATGAAGCACGTACAATTTCTAAAAACAGACACAAAAGTACGTGACATTTAAAAAATACAATCCAGAAATTCATGGAAGCACAGTTTATTAAAGAAAGGCTTAGGAGGACCCCATGACGCAGAAGGAATTAAATGATAGGAAAATGCAAGTACGATCAATGTGAATAGAGGCCTGGAAAGGCAAAGTGAGGCAGTAATAAATACTAAAAGTTATGGGAGAATTAGGAGGGAGCAAATACGATGAACCACAAAGCATGTACTCCACACAAATAAAGCAAAACAGAGCTAAGAGGGCCACATGACGCAGAAAAAAATATCATCAAACATCTAAAATTTCTTAGAACAGACACAAAAGCACGTGACATTTAAAAAATACAACCCAGAAATTCATGCAAGCACAAATTATTAAAGAAAGGCCTAGGAGGGCCCCATGACACAGAAGGAATTACATACAGAATCATCCAAGTATGATGAATAAGAATAGAAGGCTGGGAAGGCCATGTGAGGTAACAATAAATAGTAAAAGACATGGGAGGATTAGGAGGGAGCAAATAGGATGAAGCACAAGTAAACCAAATCAGAGCTGGGAGGGCCACGTGACGCAGTAAAAAAATACTATCATGCAGGTACAATTTATGGCGGAGGCTGATGTTGTGATGGCTTCTCCTACCTTTGCTTCTGTCGTCTCTTGTCTTCTCTTCAAAGGCTGAGGCTCTGGCTGGGCCTGGGGTGGGCTGCGCGCGGGCACTCCTGCCTCCGTGCCTATGGTGTTCTGGCTGCGCGGCAGCAGCAGTGACACCACCTCCTCTGCTCGACCAAACAGTTCATAGTACAATCGATGACGACAGTGTGTCTGTCATGGCAGGACAGGCAGGCAAAAGAGCGTGGTCACGTCAGTGCCCACATTATATGGGTACCGTGGGGGCTGACCAAACCAAGCCATGGGACGTCATTGATAGTGTTTTCGCGCTCTACAGAATTATGTCCCTGGGGGACCACCCATTGGTTAATGTATTGCTTTCCAGGCTTAGTGACAGCAAGCCCCCTAGGTGGTGGCATCTGGGGAGTGTGGACGGGCGTGCACCGCGCATGTGCAAGTGTGAGTGTGTGCACCAACAATTAACAACAGAGAGACGGGGGCGGAGTTATCATGTGCGCAGAGGCAGGCCCAGAATCGGATCTCCAATGAGTGACCACTTCTAATCATTCTCATTAGCGCGCCCTGTGCTCTGATTTGTCACTGAGAGGGTGATCGCACCATACTTTGTACTGTTAATCAAATTCAGCGTACGCGCGAATATGGTACGAATATAGTTTGACATTCCCCGTCGCATCAAAGCTTTTGTGTGACGTCACGTACGGCGTACTGTACGCAAAAGGCGCCAATGTTTCTAGTTCTTTAAAAACCTATATTTATGTATTTAATGTACATACTAAGGGAAGACATTATCTGGGATAATTATGAAAATAATTTTTTTAAACTTTTAACAATCGTATATTACTTTTAAAAACAATTACACGAATCACGGTAGAACGTCATACGTAGTCGTATCTTAAGAGCACCGTAAGCACACCATAAGCGTACGGAAAGCCATGTGACTCTAAACGAAGAGATTTAATTGGTTCCTAACCCTTCCTGTTGCAACTGTGAAAGTTCCGTCCCATTTTAATCATTTGACTTTGACTTTCTAAAAAAGAGCATCTCTTCTGATAATCTTGTCAAATAGAAGGAAGACCACTATAATAACAGCAATGGACTCATCTTCCAGTCATTCTTCAGAGGGATATTTCATTCCTGAAGAACTTCCAAAAAAGAGGAAAGAAGCTCTAATTTGGAAGTTTTTTACTTTTCCAGAAGGGCAAAAAAAGGTTAATGCTCCATGCTGTAAAATTTGCCAAACAACTCTTTCAAGGGGTGATCCATCTAAAAAATACTCCTTTAGCACAGCAAATATGGTGTAGAACTTGCACCCCAACAACTTTGCTCGAGCTGCAAGACGGAGGTTGCAGGACAGCCCACCTGCTACTGCACCAAGCACATCAACTGCTGCAGCATCATTTTCAGCAAGCAGTCCACACCCACAAATTGATCGTGACTTTGGTGACGTTAAAATTGTATGCATGTATTGCGATAAACCTTTGTGTTATGGGGAGCAGTCTATTGACCTGATAAGACGCAGGATTCAGGAGCATTGCTGCTTTGGATTTAGTTTTATTATTATTTTACATTAAGAATGTAAAATATAATTTAAAAAATAACATAAATGTAAATATTTATAATAAAAATGTAGGAAATTAGTATAAAATGAAAGAAATGTAATAATAAATACATTTAAAATTATCATTTACAAAACCTTTGAAATTCACTGAAAAAACCATAGGTTTCAACTACGTTATAGTTAGGAATTCTGGATGCCGCCCCTTGTCTTTCCTACAGCGCCATGAAACCAATCGGTGTTAGTGCGCTCAACAAATTCTTTTAACATACCATAACATAACATAACAGGAATTGGCATTTAAAAAACCTTGCAAATTCACTGAAAAAACCATAGGTTTCACACACATTATAGTTAGGAATTAGCATTTAAAAAAACATTAGAAATTCACTGAAAAAATCATAGGTTTCACACACGTTATAGTTAGCTGCATATTTCACTCATACAAAACCTTTTAAATTCCCCCGTTATAGTTAGTTCAGCTAATTATAACTCGCGCACCCGCAATGCACTGCAGATGACAAAACATATTACATCACTCATGACATGGTCGCTCTGAGAAGAGCTTTTGGGTTTATGGTACATTTAGGTACTTATAAGTAGGTACCAATGCACAGTCTTAAATTCAGAATGAAAACTCTGTTCCCTTCATCTGAGAAGTGAACTCCATCTCCTCTGTAGATATCTTGCATGTAGTAACGCAAGTTATTGTTGTACATGGAGCCCATTCCATGGTCTCTCATGTAAGCTGAAACAGATTTGTTTACATGCTTCCTCGATTTCTCAATTTGTATACAAAATTGGTTCGACCACCTCCATTTCTGTCTTTGGCATATATTTGAATATACCAAGGCAGTTTGAGGAAAAAGTGCCATCAATTGCTCAAAGGTGTCCTTTAAAAGCATTTCCAGACCTACACCAGTCAAAGTGCCCAAGTCATTACCTCCACAGTGCAAAATTAACAGGTCAGGTTTAGGCAAATGCATAAAGGTTTTCACCAATGGTATCAATTGGTGACATTTTAATCCTCTGTGGCCAAACCACTTAATTTCCACATCTTGTAAATTGAGGTTAGGTAAATTTCTGTTCTCAGCATACCTTTGAGCCCAGTAGATGTAAGTATGTCCAACAATCCAGACAGAAAACATGGTGAGAGAAGGTTCTGCTGCAGTCAGATGAAGTGTGGCAATGAAATGGCAGTTGGAAAAATAAGAGTTTAAAATGAAAAAAACTGTGGAGTTTCTGTGTTAAGGAAGCAGTAGCAGTGATTGGTGGATTTTGATTGCTGAAAACAGAAAGTTAGGGTGCATGGATGTGTTCTTTGAAAGATGTAATTTGAATGGTCAAGAAAAAATCATGTAATGAAAGATTGCACTGGATACGCAGGTGCACTGAGAGTTCAGAGTTCAATTGAAACATTGTTGTGTGAACTTGTAAACACCAGAGGTCTTTCAGGAGGTGGTTGCTATGCAAAAAAGGCAGAAAGGGCAGAGGGGGGAAGGGTGTTGATTTGAAAAAAGTGAGAGAAGAGTTTTGATTGGGTGACATGAGAGATATGTGTGAAGAATTACAGCATTTCTGTGCCATTGTTGGTTCCAGCCTCTGAAGTGCATACCCTTTGCTCTTCTGAAGACAAATTGGTGTGTTTCTGAGACTGTTTTGAAACTCATAAAGTATTTGCTAAGGTGAGAAAAGATTCATTTAATTTAGATAGACAATAGTATGCTTTAGGGAGAAAATTATGAAGAAAGTTCTGTATTTAAAATGTTGCTTTGTGTCAAGTGTTTTACAAATAGATTTTGTTTCTTTGAGTTACATAGCCATGTTAAAAGTGACCCTTAAAAAACGCTTTCATGTGTCTTGGGCATTTTAAGTCATTTCCCGATGAATGTAGGTATATAATTGATTTAGATGATGTGTTTAAAAACGTTTTTAGGCCTTTGAGTCTCTCTTATATTATTTTTCCCATTTTAATTTAAGACCTTTCCCCGTGGTGCAAGGTCCTTGTAAATACGCCCCCATGTGTGTTTAGCAAATTTAGATTTTAATTCTTTGAGTTACATAGCCATGTTAAAAGTAATGCAAAAATGGTGCAAAGGTTTTAAAAAAACGCTTTCATGTGTCTTAGGGCATTGTAAGTCATTTCCCGATGAATGTAGGTATATAATTGATTTATATGATGTGTTTAAAAACGTTTTTTGAAATCAATTAGATTTCTGGATATGTACTGCTAGAGCTTCATAGGTTGCTTGGGGCATATTTATAAGGCATTTGAGTCTCTCTGATGTTATTTTTCCCATTTTAATTTAAGACCTTTCCCCGTGGTGTAAGGTCCTTGTAAATACGCCCCATCTGTGCTTGGCAAATTTAGATTTTAATTCTTTGACTAACATAGCCATGTTAAAAATGACCCAGAAATGGTGCAAGGGCCTTAAAAAAACGCTTTCATGTGTCTTAGGCCATTTTAAGTCATTTCCCCTTGAATGTAGGTATATAATTGATTTAGATGATGTGTTTAAAAACGATTTTTGAAATCAATTAGTTTACTTGATATGTAGTGCTAGAGTTTCATAGGTTGCTTGGGGTATATTTAAAAGGCATTTGAGTCTCTCTGATGTTATTTTTCTCATTTTAATTAAAGACCTTTCCCCGTGGTGCAAGGTCCTTGTAAATACGCCCCATCTGTGCTTGGCAAATTTAGATTTTAATTCTTTGACTACCATAGCCATGTAAAGTGACCCAAAAATGGTGCAAGGACCTTAAAAAAACGTTTTCATGTGTCTTAGGCCATTTTAAGTCATTTCCCCTTGAATGTAGGTATATCATTGATTTAGATGATGTGTTTAAAAACGATTTCTGAAATCAATTAGGTTTCTTGATATGTAGTGGTAGAGTTTCATAGGTTGCTTGGGGTACATTTAAAAGGCATTTGAGTCCCTTTGATGTTATTTCTCCCATTTTAATTAAAGACATTTCCTCGTGGTGGAAGGTCCTTGTAAATACACACCCATGTGTGCTTGGCAAATTTAGATTTTGATTATTTAACTTACATAGCCATGTATGCCTCTTTTGCATCACTGTGCGTCACTTTTGTGACGCAGCGGCGGTGCAAAAGATTTGCTATGTGGCGACATATTTACAACTTGATGCATCTAGGCAGATGTGTCATGCTGTAAAGTCCCGTGCCACATGAAACCGATGCAGCAGTGATGCAAAACATGCACCATGTTGCAAGACAGGCCTCATTTCATCTCCAACAAGATAAGAAGCTGAATCTTCTGTAAATGTCAAAATTGTTGTATACACTGCTCAACTTATGTGTACTCTTTGTACATCTGCATTATGAGATACCTAAGCAAAGGAAACACAGGTGATGTGATTGTGAAATGAGGAAAAGAAACTCCACATTTTTCAATTACATCACCTGTGTTTCCTAAGTTTACGAATGACATTGTGCAGATGAGGTTTAGGTCTGTCCACGGACACAGAAGAGGTCTGGCCTTTGTTCAAGAGAGAAGTGGACATGACTTACTTCATTGGTAGGTCTTCACATGTATTATCTCCTCTGTACTCTTCAACAAGCGTAAATTTAATCTGCAACCCTGAGTAGGCCTCACCTTAAACAAACCTCTGGATAGGCCACACCTTAATGTCATCCTGAATCAATCATTTAACATGTTAGGGACAGATTTATGATAGGTGTATGACTCTTTTGCGTCACTGTGCGTCACTTTTGTGAGGCAGCGGCGGTGCAAAATATTTGCTATGTGGCGACATATTTACAACTTGATGCATCTAGGCAGATGTGTCATGCTGTAAAGTCCCGTGCCACATGAAACCGATGCAGCAGTGATGCAAAAGATGCACCATGTTGCAAGACAGGCCTCATTTCATCTCCAACAAGATAAGAAGCTGAATCTTCTGTAAATGTCAAAATTGTTGTATACACTGCTCAACTTATGTGTACTCTTTGATATGCTAGAGTCCATCTGCACTATGAGATACCTAAGCAAAGGAAACACAGGTGATGTGATTGTGAAATGAGGAAAAGAAACTCCACATTTTTCAATTACATCACCTGTGTTTCCTAAGTTTACGAATGACATTGTGCAGATGAGGTTTAGGTCTGTCCACGGACACAGAAGAGGTCTGGCCTTTGTTCAAGAGTGAAGTGGACATGACTTACTTCATTGGTAGGTCTTCACATATATTATCTCCTCTGTACTCTTCAACAAGTGTAAATCTCATCTGCAACCCTGAGTAGGCCTCACCTCAAACAAACCTCTGGATAGGCCACACCTTATCGTCATCCTGAATCAATCATTTAAAATGTTAGGGACAGATTTATGATAGGTGTGTGCCTCTTTTGCGCCGCTGTGCATCACTTTTGTGACGCAGGGGCGGTGCAAAAGATTTGCTATGTGGCGACATATTTACAACTTGATGCATCTAGGCAGATGTGTCATGCTGTAAAGTCCCGTGCCACATGAAACCGATGCAGCAGTGATGCAAAACATGCACCATGTTGCAAGACAGGCCTCATTTCATCTCCAACAAGATAAGAAGCTGAATCTTCTGTAAATGTCAAAATTGTTGTATACACTGCTCAACTTATGTGTACTCTTTGACATGCTAGAGTCCATCTGCATTATGAGATACCTAAGCAAAGGAAACACAGGTGATGTGATTGTGAAATGAGGAAAAGAAATTCCACATTTTTCAATTACATCACCTGTGTTTCCTAAGTTTACAAATGACATTGTGCAGATGAGGTTTAGGTCTGTCCACGGACACAGAAGAGGTCTGGCCTTTGTTCAAGAGTGAAGTGGATATGACTTACTTCATTGGTAGGCCTTCACATGTATTATCTCCTCTGTACTCTTCAACAAGTGTAAATTTCATCTGCAACCCTGAGTAGGCCTCACCTTAAACAAACCTCTGGATAGGCCACACCTTATCGTCATCCTGAATCAATCATTTAAAATGTTAGGGACAGATTTATGATAGGTGTATGCCTCTTTTGCGTCACTGTGCGTCATTTTTGTGACGCAGCAGCGGTGTAAAAGATTTGCTATGTGGTGACATATTTACAACTTGATGCATCTAGGCAGATGTGTCATGCTATAAAGTCCCGTGCCACATGAAACCGATGCAGCAGTGATGCAAAAGATGCACCATGTTGCAAGACAGGCCTCACTTCATCTCCAACAAGATAAGAAGCTGAATCTTCTGTAAATGTCAAAATTGTTGTATACACTGCTCAACTTATGTGTACTCTTTGTACATCTGCATTATGAGATACCTAAGCAAAGGAAACACAGGTGATGTGATTGTGAAATGAGGAAAAGAAACTCCACATTTTTCAATTACATCACCTGTGTTTCCTAAGTTTACGAATGACATTGTGCAGATGAGGTTTAGGTCTGTCCACGGACACAGAAGAGGTCTGGCCTTTGTTCAAGAGTGAAGTGGATATGACTTACTTCATTGGTAGGCCTTCACATGTATTATCTCCTCTGTACTCTTCAACAAGTGTAAATCTCATCTGCAACCCTGAGTAGGCCTCACCTCAACCAAACCTCTGGATAGGCCACACCTTATTGTCATCCTGAATCAATCATTTAAAATGTTAGGGACAGATTTATGATAGGTGTGTGCCTCTTTTGCGCCGCTGTGCGTCACTTTTGTGACGCAGCGGCGGTGCAAAAGATTTGCTATGTGGCGACATATTTACAACTTGATGCATCTAGGCAGATGTGTCATGCTGTAAAGTCCCGTGCCACATGAAACCGATGCAGCAGTGATGAAAAACATGCACCATGTTGCAAGACAGGCCTCATTTCATCTCCAACAAGATAAGAAGCTGAATCTTCTGTAAATGTCAAAATTGTTGTATACACTGCTCAACTTATGTGTACTCTTTGATATGCTAGAGTCCATCTGCATTATGAGATACCTAAGCAAAGGAAACACAGGTGATGTGATTGTGAAATGAGGAAAAGAAACTCCACATTTTTCAATTACATCACCTGTGTTTCCTAAGTTTACGAATGACATAGTGCAGATGAGGTTTAGGTCTGTCCACGGACACAGAAGAGGTCTGGCCTTTGTTCAAGAGTGAAGTGGACATGACTTACTTCATTGGTAGGCCTTCACATGTATTATCTCCTCTGTACTCTTCAACAAGCGTAAATAAATTTCATCTGCAACCCTGAGTAGGCCTCACCTTAAACAAACCTCTGGATAGGCCACACCTTATCGTCATCCTGAATCAATCATTTAAAATGTTAGGGACAGATTTATGATAGGTGTGTGCCTGTTTTGCGCCGCTGTGCGTCACTTTTGTGACGCAGCGGCGGGGCAAAAGATTTGCTATGTGGCGACATATTTACAACTTGATGCATCTAGGCAGAGGTGTCATGCTGTAAAGTCCCGTGCCACATGAAACCGATGCAGCAGTGATGCAAAAGATGCACCATGTTGCAAGACAGGCCTCACTTCATCTCCAACAAGATAAGAAGCTGAATCTCCTGTAAATGTCAAAATTGTTGTATACACTGCTCAACTTCTGTGTACTCTTTGATATGCTAGACTCCATCTGCACTATGAGATACCTAAGCAAAGGAAACACAGGTGATGTGATTGTGAAATGAGGAAAAGAAACTCCACATTTTTCAATTACATCACCTGTGTTTCCTAAGTTTACGAATGACATTGTGCAGATGAGGTTTAGGTCTGTCCACGGACACAGAAGAGGTCTGGCCTTTGTTCAAGAGTGAAGTGGACATGACTTACTTCATTGGTAGGCCTTCACATGTATTATCTCCTCTGTACTCTTCAACAAGCGTAAATTTCATCTGCAACCCTGAGTTGGCCTCACCTTAAACAAACCTCTGGATAGGCCACACCTTATCGTCATCCTGAATCAATCATTTAAAATGTTAGGGACAGATTTATGATAGGTGTATGCCTCTTTTGCGTCACTGTGCGTCATTTTTGTGACGCAGCAGCGGTGTAAAAGATTTGCTATGTGGTGACATATTTACAACTTGATGCATCTAGGCAGATGTATCATGCTGTAAAGTCCCGTGCCACATGAAACCGATGCAGCAGTGATGCAAAAGATGCACCATGTTGCAAGACAGGCCTCACTTCATCTCCAACAAGATAAGAAGCTGAATCTTCTGTAAATGTCAAAATTGTTGTATACACTGCTCAACTTCTGTGTACTCTTTGATATGCTAGACTCCATCTGCACTATGAGATACCTAAGCAAAGGAAACACAGGTGATGTGATTGTGAAATGAGGAAAAGAAACTCCACATTTTTCAATTACATCACCTGTGTTTCCTAAGTTTACGAATGACATTGTGCAGATGAGGTTTAGGTCTGTCCACGGACACAGAAGAGGTCTGGCCTTTGTTCAAGAGTGAAGTGGACATGACTTACTTCATTGGTAGGTCTTCACATATATTATCTCCTCTGTACTCTTCAACAAGTGTAAATATCATCTGCAACCCTGAGTAGGCCTCACCTCAAACAAACCTCTGGATAGGCCACACCTTATCGTCATCCTGAATCAATCATTTAAAATGTTAGGGACAGATTTATGATAGGTGTGTGCCTCTTTTGCGCTGCTGTGCGTCACTTTTGTGACGCAGCGGCGGTGCAAAAGATTTGCTATGTGGCGACAAATTTACAACTTGATGCATCTAGGCAGATGTGGCATGCTGTAAAGTCCCGTGCCACATGAAACCGATGCAGCAGTGATGCAAAACATGCACCATGTTGCAAGACAGGCCTCATTTCATCTCCAACAAGATAAGAAGCTGAATCTTCTGTAAATGTCAAAATTGTTGGATACACTGCTCAACTTATGTGTACTCTTTGATATGCTAGAGTCCATCTGCATTATGAGATACCTAAGCAAAGGAAACACAGGTGATGTGATTGTGAAATGAGGAAAAGAAATTCCACATTTTTCAATTACATCACCTGTGTTTCCTAAGTTTACAAATGACATTGTGCAGATGAGGTTTAGGTCTGTCCATGGACACCGAAGAGGTCTGGCCTTTGTTCAAGAGTGAAGTGGATATGACTTACTTCATTGGTAGGCCTTCACATGTATTATCTCCTCTGTACTCTTCAACAAGTGTAAATCTCATCTGCAACCCTGAGTAGGCCTCACCTCAACCAAACCTCTGGATAGGCCACACCTTATTGTCATCCTGAATCAATCATTTAAAATGTTAGGGACAGATTTATGATAGGTGTGTGCCTCTTTTGCGCCGCTGTGCGTCACTTTTGTGACGCAGCGGCGGTGCAAAAGATTTGCTATGTGGCGACATATTTACAACTTGATGCATCTAGGCAGATGTGTCATGCTGTAAAGTCCCGTGCCACATGAAACCGATGCAGCAGTGATGAAAAACATGCACCATGTTGCAAGACAGGCCTCATTTCATCTCCAACAAGATAAGAAGCTGAATCTTCTGTAAATGTCAAAATTGTTGTATACACTGCTCAACTTATGTGTACTCTTTGATATGCTAGAGTCCATCTGCATTATGAGATACCTAAGCAAAGGAAACACAGGTGATGTGATTGTGAAATGAGGAAAAGAAACTCCACATTTTTCAATTACATCACCTGTGTTTCCTAAGTTTACGAATGACATAGTGCAGATGAGGTTTAGGTCTGTCCACGGACACAGAAGAGGTCTGGCCTTTGTTCAAGAGTGAAGTGGACATGACTTACTTCATTGGTAGGCCTTCACATGTATTATCTCCTCTGTACTCTTCAACAAGCGTAAATAAATTTCATCTGCAACCCTGAGTAGGCCTCACCTTAAACAAACCTCTGGATAGGCCACACCTTATCGTCATCCTGAATCAATCATTTAAAATGTTAGGGACAGATTTATGATAGGTGTGTGCCTGTTTTGCGCCGCTGTGCGTCACTTTTGTGACGCAGCGGCGGGGCAAAAGATTTGCTATGTGGCGACATATTTACAACTTGATGCATCTAGGCAGAGGTGTCATGCTGTAAAGTCCCGTGCCACATGAAACCGATGCAGCAGTGATGCAAAAGATGCACCATGTTGCAAGACAGGCCTCACTTCATCTCCAACAAGATAAGAAGCTGAATCTCCTGTAAATGTCAAAATTGTTGTATACACTGCTCAACTTCTGTGTACTCTTTGATATGCTAGACTCCATCTGCACTATGAGATACCTAAGCAAAGGAAACACAGGTGATGTGATTGTGAAATGAGGAAAAGAAACTCCACATTTTTCAATTACATCACCTGTGTTTCCTAAGTTTACGAATGACATTGTGCAGATGAGGTTTAGGTCTGTCCACGGACACAGAAGAGGTCTGGCCTTTGTTCAAGAGTGAAGTGGACATGACTTACTTCATTGGTAGGCCTTCACATGTATTATCTCCTCTGTACTCTTCAACAAGCGTAAATTTCATCTGCAACCCTGAGTTGGCCTCACCTTAAACAAACCTCTGGATAGGCCACACCTTATCGTCATCCTGAATCAATCATTTAAAATGTTAGGGACAGATTTATGATAGGTGTATGCCTCTTTTGCGTCACTGTGCGTCATTTTTGTGACGCAGCAGCGGTGTAAAAGATTTGCTATGTGGTGACATATTTACAACTTGATGCATCTAGGCAGATGTATCATGCTGTAAAGTCCCGTGCCACATGAAACCGATGCAGCAGTGATGCAAAAGATGCACCATGTTGCAAGACAGGCCTCACTTCATCTCCAACAAGATAAGAAGCTGAATCTTCTGTAAATGTCAAAATTGTTGTATACACTGCTCAACTTCTGTGTACTCTTTGATATGCTAGGCTCCATCTGCACTATGAGATACCTAAGCAAAGGAAACACAGGTGATGTGATTGTGAAATGAGGAAAAGAAACTCCACATTTTTCAATTACATCACCTGTGTTTCCTAAGTTTACGAATGACATTGTGCAGATGAGGTTTAGGTCTGTCCACGGACACAGAAGAGGTCTGGCCTTTGTTCAAGAGTGAAGTGGACATGACTTACTTCATTGGTAGGTCTTCACATATATTATCTCCTCTGTACTCTTCAACAAGTGTAAATATCATCTGCAACCCTGAGTAGGCCTCACCTCAAACAAACCTCTGGATAGGCCACACCTTATCGTCATCCTGAATCAATCATTTAAAATGTTAGGGACAGATTTATGATAGGTGTGTGCCTCTTTTGCGCTGCTGTGCGTCACTTTTGTGACGCAGCGGCGGTGCAAAAGATTTGCTATGTGGCGACAAATTTACAACTTGATGCATCTAGGCAGATGTGGCATGCTGTAAAGTCCCGTGCCACATGAAACCGATGCAGCAGTGATGCAAAACATGCACCATGTTGCAAGACAGGCCTCATTTCATCTCCAACAAGATAAGAAGCTGAATCTTCTGTAAATGTCAAAATTGTTGGATACACTGCTCAACTTATGTGTACTCTTTGATATGCTAGAGTCCATCTGCATTATGAGATACCTAAGCAAAGGAAACACAGGTGATGTGATTGTGAAATGAGGAAAAGAAATTCCACATTTTTCAATTACATCACCTGTGTTTCCTAAGTTTACAAATGACATTGTGCAGATGAGGTTTAGGTCTGTCCATGGACACCGAAGAGGTCTGGCCTTTGTTCAAGAGTGAAGTGGATATGACTTACTTCATTGGTAGGCCTTCACATGTATTATCTCCTCTGTACTCTTCAACAAGCGTAAATTTCATCTGCAACCCTGAGTAGGCCTCACCTTAAACAAACCTCTGGATAGGCCACACCTTATCGTCATCCTGAATCAATCATTTAAAATGTTAGGGACAGATTTATGATAGGTGTGTGCCTCTTTTGCGCCGCTGTGCGTCACTTTTGTGACGCAGCGGCGGTGCAAAGATTTGCTATGTGGCGACATATTTACAACTTGATGCATCTAGGCAGATGTGTCATGCTGTAAAGTCCCGTGCCACATGAAACCGATGCAGCAGTGATGCAAAAGATGCACCATGTTGCAAGACAAGCCTCACTTCATCTCCAACAAGATAAGAAGCTGAATCTTCTGTAAATGTCAAAATTGTTGTATACACTGCTCAACTTCTGTGTACTCTTTGATATGCTAGACTCCATCTGCACTATGAGATACCTAAGCAAAGGAAACACAGGTGATGTGATTGTGAAATGAGGAAAAGAAACTCCACATTTTTCAATTACATCACCTGTGTTTCCTAAGTTTACGAATGACATTGTGCAGATGAGGTTTAGGTCTGTCGACGGACACAGAAGAGGTCTGGCCTTTGTTCAAGAGTGAAGTGGACATGACTTACTTCATTGGTAGGCCTTCACATGTATTATCTCCTCTGTACTCTTCAACAAGCGTAAATTTCATCTGCAACCCTGAGTAGGTCTCACCTTAAACAAACCTCTGGATAGGCCACACCTTATCGTCATCCTGAATCAATCATTTAAAATGTTAGGGACAGATTTATGATAGGTGTGTGCCTCTTTTGCGCCGCGGTGCGTCACTTTTGTGACGCAGCGGCGGTGCAAAAGATTTGCTATGTGGCGACATATTTACAACTTGATGCATCTAGGCAGATGTGTCATGCTGTAAAGTCCCGTGCCACATGAAACCGATGCAGCAGTGATGCAAAAGATGCACCATGTTGCAAGACAGGCCTCACTTCATCTCCAACAAGATAAGAAGCTGAATCTTCTGTAAATGTCAAAATTGTTGTATACACTGCTCAACTTCTGTGTACTCTTTGATATGCTAGACTCCATCTGCACTATGAGATACCTAAGCAAAGGAAACACAGGTGATGTGATTGTGAAATGAGGAAAAGAAACTCCACATTTTTCAATTACATCACCTGTGTTTCCTAAGTTTACGAATGACATAGTGCAGATGAGGTTTAGGTCTGTCCACGGACACAGAAGAGGTCTGGCCTTTGTTCAAGAGTGAAGTGGTCATGACTTACTTCATTGGTAGGCCTTCACATGTATTATCTCCTCTGTACTCTTCAACAAGCGTAAATAAATTTCATCTGCAACCCTGAGTAGGCCTCACCTTAAACAAACCTCTGGATAGGCCACACCTTATCGTCATCCTGAATCAATCATTCAAAATGTTAGGGACAGATTTATGATAGGTGTGTGCCTCTTTTGCGCCGCTGTGCGTCACTTTTGTGACGCAGCGGCGGGGCAAAAGATTTGCTATGTGGCGACATATTTACAACTTGATGCATCTAGGCAGATGTGTCATGCTGTAAAGTCCCGTGCCACATGAAACCGATGCAGCAGTGATGCAAAAGATGCACCATGTTGCAAGACAGGCCTCACTTCATCTCCAACAAGATAAGAAGCTGAATCTTCTGTAAATGTCAAAATTGTTGTATACACTGCTCAACTTCTGTGTACTCTTTGATATGCTAGACTCCATCTGCACTATGAGATACCTAAGCAAAGGAAACACAGGTGATGTGATTGTGAAATGAGGAAAAGAAACTCCACATTTTTCAATTACATCACCTGTGTTTCCTAAGTTTACGAATGACATTGTGCAGATGAGGTTTAGGTCTGTCCACGGACACAGAAGAGGTCTGGCCTTTGTTCAAGAGTGAAGTGGACATGACTTACTTCATTGGTAGGCCTTCACATGTATTATCTCCTCTGTACTCTTCAACAAGCGTAAATTTCATCTGCAACCCTGAGTAGGCCTCACCTTAAACAAACCTCTGGATAGGCCACACCTTATCGTCATCCTGAATCAATCATTTAAAATGTTAGGGACAGATTTATGATAGGTGTATGCCTCTTTTGCGTCACTGTGCGTCATTTTTGTGACGCAGCAGCGGTGTAAAAGATTTGCTATGTGGTGACATATTTACAACTTGATGCATCTAGGCAGATGTATTATGCTGTAAAGTCCCGTGCCACATGAAACCGATGCAGCAGTGATGCAAAAGATGCACCATGTTGCAAGACAGGCCTCACTTCATCTCCAACAAGATAAGAAGCTGAATCTTCTGTAAATGTCAAAATTGTTGTATACACTGCTCAACTTCTGTGTACTCTTTGATATGCTAGAATCCATCTGCACTATGAGATACCTAAGCAAAGGAAACACAGGTGATGTGATTGTGAAATGAGGAAAAGAAACTCCACATTTTTCAATTACATCACCTGTGTTTCCTAAGTTTACGAATGACATTGTGCAGATGAGGTTTAGGTCTGTCCACGGACACAGAAGAGGTCTGGCCTTTGTTCAAGAGTGAAGTGGACATGACTTACTTCATTGGTAGGTCTTCACATATATTATCTCCTCTGTACTCTTCAACAAGTGTAAATCTCATCTGCAACCCTGAGTAGGCCTCACCTCAAACAAACCTCTGGATAGGCCACACGTTATCGTCATCCTGAATCAATCATTTAAAATGTTAGGGACAGATTTATGATAGGTGTGTGCCTCTTTTGCGCTGCTGTGCGTCACTTTTGTGACGCAGCGGCGGTGCAAAAGATTTGCTATGTGGCGACAAATTTACAACTTGATGCATCTAGGCAGATGTGTCATGCTGTAAAGTCCCGTGCCACATGAAACCGATGCAGCAGTGATGCAAAACATGCACCATGTTGCAAGACAGGCCTCATTTCATCTCCAACAAGATAAGAAGCTGAATCTTCTGTAAATGTCAAAATTGTTGGATACACTGCTCAACTTATGTGTACTCTTTGATATGCTAGAGTCCATCTGCATTATGAGATACCTAAGCAAAGGAAACACAGGTGATGTGATTGTGAAATGAGGAAAAGAAATTCCAAATTTTTCAATTACATCACCTGTGTTTCCTAAGTTTACAAATGACATTGTGCAGATGAGGTTTAGGTCTGTCCACGGACACCAAAGAGGTCTGGCCTTTGTTCAAGAGTGAAGTGGATATGACTTACTTCATTGGTAGGCCTTCACATGTATTATCTCCTCTGTACTCTTCAACAAGCGTAAATTTCATCTGCAACCCTGAGTAGGCCTCACCTTAAACAAACCTCTGGATAGGCCACACCTTATCGTCATCCTGAATCAATCATTTAAAATGTTAGGGACAGATTTATGATAGGTGTGTGCCTCTTTTGCGCCGCTGTGCGTCACTTTTGTGACGCAGCGGCGGTGCAAAAGATTTGCTATGTGGCGACATATTTACAACTTGATGCATCTAGGCAGATGTGTCATGCTGTAAAGTCCCGTGCCACATGAAACCGATGCAGCAGTGATGCAAAAGATGCACCATGTTGCAAGACAAGCCTCACTTCATCTCCAACAAGATAAGAAGCTGAATCTTCTGTAAATGTCAAAATTGTTGTATACACTGCTCAACTTCTGTGTACTCTTTGATATGCTAGACTCCATCTGCACTATGAGATACCTAAGCAAAGGAAACACAGGTGATGTGATTGTGAAATGAGGAAAAGAAACTCCACATTTTTCAATTACATCACCTGTGTTTCCTAAGTTTACGAATGACATTGTGCAGATGAGGTTTAGGTCTGTCCACGGACACAGAAGAGGTCTGGCCTTTGTTCAAGAGTGAAGTGGACATGACTTACTTCATTGGTAGGCCTTCACATGTATTATCTCCTCTGTACTCTTCAACAAGCGTAAATTTCATCTGCAACCCTGAGTAGGTCTCACCTTAAACAAACCTCTGGATAGGCCACACCTTATCGTCATCCTGAATCAATCATTTAAAATGTTAGGGACAGATTTATGATAGGTGTATGCCTCTTTTGCGTCACTGTGCGTCATTTTTGTGACGCAGCAGCGGTGTAAAAGATTTGCTATGTGGTGACATATTTACAACTTGATGCATCTAGGAAGATGTGTCATGCTGTAAAGTCCCGTGCCACATGAAACCGATGCAGCAGTGATGCAAAAGATGCACCATGTTGCAAGACAGGCCTCACTTCATCTCCAACAAGATAAGAAGCTGAATCTTCTGTAAATGTCAAAATTGTTGTATACACTGCTCAACTTCTGTGTACTCTTTGATATGCTAGACTCCATCTGCACTATGAGATACCTAAGCAAAGGAAACACAGGTGATGTGATTGTGAAATGAGGAAAAGAAACTCCACATTTTTCAATTACATCACCTGTGTTTCCTAAGTTTACGAATGACATTGTGCAGATGAGGTTTAGGTCTGTCCACGGACACAGAAGAGGTCTGGCCTTTGTTCAAGAGTGAAGTGGACATGACTTACTTCATTGGTAGGTCTTCACATATATTATCTCCTTTGTACTCTTCAACAAGTGTAAATCTCATCTGCAACCCTGAGTAGGCCTCACCTCAAACAAACCTCTGGATAGGCCACACCTTATCGTCATCCTGAATCAATCATTTAAAATGTTAGGGACAGATTTATGATAGGTGTGTGCCTCTTTTGCGCCGCTGTGAGTCACTTTTGTGATGCAGCGGCGGTGCAAAAGATTTGCTATGTGACGACATATTTACAACTTGATGCATCTAGGCAGATGTGTCATGCTGTAAAGTCCTGTGCCACATGAAACCGATGCAGCAGTGATGCAAAACATGCACCATGTTGCAAGACAGGCCTCATTTCATCTCCAACAAGATAAGAAGCTGAATCTTCTGTAAATGTCAAAATTGTTGTATACACTGCTCAACTTATGTGTACTCTTTGATATGCTAGAGTCCATCTGCATTATGAGATACCTAAGCAAAGGAAACACAGGTGATGTGATTGTGAAATGAGGAAAAGAAATTCCACATTTTTCAATTACATCACCTGTGTTTCCTAAGTTTACAAATGACATTGTGCAGATGAGGTTTAGGTCTGTCCACGGACACAGAAGAGGTCTGGCCTTTGTTCAAGAGTGAAGTGGATATGACTTACTTCATTGGTAGGCCTTCACATGTATTATCTCCTCTGTACTCTTCAACAAGCGTAAATTTCATCTGCAACCCTGAGTAGGCCTCACCTTAAACAAACCTCTGGATAGGCCACACCTTATCGTCATCCTGAATCAATCATTTAAAATGTTAGGGACAGATTTATGATAGGTGTATGCCTCTTTTGCGTCACTGTGCGTCATTTTTGTGACGCAGCAGCGGTGTAAAAGATTTGCTATGTGGTGACATATTTACAACTTGATGCATCTAGGCAGATGTGTCATGCTGTAAAGTCCCGTGCCACATGAAACCGATGCAGCAGTGATGCAAAAGATGCACCATGTTGCAAGACAGGCCTCACTTCATCTCCAACAAGATAAGAAGCTGAATCTTCTGTAAATGTCAAAATTGTTGTATACACTGCTCAACTTCTGTGTACTCTTTGATATGCTAGACTCCATCTGCACTATGAGATACCTAAGCAAAGGAAACACAGGTGATGTGATTGTGAAATGAGGAAAAGAAACTCCACATTTTTCAATTACATCACCTGTGTTTCCTAAGTTTACGAATGACATTGTGCAGATGAGGTTTAGGTCTGTCCACGGACACAGAAGAGGTCTGGCCTTTGTTCAAGAGTGAAGTGGACATGACTTACTTCATTGGTAGGCCTTCACATGTATTATCTCCTCTGTAGTCTTCAACAAGCGTAAATTTCATCTGCAACCCTGAGTAGGCCTCACCTTAAACAAACCTCTGGATAGGCCACACCTTATCGTCATCCTGAATCAATCATTTAAAATGTTAGGGACAGATTTATGATAGGTGTATGCCTCTTTTGCGTCACTGTGCGTCATTTTTGTGACGCAGCAGCGGTGTAAAAGATTTGCTATGTGGTGACATATTTACAACTTGATGCATCTAGGCAGATGTGTCATGCTGTAAAGTCCTGTGCCACATGAAACCGATGCAGCAGTGATGCAAAAGATGCACCATGTTGCAAGACAGGCCTCACTTCATCTCCAACAAGATAAGAAGCTGAATCTTCTGTAAATGTCAAAATTGTTGTATACACTGCTCAACTTCTGTGTACTCTTTGATATGCTAGACTCCATCTGCACTATGAGATACCTAAGCAAAGGAAACACAGGTGATGTGATTGTGAAATGAGGAAAAGAAACTCCACATTTTTCAATTACATCACCTGTGTTTCCTAAGTTTACGAATGACATTGTGCAGATGAGGTTTAGGTCTGTCCACGGACACAGAAGAGGTCTGGCCTTTGTTCAAGAGTGAAGTGGACATGACTTACTTCATTGGTAGGTCTTCACATATATTATCTCCTCTGTACTCTTCAACAAGTGTAAATCTCATCTGCAACCCTGAGTAGGCCTCACCTCAAACAAACCTCTGGATAGGCCACACCTTATCGTCATCCTGAATCAATCATTTAAAATGTTAGGGACAGATTTATGATAGGTGTGTGCCTCTTTTGCGCTGCTGTGCGTCACTTTTGTGAAGCAGCGGCGGTGCAAAAGATTTGCTATGTGGCGACAAATTTACAACTTGATGCATCTAGGCAGATGTGTCATGCTGTAAAGTCCCGTGCCACATGAAACCGATGCAGCAGTGATGCAAAACATGCACCATGTTGCAAGACAGGCCTCATTTCATCTCCAACAAGATAAGAAGCTGAATCTTCTGTAAATGTCAAAATTGTTGGATACACTGCTCAACTTATGTGTACTCTTTGATATGCTAGAGTCCATCTGCATTATGAGATACCTAAGCAAAGGAAACACAGGTGATGTGATTGTGAAATGAGGAAAATAAATTCCACATTTTTCAATTACATCACCTGTGTTTCCTAAGTTTACAAATGACATTGTGCAGATGAGGTTTAGGTCTGTCCACGGACACCGAAGAGGTCTGGCCTTTGTTCAAGAGTGAAGTGGATATGACTTACTTCATTGGTAGGCCTTCACATGTATTATCTCCTCTGTACTCTTCAACAAGCGTAAATTTCATCTGCAACCCTGAGTAGGCCTCACCTTAAACAAACCTCTGGATAGGCCACACCTTATCGTCATCCTGAATCAATCATTTAAAATGTTAGGGACAGATTTATGATAGGTGTGTGCCTCTTTTGCGCCGCTGTGCGTCACTTTTGTGACGCAGCGGCGGTGCAAAAGATTTGCTATGTGGCGACATATTTACAACTTGATGCATCTAGGCAGATGTGTCATGCTGTAAAGTCCCGTGCCACATGAAACCGATGCAGCAGTGATGCAAAAGATGCACCATGTTGCAAGACAAGCCTCACTTCATCTCCAACAAGATAAGAAGCTGAATCTTCTGTAAATGTCAAAATTGTTGTATACACTGCTCAACTTCTGTGTACTCTTTGATATGCTAGACTCCATCTGCACTATGAGATACCTAAGCAAAGGAAACACAGGTGATGTGATTGTGAAATGAGGAAAAGAAACTCCACATTTTTCAATTACATCACCTGTGTTTCCTAAGTTTACGAATGACATTGTGCAGATGAGGTTTAGGTCTGTCCACGGACACAGAAGAGGTCTGGCCTTTGTTCAAGAGTGAAGTGGACATGACTTACTTCATTGGTAGGCCTTCACATGTATTATCTCCTCTGTAGTCTTCAACAAGCGTAAATTTCATCTGCAACCCTGAGTAGGCCTCACCTTAAACAAACCTCTGGATAGGCCACACCTTATCGTCATCCTGAATCAATCATTTAAAATGTTAGGGACAGATTTATGATAGGTGTATGCCTCTTTTGCGTCACTGTGCGTCATTTTTGTGACGCAGCAGCGGTGTAAAAGATTTGCTATGTGGTGACATATTTACAACTTGATGCATCTAGGCAGATGTGTCATGCTGTAAAGTCCTGTGCCACATGAAACCGATGCAGCAGTGATGCAAAAGATGCACCATGTTGCAAGACAGGCCTCACTTCATCTCCAACAAGATAAGAAGCTGAATCTTCTGTAAATGTCAAAATTGTTGTATACACTGCTCAACTTCTGTGTACTCTTTGATATGCTAGACTCCATCTGCACTATGAGATACCTAAGCAAAGGAAACACAGGTGATGTGATTGTGAAATGAGGAAAAGAAACTCCACATTTTTCAATTACATCACCTGTGTTTCCTAAGTTTACGAATGACATTGTGCAGATGAGGTTTAGGTCTGTCCACGGACACAGAAGAGGTCTGGCCTTTGTTCAAGAGTGAAGTGGACATGACTTACTTCATTGGTAGGTCTTCACATATATTATCTCCTTTGTACTCTTCAACAAGTGTAAATCTCATCTGCAACCCTGAGTAGGCCTCACCTCAAACAAACCTCTGGATAGGCCACACCTTATCGTCATCCTGAATCAATCATTTAAAATGTTAGGGACAGATTTATGATAGGTGTGTGCCTCTTTTGCGCCGCTGTGCGTCACTTTTGTGACGCAGCGGCGGTGCAAAAGATTTGCTATGTGGCGACATATTTACAACTTGATGCATCTAGGCAGATGTGTCATGCTGTAAAGTCCTGTGCCACATGAAACCGATGCAGCAGTGATGCAAAACATGCACCATGTTGCAAGACAGGCCTCATTTCATCTCCAACAAGATAAGAAGCTGAATCTTCTGTAAATGTCAAAATTGTTGTATACACTGCTCAACTTATGTGTACTCTTTGATATGCTAGAGTCCATCTGCATTATGAGATACCTAAGCAAAGGAAACACAGGTGATGTGATTGTGAAATGAGGAAAAGAAATTCCACATTTTTCAATTACATCACCTGTGTTTCCTAAGTTTACAAATGACATTGTGCAGATGAGGTTTAGGTCTGTCCACGGACACAGAAGAGGTCTGGCCTTTGTTCAAGAGTGAAGTGGATATGACTTACTTCATTGGTAGGCCTTCACATGTATTATCTCTGTACTCTTCAACAAGCGTAAATTTCATCTGCAACCCTGAGTAGGCCTCACCTTAAACAAACCTCTGGATAGGCCACACCTTATCGTCATCCTGAATCAATCATTTAAAATGTTAGGGACAGATTTATGATAGGTGTATGCCTCTTTTGCGCCACTGTACGTCATTTTTGTGACGCAGCAGCGGTGTAAAAGATTTGCTATGTGGTGACATATTTACAACTTGATGCATCTAGGCAGATGTGCCATGCTGTAAAGTCCCGTGCCACATGAAACCGATGCAGCAGTGATGCAAAAGATGCACCATGTTGCAAGACAGGCCTCACTTCATCTCCAACAAGATAAGAAGCTGAATCTTCTGTAAATGTCACAATTGTTGTATACACTGCTCAACTTCTGTGTACTCTTTGATATGCTAGACTCCATCTGCACTATGAGATACCTAAGCAAAGGAAACACAGGTGATGTGATTGTGAAATGAGGAAAAGAAACTCCACATTTTTCAATTACATCACCTGTGTTTCCTAAGTTTACGAATGACATTGTGCAGATGAGGTTTAGGTCTGTCCACGGACACAGAAGAGGTCTGGCCTTTGTTCAAGAGTGAAGTGGACATGACTTACTTCATTGGTAGGTCTTCACATATATTATCTCCTCTGTACTCTTCAACAAGTGTAAATCTCATCTGCAACCCTGAGTAGGCCTCACCTCAAACAAACCTCTGGATAGGCCACACCTTATCGTCATCCTGAATCTATCATTTAAAATGTTAGGGACAGATTTATGATAGGTGTGTGCCTCTTTTGCGCCGATGTGCGTCACTTTTGTGACGCAGCGGCAGTGCAAAAGATTTGCTATGTGGCGACAAATTTACAACTTGATGCATCTAGGCAGATGTGTCATGCTGTAAAGTCCCGTGCCACATGAAACCGATGCAGCAGTGATGCAAAACATGCACCATGTTGCAAGACAGGCCTCATTTCATCTCCAACAAGATAAGAAGCTGAATCTTCTGTAAATGTCAAAATTGTTGGATACACTGCTCAACTTATGTGTACTCTTTGATATGCTAGAGTCCATCTGCATTATGAGATACCTAAGCAAAGGAAACACAGGTGATGTGATTGTGAAATGAGGAAAAGAAATTCCACATTTTTCAATTACATCACCTGTGTTTCCTAAGTTTACAAATGACATTGTGCAGATGAGGTTTAGGTCTGTCCACGGACACCGAAGAGGTCTGGCCTTTGTTCAAGAGTGAAGTGGATATGACTTACTTCATTGGTAGGCCTTCACATGTATTATCTCCTCTGTACTCTTCAACAAGCGTAAATTTCATCTGCAACCCTGAGTAGGCCTCACCTTAAACAAACCTCTGGATAGGCCACACCTTATCGTCATCCTGAATCAATCATTTAAAATGTTAGGGACAGATTTATGATAGGTGTGTGCCTCTTTTGCGCCGCTGTGCGTCACTTTTGTGACGCAGCGGCGGTGCAAAAGATTTGCTATGTGGCGACATATTTACAACTTGATGCATCTAGGCAGATGTGTCATGCTGTAAAGTCCCGTGCCACACGAAACCGATGCAGCAGTGATGCAAAAGATGCACCATGTTGCAAGACAAGCCTCACTTCATCTCCAACAAGATAAGAAGCTGAATCTTCTGTAAATGTCAAAATTGTTGTATACACTGCTCAACTTCTGTGTACTCTTTGATATGCTAGACTCCATCTGCACTATGAGATACCTAAGCAAAGGAAACACAGGTGATGTGATTATGAAATGAGGAAAAGAAACTCCACATTTTTCAATTACATCACCTGTGTTTCCTAAGTTTACGAATGACATTGTGCAGATGAGGTTTAGGTCTGTCCACGGACACAGAAGAGGTCTGGCCTTTGTTCAAGAGTGAAGTGGACATGACTTACTTCATTGGTAGGCCTTCACATGTATTATCTCCTCTGTACTCTTCAACAAGCGTAAATTTCATCTGCAACCCTGAGGAGGCCTCACCTTAAACAAACCTCTGGATAGGCCACACCTTATCGTCATCCTGAATCAATCATTTAAAATGTTAGGGACAGATTTATGATAGGTGTATGCCTCTTTTGCGTCAATGTGCGTCATTTTTGTGACGCAGCAGCGGTGTAAAAGATTTGCTATGTGGTGACATATTTACAACTTGATGCATCTAGGCAGATGTGTCATGCTGTAAAGTCCCGTGCCACATGAAACCGATGCAGCAGTGATGCAAAAGATGCACCATGTTGCAAGACAGGCCTCACTTCATCTCCAACAAGGTAAGAAGCTGAATCTTCTGTAAATGTCAAAATTGTTGTATACACTGCTCAACTTCTGTGTACTCTTTGATATGCTAGACTCCATCTGCACTATGAGATACCTAAGCAAAGGAAACACAGGTGATGTGATTGTGAAATGAGGAAAAGAAACTCCACATTTTTCAATTACATCACCTGTGTTTCCTAAGTTTACGAATGACATTGTGCAGATGAGGTTTAGGTCTGTCCACGGACACAGAAGAGGTCTGGCCTTTGTTCAAGAGTGAAGTGGACATGACTTACTTCATTGGTAGGTCTTCACATATATTATCTCCTTTGTACTCTTCAACAAGTGTAAATCTCATCTGCAACCCTGAGTAGGCCTCACCTCAAACAAACCTCTGGATAGGCCACACCTTATCGTCATCCTGAATCAATCATTTAAAATGTTAGGGACAGATTTATGATAGGTGTGTGCCTCTTTTGCGCCGCTGTGCGTCACTTTTGTGACGCAGCGGCGGTGCAAAAGATTTGCTATGTGGCGACATATTTACAACTTGATGCATCTAGGCAGATGTGTCATGCTGTAAAGTCCTGTGCCACATGAAACCGATGCAGCAGTGATGCAAAACATGCACCATGTTGCAAGACAGGCCTCATTTCATCTCCAACAAGATAAGAAGCTGAATCTTCTGTAAATGTCAAAATTGTTGTATACACTGCTTAACTTATGTGTACTCTTTGATATGCTAGAGTCCATCTGCATTATGAGATACCTAAGCAAAGGAAACACAGGTGATGTGATTGTGAAATGAGGAAAAGAAATTCCACATTTTTCAATTACATCACCTGTGTTTCCTAAGTTTACAAATGACATTGTGCAGATGAGGTTTAGGTCTGTCCACGGACACAGAAGAGGTCTGGCCTTTGTTCAAGAGCGAAGTGGATATGACTTACTTCATTGGTAGGCCTTCACATGTATTATCTCCTCTGTACTCTTCAACAAGCGTAAATTTCATCTGCAACCCTGAGTAGGCCTCACCTTAAACAAACCTCTGGATAGGCCACACCTTATCGTCATCCTGAATCAATCATTTAAAATGTTAGGGACAGATTTATGATAGGTGTATGCCTCTTTTGCGTCACTGTGCGTCATTTTTGTGACGCAGCAGCGGTGTAAAAGATTTGCTATGTGGTGACATATTTACAACTTGATGCATCTAGGCAGATGTGTCATGCTGTAAAGTCCCGTGCCACATGAAACCGATGCAGCAGTGATGCAAAAGATGCACCATGTTGCAAGACAGGCCTCACTTCATCTCCAACAAAATAAGAAGCTGAGTCTTCTGTAAATGTCAAAATTGTTGTATACACTGCTCAACTTCTGTGTACTCTTTGATATGCTAGACTCCATCTGCACTATGAGATACCTAAGCAAAGGAAACACAGGTGATGTGATTGTGAAATGAGGAAAAGAAACTCCACATTTTTCAATTACATCACCTGTGTTTCCTAAGTTTACGAATGACATTGTGCAGATGAGGTTTAGGTCTGTCCACGGACACAGAAGAGGTCTGGCCTTTGTTCAAGAGTGAAGTGGACATGACTTTCTTCATTGGTAGGTCTTCACATATATTGTCTCCTCTGTACTCTTCAACAAGTGTAAATCTCATCTGCAACCCTGTGTAGGCCTCACCTCAGACAAACCTCTGGATAGGCCACACCTTATCGTCATCCTGAATCAATCATTTAAAATGTTAGGGACAGAGTTATGATAGGTGTGTGCCTCTTTTGCGCCGCTGTGCGTCACTTTTGTGACGCAGCGGCGGTGCAAAAGATTTGCTATGTGGCGACATATTTACAACTTGATGCATCTAGGCAGATGTGTCATGCTGTAAAGTCCCGTGCCACATGAAACCGATGCATCAGTGATGCAAAACATGCACCATGTTGCAAGACAGGCCTCATTTCATCTCCAACAAGATAAGAAGCTGAATCTTCTGTAAATGTCAAAATTGTTGTATACACTGCTCAACATATGTGTACTCTTTGATATGCTAGAGTCCATCTGCATTATGAGATACCTAAGCAAAGGAAACACAGGTGATGTGATTGTGAAATGAGGAAAAGAAATTCCACATTTTTCAATTACATCACCTGTGTTTCCTAAGTTTACAAATGACATTGTGCAGATGAGGTTTAGGTCTGTCCACGGACACAGAAGAGGTCTGGCCTTTTGTTCAAGAGTGAAGTGGATATGACTTACTTTATTGGTAGGCCTTCACATGTATTATCTCCTCTGTACTCTTCAACAAGCGTAAATTTCATCTGCAACCCTGAGTAGGCCTCACCTTAAACAAACCTCTGGATAGGCCACACCTTATCGTCATCCTAAATCAATCATTTAAAATGTTAGGGACAGATTTATGATAGGTGTATGCCTCTTTTGCGTCACTGTGCGTCATTTTTGTGACGCAGCAGCTGTGTAAAAGATTTGCTATGTGGTGACATATTTACAACTTGATGCATCTAGGCAGATGTGTCATGCTGTAAAGTCCCGTGCCACATGAAACCGATGCAGCAGTGATGCAAAAGATGCACCATGTTGCAAGACAGGCCTCACTTCATCTCCAACAAGATAAGAAGCTGAATCTTCTGTAAATGTCAAAATTGTTGTATACACTGCTCAACTTCTGTGTACTCTTTGATATGCTAGACTCCATCTGCATTATGAGATACCTAAGCAAAGGAAACACAGGTGATGTGATTGTGAAATGAGGAAAAGAAACTCCACATTTTTCAATTACATCACCTGTGTTTCCTAAGTTTACGAATGACATTGTGCAGATGAGGTTTAGGTCTGTCCACGGACACAGAAGAGGTCTGGCCTTTGTTCAAGAGTGAAGTGGACATGACTTACTTCATTGGTAGGTCTTCACATGTATTATCTCCTCTGTACTCTTCAACAAGCGTAAATTTAATCTGCAACCCTGAGTAGGCCTCACCTTAAACAAACCTCTGGATAGGCCACACCTTAATGTCATCCTGAATCAATCATTTAACATGTTAGGGACAGATTTATGATAGGTGTATGACTCTTTTGCGTCGCTGTGCGTCACTTTTGTGACGCAGCGGCGGTGTAAAATATTTGCTATGTGGCGACATATTTACAACTTGATGCATCTAGGCAGATGTGTCATGCTGTAAAGTCCCGTGCCACATGAAACCGATGCAGCAGTGATGCAAAACATGCACCATGTTGCAAGACAGGCTTCATTTCATCTCCAACAAGATAAGAAGCTGAATCGTCTGTAAATGTCAAAATTGTTGTATACACTGCTCAACTTATGTGTACTCTTTGATATGCTAGACTCCATCTGCATTATGAGATACCTAAGCAAAGGAAACACAGGTGATGTGATTGTGAAATGTGGAAAAGAAACTCCACATTTTTCAATTACATCACCTGTGTTTCCTAAGTTTACGAATGACATTGTGCAGATGAGGTTTAGGTCTGTCCACGGACACAGAAGAGGTCTGGCCTTTGTTCAAGAGTGAAGTGGACATGACTTACTTCATTGGTAGGTCTTCACATGTATTATCTCCTCTGTACTCTTCAACAAGCGTAAATTTAATCTGCAACCCTGAGTAGGCCTCACCTCAAACAAACCTCTGGATAGGCCACACCTTAATGTCATCCTGAATCAATCATTTAACATGTTAGGGACAGATTTATGATAGGTGTATGACTCTTTTGCGTCGCTGTGCGTCACTTTTGTGACGCAGCGGCGGTGCAAAATATTTGCTATGTGGCGACATATTTACAACTTGATGCATCTAGGCAGATGTGTCATGCTGTAAAGTCCCGTGCCACATGAAACCGATGCAGCAGTGATGCAAAACATGCACCATGTTGCAAGACAGGCTTCATTTCATCTCCAACAAGATAAGAAGCTGAATCGTCTGTAAATGTCAAAATTGTTGTATACACTGCTCAACTTATGTGTACTCTTTGATATGCTAGAGTCCATCTGCACTATGAGATACCTAAGCAAAGGAAACACAGGTGATGCGATTGTGAAATGTGGAAAAGAAACTCCACATTTTTCAATTACATCACCTGTGTTTCCTAAGTTTACGAATGACATTGTGCAGATGAGGTTTAGGTCTGTTCACGGACACAGAAGAGGTCTGGCCTTTGTTCAATAGTGAAGTGGATATGACTTACTTCATTGGTAGGCCTTCACATGTATTATCTCCTCTGTACTCTTCAACAAGCGTAAATTTCATCTGCAACCCTGAGTAGGCCTCACCTCAAACAAACCTCTGGATAGGCCACACCTTATCGTCATCCTGAATCAATCATTTAAAATGTTAGGGACAGATTTATGATAGGTGTGTGCCTCTTTTGCGCCGCTGTGCGTCACTTTTGTGATGCAGCGGCGGAGCAAAAGATTTGCTATGTTGTGATATATTTACAACTTGATGCATCTAGGCAGATGTGTTATGCTGTAAAGTCCTGTGCCACATGAAACCTGCGTCAGGTTTCATATAGGTGTTTTGTTGCAGGGTGGGCATTCATTTGCATGAAAGCCCTGTAAAACTAACACAGTGAAATTTAGAAGATTTCACTGAGTCAGCATTATAGCATTGCTGAATCAAATCCTTATGGCTGGTTGAAACAGGCATAAGGAGTGAAGCACCATGCAATGTGTGGCTTCCTCCTGTGCATTGCAGTAGACATGTCGTGTTTACGACGTGACTCATGCAATGTGTTGCTTTTGCGGCACAGATGCGTGACGCATCTGTGCTGTTTTTACTCAATGGTGCTCCACATTGTAAATGCGGCACAACATGGGTGGCAGAGCAGCGGTGCACGTTAACTGGTGCATCCCTGGGGATGTGTCAGTTAACATAAATCTGCCCCTTTACATTTAAGTATGTGCAGGGGACACAGAGTCGGTGAGGCTTATCCAAGGTTAAGAAGAGATGAGTCCTGTTTACTGAAAACTTGGACATAGGCCTCACCTCTTCAGCATCGCTGGACATGGCTAAATAATAGCTGCAAAATTATACTCTTGTTAAACAATGTTACTATTATAGTCTCTGAGATTTGTGCCTTACTCTGCAACATCTCATTGTTGTTCTCTTTTTTTAAAGATAACGACAACATCAAGCATGAGTGATAATGAGCAATCAGTTGATCTCGATCTTATCATTGAATTTGTCATTGAAACGTCAGTGTAAGTAGATCCCTTGGATGATTTAAATCCTGAGGATGATGAAGAATATGATGAGGATGCCGATTTGTCAGAATTGTATGACATAGGGTGGGAAGCAGATCTGCTTGAGCCTATGGAACTATAAACATTTATTTTTAAGAGTTACTGGAAATCAGAAGTAAAAATGTAAACCGTTTCATTTAAAATTAAACAAAAGTTCAAAAATAGGTTGTGTGTAGTGTCTTTATTAAAATAATCAAATATGCTCATAAAATTAGTTCAGATTCACATATAAAACAACACAGGTAAAATGTAGAAGCATTCAATTTCTTTGCTACTATTTGTGATTTCTAAATTTGCCAATGCACTAAAAATTGTTCTATGTAAAAATAACAAGTAGTGTGTTAAGTTTTTGATGACTGTTATTGATTTACTGTTTGGTAATAGTGGTTAATAACATTTTTTATTATATTTTACCACAGATTCAACTGCAGATCATTTCAAAATTTGAGAATGCCAACTAAGGATAGAATCAGAAAGGCTACAAAACGTCAAAGACAGCAGGTCCATCAATTATTGCAGCAGTCCTCTACAATAAAAAATCGTCAAGTCACCAAGAAAGCACCGGGTAAGACCACGAAAACATTCATAAGAAACATTTGTAGAAAAAAAAGTAGTACTACAGAAAATGTTTTAGTACAGAAAAAGAGAAGCAATTTAAACGGAAAGGAAAGGCCAATCAAAAATGTTACTGCTAGAGCAAGAGATTGCTCTGTGCATGATAGTAGAAGGAAACAACAATTTAGGGACATTCGTAAACGAATGTTCCGCAACAGGATAATTGGCAATTTGTTAAAAAATATTAAGAAAGGTCAACAGAAAGTGGTTTTTTATAAGAGAAAAAAAAAATGGGAGAAAGTTATTGATCAGGCATTTGAAATTAAACGAAAGTTATTTATTTTGATAATCAATAGAATTAGGAAGCTAAACAAGGCAATTTATGATTTCAAAAGAAATAGTAGATGGAAGAGAATAGTTAATCGTAGTAATTTTTGTGACGTTTTTTCCGGAGAATGGATGCATAGTTCAAGTTGTGAGGCATTTTTCAATGAGGAGAGTTATTTCCAGGATAATGATTTGGTGCATGCAGTTGACACCAGCGGTCAAGCTTATGAGGTGAAAGATGGTTGTCCAGTTGAAAAAGAAAAACTTGTGACAACAGAGACAGAGGAGGTGTTAGGTAATGAGGTTTTAGGAAGACGTCCTAAGGGTCCTGTGTACACCTGGAAGTGTAGTAATATTTGCAGTGTACGACAGGATTCCATCAATTTGCTTTGTGATTTTGTACGGACATTTAATAAGAAAAGTTTGAAGCAGAAAATGATGTTGTTGCAAGAATTAGATCCTTGCAGAGTGAGAGAAGTGACAGGTTTGCATGGTCATTCACTGGCTTGTCTTTCCAGGAGAGTATGCCAGAGTGTTTTTCATCATTTCAGGATGCTAGCAGTGCATCATAATAAAGTGAGGAAATTAGTTAGAATGTTGTATTATGCTAAGAGTCCAGCAATTATGCTTAAACAATGATGCGCTGCTCTTTTGCATGGTTCTGAAATAGATGTGAAGAATATTTGTGAAGAAATTGAGTTTTGTTACTTTGGAAGTAAAGAGGAGAATGTTGAAATTGACCAAGAAGAAGAGGGTAATGTGGAAGATAGTGTGCAGGTTTCCAGTACAGATAATTTTCAGAAGGAAACTGCGACGTTTCAGGTGAAATCAAGTGAGAGGCCTAATTTCACTTGTGTGTGTTGTCGACGCACTTATTATAAGAATCAGACTAAGTTAGTGGATTTATATGCAAAAAGTGAAAGGGAAAATAATAGTGAATGGAAGGATTTCGCAACATACTTGATGGTAGAAAATTGTTTTGATTTGGGATCGGATCAACGTGTGTGTACTTATTGTTGTAACAAATTAAATCAAAACCAGATGCCTGCTAGAGCGGTTCATAATAATCTGGAATTGGTTGAGATTCCTTCTGAATTGAAGGATTTAAATACTTATGAATCTATTTTGATTCAAAGTATCCATCCCTTTCAGGCTATTGTAAGAATGGAGCCAAAGACAGGGAAATTGCCTACATCAGATTTACAGAGAGGATTAAAGGAAAGAGTTGTTTATTTGCCTCTAGATTTGAAGAAAAACATTAACACAATTGGAGTAGAAAAAGTGGAAGAGGAACCTCTGGTTATCTTAGTTAATGGGGTTCCGACAAAGAATAAGAAAATATGGCAAGATTTAGTGGATGTTAGGAAAGTCAAAAAGGCAACATTGTATTTGAAAAAAAATAATAAGTACTATAAGAATGTATATGTTGCAGAAGAGGAAGTAAGTGAGGAAGAGGATAGCGATTTGTGTGCTGGTCAAATTGAGAAAGAAGAACCCTCTAAAAGTGAAAAAATATATGAACATTATAGTGTTCATCCTTTGCATTCCAAGGAAGTCATGGGGAATGCTATTGAGTTGTTTCAAATGAAACAAGCCAAAGGGAGTCCCATTAGTGTTTGGGAGGAAAGTTTGGAAGCTCGGTGTTTCCCACAGCTATTTCCAACAGGTCAAGGAGGAAGATATGATGAGCGACCTCATCAAATTCCTGCTTCTGAATACCGGACTTTACGATTGTATGCAGAAGATGCTAGGTTTCGACAATGCATTCCCTATTTGTTTCATCTCCTGTTCGAAAGCGATCTGTCTGGACTGTCATATGCAGTGAACCATATCTTGAAAAGTGGTATACAGATGCAAAACATCTCGGCAAGTGACTTTATGGATAAAGTCAATGTCCAAGACAGTATTTTGGATTGTCATCTGTTTAATCTCATGGCGCGTCAGCGTGGTACTAATGAGTACTGGTACCGTCGTCATGGTGATTTAAAATGTATGCTGAGGAACTTAGGAACTCCCACATGGTTCCTCACTCTGAGCTGTGCCGAGTATGGCTGGGAAGACTTACTTGAATTTCTACGAGAGGCAAATGGAAACATTGAAAACATCGAATTCAAGACACCCGGAGAACTGTGCTCTTTGGATCCAGTCAATGTATGCAGGTACTTCAATCATAGATTTGAAGCTATGATGTCTTTCATCATGAATAAGAAGAATCCACCTCTTGGAGAGGTGTTGGATTTCTTCTGGAGAAAGGAGTACCAAGCAAGAGGTGCTCCTCATATACATATGCTGCTGTGGATCAAGGATGCACCTAAATTTGGAACAGATCCAGAAGACTTAGTGATGAGTTTCATACAACAGTATTCTACGTGTGCTGTTCCAAACGCAAAGGAGAAGAAAAGCCTAAGAGAAAAAGTTCTACGTTTCCAAAGCCATCGTTGTGGAAAGTACTGTCGTCGTAAATTCAGAAACAAGGACAAGTTCTACACCAAATGTCGTTTCGGCTTTCCACGACCGGTGATTTCTAAAGGAAGAGTAAACAGTTTGATGTCTTCGCTGCGACATAATGTGATGAAGAAATCACCTAAAAACACATACAATTTGAAGAGGAACGAAGAGTCCAAGTACATCAACGACTACAACCCAGTGATTTTGTCCATGTGGAATGCTAACATGGATATACAGTTTGTGGCTGATAACTGTATGGCTGTGGCTCGGTATGTGACATCTTACATCACCAAAAAAGAAAAGACAGAATTGAAGGATATGTGGGAGGACATTTCCCGTGAAAAGAGCCTCAGTAAGAAGTTGTACAGTTTCAGTCTGAAGATGTTGTCGCATCGAGAAATCGGAGCTAACGAATGTTCTGACCGGTTGTCTTCAGCAAGTCTCTATGCCAAATCTAGGAGTATCGTTTGGGCGAGTCTTGGTCTTGCTGCAACGCGTAATCGAGTTCTGAAACCTGTGCGGGAAATTGAGTATTTGGCGGAAAAGGAGCCAAACAGTACCGATATTTTGAAGACCAACATGCTGGATACATATTATCCAAATCGAAGCAGTCACCTCGAGAATGTTTGTCTGTACGAGGTTCTACAAAATTACATATTCAAGAGGAACATCAAAGAAGATATTGATAAAGGAGTGTATGCTGTAATTGGAAGTGAGGGATGTCTGGTCAAGCAAAGAAAATGCCACTTGGTAAACCATCGAAAATTGAGTGGCGAATCTCCTGAAAAAAAGGAGTTTTTCTATTTAGCACTTTTGCAACTTTTCAAGCCTTGGCGTGCAGAAGAGGAACTGCTTGGAGATTTCCTCTGTTACGAAGACTCTTTCAGTGCCGCCAAGGAGACCATAGAATGTCCTGCTTTTCCCAAATATCTAGAAATGTTGAATGCGGAAATCGAGCAGGAAGCAACGATTGCAGCCGAGATTGCCAGAGACAGTTCTCAGGACAGTCAGAGTTCTGTTTCATTGAGTCAGGATCCACTAGGAGGACCTGTTATCGAAAATGAAGCTGCCACTGCCATGAATGAAGTGGAAAGAGCCATGGCACATGCTCAGGAGGATGTGGTTAACTTAGAAGACTTGGAAAGACAACTCAACGTTGAGCAGAGGAAAATATATGACGAAGTTACCAAGCAAATTGAACATGGATTAAGTCATGAGAAGAAAGAGTGCTCATGTACGTCGTTGAAGCCTGTCCGACTGTACGTGAGTGGAGAAGCGGGAACTGGAAAAAGTTTCCTCATTAAAGCAATTTCATGTTATTTGCAGGAAAGGACTGAGTCATCGCTGTCTTGTGTTGTCACCGCTCCAACTGGACTGGCAGCACATAACATTAAAGGTATTACTTTGCATCGTCTACTGATGCTGCCAGTGGAGCATGATAACAAATTACAATACCACAAGTTATCTGGAGATGCTTGTTGTGAAGTTTCAAGAGTCTTGAGGAAAGTGAAACTTCTTATCATTGACGAAGTAAGCATGGTTTCTAATGTCATGCTTGCCTTTGTGCATTTGAGAATGCAAGAAGTTCTTAAAACAGAGTATGATGTGTTATTTGGTGGCAAACGCATCATTGTTTTCGGAGATCTTCTGCAGCTGACACCAGTGAAAGGACAACCTGTGTTCAAAATGCTCACGCATGAAGATACCAGGAAGTGCCTAGGGAGCATTGGCAACGTCAATATATGGTTAAACTTCAATTATGCTGAACTGCATGAAAATATGCGTCAGGCGAAGGATGAAGATTACAAGAATATTCTACAAGTTGTTAGAATTGGAAAAGTGACCGAGCATGGGAAAGAAGCTTTACATGCACGATTACTGTCAAATTTATATCCAGAACAAGACGTTGTGCCTGAGAATATTTTTCAGAAAATTACTGAGAAGAAATCTGGAATATGTTTGATGCCAACTCTTGCAGAATGTGCCATCTTCAACAACAAAATGTTGCATTTAGAAAACCAAGAGATTGTGAAACTGGAAGCTATTGACAGAGTAGAGCATATGGGATCAACAATTATGTTGTCTGAGAATTTGAAAACAAAATTGGATTCATTAGAGAAGACTATATCTAAAACTGCAGGTTTTGAAAAGACTCTGAATGTGTGCTTAAACTGCTGTATAATTTTAAGAAGAAATTTACATGTTGAAAGAGGTCTGGTAAATGGATCAATGGGTAATGTTGTTGATTTTGTGAAATACAGAAATAGAGATGGAATTGAATTTTTAAAAATTAAATTTGATGGCATTGAGGAAGTACAGGTAATTGGTCGTTGCTCTGCTAGGTTTTTGCTTGTAAAAGACTTATATGTTCGCCGTAAGCAGTTTCCTGTTTGCTTGGCATATGCGGTGACAATCCATAAATCGCAAGGTTTAAGTGTAGACAGTGCATTGGTGAATATTGGCAGTTCTGTGTTCAAGGAGGGTATGGCATATGTGGCATTGTCACGAGTTAGAACTTTATCGGGATTGTACTTGATTGAGTGTGATGTCACAAACATTTGTGCGGATCTAGATTGTGTTAAGGAATACAATAGGTTAAGAAGAGAGTATGCGCCACATTTGCCTCAATATCCTTTTATTTGAGAAACGTGTGGTAGGCCGGAAACGAAGAAATGTGACCAATAGTAGGGAGGTTGTAGCAAAAAGACAAAAAGTCGATGAACCTGAAATTATAAGCAGAAAGAAAAAGGATTCTGTTGAAGATGTTGTTGGTTTTCAATTTGAAAACAGTTCTGGTGTCAACTGCTATGCTAATGTAGTGGTTAATGTTTTGTTTTCTCTAGAAAATGTAAAAGAAGAGATTGTGGTCAATTCTGATCAAAGATTTTGCAGTTTGTTAAATTCTGTGTTAGAGAAATGTAGCACTGATAGAACAAAAATAGAAAGTGTGTCTGAAATTCGAAATCTGTTAGACAGATGTTCAGGTCAAACACAATTCTCTCAAAATATTCAGCAAGATTGTCAGGAGTTTTTAATGTATATGTTTGATGTATTGCAAGATGAAGGTGTAGATGTAGATTACCTGTTTGGCCTTTCTTATCAATGGCAGCATGACTGCGATAACTGTAGGGTATCAAGTACTACTAGTGTAGACTCAGAAAAATTCATATATTTAACTTTGCCAGACAGTAAATCAGTGTCCTTTAATAAGCTAGTAAAAGCAGCTAATCACAACATGGAGTGTAGCCAATGTAAGTCTGAAATGTTGTCAACATTATTTATACGAACATATGGCCAGTATGTCATTTTAATGTTCCAACGATGTAGGCCTGATGGAACAAAATTGACAACTTTAATAAAATATTTTGTGGCTTCACAGTTGTCAATATCAGGAAGGACTTTTGTAACTGCAGCAATTATATATCATGACGGTCCTTCAATAACATCAGGACATTACACAGCTCATTTAAAGTCTAGAAATGGCTGGTCATTCTGCAATGATTCTGTTTTAACTTTCAAAAAAAAATTGCCTTTTGACCTTAAAAATTCTTACCTGGTGTTTTTAAAACCAAAATTTTAGGGAAGGAATCTCAGGATTTGCCCTGAGGAATTTCAAGAGGTTCTAATGGCTCCTACACGATTTGGCCTTGAGGATAAGTGTAGTACAGAGTCAAAAGTTATTTTTGAGTTTTAAATAGTTCCTGGAAAAAAAGAAGATTTTCTTACAGAAAGTGGTGGGCAGAGATTAGTTGAAGGACAACAGAGTATTTCCCAAAACAAACGGTGTTCTTACCATAACACTTGACGTCATGGAAAAATAACTGCACTTTGTATGAGTTCAGAAAAACTGTTTCTTTTTATAAGCTAATTCAAGCAGCCAATCAAAACATGGAGTAGAGGGAATGTAAGTCTGCAATGCTGTCTAGATTATTGGTCCAAACTTTTGATTATAATGTCATTTTAAAAATCCAACTATATAAACCTGATGAATGTAAGTCTTCAACTTTAATCACAAATGTTGTGGCTACACAGTCGTTGATTTTAGGAAGAACATTTGTAACTGCAGCTATTATATGGCATGATGGTCATTTGACAAGATCCGCTTATTACACAGCTTATTGAAAATGTAAAAAAAATTGCTGTTTCGGAAATTATTCCCATTTGACTACGATACAATGTTGCCTTTTTACTTAAAAATATTCTTACTTTCTGTTTTCAGAAAAGAGAATTTAGGGTAGGTAACTGGCGTATAATGATTCTAGGGGTTGATATAATTTTATCTACTGTTTTATATTGCTTTGTGATTAAAAGTGATGTAGAGAATTAAATAATTGTAGTAGTCATAGAGGTAGTGTAAGTCTGCTTCATAGTAAGCAGTATCAGTGTCATAGGAAATGTAGAACATGAGTGAGCAAGAAGGGTAAGATATTACTAGTCCAGGATTGTGAAAGTGATCTTGAACGTTTTCTTTCTGAAAGTTGCGGAAATAGAAAATGACGGGATTTGCTTACAAGAATTCCAAGAGTTATAAATGGCTCTTACATGATTTGGCCTTGTGGAAACGTGTGGTAGAGAGCGAGAAGTCATTTATTGTATGTAACATATTTTTCAAAACGATGGAGGTTTTCTTTCAGAAAGTGGCGGGCTGAAAATAAAAACAGCACAACCGAGTGTAAGCTGTTCATAGGACATCCTTCGACGCCATGGAAAGTAAGTTACTTTTGAGGAGTTCTGATTTCTGATTGGTTATGTTATATGGGTTTTTTAAACACAATCCTTTTGATTGTGTTTTTTTTTCCCCGCTGTTATATGATGAATACCTTCAAGTCACTGTTTTTAGTGAAATTTGATACATTCTGAGAACAGCAAAAATAGACCATTTAACATGTATAATTAATTCTGTACTTTTTGTATTTATGATGTACATTTAGAACTGTGTAGGAGGCATGGAGAAGCTGAGGCTTCTGTAAGTGTCAAAGTTGTTGCATACAGTGCTCACATTCTACGTAGTCTTTCATATGATAGACTACATTTCCACAATGAGATACCTAAGCAAAGGAAACACAGGTGATGTGATTGTGGAATGAGCAAAAAAAATTGCACGTTTTTCAATTATATTACCTGTGTTTCCTAACATTACACATCACATTGTGTAGATGAGGTTTAGGCCTGTTCCAGGAGACAGAGGAGGTCTGACATTTGTTCAAGAGTGCAGTGGACATGACTCACTTCGTTGGTAGGCCTGCACATGTATTATCTCCTCTATACTCTTCAACAAGCCTAAATTTCATCTGCAACCCTGAGTAGGACTTACCTGAAACAAATCTGTGGATAGGTTACAACTTATCAGCATCTAGAAACAATCATTTAAAATGTTAAGGGCAGTTTTATGAAGGCTGTGTGCCTCTTTTACGCCGCTGTTCCGTCACTTTTGTGTAAAAGATGCACCATGTTGCAAGATAGGCCTCAGTTTTCCAGCAAGATACCGTCAGTTTAAAATGTATATAATTAGGACTGTGGAGGGGGCATGGAGAAGCTGAGGCTTCAGCAAGTGTCAAAGTTGTTGCATGCAGTGCGTACTCTTTCATATGCTGGACTACATCTGCACAATGAGATACCTAACCAAAGGAAACACAAGTGATGTGATTGTGAAATGAGCAAAAGAAATTGCACGTTTTTCAAATACATTACCTGTGTTTCCTAACATTACGAATCACATTGTGCAGATGAAGCTTAGGCCTGTCCAGGGAAACAGAGGAGGTCTGAACTTTATTGGTTGGCCTGCACATGTATTATCTCCTCTGTACTCTTCAACAAGCCTAAATTTCATCTGCAACCCTGAGTAGGCCTCACCTGAAACAAACCTCTGGATAGGACACACCTTATTGCCATCCTGAAACAATCATTTAAAATGTTAGGAACAGTTTTATGATGACTGTGCACCTCTTTTGCGCTGCCATTGCATCACTTTTGTGAGACAACAGCAGTGCAAAAGAAGCACCATGTTCCAAGATAGGCCTCACTTCATCTGCATCAAGATACTGTTAGTTTAAAATGTATATTTTTAGGACTCTGTAGGGGGCCTGGAGAAGCAGAGGCTTCTGTAAGTGTCAAAGTTGTTGAAAAACTGTTTGTCCTTCAATCTTTTCCCTTGTCTTTTCTAATTTTTAAATACATGTTTTAATATTTTTCAAATGTTTGTTCTCTCTTTCACAGATTGAAAGTATAAAAATAACAAGTGACTAAGTTAACGACAATTATAAGGTAAATGTTTTGTACTCTTTTCGTTATATTTCTATCACATTTAACTACTATTAGTTACACTGCTTCATTTCTTTAACCCTCACTTTCCTGCCTTTGCTACTTCCCTCATTCCTTTCTCTATTACTTACTTACTCTACTCCTTCCACTCTTTTTCTCAGTCACTTTTTTCTCATAGTTCCTCACTCTTGTTCACTCACTCCGTCTCTATTACTCTCACTGTCTCTGACTGATCACTCTTTCACTACTTGTTCATTATGCTTTCTCTGTGTAGTTGAAGCACAGTAAGGGGCATATTATCAACACAGCCAATTAAATTATCACTGCTTTTATCGGCAGAAAACTGCTGCAAAAGCGGCTTTAGCGGCAGTTTTCTGCCGCAAAAGCGGCTTTAGCGGCAGATTTCTGCCAATAAAAGCAGCGAAACTTTTATCGCCTATGTTGATAATATGCCCCTATGTTATTTAGATTTCTTTGCTGTTTCAATCATTCTTTTTCTGTTACTTCTTCTTTTCTGCATTCTGTTTTTTCTCTCTGTTATTCCAATGTTTTAATCTTAATTTGATCATTCAGTCACATTCTCTAAGAAACTCTTGTTTGTTATTCTTCTACTCTCCTTTTTTTTCCTCACTTCCTTATCTATTTTGTTTTTCACAATTATACCCTCTTAAATCTTTTCTTCAGTAAATAGATCTATTAAACAGTATCTCTAGTTTACTCCCTATAGCTGTCTTTCTTTTAACATAACTGTCTGTTTCCTTCCCTTATACTTACTCTTCTTTTTTTTTAAAATTTTTTTTGGTTCACTCCCGGTTCGCGTACCGGAGAGCGAACCGGGAAGCGAACTAAAAGAAATAGAGGTTGGCAGAGTTCCAAATATTCTACCAATTTTTTTTATAACGGGGAGGTAGTTCTGAAAAGAACTTTTTTTTTATTGTTTTTGTTGTTTTATATTTTTTTTATTATTTTTCTGAATTTTTTTTACTTTTTTTGTATTTTCTGAACGGTTTTATATATTTTTTTGGTTTTTTGGGGGGGCGGGGGGAAACGAAAACGATTCATTGTAAAGGGCTCAACAGGAGCAACAACAAAAAAAGAATTTATTCTCTGGGGCGTTTCGGACAAACATGATTGTCGATAGCTCTGTTGATTAGATTGATGCTACTTTCTCTGTAGCAAATGAACTGATTACAACGCACGCACACTTGTTTCACTTCTCCGAATCTCATCTGTATATTTGGGACCATCTCCCTCGCCTCTGGTCCCGTCACTTCCTGTACAACTGATCTTCTGGCCATAGAAGGGGGATTATCTTGCTGGTCACGTAACTGCGCAGCACTGTTGCTGATAGGATGCCACCTACTCATATGGCGATGCATTGTGTAATTGCCGTAACTGTACTTCTTCTCGGTCCCTCTGGACAGTCTATCTTTACATATAAGGCAAGTTACGTACCGTGCATTGACTTTTTTTTGGCCCCGGGGATATGTAAAAAATTGCCAAATATAATTTTCTTTGACATGAGACCTCCTGGGCTCCTCATGCAAAAAATGCCTCTCTTCCTGCTCTTCCTCTTCTTCCTCTTCTTGCTGAATGATAACTTCAGCAGGTGGTCCTCTCTTCCTTGGATGTGGTGGCGGTGGTGGGGAAGCACCAGCTGAAGCTACTAATGAAGCCATTGCTCAGTGATCACAAAGGGTCTTTCTCTCACAAAGATGAAAGTCAGAGTGAGGAAAGAAGGAGGGGTTTTCATCATTTGGGAAAAGCAATAGTTCTAAACCAATGAAAAGTGTTAATTTTAGATCACATGACCTAGTCTTACATCATTAGGAAACCAAAAGTGAAATGAACCAATGAAAAGTGTTATTACCAAGTCACATGACCTGTTGTGTTTACGTTACGCGCTTTGCGCCGCGTCCCGGTTCGCTTCCGGGAAGCTGCGCTTCGCGCCTCGCTTCGCGTACCAGTTCGCTTCCGGGTACGCTAACGTGGCGCGTCATATGACGTATCACGCGACAACGCGATACGTCACGCTGACGCGACGCGTCACGATGTTGTTTTCTAACGCGGCAGTTGCGGAAACGGAACGTTTACCGGTTCGCGGACCGGGTCGCGGTACCAAATTGAGCTAACGGGAAGCTAACCGGTTCGCGGACCGGGAGCGAAACAAAAAAAATTATTTAAAACAAAATTGTATTAAAAACATGTAAAATATATTTTTTGATTTAAAGAAAAATACATTTTAAAGCTTTTGTTATTTGCTATTAAAAAACCATTGAAATTCACTGAAAAAACCATAGGTTATAGACCATATATAGTTAGGAATTAGCATTTACAAAACCTTATTTTACTCACACAAAACCATTGAAATTCAATATATAGTTAGTTGTACTAACTATATATCGCGCACCCGCAATCCACTGCTGATCATGTCACATATTACATCATTCATGACATGGTCAGTGACATCACTGATGACATCACTGATGACATCTCAAATGACATCACTGATAACATCACTGATGACATCTCAAATGACATCACTGATGACATCACTGATGACAACATCCAGTGACTGTATGTTTCTGTAAAGTTAAAATATGTCTTACATATTGAAGAATGAGTGGATGTATAAGTGTCTGGATGAAGGATTTAGTAGGTGCATGACTAACTGTATGAGTGAGTGATTAAATGTGTCTCACTGAGTGCATGGGTTAGTGACTAAACTGTCTTAATTTGTGCATCATTATGTCTGTTGTTCTGTAAACTGCTGCATGTGTTGATTAGTAGCTATATGAGTAACTATATGGGTTATTGATTGGTTGCCCAAGTATTTGTATGGGAGACTGAGTGTGTGTGTGGGTGGCTGGGAGGTGTATGACTCTGTGCATAGATGTGTGAGCAGTTGATTCACTAGATGTATGGGTTCAAAAGTGCATGTGGAAACAGCTGTATGGGCGGTTCACTGTGTGCATGAGTGCATTGGTGAGTGAATGGATATCTCAGTGCTACATGTCAAAGTAAGTACATATGTAAAACACAGTACATGTGAGAGTTGACATATATAAATAACTGTGCATAAGAGCCAGTGAATGTGTGAGTGGCTGTATGAATCATTGTGAACTTGTATCAGGGATTGTATAAGAGAGTAAATATGTGTTAGTATATGTTTGAATAAGTAAGGTGTGTATAACTGTATAGTTGAGGAAATGGAGGTGTGATTGATTCTTTACATGACTGACTAGGTGTGTGAGTAACTCCATGGATGAGTGACAGTCTGTGAGTGTCTGTTTACACTGAGTGTATCTAAGTTTTTATTAGAGTCTGAAGAGATTCATCGTATTATCACATGAATAATGTCATCAGTGATCTCATCAGTGATGTCTTTTGAGATGTGATCAGTGATGTCATCAGTGATGTCATCGGTGATGTCATTTGAGATGTCATCAATGATGTCATCAGTGATGTCATCAGTGATATCATCAATGATGTCATTTGAGATGTCATCAGTGATGTCATCAGTGATGTCATCAGTGATGTCATCAGTGATGTCATCAATGATGTCATCAGTGATATAATCAGTGATGTCATTTGAGATGTCGTCAGTGATGTCATGTCAAGTCAAGTCAAGTCAAAGGATTTATATAGCGCACTACATACCCAGAGGGTCTCAAGGCGCTTAAGGAGGGGTGGGGAATTACTTGTCAAATATCCACGTTTTAAGTTGCTTTCTGAATGCTAGGTGGTTCTGGGTAAGGCGAAGGTAAGTGGGAAGTGAGTTCCAGGTTTTAGCTGCCAGGTAGGAGAAGGATCTACCTCCCATGGTGGTCTTGTTGATGCGAGGTACAGTGGCAAGGGCTTGGTTGGAAGAACGAAGCTGGCGGGAGGGGGTGTAGAAGGACAGTCGTGTGTTGAGGCATTCTGGTCCGATTTCGTAGAGTGCTTTGTGTGCGTGGGTTAGGAGCCAGAAAGTGATCCTCTTATTGGCGGGAAGCCAGTGGAGGTTTTTCAGGTGACCAGAGATATGTTCTTTACGCGGGATGTCTAATATGAGCCTGGCTGAGGCATTTTGGATTCGTTGGAGTTTTTTCTGGAGTTTAGCGGTAGTCCCGGCGTAGAGGGTGTTTCCATAGTCCAGTCGGCTCGTGACCAGAGCGTGGGTGACCGTTTTCCTAGTTTCGGTGGGGATCCAACGAAATGTTTTTTTGAGCATGCGAAGAATGTTGAAGCAGGATGAGGAGACGGCGTTGACTTGTCTGTTCATTGAAAGTGAGGAATCCAGGATGACGCCCAGGTTCCGGGCGTGGTCTGTCGGGATGGGTGCTTTTCCAAGGGCTTCTGGCCACCAAAAGTCGTCCCATGCGGAGGGGGAGGTACCTAAGATGAGGACTTCTGTTTTATCAGAGTTCAGTTTCAGACGGCTGTGTTTCATCCATTCGGCTACTTCTTTCATTCCTTCGTGTAGGTTAGTTTTGGCGGTGCTGGGGTCATTGGTGAGTGATAGGATCAGTTGAGTGTCATCCGCGTAGGAGATGATGTTGAGGTTGTGATGGCGGGCGATGGCCGCGAGGGGGCTCATGTATACGTTGAAAAGGGTGGGGCTGAGTGAAGATCCTTGTGGTACGCCGCAGATGACTTCAGTGGCCTCTGATTTGAATGGTGGGAGGCGGACTTTCTGGGTTCTTCCGGTGAGGAACGAGGTGATCCATTCCAGTGCTTTTCCTTGGATTCCGATGTTACTGAGGCGCTGTAGAAGGGTGCTATGGCAGACTGTGTCAAAGGCTGCGGAGAGGTCGAGGAGGATGAGGGCGACTGTTTCTCCATTGTCCAGTAGAGTTCGAATGTCGTCTGTTGCTGCGATGAGGGCGGTCTCAGTGCTGTGTTTTGCTCGGAAGCCGGACTGTGAGGAGTCGAGGGATTTGTTGGCTTGAGGAAGGCGGCGAGCTGGTTGTTGACAGCTTTCTCGATGACTTTGGCCGGGAATGGAAGGAGCGAGATGGGACGGTAATTTTTGAGTTCGGTGGGGTCCGCTGTGGGTTTCTTCAGAAGGGCGCTGAGTTCGGCGTGTTTCCAGCTTTCCGGGAAGGTGGCGGATTTGAAGGAGCAGTTGATGACGTCTCGGAGGTGCGGTGCTATGATGGAGTCTGCTTTGTTGAAGATGTGGTGAGGGCATGGGTCTGTGGGGGATCCTGAGTGGATGGAGTTCATCAGGCGGATGGTGTCTTCAGTGGAGATTGTGTTCCAGTCATTAAGGATGTTTGAGGGGGGTGAAGGTCCAGCAGATGGTTGGGTGGGTTGGTCTCCGGGTTGTTTGTCGAAGCTGTTGTGGATGTCTGCAATTTTGTTGTGGAAGAATGAGGCTAGGGAGTCGCAGAGGGCTTGAGAGGGGGTGATGTCGTTAGAGTTGGCCGAGGGATTGGTAAATTCCTTGACGATGTTGAAAAGTTCCTTGCTGTTGTGGGCGTTGTTGTCTAGTCGTTCCTTGAAGGCGGTTTTCTTGGCCTTTCGGATCAGTTGATGGTGTATGCGGGTGGCGTTTTTGAAGGCGTCCTTGGTGCTGGTGGTTGGGTCTTTTTTCCAGGCTTTTTCAAGGGAGCGGCAGAGTTTCTTGGATTTCTTAAGATCATCGTTGAACCATGAGGCCTTCTTGCTGCCAAGTTTGCTTTGTCGTTTTTTCAGTGGTGCTAGGATGTCGGCGCTGTTGGATAGCCATAGGGTGAGGTTGGTGGCGGCTTGGTCGGGGTTAGAGGAGTGGGCTGGGGGGTTTAGAAGAAGCGATGAGGAGATCTGGTCGATGGTGATTTTGTTCCAGTTTCTTTGCAGAGTTGGTTGGGGGTGGTTGTTGGGTTTGGGCTTGTTGTAGGTAAAGTGAACGCAGCTGTGGTCAGTCCAAAGGAGATTCGTGGTGTGGCCGAAGGAGACATGATTGCTGGAGGTGAAGATAGGGTCGAGAGTGTGACCTGCGATGTGGGTGGGGGAAGTGACCAGTGGTCTAAGTCCGAGGTTGGCGAGGTTGTCCAGCAGGGTGGTGGAGTTGCGGTCGTTGTTATTCTCAAGGTGAAAGTTGAGGTCTCCCAGAAGGATGTAATCCTTGGAGGGGAGCGCGTGTGGAGTGATGAAGTCCGTGATGTCCTCACTAAACTGAGCGCGGGGTCCTGGAGGCCTGTAAAGGAGGGTGCCTCTGAGTGTGGTCTTGGGGTCGATGTGGATCTGGAAGTGAAGGTGTTCAGAGTTGGCGAGGTTGACGTCAGAGCTGGTTGAGATTTGGATGGATTTCTTGTGGACGATAGCGATTCCTCCTCCTGTGTGGCCGGTACGATCCTTGCGTATGATCTTATAATCTTCTGGGATGGCAATGGTGATGTCTGGTGCGGAGGAGGCGTTCATCCATGTTTCCGTAAGGAAGGCGACGTCCGGAGAGATGGTGTCTAGTAGATTCCATAGGTCAATGGCGTGCCTGTGGACCGATCGGGTGTTGAGCAAGATGCATTGTAGGTGGTTGGTGTTGGGAATCTGAGGTGTGATCGTAGCGGAGTGGTTGACGGTGCAGAAGAATTTGCAGGAGTAGCATGAGAAAGGTCCATGGGTGTGTCCAGGAGCGGCTTGGACGCAGTTGGGGGGACGGCCGGGGTTAAGGGCTAGGAGGGTGGAGGCATCGTAGGTAATGCGGGAGGGCTGGGAAATGCGAGGGCCAGGGGGTAAGGCGCTGGGCGCGGTCCAGGCGCGGACGGGCGTAGACGGGCTTACCTTTGGCGCACCTTCGGCGCGACTGGGGCGCGGTCGCTGCGCGTGAACGCTGCGCGCGGGAGCAATTGTCATATATGGATAGTGGAGGGGGAGGGGCGAGGGCGGCTCAGCTGGGAGGCGGGGCGGGCTCAAGGGAACGGAGCACAACAACAACAGAGTCAAAAGGGAGGGGAGGGCAGAGCAGGACGCCGGGGGAAAACACAGAAACAATGCGCAGGTCTATAACAGAGCAAGCCAAGCAATGTAAGCGCAATTGTAATCCTGGCGCTATAAAAGCAAAACTTTGTCCCAGTGCAGTTTCCCAATACGATACCACGTTATCACTTTGCAGCGCTGAGGCAGGGGAGCGACCACTCAAGGCAGGAGCGAGGAGTGGATCACGGCGCTGCGAGGGCAGGGGACGCTCTATAATGGTAGTGGGAGGGCGGCTCAGCTGGGAGGCGGGGCGGGCTCAAGGGAACGGAGCACAACAACAACAGAGTCAAAATGGAGGGGAGGGCAGAGCAGGACGCCGGGGGAAAACACAGAAACAATGCGCAGGTCTATAACAGAGCAAGCCAAGCAATGTAAGCGCAATTGTAATCCTGGCGCTATAAAAGCAAAACTTTGTCCCAGTGCAGTTTCCCAATACGATACCACGTTATCACTTTGCAGCGCTGAGGCAGGGGAGCGACCACTCAAGGCAGGAGCGAGGAGTGGATCACGGCGCTGCGAGGGCAGGGGACGCTCTATAATGGTAGTGGGAGGGCGGCTCAGCTGGGAGGCGGGGCGGGCTCAAGGGAACGGAGCACAACAACAACAGAGTCAAAATGGAGGGGAGGGCAGAGCAGGACGCCGGGGGAAAACACAGAAACAATGTGCAGGTCTATAACAGAGCAAGCCAAGCAATGTAAGCGCAATTGTAATCCTGGCGCTATAAAAGCAAAACTTTGTCCCAGTGCAGTTTCCCAATACGATACCACGTTATCACTTTGCAGCGCTGAGGCAGGGGAGCGACCACTCAAGGCAGGAGCGAGGAGTGGATCACGGCGCTGCGAGGGCAGGGGACGCTCTATAATGGTAGTGGGAGGGCGGCTCAGCTGGGAGGCGGGGCGGGCTCAAGGGAACGGAGCACAACAACAACAGAGTCAAAATGGAGGGGAGGGCAGAGCAGGACGCCGGGGGAAAACACAGAAACAATGCGCAGGTCTATAACAGAGCAAGCCAAGCAATGTAAGCGCAATTGTAATCCTGGCGCTATAAAAGCAAAACTTTGTCCCAGTGCAGTTTCCCAATACGATACCACGTTATCACTTTGCAGCGCTGAGGCAGGGGAGCGACCACTCAAGGCAGGAGCGAGGAGTGGATCAGTGATGTCATTTGAGATGTCATCAGTGATGTCATTTGAGATGTCATCAGTGATGTCATCAGTGATGTCACTGACCATGTCATGAATGATGTAATATGTGACATGATCAGCAGTGGATTGCGGGTGCATACTCCGCGGCTGGACGGTCACGTATAAATCAATGCTCGAAGGTGTCCACTTTGAGTAGTATACTCCAGCCGCGGAGTATGCACCACCCGGTATCCTGGGGGTCACTAAAGTAAAGCAGCAGTCGTACTTGGAATCGAGGACGGGCCCACTTGTGGAGTCCATATAGGACTTGATTGTGTGCTTCCCGGACCACACTTCCCAGAATGCACAGTCTCATTTAAGCCTCCCATTGGTGGGTGTGTTATATATAAAATGGGGAAGTGGGTCGGCGGTTGCGCACACCGCTTCCGTTAAAGCCCCTGAAGAGAAGCAAATGGAGCTTCGAAACGTGTCGGGCAGATCCCGTACGGAGCGGCGTCTACGAGTGGATCCCCGTCCTCACCTAATCATAAACCAAGCTGCTGTTCGCGTGCTACTCAAAGGTGGACACCTTCGAGCATTGATTTATACGCGGCCGTCCAGCCGCGGAGTATGCACCACCCCGGTACCCTGGGGGTCACTAAAGTGAAGCAGCAGTCGTACTTGGAATCGAGGACGGGCCCACTTGTGGAGTCCATACAGGACTTGATTGTGTGCTTCCCGGACCACACTTCCCAGAATGCACAGTCTCATTTGAGCCTCCCATTGGTGGGTGTGTTATATATAAAATGGGGAAGTGGGTCGGCGGTTGCGCACACCGCTTCCGTTAAAGCCCCTGAAGAGAAGCAAATGGAGCTTCGAAACGCGTCGGGCAGATCCCATACGGAGCGGCGTCTACGAGCGGATCCCCGTCCTCACCTATACATAAACCAAGCTGCTGTTCGCGTGCTACTCAAAGGTGGACACCTTCGAGCATTGATTTATACGCGGCCGTCCAGCCGCGGAGTATGCACCACCCCGGTACCCTGGGGGTCACTAAAGTGAAGCAGCAGTCATACTTGGAATCGAGGACGGGCCCACTTGTGGAGTCCATACAGGACTTGATTGTGTGCTTCCCGGACCACACTTCCCAGAATGCACAGTCTCATTTAAGCCTCCCATTGGTGGGTGTGTTATATATAAAATGGGGAAGTGGGTCGGCGGTTGCGCACACCGCTTCCATTAAAGCCCCTGAAGAGAAGCAACTGGAGCTTCGAAACGCGTTGGGCAGATCCCGTACAGAGCGGCGTCTACGAGTGGATTCCCGTCCTCACCTATACATAAACCAAGCTGCTGTTCGTGTGCTACTCAAAGGTGGACACCTTCGAGCATATATATATATATATATATATATATATATATATATATATATATATATTCACTGAAAAAACCATAGGTTATAGACCATATATAGTTAGGAATTAGCATTTACAAAACCTTGAAAATTCACTGAAAAAACCATAGGTTATAGACCATATATAGTTAGGAATTAGCATTTAGAAAACCTTATTTTACTCACACAAAACCATTGAAATTCCATATATAGTTAGTTGCACTAACTATATATCGCGCACCCGCAATCCACTGCTGATGATGTCACATATTACATCATTCATGACATGGTCAGTGACATCACTGATGACATCACTGATGACATCTCAAATGACATCACTGATGACATCACTGATGACATCATCCAGTGACTGTGTGTTTCTGTAAAGTTTAAATATGTTTTACATATTGAAGAATGAGTAGATGTAGAAGTGTCTGGATGAAGGATTTAGTAGGTGCGTGACTGACTGTATGAGTGAGTGATTAAATGTGTCTCACTGAGTGCATGGGTTAGTGACTAAACTGTCTTAATTTGTGCATCATTATGTCTGTTGTTCTGTAAACTGCTGCATGTGTTGATCAGTAGCTATATGAGTAACTATATGGGTTATTGATTGATTGCCCAAGTATTTGTATGGGAGACTGAGTGTGTGTGTGGCTGGCTGGGAGGTGTGTGACTCTGTGCAGATCAATGTGTACTTGTATCAATGATTGTATAAGAGAGTAATTATGTGTTAGTATATGTTTCAAAATGTAAGGTGCTCTATGTTTAACTGTATAGATTAGAAAATGGAAGTGTGATTGATTCTTTACAGGACTGACTAGGTGTGTGAGTAACTCCATGGATGAGTGACAGAGTGTGAGAGTCTGTATAGGTGTATGAGTGCATATGATAGTGTTGTAAAGATGAGTGATTGTATGTATGAATGATTGTATGGGTAAATGAGTGAATGTGTGTGTAAACATAGGAATCACTGAGTGCGTATGTAGTAACTAGTATTGGTGTGTCAATGGTTTCAAAAATTATACTCTGTATTTAACACTGGGTGTAACAGAGGTTATATTAAAGTGTGAGGAGATGCATTGTATTGTCACATGAATTATATCATCAGTGATGTGGTCATTGATGTCAAATGAGATGTCATCAGTGATGTCATCAGTGATGTCATTTGAGATGTCATCAGTGATGTCATCAGTGATGTCACTGACCATGTCATGAATGATGTAATATGTGACATCATCAGCAGTGGATTGCGGGTGCGCGATATATAGTTAGTGCAACTAACTATATGTGGAATTTCAATGGTTTTGTGTGAGTAAAATAAGGTTTTCTAAATGCTAATTCCTAACTATATATGGTCTATAACCTATGGTTTTTTCAGTGAATTTTCAAGGTTTTGTAAATGCTAATTCCTAACTATATATGGTCTATAACCTATGGTTTTTTCAGTGAATTTTCAAGGTTTTGTAAATGCTAATTCCTAACTATATATGGTCTATAACCTATGGTTTTTTCAGTGAATTTCAATGGTTTTTTAATAGCAAATATCATAAGCTGTCGAATGTCAAGTACGTGGTAAGTAAAAACATTTTCGTGTTTATGCACACTGATCTGCTTTGATTGCTGCCCCCCACCCCTCATTTCTATTAGGAGTACTCTCTCTTTGCAGATAGTGAAGGGTAGTTAACGCAGCCCTTTGCCCCCTTTGTAATCCGTCGTGCCTGCTTCTCTCTCCATTTGATTGATTGTTCTCTTTGGTTCATTCTCTATTTACAAACAAGCACAGAGTCGCAATACTCTGTTTAGTCTTTGCAGATAGCGAAAAATCGTGTAAAAAAACAAAAGGAATCGAGCAAAATCAGTAGGCCACTAATGGGATCTCTTTTGACCTCGCTAAAATAGAAACATTAGGAACAACCTGTTGAAAATAGCAATGCGTATGTATATAAGCGGCGTTCATTTGTGTTCACAGTACCCCTTGTTGATTGTTTCAATCGAGCATTGAATTGTTCGAAGTTAATTCTCTTAAGGATCTTCTCTACCTGCAAACGAGGAAGAATAGGAATATTCTATCTCCCTTTGCAGATAGTGAAGGGTAGGTAACGCAAGCCTTTAACACGTCGTACCTATTTCATTCCTCATTGATTGATTGATTGTCCAAACATTGACTGTTTGGGAATTAGTTCTTTTTGGAGGTATTCCCTGTTTGCAAATAAACGTAGGAAAATCTTTGCAAGTAGTGAAAGGGTACGTAATGCGGACCGTTCTCCCCCGTTGTAATCTGTCATGCCTATCTACTCCCCACTGATTGATGCACCTTTTTCACCCGGACCATTTACTAGAGATACGTCATCTGGCCCGACCAGAGAGCACCCCTAGTGAAAAGGACATATGCAATAATAACGAAGTGATCACTGTATCCTGTTAACAGAAACTTTACCATGAAACAACCTGGAAAGAAAAAGATAGGAAAACGAAAATCAGTAGGCCACTGATGAACATGAACTTTTATTAAACAACGAACAAAGAAACGATAACATAACGTAATGATAAAACCTATTAATGTCCTAGAAACAAGAAAACGTTAAAATATGCCAGTGGTGAGAGACCAGAAAAACAGTAAGAGAAACCAAATCACCCCTCGCTGTCCCACCGCCTGCCACGCCAAAAAAATCGATAGACTAGGGAAAATGCAAGTCAGTAGAACATCCACCCCCACTCTGGAAACTTCCAAGGTGGGGCAGGGTTCCGGCTACGCCCAGCCGGGAGCAGCCCATATAAGGCAGGTCCTGCTGCCACGCCTCGGCCAGGAGATCCTAACGTAGGGTGTAGCCGAAGGAGAGGCCGAGGCCAGCGGGACCCGGCCAGGGGATTGCCTTTACAACGCTGAACAGTTGCAGGGGGGGGGAATGTCTCCTCGACCCTCCCCTCTCTCTCCCAGTCCAGCCGCGGTGGCCCTTGAGAGTTGCAGGTAGTCCCGCCACATGCTATTCCGGTCCGACCACCAACGGTCGGGGGGCCGAGGCCGACGGGATCCGGCTGCAGCCGATAAACCAAGAAACCCGTTCATGGGGCCAGAGCCAGGGGCGTCCGGCCGACATTCACCGGAAGCCCGGCCCGAAGACGGACGGGACACTTCTTTCTTTTATAATGGCTGCGACAACACTGGGGGGGGATGTCTTGCACATGCCTCCGACCCCCCCCTCGTCCTCATCGCCTGGTCCGGCCATAACAAATCTCAAGCGAGACGCCGTGGGGTGCACTGGGAGGGAGAGACGGTGCGAACAGGCCTCTCCCGCCTCCCCAGGTGGAGACTTCCCAGCTGCACCCTCAGCGCTCCAGGCGCCCGGAAAACGGTTCTTCCACTGTGGCCATGCTGGAACGTCTCGCCCGGCAGGGTGGAGCCCGTCCGCTCATGTGACCCCGCGATCGCCGGTAGCTGCCGAACTCTCAAAATGGCGGTCGACCTGGCAAGAGCGGGCCCAGCATAAAGAAATGGCCCGGTCACTGGTTGACTCCACCACCGTAGTCCTCCACGACCTTGAAGATTCTAGAGGAGCCGCGGGAGTCTCCGACCCCCGATGGGGAATGACTGCCATGATCGCCCGTGGAGTGACGAAACTGTATCCGCGGGACGTCGGCGCTCCCATGCTGGCGCCAGCCTCACTTTGAATTACTAGCATCCTGCAGACCTCACTTCCGGTGAAAGCACAGTGTGACCCGGTAGGAAAAATTATTGCACCCCCTCCCCTTTTTGACTGATAGTTCAAACCACCGATCCTTTCCTTTGCCCTTTTAACGGAACTTTGGACTGCCTCCCCCTCTTTTACATTTTCTAGAGAAAACAAAACATTAACCACTACATTAGCATAGCAGTTGACACCAGAACTGTTTTCAAATTGAAAACCAACAACATCTTCAACAGAATCCTTTTTGTTTCTGCTGTGACCCTGCTACAGCACAGGCATTGTCCCCAGCAGTAATTCTGCAATGCCGGTAAGAATAGCTGTGGTGCCTACTGGACTCACTCACCCCCGCGGCACCCCACGCCGTTTTTTGCTGGGCGGCAACTTACTAGACATCACTTTCGTGCCATCTAGATTTCAGCGCGTTCTGCTGCCTTGGAACTATTCGCACAACAGACCGCTACTGACAAGAATATTTCATTATTGGTGCTGTCAATTTCAAAAAATCTATTGGATAATTAAAAAGAAATTGCCACGGTCTCTTCGTTGTTTAAATGTTTTTACTGTTTTTGTTTTGTTGTATATATTTATATGTTATTAAAGTTTTATATTCCTACTACTTTGTTGGAGTGCTATATATTTTTAATGTGACACATAATTGTAAAAACTTTGATGTACAAAGAGTCATTCCTGGAATCTTCCGCTTCAGGCTCGGTCCCCTCCCCAATCACAATACAGGATGGTTTTCAGATAGTAGGAACACGTGTGGTGTGACGGATCTCATCGGGTGTGGGCCTTGATCTACTATAACTCCTTTGAAGAGGGGTGATTCTTTACAGCTGGGGCCATAAACTACATCTGCAGGGCTAGCTGATAGCCTGGACAATCGGACACAGAGAAAGAGGAGTGTCAGAGGGTGCGGTAGTGAATAGGGCGAAAGGGAGGTGTCGGGCGGGCACAGAGTGTGATTCTCAGGGAAGAGCAGCGCAGATGGGGGGAGGTTTATTGCCCATGCATAAGACAGAGAGCGGTGGTGACCAGTGCCTAGGGAAGATGCTTGCGTGGGTGAGGAGCCATGCTACGAATCGACAGCGTGCAGAGAGTGGGTCTGGTCAAGACATCTAAAATGGCTGCCGTGCACGACAAAAGTGTGGCATTTCAAAAAAGGCAAGATGGCGCAGACAATGTTTTTCAACACTTCCTCATTTCCTTCGAATCGAACGTTAACAGACGTTGGGGCATATTACCAAAGTTAAGCGATATTTATCGCTAACGATGCTTACCAACCAATTTTTTACCACTAAGCATCGTCAGAAATTATCGAAGATAAACCTTACTATTATCAAGGTTTATCGCAAATGCGATAATAAACGGCCGCAATGCATGAATATCGCTAAAAACTCAGCGATATTCATGCATTACCGAGCTAATGCTCTTAGCCATGTTATCCACCTCCCATTGGATAACATGGCTAAGAACTGCTCAGGGCAGGTGTTACTTTTTGGAGATATTCGCGCTTAGCGCGAATATCTCCAAAAGTTGGTAATAGGAGATAGATATCTTGCATGTTGTAATGCAAGTTATTGTGGTATATGGAACTCATACCATAATCTCTCAGGAAAGCAGAAACTGATCCTTTTGGGACCGCCTAAAAAGGCCTAGGGGGTGAGGAGTACTCTACTTTGCCCCCTTTTCACGTTCCGAACTATTTTATTTTACTCTCTTCTGTAATTACACAAAATAGCAGCGATAAGATGCATCGGAGACACACAGTGAGAGAAAGGAGGCCGGAGATGAAGAAGACATGTCAAATACACATTGGAGATAATATAGTGGCAGAAGGGAAGTAAATATGAGTAAACTTACCATGTAACATAAAAATGTTGCACTCTATACTATAAGTCTCATTTTATACTACAATCACTTCGCTACAACCTCATAAATTAAAAATAAAAATGAATAATGTCTCAAACAATTTTTGAATTCTAAATATAAATTTATTCTTCAGAATTTTCTAAATTTGAAAGAACTAGTAACATGTCCTCATCAGCAATGTCCTCATTAAAAGTCTCCAATGATGATTCTTGTAACTCTATGGTCTCCAAACACTCGATAAATTCGCCATCAAGAGATTGATCAAAAAAATCATTCAAGTCATCTCCTCCTTGTGACAATATTTCATTATTGGTGCTGTCAATTTCAATCAATGTAGTGGAATCATTCAAGTCATCTCCTCGTGACAATATTTCATTATTGGTGCTCTCAATTTCAATCAATGTAGTGGAATCATTCAAGTCATCTCCTCCTTGTGACAATATTTCATTATTGGTGCTGTCCATTTCAATCAATCTAATGGAATCATACAAGCCATCTCCTCCTTGTGACAATATTTCATTATTGGTGCTCTCAATTTCAATCAATGTAGTGGAATCATTCAAGTCATCTCCTTGTGACAGTATTTCATTCTTGGTGCTGTCCATTTCAATCAATCTAATGGAATCATACAAGTCATGTCCTCCTTGTGACAATATTTCATTATTGGTGCTCTCAATTTCAATCAATGTGTTGGACAATTCAAAAGAAATTGCCACGGTCTCTTCATTGTGAGCCATTTTATTTTGAAATTGCTTGCTGTAAATTGCAGAAAAAAATAATCACTTTCATTTATCGTTTTTAGTAATACATAATATAAAACTAACTTTATCAAGTATTTAGTATAACAGAAGGACTGCAAATAAATAACAGAAAACATTTTTCAAATTATCTTCAAGTGTACAACATAGTTCCCCTTACAAATTAACAACTCACCTTTTTAAAAGTAGCAGAAGTGTTAGTACTGTGTAAATCAAACACCAGAAATTCACCACCAAAAATTCCTCACAAATGTACCTCAGACAGTAGTATCACAAAATGGCTGTGGTTTCCTCTCATTTGACATATATACATAACCAATTAACTTTCATCACACACAAATACAAAACCAAAGTAACATTTTAATTGGTTCTAAATTTCAACACTTTCAAATGTGTTTTCCCCATGCAATTTTCCATAGGACATTTACATACGTATACAGCCTGAATGGCTGAACGGAATTACACCAAACTTGGCAAAATGGTACATCAAACCTAAGAGGTCAGGAAGGATCTACTATGCCCCCTTATGGTCATTTCCCCCTTCGCTTTGGCCTCCTCTTGTCTCTCAATCCTACCGAGGGACAAGATGGCGGCCGCTACGGACTGTTTGGAATGTTGACAGACGCCGGAGAACCAATCAGCTTCGCAAAGCTCCGTAACGCGAAAAGTACGCGAAGCGGAGCGCTGTTACAGATATATATCTTTTTTTGAACGTTAATTTCTCAAAATCCACTGGAGCACATATATTGAGACCTAGCAAAGGCACATCGGGCTACCAGTCCCTAATATTTTGCCAAGTTTCGTGCAAATCCATTCAGCCGTTCGATTATTATTATTTTGTTTTTTTTTTGCCCCGCGGGGCCCTTTTAAAACCTCCACATCAAACCTAGGGGGTCAGCGAGGATCTACTATGCCCCCTTATAGTTATTTCCCCCTTTGTTTTGACCTCCTCTTGTCTCTCGATCCTACCGAGAGACAAGATGGCGGCCGCTACGGACTGTTTGGAATGTTGACAGACGCCGGAGAACCAATCAGCTTCGCTTCACAAAGCTCCGTTGCGCGAAAAGTCCGCGAACCAGAGCGCTGCCCGGTCCGCTGTTACAGATATATATCTTTTTTTAAACGTTAATTTCTCAAAATCCACTGGAGCACATATATTGAGACCTACAAAAGGCACATCGGGCTACCAGTCCCTACAATTTTGCCAAGTTTCGTGCAAATCCATTCAGCCGTTCGGGCTAAAAGTGAGGCCAACCGCCCTATGGAAAACTCAATGTTAAAAACACGTTTTGGGACCCCCCTTTTTTCTCGGCCCCCCCTTGACGAACCCCCCCCAAATTTTCAAGGGCTGCTCAGAAACAAAATGTGCCATTTTCCTGAAAATTTCAGCCAATTCCGTCCACAAACGCCAAAGTTATTAGACATAGAATTTTCAAAAAACCCATAGAGAAAAAATCCTAACTATATATACCTACTGGCGACCGCCAGTAGGTAATATATATATATATTTTATTTTTTTAAAGAGCTAGTTTTCAAAATGATTTTAGAAACTTTCATCCTCCACCCCCACACCAACAACAATGCCAATAGTGAACTAAAAGGCAAGTCAGTTGTTAGATGCACTCTTTGGGTGGGCTGGGTTTATAATATATATGAACAACATTATGGCTTATTTAGTCAAACACAGGAGTAGGTTTTTTACGGCACAAATCCTGAAGTTATGTATTTCGAGATCCTCATATGTGATAGTGAAAAAGGAAGGAAAGTGAAATAAAACAATTGCCTAGGATCACACAATTTAGTTAAGTGGAGAAGCTGTGATTAAGCCGAAGTTTTTGGCTTCATATTGTGCAATTAAGACACTAGATTCTGAAGGGGTCCCCAGCTTTGATTCTGTCTACACTTTTGGCCCATTACATTCCAGCCCGAGCTTTAAGATCTGCTGATTTAGAACTGGCTGTTGTCCCGCGCTTTAAGCGGAGCAGAGCTGGTGGGCGCTCCTTTCAAGTTCGGGCGGCGGTGCTTTGGAATTCCCTTCCCTCGGCGATTCGTGCCCTTGGGGATCTGCTCTCTTTTCGCCGTGCGGTGAAAACTTTTTTATTCCCTTAGTTAAATTTGTCTGATTATTGTTTCGTTGTGTTGTGCAGCTGCCTTGTCGGGCGCCAGGACGCTCCTTGACTGGAGCATCTGTGCGCCTAATAAAAATGCATAACATAACATAACATAACATAGATGTATATGCTTTGCTTCTCCCACACCCACTTTATTGCCAATGGCCCGAACTCCTGAATGCCACCCTACTGGCATCAATGCGGCCCTCCGTCACATCAGAGACCAAGCTTGGTGGACCCTGGGAAAATGTTTTGTGAGTACCCATAATCAAAAGGATGATCATTGACATTAAAAAAATAATGTAGTTTCATGAGCGATTAAAAACAAACTAATTATACTATACAGCCAAATATTCCTAAACTGCACCACAACATATCTCTGTGTCACATCATGAAGCTCCTAAAACGTAAGTTTGATTACTGCATTTCTTATTTTATTATTTTACTCAAGGACTGAACTGGACTATAAAGGAATTGGAAGGGTTGGTCTGATAGGTCAGTGTTTTGGTCTTTTTTTGGCCATTTGTGGGGCTGTTTATGATCTGTTGGGCCGGTTTTTACTGTTAATTTCCCTATTAAAACAAATATTGCCACATAAAGTTTAAATCCATGTACTCTTCCATGCATTGCAAAACAATTACACAGTTTGTCTTTACATGTTCAAAATTCCCCTAATTTACGAACATGGCCATTTCTTTCAACTATCTAATTCATTTAAGAGGCACCACTTTTAGTTTTGGTGCTTGGGCCTACTTTCTGTCCCAATCTGGCACTGATTATATTAACAGAAATGTATTTATGCAAAACTAAGTTTACAATATATTTGACTGTAAACAACTTAGCTTAATTAATGCACTTATGTTTGTACATACTTCTGTGCATGTGTATACGCACTCACTTTACAATTACAAGCATTACTATTTACTAGATGGCCACGCCTTGCCACTGCCTGGAGTCATTCTCTTCTTCATGTCCAGCTAACTATAGAACTCTTACACATTGAATAGCCCTTTAATAGCTCTTACATGTATTTCCCTGGAAAGAAAGTAATAATTAATAAGCAACAGACTTATGGTTCAATCCAATCGCCAGGGAACAGCGGTATAAAAAAATAGTCCATAAAATCACCACCACACTTGTGTCCTACATGGGGCCGACTTGGCAATCATCTTGAAAAGGTAGCCTGTTGTGCAAATATTCAAGCATTTGCTATTTACTATATTTTCGGTAATGACAGATTTTACAGCCTCTACATTTACATCAAATGATCTATTTTGATGGAACCAATGATGACAACAATGTGGTAAACATAATTTTCTTTTGTTTTAACCTTATTTAAAGTAAACACCACACGTTGATCTTTTCCGATCTTATTTTACTCAATATTTTGTTTTAAATTTGCTCCATTTCGCATACTTTGCCCCAGACTCATATTTTTGCACACTTTATCTCAAATTCCTCATATTTGAAAGTTGATTTGCAGAGGTAGGCATGACTTCAATGTATACATGAGTGGCCCATTAGACAGTCATACTTAAAGGGAAAGGTTAAACAGATGTTGTAGTGTCAGCAATAGGTGATGAGGAAGGCAGTCAGACAAAGGTGGATCCAACAGTCATACAAGCAGAGTCTGAGGTGTCGTAAAGCCCCTAAGGCCCAACTCTATCTTGAGAAGGCCGAGACTCCCATTTCTCTGTTTTTAGCATAATCATTGACATTTCCACCTTTTAGAATAGCATCTATAAGACACCTGATATACAAGCAATGACCCCCATAAGCCACCTGATGCAACATCAGTCTGTAAAAAGTGCCTTGTTATCTCTATTTCAAGGTCAGATAATAATAATATTAAGAGTGCAGTCTTAATTTATGTATTTTCAGTTTATTTGTTTATGAGAATGAGTCTAACACTAGCATATTGATTCCCACAGGTTATTTCAGACATTCCTAAGGTTATCCCATGAATTCCAATCTCAGGTGTATAAAAGGCTCACCAATCGACCACTTGTGAAGGGAGGTCTATTACCCTAGATTATTGTGCAAGTTACTACCAGAATCTTAGATTGCTGTGATGCTACTGCATCCTGTATTGCACTGAAAGCTGATGCCTGGCCAAATCCAGGAGAAGAGAAACTGATGCTGATGTGTGCTTACCTTTTGAGGGTATTTTGAGGCTACACTTGCTCCTAACTACTGATAATTGCAAAGTTTGCTTTCAATAGGTTAGTGTGGTGGATTTCCCAAGAAGCTCTAGATGCAAATTAGGCTACTCCATGCTCTACGAGTACAGCAAATAGAAATTGGTTTTAGGATGGAAAGTTGCCAGATGATTTTGAAACAATGGTAGACATTTTTATATTATTTTCGTTGTTTGCAAAGTGCATTTCCGCTGTTTTAATAACATTCTTTGTGGTTAGTTTAGATGTGCTAAGCAACAGGATGAGACTGTTGAAATAAACACTTTTTATTTAAAGGGTCCTTTTGTAGTGCAGTTCTTGTGTCAGCTATTGTAAAGAATGAAATTGGGCTTCTGGATTACCACTCTAACCCTAGACACCTGTTTAGGTGCTATTAGTAACCTAACGAAATGGACACCATTTGAACTATGCATTGAGTGGGGTTTTGTGGGGCTACAACAGCCTGCTTCTTCACATTCAATCGCTGATGCATCAAACTAAGTTCAGTCATGACACCTGTGAGTGTGAAAACAAACCTTGTATTGGTAAAACAGAGTCTTAGTTTATACAACAGTGACATCTAGAGTTCAAACATATATCTCAGAATGTCTTGGAGTTAATGCATATATTTTAGACAGAACAAGTCGGAAACAGAGAGTGGCTAGCTCACCTCCATAGGGCTGGTTACCACCTGACCTACTAGTGAGGTTACATCAGACATACATACATTTTATACAGAGTGTAATTTTCTGGGCTGTTTAAGTCTGTGTGAAATTTGCTTCTGTTGCCATATTGTTGTGTAATTTCCTGAATTTCATTACACTTGCTGTGTACAATTCCTGAAATTACACCATTATGCCACATCTCCTAATTTCAGTTTCAATGATGTAAAAATTCTATTGAGGGACCACAGGAACAACGTAAATGAACTTCAAGTAAGCAGCTATTATCCCCATATGTATGAGCGTAAAGCTGTGCCAAATTTGAAAGCTCCACGCTATGCCATTTTCAAAACACAGGGATGCGCCATATTTACAAAAATACGGCCCACCCTTGTCTTTTTCCTAGCCCTGGTGCTAAGATTAGCTACCTAGCGCCAGCACAGGCCCCCTGCACCATACGTGCAAGGGTGCCTGTTCTGCAAGGAATGATTGTTTATGTACAGGAAAGTATACCTCCCTGCACATAAACAATCACTAATGCTAATGTGTTACTTCTATGTGTGCTACATTCTGCAACACAGAGAAGTAGCATATCGTGATTATTTAATGATTGTTTGCATGCAGGAAGGTGTACCTTCGAGCGTGGACTGATTGTTACTGAATGACAGTGATGATCATGGAGTGATACACAAAACAGAACATGTTATAGGATTTTGCAGTTAGGAGTAAGTGATGATGAAAATCTGAACATGCCCTCGGGATTACTGAGTGAAGGGACAAGTTGAACAATTGAACATGCATAATGGTAGCCAGTCATCACATATCCTGGGTATTCCCATTTCGGTCAGTGCTCTCATCCCATTTGAGGCTCAGCCTCTGTCCCATTGGAGCCTCATCCTCGATCCCATTTCACCATCAGCCTCCATCCCATTTCATCCTCTGCGTTCGTCCCACTTCAGCCTCAGCCTCCATCCTAGGTCACCCTCAGCCTCCTTCTCGTTTTTGCCAGTGCTTTCATACCATTTAAGCCTTGACCTCTGTCCCATTTAAGCCTCTGCCCAACTTCAGCCTCTGCCCCATTTTAGCCTCAGCCTCCATCCTATTTCAGCCTCTGCCTCCATTCTATTTCAGCCTCAGGCTCCATCCCATTTCTGCCTCCACCTCAGCCCCATTTCATCCTCGGCCTTCATCCCATTTCAGAAAACTGCCTTTGCCCCCACTTCATGTAGGGGAAACCAGAAGAAATTACAGAGAGGTTAATAATGTATCCCTGACCCCATTTATCGATGCCTTTAGCTCCCTCTCTCTGTCAGATCCCAATACAGCTGCACTTGGTCTATCCAATGCCCTTTCTAATGCGATCGCCACCTTAGCACCATCTAAGAAACACTACTCAGCCAGGAAGAGTCCCTCACTGCCCTGGTATTCCGATCGCTTAAGACTCCTAAGGCAGAAGTGCAGACAAAAGGAGAGATCCTGGCATGCACATCCTTACGCTTATGGAAAAATCCAACATAAACTCTCTCTTAGGGAACAGAAGGCTATAGTCGATGAAAAAAAGAACTATTTTAATAACATCACTGCCTCGCTAAAATCATCGAGAGAACTCTTTAAAATCATTAATACTCTGTCAACACCCAAAGCAGCTGACGCCGTAGTCGAGTCACAGGAGCTCTGCGACAATATCGGGAGCTTCTTCCACTCTAAAATTGCCGATATCCACAACTCTCTTAAAATTCTCAACCTGGAATTGGATAACAACGGCGCACCTCCGCCTTCTCTTTCTTTTCCCTCCCAGGATGAGTTTTCCGGATCTGGCCACAATCCTGGTTTCGCAGCCTTTCCTCTTCTGACCCTGGAAGAATTAAATCGTCTCCTGGACGCTACCAAGTCATGCTCGCCCTTGGACCCCTGTCCTTTAAAAACTCTTAAAGCCTCTAAAGAGGTCATTCTCCCTCCCCTCCTAGAGGTCATGAATTTGGCCATCACTGAGGGGAAGGCATCTCTGGATCCGGGAATTTAAAAAAAAATGTGGCCCATCTCTTTACTTCCAGCCCCGGCCAAGATACTTGAGGCCCATCTAATGGCCATTTGGCCTCCTATTTGGAGAGCTCGGACTCGCTGCATAGTTCCCAACATGGGTTCCGTGCTTCTCACAGCACTGAGTCTGCCCTCACAGTAGTGACCAATAACATCCGGTCTGAGGTCGACAGGGGCCAGACTACGTTACTGGTACTGCTCGATCTCACGGCAGCCTTTGACACTCTGTCTCCTTTGATCCTAGTGGACAGGCTTGAAGGGATAGGGGTGGGCGGCAGCACCCTTAGTCTCCGCTCTTCCTTCCTCCATCAAAGAAAGCAGCGAGTAAAGTTGGGTAACTTTCTGTCCTCCTCCCAGTCGGTGCAATGTGGGGTACCGCAGGGCTCCTCTTTAAGCCCGCTGTTATTTAACATCTACGTAACCCCACTTGCCAAAGTGGTACGATCTTTTGGATTCCAGGTTTTGTCGTACGCCGACGATACCCAGATTATGGTCTCCATTGCTCAGTCGGTAAACAACTCGGCTGCTAAATTCAGAGCTTGCATGGAGGCAGTATCGCAATGGATGGTACGCAACTTTCTAAAATTGAATGGCGAAATGACGGAGGTCTTGATTTTTGGTGGAAATCAAGATATTTGGTCTGAGGACTGGTGGCCGTCTTCTTTGGGGGACTGCCCCCATCCGACTCGTTCTGCCAGGAATCTTGGCGTACTGATTGATCCAGCCCTCTCCTTTGACCCCCAGGTCAACAGAACAGTGTCCACCTGCTGTGCTATCCTCCGGACGCTGAAAAAGATTGCCCCATATCTGTCGCTTGATGCCCGCAAACAGTCAACAGTTGCTCTTGTCTCTTCCAGGCTCGATTATTGCAACGTGCTCTATGGTGGCATCAACAAGAGGGCTGTCCATCGCCCCCAGATGGTGCAAAAACGCCGCAGCCAGGATGGTTTTGATCCTCCCTAGGCTCCCGTCTGCTACTGCGGGCCAGGAAGGATCTCCAATTGCTCCCTATCGAGTCCAGGATTTCTTTTAAGCTCCTTTGCATGGCCCATAGGACAGTTTTTGGACCTGGCTCCGAAGGTATCAGGTCCCTTGTTAACCCCTACACTCCCAGTAGAACCCTTCGCTCGGCCTCCAGAAATCTGCTTTCTGTTCCCAGATTTAAAAAGGCAAAGTGGGGAGGAAGAGCCTTCTCCATCTTGGCCCCCAAGTTATGGAATTCCCTCCCCCATGAACTATCCAGTTGACCGTCCCTGGGGGTTTTCCGTAAACTTTAAAGACCTGGCTCTTCTCTCAGGCCTACTTATGTCGTTGCACGTGCTCTCTGAGATTGTATGTGTGTGTGTGTGTCCTGCGCCTTGATGCCCTTTGGGTTAAGTCTGCGCATTACAAATCCCCCATTCATTCATTCTTCAGACGGCCTCCATCTAATTTCAGCCTCGGTATCCATTCCATTTCAGTTTTTGACTCCATCCACTTTAGCCTCAGGCTCCTTCGCATTTCAGTCAGTGCATTCATTCAATTTCAGCCTCGGCCTCCATCCCATTTCACCATCAGGCTTCGTCTCATTTCAGCCTCTGCCAGTGTCTCATTTCAGCCTCTACCTACCTCCCATTTCAGCTTCAGGCTCCATCTCATTTCAGCCTCAGACACCACCTCATTGTAGCCTCTACCTCCCTCTCATTTCAGCTTCAGGCTCCATCTAATTTCAGCCTCAGGCTCCTTCTCATTTCAGCCTCAGGCTTCATCTCATTTAAGCCTCTGCCTCCCTCTCATTTCAGCCTCAGGCTCCATCTCAATTCCTCCTCATTTCAGCCCCAGCATCCGACCCATTTCAGCCTCTTCATCCCTCCCAATTCAGACTCAGAGCAGCCTCCTTGGGAGTTGCGGATCGAGTCTCGACATTGGCTCAACATCCCATGGTTCTGGGCCAATCACAATCTCCGCGTGCCCATGGAGAGCGCCTGCATAGTGCATACCCTCACAAATTAACTACCTTCAGCCTAGGCCTCGGCCCCCATTTCAGCCTAAGGCTTCGCCGCATTTTAGCCTTGGTATCCCTTCCCCTTTCGGCTAAGACATTTATCAAATGTCATGCTCGGTCTTCTTACATTTGGGCCTCGGCCTTCATTACAGGGTCTAAACAAAGTGACCACATAACTCCTATCCTGTCCGATCGAGGCAAGATCTATCTACAAAACTGCCTGCATCACGCATAGAGCCTTGCACACGTCCTCCCCTCGTTACCCGGCAAGCAAACTGAAATTGTTCGGAGGCTCGCGACTCTCCCGCAATGCGGAAAAGCTTCTGCTTGAGCCCCCGTCTTCAAAAGGGAAAGATCGGTGGCACAATCCTTCTCAGGCAATGCAGTGAGAATCTGGAACTCACTTCCCCATTGCTCCGTGCCACCTCCTCTACCCAGATCTTCAAAGCTGATCTCAAATCGCTCCTCTTTGAAAGACACTTTCAGAACTAATACTTTCATGCTCAGGCCCCTCTTGGAAGTTCACTCATTGTAAATTTGTATTTTTATTTTTTACCTGTACATTCCTTTCTCCTGGGTGCTTTGTTGGATTTTGTGTTTATGTAACCTTCATTTTTGGTATGTAACGTTGTATTGTGTTTCCATTGTTCTCTTGTAACATAACTGGCTCTATTGTACAGCGCTCTGACAACTTCGGGTAATGTCTGCGCTTTATAAAAATGCACTAAATAAAAAAAAATTAAAAATAAACTTCAGCCTCTGCCTCAGGCTTCGTCTAATTTCAGCCTCTGCCCCCGTCCTCTTTCAGGCTCGACCTCCATCTCATTTGCCCACAGAGTCCATCCAGACACTTCTCTTTGTTGAAATCTTTGATACTATCCCCAAAATCTCCATTACTGGTGTCCCTGTTTAGTCCCCTCTGGTCACTTTTCCACAGCCCCGCCCTGCAGAGCCGGGGTCGCCCGTTAGGGGCGCTGGCAGAGGGGTCCGATGGCTGACTGACGCCGGCCTTCCCATGCTCACTCTCCCTGTCTTTGCAATGGACGCGTCATGGTCAATAACTCCGGATGCAAACCGCATTTGATGGCAGGAGGGGCTCCGTTTGATAGAGGGGTGCAGAGCATTACAGGCGGTGTTTTTTTGTGTGCGCCACACAGTCCTGGCGGTGTCCGTCCCTCGTCAGGCGCTCCCACCCGCCAGGGGCGGCAGCGAACGGGTGGCGCAGCTGAGGGGAGAGTCAGGCGGACGCCGGCGGCTGTTGACTGTATGTAAATGTTCAGAGTCAGCGTTGGGATAAATATGGGCGCCCGCCTTCCGTCGGTACCTTCGCCTGCCCCTCCTGCCAGCGTGAAGCCTCCGAGCACGGCCTCCCGTCGCCATGCCGAAAGCAGGTAGAGTAGCTGCGCCACTCTCCGCCGCGGCTCCCTCATAGGTCTGACGGCCCAGTGGGCCAATCAGGCAGCAGGAGGGCTGGTCTGACAGGTCAATGGGCCAACCAACCAGGCAGCACCTGGAGGGCTGGTCTGACAGGTCAGAGGGCCACTCAGGCAGCGCCTGCAGGGATGGTCTGACAAGTCATGTGGGCGAATAAGATAGAGCCTGTAGGGCTGCTCTGACAGGTCAGTGGGTCAACCAGGCAGAGCCTGGAGGGCTGGTCCCACGCGTCGGTGCCTGGGCACGTGTTTGTCTGTTTGTTGGCCCGAATTTATGGTCTGCTGGGCCGGTATGTACAGGTAATTTTCCTGATGTTAAAGCAAACATTGCCAGCAGATTCTAACACTTCAAAGACCAGAACATTTAATTACAGATTTATATATATGTCTCAATGACTTTTTTTTTAACTGTGACTGAGGAATTGACCCGTATACCCTGAATCAGAGAGCATCTTTTATGAACCAAATCACCATTCTTATATTGAACTTAAAACCCAAAAGGGCAATTCATACGGCTATTTTTAAGCCTGTCTAACTGCTGGAAAATGTTACTGTGTCTGTGGCTGTTCAAAAATATCTGTGCTACACGTTTAATATATTCAACTATAAGGTAATTATCCATTGATGGAATGTCAGCAAGAGTGGAAGGGTAGGGGCTCAAAGATGCCCAGTCAGAGGCGGGGCTAAGGGATGTGATGGCCATTTTGTCAGTGTGTATAAAAAAGTAAACCCCAGGAGCATTGCAAAAGTTTGAAAACCATGCAGCAATTTTGGCACCATATAATTTACAGCTAGGTGTTCATTCACAAGTTGTCAGTCGACCAGGAGCAAAGAAGTACGAATTGTAGAGAAAAGATGCTCAGTTCATAAGTTCCTAACTTTACGCTTAGTTAGTCACTGTAATTCCTTACAGACACTTTTACAGGGTCGCAAAACTCCTTCTACGTGAATGGTAAAATGTTAAATTGTGATGTATGTATGCGTAAAGTACGCATGTGTAGACTCGGTGTTAATGTAGTGTATGTAAATAAGTTTAAAATAAGTCATAGATCTCTCATGTTTAACAAAAATTTACTTACCATGGGACTGATTTTCTAAACTAGTTTGTGGTCGCAAATGTAGTAAGTGCATTTATGTGTGCACAATAAGTTTAAACTTTATACTAATCCCATTTTAGGAGTCAGGAACCTTTAGGCAACACCTAAAATGGAAGTGAGAATTGTTATGCAATGTATAAATGTTTTGCAGCTGTAAAAATGACTCCTGCGTTGTAGTGGGGATCCATATGCAAAAGGGAAAGAGTCATTGGTTTCCCTTCCATTTCGTGAATGTAAAAAAAGCGTTGGAAGCAGGCAGGGGCTCAGGGGACCACTGCAAAATATAAAACACATTTTGAAGAAATATTAGTCTTTTTTTAACGCAGGCCTGTTTTGTTATAGAAAAATGGACTGTATGTGAAACAATCTGCTATATTGAAACATAATTACAGACATGGTGGTCAGCTTACTCTATCAGGCCATAATCCATGTGATTGTAACCAATCAAAATGAGCCACAGATTTTAACCTCTGTAAAGATTCATTAGGCAGGGTGGTCTATGACAATCTACAATTCTTTATATTGTGAACTGACCTATAAGAACATAAGTTGGCTTGCAAAATGTGATTCCATTCTCAAAAAAGTTGGTGTACAATTTGCAAGCACGTTCTTGGCAATGGAATGTTTGTACACTAGTGCCCTATATTGCAAGTATTTGTAGGAACTTTGATCTTGTGTGTCCGAAGAGTACTGTGCCTCGGCACTGCTTCCAACATGCACTGCTGTGATCTTTCTATCTTGCACAGCTCACTTTGCACTATACTGCTGCAGTGCGTTGCTAATGTGGTGTCTGGGGGCAATCGAGGTGGACATTTGTATCATCCTGATGCTAGAATGCGAGGGCTTGCAGTCCTGGCATGGTATTTGAAGTGTACAGATACAGCTTTCTTTGGCCACAGCACCCTTTTTCTTCACTTTTTTACTGAAATGTCTTGCATTGATGCACCTTTTAACATAACATCGCATAACGTGTATTTGTAAAGCACACGTTCACTCAGAAGAGTTTCTTGCTGCTGAATAATATATTTTTATTGTTACCCGGCTCAAGGCTACTCATATTATTCACCTCAGAAGGATGAAAGTCTGTGTAGACCCACCAGGTTTTGAACCTATGACCATGTGGTCAAACAGAGGCCCCTACACTGGTAGCATTAGTCCACTAAGCCACCAGTGCCGGCTTTTACCACAACAGTACTTTGTGATTTTATTCATCAATACAGCTGCATTGTTCCCAGGTGGAGTGTTCTTAGCCTACATTTTGCTTCCACTGTTGCAGCTCAGCACAATCCACTAAAGCTGTTGCCACTCACACAATCTCACCTTTGAGTGACAAAACGTCTTTCTGTACATGTGCTTGCTTTATGCCAAAAAGAGATCAAGATGCAGATGCCCCATTCACAAAGAGTATTTGTGCATGTGTGACCTATGCTGCCCACAGCCATTTGCCGTTTCTTCAGGCTACATGTTTGCATAAAAGAAGACCTGTCTGTTAGGGTTGCACCCAAAGATGCAGTAATTTTGACCCTACATTTACCCAGTACTGGTCTCAACAGATGTTCAGGAGACCCATGAGAATGTGCAAGGAAGACACCTGACTGCATTGCTGACTTCCAACTGACTATGCACATTGTCATTAATTTTTCCTTCACCAACCCCAATTTTGAATGTTAAAGTAAGTATTACCTTTCATTTCATCCTCTAGCACGTGATGTCATCATTCATGTGGCTGGAGGGTGAAGGGCCTGCTGCCACCAGCATAACCCTGTCGATCCACCCATTTTAGTTTTGGGTGTCTATGAAAAGTTGAATGCCGGGCACACGCTCCGGAGCTTTCCATGGATGGTGGAGATGACATCAGCTGCATAGCTACTGGTCCACCCAAAACGTGCAGGAACACTTCGTGCACCTAGAACATAAGAGCTTCTCCTTACTCAAGGGCGAGTTCAGAACAATGTGAGCCCAGATTTTGAGAGGGATTGTAAGAACATTTCTTCTGGAGTTCTAGGGCAATCAGTATTTGCTGGGCTTAAATTGGTACAAGCACAGCCTTTTGCCACTGGTGTCTTGGGACTTCACCCTACTACATGACATGCAAAATGAGCACAATATTCACACCTTTAGTAGTTTTCCCTCAGGGTAACGAAGCTCAAGACTAACAGACTCAGAACCAACTACAGACTACACCATCCATCGTAATTTATAACTCATTGTTCAGACAGCGCTTAGCCTTAAAAAGTATTTTACTATTCATACACAACATAAAACTGTGTATGTATACATATATATATATATATATATATATATATATATACACACACACATATATATACACACACACATTTATATATATTACCTACTGGCAGTGGTCACTAGGTACTTATAGTTAGACCTCATTTCTATTCAAAAAGCATTTTTTCTTTTGCCAATATCTTTGGCACCGTTTGATGAATCTTCGGGAAATTTTCAAAAAGATAAAAAGTTTCATTCAGGTCAGCTCCTGTCTTGAAAGTTTCGGGGTGATTCATCAAGCGGGGGCTGAGAAAAAAGGTGGTCCCCAAAAAAGTTTTCCCTTTGTTAATTTCTGTAGGAAATTTTATTACAGGCTACAGCTCGAACTGCTGAACAGAATTACACCAAATTTGGCAAAAATGTAGGTCTTGGCAAAGAAAGCAACCTTTTTTTTAAATGGTGTAAATCCGTTCAGTAGTTACTGAGAAATAAAAAAATATATATCAATACCTGAGCTCCGAGGAGGGTTTACGAACCCTCCTGAGCACAAGCTCAATCCTGATTGGCTGCTAACATTACAAACTAAAATGTGTTGGCAGCCATCTTGCGACTCGGTAACCGAGTCACAAGAAAACAGTACAAAAATAGGTGAAAAACAAGAAAAGGGGCCAGGGTAGAAACACCCTGACCCCCTAGGCCTGCTCAGGAGGTCCTACAAGGACCCACAGCCCAATAAAACCATTAAAAAAACTGCAGAATTTGCGCTGGATTCGCACAGCTGGCCGGAAAAAAAAACCAAAGCACAGGCTCCCTCGCTTTTGTTTTCTATAAGCCCCCGGGTGGGCGAGGTCCCGGGGACAATGCCTAATCAATTAGCAGGGGCCCATGGGGGCCCCTACAGCACCGGGTTCCGCCACCTCCACGGGGCTTAGTTAATTGAATGCGGGGGGCACGTGTCCCCCTGCAGCACCGGGGACCGCCACCTCCCGGGGGCTTAGTTAATTGTATGCAGGGAGCACGTGGCCCCCCTGCAGCCCCGGGGACCGCCACCTCCCTGGGGCTTTCTTTATTAAGGGGGGACCTTGCGGGCCCCCCAAGCCTTGGAGACCACCCCCCTCCCCGGGGCTTTGATTAATTATAGGCGTGGACCTCGTGGGCCCCCCAAGCCCCAGGGACCACCACCTCCCAGGGGCTTTGTATTTGAAGGGAGGGGGGTCACGCAGCCACCCTCCTGGAGCTCTCGATGGCCCTGCGGACCGCCACCCCCAGTGCCGGCTCCTACAATGTCCCGGAGTGCCCACCCCAGGGACATTGCTGTTTGCTATGACAGGGCGGGAGTACATCTCCTGCCCTGCCATAGCAAACCCTGCTTTTCTTCATTGAAGCGAGAGCAGGAAACCTGCTCTCGCTTCAATTAAACAAATCTTAATTGCTTTTGCACAAGGGGAGCAGCAGCTCCCCTTGTGCAAAAGCAATGCCGGCTCCCACAGGAGGTGGGGAGCCGGTGGGACCATGGGGGCCATGGGGCTCCCCCCACGGTACCCAACCATGACGTAAGGCCCAGGGGGATGGGGTCCCCGGGGCCAGAAGTGGCCTGGGAGGGGGGCCACGCGCCCCCCCTTGTCATGTATTCCTATTGGTTCTGAATCGATTCCCCTATTCCTGACCCTATTCTAGTTAAACAAACCAACAAGTTAACTAGCAGTCAGCCCATGAGGCAGAAAACCCCCATGATGCAGATACCGTTATCTGACGCAGTCACACTACGGCACAGGAACGTGTTATCTGATTAGGTCATAACGCTTGCGATCTAATTAGACAAGCGATATTCCTCCAGCCCCAGATAAGGCATACGGAGTTCTCATAACAAATCAAACCTATGACAACCTGGGCAAAACCCTGCGGCCATTGTTTTGATTTCACCGAGAACTTCAGCAAAAGAATGTGCTAACGAGCAAGTCGTATGACATCCTTATTGACGTATCTATGTCCATCCTTACGTCAATCTCGGCACCTTAAAGGTATAAATATTGCCGATCTTGCCCTATGCAAACACACGCGTGGTGACGAGACGGAGCAGCCATACTTGCCGAAGCCCAGAAGCAGAGCAGACCCCGCTGGCAGCAGCCCCGCCTGTCTGACGCGCTGAGAACGAGAAGCTGCTTTCTCCTGCCGAGAAACCAAGCACCGGCGCTTCCGGGTAGCCCTCGCAGGCAGCCTGGAATATCGAGACCAGAGAAAAAGATACCATTACTCATTCATCCTAACTTCCAGGTACAGAACTGAATAACCCCTCACAGAGAATTCTTAAGTTATTCACTTGGCAAAAACAAACTTAACTTAAACTGTAACTTTCTATTCCCGCCCACGTATTAGACCTAGGTCAGGTACACGGGGTAGGCGTATTTAGAAACACCAGTTGAGTACGTTTAGTCAAATGTATATGTGTATGTAAATATATTTTAATCATTTTAAACATCATATGGCTTAGAAACCATATCAATGTTTTTACAGTATTACTTTATACTATTGCTTTTAATGTATGCACTTTACTTAGCTATAAGTATTGCAATAATATCGATCCATTTCTCTTGTATGAGAAAAGAGACTGATCAATAAATAACACCTTTTTATTGAACACGCCCGTCTCTTCCTTTTCTCTACATTCTGATGAGACTAAGAATGCACGTACTGACTGAGTAAAATAATTGCCTTTTGTTCACACGACTCTCGAGATTGACTCTTGATTAGGGGAGAGCAAAGTTGTCATGTCCTATGGTTGTCAGAAACTAAATCCCTTCTTGTCTAATCAGGGAAGTTAATTCTTCCTTGAACATTCGAGAAAGTTTCTAGCGAACTCTGAGCTATGCTGGCAAACCCAAAAATTAAGTCTAGTATCGACAGCAGTAGACCTAGTTAACGTCTGGCCTAGGCCTTTACTGCTGTAGGTATTATTCCAATGCGCAGAGCCTATTGGGAAGATAGGAACTACACTACATGGCGCCCAACGTGTTTGGAAAGGGCGATAAAACTAACGTAAGACATTTAGAGTAACTCAGTCGTGCTTTCTCACTCAGACCCCTTTTCCCATTATACTCCAAAGACGTCTGGAGTGGGTGAAAGGTTATATCCTCCAAAACCTCGCAGGAGGGAACTCTATGTATGGTTCTTGGTATAGTCAACGTTGAAGGATAAACAGTTCCAAAATATTGTGCATCTAATCTATGTTTCCATAAAGAAACCTGATCTGCAAACAAACAAAATAACCTTCAGGACAGTAAAATGTCAGACAATGAAGATGAAAGAGAGGCAGTTAGATTAGCAACTGAACTCGCAGCGGCTGATGCTGCAGCACTAGATGCGGACGGGGATATAATACTAATCCCGGTCACCAAAAGGAAATCTATAACCTTAAAACTTATAGAAAATGGACTGACACCTAGAGGTGGCACAGTCATATTCGTAATTGAGGCACACGAATATCGGCAGACAGAGGTATATTATACATGGATACATTTTCCAGCAGCAAATGCTGTAACAAAGTACTTCCACTATTACAAAATAGAGGTACCACCTGACATTTACACTCCTTTCGAGGAGGTGGAAGTACCACTCAAATTTCAAGAGCATTTGCTCTTATTTGATGGCGCCCTAATACATAACAATCACATTACAAGGCTCGGTCCTTTAGGTAGACCAGGAGCAACGTGGCCGGTCCTAGCCGGATACACACCACATCCAGACATCGATAGGATGGCTGCAGCAGAGCTGTTAATACAGCTAAAACAATTAATAAAAGTACATAGACAATTAGTCCAGTATGTGATGCGGACTTCAACAATTCAGCCAGCGATTAAACTTCCACAGCTGACCCCTCACCAGGGGAACACAAATAAAATTACACCACAGAACATCCAGTCTTGCCTAGGTAAAGTTCCGGCTAAACGGGAACAAATACCATTCTGGTTGGCACAAAAAATCACCCAAATAGAGGCGGTGTTTCCTGACACCACGCCATTGGAAAAACACAGGATTCTGACTATATGTCTCCCAATGGGAATCGCACCACACATTGAGGACTGTGACACTTGGGGTACAGTCTTTGCTTCCATCTACACAAAAACGCACGGTGTTCCATCCATTTCGGTAATACCAGATGTGCTAAAACAAATTCAAGACGAATACGGTCCGGAGCCCGCTTTAACTCTTGGTATGAAATTACTGAAAGACTTCAAGCAGGTCTCGGCTATATTACTAGCCAACATAAAAGGTGAAGCAGCGAACGTGGCGATCCGCCAGAGGTTAAAAGAGACAGATATAGCAGACCAACCAGCTGAAATTGCCAGAATCATAGAAAAATCCTATGAGGAACTAGGTAGGGATAGTTTAGGTGAAATACCAGTAAAACCAAAATTGATTGAAAGTCCTGAAAAAATATTTTTTAATAATAATTCAACATCACAGAAAAAGAACTGGGATGGAAACAAACAATCCAATCCTAAAGAAAATAAATTCCAGTCCCGAGGAAGGTCTCCTAGGCGAAGGGAGAAATCTCCAAACCAGAGACACAGGTCACCCCAGAGTGACCCCTCTGGGAAAAGATATAACCTTAGAAATAGGGATAATATAAAAAAGCCTGATAGATATCAAGACATTGATACACGTCCCTCTCAATCTTTTCAGAATTCCCCGCAGAAATCGGAAAGAAGAGGACGATCAGAACAAAGAGAAGAGCACGCCAAGTCCAAAGACAAGGAACCTGCTCATCTAAAAAAGAAATTACAATTTCCAAAAAAGAAGGTAGCCAGTATCAAGGTAGTTAACAATGCCGAGAATACTGAGGACACAACTGAAAAACGGAGAGTGGGCTCAGACAATGCTAGACAGCGCAGCAGAAGTGAGCATAGCTCGCAAAGTCCTTATGAATCATCTGGAGACAGTGGACACGAATGAATATCTTCAAGTGGAAACTGCAGACACCAGGGTTAGCAAACCCCACAAGATATACGAGATAACATTACGTATAGAGGGAGATAAGACTAGGAAAATAAGGGGACTATTTTGGGATAATCTCTCCAAGGGCTATGATATCCTTCTAGCTGAAGAAGACTGGCCACCAGAGTTTGTCAGGGAGTGCCCTCATGGCGAAGAAGTAATAATGCCTGCCTTCTCAAATCAAATTCCAATTCATAAAAAATACACACTTGCTAGAAAGTGGGCAGTGGCTCTAGCACCTGCTTTATATAAAAATCATGTAGGATGGGATGAGGACTCTCCTCCTCACAAAATCCAGTTAAAATCACAACCTACTGCACAAAGGCAGTACCCAATTAAGCAAGAAGCTAAAAAACAGGTAAATGACATACTAGATCAGCTAGAATACCAGGGGGTGATTGAAACTTGCACCTCACAAATGAACAACCCTTTGTTTTCGGTCTCCAAACCAGACAATTCATATCGTCTAGTTTTGGATTACCGACACCTTAACACATGTTGCAAAACCTTTGCAGTGCAAAACTCACACAGTGCTGCACTAATGAATAACATAGTGCGCAAAAAATACAAAACAACCTTGGACATCTCCAATGGATTCTTTTGTCAAAACATAGCACCAGAGAGCAGATATTTAACTGCATTCTCAGTAAATGGCACTCAAAAACAATTCTGTCAGTTAGCCCAGGGGTACAAGAACAGCCCGGGGGTATTCTCAGCGAGAGTAACAGAATTACTACAACTATATGATGATGAAGCATTATCTTATGTCGATGACATTTACTTAACAGATGATGACTTGGATACTCACTTGAAGAGAGTGAACACCATAATACTTGGGTTCGCTGCAGAGGGTTACAAATTCAACTTTAAAAAGTCCAGAATTGCCCATCTGACGGTCCTATTCTTAGGATATGAGTTATCAAGTGAAGGCAAAAGCCTGGCTGACAATTTCCTAGAGAAATGCGCCGTAATCCAAGCACCTAGAACACTAAAAAATCTTCAGTCGATTCTAGGCTTCCTAAATTTCGGAAGAACATACATTGCAAACTACACTACATGGCTTAACTACGCAGAAAGGGTCAAACCCCTTTATGATCTAATTAAACCAGACTTTAAAAGATCCAGTTGGACTCAAATACACACAGAAATTCTGAGATCCTTACAAACAGACATTTTTATTTAAATTTTATTTTTTGCATTTGTAATGCGCACAGATACCCACAAAGGGTTTCCCGGCGCCATGGCTAAGAGAACAAGACACAGAAAGCAACTGCTGGCAACACAATGACCGCTATTTATTTAAACAGTTATTTATTAAACAGCCAGGTTTTAACTTGTTTCTTAAAACTGGCGAAGTTCTCCTCTTTGCGCAGAGCTAAAGGAAGGGAGTTCCAAAGAACTGGTCCCAGGTGGGAAAAGGATTTACCTCCCATTCGGGCCAGTTTGAATCTGGGTACCGTGAAAGTTGCTCCATTTAAAGAGCGAAGATTCCGTACAGGTACATGGGGCCTAACCAATTTCTGCAGATACCGTGGTGCGGTTCCCGCTCTGATCTTAAACATGTAGGTCAAGGCCTTAAACCGGACCCGGTTCTCAACTTTCAACCAGTGTAGGTCTTTAAGGTGGCTCGAGATCCTTGCTGTCCTAGGAATCTTACACAACAGCCTGGCTGCGGAGTTCTGGACCAGCTGTAACCGCCTGGTTACAGCTAAGTTGGAGCCCAGGTATAGAATGTTACCGTAGTCAAGTCTAGATGTTATTAGCGCATTGACTACGGTCTTCTGGGTATCCACAGGCAGCATCCAGATAATCTTCCGCAGCCATTTAATAATCGTGAAACAAATGCCAGCCACTTTATTAGCCTGTTGTTTCATCGATAAAGAATCATCGATGCACACCCCTAAGTTTCTAACCTGGGTAGCTGGACTGGGGAAAGCACCCAGAGATGGCGGCCAGTGCCTCTCCTGCCACAGATCACGATTTTTTCCCAGGAGAAGAATCTCCGTCTTCTCCCCGTTGAGCTTCAGCATGCTAATTGACATGCTAATTAAAACAAAATTAGAAACACGTGATAACACACGCAATCTTGTGATTCGAGTCATCCCAGGGAGATGCGGATTCACATACCTGACCTCTAATGAGGGAGAAAAGGTACCAATTGCATTCAAATCACACTTATACACAAAAGCTGAACAGAGATTCAGCAACAAAGAAAAAATTGTTCATGCAGTTCAAACCGCAATAGCTAGAGAAAAAGACATAGCTGACGGTAGACATATCACAGTCAGAACAGCTGAGTCAGCCTTTGAGGCACTGATAACACCGTGTAATTTACCAACAACAACATTGGATCCAGAATGGTTACAATGGGTAAATTCAATCACAACGGACAAAGTATACTACTACTTTGATCCAGAACTAGAAGAAATGGAAAATTTAGATTATGAAAAAACATATCCTCTGCCATCCGACATTCTGCCTCTACGACATTACGCCTGTGTAATCTATACAGACGGACATGCTCAACCGTCCGTTTGGGGAGAACAAGCATACAACCCCACATGTGAGATTACAAAAGAAGTGTGGCGCGGAGGTAAACTAAAACCTCTATTAACAAAATCACACTCATTAGAAACTAATTCAGAAAAACAAACTGAAATAATAGCATTGAAGATGGCGCTAGATAATGCGGATCGCGAATTCCCGACACTTATAGTGTCAGATTCATATTACTGCGTCAAATCATATAACAAGGATTTGCAGACATGGATTCAAAACGGTTACAAAGATGACAATGATGCACCAATAAAGCAGAAACTGCTCTGGGAACAAATAGCTCTTTTACAAAAAGAACTACCAAAGACTCACGTGACACACTCACTGAGTCACCAGCGTGATGGCGTTCACGTTGCAGGGAATTCATTGGCTGAAACAGCCACAGCGGCAGCCACTAAATCGGCTCCCGTAGTTCGAAAAAAGCGTACATTAAAATACATTGACGGTGAAACAGTGCTGGCGGTGAAAACGTCATCAAAAGGCGACTGCTCAGCGTTACCGATCAACTATCCACTCAAATACTCATACATAACTGATGCAAACAATGTTCCTTTTGCTCGAATCCCTGGAGTGGGGGATAGGGCAATTCCAAACATGGAACATAGGTTAGGACTAATAATAGCGGCACACGAAGGGCTTGCTTCTATACATGCTGGCGTCTCAGCCACAGTATCATTATTAAAACAGAGATACTGGTGGCCCCAAATGAGAAGACAAACAAGGAACTATGTTCTAGAATGTGAAATATGTCAAAGAATGAAAGTATCAACGGTGAGACGTCCAGCTCAGACGCCCCTTCTAATCTCGGATAAACCATTAGCATGTGTTTATCTAGACCACTGCGGTCCCTTACAAAGGGACGGTAACTATAAATATATCTTGGTCGCAGTGGATTCATGCACGAGATTCATATGGATGTGGCCCCAGCGAATGGCTGACGCCAGAACTGTTATAAAAGATTTGCGAGTCTTTATCGGCACATACGCAATTGGCATGCTGCATTCAGACCACGGTCCTGCTTTTAGCTCTCGGGCTTATAAGGAGGCCATGGTCAGCATGGGCGTGCAATTGCGGTACTCTTGTCCATTTCACCCTGAGGGGAACGGAATTGTTGAAAGAAAAAACCGTGACATAAAGCAATCTATAACGGCAAAGGTATTAGGTTCGGGAGCTGGGTGGGTCAAACATCTAATAAGTGTCCAACGTAGTCTAAATAACTTGCCAAGAAATTCTCTGAAGGGATTCAGTCCGTACGAATTATTATTTGGAACTAGGATGTTGATCTCTGACCTTGATAGTCAGACTTCAGTGGTGAAAGAAAAAAGCTTTGATATCAAAGACCGTTTGGCTATTTTGCAGGACTTAAACAAAACAAGAAAAGACCTGAGCAACATAAAGTTGAAACAGCAGCCAACAACCACTGAAGAACCACCACCTGTCCCAGCAAGACCTGTCTGGATTCCAAAAGTCGGGGATCTAGTCAGGGAAAAGATCGCGGTAAAGAAGGAATTTGGGCCTTCTTACAGAAAAGCAGTTCCTGTAATGTCTGTCAACGGGACAAGATCAGTTGTACTACCGCCACTTGCTGGTAAAAAGGAGAACCGAGTTGTTTCCATCGACCTGGTAAAACCACAACATGTGGTCGATAACAAACAGTAGGCCAAGTGGACTCCCAATAAGTAGCAGAACACCAAGGTTTGCTACCAGTACAGAGGTCCTAACGAAGAGGCTCATCACATTCGAAACGCCTACAGAAGAACAACAAGGACTATGCAACAATGCAATAGAACTCAGACCTCTGAAAACCCAAATAAAAACATTTAGCAGAGACACACCAATCTATAATGAAGTACCAAGTGACAATGCAAGAAACAAAAATCCTGAACCAATCGGAACAATTGACAGAACTGCATCCGGCTACTTCATAAACTTCGATGATTCCTCTGAAGGCTTCAGTGAATCAAAGACACAGCCATCATCAAAAACCTTTAAAGACAAAGCAAAGGAACTTTTGAAACAACTGAAAGAAACATATCTGATTTCTCCATGGATTGAATTTTGGGTGGGTTTTGGTGCATTTATCCTCATACTTTGGCTCATCATGGTATTTACTTTGGGACGCTTCGTTGAGGGAAAATATGCTAAAATGGACACAGCAAGTCAGAACATCAACTTGATCCTCAAACCACACACATCTTCACACGTCGAGAAAAGAGAACTTTCTTCAGCCAACTTCACAGCCAATCCAATACCTGGTGGGGTCGCCTGGGACAACACTGACTATGAAATTTATGGTCCGGTCGAGATCCTGAAATATCCACACCAAATTAAGATCTCCTTGAGTGACTTTGTAAAACCAAACTCATTTGCTGATGATTGGGACTTCGAAAGCATTAATAATATGATGTCTGACTTAGTAATGTCTGCTAAATTTACCAAACATGATTATTTGCAGGGTTCTACAAATTATGATAGTATGTATTGCTATAACCACTATGGTAACCATTTTCTACATAGATCTGCACAGCCTAGAAATGTTTTAAATTATAATCAATGGGAACATTGTGCAACACCTCCACAAGGGAGCTCTAGAACCGTTTATGACAAATATTCATATTTTTCTGGTTTTAACACAAGTAATGCTGAAACATTTTATTTTAAATTGTCAAACAAAACAGAGACCAAGACCATGATAACCAATACAAAATTGATATATTCAGAGTCATTTTTTGAACAAATGAATACTTTTGGATTTGATTATTGGGACAAAAATGTTGAATTGAAAAGTGTTTGGGGTACAAAAGAATGGCAAGTACAGGGTATAGAATCACTGTTTAGAGCCTGCATGATCCCAGAACAAATGATATTTTTAAATGACACTGTTCAACAAACCACCTGTCTTGGCCTAGCCAAAATCAAAGACTTAAATAAACCGTCTATTCCAAAGCCAACAATGTTTAGCAACACTTCTACAGATGAAGAGATAGACGTAAACCATATATTAAACCAAAACAGAACACATCCAAATTGGAAACAGTGGTTGATCTGGCCCACAGATACTAATAACTGTCAAGACAGATTCCTGAACAAAACCCAGGGTTTCAAAATGAACAGGCCAGACCCTAGATATCCTCAAAGACATCACCCAGGGATAATAACCATCTACAGTGTGGGCAAATTATGCCTTCAATGGCTACAAACTTCCACACTGCCTGAAATTAAGCAACACCTAACTTTACTTACTGATGGTGCTGACTTGCGTGATTTCATAATGGGACCACGCAAACAGCGTCAAAAGCGTTTCATAGCAGCCTCTGTATATGCAGCATACAATGAGGCCTGGAAGGTTACTCAAATTGAAACAGCAGAGAGAATACGGGAAATTGACCGTATTAATTTGGAAAAATCACTTTCTGTAGTGGACAATGGGTTAATGACTCTGTCCTCCAGAATTTTTTCACTGGACAGCATTGTGTCTTCAGCAATCGATATATTATCGCAAGACTTACTGTTATTACAACATGGTCAGTCGCAATTGCATTCTATTGTACAGCTTGGCTGGACGTTACAAAATCTGCGTTCAGGCTATGTGCCTTGGCGTTTAATCAACACAACGTCACTATTCCAAATCTTTAACTTTACTGATAGACAAATCGGTATGGCGCAAAAGGGTGCTGATTATACAATCTTGAGCATTGAAAAACTTGAAAGATTACCAATGACAATGTCAGAACGACCTGTCAGTGAATGGATAATACACGGAATCATAAATATTCCAATCTCAACCTTCAGGTTTCAATACTGCCAAAAATATATACAGGCTGGCATGTACGAGAAATTGGGTAAGGGGTACCTTAAAACAACTTGGAACCTGCCCTATTCACATGCATGTGTCAGTAATAAAGGACAGAAAGTGTTTCTTAGTGGCAACAATTGTGCGATGTCACTAAGCGGCACGCTTCTGTGTAACGGAATTAGTTTGCATGGAGCCTGTGAAGGGAATTCATACAACCTTTCATGTCACCAGCAAGGCGCACCTGCAACTGAAATAGAACCATTCTTTCAAAGACTCTATAATGGGAGTTACATTCTTATTGTAGACCGCAGATGTTGTAGTCTTATGCCCGGGACTCCTTATCTAGTAACTACTACTGCGAAGGTCAAGTGCTGTGGACATTCTTTGTTCCCCAGCTCCTTTCCAGACAGGGAGGCAAGGGCATGGCCCGATTTGAAAATTACTTCTATTCGAATAGATACTTTAAGCAGAATGAAAACAGTCCTTCTTCAGACGCCTACCAGGCTCTCGTCATCAAAAGAAACGTATGATCTACAAGTCGCAAGGACGACTGCAGAGATACATACATTATTATCAACTAATTCCCCCGTACATTTCGCGGAAATCCTGAACGAAATCTTAAATATTTCTGATACCAATGGGATCTCAGGGGTATTTAAGACAGTATTTTCGATGGCATTAACACCATTCAAAGCCATACTGGGTATTTTTCCAGATTTCGTCCATTCGATTTTTGGCGGACTTCCCCTGATCCTGGGACTAATTGCAGGAATCCTATTCTTAGTCCTTATTTTTCGTTATGGCAACCCATGTCACAGACAAAACTCTTGCGACAAGGGAAGAAACAATCCTAGCCATTGGATACCGGGACCGGATATCAAAAATCCTGGGACTCTCCCGGCTTAGAGACCTGAACATGACTTGGTTTCTATCATTTCGACCAATGTGGCAAAGATGTGTTTTACCTGTATTGAGGTGTCTGCTATGCGGAGAAGAATGCATGTTAGACACCTGTCTGACGCTACAATCGGATGCGCCGATGGATGCAGAAACATTGTTGAGCCCGATAAAGGTTCATGCTTTGTGCTGCCCTCAAAGGCTACCAATCCTGATGACGGCATTCGTGGAAGCTTCACCTCTACGATTGATGGGTAGTGAAGTTCAAGATGAAAGCAGCATCGAACAGGTACGACCTTCTGTCAGTAATGCAAATCAGAATGTCAATGGAGACAATCATGCGCAAGAATGCATGATTACACCTATTTCCGAGTTAGTGGAACTTTCCCAGGAAGCTGTTGACAGTTTTTTCGAAAGCCTAAATGATATGATGTTCTCACCCGAACAGAAATAGAGACTTTTGAGCAAGCTCGCACACGGCGTTCCCTGAATTCGGCCTTCAACTTTGAAAATAAAGTCACATGAACATTTTCGCTCCAGTTCACGGACAGCAGTTTTTTCAGCAGCCCCAAATATTTTTGCATATTTTTCGGGACACAATCTTCTGCTTAAAGTAAGAACTATTCTTAGAGAACTAAGGTTTCTAAAATGTAGATAGCTTATAGACATTAGCTGCCCGCTAGCATGTTCATAAAGATATTTTATTCTGTGATGGAATGGTCTCGAAACTTTTTTCTGTCAGACACCATTTCATGTGTAATTCTCATATACCAAATAAGCAATAATGTATACAAATGCAATTACTTTGGCATTTTTCTACAGCTTGAGTGCATACCATATATATATGTCTGCAATTTTTTTCAGTATATTTGAAAATTTCAAAATGCATTTATGTATTTTGGGGTGGTAAGGTATACACACTACTCTATAGTATGTTGTACTATGTTATACTATGCCTAGATTAGTAAATATGTCCATAGTTAGCATGGAGTGGGTGTCATGTATTCCTATCGGTTCTGAATCGATTCCCCTATTCCTGACCCTATTCTAGTTAAACAAACCAACAAGTTAACTAGCAGTCAGCCCATGAGGCAGAAAACCCCCATGATGCAGATACCGTTATCTGACGCAGTCACACTACGGCACAGGAACGTGTTATCTGATTAGGTCATAACGCTTGCGATCTAATTAGACAAGCGATATTCCTCCAGCCCCAGATAAGGCATACGGAGTTCTCATAACAAATCAAACCTATGACAACCTGGGCAAAACCCTGCGGCCATTGTTTTGATTTCATCGAGAACTTTAGTAAAAGAATGTGCTAACGAGCAAGTCGTATGACATCCTTATTGACGTATCTATGTCCATCCTTACGTCAATCTCGGCACCTTAAAGGTATAAATATTACCGATCTTGCCCTATGCAAACACACGCGTGGTGACGAGACGGAGCAGCCATACTTGCCGAAGCCGAGAGCAGAGCAGACCCCGCTGGCAGCAGCCCCGCCTTCCTGACGCGCTGAGAGACGCGCTGCTTTCTCCTGCCGAGAATCCAGCCCCGGCGTTTCTGGGCAGCCCTCGCAGGCAGCCTGGAATATCGAGAGCAGAGAAAGAGATACCATTCCTCATTCATCCTAACTTCCAGGTACAGAACTGAATAACCCCTCACAGAGAATTCTTTAGTTATTCACTTGGCAAAAACAAACTTAACTTAAACTGTAACTTTCTATTCCCGCCCACGTATTAGACCTAGGTCAGGTACACGGGGTAGGCGTATTTAGAAACACCAGTTGAGTACGTTTAGTCAAATGTATATGTGTATGTAAATATATTTTAATCATTTTAAACATCATATGGCTTAGAAACCATATCAATGTTTTTACAGTATTACTTTATACTATTGCTTTTAATGTATGCACTTTATTTAGCTATAAGTATTGCAATAATATCGATCCATTTCTCTTGTATGAGAAAAGAGACTGATCAATAAATAACACCTTTTTATTGAACACGCCCGTCTCTTCCTTTTCTCTACATTCTGATGAGACTAAGAATGCACGTACTGACTGAGTAAAATAATTGCCTTTTGTTCACACGACTTTCGAGATTGACTCTTGATTAGGGGAGAGCAAAGTTGTCATGTCCTATGGTTGTCAGAAACTAAATCCCTTCTTGTCTAATCAGGGAAGTTAATTCTTCCTTGAACATTCGAGAAAGTTTCTAGCGAACTCTGAGCTATGCTGGCAAACCCAAAAATTAAGTCTAGTATCGACAGTAGTAGACCTAGTTAACGTCTGGCCTAGGCCTTTACTGCTGTAGGTATTATTCCAATGCGCAGAGCCTATTGGGAAGATAGGAACTACACTACACCCTCTCCTGCAAAAAAAGAAATTGAGATGGGGAGATGGGGTTCCCTGGCACACAATTGGCCTGAGGAGGGGGGCCACGTGGCCCCCCTCCAAAGAAAAACATAAAAAGTGGAAAAAAACTGGCCATGCCCTGGGTCCCCGGGGCTGAAATTGGCCTTGGGAGGGAGCCACGCGGCCCCCTTCCCATTTAAAAAAATATATTTTTAATAAATAGGGGTCAGGCCCTGGGGGATGGGGTCCCCAGGGGCCCAAAAATGGTAAAAGAAGGGGGGGCACATAGCCCCCTTCTAAAAAATACAATAAACAAAAAAAGCTGGTGTCTCGTCAGAGGACCCACCCCCTCCCTGCACCACTCTGCAAACGGGTCCCATGGTGCGTTGTAAGTTGGAGAATTAATTCCCCTTGAACACTGAGGGTTCCTGGGGGCAACTAGCCCACCAGGTACCTCCAGTAAGCGCCACAGAGCTGTGTTGCAGAGAGGTGTTCTGAGGACCTCAGGGCACCAGTGGACTTCATCCTCTGAGCAGCAGTGTGCTCGGAGCTACGTTTGTAGTGTGGTGTAAAAATGGCCATGGCCACAGACCACCTGTCTGCAACGCAGTATCACATAGTCACTGGAGGATGTCATCAGTGATGTCATTTGAGATGTCATCAGTGATGTCATCAGTGATATCACTGACCATGTCATGAATGATGTAATATGTGACGTCATCAGCAGTGCATTGCGGGGGTGCGAGTTATAGTTAGCTCAACTGACTATAACGGCTGAATTTCTCTGGTTTTATACGAGTGAAATGTCCAACTAACTATAACGTCCCTGAAACCTGTGGTTTTCTCAGTGAATATATATATAAATCTATCTATCTATCTATCTATCTATCTATCTATCTATCTATCTATCTATCTATCTATCTATCTATCTATCTATCTATCTATCTATCTATCTAAGGGCAACAATAACATAAACTTCTGGTTAAGATTCAGCTTAGGAATCTCCTGTGGGACATCGGAAAATAGGTGCCCTTTGTGCAAAAAGTCTCTGTGGTTCTTCCTAAGTGTATGGAAGACACTGACTGCCACCCCGGCCTAGGCAATGCTTTTGCTTATTCCCTCTCCAATGAACAAGATTCTCCCCTAGGCTACACAGTATCTTTATTCATTTAAATGTTTTGTAAGGCAGGTAATGCCTTCCTTATCTGTCAATTGGCAGGTTAGTAGCTATTTACATAGGAAGGGTGCCTTGGTCCCTGGTTCAAGCAAGACACATGTGCCCCCTGTCTCTTCCTTGGGTAATAAAATATAGCAATCATCCGACTGAATGGGCCTTTAATGTCTCTTGGCTCTGCTACCACTGCACTTGTTGCACCATTGATAGATATTGCTTGTTTGCAGTTTTTATATTTCAGAAACAGACTCCCGTTTTAGGGGCAAATTCTGAGGGTGGTATCATGAGGTGCCAGCCAGTTAGAATGTCCCCGCTGTGTCTGTGGGATTACTTGTAGAAGAAATGCCCAACCACAGTGACAGGAAATCTTAAATAGGTACTCAGGCTGCTGCTCGGGTGACCTAAATGAGGTTTTCTGCAAGCAAGAGTTTTGACAATCCATCCATGTAACTGTATATGTGCCTACCAGTTGTTTTTGCTCCTTTTATCAGGAATAGAACACAGCTCTATTTTAATTTGTTTGAGTATTTGTGGCAGCTATTGCAGGGAAACAGACAAATGGGCCTGATTATGATCTTGGCAGATTGGGTAGTCCTACACAAACGTGACGGATATTCCGTTTGCCGTATTGCAATTCCATTATCTACTATGGAACTTGTAATATGGTGGACTAGACATCCATATGTTTGTAACGGAGTATCCCATCTGCAAGATTGTAATCTGTCCCAAAGTCATTAAAGGAGAATTAGATTAAGCCAATTGAAATACGTACTTAACTCAGAGTGTGAGACTCTCATGCGCATTCAGCAATGAGGAGCATCTCCTTTTACAAATAGTTCACATTTGGAGCATGAACTTCAAAGAGCTAGAGGCCTTCTCGTACCTGCTCCTAATGCTTTGAATTATTTCCCCTCCACATTATAGCTGCCAGCTTAGCCCTAGATTTCTGAAAAAATTAAAAACCTGACTCACAAGAATATGGCGCACCCAGTGATGTAGCAAGGAGAGGGAGGGGGCACTTGTTGTGGGAGCAACAGCGCTACTGCTTTTTCCTGCAGCCACGTATGGCATCCATCATGGGAATTTCCAGCCTCTGCTCTCACATGCTGCAGTCGGGTTGGCAAACTCAGGGACCCCCACGGATGCCAGAACAACTATCTATGTCACTGGGAGCCGCTAGCGGTGGCGCAAAAAAAGCTGCCTAGCGCCAGCAGAATGCAGCACAAATTGAAAGAGCAAAAACCAAGAAAAAATTAATAATTTCTCCTCGTATTGCCATTCTAGGACCAGATATTGCCTGGCCTTAGCATTTGCCACTGTCCGAGCTTTGTAAATCTGGGGCTGTGTCAAAAGGAATTGGTGTTGCGGTAGAATGCCCCATTGCCAGCGCCTTTACTCAGCAGTCTCTGGTGCAAAGGAACATATTTACAAGGTGGCACTCCGATGGCAAAAGCGGCTTGTAAATATGCCTCTTAGGGCTAGATGTACCACCCTAAATTGCGGTTGCAAACGGGCAGTCGGCCCGTTTGCAACCTCAATTCAGGGCATGTATAAACCTCATTATGCGAATCGGTAAATGTTACTGATTCGCAAAATGAGGGTTATGACTCGGTATTAGGAAGAGGCGTGCCAAGGGCATCCCTTCCTAATAGCTAATAGCGACTTGCATTTGTATGCATGAATGGTCGCAAAACACTCACCCTTTTATGAATGGGTCAAAAAATATTTATAAGGGCAGGCAGTATGCTCTTAAAAAATGAAACTGAAAAGTTTATTTTTTCTTTTTTGTAAATGCAGCCAGTTTTCCTTTAAGGAAAATAGGCTGCACTTAAAAACATTGTTTTATTTAAAAGCAGTCACAGACTTGGTGGTCTGCTGACCCCAGCAGGCCAACATCCCTGTGAGTGCTAGCCATTCCAAATCTGGTCGCAAATTGCGCTTGCCTCAATATTAATGAGGAATGCAATTTGCAACCCCATTAGGAATCACAACCAGTGACTGAGACACTGTTGTACATCCCAATTTGCGAGTTACAAATTGCGAGTCGCAAATGGGGCGCAATTTGCGAGTCGCAAATTGCTGGGTTGTACATCTGGCCCTATATATCTTCAAAGGTAAAATAAGGTTGATATGTCTTGCCTCTATTTGAGTGGCCGATGTATTGCCTTTGAGTGGCCAAAAGAGATAAATGTTTATCCTCGGTACCCTGTGAATAGAGATTGTGAAAACGTTTGAATCCATGTGCTATGATTGGAAAGAATTCAATCTGAGTTAGTGAATCCTTGCACCCGTGGGCTATAATTTTTCAAAAAGTTATAGCATCTCCCATTTTGGATGCATTAATCTGATCATATCTTATATTTTGCCTCTTGAATGGCTAAAATGGATTTAGATTATATTGCTTTTATTAGTGATTTTTTTAGCTAATCAGCAATCTGAATATTGTCAAAAGGTAAGAGGCAGAGAAAGATGGTTATGGAAGAAAAAGACAACTGAAATTCAGTGAGAAGGAGCTGGAAGTACTCTCTGATGAATATGTTACATACATTGATGAGCTTTTCGGGAAAAATTCCTTTATAGTGCCGGACTCCCAGATGAAAAAAAAAATTGGAAAGAATTCATGACAAATTAACGCTGCAGGTGTAACTCAGCATTCGTCATCAAAATTAGGAAAATATGGTGTAATCTGAGATCAAGAACCAAAGAAAAAATCGTGAAATACCTGACAGAGGCACAGGTGGAGCCTCAGCTCAACTACCACCACAATCTATAGAGGACTTAATAGATTTCACCTTACATAATTGCACAGCATTGTGGGAACAGATTCCTGTAACTCAACACCACACTAGTCTACATCAATAATCTTTACCTTTAGAGTTCTAATTTAAATCCCAAAATATTTTGGAATTCATAAATATGCATCTTGTACTCCAGAGTAGTGTTTTGGTTTGATCTTACTGCTGCAATGGGGAAGATGTAGTACATATATTTAAGTATACCTAAACATAAGCATTATAACTGTTTTTTTAACAATAATATATAAGTTAATAAATGTTAAATAAATACTTGGAAGTTAATGTAGTTAGGATTTCGAATTTGAAAGAATATTTTTTTAAAGAAAAAACTCTTGGGCATGTTTATCATAGGTTTAACATCGCCCTGCGCCATGCAAGGCAATGCAGGGTGGCGCACAACCTACAATGAGATTCATTAAGCCAGCAAGGCCCTCCTGCTTGGCGTGGCATGGCTTGGTACATCTACTGTAACTCAAGGCGACGCAAGTTGCCGCCTTGCATTGTACTGCATGGTGAGGGCATTACATGGGTGGAGCGTGGGTGTTCCAATGCATCCACCCATGTATTCTAATGGATTTTCAGATTTACCAAGACTGGTAGACCTGGGAAAGCATCAAAATTGTATGCCTCCCCACTAAAGACACAATGAGGAGAAATATCTTTATTTTTCCTCGCTTTTCCTCTTTCTAAGTGTGCTCCGAGGATTGTTTTTGTGAAGGAAGTTACCTCTTCATGCACAAAAACAATGCTGCCTACAACGCAGGCACACTTGCACCATAGTGCAAGGGTGCCTGCATTGTGCTAGGCAGCACATTGTATGCCAGCACTAGGAAATGGCAGGAATGCCCCTTCAATGTTAAATACGGTGCATTCCTGCCTCTTCCCTATCAAACAGTGCTGCGAGGTGACTTGCTACGCTGCGAGATTTGTTGATAAATATGCCCTGCTGTTTCTTTTAAGATTGGCACATTATAAGAAATTTAATGCATGTGCCATCACACAGAGGGCAAGAGTCATGCCCAGAGGCATTTCAAGACATTCATTATACCATGGAGAAAGGCAACAAGACTCTGCACACTATGTCACCACCCAAATCTTCAAGACACTGACCAACAGTTTCCACACTCTTAGATTTACCTGAAGTACTGAGCTTATGTTCTGTTTTACTAAAGGAAAGTGTCTCACTCAGGCACAGACATCACCAATATATCTCACGCTTTGATAAATTCACTAGATCAGTTAACTCTCTTGCCCATGCTAAAGCCACTTTATAAAGACGCATGGTTAACATGCACATTGAGATGGGGCGCTATAGTGTGGATGTTGTACATGGCTTTCTGCAAACAACCGGTACCCCTGAAAACAACTGAAATAGCTGCTGCTGGTGAATTAGATGATGATGAACATGAAGAGACTTCAAATCTCTGTTACTGTAGGCATGAGTGTGCGGCAACTGCTAATATTGCAACCACAAAAAACGAAGTGTAGGGAGCGGGAGAATAAAGAATTTAAACATTTTGTGATAATTTTTAAATCCTATTTTTCCCTTTGTTACAATTTTTGTTACAAATTAAGAGGGCAATTAATATCAAGTTTATTAACACATAGAGGAGCATATTCTGAAGAACGTGTGATAACCATCGCAAAAGTTACTGAATGCAACTCTCAACATCGCAGTCTATCATGGGAAAATTACGCCGTGTTAACTAAGTATTCACAACACGGTGATACCATGCGATAGTCTTCAGATAACGCATCAAATGACTGCGTTAAAATCAACAACACACCACAAAAATGTGAAACACAAACGCAAAAAAACTTGCGATGAGACCAATCATGATACAAAAAAGCAGCGAAAACCAGTGGCAGGCCTGCAAATCCCACACATCTGGCGGGCAAATGCACAATAAAAGCTACAAAAACAACACACCAAAAACAATCCAAAGTGCGTAGCAACATGGATGCACCCTGACCGAACCCCACAAGCCCCACAGACCACCAAAAAGGAATAACAGGGTCGGGGAAGGCCAAGGAGAAGAGGGAGAGGAAGACAGGGTGCAGTCCGCAGGAAAACCAGATCAGCATCACGGAGGTGACAGAACACTATCATAAACTGACCTACAATTAGACTTCCGTGAATGCAATTGGAGTGTTTAGGAGGCCAATGGAGGAGGCCAAGGGGCACTGGCATGATGTGAAAATCTAAACCAGGCACAAAGCCACTGCGAACAGGAAGGCAGCAACAGCAACAGGAGGTGGGAGTTCTGCGCAACAGGAGGAGCTGGAGGAAACCAAGGCCACAGTCATCAGTGTGGAGACGGTGCAAGGAGTCGGGATTCTGGACACAGCTCGGGTGGGCCTCACACCACACCAACAGGGTGAGTGACGATCAGGGACTGGGGGGACAGGGGGAGATGGGCATAATGGCACACTGCACAACCACAATAACCCTGTATCATGTCCCTGATCCCCGTGGCACACTGCAGCACACACACATAGCAATAACAGCACATCCACATTGACGGTAATGTGGTACAATGCACAAACCCAACACTGCAGAACAGAGGACACAACTGGGTCCGCACACACCCAGAAACAGGCCTACTACATCTGACAGAGCCGGAAACTGTGAAATGGAAATGTACGCGTACAACCTCACATGCGTCATGTAGTCCAAATGTCTACTGTCCCGCTTCTAAATCCTGCACCTCCAAAACAGTCTAAATGTACATTGTCATACAGTCTGCATGTAAACAAGAACAATGCGCCACCATACATGACAACACAATTTCAACATGCATCTCCCTTTCACATTGCAGAGGGACACACAACAACTCCAGCAGAGCAGAGAAGACTGGGTGGTCTTCTCTGCTCTGCTGATGCCTGAGAGGACTACCACACCTTTGACACCAACACCCTACAACATTCAATGGACATCCCACGCAACCCACCGCCAGGACCAGGGCTGCCAAGCTACATACTGAAGAACACAGCCCCTGCAACAGACCACACAGCAGGAAGCACCAGCTAGCACGGCTGACTCCCAACACTTCACCGACCCACACATGGCATCCCAAGGCCAGGTATCAGAACGCCAAAAGGAGGTGGCCGAACAGTTGCGGGTGGGGTCCGAACCCATGAGAGGCAAACTAGATCACAGACGTGGGTGTCTAATGCCCTTCAGGGACCACCTACACCCCACAAAGGAGACCCACACTGCCACAGAGCCTAATGCAGATGCACATTCCCAGTAAAGAACCAAGCCCAGGGGCACGCAAATTTAAGTCACACACCCATGTTGACTCTGTTTACGCCGGGCCAGCCCACTCCGCTCTTGCTTACGGGGGGACATAACAAGCTACATTTCTGCATTCTCCCCCACTGGCCGGAGTGACATGGTTGCGTCCACAGTCCACTACACTCCAATCACCAGTGGTGTGTGTTGACATGGATATGTGTGTGATCTGCATACTGCAGTCTGGCCCTCACATCCACGCCACACTTGGCATTGTGTACATTCTTATTAATGGGTCACTTGCCTCCTTCGCACATGCCTGGCTCCCACCTCTTCCCACATTCTGCTATTGTGTGGCTGTTGTGCCATGCCATTGATGGCTGATGTACATGGCTTGCCCAGGTTCCGACAGTAAGTTGTGCTGTCGTTTCTGATGGGTGGGCATGCTGTTGGGCATGTTGTATGTGAGCTTGTGACGTGTGAATTTCCAGTGTTGTGAGTTGCATGATTGTGGAGTTGAGGTGTCTGTTTGTTCATTTGGTATTTGCCAACTAGCAGTGCATTTCCGTGGTGCCATCCTGGTAGCGCAGGTTTATGATGGACTGTCGGAAGGTGTAGTAATCATGCACACTGCCTGGGTGGCTGGCGACAACATTGGTGGAGATTCCCCAGTGGTCCAATATTGCCTGGACATTGGTGGGATATTGCGCTTTCTGTTGCGCTTATTGTGTGCAGTGTCAGCAGGGGGCACAAGTAAGACATTTGTGCAGTCAATTGCCCCCTAACATGTGCGGGAAGCCAGCTGTGGCGTAGATGCCTTGCTTGGTCTCTGGCTGTTCCTGCGCGGTATGGGGGAAGTATACATAGTGGGGTACCAAGATGATGGTGTCATCCATGACTGTTATGAGGGGCTTGGATTGGGCTGGCTGTGTGACTCCTCCATCTCATGTGGTTGTTGGTTGCAGGGTACCAGCGGCCAAAACGTGCAGCACGGCCAGCAGCTTTGTCTGAGGTGGGATGTTGGTTGTCCGCTATGTTGGTACAGTCTGCCTGTGGACAAAGGTGGTCAGGATGCGGAGGATGGTTGTCCCTTTGAGCATGTAGTGGGAAATGACATTCTCTGGTGTTAGTTCTTTGAGGTTGGTGCATTTTCTGAGGGTCTCTGTCTTTGTCTGCACTGCCTCAGTGTTGGTCTTGAGGGGGGGACCTGGGTGTGGTGGAGGTGGGTGTTGTGGCCCTGTTGGGGCTCCGCGCTGCATGATCGTTGGCTCCATGGCATCTGTTGCCCTTCAGGTGTGGCTATGGGCTGGGCTCCTTTTTGTGGTGCAGGTTGTCGTCCGACTTTACACCAGGTCAGAGCAGGTGTTAATTTCCTGCTGCTAACGCGCCTTATTGCATGTTTTGAAGTCTTATCGCCTATCTGGCTGGTCGTTGAGAATGTTGCGGAGTGGGGTTGTCCCGGCTTTTGGCACAGGAATGCCTACTCTGTGTCTCATTAGCGATAGTTGCAGGGCTCATCTGTGGCGATGTTTTTTGCAGCTGCTATCGCAGGTAAACTGGTGATATGGGATATTAACACCAGCTTGTGAATGGGGCGATACATTTATTGCCACTTTGGCTGTGATAAAGTGCCGTTAACTCGGTGATAAGTCCTTGAGAATATGCCCCTGATTTTGTTAAAAAAATGCATAGTAATACAAATCAAAAGCCAGAAATAAAAAAATGGTGTCTTCTTCCTCTGTGAAAGGACCTGATGCACACCGAGGCTGTTTATATACGCTGCATCTGAATAACCTTCTAATTCTATTTGATGCTAAATTGCACATGGGAAATCATCATTTTTGCAACTAATACATACACACAAACAACGAATTGCTATCAAGAAAAGCCTGATAACAATTCCTTATGGAATGACAAAATTAACGTTTCTGTATTTTGTTGGTTCGCTGAAATTAACAACTAAATGCACAAAGGCTGTTTTGGGGGTTGGTAACCGTTTTTTTCACATATTACCAAATCGCGAAACCTTCGTACATCTGGCTCCTACTCTTTGATTGCGCTTTAACCTTGAACAGAAACGGTAGGGGCCCAACTTTGTGTGTTTCTCATTCCACGCACACAACTCTATGAATCCTCAAGTGCCTGCTACGTTTCTATTAACTGGAAAAATATTCATGTTGTTTCCTTCTGAATTTTAATTATTGTTATGATGCAACATTGTGTAGGTCCCTTATCTCGCAGGACATACCATAACAGTTGCAAGCATATATCTCCTCCCTTTATAATTGTACTTCTAAACCAGTACATTTAATGACTCACCACACTCAAAGATCTATGTAAAGCCAATTTAATATCTAACAGATAATTGTTGAATCTAAATTACCTAAATATCTTGGGGTGCCAGTGTGCTTCATAATAACATGAAATATATGGGATAAAGTACCTCTTGCTGTATAGTAACACGGTTCAACCATTGCCGTTCCCTCAAACCACTTAAATCCTTGATATCTTGCTTTTTCAGGGTCATTGCAAACAAGAAGAATATAAGAAGAATCTGTGTTATGTAATTTAAAACTCCAAAAAGCAGTTAGGATTTGTTTTGCAAAAAGATATTAGATTCAGTATAATGTCAGTGAGGTGACAAATATGCTGTACTTCAGGTCATTTAGAACCATGCAGAATCCGATTTATACCATGGAAAACATATACACGTTGCCATAAATATCTGCCTTCTCTTGATCTTTTCCTTTTAGAAAAAAATATCAGAAGAATGAAAAACCAGGTATTGTTTTCCTTGTTTAAAATGCAGCTGTGATTATGTTCCATGTCCTGCCCTTTACCTAGGCTGCAGACTCTGGCCGCAGGCACTGTGATATCAAAAGTCTGTAAGACTGTAGGAAATCGACCTTTTCTCCATGGTCATCCTTGATTTTTTGCTCTCTGCTGGACCCTATATTTTTGCTGGTTTTAGAACTCCATTCACACCTCCTAATCAGTAGAACAGCGCATGTGCTCCTCCTTCAAACATAGTTAAACTGGCCAATTTCTCATTAGTATATTTTACTTGCCATTATATCCCTAGTATATGCTGTATAAATTGTAAGTACGGCCTGGAAGTTATTTGCCACTAGTGGATTGCAGCACCTATTGTATTGTGCAATCCACTATAGTGGCTGTGGAAACATGACTTCAGGCGTAGCAGGTGAAGCCTTATTATTGCAGGGTAAGCATACACTGTGGCCTGTGAAAATAAACCCAGTTTGGCATGTAAAGACTTCGCTTTTAAATATTAAGTCACCCCTATTTAAACCTTTAATCCCACAAGATAGGGTGCATTGCAGGACATGTAGAAAGTACATTTTACCCTGTACCTACAGTGACAAAGCTTCTAAAGCTATTTTCACTATGGCAAGCCTAGCTGCACTATGTAGAAAACCTTGAAAACCTTTTCAGCTTGAAATACTAATACTATATCTCAGGAAAGGGACCAGCATTAAGAGTAATCAACCAACTGTTTTTTACAGTTACTAACTCCCAATTAAATGATGAAGTCAGATTTTTAATAGATATTAAAGAAAAGTAACTTAAAACAATGTAATTACATCTCTGCCAGCTCTCAACCTTTACTCAGCCTTGATAGGTAAAAAAAAAAGGTGTGAGATGCCTCCTAAGATCAAACAATAGGCTGACCTGACTGGGCAAAGAGGACTCCTCAGAACAGAATATGCAGGATGGGGGCTCAGCACACTGTTAAGAACTATTTGACAGGTTTGGTACGCCACATGTAACACTTGGGTTTTCATGATTCCAAGTGTTACATGTGGCGTACCAAACCTGTGACTGTGTTGGAAAGGCAGGCACAGAAAGGCTGAATCTGCCATCGTAATTCCTTGGCCAGAAAGAGCCGGGCGAGGGATTGCTGAAGGCTTTCCAAATGACAGACTGGCTCTATGAGCCCATTGGAGGCCATTCAGAAAACCGAATTCGATTCCCTTCCGACCGACCCCATCAAAATGGGTCAGTCAGAAAAGAATCCGACTAACCATTTATGATGCAGCTGAAGAGCTCCAACCGAGGGTCAGAGCCATTTCAGCCTGCTTTGTAATCGTGCCCTAAGTCGTAAAGTAGAAATCCTGAACAGACAGAGGTGCATAGAGGAGACATCTGCAACCACTAATTTTGTATTTCTTCCAATCTCATTTTTTTCGTGCCAAAACCAGCCCTTAGCGTGGCCTCATCTAATGGCTATTGGACTTTGAGAGGACATCAAACACAGTCTGCAATCTTGCCTCACTGGAGGATTTTTTATCGCAATAATTCAAATTTAACCTTAAATGACAAGAATGAGAGATACACCACACAATATACTTATATTTACACAAATATATATTTTGTGAACTTCTTGTCAAAAATTTATATGGCTGCTATATAATCAAGTTTATAACAACAAACATTGAAAAGGACTTTTTAGACAAACCAGATAAACGGACTTCAGGTCTTTAGTCACTCCCCCTAGTTAAAATAATTGTGAAGGCATCATAGGGAGGTAGTTGAACAATATTGTAAATCATTTTGCACATGTTTGTCAGTTATGTCACTAATGTTTTTTGGTTTGTCTAAAAAGTCCTTTTTCCTTCCTTTTTTGCCAGGTGTGCCTACTGGCACCCATCCCGCCATGGCCATCCGATTTATTAACTCATGTCATGCTTTCACCGGCTTTCCTGCTGCTCCTAGTTCTCACTCTAGCTTTGCCCACTGCACCCTACCACTCTTAATTAGTCGCAGCTCAGTGCTGATGCTTGGCTGATGCACACAGCAGGTGCCACACTGGTATGTCAAAGGCAAGCCTGCCTGAGCCTGTTTGCACCCAGTGCCTAATTCCTGGTACCCACTGAAAGGTAGATGACTAGCCATCATCTTCAAAGAAAGGATACACTCTTCAGTTACCTCCAGTAGTAACCATCTAGAACACCAGGCCTCCTGGCTCATGTTCCGACTCTGGCTATTCCATCTCACACTTAATTGCTCCCATGGTGCTGAGCTCCAGCTCCCAGACCCTCCTCAGTGGCCTCAATTACCGCCAGGAGAACCTCACCAGCAACATCTTGGTAGACCTGACCAACGAATGAAAGACCCTACCCACACCACCAGACATCTGCTTGACCCCATCTTCACTAACTTCAATGACATCTTGGTGAACAAGCTATTGTCTGGACTGACCACACAGTCATACACTAGCGCTGACCAAAACATGCAAAAATCACCCAAAGAAAATGGAACAAGGAAGAAAAATGGACCACAGAGCTCCAAGTCCACTGATCACTACACCATCATGATCTCTTGAAATCCATCAATATTTCAACACCTTGATCATCTCTGTCTCTGACACCGTAGCTCCGCTCAAAACCACTAACGCTATCTAATCCAGGACGAAGCAAGCTGGGCCATATAAGAACCAGGGCTCACCAAACATCACTGAAAGCAACTTGAACATAGATGGAGAGAGACCCACAGTGAAACATAAAAAAGCAAATACAAATCAGCCCAAGGTTCTGCCACCAGCAAAACAAATCCACCAAGCACTCAGTACTGACTGAATACATTAAAAACAGGACAAACACATTTTTGCCATCATAAAGGATTTCACCAACAGGTCTAGAACCATCACCCAGCTCTCCCACTATTTTAGTTCCAGCAACATCTACACCAAATTGAAACCCAAGCTGGACCCGTCTACTATTTCAGTCTATCTGCCCGATGAGACAATCTCCCTGGATGCCATCATGACCTACTGGCCCATAATCACACTGGCAGAAACTACAGCAACTATGCAATCCATTCACTCTGGGGCTCCATCAGATCCCTGCCCACATTTCATCTTCACCAAAGGAATGAGCCCAATCTGCACAGCCTTGACTCTGGTACGCAACTACTCCATTAGCATTACTACCTTCCTGGATGCCAGTAAGCAAGCCACCATCCATCGTCTCCTGACGAAACACTCAGCAGACCCTAAGATGCGGGACCACTACCGAATAATCTTTTTGAAAGGTCCTGGAGAAAGTGATTAACAAATGACTGTATTCCTTTTTTAACAACAACCTCCCCAACCCAATCCAATCTGGGTTCATGCCTAAGCACAGCACCGAGACCACCCACATGGCCATCAAAGATGACATCTGACTGATCATGAATAGAGGAGACACAGCAGCTCTTATCCTACTCGATATTTTTGCCATCGTCAACACTGTCCCTTATCCCATCCTCATTCAATGCCTTCACAAGGACAGCATACAAGTGTGAAAAAGTGCTCTCTTTTTGCATGCTTGCCCCACTTTTTGCTGAACTACTGATGTACATTGACTGAGTGTGCCCAGGGCTCCTGTCAAACAGGTACCCAGGGCCTATGTTCTTTCCCTAAAACTGCTTTGAAGACCAAACCCAATTGGCACTTTCGAGACATAGGTCAAACTCTGGTAAATGGGGCACTGTTACCAGGGTAGGCTTGTAAGGGCTGCAGCACGTATTGTACCACCCTTAGAGGCCATGTACACTGCCTTTGCAGGCTGCTTTTGCAGGCTACGTGTTTTGGTGAAGAACAAAGTAAAGAGTTTACATGGCACACATCCCTGTGTGCCATGCCTACAACTCACTGTTCTACATTAATAAGCCACACCTCTAGCTGGGTGCATTATACCAGTGGTGAGGGTACAGGTGCATGAGCCCTGTACCCCTACAGTGTCTAAGCTAATTCTTAGACATTGTAAGTGCAGTAATGCCATTAAGAGTATATGGTGCTGGGAGTTTGTCATTACAAACCATAATGGCTTTACTGACAACTGGGAAGTTTGGTATAAAACTTCTCAGCACATTAAACCCACACTGATGGCAGTATGGGATTTACTAAAAAAAGGCCACCTGAAAAATGGCCTAACACTAGTGTCCAGGCTGAGTGGCTGCTCCCCAGCTGCCACCACCAGACATGTTTCTGAACCCTTGGGTCTAGAGCCTGCTGCTTTCGGGGGGCTGAAACAATGCACATCCTGGGATGAGTTGCTGCCTTTGTGAGCTTCCCCAGGCCTTTTGCTGCTTCCAGCAACTGGTCACTACCGGTTCTGACCCCCACTTTGGGAAGGAGAATCGGCGTGAAAGCCAAGTGAGGAAGGGAGGAGTGCCTACCACTGCCAACCCCACCCCTCAGGTGGGGGAGGCGGGGTGAAGCACAACTCTCAGTCCCTGCCATCTTGCCGGTGGGGGGACCGAGCCAACCCGAGTGAGGCATATGCCACCCTCCCAATGGAGGGTGGCATAATACGGGGTGTACCTACCCCAAGGAAGGGACCCATTAGTCCCAACTTTTTACTTACCTGTAACACCCCTAAATCTAGTATTTTGGGGCACCCTTGAACCTTGCCTCCTGAGACAAGCAACAACCAAGAAAAAAAGAAGAAGAAGGACCAAACAGCCGTGCCTAAGGTAAGAAGATGAGAATGCTCACTGACTTGGCCACAGCCCTACCGGCCAGTCCCCACCTCGAACCTGCAGAAGCATAACTCCGGTGTGTCCTGCAACCAGAAACCTCAAGAACCCAGAGGACATGACCCACATTCCACATGAACACTGGATTTGTTCACCCACAGACTCCAGCTCTGGCAGAATCCTCGAGTCTGCACCACTCTGCACCCGTCACCCATGGCCTGAGTTCTAGTGACCCAACACCACGGGGAGGTATCCCTGGTGATCCTGAGCCCAGATCCAGTGATCCCTGACCTGCCTAAAGCCTCCAGCCAACACCTGCAGCCTCAATCTGGAGGGTCCCGCCAACTTCGACCAGGAGCTGGTAAGAAGATCCAACTCTGAAAGACACCTCTGCCCCTGACAACCCACGGCCTTAGTTCGCCCAACCCAACCCAGCATCCCAACTTACCTCTCCAAATGGTGGTTGCTCCCCGAAGACCTTCGCCCCCAAGCCTGCAGTATGTTTGCAAACAGGAGAATCCCCATATAAGTAACGGGCACTCGATGTCAAAACAGCACCCTGCACCCGGCCGCCCTAGTGCCGCTGAGGGTGTACCTTTGGTGCTAACTTGAACCCCCGTTTGCCCTGAGCTAAAGTCCAGGAGCTTTGCTCCCACAACCTTGTGGCCTGCGCTTGAGAAGCCACAAACCAGAGGCCCCCTATCCTCCAATGGATAACATTGGGCCTCAGCAGTTTGCACCCGGCTGCCCTAGTGCTGCTGAGGGTGCTTTGAGAGTGCATCCTTTCAAAGCACCCTCAAAGACCCTGGGAGACCCCTGAGTCTAACCCCATAAAAGCAACTCCCCCAACAAAGTACTTACCTGTTAACCGATAAATCTATTTCCTCCCATAGGATAACATTGACTGTTTTCTATGAAAACGTTTCTAGGTGTGGAGTTGGAAAATCTATAAAAGTCTATACAACTGTGTACAAATAACCAAAACACATTACTTACCTTTTTACAGGAAATGTCCCAGTCCAGTATCCAGGTATACTACACAGTATAAGAAAAGTAGCCTGCAAAGTAATATTTATGACCTGCTGTTGAAAAGTCATTATAAATTGTATGTACAATATTTCAAGGTATTGCATTTCCAGTAATTCTACTGTCACCAAACCAAAGTATATATTCAACTGCAATTCAAACTGTATTGTTACTGCAACGTATAAATAACTTACCTGTGCCAGACTTGCTTGGTTCTAAGAAGTAAATATAACTGAATAATATTTTTATACAAAGCAAATTGGTCTGTGTTTAGTCTTTGACTGTGTGCAATCATTTGCTGATTTAGTGTGTGCAACAAATGCTTAACACTACCCTCTGATAAAGCCTTACTACTCGCCCACACTACCACAAATAGAGAGTATGGTGCTATCTACTTTTACTTCTGCCTACCTTTGGGGTTCCACTGGACTCTGTGCACACTATACCTCATTTTTGTATAGTATATACAGAGCCAGCTTCCTCCAACAAGGGCTCGCCATTGGTTGGATCTGGTCTTTCCTTGCTGCAAATACTCAGTCAGTCAGCGCTGCATCCTACATCTCAGCTGCCACCAAACTAATCTGCAATATACCACAAGGATCATCACACAGCCCCATGCTGTTCAATTCATACATTGCACTGCTCACTAACATCATCCCATCCAATTAAATCAACATAATTTCCTAAACCAACAACACCAGGCTCATCCTGTCACTTTCTTTCAAAACATCTAACATCAGGACTACTTTCACCTCATGCATGTCCGGAGTCTACAGCTGAATCAAACCAACCACCGAAACTCAGCACAAACAAAACAGAAGTGGAATTCTTCAGCTAGACCACTTCCCTCTGGAACTCTAGCTGAACCCAGATTGTAGCGAACCCAGAACACAGCCAAACTGTGATACAAACTACATTGCTGTATATTACCCTTAGTAAACACAGCCATTAGCAAATCACATGCTGAATTATCATCTGCATGTACCTCAGTATACTGCAAACTTACTGTGGTATACCACAGCACAATATCTAACTATGTTGTTTTCAGACTTATAATTTTAGCACTACTTACACTTTTCAGACATACTAACAAAAATTAAAATTTAAACCTCATAATGTATATTCCTGACACATTAAATCTGCATCCGTTCAAACACTTTCATAATAAATCTGTTTCGATTACCACACTCCACTCTACACCACTCCACTCTATGCCACTCCACTCTACACAGATCCACTTTATTCTTTTACAGGCTACACCACTCCACTCTACATCACTCCACTACATTCTACTCCAGACTGTGCTTATCAACTGTACACTACTCTACTCTAATCCAATGTATACCTTTCCACTCCTCTCTATGCCACACCACTCCACTCCATACCACTTCAATGTAAGCTATTACACTCTCCGTAACTCCATTCTAAGACACTCCTCTGTGTGCCCCTCAACTGTACGCTACTCCATTGTATGCTTTTGTACACAATTCAACTCTACAACACTCCACTCTATGCTTTTCTACTCTATGCAACTCCACTGTACGCCACTTCAGGGTACACCACCAAGTATTCAAGTGTATGCCACCCCACTCTACTCCACTTCACTTTACGATGATCCACTGTATGCTATTAAACTGTACACCACTCCATTCTTTGCCACTCCACTCTACACCATTCCACTATAAATCTTCACAGTCAATGCTACTACACTCTATGCTATTCTACTGTAAATCCCTCTACTCTACACCACTCTACTCCATGCTACTCCACTATACACCACTCCATCCTACATCATTACACAGCATGCTAGTAAACTTAAAGTTATACTCTATATCACTTCACAATATGCCACGCCTCTCTACGCCACTATTCTCCACGCCACTACACTATGCTATTCCACTGTTTCCCACAATACTCTACAACACTCCGCAGTACTTTATTCACTCTATGCCACTCCACTGTACTCCACTGCACTATATGCTGTTCCACTCTACGCTCCTCCACTCTGAGCCACCCGGCTTTGTCCTATTCCACTCTATGCCACTCCATTGTATGCCACTTTACTACCCACCATTCCACTGTATGCCACTGCAATCTGTAGTATGCCACTGTATGCTACTAAACTCTACCACACTCCATTCTACGCTACGCCACGCTTCATCACTTCATTGTATCCTACTACATTGTACACTACTCTACTCTGCACAACTAAACTCAACGTCACACCACTGTGCCCCACTCCACTGTATGCCACTCTACTTTAAACTATTTAACTGCACACAACTACACTTTATGCCACTCAACTCTACGTTATTCAACTGTTTGCCACTCCACTCTACCAAACTCCACTGTTCACCACTCACTGTACACTATTCCACTGTACGGCATTCCTCTATGCCCCACTCTACTGTATGCCACCCCACTGTATTACACTCCACTATATGTTATTGCAATCAATGCCACTCCAGTGTTTGCCACTAGAGGTTGTGCCATTTCTCTGTATGCCACTCCACTCTACACCACTGCACTATACACTATTCAACTGTACAGCACTGCACTGTAAACTATTCCACTCTAGGCTATTCTACTGTATGCAACTACACTGTACCCCATTCCTCTGTAAGTCACTTCACTGTACACCACTGCACTCTAGGCAATTCCACTGTATGCTATTCCAATCTATGGCACTCTAGTGTAAGGCACTCTACAGTATGCCACCCACTGTATGCTAGTCCACCGTATGCTATTCCACTGTATGTCACTCCACTCTGCGGCACACTTCTGCACTCCACTTCACTACCTCACTTCACTCTACACCACTGCACTCTATGCCATTCCACTCTATGCCACTCCACTCTACTCTATACCACTATACACCTCGCCACTCACTGCCATTCCACTGTACGCTAATTCACTGTATGCCACCTCAGTCTACGACACTCCACTGCACCCTACTACAGTCTACGGCAATCTACTCTGCTCTTCCACTGTAAACAACTCAGCTCCACGCTGCTCCACTCTATGCTATCTCACTCTACACTACACCACTGTGTGCCACTCCACCGTATGCTACTACAGTGTACGCCAATGCCACTCGACTACACGTTACTGCTCTGTACGCTATTATATCCTAAGGCAGTGCACTGTACGCAGCTCCAATCTCTGCTATGCCACTGTATGCCACTCCACTCTATACCACTCACCCTCCACATAATTTGATTTTATGACACAACTGTATGCTAATCCACAGTACCCCACTCCACTGTATGCATTCCACTCTACTCCACTTCAACGTACGCCAGTCCAGACAATGCCACTCCACTATAAGCAACTCCACTGTACCAGGCCCAGACTGGGAACCCAAAGCAGCCCTGGCAATTTTGTCGGACCAGCTCCCAAGCGGGGGGGAGAGGGGGTGGGGGGATGGTGGGGGCAAGTGTAAAGCACTGCTGATTTTGTTACTAGGGGCTGATATTGCAACACTGCTGCAAAACTGGCCTTGACCACTACAAAGCCGCCCCCCACCCTTCCATTCTACCAGGGAAACACTGGATGCCCGCTATGGCCAATCCGGCCCTGCACTGTACTCTTCTTCACTATACGCCACTACACTGTATGCTATTCCATTGGGTGCCATTCTACTCTATGATACTCTACTTTACACTGTCCCACTGTATTCCCCTCCACTGTGTGCCACTACACTCAACGACGTTGTATGCCACTACACTCTTCAACACTATATTCCTCTCCACTGTACACACTGTACACCACACTCTACCTCACCACACTATACAACACTTTCTCTACTCTATACCACTGCACTGTACTCCACTATTTGACAGTTCCACACACTCTACAACATGGCATACCACTCCACTGTACGACACACCACTCCACTCTATAACACTTTACTCTACTGTGTACTACACCACTAAAGTGTACTACACTCCACAGCACTGGAGAATATGAGGCACCACTCTACTATATAATACTTTAGTTCACTCTAAGCTTTGCCACTCTACTACACTGTATGACATTTTAGCCCATTATACCACTGTACTTAACTATAATGTACTCTGCTCCACTCTACAACACTCAACTTTACAGCATAAATCTGCCCCAACACCACCCTACTACACTCTATGCCACTGCCAGACACTATAGTACACTGTATGCCCCTGCACTGCACTGTACATCACTCTTCTCCACTCTATGCCATTCTACAACACTTTACTCAACTCTATGCCACTTAATATCACTCCTCTCCATGACACTCGACTCCCAGACACTACAGTTGAAGATACTCCGCTGAACGACACTCAACTGTAATGTACAACATGCCACTCCACTGTACAACACACTACTCCACTCCACTATAGGACACACAACGCCAGTCTATTTTATAACACTTTACTCCACTATATGCATCGCCACTCCCCTCCACTGTATTCTACCCCAGAACACTAGACTTTATGACACTACGCTGTACCACACTGTCCTTTACTATACTCTATACTCTATGACACTGCACTTAACAACACTCAATTTAATGACTCTTGACACTTAGGGCTAGATGTAGGTCGGTCGGTAACGGCCGAAAATCCGTGTTTTCGGCCGTTACCGGTATATGGGTGACAGGTATGTAGGGGGCATTATTTTATGACCGATTCGGTAATTTTACCGATTCGGTAAAATAAAAATTCGGTATATTTACCGATTCTGAGGCACCAAGATGTAGGTGGGACTCTTCAGAGTCCCAGAGGCCTTACAGAATCGGTATTTTACCATCAAATCCAATTTGATGGTAAAATACCGATTCTGGTGTGCATGCACATGTGTGCATGCACACCTATGCCATGTGACAGGCAGACCTGCCCTTAGGGCATGTATGCCTGCCACATGGCACCCAAGCCTGTTTTGGGGGTGCCAGAGGGTGTCAAAGTGACACCCCCTGCACCCTTGTGCAAATCAGTATTTACCGATTCGGTAAATACCGAATCGGTAATGCCCATTCATTCCTATGGGCTTCAAAGCCCATAAGAATGAATGGGCATTACCGATGAATGAATGAATGGGCATTACCGTAAACTGGAGCGAAATCCAGTCATGTGGTTGTCAGTGTACTTCTGTATCTGTATTTACTACTCCTGACATATACCAGAGCAATATGGTTTCAAGGGGAGGTGCTATAAGGGGGAAGGCTGGGAGGATTCTCTATTGCCACACTAACTTTTCCAAGCTGCCGGAAGGGTGAATGAGTAACAGGTGTTTATATTTTGCTTCCTAGAGACCGTCCTGTTCACCATTGATAATGACAACAACTGCAGAATCGGTCTGCCTCCCCTTTCAAGTGAGGATGATTACCATAAGCGAGCCAAGCTCCTGGGGAAGCTGGAGAATTCCAGCCATGTCTTCTTCAATTCAAAAGGTCAGATGTTTGTTGTGCGGGGAGATGAGCTCTTCAAGGGACCATCACCTTTCATGCCATGGAGCGACTGGTTTTCTCAGGCCAAATGTGTCGGCAAAGGTGGGTGGGACCAGTGTAAGTTCCTCTATTTCAGTCCCACTGGTAAACTCTTTGCGGTGACCAAAGCCGGTGCCTGGTACACGGGGCCTGAGCCTGAACACGCAGAAGTGCCCTGGATCTTTCGCCAGGCAGCTAAGATTGGTGGCAGCGGATGGCAACTGTTTGATGCGCTGTGCTATGACCCAGATGGCAGCATGTGGGGTGTTTATGATGGATCACTTCGAAGAAATCAACCCCTGTCTACCACGGACGGCAACTGGGTGGCACAGAGCATCGTCGTTGGAGCCAGTGGTTGGGATCAGATAAGCTACTTCATGGGATTCAGCTCTGATGGGAATCTGTGGTGTGTTTCTCGTAATGATGGGGTCATATACTCAGCACGACCACCCACCAACAAGGATGAGCCCTGGTTGACAAGAGCGAGAAAATTGGGTTGCGACTACCACAAATATAAATGTTTGGCGTTTGCAGATGATAAAACCATCAAGAAGGTGCTGAGTGTCGAATTCTTGACAGACCTCGGGATGGTCCTGGAGATGCAGCCGGAGGTGGTGACCGAGAAGGTCTATGACAACAAGAGCAGCACGACCCCCCTTAAGGCAACCTTTGAGCAAGTATCACACCTTCTTATTTTGCTGATTTAATGAATGTGCTTATAGATCATACTAGATCCAGCTCTGATACCCATAGCTTCACCACTTACATACATGTCTTGTCCACGAGAAGCATAATTTACAAAGAAGTCGATACAATGCATGCCATTACAACGTGGTCATTATAACAACTGCGCTGTTACATCACATACTATTACAATGCAAGCTGTTACAATGCAGAAGCTGATGGATTTTAAATCCAACTCCTTCCCTACTGTTGCACAACTGGAGTTGGAATAGTAAATTATACTATTCCAAACTCCAGCGCCCCCCTACAGCAAGTTGTTGTAATGACTTGCGTTGTAATGCTATGCGTCGTAACAACCCAGTCGCTGTAATGACCACGTTGTAATGGCATGTGTTGTAAATGTGTGCATTGTAATGTGTCCTATTCCTTGTCCTTCAACCATGCAAACCCTTTGTGTGGCCAGCCGAGAACATTTCCACAGTGCAACAGCCATAACGCTACCACATGCGTTATTCGATAAGGTAGCTCAATGGATCAATGCATCTGCTGCACTTCTGCTTCACAACCTGTAGGTCAGTTTCTAAGGCTTACTCTTCTCAGCAGTCTTCAGTGGCTACTCAGTTGAGTACCACTGAGCTTGGTAAACGTCACCATCTGTTATCCAGAGCTAAAATACGCTTGTAAGGTTTAGGCGATATATAGATGATCAATTATTGTTATAATAACTAATGCTTACACCACTTGTCACATTCCATTCTCCAATAAAGTTGGGCCTGAAGAAGAAAATAAATATAGTTGTAGCTATATTTCCAAGATACACAGGGTCATATTTAAAAAAAAACGGGTGGAGTGCGGTGTTACTCCAAAATTGGTAAGGGCGCACTCCAACAGTTTTAAAATGCTGGGATGTGCTGTATTTACAAAAAATACAGTGCACCCCTGCATTTTCCCTGATGCTGGCGCTAAAAAAACTGCCTAGCGTTAAGGGGCTTAACGCCACCTTGTAAATACGTCAAAGGACCTAATGCCACCAGAACGTCGCAAAAAGTGACGTTCTGGTGGCATTTACTCCTTGTAAATATGCCCCATAGTAATACATATTTTGAAGCTCTAAGAAACAGAAGCGTGTTTGAAGCGCTATATAAAGTTATTATTACTACTACAATCATTAGTATCATTAGTGTTATCACATTTCCACTTGCAGATACGTGATTGAAGGCTAGTGGAGCCATGTTTGCGTATGTATGGATCGTGGATTACCACGGATTGCCATGACCATGAAAAGAGCAATCGTCACTTTACCTGTCAATCTGTATGATTTACTTCTATATTGAACACAGTTTGACGTTGCCTTCCTCACGGAGACCTGGATGAACGCCTCTTCAGCTCCCGACATCGCCATCGCCATCCCAGAGGGCTACAAGATCGTCCGGAGGGACCGCAACGCCAACCAGATGGGAGGAGGCATCGCCATCATCCACAGGAACACCATCCGTCTCACGACCAGCACCGACAACACCCTGACCAGCGCCGAACACCTGCACTTCCAGATCCACACCAACCCGAACACCACCCTCAGAGGCACCCTGATCTACCGACCCCCTGGACCACGCACGCAATTCAGCGAGGACATCGCCGACTTCGTCAGCCCGCATGCCCTCCCCTCCGCCGACTACATCCTCCTGGGGGACCTGAACTTCCACCTGGAGAACAACAACGACCACAACACCAGCACCCTGCTCGACAACCTCGCCAACCTGGGACTCAAGCAACTGGTGTCCACCCCCACCCACCTCGCCGGACACACACTCGACGCCGTCTTCTCATCCAGCACAGACATCAACTTCAGCCACGCCACAGAGCTTCAATGGACGGACCACAGCTGCGTCCACTTCACCTTCAAGAGAACAACGACCCACCAACACCAGCAACACACCGCCCGCAGAAGCTGGAACAAGATCACAGCAGACCAGCTCGCCACCTCCCTGAGCCAACACCCTCCTGCCAGCTCAGCGAACCCCAGCCAGGCCGCCGACAACCTCACGAAGTGGATCACCATCTGCGCGGACGAGCTCGCCCCGCTGAGGACCCCGCCCAGCAGACCCGCCAGCAAGAAGGCCCCATGGTTCACCGACGAACTCAAGAGCTCCAAGAAGAACTGCCGAGCCCTCGAGAAAGTCTGGAAAAGGGACCCGACACCGGACAACAGGACCTCCTACAAACTGGCCACCCGGAAACACCACCAGCTGATCCGCGCCGCCAAGAGAACAGCATTCAAGGACCGGTTGGACAACAACGCACACAACAGCAAGGAACTCTTCAACATCGTGAAAGAGCTTTCCAACCCCAGCGCAGGAAACAACGACATCACCCCATCACAAGACCTCTGCAACTCCCTCGCCTCATACTTCCACAACAAGATCACGGACATACACAGCAGTTTCAACAACCAACCAACGCACACCACGACCGACCTGCCACCCCCCCCCACCACCACCCTCCACGCCTGGACCCCGATCAGCACAGAAGACACCATCCGCACGATGAACTCCATCCACTCCGGATCACCAACCGACCCCTGCCCTCACCACGTCTTCAACAAGGCCGACGCTGTCATCGCACCCCACCTGCGAGACATCATCAACACATCCTTCGACACCGCCATCTTCCCCGAAAGCTGGAAACACGCCGAACTCAGCGCTCTACTCAAAAAACCAACAGCGGACCCCACCGACCTCAAGAATTACCGCCCCATCTCGCTTCTACCGTTTCCAGCCAAAGTCATCGAGAAGACCGTCAACAAGCAGATGGCCGCCTTCCTCGAGACGAACGGATCCCTCGACCCCTCACAGTCCGGCTTCCGAGCCAAACACAGCACCGAGACCGCCCTCATCGCCGCCACCGATGACATCCGAGCCCTGATGGACAAGGGAGAAACAGCGGCCCTCATCCTCCTAGACCTCTCCGCGGCATTCGACACGGTCTGCCACCGCACCCTAACACGGCGCCTCAGCAACATCGGTATCCAGGACAAGGCGCTGGAATGGATCATCTCCTTCCTCGACGGAAGAACACAGCGAGTCCGCCTACCACCGTACAAGTCAGAGGCCTCCGAAGTCATCTGCGGCGTCCCCCAAGGATCATCACTGAGCCCCACCCTCTTCAACGTCTACATGAGCCCCCTCGCGGCCATCGTACGCAAACACCACCTCAGCATCATCTCCTACGCCGACGACACCCAGCTGATCCTCTCCCTGACCAACAACCCCGCCGCCGCCAGAGCCAACCTGCACGAAGGGATGAAAGAGGTAGCCGAGTGGATGACGACCAGCCGCCTGAAACTGAACTCGGACAAGACGGAGGTCCTCATCCTGGGCTCTTCTCCCTCCGCCTGGGACGACTCCTGGTGGCCTCCCGCCCTGGGCACCGCACCCAAACCGACAGACCATGCACGAAACCTGGGCTTCATCCTGGACTCCTCCCTCTCCATGACCAGGCAAGTCAACAGCGTCTCCTCGGCGTGCTTCAACATCCTACGCATGCTACGAAAGATCTTTTGGTGGATCCCCTCAGAGACCAGGAAGACCGTCACCCAGGCCCTCGTCACCAGCCGACTGGACTACGGCAACGCCCTCTACGCCGGGACCACCGCCAAGCTCCAGAAGAGACTCCAGCGGATCCAAAACGCCTCAGCCAGACTCATCCTCGACATCCCACGATCCAGCCACATCTCCGGTCATCTGAGAGACCTTCACTGGCTCCCCATCAACAAGAGAATCACCTTCCGCCTCCTCACCCACGCACACAAAGCCCTACACGACCAAGGCCCGAGCTACCTCAACAGCCGAGTCAACTTCTACGCTCCCAAACGCCACCTCCGATCAGCCAACCACGCCCTCGCCGCCGTCCCCCGCATCCGAAGAGCGACTACAGGAGGAAGGTCCTTCTCCTACCTGGCCGCCAAGACCTGGAACTCCCTCCCGTCCGACCTGCGCCTGACCCAAGACCACCTCTCCTTCAGGAAGAAGCTGAAGACCTGGCTGTTCGAGCAGTAGCGGCACCCCCCCCTCCCCAGCGCCTTGAGACCCTACGGGTATGTAGCGCGCTTTATAAGTGTCACTGATTGATTGATTGATTGAGTTTACTTCTTGCAACCTCTGACATCAGTGCTTAGGCTGGTGGTTGCAGATGGGGCACACTGGCACTCTTTTTTGAGGACTGGAACTTGTATTTCCTCATCATACTTTGAGCCAGAACAAGATGGAGAAAAATAAAAAATGGGGAAAGTTGGGGAGAGAAGGAAGCAAAAACAGTGACAGTGAAGGAAAGCAGAGCGAGATAAGGGGGAGGAGGCATCTGCTGGTGGGGGAAAGAGGCCTATAGGCACATTAAGACCAGTCATAGATAGTGCCAGCCCCTGGGATTGGCAGAACAAATTAGGCTCTGCCTGGTTGTATCTGGGCCTTGTGAAATAGCTCCTTCAGCCTATTTGTCCAGGACTGCTAGCTGGCCCTTTTCTACAGGCCTGGCCTGTATTTTTAAGTCTCTGCCCGAACGTAGATGGGAAAAAGCTGTAATATCTGGCATTTTCCATCATTTGAAACCTAGACCTAAAAAAGTGAACGAATGTAGAAATTACTTAAAAGTGTCTTCACACTTTCTGAATAATTTTTGTTGTAGATATATTGTACAGATGACCAGAGGTAGCCAGGAGGTATAATTCAAGTAAAGGGTTTATTGATAAGTTGTTACAAGCTTCAAAGAAGTCTCAAGGAGGTCCCACCAGGAGCTAGATGGTTGCTGCTCAGCGTGCACTCTTCAACTGTCATTCCTCACATACCAACAAGCACTCTAACATTCCAAACACACTGTCATCAGGCATCCTAACATTCCACGCAAGCATTACATTCATTCTAGCTGAGCAGCTGAGGAGAGGATGTACTAGGGAAAATTAAGTCACAACATATCCCCTTCTCTTGGACAACAATAAACAACAATAATTTGAAACCTCGCAGCAAGAAAATAAAAATGAAAGTACTGTGACAAGGAATATAGAAATGAATAGATAGTAGAAAGAGACTAGAATGAAGGGAGGGTGAAACCGTGCAAAAAGCTTCAAGATAGCACATCCCCTTCCCTTGGAAAAAACAATTAATAGAAATTATCAAAACATCGCATGTAAAACGTTGCATGTAAAACATTGCGAGTACAGCATTTGAGTAAAGCAACATGAAAGATGCAGAGAAAAGAGAAAACAGAACAAAAAGTATAAAAAGTGTAATACATAAGGAGAAGAAATTGATGATAAGAAAGATGCAAGACAGTAGCATAAACACTACAAATTCTTGAATTCATGGGAAACACTGCCCAAACATATGTAGGGTGCAGTGCCCATCGTGCAAGTACAAATAAAGTTGCCTATTGCACATTACATTTCCAAAATAAATTATGGATTAGATGCCATTACGCATAATACAAGAAGATGGGTACACAGCCCATTGCGTAACATAACTAAAGATGGGTACATTGCTCATAGTGCAACAAAACCAAAGATGGGTATACTGCCCATAGTGCAATAAAACCAAAGATGGGTATACTGCTCATAGCGCAACAAAACCAAAGATGGGTACACTGCCCATAGCGCAACAAAATCAAGATGGGTACACTGCCCATAGCACAACAAAACCAAAGATGGGTACACTGCCCATAGCGCAACAAAACCAAAGATGGGTACACTGCCCATAGCGCAACAAAACCAAAGATGGGTACACTGCCCATAGCGCAACAAAACCAAAGATGGGTACACTGCCCATAGTGCAACAAAACCAAAGATGGGTATACTGCCCATAGTGCAATAAAACCAAAGATGGGTACACTGCCCATAGCGCAACAAAACCAAAGATGGGTACACTGCCCATAGCGCAACAAAACTAAAGATGGGTACACTGCCCATAGCACTTAAAAACCAAAGATGGGCACACTGCCCATAGTGCAACAAAACCAAAGATGGGTATACTGCCCATAGTGCAATAAAACCAAAGATGGGTACACTGCCCATAGTGCAAAAAAACCAAAGATGGGTACACTGCCCATAGCGCAACAAAACCAAAGATGGGTACACTGCCCATAGCACTTAAAAACCAAAGATGGGCACACTGCCCATAGCGCAACAAAAACAAAGATGTGTACACTGCCCATAGCACAACAAATTAAAGATGGATATACTGCCCATAGCGCAACAAAACCAATGATGGGAAACAGTCCATTACACACTGCAAATCCTAGGTTCACTGCCGGTTGAGCAAAACAATATAATGTTAGAACTCAAACACTGTATGAAGAAACAAAACAACTCATACTGCTAGCTGAACACATGTAAAGAGTAATGTGAGAGTGAGAAGTATGTAAGGCTCAAGCTACTAGACACATAAATCTAAGGGAAATAAAATCAGTGAAGAGGGTGTGCACTACCCTCACTGAAAGAATATAATAATTATGTGGAGACCAGCTCCTATACAATAAATCCCCTAAGAAGAAGTCCTAGTGCCAAGAAAATACTTTCCCTAAAAACAAACTCATCATAACTTAAGCTCTCACTAAGGCACTACAGCATAGGAAGATAATGCTTAGCACATGTATATACTTAACACAGTACGTTTGACCTAACACATACTGTACCCAACGAAATGACCACGAGGTAATTAGCTTATTGTTTAGGAAGGTGACAATATTATACAATAAATAATGATATATGCACATCATACATGGTACAGTAAATGAGAAATAAGTACATAAGCAAAACAATTAAATGTCGAAGTAATCTGAAGAAACAGTTCCACAATAAAATAAAAAGCTAACACAAAAAAACGTAGTCACCGTGGTCTTAGAAGCATAAAACAGGATGGAACACCCTGTCTGGCACACAAACTGTCTCACCCGAGGTCATGAAAAATCCTTGTCATTTTGTAGTGAAAGCCAGAGCTCGATCTATGCTCTCGAGCCATTTCACCATAAATAGAGAGACACGCACACAGCACTTGAAAGATTAACAGTATCTTGAATACGTTAACGAACTATGAAAATTTCTCCGAAAAATAAAGTAGGCATCACATCAGCACCACCCAGTGGTTGGAATTAAGTACTACTATCTCTGAGGCTCGATCTATGCCTCCAGACAAAAACAAACCAAGTAATAGCCGATTTAGATTAACTTCACGCTCAGAGAAGAACTGACACCAAACGTTGAATACAGTTACTCCATAATAAAACGAATTCCAGGTGCAGATAGATCAGTAGTTTGCTGGCCTTTATAGTAATAGTCAATGCTGGGTTGGTACTAAACAAAAGTGTGAATTTTCACGGCAAGCAGGATAATGATAGCTTAAAAAGGAACGTGAATCGCCCTGGGCAGGCTGTCCAGGTGGTGGAGGACACTTGTGGGACTCGGGAGGGCGTTCTTTTCTTTGTATTTAATTTTAAAGTTGCTTTGCCTTGTTTCTTGTATCTATAAAGTTCAGTAAAATTAAAAGTTTCCTCACCTCCTATATTCTTGTGGTCAACAGACGTAGGGTTTCTTCAAGATCGTCGCCAAAATGTTGTAGGTATATTGTACAGATGACCAGAGGTAGCCAGGATGTATAATTCAACTAAAGGGTGTATTGATAAGTTGTTACAAGCTTCAAAGAAGTCTCAAGGAGGTCCCGCCAGGAGCTAGACGGTTGCTGCTCAGCCTGCACTCTTCAACTGTCATTCCTCACATACCAACAAGCACTCTAACATTCCAAACACACTGTCATCAGGCATCCTAACATTCCACGCAAGCATTACATTCATTCTAGCTGAGCAGCTGAGGAGAGGATGTACTAGGGAGAATTAAGTCACAACAATTTTCATTGTTTATTAAACAATTGGAGAAACGTTAGCTTATAAAATTCTATTGAACATTTTCACTCATACTTTTTTCCATACCAGCACTTGTGCCTTTCACTATGGCACAAGGCAAACATACGGCTGATGTTAGTGTAGAAAACTAATGAACAGTAGTTTCTAGGAACGCCAGATTTGTCCAGGCCTCTACTTGGCAGATGTTCCAGGAAGCCCCAGGGTGCCCTGCCAGATGATAGAGCGCTCTATTGATACACATCACATAACATAACATGTATGCCCAGGTATTCTTTCTGTCTCACTAGCATTGTCTCTATTCTTTCCTATGTAAACGTTGTTTGGGCTGCAAGGGGCTTGTGCTGTGCATTTCCTTTCCTTTGTGACGTATTCAATGCCTAGAATGTTCTCTCTTTCCTCATTTCAGGGTCAATAAGGTGTACTGTGCCGAGAGCCACTTCACCCACGAGCATGGGTTCGAGTTTGGCATGGAGGCTGAGACTACCTTTGAAACAGGCGCCCCAGTAGTGGGCAAAGCAGGCATCCGTATGTCCTCAAAGGCAACTACTTCCAATGTCTGGAATTTTACAAAAGTCAACACAACTGAGGTGAGAATTCTTTTACGTTCTCCAAAGGTATCTTAGCGATTTTGAGGGCCCCTGTTTGGAACAATGTTGAATTGTATTATTCTTTCTTGCTGATTCAAGCCTTATATTGTCTAAACAATATTGTGTGAGCCCTTAAAGCTTACAATACAAAAATGCACAGAAGTCAGTTAAAAAGAAATGTCACTTTCCGAGGAGGCCTCTTGAAAGGCGGGTCCCTGGACAATTGGTTGCTTTGCTCATGCCTTAAAGCATTTCTGACCTTTTCTTTCATTTGTGAAGGCTAAGGGATAGGTTACCCTTCACTTAGCGTGAAAGGGGCATGCAATGGGTGTTGCAGTGGGCGTTCCTCCATAACACCCATTTCTTTTTGAGGCTGCCCCATATTTACAAGGCTGGGGCAGCGCCAAAAACTAAGACCAGGGACTACCTACCTTTAGACTGGCAATATGAGGAGAAATTATTATTTTCTCCTTGTATTTTGATCTTTCTATGTGTGCAGCATTCCGCAACACACAGAGAAACAGCAAATTACCTTTTAAGATTATTTATGTGCAGGAAGGCATCCCGTCCTGCACATAAGCAATCGCCCCAGGGGCGCAGGTACCCTTGCAACATGGTGCAAGGGTGCCTACACTGGCTCTATGCAGCTTTTCTAGCACCACCAATAGGGGAAACGCAGGCGTGCACCGTATTGTTGTAAATACAGCGCATCCCTGCGTTTAAAAAAGGTTGGAGCGCAGTGTGAGACTTGGCCCTTTCCCCAAAATTTTTCGCCTTTTATTCCCCTTTTAATTTAGAATGCCCTCATGGTAACAACAATGTATAGGCCTTGTGTAGTAAGGAAAGCCCTGTGTACTGTGAAACTGATGTTAAGGTGCAGGTGACTTATACCCCTAACATGGCTGCCACTGACCACTGCTGCTGCAGCGTGGTTTAGTGGGCGCATTCTAGTGGCCAGGGCCTGGCTGGAACCCTCCAAACAATGTATCCATCTTAGCCTGCCAGCCTGCCCACAGGTAGAATGGTGGAACCTCCTGGAAGCCTCTGGTACCTTCTGGAAGAGGTGAGGTGACACCAACTGCCACTACCAACTGTCAACTGGCAGTATATAAGGAAAGGGAGGGAAACTTTCCTGTCAGAGAGACTGCAGAGAGACTGCAGGGAGACCTGGGGAAGAACCTACGCAGGAGGGTAGGCAGTGAGGGTCAGGACAGGGACTTATGATACTGGAAGAGACAGGGCCTAGGTGTTGCCTTTCAAGTGTTGAGGTATCCTGTACCCCCCCCTCTGATCTAGCCCCGCGGAAGGGAACCCCCAGGGACCACTTGAAGGGATTGGCTGAGAAGAACTTGGAACACCAGCCACCAACTTAACTCCCTTCAAGGAAACAAGAAACCAAAGGAACCAAGAAAATAAGAAACTAAACTAAGGGCGCAAGAAACAGCACACCAAGAAGAAACTAAGCAACCACAGGACTTTTGAGGAACTACCCAGGTATTGGCGCTGTGTCGCTCCCTGTGCCCCCTTACGCCACCTGGAGTCCCTGCGCTAACCTACAGCTGCTGTGTGGCTTGTCCTGTGAGCTGCCTCTATTCTAAAGCAGCTACTGTTGAAGCGCCAACCTAGAACTGCTTAAGCGCTACATTGCCCTTCCAAGCGCTTGACTGGTGAAGAATTGCTGTGTCCTATGGGAAGCGCTTGCCGGCTGTAATTGACTTTGTAAAGCGCTGTGAGGAGGAATGCGCTGTACCACCCCTGCTGGGGCTCTGTAGATTGATGTGCCTCTGTGGTGCTGTGTTGTCAGCGCTGTTAACAGAACTGCTGTCTTGCCCTGAAGTGCCGTGAAGTTTATGGGCGCTATCTCTACTTGAGACGCTGTGCTCTGTGGAGCTGCTCTGCCCATCTGTGGGGTTCTGGGAAGCGTTAGCCCACTGACCAGCTTGAACCTGCTGAATGCCCCAAGCGCTACATCTTCCCAGCGCCGTGTGGGCATCTGAGAGCACTGCTTACTGATGCGCTATGTGAGATTCCAGAAGCGCTACATCTGCCGAGCGCTGTGCCCAGAAAGCGCCGCTCGACCTACCTCTGAGCCGGCCTGGTCACCGCTGCAGCCCAGTCCACTGGAGCGCCCGAAGCACTGTAGAAACCCCCGCGGCGGCCCCCGGCGTGAAGAGAGGGCTGCCGGAATCTGAGGAGGGCCGTGCCGGGCCCCGACGATCTGCCGCGGATGTCAGCTGGGCCGCAGTAGGCCTCGTAAATTCCTGTCAGTATGATCTCCAAGAGGGCCGCGTTAGGCCCAAGAAGCCTACCCCTACCGGCTCACGTGACGGGGGCGTCCGCATCATCGGCCGCGCCCCCACATCACGTTATTGGCTTACCCGGCCGCATCCCCTTGCCGGCCGCGCTGTGATTGGCGGCCGGCACCACACCTCCCCAGTGAAGCCTGCGATTGTCTCCCGGCTGCAAGGAGGCTCGGGCAAGCCGGGAATCCTCACGGAGGGGGCTGGAGGAGCGAGAGCCCCCTCCGATGTGCTACAGCTACCTCGAGGCTGACCCTGAATGAATCCCGGGCCCCGGAGGCAGAGGGAGGCCCGGGGACAAGAGGAACTACAACCGGAGGGCTCCAGATTGGAGGAGGAGCTCTCCTCTTTGCCTGAGACCACCGAAAGGGGCCCGGAGAAGGCCCGAAGAGACAGGTAAACCCGGGGAAGGAGGGCAGAGGGTCCTAAGACCGCCCCTCCCCGGGAAAACCCTGGTACTTGGCCCGTTGGCCCCACTTAATGTGTACAACCCCCCCCCCCCCTTTGGGTGGAAGAGAGGGGAAGTTAAGTGCCTACCGGCCTGCGGGGCCCTTGAACTGGGCCAGGAGTGTATTTTTAGCCCTGCTGTACAGCCCACCGAGCTCCTGTACATTAAAAAGGCCTGGGGGCTGAGAACTGGAATGGGGATAATCTCCTAATAAGAAGTTGATTCCTAGTTGAGGAACTTGTTAGTGTTACCTAAAGGAGATGGGTACCCTTGCATAGTGAATTGGGACCCAAGCACGAATGAGATGTGTTGCCCTTCTTGAGGGATACTACCCTGATGGAATGTCTATTCAATTGGAAATGTTTATTCCTGACTAAGGAAATGTTATTTATGGTTGGGGAAATGTTATTATTCCTGCCGGACTTCTAGTGTAATGTTTACTCCTGATTAGGGGGATGTTACCTAGGCTTGAGGAAGAGTTTTGAAGTGGTTATTCCTGCTTGAAACCAGGATTATTCTGAACTATAGAAGTTTTATTACACCCCTGCCCCAGTGTGCTAACCTCAACTTATTTACAGGGTTACTCTTGGGTGCTGAAAGGGTTATGCCTGCTTAATGTAGGTATTAGAATGTTGATTCTGACCTGGGAGGTGGAAACGCCAACAGCCGCATAATGAACTGTGTCTGCTGACTAATGAAACATTTATTCATGTTGGTTGAAAGGTGGAGCACATGCCCACAGTTATGGAGTGAGGTGCTCCTTGCTTTAAAGAAATGTTTTCATTTACTAAAAGGTTTTATATGCATAAGCCAAGTCCACTAAACTCAGGCTGGTTTGATAAAATGCTTAATGTTGTGCAAGGGATGTTTACTCATAATGAAATGTGTGATCCACACTTAATGCCTGTTTATTCCTGCAAAAGGAGATGTTACTGTTTTGGAACTGTGTAGCCCTGATCTAGGGAATGTCTATTCCTACTGGGAGAGATGCATAAATTGGTAATTTCTGATTAAGGAGATGGATATACTTGCACTAGGGGATGTTTATTCTAATGACATGTTTTCTCCTATACAGTGCTATATTTACTGAAACCTACAGTTATTTATTTACCTATTTATGGTTGGTGAAACATGGGTGAAATACCTACAGGAACAAATGCCATGTTATTGGGTTGTCTCCTTAATGCATTTTTACAGGTGCTGTCAAGAAGCAAGGCGAAGGACAGGCCTGTGGATTTCTGAAAATGTATTTATCTAATATCTGATATTTATTGAATATTTACTAATTATCTAACTAATAGTTATTGATCCCATATTTAATATTTATTGATTATTTAATATCTATTCATCCGTTATTGATTGCAAGTTTTGAGACACATGTATTCTAAATGAATTTATGATTTCCCTGATCCTGCTCTATCTAACTATTTATCTTAATACAAATTACTTGTTTTTATACAAGCTTGGGAGTGGAGTCATTTATTACGTGCCCAGGTTTCTGTCTCAGTGTGAGTGTGTGCTGCATGATCGCTTAACACATGTGCTTTCGGATGCCTACCCGCTCGTGCCATGCTACCCTAGGGAGCTGGTGACCCCAGTTCCAACATATTGGTGGCAGCGGTGGGATCCAGGACCTGTGACCATGCAGCACCCTCCATTGGGACAGGGTGCACAGCAATTAGGCTGCACAATTATTGTGTGTGCAAGCCTAAGTAATTGACCCCTCCACTGTCTAGCCTGTGAGTGTATCAGGGCCTGTTTGACCTATACTGTCACCCACATCCTAGAACCTTTTTCGTGAATTATCTGAGTCCCCACCTGGCGTACTGGAGTGTTGTCAGGGGATGGGGGTGCCTGTTGGGCGGAGGGAAGAAGGAACTCCGCACCACTTTTGGGGCATGGGTAGGACCCACCCAGAGGGGAGAGGGGATGGGGACAGGAGGGGCAGGTCACACCCAGGGAGGCGGCCACACCAGAGAACCCTGAGAGGGGGTGTGCGTCGTCAGAGAGGTTAGAGCATGAGAGGGAGAATGTGAGCCTTGCAAAGGAATGAAAGGAAGCTGTCACACAGGCTTCAGCTAACAGAGTCAGAGCTGAAGACCTTAGAATCATGTGTGCCAGGTACTTCCATGGTGGCAGCATACCCGAGGTTCGGGGTTTGGACCAGTCATGGGGTGTAGAACCTGGACTGGGGTTTCAGGTGCAGGGATTGCCTGACCTGGAGGGTGGGGTACCGGTAACTATGGACCCTACCGGTGTGACTTCCAGGGGTACCTATCCGGGGAGGAGGGTGCGGAACCCTGGAAGGGGGTGCAGAGGGAGGAAGGACTCTCCTCTGGCACCGGGCCAGCCACAGGGCGCAGATCCTGGGTTGGGTGGCCAGGTTCAGGGGTTGCCTGACCTGGCGGGAGGAACCTCTGTATTCAGGGTCCCCCCAGTTGTTGTGACTCTCAGGGGTACTACTCCAGGTGGGAGGGTGCGGAACCCTGGGAGGGGGTGCAGCGAGAGGGAGGACTCGCCCCTGTCACCAGGTACACTTAAGGGTTTAGACCCTAGGTTGAGGAGGAGAGTGGAAAGGGTACTACGGGCCTGGGGCTACTGCCCCCCACTCAGAGAGAGCAAGGGCCAGAGACACCTGAACTGTTTAGAGGTCAGTCCTGGCCGCATCCCACTACGGAACACCAGTGGGGTGGTTGGATTAGCGAGAATGTCATGGTGGTATTGGGCCTGCGTCCACCTTTTTCCGCCCCAAGCAGGGAAGCCCATCAAGGGAATGATCGGTCTACCCTGGCTTTTGGCTGGGGGGAGATGTGTGTATTATAATTATATATTTTTTATATATATTTTTTATTTATATATAAATAATTATAATATATATATATATATAAACAGAAACCTGGGCACGTAATAAATGACTCCACTCCCAAGCTTGTATAAAAACAAGTAATTTGTATTAAGATAAATAGTTAGATAGAGCAGGATCAGGGAAATCATAAATTGCAACATGGTGCAAGGGTGCCTACACTGGCTCTATGCAGCTTTTTTAGCACCAGCAATAGGGGAAACGCAGGCGTGGGCCGTATTGTTGTAAATACAGCGCATCCCTGCGTTTAAAAAAGGTTGGAGCGCAGCATTACCATTTTTGCTGTAACACCTTGCTCGACCATTTTATTGTAAATATCCCCCAATGTGTCAGCATGGTTTTGTAGGCAGATAATAGTTTGGGTCTTTTTCTCCAGTTCGAGCTTTGTAAAAATGCAACTGGTCTTTTTTATTTTATTGATAAATTGTCAGGATCATTTTGTAGGTTGGTCTTGATTTGGGTCTTTATAGATAACGTTATGTAAAAATGGCTTCAATTGGCAGTGCATAGCCAAATGCTCAGTCGAAGGTAGGTGTGCTTCTGTACCCTGTCAGTTGCTTAGGCGCTTTTTACACTAGAAGGAAGTTCACAGAAAATGTTGTGACTTTAAACTATACTGCAGTATATTACTGCCTGAATGTTGTGATGTGGAGCTGTGTGCTTTAATGTTATAATTATAGAAGAGATGTTGCCACTTATGTCTAACATTAAGCCCACAAATCTCAGCAATAATTTAGTAGCAGTACAAATTGTATGTGCAGAACGTGGATGCCACAAGAACCACAAGGCAATTGGAATCCATGGAACCGCTTTTCCAATGGAGGCCAATGATATTTGAATGTGGTAGGGCGTAATACCTACCAGGAGTGCACCCTTTTTCTTTTCTCAAAATTTGCCTCCATCATACCCATTCCTTTTCACATTTATTCTCTTCCTCCTCGTTTACTCTAACTCACATTAGCACCCATTCTCACATCCACTCACTGTTATCACACACAAGCATACTCATACTCACTGGTTCTTATTCTCGCTTATAAATAAACTTACACACACTCTCACTCTTTCACACTCACTGACTATTGGCCTTGTTGCAACTGCACCTGATGCATGTACCTTTGATAGCTATATTCCTGACTCAATTCCACTTCCTTGCATAACCTATAATCAAACTATCCTTAAAATGCACTCACACTCCTTCACTAAATCCCTTTTAATTTATTCATACACATTCAAACTCAGATTCTCACTCACTTTCACTCTCATTGACACTCGCAAAACACTCACAAATACACTTTTAGTCAATCCCGTTCACTTCCAATTACTCGCAAACTCCAAATAAGTAAACCTTTTAAACTCGTACAGGTGCTTGAAATAATTGCTTTTAGGTTGGACCTGAAATATCTTGCAGCCTACCTGTTGTTTGCCATTAATTGTCTTTATTGCCACTCTGATTAAATGGCTCCTTATTTCTTATTCCATGCTCCTTACACTTCCACTGTCTGGGAAAAGAACATCAAACCCAACTTATGCACATTAACAGGCCAATGATGTCTAAATGCTAAATGGAACCCACAGGCATTCATCACTCTGCTTCTCTTACAAGTACAGTGCATATTAACCCTAGGCGTAGTACTACGCTATGCTCGCGGAGGATGTATGACATTACAACGCATGCTTTTACATCGCATGCTTTTACAACGCAGTTTTTACAACGCATACCATTACAACGCATAGTGCTTTTAGGCGCTGGATTGTAAATTGTTTAATTTACTATTCCAACTGCAGTCCCCGTGGATAGTAGGGAAGGTGTTGGATAGTACATTAAACACATTCCCTATCCTAGAGCGCCCCCCAGCCCAATGCTTTGTAATGGTTTGCGTTGTAAAAGTTGCATTGTAAAGGCACTGCATGGTAAAAGTTGCGTTGTAAAGATTGTTTACCGCTCGCGGAGCGTGTGTAGTTTGCATTACTACGCAGTACGCGAATTGCACGTAGCACAGTGCAAAAATGCCTAGCAGGCATTTTTTGCTTGCTTGCGGTCCTTAACGTCAAATTGGCGACCACGAGCGAGCAAAATCCACATCCCGGCGAGACTTTTTCCTTGTTCGCGATTAGCAACATCAAGTTGTCGATCGCGAGCGTAGAAAATACCTCCCGGCGAGATACACAACGCGGGGAGGACAGGTTTCTCATTGAGAGTGGTCGCGTATGCTCGCGACCGCTCGTGATGAGAAACTTCCAGTCCATGTTGAGAAAGCTGCAGCTCGAGTACAAATCTACTCCAGTGGCAGAAAACGACTGCTTGCACTGTGCAAGATGCCGTTTGCAATGATTGCACAGTGCGGACAAGCATCTGGCACTGTGCAATCAGTGCGAACAGCATTTCTCTACCGCACTACTCAGTTTGCGTAGCTACACATAGCGTGCGTAGTGCGAAGTGCACTTCATGTAGCTACGCTTAGCGCTACTATGCAAACTACGCCCAGGGTTAACATTGCATATACTACAATAGGCACATACACATACAAGCACAACATACACTTGGATGGGATTAGGTGACTAAACAGGTTATACATCTGATTGTTCATTATCGAGACACTCTCAGCCAGTGCCAAGTAACCCATTTTTAGTAAGTAAGTAAAAAAAAAAAACGTAATTTACAAAATATTGAGTGATCTTTTAATGAGATGTTTCCTTTTCTGTTAGTTCCAGCTCACCTTGTGCAGCATATAGGTTGGTATACTCCAGACTGTGTTCAAAAGACCTTTCCTAGGCTTAGTACACAGCAGGCTCTTAATGTTCAAATGATGTGTACACTCAGAATCACATGTTTAAGCTTTCTGTCCTGAATATGGATCACTATGTATAATGTTGTTTCTTTCTACAGCTTACATTCTCCTTTTGCTTGCTATCTCTGAAAACCTTCTCCCATTGTACTCCTAAATCCCTCTACTTACATTCCATCCTCTGCATAGCTTCTATTTCTGAGTGCAGACACTTTTCAGTGTCATGCCTTTTTGCCTTAAAGCATGTTATTGTAATTCTGCAAGTGCCTGATACCTAATTTCATAGATCACAACATCTCTTCTTTAAATCCCTATCTCTGTAACCTAACATTAGCAAATCTACCAGCCTATCTATCTCGCCAACCATTCTCCTGCAACGACAAAGCCCCCACTGATGTTCTCGCCTCAACCATTCTCCTGCAACCACATAGCCCCCACTAATGTTCTCGCCTAACTGGTATTAGTATAATCCATCAAAAAGTGACTGGAGTAAATGCATATAATTTGTTCTGGAGAGCACATGAGTAATCACTATAACTAACAATACCTGCTGGATTAATGATTAACCTTGGGTTCTGGAGTAGTGTGCTACTTAAAGTAGGGCACTTTAACACCTCATCAGGGGTAGTAAGCACTATTGAAATAAAATTCCAAATGCAATTACATACATGATCAGAGAACATTTTTTTTACTTACCTTGCTTCCTTTGCTGGCAACTTGGAGGCTCCATGGCAGCAGCAAAGCAGAAATCTGGCAATGGACTGTGAAACCAACAACCCATGATTCCCAGTGAGAAGCCAAACTGCGCAACAGAATGTTTGAAAGTTAAAATCCCAACCTCGGACCCTCTCTAGCTTCTTCATACAATTGGAACCACAGCCCTATAAGAAGCCGGGACAAAGCTGCTGCTCTGTGTGGCTTCTCATTGGCCTCAGGGATGCACTGACGTGTGCCCTTACAGCCACATTTTAGACTATATACTGTGGTGTCTGTTAAATAAAATGGATTCGGACCATAGTTGATGCGCATTTCAAATATCCACATACATGGTATTGTTTTTTAATAGCACTCTGTAGCTGGATCATGCCTCGGCCCTCTCAGCCTTCTCCTGCTTCTTTGTCATCAGGATGCTAGAGACAAGGCAGAGAGGGCTGACCTGCATACTTATGGGCTGAATATCATGTTATTAGGAAAGGCTCCGGATGGGATTCGGTATTGCAAAATCCCATTTGGAACCCGTGTTTCTTACTGAATCTAACATATTTCCCAATTACGATGCCCGGGAACTGTTTGAGCAGATTGCATCGGTTCCGAAAGGCATCCAGACAGTCCCAGTCTTTCAGAGCCGATTTGTACAGCTCTATGGACACGGTTTCTGGAAGATCCATTACGATGACCGATTGGGGCAGCTGTACCGATTCAGATTGCCCTAGACAAACCGGCTGCTGGAATCTGTCTTTGAGGGCCCGTTTCGGCCGCCCTGCATACTGAGACTTACAAATGTAGCCCATGGCTGTACCCAAGGGAACCCCCCCTGTACGACCATGCACAGTGTGGCAGGCACCACAGGGTGCACATGCAGGGGAACATTGGGCACTTCTGTGTGTTTTTTTAATGTTGCTAGCTCTTTACATAAATGTGTGCTTCTGCAGGTGTGTGTTTTGTCTGATCTACGTGACCTAAACCAATGTTCAAGCCAAAGAACACATTCCTTAGACCCTCAATCAATCAATCAATCAAAGCATTTATATAGCGCACTACTCACCCGGAGGGTCTCAAGGCGCTGGGGGGAGGGGGTCCGCTACTGCTCGAACAGCCAGGTCTTGAGCTGCTTCCTGAAGGCGAGGTGGTCTTGGGTCAGGCGGAGGTGGGTTGGAAGGGAGTTCCAAGTCTTGGCGGCCAGGTAGGAGAAGGACCTTCCTCCTGTGGTGGCTCTTTGGATGCGGGGGACGGCGGCGAGGGCGTGGCTGGTCGATCGAAGCTGGCGTTTGGGGGCGTAGAAGTTGAGGCGGCTGTTGAGGTATCCTGGGCCTTGGTTGTGTAGGGCTTTGTGTGCGTGGGTGAGGAGCCGGAAGGTGATTCTCTTGTTGACCGGGAGCCAGTGCAGGTCTCTCAGGTGTCCGGAGATGTGGCTGCGGCGGGGGATGTCCAGGATGAGTCGTGCTAAGGTGTTCTGGATCCGCTGGAGTCTCTTCTGGAGTTTGGCGGTGGTTCCGGCGTAGAGGGAGTTGCCGTAGTCCAGACGGCTGGTGACGAGGGCTGGGTGACCGTCTTCCTGGTCTCGGAGGGGATCCATCGGAAGATCTTGCGTAGCATGCGCAGGATGTTGAAGCATGACGAGGAGACGGCGTTGACTTGTCTGGTCATGGAGAGGGAGGACTCCAGGATGAAGCCCAGGTTGCGTGCGTGGTCTGTTGGTTTGGGTGCGCTGCCCAGGGCGGGGGGCCACCAGGAGTCGTCCCAGGCGGAGGGTGAGGATCCTAGGATGAGGACTTCCGTCTTGTCCGAGTTCAGTTTCAGGCGGCTGTTCGACATCCATTTGGCTACGTCTGTCATCCCTTCGTGCAGGTTGGCTCTGGCGGTGGTGGGGTCGTTGGTGAGGGAGAGGATCAGCTGGGTGTCGTCGGCGTAGGAGATGATGTTGAGGTTGTGCTGGCGTGCGATGGCTGCGAGAGGGCTCATGTAGACGTTGAAGAGTGTTGGGCTGAGCGAGGAGCCTTGAGGAATGCCGCAGATGACTTCGGTGGCCTCCGATCTGAACGGGGGGAGGCGGACTCTCTGTGTCCTTCCGGCGAGGAAGGAGATGATCCACTCCAGTGCCTTCTCCTGGATTCCGACGTTGCTGAGGCGCTGTACTAGGGTACGGTGGCAGACAGTGTCGAAGGCCGCGGAGAGGTCCAGGAGGATGAGGGCCGCTGTTTCTCCGTTGTCGAGCAGGGCTCGGATGTCATCAGAAGCTGCGATCAGGGCGGTCTCGGTGCTGTGGTTGGGCCGGAAGCCAGACTGCGAGAGGTCGAGGGAACCGTTCGTCTCGAGGAAGGCGGCCACTTGCTTTTTGACGGTCTTCTCGATGACTTTTGCCGGAAACGGGAACAGCGAGATGGGGCGGTAGTTCTTGAGGTCGGTGGGGTCGGCTGATGGTTTCTTGAGTAGAGCGCTGAGTTTGGCGTGCTTCCAGCTCTCCGGGAAGGTGGCGATGTCGAAGGAGGCGTTGATGATGTCCCGCAGGTGGGGTGCGATGACAGTGTCGGCCTTGTTGAAGACGTGGTGAGGGCAGGGGTCTGTCGGAGATCCGGAGTGGATGGAGTTCATCGTGTGGATGGTGTCTTCGGTGCTGATCGGGGTCCAGGCGCGGAGGGTGGTGGTGGGGGGTGGTGGTTCGGTCGTGGCGTGCGTCGGTTGAGTGCTGAAGCTGTTGTGGATGTCCGCGATCTTGTTGTGGAAGTAGGAGGCGAGGGAGTTGCAGAGGTCTTGCGAAGGGGTGATGTCGTTGTTTCCGGCGCTAGGGTTCGAGAGCTCTTTCACGATGTTGAAGAGTTCCTTGCTGTTGTGTGCGTTGTTGTCCAGTCGTTCCTTGAATGCGGTTTTCTTGGTGGCGTGGATCAGTTGGTGGTGTTTTCGGGTGGCGAGCTTGAGGGCAGTCATGTTGTCCGGTGTTGGGTCTCTGCGCCAGGTTTTCTCGAGTGCTCTGCAGTTCTTCTTAGAGCTCTTGAGTTCGTCGTTAAACCATGGGGCTTTCTTGCTGCCGGGTCTGCTCGGCGGGGTCTTCAGAGGGGCGAGGTCATCTGCGCAGTCGCTGATCCATTTCGTGAGGTTGGTGGCCGCTTGGCTGGGGTTCGTTGTGCTGGTGGGAGGGTTCTTGCTCAGGGAAGTAGCGAGCTGGTCTGCAGTGATCTTGTTCCAGCTTCTGCGGGGAACCTGTTGCTGGTGATGGTGGAGCATGGTCCTTCTGAAGCTGAAGTGGACGCAGCTGTGGTCCGTCCAGTGGAGTCCCGTGGCGTGGCTGAAGGCGGTGTCCTTGCTGGAAGAGAAGACCGGGTCGAGTGTGTGTCCGGCGTAGTGGGTGGGGGAGGTCACCAGTTGCTTGAGTCCGAGGTTGGCGAGGTTGTCCAGCAGGGTGGTGGTGTTGTGGTCGTTGTTGTTCTCCAGGTGGAAGTTGAGGTCCCCGAGGAGGGTGTAGTCAGCGGAGAGGAGGGCGTGTGGGCTGATGAACTCGACGATGTCCTCGCTGAATTGTGTGCGTGGTCCCGGGGGTCTGTAGATGAGGGTGCCTCTGAGGGTGGTCTTGGTGTTGATGTGGATCTGGAAGTGCAGGTGTTCGTCGGGTGCGAGGGTGTCGTCGGCGTTGGTCGTGATGCAAATGGTGTTCCTGTGGATGATGGCGATGCCTCCTCCTGTCTGGTTGACGCGGTTCCTCCGGATGATCTTGTAGCCGTCCGGAATGGCGATGGCGATGTCGGGCGATGAGGAGGCGTTCATCCAGATTTCCGTGAGGAAGGGGACGTCTGGGGCTGTGGTGTCGAGCAGGTTCCAGAGCTCGACGGCGTGTCTGTGGACGGAGCGGGTGTTGAGCAGGATGCACTTCAAGTGGGTGCTGTTGGTGTTCGGCTTGGTGGGTGCTGGTGTGGCGTGGGTCCGGTTGCAGGTGAACTTGCAGGTGTGGCAGCTGAAGGGTCCGTGGGTGCGTCTCGGTGTGGCTCGGTAGCAACCCGGGGTTCGGCCGGTGTTGAGTGCGTTGAGTTCGGCGGCGTCGTAGGTCCGTCAGGACGGCTTTCGTCGGTGGGGGCCAGGGGTCCTGGCACTGGGCGCGGGACAGGCGCGGACGGGCATAGACGGGCTTACCTTTGGCGCACCTTCGGCGCTCAATCGGTGCTCCCGCTGCGCGCGTCCGCTGCGCGGTCGCTCTGGGGGCGTCATAAGAAGGGAGCCGGGAGGGAGGGTCCGCTGGGAGGCGGGGAGCGCGTGGGCCAATCGGCAGGCGGGGGGGCGGGGTCACGGCAGGTAACGGCGGGAAAAACCTATGCGGGCTTGGTGGGCGGCCCTGCGGTGGCTGGGGCGCCGGGGATCTGAGGTCCAGCGGCCCTGCGGCGGCTGGGGCTCCGGATCGGCGTCTGGCAGGCAGCAGATAATGAGGCAGGCAGAGCAGGCGGGGAGCGTGGGGGCGACCAGGCCGTGGAGGGCGCAGTGGTCGCTCCTGAACCGTGGTCAGGGTCCCCTTAAGAAGGGAGCCAGGAGGGAGGGTCCGCTGGGAGGTGGGGAGCGCCTGGGCCAATCGGCAGGCGGGGGGCGGGGTCGCGGCAGGTAACGGCGGGAAAAACCTATGCGGGCTTGGTGGGCGGCCCTGCAGCGGCTGGGGCGCCGGGAATCTGAGGTCGGGTGGCCCTGCGGCGGCTGGGGCTCCGGATCGGCGTCTGGCAGGCAGCAGGTAATGAGGCAGGCAGAGCAGGCGGGGAGCGTGGGGGCGACCAGGCCGTGGAGGGCGCAGTGGTCGCTCCTGAACTGTGGTCTGGGTCCCCTTAAGAAGGGAGCCGGGAGGGAGGGTCCGCTGGGAGGCGGGGAGCGCGTTGGCCAATCAGCAGGCGGGGGGCGGGGTCGCGGCAGGTAACGGCGGGAAAAACCTATGCGGGCTTGGTGGGCGGCCCTGCGGCGGCTGAGGTGCCGGGGATGCGAGGTCGGGCGGCCCTGCGGCGGCTGGGGCTCCGGATCGGCGTCTGGCAGGCAGCAGGTAATGAGGCAGGCAGAGCAGACGGGGAGCGTGGGGGCGACCAGGCCGTGGAGGGCGCAGTGAGCGCAACTGAATGATCCTTCACTCACTTTTAAACTATGTTCTTAAAATAATCAAATCAAAATTTTAACATATTTCATCATATGTATTTCACAAAAACATCATGCTGTATTGTAACAACCTAATATATGGCAAATGACAATATAGTATTGCCACGTTATAGATGCCTTTTCATGAAAACGCTACACAATAAATCATTCTTTTGTACAGTGATGTTGATAACAAAAGTTCAGATTTTCCACAGCTAGGTGGGTAGAAAATCATGCTTTTATTAAAGACATGTAGGCTGATATTATGCGTATCTCTTTAATTGCTAACTCACAGCAGCAACAGCAAAACAATTCAAGAACTTAGAATTCGGTTGAATAAGAGTTCTAAATTCTAATAAATTCTATTTAATCCCCTGAGAGGAAGCCATCTTCCTTCTTTGTTGATGCGAACAACTTCCAAATAACAAAACACGACAAACATATCAAAATCCAATATATTCCCGACGTGAAAATCGAAGAAAAAAATAACCTCCTTCCAGATCACTTCTTATAATCTCCTCCTGAAATAAAAAACATAAAAAATGATAGGGTGGGAATTCCGGGAGGGATACTATCAGCCTCATTGTCTTTAATACAATCATGATTTTACACCCACCTCGCTGTGGAAAATCTGAATGTTATGGCAAGGCACAGAGGCCAATATTATGCATGTTCAAAGCCTTGCCATAATATTCCTAACTGAAGACTCCACAGGTTTAAAAAACAACTTTTCAAAAACTGAATCTGAAGACCAATCTGCTTCAGCTAAAATCCCATTGAGCCTACCACCCAGAAGAAGAGCTTTAGATGCCATTGCCCCCCATGAGGAATGGGCCCCAAACTTACTCAAATCAATCCTTACCTTTCCCATACCTTCTCAAACACAATGATATAAAGTAGGGATGGAAACAGCTCTATGAGGATGTCTATATGAAAGTAACAACTTATAATCCAAACTATTCCTCACACTGTCAGTCCTTCTCTCATACTCACAAATACACCTCACAACACACAATTTCCTACACTCATCTAAATTCAGATAACAAATAGTCCTAGACATAGTCTTGGTTCTCTCGATGATATAAAAGCACAAACCCTGAGGGACAAACCTTCTGCCTGAAATATCCAGTACCCTGACATCAGAAACTCTTCTAAATGAGACGAGACATAACAACTTAACCAACTTCAAAGAAAGTTGCTTAAGACTCAAGAATTAATTCTCATACCAACCAGCTAATTACTTGTGAACAAGATCCACATCCCAAACAGACTAATACCTAGGACCTGGGGGCACCTTAATTCTAATAATCCTCAAGAGTCTCTTCACAACCTCATGTTTTCTAACTGGCAAAGTATCAATCAACTCATGCCCTGCCGAAATAGCTGCTCTATCAACATCCGAAGTACTATACAATCTACCCTCAAGAAAGGTTTCTGTTAAAAAAGGTAACACTTCTACTAAAGGAGCTGATACAGGATTCAAACCCCTCAAAGAACACTAATGAAACCATCTCCCCAAGGCCAGTTTGAATGCCATGAATGTTCCTGGAGATCATGCCTCCTTGATGAGTTTCAAAGCCTGCAGAGATAATCCTGGCACCTGCCAGATTCTCCCGAAATCAGCCACGCCGTCAGCCTCAAATGCCCCTGCAGAAATAACTTGTGATTCTTCCCCGACGCATCTTTTAATATATCTGGGCTGTCTGGAAGAAGAAGAGGGTCAGCAACCAACATTTCTATCACATCGGGATACCAAACCTGAGAACTCCAAAAGGGAGTTACAAAAACAATCTCCGGCGCTTCCCTTCTCACCTTCAGAAGGACCCTTTGAATTATCGCAAAAGGCAGGAAAGCATAAGCCCTTATATCGCCCAGGTGTTGCAGAAAAGCATCCACTGCAACTGCTTGTGGATCCGGCCTCCAACTGAAGAACCTGGGAAGCAGAGTATTCACTCTGTTGGCAAATGGGACCAACTCCAAAGGACCCCACATTTAATCTATCATAGAGAACATGTCCCTGTTCAGACCCAAATCACTGAAATCCCTCAGCTGGCTTGAATTCCAGTCTGCCACAGTATTGCTCCCTCCTGGTAAATATTGACCCTGGATCATGATATTCCTTCCTAGAGAAAAATGACAAAAATCTCTGTTTCAATACATCGTCTTCAACCTCTGCAATGCCTCATAATGTAGGGGAGCAAGGAAGATAGCTTGAATTGAGGCTGAGAGGAAACCTAGGATCCTCGCAATCTGTCTCAGAGTTAACCACTCTTACCATAGGTCTCCGCACCCCCTTGTGGATCTTTTCCACTTTGTCCATTGGAAACCTCAATACACAATCCAAGGTCCAAACATGAAAACCTAAAAACTCTGTCTCCTGAATCGGAACCAAACATAACTTTATCTTGTTCACCACAAACCCTAAATCCTCTATAATTCGCACAGCCAGAGTAGTATGTTCGAGGGCTAGATCCTTGCTCTGTGCCATAATAAGATTATCGTCTAAATAGACCATGAGCCTCACGCCTCTTGTGTGTAACCAAGCCACACTTGGTCTCATTATTTTTGTAAAACACCATGGTTAAACTGAAAGGGTGGCTCTTGAATCTCCACATGGAACCCTTTGATTGGAACTTTAGAAGATCTCTTTGACTCTGACAAACTGGGACGGTTAGGTAAGTGTCTTTCAAGTCTAAACGGGTCAACCAATCTCCTTTCCTTAGGAGGTCTCTTAACATGTGAATTCCCTCCATTTTGAAATGGTTGTATTCCACCCACTCGTTCAATTTTTTTAGATTCATGACAGGTCTCATACCCGTGTCTTTCTTTTCTACAAGAAATATGTTGCTTTCAAACCCTGCAGAAAAATTGTCCGACCTTTCTATTGCACCATTTCTCTGCTAACTTTTGAACCTCCTTTTCTACCATCTCCTCTTCTTTTTTCAAGAACCTCAAAGAGATTGTTCTTCTTTTCTGGACTGGAGTACTCACAAATTCTATCTTGTAACCACTTACCGTCTGTAATACCCAAGGATCTGAAGTTATCTCCTTCCACCTGTCTAAAAAACGGGTGAGTCTTCCACCCAATTTGACTGGAATAGAAGAAAGGTCTTTTGCAAAAAATACCTTGTCTTGCTCTTCTATCACCCCATAACCGTCCTCTTCTACATTGCCTCTGTGGGAAGAAGCTGGGTATGAAGCCCCAGAGAACTGGAAACCTCCTGGTCTATATCCATGCGAGAATGAACTTCGCGAAAAACACCATATCTCCGGTCGGGAATCGACCATGCATTCTCCTGGCCTTTCCCAAAACCTTCTTAATATCCTTTTGCACCTTCTGAATTTAATTAAATGCCCCCGCATAACGGGCCATCTCATTCACAAATTCCTCCCCAGAAAGGAGTTCCTTACCCTGTTTGCTGACTCCTTTCCTGACAACTCAGTTAGCTTAGGATCAATTTTCATCAGTAGGCTCTTCCTACGCTCACAGCAGAGTGATGTGTTTGCCTTCCCCAGCAAACACACCGCCCTCTGCACCCATTGCCCTATTTCTAAGACATCTAACGATCCCTCTTGAAGATACACTTCTTCACAGATGTCAAAGATTTTGGTCAGAGGTCCAAAAACATCAAGAAGGCGATCCTGACATCCCTTCAATCATCCGCTACGGAAGTGCAGGTGAATGTAGCTCCAAATTTCTTGTTAGGAAGGGAGCTAGGCAGGGGTGTGTTTTAGCCACCCTTCCTTTTCCCCGCTGTATATAAACTTAGGCTTTCTCTTGTCATTTTAAACTCGCGCATCTCACTGTACTTACCCTGACGACTTGCCTCTGTCCTCGGTCCGCCACGGCTTGTGCCGATTGTGCGGAGGGACGAGGAGGCGTTAGTTCCACTTTCGGCCTTCCAGCTTGCCTACCGGAAGTGTAGTCAGCCTCCCAGCGTTTCACTATTTGCCTTCTGCCCTACATAAGGCGGGGCTGTGCAGTGGACGATTGCGGTGGACACTCTGCAGGTGCTGACCTTCTGCACCAACCATATTTTCTCTGATTTGTCTTTTAATTCTGCGCCGTTACGACACCATCAAGCTGTGTTTGTATTTTAAACTTAGGCTTTCCCTTGCATTTTTAAACTTGCGCATCTCACTGTACTTACCCTGACAACTCGCCACTGTCCTCGGTCCGCCACGGCTTGTGCCGATTGTGCGGAGGGCCGAGGAGGCGTTAGTTCCACTTCCGGTCTGCCGGCTTGCCAACCAGAAGTGTAATCAGCCTCCCAGCATTTCGCTACCTGCCTCTGCCCTTCATAAGGCAGGCTGTGCAGCGGATGCACGCAGCAGCACGCCCGGGCGCGCCTAAGGCCAGCCCGTCTGCGCCCGTCCGCGTCAGACTCCTGCCAGCAGCTTGGACCTCTGCTCGTTTTTTTTTCAGTTCATTTTTATTACTTCTTTTAATAGTTATTCCCAAGATGTCCCTGCTCAGGTATTCTAGCCAGGTGCTGAAGGATCTTAATAATTCTTTGTCTACACATCCATTTGGTTCAGTTATTGCCTTAACTGGTGGGGAGCACATTATTCCATGTTCTCTTCCCCCTGTTCTTTCTTCTGAAACTTTAGCCTCTCGGACATCTACCCATTCTAAAAATTCCAGACCTCTAAAGGCACTCTATTTTAATGCACGTTCTACTCCCAAACACGCTGTGGAAACCTGGAGTCTTATTGATTCCGAATCGCCAGAAATATGCTTTATCACAGAAACCTAGTAACACGAGCATTCTTCTTCAGATGTGGCCATTGCGTTTCCTCCACAATACAAAATAATAAGAGTTGATAGGGAAAAGAATAGAGGAGGTACTTATTGCCACTACTCCGGTTGTTAATTTCACTTCTTTAGCATCCATAAGCACAAGCAATATGGAAGTATGTATTTTTAAAATGGATGGTCTTTCAGGAGGAGTATGGAGAGGTTCGCTAGTATACAGACCTCCTGGTCCTAAAAAAGAGTTTCCACACAAACTATTGTAGATTATTGCTCCGCATGTATTAGCCTCTGACTCCTTCCTTTTGTTAGGTGATTTTAACTATCATGCAGATTTACTACATGAGACTGATGCTGAACAGCTAATCTCAAGTATTAGTTCCTTGGAATTAGTCGAACTGGTAACCGGGCCTACGCACATTGCGGGTCATACACTTGATTTATTGTTGACAAATTCTACTGAGATCACAGTTGAGTCTCCGTTACCATTACTATAGCCTGATCATTTTTTATTAAAATTCACCATTCTGGACCACATTATCAATATGGTCCCTTGTAAAGAAGTAGTATGGAGACTATCTTGGCGTAAAGTTACTTTACCTCTTTTTACTGCTACTTTCAGGCCAAGCCCACCAAGCCCTAATGACAACAGCGACGCTTGTGCGATTTCCCTAGATAGAACTATAACCAACACTCTGGACAAAATTGTTCCTCTTACCAGAGTTACTCTTAAAGCTCGAGCCGTTCCCTGGTTCACTGACGAACTAAAGCTACTAAAGCTCTCCTGTAGGTCCGCGGAGCGGAAATGGAGGAAAACCAAAGATCAGACTGATCGTGTATCATACAAAGGCGTTCACGATGAGTATATGGAAAACATAAGGCAAACAAGGAAATTATTTCTCCTTAATCGTATTGAGAAGGCAGCAAATTCAAATAAGGACCTCTATCAAATTCTAAAAGAATTCTCTACTCCCCCAGCTCAACTTTCTACTTGCCAAGACTGGATAGATTCTCTCTCAAAATCTTTTGAGGATAAGGTTATGGCTATCCATACTTCTTTTCCTGTGTTTGATAATTATAGTGACTTGGGGAATTTTTCGTTAAATACATCTGATCCACCTCATATATTGGTGGAATTTACCCAGTGTAGTTCTGCAGAGGTGACTGAAGCCCTTATTAAAGTAAAAACGGGTTCACCCACCGAACCTCTGTCACCAAAAATCTCTCCTACGGTTGCCCCTGTGCTCCTAGACTGCCTCACTGATGTATTTAAGAAATCTTTGTCAGAATCGGAATTTCCCACACTATGGAAAATTGCCAGGGTCAGGCCCATCTTAAAGAAATCTACTGCAGACTCAAAACTCCTAAGTAATTATCGCCCTATATCGTTGCTTCCTCATTTCGGTAAAATGCTTGAGTTCTTGGTCAATAAACAGCTTGTTGCCCACCTTGAGAGCCATGCACTGTTTGACCCTTCTCAATCGGGTTTCAGGGCAAGTCATAGCACCGAAATAGCTTTGTTGGAGGTAACTGATAACATCAGGTGGGCATTAGACGGAGGGCAGTCATCTATCCTCGTCCTGCTTGATTTATCTGCAGCGTTCAACACCATCTCCCATAGCATTCTTGAACGCCGGCTCTGGGAGATTGGTGTCAGGGGAAAGGCCTTTCAGTGGCTTAAGAACTACCTAACTGATCGTACTATGATAGTACAGGAGGGATGTACAAACTCCTGTAGTAGATCAGTCAAGATGGGGGTACCACAGGGTTCCATTTTGGGTCCAACACTTTTCAACCTCTATGTGACCCCTTTGGCCAAAGTGATTCGATCCTCTGGTTTTTAGGTTGTATCTTATGCCGACGACTCTCAGATCTTGGTAACTCTCGGTCTTGACCCATCGGAAACAAAGTCTCGTTTCAAAGACTGTCTTGGGCGCGGCCGCGATTCTGCGCCTGTGCGGCGCTTTTAATGAGTGGGCGGGTTCATGACGGTCCCCAGCGGTCATCAGCACACGCCCACCGTAGTGCTTGACGGCCGGGGGCCGTCATCAGCATGGAAGGGGTTAAGAAGAAGAAAACCTACAATCGGACCTTCTCTGGCAGTGCCTCGAGAATCTTGAATGCCCTCCTTCTGAAATTAGAGTTAACTCTTCGCCTGCATCTTTCAAAAAACAAGTGAAAGTGCTATTGATGAACAAATGCCTGCTCGAGCTCTCAGGATCTCTACGCCCCAATTGCTGAGATTTTGAATACTTCTTTAAGCGAAGGTATTCTGCCACCTGACTGGAAGACCGCTCAATTGCTACCTATTAAGAAGAAAGAGCAGCTGCCTGCTGAAGTGCTCTCCAATTATCGCCCCATTTTGCTCCTCCCGTTAATGAGTAAAATGATGGAGAGCTGGGTTAACACTCAATTAATGGTCTACCTCCACACCCACGCCATTCTTGATCCTTTTCAGTCAAATGCGCTAATCTTCTCCACTTCCGGAAACTCCTAAAAACTGAATTATGTGCATGTCTCCTATTCCCCTTTTTCATACTATTTCTGTAAATATTGTGCATTATTTTTTTATATATAAGGTTTTGTATTTCAATGTGCTTGTATGATTTGTATTTTCAAATCGAATAAAAGCTTATGAATTGAATTGAATTATTTAGGGCTTTATCCTAGTCTGTTTTTGTCTGATGGACTTCCTCTCTATGATAGCGTGGGGATACCCCTACGGGGATGATTCATGTGCTTTACAAATCCCGTACATACATACATACGCCCTGGCACCAATAATGCACATGAGTTGCACTTGTGATCTGCCGCCTGTCACTATGGCCTGCACTGTTTCTCCCTTTTGGACTTGAGGGTGTACTTCACCCGACTTAGTACTACTACTTCCTGTATTGTTATTATGACTGCTATTATAGCTTACTTTCATCTGCTGTATCTGTTTCCCTCACCCTGGTCTACTGTAATGTCCCCGATACCCACTTGGGTAATGTTCGTTCTATGTAAAAGTCTAAATAGACAAATAAATACTAATGTGTCACAGACACATTAGCATTTCTCAATGGGGTCGCAATTGCCTTGCCTCATCAATATTCTCATTTTGCGACCCATTGGGTATGGGCAATAACACAGGGATGGTGGTCTGCAGAGGACTGCAGACCACCATGGCTGAGTTTACTTTTCTATAAAGCAACTTAAAAAAAAAAATGCAGCCCCTTTTTCTTGAAGGAAAATGTGATGTGTTTCATAAAGAAAAAGGAAGTGTTTCTGTTTCATTTTTTAAGGGTAGGCAGTGATCCGTGGGTCCCTGCCCGCCGAATCTCTGTTTGCGACAGCTATAATGGTTGCAAATCTGTCCCTTAGGCCCATAGGAACAAATGGTTTAACATTTCCTCAATAGTGATATCCTATTGCAATTCCTACCAATTCGATATGAAGGGAAACAAATACACTATTCCATGAAACCAGTGTATTGTGCATGAATCCCATTGTATTATACTAAGACAGGTATTTACCGTGCATACACCAATGCATTCAGCTAGTATATTAGTAATAGGAACTAATATGTTGTGTTTAAAAACTGTATACTTTAAAACTAATGCTTTGTCACGCAATTCAAAACGTTTGACTTGTGTACCAGTAGCATAACTTTAACCTTCATACTGATGAATGAAACCAGTGTTCCTGTATATCAGCCAGTATAGTGCATACAAACCAATGCAACATATGTGGACCAATGCAGTGCACATAAAGGCACATTCAGCATTCTTCATATATAAGCTGTCTATTTGATATGTGAACCACTACAAATTATATAAACCAATATGTCTCTATTTAGGTAATTCAATTTTGGCTATCTGGCACCTCATGCAAGTCATTGTAGTATCTCCTCGCCAACAGGAAAAAGGGTTGATGTTGTTTGCAAAATCTAGTACAAACATGTGATACAACTGTCTAAAATGTATTTATGAACCAACTCTTTTTTTGCAGACAAACTTTAAAATGGTATCAGACTTTGAAGTTGAACCTGGAAAGGCTGTCCGTCAAATTGCCAAAGCCAAGAAAGCCACTATAGACGTGCCCTACAGGGCCAAAGTCTGCACAGTCTTTGGGCATGAAACATTCATCTCGGGCATTTGGAAAGGAGTCTCATTCTTTGACCTGAAAGTCAAACAAGTTGATGAATAATGAATATAGCACCTTCACTGGATACACACAGGTCACTATATGGGAGCATAGTAAAACATGAAATATTACTGTAATGCCAAGCAGATTTGTTGCAAAGTACAATGTATCTTAGTGACTAGAATATGTATTAAAGATCTTTACAAAGAACATTTTGTCTTATCTGTTTTATAATATTTGTAAACTTGTATACAAATGTGTTAGGTTAGGAGAGCAGAGAGAGAAGGAGAACAAATACATACACAGAGGAAAGTGACACGGGATAGCCGAATAAAAAGCTTGGGTAGGATAACACTGCTGGAAATGGATAGGTTTATGAGTCTGGTGCAATCGTGATCTACCAGTAGCTCCTAGACACCTTCAGAGTAGCTCACAGCCTTGAGATCATTTTTAAATAAGCACATGGTTATATTTTCCTTTTAAAGTTAAGAGAAACCTGTGTTTATTTTACAATATTATCAACAGGCTGCAGATAGCTGGGCCTGATAATAGGCAGTGCTCAGTCAGATTTCAGATGGGCCTCAGAGGTGAACAACTGAAGCGCTGACGTATTTAACTCCTCTAAAAGTCCTTGTCAATTCAATATTGGAGCTGTGAACAAAATATTATTTCTGAATGCTTTTAAAAGGAAGATAATTAAAATGAATAGTTACCTTAATGATCAAGTTAACTCTTTATTTTAATTTTCTCCCATTTAAAAGGGTTGCTTTTACAAACAGCAGGCTCCTTACTCCCAGTGACCAGTAAACACTGTGTCTTAAGTATAACTGAAAAAGACAGCCTTTTATTAACTGAGACAATTTTAAAGTGCCGAAAACTGTTCTATAGTATGAAAAGTTTGGCACAACATTTTTCTGCAGTGATGGTTGGTGGCATTTGATAGTGGTGAGGCATAAAAGGGTAGGATGAGTGCCCTGTGAGCGTAGAGAACAAACCTGACAGTCATAAGGGGGGGGTTCTCTCCCTGGGAACATTTTGAAAAAGATGTGGGGAAATGGTAGAATTTCAAGCAAATTTGAGTAAGCAAGAAGGTTTATAAAGCAATTGTGAAAGTGTAGACTTAAAATATTGAAACACCTAAAAATGTTCCTTATCTTACTAAATTAAAATTGTTCTTGTTCATCACCTTATATATTTCTTGTATATCTTGCAAGTTATACAGACAATGTTTTCTATCACTGTTTGTACAGTTCCCAATGAAGCTCTCCTTAACACACACAGTACAGGGTGGCAGATTTATAACAGATATAGCCAGTCAAACAGCAATTCCAAGTGACAATAAATGTATGTCATCCAGCAAATTTAATTATATCTTTGGCTTAGAAAGACTAAAACACCAATGTACAGGATGACAGTGAAGATGGGAGGAACCGAGGTACACAACCATTGTGGTGAGTCCACCCATAAAACAAATAAATGGAGAACAAACTTTCAGTGAAAATCAAATCAAACAAACAATTGGAATACTGCTCTAGGCCATTGAGAAAAACCAAAGTAAACACTGACAGATTAACACTTGAGGATGTTACACTGTGCACTCCTTCTCAAACACAGTTCACCTTGCTTGCTGGATGTTGAGCTTATGTCCTGGCTTTGGGGTGTCATGTGCCCTAATAAGCCAGCCGCCACTGCTAGGAAGCTTTTGAACAAGGAATAATAGTGTAAGCAACATTGATCTTGAAGAAGGGTCTGCTACCCAGGCCTTGTTCAAGAACCAAGATCTTGGAGCATCCTCAGACACCATAACAAAGGGGTCACCTCCCTTATGCTATCAAATGAGTTGCTGCAGTCCAACCATCATGAAAACCTCTTGTGTGAATATCAGAGAGCAGGATGTAAAGGCCTCCTACTTTAAAGTGTTTTTACTAAGAAGGATTCCACCTTCTTAGGCATATCCTCTGGATTTAAGGTGATCTGACCTGCAGGACTTTGAAATACGGATCTCCTTGTATGGTTTCATGAATATTTGTTTCAAGTTCCTTGAAGTGAACACACATTAGAACATTCCATGGGCACCTTCCCTGGATCCTTCCATATTTTTATGAAGACCACTACAAGGTGCAGATGAAGGAAAGACTAGGCAATAGAAAGGTATAAGAATATATATTGGACCCACTCCACACACCCTCTTTCTAGTGTGCTTGTGAATAGGACTAGGACAGCACCCTTTAGGCTATATCGAGGAACAAGGCAGGGACGCCCCATCTCTGCTTTACCATGTTTTATCAATGAAATCATGAGCACAGAAAAAGAAAACACAGATTTAGAGGGGATACCCTTTGACTCTGGTAAACCATCAATTCTCTATAAGAAGGCACTCTCGATTTCGAGAGTGTTTGGGGATATTTGGGGATTCAATGTGAGCATAATTAAACTAAAATGTTTAGGTGTGAGCTACAGCAAAGCACACATATACTAGTTGGAAGAACACAGATGGACAAGCAAGAAAATAAAGTACCTGGGTCTATTTACAACTCCCACAGTACCAGAGCTGTATAAGGGAAAGTACTCACCACTGATAGCAAATATTAAGAGACCTTAAAAGAGGTGTCTCTGTTGTTATCTCCTGGCTGGGTAGGGTAGCTACAGTGTAAATGAATATACATCTCAGACATCTGTATACCTTTCAAGCACTACAGGTACCTATTCCAAAACACGATTTGTTAGACCAACAAAAGTCATGTGGTTATTTTGCATTGGAGAGCTTGAGATCCAGATTCTCATGAAAGGTGATGCAAGTACTGGGGGGTCCGTGGGGAATTGGTTGATTCAGACTTGGTCTTCACATTATAGAGACCGCATGTAAGGTTGCCCAATTATGGGTAGTAGTTGAGAGTTTCTTGATAGCCTAAAAGAAACCATTAGCCCCACATTGAAAGAGCCCTCATGGCCACACAACATGTCCTCTGCTATCAAGGAAATAGAGGCCAGCTGGGGCTTACGTGCCTGAGGTCATAGGTTGATTAATAGACATCTGGAATGATGTAAAAAAACAAACCTGGATTACAACATTTCTATCTCTTTTCACCCTCACATGTAGTGACCCTGACTTTGCAAGCTTTGTCTTCATATAATGGAGAGATGGACAATGGTGCTTTTTGGAAGACCTCTTTTAATGGGGGAGGTTGAATCTTTCGATACATGTAAAAAAGAGTTCACCGTAGGAGATTCATAAGGCTTCAGTGTTTGCAGACAATGCATTGAGTGATGTTGTCCACTTATAAGTAGGCATTTGCTAGGAACTTAACACGTCTTGAGAAACCAGTCACCACACGTGACTTCACAAGACATCCTAATGCCCACAGTCAGGCAGTGCTATCGAATATGCAGAGCTTGACGCAGTGGACTTACAAGTGGGTAGCTCTAGAGAAGGTTATAACACAAGCACAGAGGCAAACACAAAGACAAAAGGACCTAAAAAGTGTGCAGAATCGAGAAATGTTGTATGTAATAATGTGTAATTTATGGTATGCAGCGTTTAGAACGCAAGCATTACCACGGAATACCTTTACAACGCGGGCGTAACAACGAAAGTTGTTACCACGCATTCCACTGGGGGGCGCTCAAGTATAGTAAATGATTTAATTTACTATCCCAACACCTTCCCTACTATCCACGGGGACTGGTGTTGGAATAGTAAATTAAATTAATCAATTTTGCGCCCCCCCAGCGCAATGCGTGATAACAACTTTCGTTGTTACGAACGCGTTGTAAAGGTACGCGTTGTCAATGTATGCGTTCTAACGTCATACATCCGTAATTTATACAGGAAAAGTATACTGTTGGAAGCAATGGTGATGAGTGATATTCATAAGTGGTGAAATTTTCCAGTGATACACGCTTATTAGAAATTAGTACAAGGTCCCATCAGGAGTATTGTAGGTCACCCCGCACTAGATGATCCTGGGGTGGTGATAACTTGGCCCTATGACCTGATGGAATGGAATGGAGGGGAAAAGGGAATTGGCTCTATATATGTGGTTGGCAGCAAAGGAGACAAATGTGAGGTGGAAATTAAATACTTTCTCCATCTGCCCACGATTGGTTCAGCAGAATATGGAATATCAATGTTCTGGAAATTAGGAAGATGGAAGAAGTAAAGTGAATACCCTCTGGGGCTCTCACCACGCAATATCCATAAGACGGACACATTCAAATGAGAGAGGCATAGTTTCCGCATTGTGAAAGACCCTAATTGATCACTTGCAAAATTCTTTTGATCATGGTTGTTTTGTGTAGTGCCTATAAAACCTATACAGGATCTGCATGTTTAGACAACCTACACTGTAGGGTTGGTGTCAGACTGATTCTAGCCACCCCTACCGGGTATGCTGGTGTGTATACCAGCTACACAGTGCCACTAGAAAGTCCTCTTACCAAAGAGAGAATAGTTATTGGCTGATCGCTCAGGACTGTGGAAACAGTGTACTACTTTTCACTCAGTCACTAGTGCTCGCTTAGGGGCAAATTTACAAGGAACTGACGCATCTGCATACATGCTTCAGTTTCCTTGCTCCAGTGTCAATGTCCTTGCGCCACCATGGATGCACTGTATTTACCATACAGTGCTCCATGGCGCAAGGCTTAACAGATGCGTCAGAAATTCTGGAGCATCTGTTGACCCAAAAGTCACGTATTGCTGGAGTTGTGTCACAAGCACGACACAACTCCAGCAATGTATTTTGAGGCCTATACTTACTGTACTGTGTCCCTCCTTATGCCTGCTTCAAGCAGGCATAAGGTTTCGACACAGTGGTGTCCTAAAAGTGGCGCAGTTAAATCTTGTACATTTCACTGCATCACTTTTTATGAGGCCTTCCTGCATGGGTACGCCCACCCTGCATACATTATACCGGACGCAGGTATAATGTGACTCAGGGGTTCACAACGTGACACATCTCCCTAGATGCATCACGTTGTAAATTGGCCGCATTGTTTGCATTGCCGTTGCTGCAAAAAAAGTGATGCAATGGAGGCACAAGAAGGTGCAAGGGGCTTGTAAATCTGCACCTTAGTCTTCAGAGAGATACACAAAATAACCGGTAGGGATGTTTTTCAATAAGCATTTATTGAACAGTCATTATTCTAGTGTAAAATAGGTGCGCTCAAACAACCATTAGACAGTATCAGATATAAATGATTAGGAGCACTAGGAAAGTGAAAGGATGGTAGATTTCTGCCATTTTCCTATAACCATGAATACAGGCAAGTATAAAGAATACATGACAATAAAAATGCATACTCTTACGATGCTACCCTAACTAGATTTACCTAAGTGTACCTAGCATGTATGTAGGTGTTAAGCCAAGAATCCCTCTAGGATAAAGTCAACCCCATTACCTGAAGTGAGAGACTGTGGGACCCCGTCTTGGTCTGGAGTTGGACACCCCGCAATGGATGTTTAGACCACTGCGAGCTGGAGTATCTGCATGCAGGAACCTCAGCGACTCGCGTCAGTGTGTGCCGGCAGGGAAATCCTGATCTCCTCTGTTTGTCTCAGGAAGATGTGTGCCCTAGAACATTATTGGTCTGACTGAGAGCAAGATGTTTTGGGTAATAAGAAGAGGACTGTTCAATTGTTCATCAATATCTATGCAAGCATTAGTCAGCAATGACAATTGAGATGCAAGCCAATAAATAACACAAAAATGTATATGCAAATAATGACAGAAAAGTAATGTTAATTATGCATGCGTTTCGCATTCGGGATCAATGTGTGCAAATGTAATTGCCTGGTGACATCTACTGGTCAAATGAAATATTTAAACAAATGTAATGTATACAGGTACATAGTTGGAATCTTACCATTCGAACTCTCCGGAGTTACCATAACAGCAAGTACCATAGAAATATGTTCAGGATAGGACATGGCTGGAATCACCACAACTCTCTCCACGGACTTCTTTTGCAATACATTAGTGCCACAAGTCCTGGCCAATCCAGACACTGCACCCTTGCTGAGAGGAGCACTAGCATTGGATTGGGTAAGTGAACGTAGAGCTCATTCTGAGTGCATGGGGCTGTGGCTGCCTGCCCACCCTCCTTACTATGCACAGATGATGACAGGCCTCTAGAGACCATGTCTCGCTGGTCGCAGAAAGGCAGATGGTCAACCTGACATGCGCACTTTGAATTGTGTGTTTCGACTTTCGAGCCTGCATTCTATTTTGTAAGCCCCATACACTCATCAATAATAAATCCGGGCCATGGCCAGGAACAAACTAAACACACAGGGCCCAAGGCTGAAAACAATATTTAACCTGGAGATTTCTTTACATTAGAATTCGGGCAAGGGGGGAAATGTAGGGGGGCAACGCCCCATGCTCTAACAAAGGAGCTGCCACTATTTTTCTGCACCTTACATATCTTCCATTTAATAAAAGAATTATTGCATGTTTGTGTTATACATGCAACAGTGCCACATATTGCTAAAGGTGTATCCTGCTCTGCAAGCACATACGAGATAGACCCTGTCACCCAAAAAAATATACCCGACTCATACACCCCCAAAGACTGAGCTCTCACTAACACACTTGCCAGCCCTGTCTTAGTGCCTTTAGTCAAAGTATTTGTTAAAACCATATTATCTGGCTCTATGGATATTAGGTTCAAAGTCAATAAAGCTGGACGTGGGAGGGTCTGGTAACAATGTCCGAGCTGGTTAGCCATCACTAGCTCATGAGGATTTTCACTGTTCACAAGTAGCTCTCACAACAGAAAAGGTTAGAGACCCCTGGTCTAGTGTGTGTGTGCATGTATGTATGTATGATGTGTATATCTATGTGTATGGTGGTAAATCTGCACATGAGAAACAGACTGTGAAATCGGAAGAAGCGATCCAGAAACTCTTTTGATGAGAAGCAGAAGTCTTTATTCCAAATACCAGAAACTCCAGCCACAGCAGTCCAAAGGAGCTCTCTCAAATGGCAATCACAGTTTCCCAATCAAAAATTAACATTCCATCAGAACACTGGGGGGAAGAATATACTATGGGATCATGCGGGGAGGACAACAGACAACGGATAATAGAGAGGGAACATACCACGTTAAACATTTACTTAGGAACTATATACAAGATACCACACAGAAATTGCAAAAATTTGTAATTTTCACTTTAACAAGTATAAGTTAAATAATATACCTTAAGAAACAACAAAAATGGAAGCCTTCTTTATGTGTGCATTTTGATATGATCTGTGAAAATCAAAAGGATTCATTTGAACGGCGTATTTATTTTCCCAATGCTTATAACGACATCAGCAGTTCAAGTAACAAAAAAGCAGCTCACATTTTTAAAATAGCCTTTGGTCAGTGGTGAATAAAATGAGAACACATTGACAACTAAAGGGGGTTTAGAAATTTACTTTTTGTAAATCTCAATAACTCTGACTTTTATGAATGGGAAGCCACTTATTTAATAAATAATTGTGGCTTTTTGCAGGTTCCCCTTAACTGTTTGCCCCCATTTGGACAACTAGAGCTGCTGGTGTTTTGACTCTGAGTGCACTGAGGCCTTCTAACCAGATCTCAATGCCAGTGTTCTAACCCCTTACACAGTATATGTCAAATTGGCCATCTCCAATTGGCAGAGACAGACTTACTTATAAGTGCCTAGTATTTGATACCCAGGGCATGTAAAGCAGATTGTCCATCCAGGGCTGAAGCACAGATTGTGCCACCCTGTGTGTGATAAGGTACAAAATGGATCCAACGTTGCCACTGCAGACTGGTAGGACATTGGTTACATTGCTAGTTCAACTTTGCCTTTTAAACCAATGGCAAAGTCCACACTTTCCTTGACAATGTATACATCTCCACTAAAGAAGACCTATGAAGCCCTAAGGCAGGGAGTTGTATATTATCAAGTGGGACTTGTATTTTCTATATATGTCCAGGCAGCAACACCTCCCAAATTGTCATTATGCTGTGGTAGAATTTGTAGGCCCATTGGCTAACACAGAGTTACCAGCTGACCACTCAATAAACCCAACTTGATGCCCAAGTAAAATTTAATGCCACTATTAAAGAAATGAAATGGTTAGAAAGTTGTCTCTCTGTGACCCAGTTTGTCCAGTGGCCTCACTTGGTCACTAGCCACGGGACAGCTTTCTGCCCTTCTGGGTAGTAGTGTGAATGACTCCCAGGCTTAAGAACAATAGCAGCCAGCTATTGGGTGAGGTGTTACCTCCCCTTCACATGAATTCACTCAGGGTACCTGACATGGAAGGGGAGGGAAGGGGAGGGAGGGTGAGAGTTACCATGTTGAAAGTTGGTATGGGTCTCCGTGGACAGAATGAAGAGCTGGATTATGTATGACTATGTATCTCCATTGCAAGAAGTCAAATGCAACGTTGTTTCTTTCTCTTTTCATAGCCTCATCCGAGAAAAGGAATGCTTATGTATATGGAATTGACAGATTGGCATCCTTTCCTTCTCTCTGTTGAGGAGGGGTGGGATGTGGAGTCTGAATTCACTTCAGTCTACTCCTTTGAAACAATGTCTCCAAAACACCTAAACGCCAATAAATTTAATATAAAAAATATAAAGAAGATAAGATGGCCATGCATTACATTGTTATGGCTTCTTCAGTTTGGAGTTTTGAAAATGGGTCTGTTGGAAGTTGTAATTTACTTTGTTTTCTTAAACTGTTACCTAGGAAGTCAGGGTGTTAGCCCAAAAGGAGAGCTTCAATGATGAATCTGCCTTTGGTGGGTGAAAGGCAATACCACTCTTGAGGAGCAGCCATTTATTCAGATAGACAGGCTGGTGGGGGAGCAGAGAGGGGAGACCAGTGCACAAACTCATTTTGCCATGGGCCTGGAGCCCACCAGTACTCACCCCTTTGGGGTGGGCTACCAAGTTCAAAACATCCAAGGAAGGGTCCTGGCATCATGAGAGTGGGCAAAAGAGTGCACTCTGGGATTGCTAGATGCCACAAGTAGCTGGAAACATATCACCAAGTGGGAGGGTACTTGGTATCCTATTAGCTAGTGACCGCATATTCCCCGTAGGGCACTTTCTAGGGATAAATATGGCATCCCTGGTACCCTGAACCTCACATCACATTGGAACTCAGACAAGAACAGAATAAGGACTGCCCTGGTGGTCCCGGGACTTAGCAAAGAGAACCTGCATTGTCTGCTGGGCTGCACCTGCCACACCTTGGGCTACCAAAGAGAGGACTGCGCCTGTGGCCGCCCTATGTTCAGATGGACAGGCTGGTGGGGGAACAGAGAGGGGGGACCAGTGCACAAACTGATTTTGCCATGGGTGTAAAGCCCACTCGTACCCACCCCTCTGGTGTGGACCACCAAGCTCCTAACATCTGAGGAAGGGTCCAGACATCTTGAAAGTGGGCAGAATAGTACACTCTGGGATTGTTAGATTCCAATAATAGCTGGAAAGACATCACCAAATAGAAGGGGGCCTGGTATCCCACTGGCTAGTCACCGCATCATCAATCAATCAATCATGACCTTTGTATAGCGCGCTACTCACCCGGAAGGGTCTCAAGGCACTAGGGGAGGGTACTTTACTGCACGAACAGCCAGGTCTTGAGTTGCTTACTGAAGGAAAGATGGTCTTGGGTCAGCCGAAGGTGGATGGGGAGGGAGTTCCAAGTCTTGGCTGTCAGGTAGGAGAAGGAGCTTCCTCCGGCGGTGGCTCTGCGGATGCGTGGTACGGCGGCGAGGGCGAGGTTTGTATGATCGTAGCTGGCGGGTGGGCGTGTAGAAGGTCAGGCGGTCGTTGAGGTACTTGGGGCCCAGGTCGTGGAGAGCCTTGTGTGCGTGGGTGAGGAGCATGAACGTGATCCTCTTGCTTACGGGGAGCCAGTGCAGGTCTCTCAGGTGGCCGGAGATGTGGCTGCGCCGGGGGATGTCCAGGACGAGTCGTGCGCAGGTGTTCTGGATTCGTTGGAGTCTTTTCTGCAGTTTGGTTGTGGTTCCGGCGTAGAGGGTGTTCTCGTAGTCCAGTCGGCTGGTGACGAGTGCCTGGGTCATGGTCTTCCTGGTCTCGGTGGGGATCCAGCGGAAGATCTTACGGAGCATACGCAGGGTGTTGAAGCACGATGAGGAGACGGCGTTGACTTGTCTGGTCATCGAGAGGGAGGAGTCAGGATGAAGGCCAGGTTGCGTGCGTGGTCCGTTGGCTTGGGAGTGGTGCCCAGGGCAGGGGGCCACCAGGAGTCGTCCCAGGCGGAGTGCGATGATCCCAGGATGAGGACTACCGTCTTGTCTGAGTTCAGTTTCAGGCGGCTGTTCTTCATCCACTCAGCGACGTCTTTCATCCCTTCGTGTAGGCTGGTTCTGGAGGTGGCGGGGTCGTTGGTGAGGGAGAGGATCAGCTGGGTGTCGTCGGCGTAGGAGATGATGTTGAGGTTGTGTTGGCGTGCGATGGCTGTGAGGGGGCTCATGTAGACGTTGAAGAGGGTAGGGCTGAGTGAAGATCCTTGTGGTATGCCGCAGATGACTTCGGTGGCCCCGGATCTGAACGGGGGGAGGCGGACTCTCTGGGTTCTTCCGGCGAGGAACGAGATGATCCACTCCAGTGCCTTCTCTTGGATTCCAATGTTACTGAGGCGCTGTACTAGGGTGCGATGGCAGACAGTGTTGAACGCTGCGGAGAGGTCCAGGAGGATGAGGGCTGCTGTTTCCCCGCTGTCGAGCAGGGATCTGATGTCATCGGTGGCTGCGATCAGGGCGGTCTCGGTGCTGTGGTTGGCTCGGAAACCGGACTGCGAGGGGTCGATGGATCCATTCGTCTCGAGGAAGGCGGTGAGCTGTCTGTTGACGGTCTTCTCGATGACTTTGGCAGGAAAAGGGAGGAGCGAGATGGGGCGGAAGTTCTTGAGGTCGGTGGGGTCCGCTGTTGGTTTCTTCAGGAGGGCGCTGAGCTCGGCGTGCTTCCAGCTCTCCGGGAAGGTGGCGGTGTGGAAGGAGGTGTTGATGATGTCCTGCAGTTGGGGTGCGATGGTGGAATTGGCCTAGACGTGGTGGGGGCAGGGGTCTGCTGGTGATCCGGAGTGGATGGTGTTCATTGTGAGGGTGGTGTCTTCGGTGCTGACCGGGGTCCAGTTGCAGAGGGTGGTGGTAGGGGGCGTTGGTTCGGTGGTTGGGTGCGTGGTTGGAACGCCGAAGCTGTTGTGTATGTCGGCGATCTTGTGGTGGAAGAACGAGGCGAGTGAATCGCAGAGGTCTTGCGAGGGTGTGATGTCGTTGTTTCCGGCGCTGGGGTTGGAGAGCTCTTTGACGATGCTGAAGAGTTCCTTGCTGTCGTGGGCGTTGTTGTCCAGTCGTTCTTTGAATGCTGTCTTCTTGGTGGTGCGATCAGCTGGTGGTGCTTGCGGGTGGCGTGCTTGAGGGCGGTCATGTTGTCTGAGGTCTGGTCGTGGCGCCAGGCTTTCTCGAGGGTGCGGCAGTTCTTCTTGGAGTCCTTGAGTTCATTGGTGAACCAGGGGGCTTTCTTGCTTCTGGGCCTGCTGGGAGGGTTCTTTAGTGGTGCGAGGTCGTCGGCGCAGGCGGTCAGCCACTGTGTGAGGTTGCTGGCTGCTTCGTTGGGGTCCATAGTGCTGGCACCCAGGATACTTTCAATGGTATAAATATTGCACCCTGAACCTCAAATCACATCAGAACTGGGACAAGAACCACAGAAGGACTTCCCTGATGATCCTGGGACTTGGCAAAGAGAGACTGCATGTATGCTGGACTGCACCTTCCACACCTTGGGCTACAGACAAGTGTTGTGCCTGTGGCTTCCCTTCGTTCAGATAGGCAGGCTGGCAGGAAAACAGAAAGGGGAGACCAGTGCAAGACTGGTTTTGCTATGTGCATGGAGCACACAGGAACCAACCTTTCTAGGGTGGGCTACTAAGCTCCTAACATTCGCGAAGGGTCACAGCAGCTTGCGAGTGGGCAGAATAGTGCACCCTTGGATTAGTAGATGCCATACGCACCTGGAAAGACATTACTAAGTGGGAGAAGACCTGGTATCCCATTGGCTAGTGATCACATCTTCCACCTGGGCACTTTGTACGGATACATATGGCACCCCTGGCAACCTGAACCTCAGATTACATTGAAACTGTGACTAGAACCAAAGGAGGACTGCCCTGCTTATCCTGGGTCATGGCAAAGAGAGGCTGCACCGTCTGCTGGACTGCATCTGCCACACCTTGGGCTAGAGAAGAGAGGACTCTGCCTGTGGCTCCTGGCTTGGGGAAAAGTCATTCCCAATCCCCTGACCTAAGAAGTGTTTCAATGGGTCAGTCAGCTGATCCCCTGTATCCAGCACTAGGGCCATATAAGTTGAAATACATAATTTGTCAAGTCAGTATCCACTTAAGGAGGATAACCACTGACTGTTGTGTGCCCCAAGCGACTAATTCTCAATGGCCAAAATTTGCTCCTGGGTCAGCTGGACCCCGGAGTGGCATCAGCCTCTATCAAAGGATATCACTGGGACCGCTATGTACGGTGACCCGTAGCCCAGCTGCAGCTGGACTTCTGCTTCCTTAAAGCGACCTTCGAGGAACTCTAACCTCTGTGGCCAAAGTTGCCCCACCTGACCCATGGACCAAGGAATAAATGCAAAGGCACCCCCAATTGACCACACAGCACCCAGGTCATCCTTCAATCAATCAATCAATCAAAGCATTTATATAGCGCACTACTCACCCGGAGGGTCTCAAGGCGCTGGGGGGAGGGGGTCCGCTACTGCTCGAACAGCCAGGTCTTGAGCTGCTTCCTGAAGGCGAGGTGGTCTTGGGTCAGGCGGAGGTGGGTCGGAAGGGAGTTCCAGGTTTTGGCTGCTAGGTAGGAGAAGGACCTTCCTCCTGTGGTGGCTCTTCGGATGCGGGGGACGGCGGCGAGGGCGTGGCTGGTCCATCGGAGCTGGCGTTTGGGAGCGTAGAAGTTGAGGCGGTTGTTGAGGTATCCTGGGCCTTGGTTGTGTAGGGCTTTGTGTGCGTGGGTGAGGAGCCGGAAGGTGATTCTCTTGTTGACCGGGAGCCAGTGCAGGTTTCTCAGGTGTCCGGAGATGTGGCTGCGGCGGGGGATGTCCAGGATGAGTCGTGCTGAGGTGTTCTGGATCCGCTGGAGTCTCTTCTGGAGTTTGGCGGTGGTTCCGGCGTAGAGGGAATTGCCGTAGTCCAGACGGCTGGTGACGAGGGCCTGGGTGACCGTCTTCCTGGTCTTGGTGGGGATCCATCGGAAGATCTTACGTAGCATGCGAAGGATTTAGCACTGTCCCCCCCTTGCATCTACAGCATCAGGACCATTCAATTGAAATTCATGGGTAACAGGACTGGAAAACTGTTTGGTAGGCAGTTAACTGTATAACTTTAAAAGGAAAATATTACCCTGTGCTTATTTAAACATGAACTCAAGGCTGTGAGCTACTCTGAAGTTGTCAGGGAGCTACTGGTTACTCATTTTTGACTGGTTGGAGACACCTAGCTTAAATACTCTAAATTGGCCCCCAGACTTTCTCCCTTTGGGATTTGGTTGCCCAAGCCGGGCCAGAGTAGTCAAACTCATTTTACAAACTTTGCAGTTGCCAGTGCTTGTTTGTAGTTAATTCAAGATTGAAGTTTTCTTTAAAATTCTGTATCTCTGGAACCCTATGGTGGAGTTTGCTCATCTTGGTCTCTAGAAAGTCATAAGAATGCATTCTATATTTATAATTGGTGTAGGATATTTTTCATATTATGTGGGTTTCTTATTTCATTGTTTGCTACTGTTAAATGCTTTACACAAGTTTCTTTGTTTAACCCCTTCCGTGCTTGGAGCACTCCCTCCCTGGTGCTGCGAACGGCCAACGGCCATTGCAGCCCCGCCCACTCTTTAGGATGCCCGCACTGCGGCGGGATGCTGCCGCGGTTAAGGCGGTAAGCCGTGCTGCTCGCAGCCATAGCTCTGCTGGGCTGAGGAGAAGATTTTTTTGCAAATGAGCCTGACTGGACCCAAGATAGTTGTTGCTAGTGTACTACATGGTAAGTAATGAAGGGTCAAAATCACGCTCTACCATCTGATTACCAAAAAGAGCATTTTTTATCGACCTTGGTAGCATAAAGGTCCTATATGGCCCCACCAGAGAGAATCTGAAAATATGCTTAGATTCCCACACTTTTTTTGCCATGTATAATCAGCAAATGAAATCCCGCGGGTTCCCTGAATTCCGGGTTTATAGGCCCAAGCAAAGGCCAGAGGTCACGCCTTATGTTAGCAAAATCCACTGGCCCTAAATAATTTTAAAATGTGCATTTATGATGTGTTAAACACAGCGAGGTAACTTGAGCAACTCTGGAAAAGTACAGCAGCCTTTCACAAGCACCATTTCAAGACACCCCACACTCGCACGTACACAAAGTCAGCTGGTACAGAATTTTACATCTTGCTTCATTATTTTGAAAGATAGCTTGCTCTAATGAAAACCACAATGTCTTGTGATATTTAGCACACGTCTCCCACATCTACAGTTTTAGAGAGATGTTCGTGATCAGATGATTATTTGTTTATATCTTGTGGTCAAAACCTGACCGTTTGTTTATATTCTGTGGTCAACCATGACCGTTTGTTTATATCTTGGGGTCAAACATGGCCAACCACTCGATTAACCCATTTGACCAGTTCCATGTTCTTGGACATGTGGTCAGCCACCTTAACCAAAAATGCATCAGTAAAGACGTCAGAATAGAACCATGGTTCTGCTTTCCAAAGTATATCAAGCCCAACCGTCAAATGTGAAGGCAGAACTCTCCTGGTGTGGTCTCCACATGCGTGATATTCTACGGTTGACTGTTTATCTGATTTGGGACTGTCAAGCATACTCGCACAGGTGATGCCCTTCCAAGCCAGATAATATCTCTGCCTTTTTAAATCTCTGACTGTAATCGGTATTTTTGATCTACACCCAATTCCTTGCATTTAAGGTTTCTTTAAATAATTTGACCCAGCTGGGTGAGTCACCCCAGTTAGCTGCCTCCTGGCATTGAATTACTATAGAAATGTGTTTTTCCATCCTTGACTAATTTCAATAGTGTCTTTTTCCATAATCCTGGCCCCGCACTTCGGGCCCTCTTTAAAATGTTTAACTTGCACGAATAATTCTCTTCAGGAAGGCTTGTTTCAAGTTCTCTATATTTTCATACAATGTATTCTGTGTCTTTCTGAATCTGTAGCTGATTTAAACGTGATTTTTAATGGATCCTCACTCCAGCTTGCCTTATAGTTATCATTAGAAAGGCTTGATTCTAGGCACTATAATCTTATAACAAATGTATTCAATGCCTTTGGAGCTCTAGCAGTTTTCCTTTAGGCCTTTTTGAAAATTACTTATTTCAGCGTGCCTTGCAACATTATGAGCATTTGACATCCAGCATTTACTCCTGACAGATTGAAGTCGGGATTTCTTAAATGGCTTTTTACTTAGTAGTATGAAATGATGTGCATTTATTGTTTTGCTAAAAGATATGCAGTTATTGGTCCACTTGTGAATTATTAATAATAAACGTGCCACTTCAACATGAGTTTTTCGTCATCTCATCTCATTGTTCCTTATCTCTCAGTGAAGTGTTGCGCCGGTGACCTGGGGCTACTGTCGGTGGCCTGTGACTCACACTTGGCGTGACCACACCCAAAAGTGGCTTGAATTTCCTCTTTATCATAAGACCACACAGCCATAAAATATAATACACCAAAGTCGACACAGAAATGATTCTTAATACCTCAATTATCATCTAATATCATATAATCTACCAAAAGTGTCAAATTTAGAATCAACATCATGGACATTGGGCCCAATTCACAAAACGTAGACCTGATTGCTACATATATACACATATATACACTTATATAGGTACCTGGGTAGCCAGCTTGCCACTTGCCAGTACCTGCTTTTTCCAGCCTGATCCAGGTGCTGCTGTTTGACCATGTGAAATTGCCACTGCCCAGCCTTTCCCACTTGGGTAGTGTAGTTCCTATATTCCCAATAGGATCTGCGCATTGGAATAGTGTATCCTGTAGTTTAGATGTAGGACTGAAGTCGACTAGGTCTCTACCGAATATACTTGACTTAATTGTTTGTGTGCCAGCTAGCTCAGAGGTCACTAGAAACTTTCTCGAATGAACAAGAAGGGATTAGTTTCTGACTACCGCTCGAAACATGACAACTTTGTTTCCCAAGAATAAGAAAAATATCTCTAGACTCGCAGAAACAATAGATAGTTATTTCACTCAGTCAATCGTGCATGCTTCGTTTCACCAGAGGTGCAGAGAAATAGAGAGACGGACGTTTTCAATAAATATTTATTGAACAGTCTTCTTTCTCAAGCATAAGAAATGAACTGCTGCAATCGTAATACTTGCGGTAAAGTACAAAGCGTACAGTACGAAGAGTATTATAAAGTAATATTGTAAAAGCATGATATGGTTTCTAAGCCATAAAATACCTAAAATGTATAAAATACATACAGTGATTAATAATGACTAAAAGTACTCAACTGGTGCTTCTAAAATACGCCTACCGCAGTGTACCTAAACTAGGCTTAGTAGGGGGGAGGAAGTAAGTAAGTTGTAGCCTAGTTTTATTTATTTATTTAGTGTGTTTTATATAGCGGACGGCTACCTCAACGGGGTGTCCCGGCGCTTCTGAGAGTGTAAATAAATCTTACTCCTGAGGGATTTAGCAAAAGAGGAATGTTTTTAGTGCCTTACGAAAAGGAAGCTCGTCCTGGATCATCCGGATGGCAGGAGGGAGTTTAATCAAGAGGGATGCGGCGCAAGCTTGGAAGGTTTTCCCCCCAGAACGTGTTTTGTTAAATCTAGGGGTGGTAAGAAGATTTTTGGAACTAGAACGAAGAGATCTGACATTCTTTTAGGGGCGCAGACAGGAAGAAAGGTAAGCAGACCTTTTCCCTTAATTGCCCTGTGAGCCAGTGTGAGGGCTTTGAATTCGGCCCTCTTCTGTATTGGCAGCCAGTGAAGCGAGCACCGATGTGGAGGGATGTGCTCTCTGAGGGAAATGCCACACACCAGATGAACTGCTGCGTTTTGGACTGACTGTAGTCGATGGCAGAGCCCTGCAGCCAAACCGATATACAGACCGTTAGCATAGTCCAGGTGAGATGTGATCAACGTCTGGACTATGGTTTTCCTGGTGTTATTAGGGAGAAAGTTGATACATTTTTTAACCATCCTGATTTTGGAAAAGCAGGCTGCTGATACTGTCTGTACTTGGTTGTGAAAGGAAAGGTTGGAGTCCCAACTGACTCCAAGATTTTTTACGGATTCTTTAGGTGATGGGGGGGGCTCAGGTCGAGTGGCCACCAAAGGATGGGGTCCAAGGTGGGCGGCTGATGGAAGAAAATGACCTCGGTTTTCCCCGCGTTAAGTCGGAGGCAGTTGTTGTCCATCCAGCATGCAATTTTACGCAGGCAGTCTTTTAAGGGATCAAAAGAGGATTGAGAGAGTCTGTCAGAGAAGAACAGGAGTTGGATATCGTCCGCGTATGAGGTGGCTTTAATTCCAGACTGAGCAATCATCTCAGCAAGCGGGGAGCAATAAACGTTAAAAAGAAGTGGGCTTAAGGAGGAGCCCTGAGGGACTCCCCACTTTAGTGGCCGGCTGTTGGAAGTGTACGGGGGGGTACAAACCGCCTGAGTCCTGTTGGACAAAAAAAAGGACAGCCACTTCAAGGCCTGACCCTGAATGCCCTTGGAGTGGAGACGATCAAGGAGGACAGAATGAGAGACGGTATCGAATGCTGCCGACAAGTCCAGCAGCACCAACACCGCCCTTGATCCTCCATCAAGTTTCCAGCGCACGGCATCGGCCATCTCTATCAGGGCCGATTCCGTGCTGTGACCCTGTCTAAATCCATGTTGCGAGTCATGGAGTGGCCCGTGGGTTTCCAAAAAGTTTGCAAGTTGTTTCTGCACTAATTTTTCTAGTACCTTAGCTGGAGCCGGTAACAGGGAGATGGGTCTGTAGTTAGCTGGCTCATTGGGGTCAGCGTAAGTCTTTTTAAGGATAGGGACTAGTCGTGCATGCTTCCACGAGTCTGGAAAGATACCAGTCTGGAGCGAGTCATTCCAAATGCTGTTCAGGATAGGGTTAAGAAGAGGGGCTAAGGCTTTATATTGTTTAGCCGGCCATGGATCGGTCAGCGAGCCAGATCTACATTTAGATAGTTCTGCTAAAGAGAGATCAAGAAAGATGTCTTCAAAGTTAGTTAAGATCTGGGCAGGTTCTGGGTCGGGAGTTGTGTTCACTGTAGAATTGTGGGTGAGGTCAGAGCAATTTTTTCTAGGAAAGGAGTCGTGAATGGTGGCAATTTTATCCTCAAAGTAATCAGAAAGACGATTGCAAAGGGATTGTGAGACAGGGGACTGATGCTTGAGGGCCAGAGGGTCGGTAAATGATCTCACAGTGTTAAAAATCTCTCTTGTGGAGCCATGGGCGCTGTTAATTTTTTCTTCTAGGTAGATTATTTTATGATCTATGATCTTTTTCCTATACCTTTTGAGGGCTGATTTATATTTCATTTTACTATCAGGAGAATATGAAAGTCTCCAGCGTCTTTCCAAAAGTTTACAGGCTGACTTGCATTTGCGTAGTTCTTCTGAGAACCAAGGTGCGGAGGGGGCAGAGCGAAATGTTTTAATTGGCCTGATGGGAGCGATTGAATCAATAGCAGAGACAATCCAGCTATTAAAGTTGCCTAGCCTGGAGTCTAGATCGATGGCGTCCCTCGGGGCAGTGGAGCCCAGAAGAGCTCCAAGGCTATCTGGAGAGATTTTGCTCCAGTTACGACCGAATGTTTTGGTCTGAACACAAGGTCTTTCTTGGTGGAATATACAGATGGAAAATGGAATAAAGAAATGGTCAGACCAAGTCACCGGATAAGGGTCACCAGTAACTAAGTCAGGCAAATTGGAACAAATCAGGTCAAGAGTATGTCCGGCCTTGTGAGTGGGGCTGCAGATTCATTGCTTTGAGCCTCCGTCAGAAAGCGTGGAGAGGAAATTGGAGCTTGTGGGATCCGCGGCGTCCTCCACATGGAGGTTAAAGTCCCAGAGTAAGGTGAAATTTGCGTAGCGCGAGCTGGCCTGGAGAACATAATCTAAAAAGTCCGGCAGGGAAGAGGTCTTGGATTTAGGGGGTCAGTAGACAAGTAGGCCTGTGAGGGTAATGTTTGCTGGAAAATGAATGCACAATGGGAGTGCCTCAATGGAGTCTATTTGACTGTAAGGAAAGGCGGAAATGGTCCATACTGATCTATAGATTATAGCAATGCCTCTGCCGTGATTGCGACTTTGTCTGTTCGCACAATGAATATTGTATCCTGAAGGGATGGCCACGGATAGTGTGGGATTGGTTTCCTCCCCTAGCTAAGTTTCCGTCAAGAAAACAATAGCCCAGTTATTGTCTGATAGGGATAGAGCTATATCAAGCGAGTGTTTTACTAGCGAGCGACAATTGATGACGCCTGCTTTAATCCTGACATTTTTATTAGTAAGTGAAGACCGCTTAGGGTTCAGGCGGAGAGGACAGTGAGACATAGATAGGCTATCTGCCTGATCAAAGTTACAAGGCATACAAGGGAAGGTGGGGGTTGTAATATCGGAGGGAAGGGAATACGAAAAGGCACAGTGGGATGGTCTTAGGCTAAGTAAAGTCTTTCTATCATACCTATGAATGGAAGGTGCAGCATGGTCTCTGGCCTTGGCCACGTCCTGGTCGCGGACGGGCGCAGACGGGCAGAACTCTGGCACGACTCCGGTGCAGGTCCGGTGCGTCCGCTGTGTGCATCCGGTGTGCGGAGTCATGCCTTTCCCTTTTTATACTCTCCGCTACAGTGCGAGAGTAGGCTTCCCCAAACAAAGATGGCCGCACTAAAATTCAGCCCGTCCGGGACACCGCTGACTCAGCCCTGAGTCGGCTAATGTAGGTCCGGGTCGCAGGGGGGGTGCAGGGGAGGGTCGGTAGGCTCACTGTGCTTCTCCAATCAAGCAGGTGGCAGCTGGTGTGAAAGGTAAAAACCACTTTAAATTTCGGCGGATTGGCAATGGGCAAAGTGAAATAATTAAAAGCTTAGTAGTCAAGCAAAAAATCCAGTGCAAATTTTTTTTTAAACGAGCTACAAATTACAGAGCACAGAGTGACACAACCTCTCGGCTACCGCCTCAAGAGGGAATAAGTACACAGCTAAGATACGAGGCTTCAGCCGGGTGCCCTTTTTATACTCTCCGCTACAGTGCGAGAGTAGGCTTCCCCAAACAAAGATGGCCGCACTAAAATTCAGCCTGTTCGGGACACCGCTGACTCAGCCCTGAGTCGGCTGATGTAGGTCCGGGTCGCAGGGGGGTGCGGGGGAGGGTCGGTAGGCTCACCGTGCTTCTCCACATCAAGCAGGCGGCAGCTGGTGTGAAAGGTAAAAACCGCTTTCAATTTCGGCGGATTGGCAATGGGCAAAGTGAAATAATTAAAAGCTTAGTAGTCAAGCAAAAAATACAGTGCAAATTTTTTTAAAAACGAGCTACAAATTACAGAGCACAGAGTGACACAACCTCTCGGCTTCCGCCTCAAGAGGGAATAAGAACACAACTAGTTTTAGTATTTGTTTGCCAAGAATCTAATCCAAGAATTCTCTTAGGGTCTAATCAATCAATCAATCAATCAATCATGCCATTTGTATAATAATAATAATCCACATTTGTATAGCGCACAATCACCCGTTAGGGTCTCTAGGCGCTGGGGGGCCGTCGGGAAGATTAAGCAAGCTATTGCCCAGAGTCGCATGGTGCTGGGCTAATCTGCCCCCGGAGCCGGGGATCGAACCCTGATCCCCAGATTCCAGCGTCAGTCGCCCTGGCCGCGGCGCCACACCTCTCCCACCATAGCGCACTACTCACCCGGGAGGGTCTCAAGGTGCTTGGGGGGAGGGGTATGCTACTGCTCGAACAGCCAGGTCTTGAGTTGTTTCCTGAAGGCGAGATGGTCCTGGGTCAGCCGAAGGTGGATGGGGAGGGAGTTCCAAGTCTTGGCAGCCAGGTAAGAGAAGGATCTTCCTCCGGCGGTGGCTCTTCGGATGCGTGGTACGGCTTCGAGGGCGAGGCTGGTGGACCGTAGCTGGCGGGTGGGCGTGTAGAAGGTCAGGCTTTCGTTGAGGTACTTGGGGCCCAGGTCGTGGAGAGACTTGTGTGCGTGGGTGAGGAGCCGGAACGTGATCCTCTTGTCGACGGGGAGCCAGTGCAGGTTCCTCAGGTGGCTGGAGATGTGGCTGCGTCGGGGGACATCCAGGATGAGTCGGGCGGAGGCGTTCTGGATGCGCTGGAGTCTTTTCTGTAGCTTGGCTGTGGTTCCGGCGTAGAGGGTGTTTCCGTAGTCCAGTCGGCTGGTGACGAGTGCCTGGGTGACAGTCTTCCTGGTCTCGGTCGGGATCCAGCGGAAGATCTTGCGAAGCATACGCAGGGTGTTGAAGCACGATGAGGAGACGGCGTTGACTTGTCTGGTCATCGAGAGTGAGGGGTCCAGGATGAAGCCCAGGTTGCGTGCGTGGTCGGTTGGCTTGGGTGCGGTGCCCAGGGCTGGGGGCCACCAGGAGTCGTCCCAGGCGGAGGGCGAAGATCCCAGGATGAGGACTTCCGTCTTGTCCGAGTTCAGTTTCAGGCGGCTGGCCTTCATCCACTCGGCGACGTCTTTCATCCCTTCGTGTAGGCAGGTTCTGGCGGTGTCGGGGTCTCTGGTGAGGGAGAGGATCAGCTGGGTGTCGTCGGCGTAAGAGATGATGTTGAGGTTGTGCTGGCGTGCGATGGCTGCGAGAGGTTTCATGTAGATGTTGAAGAGGGTGGGGCTAAGTGAAGATCGCTGCGGGACGCCGCAGATGACTTCGGTGGCCTCGGAGCGAAACGGGGGGAGGCGGACTCTTTGTGTTCTACCGGCGAGGAACGAGATGATCCACTCCAGTGCCTTCTCTTGGATACTGATGTTGCTGAGGCGCTGGACTGGGGTGCGGTGGCAGACCGTGTCGAATGCAGCAGAGAGGTCCAGGAGGATGAGGGCCACTGTTTCCCCCTTGTCGAGCAGGGTCCGGATGTCGTCAGTGGCTGCGATGAGGGCGGTCTCGGTGCTGTGGTTGGCTCTGAAGCCGGACTGCGAGGGGTCGAGGGATCCGTTCGTCTCGAGGAAGGCGGTCAGCTGTCTGTTGACGATCTTCTCGATGACTTTAGCAGGAAAAGGGAGGAGCGAGATGGGGCGGAAGTTTTTGAGATCGGTGGGGTCCGCTGTAGGTTTCTTCAGGAGGGCGCTGATCTCAGCGTGCTTCCAGCTCTCCGGGAAGGTGGCGGTGTTGAAGGAGGCGTTGATGATGTTCCGGAGTTGGGGTGCGATGGTGGAGTCGGCCTTGTTGAAGACGTGGTGTGGGCAGGGGTCGGTCGGTGATCCGGAGTGGATGGTGTTTATCGTGCGGGCTGTGTCTTCGGTGGTCACCGTGGTCCAGGTGCGAAGGGTGGCGGTGTTGGGCGTTGGTTCGACGGTTGGGTGCATGGGTGGGGCGCCGAAGCTGTTGTGGATGTCGGCGATCTTGCGGTGGAAGAACGAGGCGAGGGAGTCGCAGAGATCTTGTGACGGAGTGATGTCGTTGGTGCCGGTGCTGGGGTTGGAGAACTCCTTGACGATAGTGAAGAGCTCTTTGCTGTCGTGGGCGTTGTTGTCCAGTCGTTCCTTCAGGGATTTCTTCTTGGTGGTGCGGATGAGCTGGTGGTGCTTGCGGGTAGCGTGTTTGAGGGCGGTCATGTTGTCGGTGGTCCGGTCGAGGAGCCAGGCTTTCTCGAGGGTGCGGCAGGTCTTCTTGGAGTCCTTGAGGTCGTCAGTGAACCAGGATGCCTTCTTGCTTCTGGGTCTGCTGGGAGGGTTCTTTAGTGGCGCGAGGTCGTCGGCGCAGGCGGTCAGCCACTGTGTGAAGTTGCGGGCTGCTTCGTTGGGGTCCGTTGTGTTGGCGGGTGGGCTCTGGCTGAGGGAGGTGGTGAGCTGGTCTGCGGTGATCTTGCTCCAATTCCTGTGAGGTACCTGTTGCGGGTGGTGGTGGGTCGTGGATCTTTTGAAGCTGAAGTGGACGCAGCTGTGGTCGGTCCAGTGGAGTCCGGTGGCGTGGCTGAAGGTGATGTACTTGCTGGAAGAGAAGACGGGATCAAGCGTGTGGCCGGCGTAGTGGGTGGGGGTGTTGACCAGTTGCTTGAGTCCGAGGTTGGCGAGGTTTTCCAGCAGGGCGGTGGTGTTGCGGTCCTTGTTGTTCTCCAGGTGGAAGTTGAGGTCCCCGAGGAGGATGTAGTCGGTGGAGGGGAGGGCGTGCGGGCTGATGAAGTCTGTGATGTCTTCGCTGAATTGTGTGCGTGGTCCCGGGGGTCTGTAGACGAGGGTGCCTCTGAGGGTCGTCTTAGGGTCGGTGTGAATCTGGAAGTGGAGATGTTCGGCTGCGGCGAAGGAGTCGTTGGCGTCGGTCGTGATGCGGATGGTGTTCCTCTGGACGATGGCGATGCCACCTCCGGTCTGGTTGATGCAGTCCCTCCTGATGATCTTGTACCCGTCCGGGATGGCGATGGTGATGTCGGGTGCAGAGGAGGCTTTCATCCAGGTTTCCGTGAGGAAGGCGATGTCCGGTGATGTAGCGTCGAGGAGGTTCCAGAGTTCCACAGCGTGTCTGTGGACGGAGCGGGTGTTGATCAGGATGCACTTGAGGTGGTTGCTGCTGGTGCTTGTCTTGGCGGGTGCGGGGCAGGTTCGGAGGCAGGTGAACTTGCAGGTGCAGCAGGTGAAGGGTCCGTGGGTGCGTCTCGGGGTGGCTTGGCAGCAGGCATGGGTCCGGCCGGCATTGAGTGCGTTGAGAGTGGCGGCGTCGTAGGTCAGTCGGGTCGTCTTGCCTCGGCGGGGAGGGCCAGGGGTCCTGGCGCTGGACGCGGGCCAGGCGCAGACGGGCACAGACGGGCTTACCTTTGGCGCACCTTCGGCGCTCAATCGGTGCTCCCGCTGCGCGCGTCCGCTGCGAGGTTGCTCTGGGGGCGTCATAAGTAAGGAGCCGGGAGGGAGGAGCAGCTGGGTGGCGGGAGCGGGGCGGCGAATGGAATCACAGGGGGGCGGGGCCGCAGGGAGGCAGCGGCAGGAAATTCCAAGAAGCAGCGGGCAGCGGGAAATTCCCAGGAGCAGCGGGAAATTCCCAGGAGCAGCGGGAAATTCCCAGGAGCAGCGGGCAGCGAGCGAAGGAATCTGCAGGCAGGAGGCGGCAAAGGCAGGCAGGAGCGGCAGCAGTGAGTGGGGCGACCAAGCCCTGTGGATCAGCTCTGTACTTTGGTTTTTACAATGTAGGATGTCTGGTATCTCTCTCTCAGAACTCGATTTCCCAGCAACCCGCAAGGGTAGCCTGGAAACACTGGAGCTGGATTTCTCGGCAGGAGAAAGTACAGCCTCTCAGTGCGTCAGCTGGAGGGTCGGCTTCATTTGGCACTTGCAGCACCAGCGCGCGTTGGGCAAGTAGATAGTCGAACTGCTCCAAACCACTGTGTGTATGTTTGGACAAGTGAGGACATATTTATACCTTGAAGGTGCCGAGCTCTGACCTAAGATTGGACATAGTAACATCATTAGAGACTTAATTCTCTGAAAACTCCATGATTTCTTGGATGTTATGTTATGTTATGTTAAAAGAATTTGTTACCGCGCACGGACACCAATTGGTTTCATCCCCCTATTCATGCAGGGGGAAGTTCCTGACTGCTCAAGGTAGGTTATTCCAAGAAATCGTTGTAGATTTTCAGAACTAGTGGAAGTAGCCAAGCCGTATTAGGACTACTTGAGCTACATCTTAATATGGTTATGATTTCTAAGCCTATATGAGGATACGATATTTTATCTATACTAATATAATAAAAAGAGAGCCCAAACCTTTGAGGCGGTAATCTCAGGAACCACAGCACCAATCCAACACCCAATACAGCATTGGAAAGGACAGTTGCTGCAGATGGGCATAGGCTGTACAGCTGGCCACCATATACATTTTTTTTTCTTTTTTATAAAGCGCATGGTTACGCCATCTCAGCGTGTCCCCGCGCTAAGTGAGAGGGGGTGGCATTTACCGCAACAGGGGGCCAAAGAAAGAACGATAGGGGAAAAGTAGTCTGTTGTGGGCATGGGTGTTTTGCTGGAAAGCCATGGGCGTGTGCATGGGAGTGTGCATAGAGCGATGGGCGCGGCATGCTGGGACTGCTGTCCCAAAACGAGGGGGAGTTGCATTTACCATTTGGGCGTGTGCATGGGCATGTGCATAGAGCGATAGGCGCGGCCTGCTGGGACTACGAGGGGGCGTTGCCTTTACCGTTGTTGTAGACATTGGCCGTTGACGTGATGTGGGGTCTGTAATTTACGTCAGATGTAGCCGAGCCGTCCCAATACGAGTGGGAGTCATCCCAATACAAGTGGGCATTGCATTTACTATTGTTGTGGGCATTGCATGTTGACGCGATGTGGGGCGTCTAATTGCCGTCGGCTGGAGCGGAGCGTCAGGTGAAGCGCACAAACACGTTCACGTCTGCAGCGGACACAAACGTTCCCATATTGCATTGAGGACACGGCTTCACAGTGGACACATTCTTCTGCAGGGGCTGAGCCGGGTGATGAGGCGATTCTGAGTCGGTGGGCCTGAGCCGGGTGATTGGGCGATGGTGAGTACGTTTTTTTAAAAACGCGGGGCCTGCACCCGGTGATGGGGCGATTCAGAGTAAGTTTTAAAAAAACGCGGGCCTGAGCCAGGTGATGGGGCGATTCAGAGTAAGTTTTAAAAATAAATTGCCTTGCAAATTGAAAGCATTGCAGACATTGGATTTCATCCCCGGACAACGTCGGTACGGGCTGCTAGTATAAGGACATGAATCGGGAAAATTACTCTAGGCTCCTAAAACACAATACAACACTCACTCCACGTATTATATCTAATATTACTACAATAATGCATAAAAAACATAACTAAAGCATGTGTGTCATAAGCCCACCCAAAATACATGCAATGCATCAAACATGGTATATACACATACATGATTATTTGTCCTGCATGCATTTTATCAGCTATAGCTTGTCATTAAATAATGCTATCTAAATAAAACATCAAATGACTGTTGTATGAAATGGCTCTGAATTTACAGAAGAGAAAAATCGAGACCATTCCATTGCATAATATATAAACTGTTATCTTTTCATTATATAATAAAGCCAATTACTTTTAGAAAAAATTCAAATGAATCTCTTGTTCTCTAAGAATAGTTCTACTTTAAGCAGATTACTTTGTGCCAAGGGAAAAGTTCTATTCTGAAAAAAGAAAAAAGTTCAAATGTAGATTGTAGAAAACATAGAGTTCCCAAGTTAGAGGGTTTGTTTTGAAAAACCGAAGGCTGAATTTCAGAGTTCATGGAACGCTGTGTGCACTTTCAAAAGTTATTCTCGGTGTCGGGAGAAAACATCAAATCATCTAAGCTGGCAAAGAAACCGTCTACCACAGTCAGTGAAAGTTGAACTACATCATCGAGTAGATCAAATGTGCATAAATGTGAAGCATCGCCGTCAGCGTCAGTCTCATTAGCAATGTTCGATGTAGATGGTAACTGTGTCCCTGTTGTTCCACATACCTCATATATAGCTGGATTTGCTGGCGAGATCTCAATGAATGCCGTCATCAGAATTGGCAGCCGTTGGGGGCAACACGATGTGTGAGTCGTTACATTACCCATCAAGGTGTCAACGTCCGTTGGCAGTACTGATGGAAGTGTAAGACAGATGTCTAACACGCATTCTTCTCCACAAAGCAGGCATCGTAGAACAGGTAAGATGCAATCTTGCCAGATTGGTCTGAACAAAGAAACCAAATGGTATTCAGATCTCTTAAACGAGCCAAGCTGAGAATCTGTGTAATCCTGTCACGATACCGCATGGCCAGGAGAGCCCATTCCATTGTAATCTGGGTATCGCTGGTTACTGGACTTGCCATATCGGAGCAGGAGGGATAAGAATAGAATTCCTGCTACGAGTCCCAAAATGAGAGGCAGACCACCAAACACAGAGTGCACGAAATTTTGGAAAATGCCAAGGACTGCTTCGGATGGTGTTAACAGTCCTGTAAATATCGTCCTAAATACATGTGCGATGCCACTGGTATCAGACATGTTTAAGATTTGCCCTAACATTTCTGCGAAATGCACTGGGCAGTTTGTTGATAATAATGCATGTATCTCTGAGGAAGTCCTTGCAACTTGCAGATCATACGTTTCTCTAGACGAGGTCAGTGGCACTTTTTTTTGTAAAAGAATGACTTTCATTCTGCTTAAAGTATCAATTCGTATAGAAGAGATATTCAGTGAAGGCCATAACGCCGTTTCCCTGTCTGTATTACTCTTTGGATACAATACTTGCATACAACAAGTGACCCTGGCCGACACACTAACCAGATAGGCTTTTCCTGGCAGCATGCCACAACAGCTGTGATCATTGAGCATAACGTAGCTCCAATTGAAAAGATGCCTAAAAATTGGATCTATCACGGCCGCTGGAGTATTGTGCATGTGCCAAGAAAGTTTATTTAAAGAACCTTCCCAGGCTCCATGTAGGTTAATACCTTCACATAAAAGTGTACCGCTTAGAACGTTTTTACAATTTTCCGCAGTTTCCATTTGCGTTACTTTCCAACCTTCATTGTAAGCAGAATATATACCGGCGTATATTAAAAGTTTTTGTTGTTGTTTGCGAGGCCCCAGTAAGAAGTCTCGCAATTCAACGCCTTCTTTAAGTAAAGTTAAGTGTTGTTTAATTTCTGGTAGTGTAGAAGTGTGTAGCCAATCAAGGCATAGTTTTCCTACACTGTATGTGGTGACTATCCCTGGATGTTGTCTCAGGGAGTACATTGAATCTGGCCTATTCATTTTGAACCCTTTTGTTTTGTTCATGAATCTATCTTGACAGTTATTCATGTGTATGGGCCAGATTAATCATTTTTTCCAATCAGGACAAGTTCTGTTGTGCTGTAAAATATGTCTTACGTCTACCTACTCATCTGTAGTGTCATTACTATCAGGTGTTGCTTTTGGTATGGACGGTTTGTTTAATTCTTTTATCTTAGCTATGCCAAGACAGGATGTTTGCTGAATAGTGTCTTTTAGGAATATGATCTGTTCTGGTATAAAGCAGGTTCTGAACAAGGCTTCCATACCCTGCACCTGCCATTCTTTTGTGCCCCAGACAGTTTTTGTCTCAATATTGTCTTTCCAAAAGTTGTACTCTAATGTAGAAAGTTGAGCATAAAAGTTCGCAGAATAAATTTGTTTAGTATTGGTCAACATGTTTTTCATTCCTGTCTTATTTAAATTTTTAAACTAAAATGTTTCTGGATTTGTCACATTAAAACCTGAGAAGTATTGAAATTTCTCATAAAATGTTTTAGAGCTGCCTTTCGGTGGCATTGGACAATGTTCCCATTGATTATAAGAGAAAACATTCCTAGGGTTTGCAGATGTATGCAAATAATGGTGACCATAATGATTATAACAATATAGTCCTTCCTAACTGGTCGAACCTTCTAAGTGTTCATGTTTTTGAAATTTTGCTGACATTTCTAAATCTGACATCATATTATTAACAGTTTCAAAGTCCCAATTATCATAAAATGTAATTGATGAAACAAAATCACTTAAAGAAACCTTAAACTGGTGTGAAATCTTCAACAGCTCCACCGGGCCATAAATGTCATAGTCAGTTGTGTCCCATGCTATACCACCAGGAATAGGAACAGCTGTGACAGGTCTCTTCGCTCACGATGAGATGATTTGTAGGGTTGCAGGAGCAAGCTGATGTTCTTACTTGCTGTGTGCATTGTACTGTATTTTCCATCTATCATTTGTCCCAAACTTTAAACAAGAATGAGCCATAGCAGGAGACAAAGTACACCTAATCCAATCCAAAATTCAACCCATGGTGAAACCAGATATGTTTTCTCAAGTTGATGAAAGGGTTCTGTTAATCTTTCTTTAACAACTTTTTTTGCTGCCGTTGTTTCTAGGTCACTGGGATCCTCAGAAAAGGTATCGAAGTTGATAAAATAGCCAGAGGCAGTTCCGTCAATAGTTGGTATGGCATCCGGATTCTTTGACATCATTGGCGTTGCTTCCTCCTTTAACATGTTTGTATAGTCAGATGCTACATCATTGTAGACAGGAGTTTCTTGACGAACTGATATTTGGGTATCAAGAGGGACAAGTTCCATGGCTTTGTTGCATAGTCCTTCTTTTCTCACTGGACGTTTATCAAAGGTGATAAGTCTTTCAGTTTGAACCTCTTGGATAGTAGCCAGATTTGGTCGTCTGCTACTTCTTGGGAGTCCACTGGGCCTACTACTTATTATCGGCCACATGATGTGGTTTTACCAGGTCGATTGATACCGTTCTGTTCTCCCTTTTTCCAGCAAGCGGCGGTAGTAACACTGATCTTGTTCCAAGAATCGCTAAGACGTGTACTGCTTTTCTATAAGAAGGCCCGAATTCCTTCTTAACCGCTATCTTTTCCCTGACTAGATCCCCAATCTTTGGAATCCAGACAGGTCTTTCTGGGACAGGTGGTTTTTCTTCACTGGTTGATGTTCTTTGTGTTGTGTTACTCTGACTTTTCCTTCTTTCATTTAAGTCCTGTAAAACAGCCAAACGTTCTTTGATATCAAAGGGTTTCGGTTCCACCACTGAAGTTTGACGATCTAGATCCTGGATAAGCATTCTAGTACCAAATATTAATTCATATGGAGTGATTCCCCCGAGAGAATTTCTTGGCAGATTATTACGACTACGTTGGACACTATTTAAATGTTTGACCCACCCATCACCCGAACCTAATACCCTAGCTGTTATAGATTGCTTTATGTAACGTTTTTTTCTTTCCACTACCGCATTTCCCTCAGGATGGAAGGGACTCGAAAACCGCAATGCAACGCCCAGGTTGGCCATGGCCTCCTTGTAAGCTCGAGAGCTAAATGCAGAACCCGGGTCAGAATTTAGAGTGCAGATTGCGTATGTACCGATAAAGACTCGCAAATCTTTTATAACAGTTCTGGCATCAGCCGAGCGCTGGAGCCACACCCAAATGAATCTTGAGCAGGAATCCACTGCCACCATGATATATTTATAGTTGCCATCCCTTTGTAAGGGACCACAGTGGTCCAGGTAAACGCAAGCTAATGGTTTATATGAAATTAGAAGGGGCGTCTGCGCAGGTCTTTTTACTGTTGAAACTTTCATTTTTTGGCAGATTTTACATTCTAGAACATAGTTTCTAGTTTGTTTCTTCATGCGCGGCCACCAATATCTCTGTTTTATTAATGATACTGTGGTGGAAACTCCTGCGTGTGCAGAGGCTAGCCCTTCGTGTGCCGCTAAGATTAGTCCCAACCTATGTTCCATGTTTGGGATTGCCCTATCCCCCACTCTAGGGATTTGAGCAAAAGGAACAATATTTGCATCAGTTATATATGAGTACTTCACTGGAAAGCCTTTCGGGAGTGTCTTTCCACTGTCTTTTATTGAAGCGGTGACAGCTTGCAATATTTCGCTGTCTATTTTAGTTTTTGAACGAGTGATTGCAGCTATGGAAGCCGTTTGCACAGCTGCCTTTGCAGCCTCATCAGCCAATGAATTCCCTTCAACGTGAACACCATCAGGCTAATGACTCAGTGTATGAATCACGTGAGTCTTTTGTAGTTCTTTCTGTAAAAGAACTACTTGTTCCCATAGCAGTTTATGCTAAATTGTGCCACCTCTAGCGTCTTTGAAGCCGTTCAGAACCCAGTTCTGCAAATATTTATTGTAAGATTTGATGCAGTAATATGAATCGCACACTATAAGTGTGGGGAATTCGCGATCAGTATTCTCAAGCGCCATCTTGAAAGCCTGTAGTTCAGCTCGCTGAGCTGTACAGTCTCCGAGTGATTGAGTTTTAATGACCATTGGTCTGAATTTACCTTCGTGCCAGCGGCCTTTAACGATCGTGCACGCAGCACTGTAAGGTTGTTTACCCCCAATTGCGGGCTGTGCGGACCCGTCTGTATATATTATACAGCCGTAATGTTCAAGTGGCAGAATTTCAGTCGGCAGAGGACATTCATTGCAGGAATTCTTGTGTTTTTAAATACGGGTCAAAAACGTATTCAACGTCAGTTGCAGCACGAGAGTTAACCCATTGTATCCATCTCAGATGTAGGGCTTTAGCATTTGGAATGCTTGCCTTTGTCACCGCCTCTAAGGCAGGTACAGGTGTAATGATTTTAATGCGTTTACCCTGTGCTAGGGCTCTCTCTTTTGCTACAGCAGTCTGAACCGCTGTCAGTATTTTTTCTGTAGAAGTGAATTTCATTTCAGCTTGTTTGTACAAGTGTGACTTGTATGCTATTGATACCGTCTCACCTTCGTTAAAGGTCAGGTATGTGAATCCGCATCTCCCTGGTATGATTCGGATTGCTAAGTTATGCACGTTGTCCCGTGTTTGTAACTGTGTTTTTGCTAACATGTCTGTTTGTACGGAACCCAACATTTCTGTGTGTTTTTGTGTCCAATTTGTAGGTTTGAAATCAGGTTTGATTAGTTCGTAGAGAGGTTTCACCTTTCTGCATAATTTAGAACATAAGTCCTTCCAAAGTTCAGGAAACCTAGAATTGACTGTAAGTTTTTCAGCGTTTTTGGAGGTTGTAGCAGGGCGCATTTCTCTAAAAAGTTTGCTGCCAGGCTCTTGCCTTCACTCGATAACTCATATCCCAAAAATAGGACGTTGAGGTGGGAAATTTGTGATTTCTTAAAATTGAATTTATACCCTTCAGAAGCGAAGACCAGAATGATGGTGTTCACTCTTTTCAAGTGCACGTCTAAATCATCGTCTGTAAGATAGATGTCATCAACATAGAACAATGCCTCATCATCGTACATTTGTAGTAACTCTGTTACTCTGGCTGAAAGTAACCTTGGACTATTCTTGAATCCCTGGGGGAGACGACAAAATTGTCCCTGTGTCCCCATTATTGAGAAAGCGGTCAAATATCTGCTTTCAGGTGCAATGTTTTGACAAAAGAAACCATTTGAGATATCTAATGTAGTTTTATTTTTTTTGCGCACAATGTTATTCATCAGTGCTGCACTATGTGCATTTTGTACTGCAAAAGTTTTGCAACAAGAGTTTAGATGTCTGTAATCCAAAACTAGACAATATGAATTGTCTGGTTAGGAGACAGGAAACAAAGGATTGTTCATTGATGAGGTGCATGTTTCAATCACCCCTTGGTATTCAAGTTGGTTTAAAATCTCCCTGACCTGTTTTTTAGCTTCCTGTTTTACAGGATATTGTCTTTGCATTGTTGGTTGAGTTTTCAACTGGATTTTATGGTGAGGGGGATCCTCATCATAACCTGTATAATGCTGGGGCCTGGGCTACAGCCCATTCCCTGGCATAAGTATATTTTTTATGAATTGGAATGTGATTTGAGAAGGCTAGCATAATTATATCTTCGCCATGTGGGCACTCCCTGACAAATTCAGGTGGCCAGTCTTGTTCAGCTAGAAGGATGTCATAACCCTTAGAGAGCTTCTCCCAAAAGAGTGCTCTAATTTTTCTTGGTTTGTCCCCCTCCATCCGGAGTGTTACTTCATATAACGTATGTGCCACGCTAACCCTGGTATCTGCAGTTTCAACTTGAATGCTTTCATTCAAGTCCACTGTCTCCAGATGATCCTTCAGGATCTTGCAAGCTATTGTTACCTCTGCTGCGCTGTCTAGCATTGTTTGGGCCCACTCCCCATTCCTGAGTTGTGTCCTCAAGATCCTCGGCATGTCTGATCTTTAGACTTGCTACCTTCTTTTTGGTAAACTGAGTTTTCTTATTTTTTGGAACGTGTTGTTCATCCTTGGACTTCACTTGTTCTTCTTTTTGTTCTGATCGTTTTCTTCTTTCGGATTTCTGCGAGGAAGTCTGAAAGGTACGAGAGGAACGTGTATCATTATCTTGATATCTATCAGTTTTTTTCAAATTATCCCTATTTCTGAGGTTATACCTCTTTCCAGAGGGCTCCTGTTGATGAGACCTTCCCCTGGACTAGGAACGCTTCTCTCTAGGAAGTGTCTGTTTGCTGTTTTCCCACTTCTTTTTAGTAGTAATGAGATTATTTTTAATAAAAACTTTTTCAGGATTTTCAAGTAGTTGGGGTTTCACTGGTTTCCCACCCAAACTATCTCTACCTAGTTCTTCATATGATTTTTCAATAATTCTGGCGACTTCAAATGGTTGCTCTGTTATATCTGTTTCTTTTAATTTTTGGCAGATTACCACTGATGCAGCTTCACCTTTGATGTTGGCAAATAGTATAGCCGAGACCTGTTTGAAATCTTTTAGTAATTTCATACCCAGATTTAAGGCGGTTCTGGACCGTATTCATTTTGACTCTGTCTCAGAACATCTGGAATAACCACCATAGACGGGACACCATGTGTTTTTGTCTAGATTGAAGCAAAGACTGTACCCCAAGTGTCGCAGTCCTCTACGTGTGGTGCAATCCCCATTGGTAAACAGATTGTTAGAATCCTGCGTTTCTCATGATGTGTACTATCAGGAAATACTGCCTCTGCTTGAATATGTTTTTGAGCTAACCAGAATGGCATTTGTTCCCGTTTTGCGGGTAATTTACCAATGACTGACAATATAGTTTGTGGTGTAATTTTGTTTGTGTTCTCTTGATGAGAGATGTGCTGTGGAATTCTTACAGCTGGTTGTACTGTTAAAGCCCGCATGACATATTGAACCAACTGCCTGTGTATTTTAATCAGCTGTTTTAGCTGAGCTAACAACTCAAGAGCTGTCATTCTTTCAATGTCTGGATGTGGTGTGTAGCTGGCTAGTATCGACCATGTGGCTCCTGGTCGACCAAGTGGACCGAGCCTGGTAATGTGATTTTGATGTTGAAGGGCGCCATTAAATCAGAGCTGATGCTCTTGGTAAGTTAGTGGAATTTCAACGTCCTCAAAGGAATGTATTCCGCTGGTGGTTCCTCCATTTTAAAATAGTGGCACTCGTGTGTTACTGAATTTGCTGCAGGAAACAGAATCCATGAATAGAATACCTATGTCTGCCGATATTCATGTGCCTCTATCACAAATATCACTGTACCACCTCTCGATGATACTCCATTATTTATGAATTTGTAAGTTATAATGTTTCTTACATTTACCAGGATTATTATAGCTTCCGGGTCATTTTGTTGGAGACCTGTGTCATCTAAAACTGCCTGAGCTTCTGCTGCAGCTCTAGCTAAGTCATCGTCACTATCTGGCATTTTTTATGAAAGTTTTTGCAGAGCAAGTTTCAAGGAAACAAAGATAGGTGCACAATATTTTGGAACACTGTATCCTTTAACGTTGAACAAACCAAAAACTAATACATAGGATTTCTTGTCCTACTCAGTTTAAGGCCGATATTATATCCTTTAACCCGCTCCAGACGTCTATTGGAGTATTTTACGGGAAAAGGGGTCTGTGTGAAAAGCACGACTGAGTATTTAGCGTTAAATTATCGCCTTACCAAATGTTGGGCGCCATGTAGTGTAGTTCCTTATTCCCAATAGGCTCTGTGCATTGGAACAGTATATCCTGTAGTTTAGACGTAGGACTGAAGTCAACTAGGTCTCTACCGAATATACTAGTCTTTATTGTGTGAGCTAGCTCAGACTTCACTAGAAACTTTCTCGAATGAACAAGAAGGGATTAGTTTCTGACAACCGCTCAAAACCTGACAACTTTGTTTCCCAAGTATAAGAAAAATACCTCTAGAGTCGCGGAAACAATAGCTAGGTATTTCACTCAGTCAATCGTGCATGCTTCGTTTCACCAGAGGTGCAAAGAAATAGAGAGACAGGCGTTTTCAATAAAATATTAATTGAACAGTCTTCTTTCTCAAGCATAAGAAATGAACTGCTGCAATCGTAATACTTGCGGTAAAGTACAAAGCGTACAGTACGAAGAGTATAATAAAATAAGATTGTAAAAGCATGATATGGTTTCTAAGCCATAAAATACCTAAAATGCATAAAATACATACAGTGATAAATAATGACTAAAAGTACTCAACTGGTGTTTCTAAAATACACCTACCCCAGTGTACCTAGCCTAGGCTTAGTATGAGGGAGTGCAATTTTTTTTTAAAAACGAGCTACAAATTACAGAGCACAGAGTGACACAACCTCTCGGCTTCCGCCTCAAGAGGTAATAAGAACACAACTAGTTTTATTTGTTTGCCAAGAATCTAATCCAAGAATTCTCTTAGGGTCTAATCAGCTCCGTACCTTGGTTTTTAGAATGTAGGAGGTCTGGTATCTCGCTCTCAGGACTTGATTTCCCAGCAACCCGCAAGGGTAGCCTGGAAACACTGGAGCTGGATTTCTCGGCAGGAGAAAGTACAGCCTCTCAGTGCGTCAGCTGGAGAGTCGGCTTCCTTCAGCACTTGCAGCAGCAGGGCGCATCGGGCAAATAGATAGTCGAACTGCTCCAAACCACCGTGTGTTTGTTTGGACAAGTGTGGGCATATTTATACCTTGAAGGTGCCGAGCTTTGACGTAAGATTGGAAATAGTAAAGTCATTAGAGACTTAGGGCCCGATGTAGGTCGGTCGGTAACGGCCGAAAATCGGTATTTTCGGCCATTACCGATCGGAATAGAGACAACGGGATGTAGGAGGCCGAAATCCGGCGAAATCGGCGATTTTACCAAATCGGAAAGTCACCGAGTCGGTAGAATCCCGATTCGGAAAAAAGTAGGAATCTGAAAAATCTCCGATTCGGTAGAATACCTAATCGGAGATTTTTCAGATTCCTACTTTTTTCCGATTCGGAATTCTACCGACTCGGTGACTTTCCGATTCGGTAAAATTGCCGATTCGGTATAAATACCGAATCGGTGATAATCCGATTCGATGCGAAAAGCTGAAGAATGAGATGTAGGTAAGCACTGAAATACCGAATTTGCTTCAAATTCGGTATTTCAGAGTCGGAAATTACCATGGATTGGAATCAGGTGGTAACCAGGTGCAACCTATAAAAAAGGACCCAAAATGCAGTTCTACTTGCAACATGGCAGCTTTCTATGTCATAGCAAGACGGCTACGGCTACAGCAGGAAGGAGAGAGGGAATGGCTGAGACAGGAGCAGGTGTATAGACAGCGGACCACCCTGTGCATGCTGACAGATCCAGAGATCCTACAGAGGTACAGGCTGGAGGCAGAGACCATCAGAGACCTCATTAGGGACCTCCAACCCCTGTTGCAGCACCCCACCCCAAGGGCACACGCAATCCCTGTGCAGGTGCAGGTGCTATGCTGCCTACACCTGCTGGCGTCTGGCAGCTATCAAAGTGTAGTTGCTGTGGCAGGAGGGGTGACCCAGAGCAGCCTGTCAAGGTTCTTCCACAAGTTCCTTGAGGATGGACCACTACATTTCCTTCCCTTCCACCCATGCAGAACTGGCACAGACAAAAGCTGAATTCTATCAGATGGCAAGATTCCCCCACATCATTGGCTGCATAGATGGCACACACATTCCGATTTGCCCCCCTGCTGACACGGAATACGTATACCGCAATCGGAAGTCACGGCACACCATAAATGTGCAGGTGATATGCAATGCTAAGTGTGTCATCACTGACCTGGTTGCGAAGTTTCCGGGGAGTACCCACGACTCCTATATCTTCCAGAGTAGCGGAATTTATGCACGGCTGATGGCAGGGGATTTTGGTGAAGGATACCTCCTAGGTAAGACACAGTGTCAGACCCCCATAACCAAATTGCAGTGTGAAGTACATGTATGCATGTGAGTAATGTTACCCCTTTTCCTTCTAGGCGACAGTGCATATGCCCTACGCTCGTTCATTCTCACCCCCTACCTCAACCCCTCAACACCCAGCCAAAGGAGGTACAACCGTGCCCACAAAAGCACGAGGAATGTAGTGGAAAGGACCTTTGGCATCTGGAAGAGCAGGTTCAGATGTCTGCACAAGAGCGGAGGTGCAAGGCAATATACCCCCATCACCTGCTGCAAGATTATTGCTGTCTGTGCAATGTTGCACAACCTTGCAGTCAGGAAAGGCACTGAGGTTGAGTTATCCGACTACGAGGACCCTGATGATGACAATGCTGTGCCACTACCACAACCTGCTGGAGTCCCTGCACCAACTGACGGCAGATACAGGCGTCAGGAGATAACAGACAACTATTTCTGAGTGAGTACAGATGCACAAACAGGTCAATGTATGTTTTCAGAAATGAAATTTATTAATGTTGCATCAACGTTACTGCACTGATGTGCAACAAAAGAAAAGGTAAACAAGAAGTGGTGAAATGTCCATTGTCCGGGTTGCCTCACCCTCACTGCCAGTCTTATTTTTTGCTGCGCTTAGCAGCCCCACTAGGATGAGCCTCACCACCTTCTGAATGCCCAGCAGCCTCAGCTGAGCGCCTGCTGCTCCGGCGCGGCTCTGACACTGCGCTGGCCGGGCTGCTGCGGCTGCTGCTGTCCCCAGCCTCGCCCAGGACGGGATTCACAACAGTGTTGGAGATCAGTAGTGTCTCCATGGCGGTGGTAATACGGCCCATGCCCCTAGTGACCTCTGACATGTTCTGTGTGAGGCTGGCCTCCATGTTTGCCCCACGTTGGCATAGCTGGGCGGTCGCAGCTGCAAGGCGGTTGAGTGACCTATTCTGTATACGTGCATCCCTGCGACGACATTGCTCATGGTCATCCATCCTGTTGCAGAGTTGGGTGATGGCAGTGGTCATTCGGCCAATAGATGTTGCAATCTCCTTGTTGCTATCTACAAATGTCTTGAAGCCCTGTGCCATTTCCCCCATCTGCAGGTTGTGCAGGCGCAACTGGCGTTGGCAGGCCATGATGGATTTTGCCTGCATTCTCTGAATCGTCACCATACTGGTCTCCAGCCCTGCGAAGACGCTGCCTCCCTGTGCTTGTATTGGACTGCTGGTTGCACGTGGCCTCCGTGGATTTCTGCTGCCCTGCTGTGTGTGCTGGGGTGACGCTGGTGTCACAGGGTCTTGTGCAGGAGCCTGACCCGCTGCTCCCTCCATGATGATTAATGGAGCAACAATTCTCCTCCTGGCAGGGGATGTTGCAGGTGCAGGGTGGCTCTGTGGTGGTGTGATCTCCGGGGAGAATTGCAATGTGGGCGACTGAGACAGAGACAGTCGGGGGGAGTGTGGATGTGTGAGGGAATGTCCAGTGTCTTCCTCATTGCCCAGGGCACTGGTGTTGTCCTCCTCCTGTGCTGCTACACTGGTGCTTGCCACCGCCACCGCACTGGCTGTTGGTGCTGGAGCTGGTGCTTGAGCTGGTGCTGCTCCCCCGCCTGATGGTGCCCCTAGGTATAAAGAAGCATTTGTCAACTGAGTGCTAATGTGTTCCAGTCACTACTATTAAAGCATTGCACATCTCATTACAAAAACGTCGATGCAGTATTACTGTTATTTTTCTTATGCTTCTACAGTGGCATTATTGGGTACTTTTGCTGACTACATTTAGCAAGATGCATTGCTCATGTCTGTTGCTAGCAGTACTGGCCTGGGGTTTGGCTGTGCATTGGGTCTATAGGGGAGGTGTCTGGTATGGTGTGTCAAGTTGCGCATGCTTCTTACCTGCAGCTGTAGCTCGGGATGAGCTATCCAGGTCCCCAAATCCCACGACACTCACCCTCTCAATAGTGGTCGCCACTAGTTCCTCCAGCTGAGTGAGGGGTGGCGCCCGGTTTGTGCCTCCTCCAGTAAGTCCAGCCTGCTTGTGCAGGTCAGCCAGTTTTCTCTTTGTCACGCCACGGATATCGTAAAACCTCTTCTTGAGGTCGTCTTGGCTCCTGTGGGTGACACCAACAGCGTTGACTTTTTCCCCGATGTCTATCCACAGCTTCCTCTTGGTGCTCTCCGGAACAGTGAGGGACAGCCTTCCATAAAGCTGCCTGTGCACCCTCACCACCTCCTCCACCAACGTTTGCAGCTCCATGGTGCTAAATTTTGTCTTCCTCTTGCGCTCTGCCTTCTGGCTCTCAGTGCTGTTTGCCATGTCTCACAGGGATCCTGCTAACACTGCTGCTCACTGTGTTTGCTCAGCTCAGGCAGCTTTCCAGAAATTTCTGATGAGTTGCACCTGCCTGGGTTGCCACTCCCTGTGGGGGAGGGTGCTTCCAGCTCATTGGCTGATGTCTTCAGTGTCAGTTAACCTGCTCGACGAATCGGCATTCTCCGATTCGGTATTTTCCGATACGGAATATACCGAATATGTTCGGTAAATACCGAATCGGTATGTATTATGCGTTCCTATTGGCCTTTCGGCCCATGGGGCGTATTTCTATTTCCGATTCGGCGTTTACCGAATCGGTAGGATCCGCATTTTTATTTACCGAATCGGACGTGTCCGATCCGGCCTATACCGATTCGGTACTTGGCGAATCGGTACGTATCGACTCACGATACCGATTGCTACCGAATCGGTGTTTTTCCGAATAATTTTTTCTACATATCATTTTCCGATTTTGAAATACCGATTCGGTACGGATCGGTATTTTAAAATCGGTAAATGCGTTTTACCTACATCGGGGCCTATATTCTCTGAAAACTCCATGATATCTTGGATAAATTAATATTCATGCAGTGGGACGTCCCTGACTGCTGAAGGCGGGTTATTCCAAGAAATCGTTGTAGATTTTCGGAACTAGTGGAAGTAGCCAAGCCATATTAGGACTACTTGAGCTATGTCTTAATATGGTTATGATTTCTATGCCTATATTAGGATATGATATTTTATACCTATATAAGGACATGAATCGGGAAAATTACACTAGGCTCCTAAAACGCAATACAACAGGAAAACAGTTTGGTGGCCAGTTAACTGTATAACTTTAAAAGGAAAATATTGCCTTGTGCATAATTAAACATGAACTCAAGGCTGTGAGCTACTCTGAAGTTATCTGGGAGCTACTGGTTACTCGTGTTTGGCTGGTTGGAGACACCTAGCTTAAACACTCCAAATTGGCCCCCAGACTATCTCCCTGTGGGATTTGGTTGCCCAAGCCCGGCCAGAGAAGTCAAACTCATTTTACAAACTTTGCAGTTGCCAGTGCTTGTTTGTGGTTAACTCAAGATTGAAGTTTTCTTTAAAATTCTGTATCTCTGGAACCCTCTGGTGGATTTTGCTCATCTTGGTCTGTAGAAATTCATAAGAATCCATTCTATTGTTATAATTGGTGTAGGATATTTTTCATGTTATGTGGCTTTCTTATTTCATTGTTTGCTACGGTTAAATGCTTTACACAAGTTTCTTTGTTTAACCCCTTCCGTGCTCCCTCCCTCCCTGGTGCTGTGAACGACCAATGGCAGTTGCAGCCCCGCCCACTCTTTAGGACGCCCGCAATGCGGCGGGATTGCCCCCGCAGTTAAGGCGGTAAGCCTTGCTGCTCGCAGCCATAGCCATGCTGGGCTGAGGTGAAGATTTTTTTGCAAATGGGCCTGACTGGACCCAAGATAGTTGTTGCTAGTGTATTACATGGTAAGGCCACACAGCCATAAAATATAATACACCGAAATCGACACAGAAATGATTCTTAATACCTCAATTATCATCTAATATCATATAATCTATCAAAAGTGTCAAATTTAGAATCAACATTATGGACATTGGGACCAATTCACAAAACATAGACCTGATTGCTACCTATATACACATATATACACTTATATAGGTAGCCAGCTTGCCACTTGCCTGTAGCCTCCAGTTCCTGCTTTTTCCAGCCTGATCCAGTTGCTGCTGTTTGACCACGTGCAATTGCCACTGCCAGTCTTTCCCACTTGGATTTTCCATCTCAGGGGCATATTTACAAGACCCTATCACCATCACAACATCGCTTTCAGTGATGTTGTGAGGCGATAGGTTTCTCCCCTTATTTACTGGGCAGCGTTAGTCCACTTAATGTGGCCTAATGCTGCCTTGTATATAAGGCCCCCTTTCATACTATGCTTAGCGGGAAAGGGAGTGCAATGGTTGTTGCTGTGGGCGATCCACTGCAACACCCATTGATTCTGATGCTGCCTCCTCTTTACAAGGGAGGCGTCAATATGAGGCAGTGCCATAATTAAGACCAGGGAAAACGTGGTCCTTCCTTATTGCAACGAGAATTAATGTTTCATTTCTCCTCATTTTTGCAGCACACATGAAAACAGCAAAAGGCCAATGATTGTTTATGTACTGGAAGGTCCCCCTTCCTGCACATAACCAATAATTTAGATAAAATGTTGTTTTGTAACTGTTGTGTATGATGCATTAAGCAGCAGACATAGAAGTTACAAAGTGGCACATGAATATTGTTTATGTGCACATAAACAATTTTCCACTGCACGCAAACACCCTTGCACTATGGTGCTTGGGTGCCTGCATTGGTCCCGCCCATCCCAAGACCTACTTAATGCAGGCCATGCACGACCGCTCTAGTAGGCATCTGGGCACCTAGCCTGCTGCTGCCATTTGACTAAGTGACACCACCGCTGCTTTGGATTTTCAGACCAGGTTTTCCTGCCCTGGTTTTCCCGCTCATCATTCTTCCCATCAACAGAAGCCTCACGCACCCCAGGATCTACTTAATGCAGGCCTCATAATGACTGCACCTCTGGTACACCAAAGGTTTTTCAAAGGCAAGCCCATCTGTGATTGTGGTCGGCTTTACTGCACCCAGCACCACCACCCCTGGCCCTCCCACCTGCACAGATACTCCATCGCCGAACTTTAGACCCTCGACCACGGAGACTGCAAAATATACTGCCACCACGCCCACCCATGGTCCACGTTAGGAGCTTCCACCGCAACCACTGCCACTTCACCTGGTACAGCACACATACCAGCCCACTGACCAGCTCAAACCAAACACACCGTAGACACACCTGAACAAAACCACCAACTTGCATGTACTCTACACACTACTATGCAAATGCACCACCAAGATTTGGAACCTCCTCTCCACACTCACACCCGATATCCTTTTTCTCACTGAGACCTGGCTCAACCCCACTTCCTCGCCCGACATCACCATTGCAATACCCAAAGGATACAAGATCACCCACCATGACTGCATCAACAAGAGCGGCAGAGGTATTTTCATAATACACAAGGAATAAATCCAATGTGCCACCACAAATGATGACATAACCCCAGCTATGGAGCACCTCAACTTCTGACTCCAAACACACAGCAAAACCTTCATCAAGGGCACCCTTGCACACCATTCTCCTGGAACATGTCTTGCCTTCGACAACTTCATTGCTGACTTCACCCCCCCACACCATAGACTCCAACAACTACATTTTCCATGGCGACCTCTGCTTCTATCTCAATTAAAACAATGACACTAACACTACCAACCTCCTCCAGAGCATTAACAACATCAGACTCATCCAATTCATCCATGACCCCACACACATTGCAGGTTGCACGCTAGACCCCATCATCACCTCCACCGACTGCATCGTATACAGCCCTACCATGGAACCCACCTGGACCGACCACTCCATCATCCACTTCAATATGACCAGGTCATGGACCTCTGCACATAGTCTGCCACGTGCCCCCCACCACAGTTAGAGTAAAATCTCAAAGGACATGGATTGATGCCCTTTAAACCACCCACCCCATCTCCTCCAACAACCTAGATCAGAAAGTTAGAAACTTCAACAAAGGGATCACCAACTGTGCCAATAGCATCACTCCCATCAGCAAAACACCCAAAGAAGTCCGCCAAGTAGACTAGCTGGTACACTGAAGTGCTCAGAAAAGTTAAACAACACTGTAAACAACTGGGAAGCAGGTGTCTCACCAGAAAGGACACAAGTGACAAAACTGCCATTAAGACAACTCTCAACCTCTACCACAGACAGTTAAGAAAATCAAAGAAAAAGGCTTTAGCTTCACGCATCGAATCAAGCGTTAATATCATCAAAGATTTCTCCAACCCCTCAGCCTCAACAAACGACATTACCTTTTCACAGGAAATAAATGATAACCTTGCCAATGTCTTCCACGACAAGATAACTAATATCTACAGAAACTTTAAACCCCAGCACAAGGCCACCAACTTCTTCAAGCAATTCAGCAACTCCACTACCATTACAGACATCTGACTAACTGAACAGAGCCAGCTTGCCTCTCAGGACACCGACTCCACGGTGAACTCGGTCCACTCAGGGGCCCCAGCCGACCCATGCCCTCACCACATCTCTGACCAAGGCGAAGTCAGAATCAGCCATGTGCTCACCAACTTGTTCAACACCTCAATCATCACTGTCACCTTCCCCAAGGACTGTAACCACGCCTAAGTCAAGCCCTAATAAAGAAACCATAAACAGACCCCAGCAAACTGAACAACTACTAACCGATCTTCCTGCTCCTGTTCCCGGCCTAAGTATTAGAAAATGTTATCAACCAAAAACTCTCCTCACATCTGGAACTGGACCTCCTACTTGACTCCTCTCAATCCAGATTTCGCAGCAACCACAGTACTGAGAAAGCCCTAATCGTGGCTAACGATGACATCCAAGCCCTACTCGACCAAGGAGAGACTGCATAACTTTTCCTCATAGACCTCTTAGCAGTCTTTAATACAGTCTCCCAACACACACTCCTCAGAAAGCTTCAGAACATAGGCATCCAAGGAGCCACTCTCATATGGATTGCCTCTTTCCTCACCCGGAGAACACAAAATGTCTTCCTTCACCTCTGAACCCAAGGAAATAATTGCTAGTGTACCCCAAGAATCCCTGTTAAGCCACACCATCTTCAACCCTTATATTGCACCACAGACCAGCATTGTCAAAACACATGGAATCAACATCATATCCTACTCTGACGATACACAACTCATCCTCTCCCTCTCCGAAGACACCATCAACACCTAGACCAAACTTCCACAAATGCATGACAGATGTCGCCAACTGAATGAAGGACAATTGACTGAAGCTCTACACGTACAAGACAGAGGTACTGATCTCTGGAAACTAAAGCTCACCATGGGTCGCATCCTTGTGCCCTTCAGAACTTGGACCTACTCCTACCCCCACTGACCACGTTAGGAACCTAGGTGTCATTCTGGACAACAAGCTAACCATGATCAGGGCAATTTCATCTTCTCCACCTGCTTCTTCATCCTTTACGTGCCCCGCCAGATATTCAAATGGCTACCCCAAAACCCAGGATGCAATGTAACCGAGGACTTCATCTCCAGCTGCCTGGACTATGGCAACACTCTTTACGCAGGGATCGCAGCTCACCTTCTCCGATAACTACAGACCATACAGAATGCTGCAACCAGACTCATCCTGTATTCCCCTAGAAGAATTATCCCAACAGACCCCGCCTTTCAGATTCCCTGTCTCTAACCCTCACCCCCACGAAACCGATGTAGCAGATGCGGAGGTCATTCCTTCTTCTTCTACTTCTACCTAGCAGCAAAGATCTACAAACTACCTTTTTATCTCTGCACCTCACCATATTTTTCAGAGTTCTAAAAGTCCGTGAACACCTGGCTATTCGGCAAATCTACTGGACCCTGCCACTGCCTGAATAAGCGTACGGGTGACAAGAAAGGCTCTACAAATCTGCTGATTGATATATATATATATATATATATATATATATATATATATATATATAGCCACTGGACAGTTACAGTTAGGTCAGCATTTCCATAGGAAATTCCTTTTTGTTTTGCTTATAACTTTTGCACAGTTCAATGAATCATAACAAAACTTGCCAAAAAAGTGCTCTTATTTGCCTTGTTTCTGCATGAAAAGTTTAGAGGTAAGTTATCAAGCTGAGGCAAGAATATAGTGGGGTCTTGAAATACAAAAATCCCCATGCATTTTCAATAGACTCTATTAGACAGTGGGTCCGCAAAAACTGCTGAACAGAATTACACCAAATTTGCCAGGGAGTTAGATCTTGGTCAGGAAAGAGTTTTTGTGTGATTTGGTGTAGATTTGTTGAGTAGTTTTTGAGTAATTAAGGTAAAAAAACTAAATCATATCTGGACAGTTGTATTCAAGGGACTCTTGCAATAGTGCCTCAAACTCAATTTTTCAAAATAGAGCATTCTAATTTGCCCAGGGTGAGGTTCCGTGACAATTCGAAATCCGTGTTTTCAACGTTGTCGTAAACCTATAATTTCGGTACCAGTGAACCGTAAATGATCCATATAGTATACCCTGGTGTTTTCGCTATGCTATGAGCAAGAACACTCATGTTACAAGCACATTTCCGATACATCATGGCATCCATTTTAGAATACAGCATCCATCTTGTTTTCTTGCCCTCACATAGTCAATGAGCAAACAGTGACCTCCGATCAATTCATTTCACTAAAGGACACGTAGGCTTTAGCCGGCGATTCACCTTGTGAATGACACGTACACCCTAGTTCAGAAACGCTGTGGCCGCATGACTCGGCAGAAGCTGCCCCCTCTGCCTGAGGCCAGTCCTGCTATACTGGTTCTCGTGCTCGTTGGACTGATCATGTTTAGGTGCCCGAAAACGGCAGCCGTGCCCATTTACGACCCACAAACATCTCTTATCCTGTTTTTCTATCTTCTACACCTGGCTCTGCTCCTTTCCTTCTGGGCCTTTATTAGGGGGAGGTAACGAAATTTACGATGAGGCGGTCCGGCTCCTGAATGAGAAGATGACATGAGATTTTGATCGAACAGTGGGTACCCCTCATTTGTAATGTTTGACATCAGAAATTCGTGGACAGTTCCTGTTTAACGCCAAATATTTATTGTTTAGGATACAAAGTTTAAGAAATGTACGAGTATGTGAAGAATGTTGCCTACAGCTAGAAATTGTGTATTTAAGGAACAACCCACCTCGTACAAATCGAACAGGCTCCTAGAATCTGCCCGTGTGTAGTTTCTGTGACTTCTGTATCCCTGCAGTAATAAACCTTTGGTCTTTGACGCCATCATCGAGAAGCCCGTGTTTCTGTTTTATTTGTGCACCAAGACAGGTAGAACTCAGGGGACTTCGGGTGTTATCCCTGACACCTCTGGACCGTAATTTAGTCCAGAACTCCAAGGGAGCGTTTTTTCCCTTGGGCCACTAAGCTTGCATGGGGTTGAAGTTTTTGCAAGAGCAGTCACTTTTTTTAGGCCTCAGGACTTAGAAGCATACTTACAAGGAGCTTGTGCCACCGGTGCATCACTTTTTTTGACGCTGCACTTTCTTTTCTCCTTGGTTCCTGTTAGACCTGGCACCTTGGCGTGAGTCTCCCTTCCACTTTTTGCTGACGTGCCTCAGATGTTTTGCTGGTGTTCGATGCTAAGGGCACTGCACCACGGCGAATCCGTGCCGCAGTGCAAGTGCTCCCAATGTAAAGTGTATGTGTAATTGATTTCCATGATTGGCTTATTTGGTTTACTGTCAGTCCCCAGTAAAGTGGACAAGGAGTGCCGGGGCTTGTAGATACAAATGCTGCAAGTGGGCAAGCAGCGCTGGTAGCGCTGGTTGCGCCACCCACAGAAGCGGCCTCGTAAAACCTGACTCGGGTCAGCCACCGCAGACCCCGCATACAGTCCCGTACTGTCACGCTGACTGCGCAAGTGCCCACACTTACCACTCCCTCAACCTTCCTTAACCTCCATGTCAGTCGCCCCTATGGTAGGCCTACGGGCAGGGTGCATTTTAGCGTAAGCTAGGACAAGCCTAGAGTGTGGCATGTCCTCATAGTGAATTACCGCCCTTTTCGTTCTTCACTATGGAAGGGCTACCGGTTCTCTTAGGCCAAGATGAGCTGTCGGAACTATTACACGCTATAGTCCCGGCAGGCTCAGGGAACACGGTAGCATGTCGAGTTTAGTATGCCTGAACTCAGAATAATAAAATACTTCCTTTAGTAAGGTTTATTTTAATATCCTGTGTTTTCAAATGCTACTTTTAGAAAGATAGCCTTTGCTCGCCTAACTATTTACCCCGCCTCTGCCAGAATGTGTATCTGTTGTCTGGGTTTGTGTGAGTGACAGGGCTGGGAGATTCCAGGGGACAGTTGGGACCCCCAGGTGGTGAATAGGGTGCTTACACCAGGCTGGGTGGGCGGAGTAGTCCTTGACTCTGAGTAGGGTTGTGCTCCACCACCACAATGCTGGCTCCACCCCCCTGGGGAGCGTCTGATGTCCCTGCCCGCACTCGGAAAGAAGACGGCAGCTTCCTGTAAACAGAGTGCTCCAACACCGGGTTGAACTAGGCTTAGGCCTCCTGGCCTGCAAAGACAAAAGAATCGTAGTATAAATATAGGAGCTCCGCTCCTTACAAATCAGATCCAGTTTTGACCACGACGAACCTCTGCCTGACTAGAAGGACCAAGAGAAGCTGAAGGACGGAAACCGGTCTGAATCCTGTAAGACTGGCCTGCAGTGGTGCCTTGCTGAGAATGGAGAGGAAAGGACCAAAAAGGACTTTGTAGACTTGTGCCTGAAACGATCTCCAAGGGCTTGATCGAGAGCTTGCCCCCTGAACGTAACCACAGGACCATTGGGTTCTATCTGCTTGTGCCCGTCTGCTGTTGGGCCTTAGTTCTTATTTCCTCGCCGGAGTTGTGACTCGGGTGCCCTCGCCCCCTCCCAGGTCGTGACAGCTCAGAGCCTGGTCGCCCCACCGTAGAGAGCCCGCTCATCCCTGAGCCGCTCTCCGCTTCAGTGCCGGGCCGCCTGCTCTCCTGTCACCTCAACGCTAACGGAGCGCGTGGTGCACCTCTCATCTTCTCCCGCCGGAATCTGCATGGAGCGCATTCCATAGCCTCGGATGGTCCGTACATGGTAACGTACCCGACTGTCTCGCTTTGCCCTCCTGCATACCAAGACCCGTGCCGCACCTCAAGAAAGGCCTCCTCGTACAGTGGTACCGGAAGCCTGGTGTTGCACCCGTCTGCTGTAGAACGTGACGCCCCTCACAGATCCACGAGTATGACCAGGCGTGCTAAGAAGTAGTACGCCCCGCAGGCCTGAACGGCGCCTCGCCCCGTGAGCTGCATCGACCCCGGATCGCCGCAACCCTCCACAGTCCTGCTCCTCCACCTCACACCTCGATGGGGACCTGAGCCGGAGAGATCCTCTGGAGAACCGTCGGCCTCGTTCGGAGTCCGCCCTCACCAGCCGCGCCTGAAACGCCTCGGACTTCCACAAGCAAGGTACCCTTGAACTCCGACCCGAGTTCACATCGGATCCAGGGTCCGCAACGTTCTTATTTCCCTGTCATCGTACCTTGCTGAACAACGAACATTTAAAGACTAAATCTTGCCTATTATAATATGGTGGCCTCAAATCGTTAAATGTTACATGGTCTTGTGATAATCCTGCTTGAATCTATCTTTTATATAAAGTATACGTATTTTTAATACAACTACTCGACTGGTGTCCATTTGTGGTGGGTCAGTGGGTTTACTGTGTGTGATCATAAATGCTTAACTTACTATCGCCCTGAGGATTAGCCTTGTCTGCTCGCGCCACACTACCTAGAGGGTGAGCAGGGGTTATTCGAAGGAGTAGTTCCCTTGCCCTGACGTGGAGCTGAGGGTCCCTGCTTGTCGCAAGTGCATACCTGTGCCAACCAGAGACCTTCGGTTCCAACAGTTCCCAACGGCCTCTGCAGTATGGGTGCCTTGGGTGGGCACCCGCCCACACTTTAAAAAGTGTCTGGCTGTGGCAAGCACAGCCAGCTGGGGGCCAGGTCCCTTGTGGCTTCCCCAGTGTCCTCCAATGATCCCTGCAGAGTGGATGCCCAGGGTGGGCACAGGGGCACCCACCAAAAATTAACAAAATGGCCTGCTGTCACAAGGGTAGCCAGCTGGGGTCACAAGAGCTGGACTCCTCCCACAGCATCCAACAGTAATGTAGCTGGGGGTGCCCCTGGTGTAAAATGACATCGTTGATGATATCATTGCAACATCTTAAATGGCATCATTGATGACAAGTCTGTGCTTGGTGGGGGCAGAAGTTATATTTCCTTTAGGGAACAAGTTACAGTTGGTGTACTGAAAGACAAAGAAACAAGAATAAGCAGAATAAGTAAATCTGGCTTTGGCAAACTTGTGCAATGGTTATTTTTTAAATACCTTTATATACGCCACAAAAAAGAAAAGAAACCAGCATATATAAGTTTAATAGAAATGTATGGGTGATTCCTAGCAGAGGTGTACTTGAACATATATGGAAACCTATTTTTGTTTCAATGCACATCACAGCACATTGTGCACCACGTATTGAAACAGCAAAATGCAAAATGCCATTAATTGTTTATGTGCAGGTAGGTGTCCCTTCCTTAGGTTCATCTAACATATTGTACATCTGATAAGAGAAGGGGGTAATAAAACAAGGGAGACAGGCGTACAAAACTTGGAAGAGAACTGTAACAACCCAGTGTGGCTGCTGGTATTTGTGTACATGCATGTCGCTTTATGCACCCCTGATGATTACCTTGGTAATTGGTGTCTGGTGTGCGTGCGCTCCTGCCTTCTATTATACTCAATGGACAATGGGTCTAATGTCTATGACTGATTTAAGGATGTTGGACGCACTTGGGGCAGGCCGAGTCAGCACAGTGAAAGTATCTGTTGATATTGGCTGGTGTGAGGTACACCTTCTGTGGTCTAGTAGTGGATATGTCTAAATCTATTATTCCTGGGGATATGAACTGAACTGGCCAGCGCCCGCTCCAATTCTTTATCTGTGCATTGTCGGACAAGGTCGTGCTCTCATTTGTGGTGGAGGGAGTCTAGATTTACAGCTGCATGCTGATGCAAAGAGGCCCCGAACCAACGCATCAGGTGCCTACCACGTCCCATGACATGTATATATTGTACAGTGAGATGTGTTTGCGGGTCAGTTGTGAGGTCTCCCCATTTCATGGAGAGCCTAGTCATCAGTGAACGGTGCAGGAGGAATTGCCCTGCAGGGAGTCCTTTGTCAGCCACTAGTGTGGTGTAGGGAATAAGCGAGCCTTCGCGATAAAGATCACCTAGAGTTTGTATACCCGCTTCGTGCCAGTGCTGTAGTTCGGTGTCTGCCCGGCCCATAGGAGCAGCCTCCAAGGGGAGCGCGAGGGCATATGGCATGTGCCTCGAGTCAGGTAGAGGTTTCTGCGGTAGCACCTGTACCCTACGTTCAGGAATCAGGGCTCAGGATTTTAGCGCGTGCCGGGGTGAAAGAGCACAAAGATCTGGGGGAGTGTGTACGAAGGCCGTGTGGTCTGCCATCCATCTGACGATCCATTGAAGTTGGGCTGCCAGGTAGTAATGCTCGAAGCAAGGCGCTGCCAGGCCTCCCTGGTCAATGGGCAAATATAGTTTTTTAATCGCCACCCAGTGCCAATTGGAATCCCAGATGAAGACTCCGGACATCTTTTCCAGTGTAGTAAAAAAGGAGGTGGGGACATAGATGGGCAGATTGGCGAAGTAGTACAGGAATCTCGGCAGAGCAACCGTTTTGATCAGCGCCACTCTACAGACCACTGTAAGAGGGAGCGTACTCCAGAATTGCATCTGGTATCTTACCGCTATCAGCGTCCTGCCCAGGTTTCTGTCAAAAATGTCCAGTGGCTGGTGATACACGCGTATGCTCAGTTACAGAAATGTGCCAGCGCTCCACTGTACTCTCACGTCATCGCATATAAGGCTTGAGTCGCAGCAATCCTGTTTAAATGCATACAGTTTAGACTTAGCAACATTTACTTTTAACCCTGATACAACTGCAAATTCCCGAGGGATTTGGACTAGACCTTCTGGTACCTGAGTGATGTCTCTTAAGTAGATCAACAGATTGTCAGTGTACAGTGACACCACATGCGTGCCATCACCCAGCGGGATGCCATTATGTAACTGTGTTCTTAGCAACTCTGCTAGTGGCTCCATCGTGAGTGCGAAAAGGAGAGGGAACAACAGGCAGCCCTGTCTCATCCCCTGCTGCACCGGGATGGTAGCCGAAACATATGGTTCCACCTTCACAGTAAGCGGGTTAGCTGTAAAAAATCGGGGCCTAATTTTTATTTTTCGAGATGTGCAAACATGTACTAACATTCGAGAGAATCGAATGTTTTCTCGAGATCAAGTACGAGGCAGCTCGCTCTCGGCCATTCGCATATGGAGTAGGTTGCGAGTCGAAAAAAGAGACGAAGATTTAGCAAGGTGTTTCAGGATGGCACAAAGCTGTTTTGGTCTGCATGCACCATGGCGGGGACTGCCTGCGCTAATGTGTGAGCTAGGATTTTCGCTAAGATTTTATAATCAGTGTTGAGAAGGGCGAGGGGTCGATATGACCCCATGTCTGATGGGTCTCTATCGGGCCTGAGCAGTGACATCAGATGTGCTTCACATAACGTGGGAGGGAGCCAACCTTCCTTCACAGCGGCTATGTAAAGGACGCATAGCTGTGGTACCAATGACACTTGATACGCCTTGTAATATTCTGCCCGGAGTCCGTCTGGTCCTGGGGTCTTCCCCGTGGTCATGGACATAATTGCTTCTCTAATTTCCTCTGCCAAAATCTGAGCGTCCGGTATCTCATTGTGCATCCACGATGCTTCAGGCAGTTGCACCTGTTCCAGGAAAGTCGAGAGGGAGGGCGGTACATGGTGACTTTGGGAATGGTACAGCCGTTGATAGTGCTGCATCAGGACCTCGTGGATGTCTCGCTGTGTGTGCACTAGAAGCCCCGCGCCATCATGCAACTATTGATGTGTGGGCATGTTCTTGGTGGATATGCCAGGCTAGGATTCGACCTACATGATCAGCAGCGGCATGAGTGCGGGCCGTGTGCACGGTTTGCGACAGAGGAGGCGTTCCATCAACTCTGCATGTTGTGTGTGCAGTGACCCCAGACGATAACAGTCTCTACCCTCACCCTCCCCTTCTGCCTCGTGGCGCACTAACTCTAGTTCTGTTTTGCTCAGACTGGAGGTGTGTGTTTTGTGTATGGTCCATGTTGCACCCATGCAGTGTCCCCTTTTTATGGCTTTGAAAGCTTCCCATTCTATTAGTCTGTCCCCTATAGTGACCTCATTGAGTTAAAAATATTCGAGGATCGCCGTGCCCAGGGAGGAGCGAAAAGGTGGATCTTTGAGTGCAGCTGTTTGGAGTCTCCACGTGGGGGCAGTGGGGGTGCTCAAGTTCCCAGGTAAGTTTCAGTAGCTTGAGATCGTGGTCAGAGTGCGTCCGGCCTAGATATTCTGTATGGTGGACCAAAGGAAGCAGCGCGGGGGATCCCACTATTCTGTCCAGACGTCCATGCAGGCGGTGCACTGCTGAGTAGTGTGAGTAGATCCGAGCATCCGGATTGATGGCATGCCATATGTCTAATAGCACCCAGTGTGCCAGCCAGTATGTGAGAGCCTGTGTGTTGGAAGTTGCTGCAGTCCAGGACAAGGATGGGAGTAATTTGTCCAGGTGACATTAAGCACAGAATTAAAGTCTCCCCCCTGGAGCCAGGAGACTCCGCTCCACCCTGCTAGAATTTTTGTAAGGCCTTCTAGAAATGTAGGTTGACTGACATTTGGGCTATGGATGGACCCAAGTAGAATCGGTTGACAGTTGAGCCTCCCGCTCATGAGCGCATATCTGCCTTTGGGGTTGATTAGCGCCTCTTCACTTGTAAACGTGACCCCTGCTCTTACCCAGATGAGGGCACCACGCATGTGTGCTGAGTAGATGGTGCCATGTATTTGGCCGCTCCAACGGTGTCGGAGGTGCCCCAGTTCCATGCGGGACATGCGTGTTTCTTGGAGCAGCGCTATGTTTGTGGCTTTGCGCAATATATAGTCATAGATCAAATATCTATGTGACGACATCTGTATACTGTGCATGATCCATGTGACTACGTTGACCTGTGTCATGTGTCCTTTTTATGTTTACCAGGTCGGCATTGGGGAGGCATAATGGTGCGGTTTCTGGCCTGCACGGATGTGCTCCAGCTCAGTGCTACTAAAAACAGGGTACAGGCATGAACTAAACTATGCATAACCATGAGGGCGAGCTCTAAGTGGAAGTTCATCCAAACAATATTGCCCAGCCTAGGGCTAAAACCTTTTGTCAAACTGATGTGTGGCATGGGTGTGTGTAGTGTGCCGGCAGACAGTGGTTGACCCCTTAATGTCGTTTTGCAGTTGTGTATCCCCTCGGCCTGTCCGCAGCGCTAGGGAAGAAGGTGCAGGTCACACATGTCCCCAACATGGTGCTAGGTATGTGTTGGGCCTAGCTGTGTGTGAGGCAGTGCTGCACTGTGTAAAAAACAGTGACATATTCAACATATTTTGTAACACAACATTTTACCGGCACAACAGGTACTTGTGTGGGTTATGCTCAATAATTCACAGGAGGCCTTGGGAAGAGTCATGTAATGTCATCAGCTGTTTGCGGCATAACTTATGGAAATGGGAACTCTTCAGGGTCCTCATATCTGGATGGCGTGGAGTCCTCAGTGGCAGAGGACCTGCATGGGCTCAAGTGGAAGTCCGAATGTTGCATTGCAGTGCCCAGTGTCACGGCCATTTTTAGTGCCTCTTGCCTTTCTGCCTTCCTCTGTGCCAGAATTCATTATTAAGGAGACAGGATGCACACCTGTTTTCACATTTATCCATCTTAATTTCAGTTTTTTCTTTTTTCAAAAGATTGCGTGCTATTTGCTGTAAGTGCCATGCCTCGTGGCACTAGAGTACTAGCATCATTGAAATGGGGCGTCATCCCGTCCCAGGCAAATGCACAGCTGAATTGTTGCCACTTTGGCAAAAATATGTCTGTTTTTTACCATCATTATTTCACTATATTATTCTTGTAATCACTCTTAGTTCTCCATTCCACGTATTTCAAACTTAGCCCACGCTCTCAGTGTACATGCTGTTTTCAGGTTTCTACTGTTCCAACTGTCTATCCAGACTTTTAGCAAGAACATGATGGAGGCATGAATTCATTTCAGGCAGCGTTTATTCGATGAAACATAACCCAATGCATTTCGGGCTCAACGCCCTTCTTTGGGGGTCCCGTTAAACGCTGTGATATGCTTTTCTAGGTAGTTTGCTCATCTCAAGACGTGCTGTGAGCTTCTCTGACTCAACTCACAGCACGTCTTGAGATGAGCAAGCTACCTAGAAAAGCATATCACATCTGCAATGTTATCCTAAATAAGGAACACGTTCTGCAAACAGGTATAGTCCAGCAACTTACTAGACCAATCTCCAGGAGTTAAGGTGAGTGATGGGCAAGGTCCAAAGCAGCACCAACAAAACACTACCAGTGGCATGAGGGTAGCCGGGCGCAGGGTTCAAAACAGCGTCGAAAGCCCAGTGTATTTCAATGGCAATTGTTCACTGCGGAAAGAGGCTGCAGGCTCTAGCCAGAAGGCAAATTAAGCTGAACCAACAGGGGGGGCTCAGGCCTCACGAAGCTCAGGTATGAGAGAACATCTTTGGTCCTCTTCTCTATGGACCTAGGACAGCAGTTGCAGGGGTGTCCTTTGTCATTAGGCTTTTCTTCCCAGGGCAGTCGTGGTAGAGGCAGAGGCTGCAGGTGACATTGGAGAGTTTACTGGGGCCAAAACCATTGTGGACTCGGTCTCTGGAGGGCTGGGGGACTCAAATGACACTGTTGGCACACTTCACATCGGGCTTGGAGTGACAGGTGCAGTGGTGTCTTCAGGGGTAGGGTCCTCTCAGGAGTCTTTGGGTGCCTCACTTCCCCATCCATGAACTGGACCGGTGCTGCTTCTCCTACCATTAGGGTGCCGGCTCACACTGGTGGGGCCGACCACTCTGGGAGTTACTGGTGGCTTCCCTCCAATCTGGCTTTCTCCTGAAGCTGGCTCTTGGCCTTGTGGGCCCCTGGTGGACATAATAGCATAGTAACGCGTAATGCCTGAGTTGCTGCAGCTGCAGCTTCCCACGTTCGCCGGCTTCACTGAGGTGTCTACCGGACAAGCTCTGCTCATGCCCGTGCTGCAGCTACTCTGACGGTGAGATGGGATACTAGGTTTTAGGACAGTCGACGGTGAGGTGGGCTTCTGCATGATATTCCACTGACCCCCTGCTAGGCTACTCACCACGATGGGGAAGGCAGATGCCAAACAGATGAAGATTTCCTTTGATCTACATCACCATATGCGCACCATTGATTCAGAACCCCATGTTGCTCAGTCGAGCCACCCACAAAAGAATGGCCTCAAGCAGGTACCAGATATCAATTCCATCTTCCTGGATTTGAAGTATAGCCTAACAGCCATAGACACCAAGATTGATTTGCCAACAGACAGGTTTGACTCCCTAAAAGACAAAGTCGACAACCACATTGAGAGGATAGTTCAGTTGGAACACTGTACCTTAGACGTAAAGGGCAATCACCAAGCATCCAGTGAGAAGCTTTTACAAATGGAAAAGGTACTTGAAGTTATTTGGAATACAAATGAAGACTTAGAGGGGAGACCTAGAAAGAAAAACATACAAATCATAGAGATCCCAGAGTCAACAGCAATATGGGGAAGTCCTCTCTGCAGTGCTTATGGATGAGCAGGACCATAGATCGCTCAGCCAGTGGCCCTCCCAGGTCAACTCTGAGGCCCATAATTGCTCACCTTCTAAACTATCATGACCGTAACTCGATTTTGCATCTCGCCAGAGATCAATAGTCCCTACATTACCACAATAATGCAGTCTCAATTTTCATTGGTTTGGGGTACAGGTAGCCAAGAAAGACTTTATACCAGTCAAGCGTTCCTTGATGCAGAGGAGGCTAAGTATTCACTCCTATATCCCGCTAAATTCCTAATTTTCTACTCAAGGAAGACCCATTTTTTCATCGCCCCGAAGGTGGCTGCGAAAATTATCAAATCTTTCCCGAAGGCTAAGTCATGATCATCCTTGGCCGCAGAGAGCTTGGAGCCTGCACGGCTTGGCCGCAATGACTAATCTGGAATTGTGCCCTTGCCTCCTCTAGTGGGATCTGCTGCTGCACCTTGTTACCCTTGCCGACATGTAACAATGGCAGAGCTGGATGTAGCCCACGAATGCATCCTTGCTCTGGCCACACGGCCACTTTGTGGCTGAAAGAATGTTGGTCATCTCTTGCGCCCTTGCGGAATGAGTTATTTCTTTGCTCTTATGTTTAACTAATTGGGTCTACTACATGGGAGGGTTGGATATATCTGCCCTATTTTTGAGGTCAAAGTGGGAGGGGGTGGATTGTTAGGGTAATGCTGTTGATTACAGTTGTTAATTTTTCCTTCCTTCCTGACCACTCAGTATCACTTAGCGAACTCCCAAGCTGCCTGCACACCCTCTACATGCTGGTTGTGCCTGTTATCCCTCCCTTACCCCAATGCGCCCACTTAAATACTTAACCTGGAATGTTCACAGCCTTAATGAGAGACACAAAGCTCGATGGTACTAGCTTACCTGCAATGCCATCAGGTAGACTAAGGTTTCCTACTGGAGCTCCACCTTACTGACCACACTCCTGCCTGCTTACAAGCAGGATAGTTAGGGGAACAACTTGTAGCATGCTATTCGAGTTACGCAAGGGGAGTGGCAATATGTCTCCACAGGGGGCTCCCTTGGCACACTCCTCAGGTCCTATGCAACCCTGCCGGACAATATGCATTGCTTTCTGACACCCTGCAGGGCATCCCACTGAAGCTGCTTGCAATCTATGACCCTAACATTGATGACCCTTGCTTCTTCTCCAAGGTCTGGTGACTTGTCAGTGCTCTTGGGCTGGGAGAGATCTTGTGACACAGAGATTTTAATGTGATCCATGACCCAATGGTTGATCGCTCCTGCAACACTAGGCATCTGTACTCGAATGCAATGGTGCAACTGCACAACCTCATTGATGACAATCACTTTTTAGACCTCTGGCCCACTAGGCATGTGGGAAATGCTGAGGGCATGTGTATCACATCAACCCACTCCACAATCATTGATTTCTGGTTAGCTATAATGCCATATAGATGCCTAGACCACAAGGGTGGAGCAACTAGAATGTTATCTAATCATGTGCCAGTCTTGCTGGTAATGCACCCACCATACTGGGCTGAGCGGGTTTTTACGTGGCGGCTTCCATCGGGGGCTCTAAGAGACCAGGTTTTTCAGGAAGAGATGAGATAGGTCATCGTAGACTATTTTGAGTTCAATCAGTATTCTATCTCTTCCCCATCCATGCTATTAGAAGCCTTCAAGGCCATAATACGTGGGGTCTGCATATCAAAACAGGCGAGTGTGCTGCAGACGCTGCAGGCGGAATTGAGCAGCCTTGAGGTGGAAATTCGTGCACTTGAGCCTCTTTGTTCCAACATTGCTCATGAGATGTGCTGGGGAACATTAGGGATAATTTGGCATCCTACGAGGAGGCAGCACAGAGGGAAATGCATTATTTGGGGAGGGAGGCACATGTCCGCAGATTTGGAGAGGGAGACGGACAAAATTCTAGCCAACCTACTCTGCAGACCCTGGGCCTACGACCATATCACCGAAATACAAGATGACATGAATCACTGTCATATTGGTATCGTGACAGTACAGAGGGAAATAGGCCTGGATGTGAAATTCCGCTCCGCTCGCGGAGTTTGTGGATTTCTTTCCACTCTGCGTGCCGCTTGAAAGAAATTCCAAAAACTCTGTGTAGTGGAGTGTTCCCTCTCCCACAGCTCGCCAACATTAAGTTGGCGAGGACAAGCGTGAAAAATCTTACTCTAGACCACCTTCAAATGGCTTTTCTTAACACTGGTGGTCGCGGCTGTCACTACAGCTCACATTGAGAACCTTACGCTTGCATTGAGGAAGCTGCTGCTTGAGCAGAACATCTACTCGAGCAGAAGAAGATGGTAGTGCCCTCCTGTGCTGTGCGTGGTGCTGTTCGCACTTATTTTACAGCAATGGAGAAACACCTGGGCAGGCCTAAAATTAAATACATTTTACTCCTTGCTCTATGGGTCCCAGCAAACTCAGCCCTCCTCCAACCTCATAGACAATTTAAACTTAGTGCAACTCCTATGGCTTGGTGGCGGGCACAGGCAATACCATGATGAACCATTTACCAAGGAAGAGATCCTATAGGTTATAAATTCCCTCCCAGGTGACAAGGCGCCTGGGCTCGATGGCCTAAATGCAGCCTTTTATATAGAATATGGTGAGATTCTCGCACCCCGTCTTCTACGGATGTACGAAGAGTCCCTCTGGACTGGCACACAGCCGCCTTCCCGCCGGGAGGCCCTGATTGTTACTATATTTAAACTGGATGAAGTCCCCCAAAAATGCAGCTTATTGTTTGACCTGATCAGGCGGACTTTGTGCCTTGACTTATGAACAGCCTAAAAACTGTTCACTTTCTTTGCTATCATTCGCACTGTTAATCCCAATTTGAAGGCATCAGCGATTTTATTTAGAGGTCACAAAGGCATTTGACTCCCTGGAATGGCCCTACCTATTCACCCTGTTGCCCTGCCTGGGCATAGGCCATACATTCATTAGCTTAATTAGTCTGCTGGATGCTGACCCAGTAGCTTTAGTGTGTATCAATGGTGTAACAAAACCTTTTTTCCCTGTGGCTCGTGGCAGCCACCAAGTTTGCCCGCTGTTGCCTTTATTATTTGCTACCGCCATGGAGCGCCCTGTGGTGAGATGCGGCTCCACACTCACACCACGTATTGGGCTTTAAGCAGTTGTGAGTCTTGGTTTTTCTGTGACTTCACTAGATTTGGAGACTTTTCGGTATTAGTCCATATTATTTCACAATTTGCAGGCACTACTCAGTTGTCCTCAGAACATCCATTGCTATGGGCTAGTGAGTCAGTTAGATATTTGGGAATATGGTTCAGCGGGAACCTTCAGGACATTTGGCGGAGCAACTGTTGTCATCTTGTGACTTGATGGAGGCGAAGGTGGGAGACTGGTACAGACTGCTGCTTTCTCGTATAGTTTAGGCTTGCCATCACCAAAATGATAGTACTTCCCAAGCTCTTATACTTGTTCACAAATTTTCTGATCCTCTTAACAATGACCTTCTGCAGAAGACTGCACTCATTCCTTGAAATGATTGTGGGGGCTGGCCAACAACTACGTATCGCCTGGGAGGTGCTTACACTTCCCTTCAAGCAGTGAGAGCAGGGGGCACCAGACATAGATTTGAACTACTACTGTGCACAAATGTGCTCATCATTGGCTCTTTCCCACTAGATTCATGGCCCATACTGTGCCGGAGCAGGACCGTGCTGCCCCATGCCATCTTTTGATAGCATTCTATTTAAAACCTAGGTGCCCACAAATCTCTGTTGACACTGTTGCCTGCACTTTGGGGGCATGGAACCGTCTTAGACGGAGGGCCCAACTCTATGTTCTACATGCCCCATTGGTGCCTAGAGTTGATCACCCATCCTTGCCTTTCACACAGGATGTGGGCACCTACTATAGGACACAGAGCCTCTGTTATATGGTCATACTTTATCCAGGGTGCCCTTTCATCAACCCGCAGAAGGTGATTCAGGGAGCGAACATCATTCCACTAGATACACTAACATAGTATTAGCTGTGTACTGCACTCTAGTCAGTACATGACTCCTTTCCTGAGGTGCCTCCTATGTTCCTAGTCCTAGGTTACACACTCACGTTGCCCAGCCCGCGCTGGTAAGCAGAATCTATGCCAGCCGGTTCTGGAAACTACTAGACCTACTTGTGACCCAAACCTTAACCTGGCCAATGCTAATGAGAAATTCAATTCCTGGATCCAAGGCTCTTTGGATATAGTACTCCCTAAGAAACCCTCCCATATAACTAACAGGCTGAAAACTGTGTTGTGGTTCAATCTTAAATGGAGGGAACTTAAACAATGCTGCAGAAGGCTTGAAAGGAGATGGAGACTGAATTATTCAGATCTCAGCAAAGCAGAATACAGGGAATCTATTAGATCCTATAAATCTGAAATTAAAGTTACCCAAGATGCCTTTTATGAAGAGCAAATTAAGTCAGCTGTGAATTATCCTAAAGAAATCTTTACAATTGCAAAGACCCTTATTAAACTGCCGCAGAAACCTCCTACATTGGATGATGCCCTTACACACTGTAATATTCTGGCAGAGTATTCTCAAAAGAAAATTCAAAATATTTACCTGTCTTTTCCATCCTCTCAGACCACTCACTCCACGATTTCCTCCCCTGAGCCGATTGTAGGAACCCAAATTCTATTAGCACAATTATCCCTCTTGGATTCTGCCTCGTTAGACTTAATTATGGCAAACATAAAATCGGGCTCCCCCATAGACCCTGCTCCCCGCCAGGCCCTTACCCTGATATTATCCACCCTGCTATTCTTGACCTGGCGAACTCCTCTATTTCTACAGGTGTAGTTCCATTGGCCTGGAAATGCGTGATGGTTAAAGCCCCTCTTAAAAAACCTAATCTTGATCAAGCTAATTTGGCTAACTACCATCCCATCTCCCTCCTGCCCTGGGTGAGCAAGATTCTAGAGAGACAAATAAATGCTACACTTGTAGCCTTTCTGGAATCTAACAATCTACTTCACCCCTCCCAGACTTGGTTTCTTCCCCAGCTTTGCACTGAGACCACCCTCCTTGCAGTGACAGAGGAAACAAGAAGGATCCTAGATCAAGGGGGCACTGCGTCAATTATCCTTCTTGATCTCAGTGCTGCATTTGACACTGATAACCATAATACACTGATCCTCAGATTCAAGAACTTGGGAGTGTCCGGCTCAGCGGTAGCCTGTCTGCAGTATTTTCCCAGGGAATGCTTCTTTAAGGTTTTTGACGGAGATGTCTCTAACCAGCTGCCTCTCAGCTGTGGGATCCCAAGGCCTCTGCCCTGAGCCCTACGTTGTTTAATGTATATATGAGACCCTTGGTAGAGATTGTCCATCCATTTGGCATAAAAATCATCACCTATGTAGATGATATGCAGCTCATGTTGGTGCTTAACCATCCAATGGGTCATCTAGTACCCTAGGTTGCTGACTAGAGGAGGATGCCAAGTGGATGGATCTCTCATGCCTTAAACTTAACGGGGACAAGACGGAGCTTATTCTCCAGGGCAACTCCCCTCCTTAAATCTGGCATCTCTTTGCCCAATTGTCTGGGTCCGGCCCCAGTCCCCAAAGACCAGAGCAAGAGCCTCAGTATGTGGCTTGACCATTCCCTTACTTTTAATCATCAGCCAGTGAAGCTTTCAGTGACCTGCTTCGGCCTACTAAGGATGCTTTGCAAGGTCTTTCTCTTCTCCCTTTTCACTCCAGAAATATCATGGTCCGAGCTCTGATCCTCTCCCGCTTTCATCATGGGAATGCCTTATATCTGGGAGCTCCACAATACCACACCAATAAGCTCCAAATCCTTCAAAACTGTGCCGCCCGCAGACTCCTCTGGATTTTACGATGGCAGTCCACTTAACAAGCTCTAAGGAGCTTGCACTGGCTGCCGATCAGGGAACGGATTCAGTTTAAGGCTATGTGCTTGGCCCATGAAGCCTTCTGGAAGAACGGCCCACCCGTTCTCCAATCCCTGATCACCCCTTATCAACCGAGGAGAGACCTTCTGACAACTGCCTCTTTTCTTGCTCTACAACCCAGAATAAGGAGAGCCAGATGTGGTGGACGCTCCTTTTCATATAATGGTGCCATCGGTTGGAATGCCCTTCCACTTCATTTGCGGAAAGAACCCAAAATGCTCTGATTCCGAAAGCTCTTAAAAACCTGGCTCTTTTAGATCTGTACTCATCTCTCATCGCTCTGTCTCCTGTACTCGTCTGCAGCACTGGGAGGCCTGCGGGTAGCTATTGCGCTTTATAACTGACATTTCAGTATGTGGTCCCTGTATGAGGAGTGAATGGTAAACTGATCTCAACATCTCATTCACTGACGGCCAATGGCTAAATTGCTGTGCTCAGGTCAAGGCCCTCTCCATCAATTACAGACGTCGTCTGGTACATTTTAATTTTATATACAGCATATAACACACCTCAGCACGTCTCCATAGAATGGACCTCAACGAGGACCTGCGGTGCTTACGATGCTCTGCGTCACCAGATTTCACGCACTTAGCTTGGAGCTGTCCTGTGGTACAGCACTTCTGGTTGCCCATTATTAACACTATTGACAACATTGGTGAGAGCGCTCACTGCATGTTGCACAGCTTGGGTACGTAAAGGACCTCCCCGATGGGTGCTCAGACTGACATGGATGTTGCTATTGCTTTTCAGATGCTGTATTGCGCAACACTAGAGGGGGACCAGCTCCCAAACAGAATAATTGGCTTGGAGATGCTGCTTATTGACAGGAGCAGCTTTCAGTGTATTGGGACCTGATGCTGCTACACTCACCACCCGAAGACATCTAGGCTCCCTAAGAGGCACATGTGCAAGCAAAGGTTGACATGTTTGTGTTGAATTGGCTGCACCTGCGATACGCACTCCACCCAAATTTAGCAGATAAGCACTCACACCTACATGGCAGCTTACCATCTAATTGCATCTATATATCAAATGTAACTGCTAATAGTCCTTGGACTTGTGGAGTGGTACCCATCCTCTTTATTCCTCTTAGCCTACTTTCCCACTGACCTTCTCCCAGTTAGGACAGACAAGATGCATTAATCGTGGAATGTCATAACAAACATCCAGCTTTATCATGATAATCTCCTTGCTAAAAGATGTATTTCCTGAATGTCTGTTGCTGTTTATTTCTTGTAAAACTCAATAAACAATTTTAAAAAAAGTATTTCTCTTGAAAAACATACTTACTTGAACAAATTGATTCTGGTGCCTAAACATATATAAAGATACCTGTTATTTTTATAAATTGATGATGATCTCTTTATTGAGTAGTGTGCATCATTTATTGACTTTTGTGTGTAATTGTAGATGTTTCGCTAAACTCTCTGATAAGCTTAAGGCTGCTCGACCACACTAACCCTAGAAGAGCCCTTTAGGATTGTGAGATCAAGCCCATGTCCACTCATAAGGGAACCCCTGGATTCTTTGCATGATATATCTTGTTTTGATATATAATATAACAAGCCAGCTTCCTTCTAGACTCATACTTGTATCACAGATATGTTTGTGATAAAATGCAGCTGTATTGCTCTAACTAGGGCTAAGGAAAAGGCGAGGCTCATCCCCAACTTGGAAAATTTGCTACAGTTTTACCTCGGAATCTCTGCTGTCCAGGGTACCTTTGCCTTAGTTCCTTCTTCAGGAGTTATGTCAACATCCTCCAATTCACTGATACTGAGGTGGTACAGTAGGCCAATAGGCCACATGCACAGTACTTGAGAGAAAGCTACTTAGGAACTTCTTAACCGTTCAAACAGTCCCGCATTCTCGAAACGTTCACCTTGGCTCAACCACAATTCCCGTAATTTAATAGCATACCCTTCACTTTAGGCACGTTTAAACGCCATTATTTCCAACTCGAGGCACCGTCACATTCTCATCTTGGGACACCGATAACTTCACATTTATAGAAGAGTTCACTTCCAACACACAGGTTTCCCTGAAGTTCACATCCACATCTGACCCAACTTCGAGCACAAGGGTTTCTCTTAAGTTCACATCCACATCCGACCCAACCCTCATTACGTTAAACCACGGACTGCAGCACGTTGAAGTGGCGGTGGTCTTCTGAGTGGTATTTCCCATCAATTTAAGTGGTTATTTATATTTATTGTAGATATTCCCCTGATGAAGACCCAGTGCCTAAATGCATAGGGATGGAATCTAAACATGATAACTATGACGATGTACGATAGAATACTTCAATATATACATTTGAATGGATAACAGAAATATATGAAACATTCATGTTTGGAAAACTAAAAACATTTGAACCAATGTCCGTTTCTAAGCATTTTTTGTTTATCTTTGCTGTAATCGTCAGCATTTAAATACCTGTGCCCAGAAGGGCACCTCCACAGCAGTGGAAGTGGTATCATTCCCATATCTCTGCTGCGTGAGGCTCCCTTTACGCAGTTGACTATCTCAGAAGGGTCTCTGAGACTCCAAGGCCTACATACTGGATCCTTCCCCAACAAGGGGTGAGGGAGTGCTTTGGTAAGGGGCACATACCATGCCTCAGCTGTGCATGGTTCCCTTGACGCTGTGGACTCTCTCAGATGGATTGCTGAGACTCCAGAGTAAGAATATTGGATTTTTTCCCAACAAGGGAAGAAGGAGTACTTAGACAAAGGGCATCAAGGGACAGGAGGCTAAAAGGCAGGTCAAAAGGTAGGAATATACGGCAAAAGAAAATCGCAATAATTACAGAAAGATAACACATTCAATACCGGGGTAAATTAGCGATCCAGAAAAAGACAGGATCCATGAAAGGCAAGGGTCAGGGAGGACAAAGGGAGCGAGTCATCAAGTTGAAGAGTCTCACAAGGAAGAGATATGGATAGCAGAAAAGGTAATGTATACGTTATACAGTCACTCAGGAAAGAGATACAAACGGGAAAGCTCAGATTCACAAAATACTGATATTAAGTACAATGAACTACTACATATACTAGTGGTTAGAGTTGTAACTATGCAAAATAGTAAATTCACTCAGGGTTCCATTTTCACAATGATTAGGCTAAAAACAATTGTATATTACTTTTCAACAGAGTGAATGGAGAAATAGGACCTCCAAGGGGGTAGAGAGAGGGAGGGGAGGGAGAGGAGATAGGTGACAGGAGAGACGGGGGCCTGAAGGTCGGCAGGATGAAGTGGACCGAGGGCGAGAACCAGAAACAACAAAATGGTGGCTCCATTCGCGAACCACCATTTTGCGCCGTCAGTTCCCAGACACATCACTGGACCATCAATCTGAGGCGTCTCCAGCTATGCAGTCTTAGGGCAAACTAAGCAGTCACATGTGTGGGATAAATGCGGGAGAACAAACTCCAAGGAGGCAATCTATGTCTTTAAATCCTCAGAGGGAAGGCAGTTCAGGCAGGCCAATTCATACAAAAACCTCAGAGGGTTACTCTGATTCCTGGGCAGCCCCCATCTGTCTTGCTCTTGGTTTACCCATTTCAGTGGTAGTATTGTAGGCACCACATGGCTATGCAATGGAATTATAAATACTATTGTTTTGGTTCACACTCTAATGCAGTGTTATGACTCAATCGCGGTCTCCACTACGCAAGCATGTCAAAGGCAATATCATTCCGCGGTCCTCTATCACACGCCAGCATAACAAGGAAGCCTTCAGATCTTATTTTGGTCCTGTGATGGAGCTTTTAGCTTAATCACACAAACAGGCAGTGTAGATCCGAGGACCTGTAACAGAAGCCAGCAAAAACAAGTTAAGCTGCATTTCTTCTTGTGGCCACCAGATGGAGCTCTAAGCTTACCCAAGAGCATCTATGGAAGAGCACCCCACACTTGAGATAGGTGAAAGGAGTTTTATTTCTGGAGGTAATTGACAGGATCTGCAAAACAGTGTGATGTTAAGTAACAAAATAAAAGTAGTCTTGTCTGCTAAGTTTAATGATTTCATATGGTATTGATTTTTTTTTGTTTAAATTATGTATTTAGTTTTTTCTGTTTTTTTGTGTGTAAGGTTGGGTGGTGTTGCATTGGATATTTTCATGCAGCATTGTTCATGACCTGCACCCTTGGATGTCATGAACAATGTCATGGTTTCAGAATATTATGGAATTCCACTGGAATCCGTTTTGTGCGATGTGTTTATTGTGAACCAACGTTTTTGCAAAGCGCTTGCAGTTTCACAGAGCAGGTAAGGCGCATTGCAGCTTACTACAAGCAACCTAACTGGGGATGGTTTTAACAGATTCAGGCAAAAGAAATGCTAAAGCTACCTTCTCAAGATTGTAACAAGGAGCTGAATGCAGACTGACTAACCACTAGGAATGGCTGCTAAAACCACAGAATAATAGAAATGTGCCATGCTAGACATGCATTTTAACTTAATATGTGTAAATTACGGTGTTCCCATAGCATCCCACGAGAGAACTCCATATCATACATGTATGCACACTCCCTTGTGCAGCACATACATGCTTTTCTGTCACCCACACACACAACTTCCACAAAACCTGTGAAAGGCCCTTCTCTTATGTGTTCCTTTATCTCTGAAAATATCCAGAATAGAAATGCAAACCATCTCTCTTCTGCACAGGCCTACTCGCCTACATGTGAAAAGGATTTCTCTTGTGTTTTCAGCTCTTCCTCGGGCCTCATTTATGAAAAGTGACGCATCGCTGTGTGAAAACAGTGATGCGTCACTATTCATTGCGCCCTCCTTGAGACATGCTGGATGCGTCATACTTACATTATGACGCATCATGTCGCAAGGAGTTATAGATACGATAGTATTTCCGACGTATCTGTTGGCGCAAAAATTACGCATTGCTGGAGTGTGTCACAAAAGTAAGGCAACTCCATCAATGGGTCATTTCACATGCGCAAGTCCCATTTCAAATGTGGCTGCGTCGGTCTTATGCCTGCTGTGAGGCAGGCGTTAGATAGTGACGCATTTGCATCCTAGAAGTGACGCAGTGAAATCTCATACATTTCACTGCGTCACTTCTACGAGGCTTACTTGCATCAGAACGCCCACCCTGTAAACATTATACCAGGCACACGTATAATGTGGCGCAGGGGTTTACAAAGTGACGCATCTACCGAGATGCGTCACTTTGTAAATATGACGCAACATGACACATTTTTTACCCTGCTGGTGCGTCACAAAAAGCGACGCACCGGTGGTGAAAAAGTGATGTAAGGGCTCATAAATAGGTCCCCAAGGGGCAGATTTACAGGATGTGACGCATCTGTAGAGATGCATCAGTTTCCCTTGCACCTGCATGGGTAACCCTAGCGCCACTATGGATGCGCTGTATTTACATTACGGAGCGATACAAAAGGGGATGATGGATGGAGCGTTTGAGCAAATCAAACACTCACCCCCAGTCAACTGATCTGGGTTTAATCCATCACCATTCTTTAGCACACTCAGCCACCCCATTTCAGACATGGCTACATGCAAATCAGTCTGACCCTGTGCCTCATGAGAACAGTCCAGCCCGAACTGCCAAGCCATGTCTTCCATGGACCGGAAACAAGCATCCTGGGACCGGTTTCTGATTCATAATCCTCATCAGCCAGGCTATCTTGAATCCAGTGGCCAAGTGAGCAAGGGACTCACGTCTGAGCATACCCTGCCACACTTAGGGCGAACAAAGCGATACAAAAGGGGATGATGGACGGAGCGTTTGAGCAAATCAAACACTCACCCCCAGTCAACTGATCTGGGTTTAATCCATCACCATTCTTTACCCCACTCAGCCACCCCATTTCAGACATGGCTATATGCAAATCAGTCTGACCCTGTGCCTCATGGGAACAGTCCAGCCCGAACTGCCAAGCCATGTCTTCCATGGACCGGAAACAAGCATCCCGGGACCGGTTTCGGATTCATAATCCTCATCAGCCAGGCTATCTTGAATCCAGTGGCCAAGTGAGCAAGAGACTCACGTCTGAGCATACCCTGCCACACTTAGCGCGAAAAAAGCGATACAAAAGGGGATGATGGACGGAGCGTTTGAGCAAATCAAACACTCACCCCCAGTCAACTGATCTAGGTTTAATCCATCACCATTCTTTAACCCACTCAGCCACCCCATTTCAGACATGGCTATATGCAAATCAGTCTGACCCTGTGCCTCATGGGAACAGTCCAGCCCGAACTGCCAAGCCATGTCTTCCATGGACCGGAAACAAGCATCCTGGGACCGGTTTCGGATTCATAATCCTCATCAGCCAGGCTATCTTGAATCCAGTGGCCAAGTGAGCAAGGGACTCACGTCTGAGCATACCCTGCCACACTTAGGGCGAACAAAGCGATACAAAAGGGGATGATGGACGGAGCGTTTGAGCAAATCAAACACTCACCCCCAGTCAACTGATCTGGGTTTAATCCATCACCATTCTTTAGCCCACTCAGCCACCCCATTTCAGACATGGCTATATGCAAATCAGTCTGACCCTGTGCCTCATGGGAACAGTCCAGCCCGAACTGCCAAGCCATGTCTTCCATGGACTGGAAACAAGCATCCTGGGACCGGTTTCGGATTCATAATCCTCATCAGCCAGGCTATCTTGAATCCAGTGGCCAAGTGAGCAAGGGACTCACGTCTGAGCATACCCTGCCACACTTAGGACGAACAAAGCGATACAAAAGGGGATGATGGACGGAGCGTTTGAGCAAATCAAACACTCACCCCCAGTCAACTGATCTGGGTTTAATCCATCACCATTCTTTAGCCCACTCAGCCACCCCATTTCAGACATGGCTATATGCAAATCAGTCTGACCCTGTGCCTCATGGGAACAGTCCAGCCAGATTTGCCAAGCCATGTCTTCCATGGACCAGAAACAAGCATCCTGGGACCGGTTTCGGATTCATAATCCTCATCAGCCAGGCTATCTTGAATCCAGTGGCCAAGTGAGCAAGGGATTCACGTCTGAGCATACCCTGCCACACTTAGGGCGAACAAAGCGATACAAAAGGGGATGATGGACGGAGCGTTTGAGCAAATCAAACACTCACCCCCAGTCAACTGATCTGGGTTTAATCCATCACCATTCTTTAGCCCACTCAGCCACCCCATTTCAGACATGGCTATATGCAAATCAGTCTGACCCTGTGCCTCATGGGAACTGTCCAGCCCGAACTGCCAAGCCATGTCTTCCATGGACCGGAAATAAGCATCCTGGGACCGGTTTCGGAGGCACAGGGACAGAGCTGATTTGCATGTAGCCAGTGTCTAACCCAGGGTGGTGTGGAGTGCAAAAAACGATGGATTTAGGCCCAGATCCTTGTACTGGGGTGAATGTATGACATTGTTCTACATTCTATCCATCAACTGTGTTCTTTGCAATTTTCACCCCGAGTGTGCTGGGTATGCTCAGACGTGAGTCCCAGGCTCTCCACACCACTGGAGTCAAGCTATCCAGGCTGATGAAGGCTGATAGCCAGAAACCGGTCCTTGGATGCTTGATTCCGGTCTGGGAAAGACATGGCTTGGTAGTTCGGACTGGACTGTTCCCATGAGGCACAGGGTCAGAGCTGATTTGCATATAGCCAGTGTCTAACCCAGGGTGGTGTGGAGTGCTAAAAAACGTTGGATTTAGGCCCAGATCCTTGTACTGGGGTGAATGTATGACATTGTTCTACATTCTATCCATCAACTGTGTTTTTTGCAATTTTCACCCCGAGTGTGCTGGGTATGCTCAGACGTGAGTCCCAGGCTCTCCACACCACTGGAGTCAAGCTATCCAGACTGATGAAGGCTGATAGCCAGAAACCGGTCCTTGGATGCTTGATTCCGGTCTGGGAAATACATGGCTTGGTAGTTCGGACTGGACTGTTCCCATGAGGCACAGGGTCAGAGCTGATTTGCATATAGCCAGTGTCTAACCCAGGGTGGTGTGGAGTGCAAAAAAATGATGGATTTAGGCCCAGATCCTTGTACTGGGGTGAATGTATGACATTGTTCTACATTCTATCCATCAACTGTGTTTTTTGCAATTTTCACCCCGAGTGTGCTGGGTATGCTCAGACGTGAGTCCCAGGCTCTCCACACCACTGGAGTCAAGCTATCCAGGCTGATGAAGGCTGATAGCCTGAAACCGTCCTTGGATGCTTGATTCCGGTCTGGGAAAGACATGGCTTGGTAGTTCGGACTGGACTGTTCCTATGAGGCACAGGGTCAGAGCTGATTTGCATATAGCCAGTGTCTAACCCAGGGTGGTGTGGAGTGCAAAAAAACGATGGATTTAGGCCCAGATCTCTGTACTGGGGTGAATGTATGACATTGTTCTACATTCTGTCCATCAACTGTGTTTTTTGCAATTTTCACCCCGAGTGTGCTGGGGATGCTCAGACGTGAGTCCCAGGCTCTCCACACCACTGGAGTCAAGCTATCCTGGCTGATGAAGGCTGATAGCCAGAAACCGGTCCTTGGATGCTTGATTCCGGTCTGGGAAAGACATGGCTTGGTAGTTAGGACTGGACTGTTCCCATGAGGCACAGGGTCAGAGCTGATTTGCATATAGCCAGTGTCTAACCGAGGGTGGTGTGGAGTGCAAAAAAACAATGGATTTAGGCCCAGATCCTTGTACTGGGGTGAATGTATGACATTGTTCTACATTCTATCCATCAACTGTGTTTTTTGCAATTTTCACCCCGAGTGGGCTGGGTATGCTCAGACGTGAGTCCCAGGCTCTCCACACCACTGGAGTCAAGCTATCCAGGCTGAATGAAGGCTGATAGCCAGAAACCGGTCCTTGGATGCTTGATTCCGGTCTGGGAAAGACATGGCTTGGTAGTTCGGACTGGACTGTTCCCATGAGGCACAGGGTCAGAGCTGATTTGCATATAGCCAGTGTCTAACCCAGGGTGGAGTGGAGTGCAAAAAAACGATGGATTTAGGCCCAGATCCTTGTACTGGGGGGAATGTATGACATTGTTCTACATTCTGTCCATCAACTGTGTTTTTTGCAATTTTTTAGTATTTACATTACGGAGCACCATGGCACAAGGATGAACAGACGCATCAGAAATTCTGACGCATGTGTTGGGGTAAAAGTCATGCATTGCAGAAGTCGTGTCGCAAGCACGACACAACTCCGGCAATGCATGTTGCTGCCTATTCCCAATACACTGCGTCACTCCTTACGCCTTCTCCAAGCAGGTGTAAAGTTTTGATGCAGTGGCAGACTAGAAGTGATGTAGTGAGATCTTGTAGATTTCACTGCGTCACTTTTAAAAGGCTTTCCTGCGTGGGAACGCCTACCCTTCATACATTATACCTGACACAGCTTTTATGTCACGCAGGGCTTTACGTGATGCATCTCCCTAGATGGGTCATGTTGTAATTTTACAGCATTATTAATGCTGCTGTTGCGTCACAAAAGTGACTCAACAGCGGTGCAAAAGTGTTGCAAGGGGTTTGTAAATCTGCCCCCTAATACCTATCTTTGTGTTGCACTGTGGCAGAGGGAAACAACCTTTACAACGCAACTTTTACAACGCACTACCATTACAACGAAACTTTTACAACGCAAAAACTTTTACAACGCATGTATTTACAACGCATGTTTTTACAACGTAGGTACCTTTACAACGCATACCATTACAACGTAAGTATTGGTAAGTATATAATTATATTTAAAATGTTATATGTTTGGGTTTTTTAAGGGGTATTTTTAGGGTTCAGGGTCAGTTTTGGGTTTTTTGGTAAAGGGGTATTTTTAGGGTTCAGGGTCAGTTTTGGTTTTTTTGGTAAAGGGGTATTTTTAGGGTTCAGGGTCAGTTTTGGGTAAAGGGGTATTTTTAGGGTTCAGGGTCAGTTTTGAGTTTTTGGGTAAAGGGGTATTTTTAGGGTTCAGGGTCCGTTTTGAGTTTTTGGGTAAAGGGGTATTTTTAGGGTTCAGGGTCAGTTTTGGGTTTTTGGGTAAAGGGGTATTTTTAGGGTTCAGGGTCAGTTTTGGGTTTTTGGATAAAGGGGTATTTTTAGGGTTTAGGGTCAGTTTTGGGTTTTTGGGTAAAGGGGTATTTTTAGGGTTCAGGGTCAGTTTTGGGTTTTTGGGTAAAGGGGTATTTTTAGGGTTCAGGGTCAGTTTTGAGTTTTTGGGTAAAGGGGTATTTTTAGGGTTCAGGGTCAGTTTTGGGTTTTTGGGTAAAGGGGTATTTTTAGGGTTCAGGGTCAGTTTTGGGTTTTTGGGTAAAGGGGTATTTTTAGGGTTCAGGGTCAGTTTTGGGTTTTTGGGTAAAGGGGTATTTTTAGGGTTCCGGGTCAGTTTTGGGTTTTTGGGGTACAGGGGTACAGGGTAAAAATAAAGTAAAATTAAATTTAAATTAAATTAATTAAATTAAATTAAATTATATTACATTAAATTATATTAATTTCAATTAATTTACATTAAAAAAATGAATATATACTTACCAATACTTACGTTGTAATGGTATACGTTGTAAAGGTACCTGCGTTGTAAAAACATGCGTTGTAAATACATGCGTTGTAATCGTTTTTGCGTTGTAAAAATTTCGTTGTAAAGGTATGCGTTGTAAAAGTATGCGTTGTAACGTCATACATCCGTGGCAGAGGTCAGTGAAATCACACTTTGGTGATACTGCTTACGTCAGTAACCAATTTAGAGAAAATAGACTTCACAAATGGCTTGCAGTGGACAGCACAGGATGGAATGCCGGGACGGCTGCAACTGAGGCAGTTACTACCACCTTGTCCCCCCTCTCAGCTCTTCCACTACTTGTCGGTCTGTGGGAGCACACTTTCCCATATTTCCACATGCCTCAATACACATACGTACAGGCTAACTGACCGCATTCAGGAATTGCTTTACATGCTTATGTTCCAGTGGCTGGGGGTCTTACTCATTTCTGGTGTGCCTCGAGCCACTCTCTGTCTGTCTCACTACCTCCCGAATCAGCTTAGCCACTGAGACAATAATGTTACATTTTTCTTTCCAAATTCCTGCTTATAACTAGAGATGGCAACCCCAATGTCAAAGTTTTCGGTTGATTGACTGGCACGATCTGATTGGACGTGTGCTGTCAATTAAGAGTGTTATGCTAGCCCTTACAACCACTCCCTCCCAGTGTTGAGATAATGCATGGACAGGGCTTCAGAGACATAGTAGTGTGCAGAACACGCTCCCCTGTTCCCCCTCAACCTGTGGTAGCTGATAAAATTTGAAAGCAGTGGGGTGTAGAAGTTGGGTTTGACTTTTATGAAGTGAGTGAAGCTAGCAAGCTTATTGGACACACGTGGGGTCCAGGGTGCGTACTCCTCCTGAGAAAACATTGAAAAAAAGATAGACAAATATTGCATTTGAAAGCCAATGAATTTAGTGAGAAAGCAATGTTTATAAAGCAGTTAGATTGTATAGTCTTGAAAGACTAAACAAAAATTGCCGTATATCTGACTGCATTAATATGTACAAAAGTTACTTTAATGTGCAAAATATACAGTGGGACATCTTCAGACCCTTTACAATGTGTGCTTGCTCAGTGTCTTGCACTGCATGTTGCATCGACTTTGGAAGAAAAATCTCTAAGCAGGCTTCGGGAAGCACCCACAGCTGCTGGCTGCAATCAGTCATATAGAAATATGTGCAGACTGGACTTTAAGTGGGATACAAAAGTGGGGGCTTTCTAAAAGGGGAAACATGTCAAATACATTTCTGTGATTACCACAGTGTCCCACCCGACTGGTAATTTTATTTTCTCTTATTTTTATTTTCCCTTTGAAATGCTATTGCATTCAGGTATATAATACAACTGACATACACCTAAAACCTGTTGGTACGATTGGCTTGGTCCATGGTTATTAGCTGTTTAAAATAAATGAGTAACAATAATTTGCTATGAATAATTAACATTGGAAAGGTTTCAATTATGTGCCCTGCCACTGATATGCTGACCTCCACCTGGTAGGTGTTCGAGGCTGCTGTCTGTCCTCTGGTGTCCGCTTCTGTGCCCGGCTCCTCCTGGTAATTGGCCCATATCCTTGGTTTTTACCTGGACTTCTGTCCTTCCCTTTTTACTTGATTGTGCCTGCATTTCTGCCTTTGTTATATTTTATTTAATTCCTGTTTTCATTCCGCTTATTTTTATTATTATTTTTTTCCAATTGTTGTGCCTTGCTTCTATTCACGCCGCTGCTGCCCCTGCGCCCATCCCCCCTGACGGTCCGCACCCTTGATCACCAACCATCCACCGCTATGACTCAGCCACCCTCCTCGAACTCAACCCCGAAAGAAAGAACAACTGAAAACAGTCCACCACAAACACGACCCACTGCCAGTTCTCCTGCCGCCACTGCTGCCAGACCTTCAATACCACCAGACCTTCACTACCGCCCTGGCTGCTAACACCGCTGACGCCATAAGATTCACCCTCCTCAATGTGAGCTCCATGCACAGACACTCCGTGGAGATTTGGAACCTCCTGACACCCTCTCATCTGCCATCCCCTTCTTTGTACAAACCAGGAACAACGCCTCCTCCACCACTGACAACGCCATCGCCAACCCACACGGATACAGGATCCAAAGGAAGGACCGCCGCAACCAACCGGGAGGAGGCCTCACCATGGTGCACAAAAACTCCCTCTGCCTCTCCACCTCCAACGCCACCTTCCCCATCGATGAACAACTACACTTCCAGGTTCAGACCAGCCCCAACTCCCCCAGACCCTCTTCGCAGACACCATCACCCTCCTCATCACAACCCACACCCTCGCCTCCATGGACTAAATACTCATCGAAGACCTGAATTTCCATCTCGACAACCCCAGCGACCCCAACTCCACCACCCTCTGGGAAAACCTCACCAACATCAGATTGATTGATACAACTCGTCACCACACCGACCCACAAGGCAGGACACACCCTCAACCCCATCTTCACAGGAGGAAACAGCTTCCACTTCAGTCACACCACGCAGCCCCCGTGGACCGACCACCACTGTGTACAGTTCCTCGTTGACAAACCCAAGCCGCCCAAAACTGCACAACATTCCAAAGTAGGAACTGGAGCAGAGTCTCAGAGGAGCAGCTCATCTCCACCCTCAACCGCACCACCCCAACCGCTGTAACCAATGACAACCTCGCAACCAGGGAATTCCACACATGGATCTCCAACTGCGAAGACAAGCATGCTCTGATACGCAACTCCAACGGACAGCGCCCCAGGAATGCTGCCTGGTTCACCACCGAACTTCACGAAACCAAACGTACCTGCAGACGCCTGGAGAAGAACTTGAGAAACAGCAAGACACCCAAAAACTACACCACCTACAAGAACACCATGACGGAACACCACCAACGCATCAGAACCACCAAAAGGATTTTCATCCACACCAAAATCCTCGCCAACTCCAACAACTCCAAGGAACTCTTCAGCATCATCCAAGAATTCACCAAGCCCCCTAGCGAATTCACGGACGTCACCCCTTTTCAGGACCTCTGCCACAAACTTGGATCCTACTTCCACCTGAAGATCAAAAACCTCAACGAGAACTTCAATGACCATACACCTGAGTCCGCAACAATCCTGTCCTCTGGCAACGCCAGCCAGCCCATCATCTCAAGAACTACTGGCCCTGAAGAAAGCACGATACAGAAAAGGGGGTGGTGATGAACAGAGTGTCTGAATTAAGCAGACCACTCTTACCCAGTCCAAAGATCAGGGCTTGATCCATCACCGTTATTTATCTCACTGCCCCATCCCAGCTCAGAACCTGGCTATATGCAAATTAGTCTGTCCCTGGCCCAGTGCATCATGGGAACAGGGCAGACCAAACTACCAAGCCAATTCTTCACCAGAAAGGAGACAAGCTACCGGGGACCGGTTTCTGGCATTTCAGCCTCTTCGGCCCGGCTTGCTTGAATCCTGATGGAGCAGTGAGAAAGGGACTCATGTCTGAGTATACCCTGCCACACCTATAGTGGCCAAAAACGATACATGCTTATGTTCCAGTGGCTGGGGGTCTTACTCATTTCTGGTGTGCCTCGAGCCACTCTCTGTCTGTCTCACTACCTCCCGAATCAGCTTAGCCACTGAGACAATAATGATACATTTTTCTTTCCAAATTCCTGCTTATAACTAGAGATGGCAACCCCAATGTCAAAGTTTTCGGTTGATTGACTGGCACGATCTGATTGGACGTGTGCTGTCAATTAAGAGTGTTATGCTAGCCCTTACAACCACTCCCTCCCAGTGTTGAGATAATGCATGGACAGGGCTTCAGAGACATAGTAGTGTGCAGAACACGCTCCCCTGTTCCCCCTCAACCTGTGGTAGCTGATAAAATTTGAAAGCAGTGGGGTGTAGAAGTTGGGTTTGACTTTTATGAAGTGAGTGAAGCTAGCAAGCTTATTGGACACACGTGGGGTCCAGGGTGCGTACTCCTCCTGAGAAAACATTGAAAAAAAGATAGACAAATATTGCATTTGAAAGCCAATGAATTTAGTGAGAAAGCAATGTTTATAAAGCAGTTAGATTGTATAGTCTTGAAAGACTAAACAAAAATTGCCGTATATCTTACTGCATTAATATGTACAAAAGTTACTTTAATGTGCAAAATATACAGTGGGACATCTTCAGACCCTTTACAATGTGTGCTTGCTCAGTGTCTTGCACTGCATGTTGCATCGACTTTGGAAGAAAAATCTCTAAGCAGGCTTCGGGAAGCACCCACAGCTGCTGGCTGCAATCAGTCATATAGAAATATGTGCAGACTGGACTTTAAGTGGGATACAAAAGTGGGGGCTTTCTAAAAGGGGAAACATGTCAAATACATTTCTGTGATTACCACAGTGTCCCACCCGACTGGTAATTTTATTTTCTCTTATTTTTATTTTCCCTTTGAAATGCTATTGCATTCAGGTATATAATACAACTGACATACACCTAAAACCTGTTGGTACGATTGGCTTGGTCCATGGTTATTAGCTGTTTAAAATAAATGAGTAACAATAATTTGCTATGAATAATTAACATTGGAAAGGTTTCAATTATGTGCCCTGCCACTGATATGCTGACCTCCACCTGGTAGGTGTTCGAGGCTGCTGTCTGTCCTCTGGTGTCCGCTTCTGTGCCCGGCTCCTCCTGGTAATTGGCCCATATCCTTGGTTTTTACCTGGACTTCTGTCCTTCCCTTTTTACTTGATTGTGCCTGCATTTCTGCCTTTGTTATATTTTATTTAATTCCTGTTTTCATTCCGCTTATTTTTATTATTATTTTTTTCCAATTGTTGTGCCTTGCTTCTATTCACGCCGCTGCTGCCCCTGCGCCCATCCCCCCTGACGGTCCGCACCCTTGATCACCAACCATCCACCGCTATGACTCAGCCACCCTCCTCGAACTCAACCCCGAAAGAAAGAACAACTGAAAACAGTCCACCACAAACACGACCCACTGCCAGTTCTCCTGCCGCCACTGCTGCCAGACCTTCAATACCACCAGACCTTCACTACCGCCCTGGCTGCTAACACCGCTGACGCCATAAGATGCACCCTCCTCAATGTGAGCTCCATGCACAGACACTCCGTGGAGATTTGGAACCTCCTGACACCCTCTCATCTGCCATCCCCTTCTTTGTACAAACCAGGAACAACGCCTCCTCCACCACTGACAACGCCATCGCCAACCCACACGGATACAGGATCCAAAGGAAGGACCGCCGCAACCAACCGGGAGAGGCCTCACCATGGCGCACAAAAACTCCCTCTGCCTCTCCACCTCCAACGCCACCTTCCCCATCGATGAACAACTACACTTCCAGGTTCAGACCAGCCCCAACTCCCCCAGACCCTCTTCGCAGACACCATCACCCTCCTCATCACAACCCACACCCTCGCCTCCATGGACTAAATACTCATCGAAGACCTGAATTTCCATCTCGACAACCCCAGCGACCCCAACTCCACCACCCTCTGGGAAAACCTCACCAACATCAGATTGATTGATACAACTCGTCACCACACCGACCCACAAGGCAGGACACACCCTCAACCCCATCTTCACAGGAGGAAACAGCTTCCACTTCAGTCACACCACGCAGCCCCCGTGGACCGACCACCACTGTGTACAGTTCCTCGTTGACAAACCCAAGCCGCCCAAAACTGCACAACATTCCAAAGTAGGAACTGGAGCAGAGTCTCAGAGGAGCAGCTCATCTCCACCCTCAACCGCACCACCCCAACCGCTGTAACCAATGACAACCTCGCAACCAGGGAATTCCACACATGGATCTCCAACTGCGAAGACAAGCATGCTCTGATACGCAACTCCAACGGACAGCGCCCCAGGAATGCTGCCTGGTTCACCACCGAACTTCACGAAACTAAACGTACCTGCAGACGCCTGGAGAAGAACTTGAGAAACAGCAAGACACCCAAAAACTACACCACCTACAAGAACACCATGACGGAACACCACCAACGCATCAGAACCACCAAAAGGATTTTCATCCACACCAAAATCCTCGCCAACTCCAACAACTCCAAGGAACTCTTCAGCATCATCCAAGAATTCACCAAGCCCCCTAGCGAATTCACGGACGTCACCCCTTTTCAGGACCTCTGCCACAAACTTGGATCCTACTTCCACCTGAAGATCAAAAACCTCAACGAGAACTTCAATGACCATACACCTGAGTCCGCAACAATCCTGTCCTCTGGCAACGCCAGCCAGCCCATCATCTCAAGAACTACTGGCCCTGAAGAAAGCACGATACAGAAAAGGGGGTGGTGATGAACAGAGTGTCTGAATTAAGCAGACCACTCTTACCCAGTCCAAAGATCAGGGCTTGATCCATCACCGTTATTTATCTCACTGCCCCATCCCAGCTCAGAACCTGGCTATATGCAAATTAGTCTGTCCCTGGCCCAGTGCATCATGGGAACAGGGCAGACCAAACTACCAAGCCAATTCTTCACCAGAAAGGAGACAAGCTACCGGGGACCGGTTTCTGGCATTTCAGCCTCTTCGGCCCGGCTTGCTTGAATCCTGATGGAGCAGTGAGAAAGGGACTCATGTCTGAGTATACCCTGCCACACCTATAGTGGCCAAAAACGATACAGAAAAGGGGGTGGTGATGAACAGAGTGTCTGAATTAAGCAGACCACTCTTACCCAGTCCAAAGATCAGGGCTTGATCCATCACCGTTATTTATCTCACTGCCCCATCCCAGCTCAGAACCTGGCTATATGCAAATTAGTCTGTCCCTGGCCCAGTGCATCATGGGAACAGGGCAGACCAAACTACCAAGCTAATTCTTCACCAGAAAGGAGACAAGCTACCGGGGACCGGTTTCTGGCATTTCAGCCTCTTCGGCCCGGCTTGCTTGAATCCTGATGGAGCAGTGAGAAAGGGACTCATGTCTGAGTATACCCTGCCACACCTATAGTGGCCAAAAACGATACAGAAAAGGGGGTGGTGATGAACAGAGTGTCTGAATTAAGCAGACCACTCTTACCCAGTCCAAAGATCAGGGCTTGATCCATCACCGTTATTTATCTCACTGCCCCATCCCAGCTCAGAACCTGGCTATATGCAAATTAGTCTGTCCCTGGCCCAGTGCATCATGGGAACAGGGCAGACCAAACTACCAAGCCAATTCTTCACCAGAAAGGAGACAAGCTACCGGGGACCGGTTTCTGGCATTTCAGCCTCTTCGGCCCGGCTTGCTTGAATCCTGATGGAGCAGTGAGAAAGGGACTCATGTCTGAGTATACCCTGCCACACCTATAGTGGCCAAAAACGATACAGAAAAGGGGGTGGTGATGAACAGAGTGTCTGAATTAAGCAGACCACTCTTACCCAGTCCAAAGATCAGGGCTTGATCCATCACCGTTATTTATCTCACTGCCCCATCCCAGCTCAGAACCTGGCTATATGCAAATTAGTCTGTCCCTGGCCCAGTGCATCATGGGAACAGGGCAGACCAAACTACCAAGCCAATTCTTCACCAGAAAGGAGACAAGCTACCGGGGACCGGTTTCTGGCATTTCAGCCTCTTCGGCCCGGCTTGCTTGAATCCTGATGGAGCAGTGAGAAAGGGACTCATGTCTGAGTATACCCTGCCACACCTATAGTGGCCAAAAACGATACAGAAAAGGGGGTGGTGATGAACAGAGTGTCTGAATTAAGCAGACCACTCTTACCCAGTCCAAAGATCAGGGCTTGATCCATCACCGTTATTTATCTCACTGCCCCATCCCAGCTCAGAACCTGGCTATATGCAAATTAGTCTGTCCCTCGCCCAGTGCATCATGGGAACAGGGCAGACCAAACTACCAAGCCAATTCTTCACCAGAAAGGAGACAAGCTACCGGGGACCGGTTTCTGGCATTTCAGCCTCTTCGGCCCGGCTTGCTTGAATCCTGATGGAGCAGTGAGAAAGGGACTCATGTCTGACTATACCCTGCCACACCTATAGTGGCCAAAAACGATACAGAAAAGGGGGTGGTGATGAACAGAGTGTCTGAATTAAGCAGACCACTCTTACCCAGTCCAAAGATCAGGGCTTGATCCATCACCGTTATTTATCTCACTGCCCCATCCCAGCTCAGAACCTGGCTATATGCAAATTAGTCTGTCCCTGGCCCAGTGCATCATGGGAACAGGGCAGACCAAACTACCAAGCCAATTCTTCACCAGAAAGGAGATAAGCTACCGGGGACCGGTTTCTGGCATTTCAGCCTCTTCGGCCCGGCTTGCTTGAATCCTGATGGAGCAGTGAGAAAGGGACTCATGTCTGAGTATACCCTGCCACACCTATAGTGGCCAAAAACGATACAGAAAAGGGGGTGGTGATGAACAGAGTGTCTGAATTAAGCAGACCACTCTTACCCAGTCCAAAGATCAGGGCTTGATCCATCACCGTTATTTATCTCACTGCCCCATCCCAGCTCAGAACCTGGCTATATGCAAATTAGTCTGTCCCTGGCCCAGTGCATCATGGGAACAGGGCAGACCAAACTACCAAGCCAATTCTTCACCAGAAAGGAGACAAGCTACCGGGGACCGGTTTCTGGCATTTCAGCCTCTTCGGCCCGGCTTGCTGAATCCTGATGGAGCAGTGAGAAAGGGACTCATGTCTGAGTATACCCTGCCACACCTATAGTGGCCAAAAACGATACAGAAAAGGGGGTGGTGATGAACAGAGTGTCTGAATTAAGCAGACCACTCTTAACCAGTCCAAAGATCAGGGCTTGATCCATCACCGTTATTTATCTCACTGCCCCATCCCAGCTCAGAACCTGGCTATATGCAAATTAGTCTGTCCCTGGCCCAGTGCATCATGGGAACAGGGCAGACCAAACTACCAAGCCAATTGTTCACCAGAAAGGAGACAAGCTACCGGGGACCGGTTTCTGGCATTTCAGCCTCTTCGGCCCGGCTTGCTTGAATCCTGATGGAGCAGTGAGAAAGGGACTCATGTCTGAGTATACCCTGCCACACCTATAGTGGCCAAAAACGATACAGAAAAGGGGGTGGTGATGAACAGAGTGTCTGAATTAAGCAGACCACTCTTACCCAGTCCAAAGATCAGGGCTTGATCCATCACCGTTATTTATCTCACTGCCCCATCCCAGCTCAGAACCTGGCTATATGCAAATTAGTCTGTCCCTGGCCCAGTGCATCATGGGAACAGGGCAGACCAAACTACCAAGCCAATTCTTCACCAGAAAGGAGACAAGCTACCGGGGACCGGTTTCTGGCATTTCAGCCTCTTCGGCCCGGCTTGCTTGAATCCTGATGGAGCAGTGAGAAAGGGACTCATGTCTGAGTATACCCTGCCACACCTATAGTGGCCAAAAACGATACAGAAAAGGGGGTGGTGATGAACAGAGTGTCTGAATTAAGCAGACCACTCTTACCCAGTCCAAAGATCAGGGCTTGATCCATCACCGTTATTTATCTCACTGCCCCATCCCTGAAGAAAGCACATCACTTCTGCGGAGGGCACTTAGGCTGAAACATGTCGACCATTTGACCTCATTAAAGCATGCAAGGTAGAATTTTCCTGTCATGGCCATGCACACTCTTTTTAATCCTGACCCCTGGATGTTCCATTAAAATTAACTTTTAACATACCAGGGAGTTCGTTTTAACTTCACTTCCACTACCCGTACACACTCCCTCCACACCCAGCACATCTGAAGGTTTTACTATACCTCTTTTCAACCACAATTAAGACATCCCTGAGCTCCTCCCTCACAGTGAGGGGTTTGTAGCCCACACTGCGACCAGGTCAGCAGTGCAAAGATGTTCCCGATTAGGAAGCATGCTTCCCACTGGTGGGTAAGAAAGTCGTGCTATAAAAGAGATTACCCCACACTCCGCTGCTACTTGTTTTAAACCAGGGTGGTCTGTTTGTGCTGTTAGATTCAATATGAGGGGAGTCGCCAACTGCTGGTTGTTAAATCTCCTCAGACCTTTTTTGTGTGTACAATGCTCATAGTACTCCAGGCGATTTTCATACATGTGAAGTCCATTGCTCTCCCACCACTACAACGCTTGGGCGCAGCAACTCTCAAGTGGGGTAGGGTTGAGGCAACAGCGCTACGCATGGAGGAAGTTGTGTTCCTCCATAGGATTGCAATTGCTAACCTCTAGGACAACTTGTTAAAGGACTTAAAGGATATGCAGGAAGAGCCACTGGACAGGGGGAGGACTTTTAAGCCTCAGGCTCACAGACATGTGGTCATTAACCTATCAGATGTGGTCCTATCAAGGCTAGATAAAGTTGCTACTCTATCATGTGAGGCAGACTGGCTGCCTCACATCTCCTCCTTCGATCAGAGGGTGGAGAGGTCTTGGAATCCGCATATGGTAAAATGGCAGCTGTTGACAATGGTTGTTGTACTAGAGGTCACATTCTCACCCCCATGTCTGGACTGTGAGGTATCTGGGATGCTTACAGTCTAAATGACCCTCTTTAACCAGCTATCTTGTTAGGGTTATTGAGTTTTTGGAGTTGATCAACATTGAACCGTATGCTCCTGTTGTGGTATACTTTACTCAGTGATGAATGTTTGTTATGCATGGCTGACCAGATCTGCATTGTCTGCTTAATGAAAGATAATTTACATCCATAAATTTGTACCCAGAAAATTATCATGAGATGAAAGTAAGAGATTGGATTTGATGTGAAATGTCTTCGAACTTGTGTGCAGCTACATACATTGACCCATATGCCACCAAACACAATTCCCTGTCTCTTTATTTGTTATGTAAGAAATTGTCTCAGTTTTGAGAAGTGTGTCTTCCTTTCCAAAGGTTTTGGATCATGAGCCATCCTTTATGTGACTGCAGAATTTAAGCCTGCTCTGTGTGGACTCTTTTTACTCTAGACCTTTTTGAGAAATGTAGCTCCAAGTGAGACATTTTGGGACCATATCCTGACTCTACAACTAGGGAACATAACTCATGTCCTGCTGGCTGGTGTCAGTAAACAGTGGTGGTGGAATAACACAGATTCACCGGGGACATGTGAACCTGGCCTGATAAAACATACTGGCCCCCAACATAGTTGTGGCCCAATGTATTGGAGTAAGGTCTGCGTGCAAGCAGACCTGGGTGCATGATAGGGATTGTATGGAAGGGAATCAGATGTCTCAGACCTGCTTTTTAAATGGGCTGGATTCTTCAAACTTTTTTATTACTGACACATACATCATCTCATGCTGGTTGTGACTCCCTATAGTGACCTGGCTACCTGCCCTGAGGTGAGGCTGAGATCATGAAGAGCGCAGGCTCTGGTGGTTGCCTGCTCCCATACTGCTAAACTCATCTGAACACAAGTTCTGAGACTGCACAATCGGCCTGATGGGGGAGCAGCAGGCCATGCTGGACTACATTAGTAATTTTTGTATTTTGAATCATGTATTAATCTGTCAACAATTAGTGCATCAGATTAAGAAAGTTGTAACATTAAAAACAACCTAGGCCTCACTTTTCTATCCAGTTGGGTGGATGTATTGTATTTACACTTGACAGATCTACCATATATTTTATCATCATTTTAATGTGGTGTTTATGTATATTGTTGGTCATTTTACAGATATCCACACTAGTGCTTCTTACAAAACTGGTATAACAATGGCAGGGTATTTCTGGCTACTTGAAGTGACTTCCTATGACATGACATCTCATGGAAATTTAGATTGTTCATATATTCTGGTTCTGCCCAAGAAACTACTGATTCTAGGAGCGGCCCTTGTGCCAGTGCATGTGTTTCTGCGAACATACTTTTGTGTGTGCATTGATGTTCTGTTGACATGACATGTTGCTTTTTGAGCTGTGGGGTACTCATCCATACATTTATGTATACATAAATATATGTGTACCTATGGCCATTTCTAATTATACCTTAGAATTGGGTTTGTCCCTGTATTTCAAAGACAGACTGTGGACACCTGATGATGACATTCCCTCATTTACCATGCTCAACATGCTATAGGATACTTTAAACTCAATTGGCATTCGCTTGGCAGTTATGTTAATGTGTAGGGATAGGTGTGCAACTTACTGGTGGTGACGTCTGCGATTGTTCATATTCTCATATGTATTGATGGTGTATAGTAGAGGGATGTCACACATTGAGGGGTAGAGTGCACACCTTTTTTGTCATTTTCTCCATTTACTCCATTGAAACTGTATGTTGCGTGCATCCCAGTAACGTGGTCAACCCTACAACCACGTGAGGCTAAAGCGATGTTCAATTGAGGGGAACGTATTTTGACTCCCAGGCCGGAAGCACAACTGATTTACGTACTTTGTACAAAAGATGCCACAATTCAATCCATTTCATACGTTTATTCAGTTATTCCAGTTTTCATTAATCATTCTTTTCCTCCGTCACATGAAAAAACCAATATGTATTTTATGCTGATGCGGTATATATGCCCATCCGGGCCTTTTTCTAAGGCAGGAAACATACATAACATCCTCGGCAGTGATAATTGCCCAATGCATTTCGGGCTATTTTGTTGCCCTTCTTTAGGTAGTAAAGTTAGGAGTCCTAACTTTACTATTACTAAATGCCTTCTGTGAATACCAAAAGTAGTAAGTTAAGGATTTTTTCTCAGTTTCAGTACAATCTTGTCGAACTGTATTCTGAAGCTGGAATCTGCACAGGTCGTTCATCATATCATCCACCTTTTCCAGTGGGGAAGGCTGTGAAAAACGTCGAGCTTCTAAACTTTTGTCCCAAACACTCATGGGAGTTTCCTTCGCTTTCTTCATTTGGATTAATTCAATAGTGTTTCCTACAACTTTTTCTGGATGTAGAGGATGCACACTATAATGTTCATGCATTTCTTCACTCCTCGAGATATCCACTTTTTTAATTTGGCCATTTAAAATTTCTCTTTCATGTTCTAAAGATATTTTTTTTTCTTCCAAATACACATTTTTATAATAAATCTTGTCTTGTACAAGAAGTAATGTAGCCTTTTGAAGTTTGGTGACATCTACTAACTCTTACCATATTTTCCAACTCATTGTGGGAACACCATTAACTAGAATACCTACAGGTTCACTTCCCTCTCTCTCTACACCAACAGTTTCTATATTTTTCTTAAAATCTAAAGGTAAATACACAACTCTTCCTTTTAAACCTCTTTATAAATCTGTTGGAGGCATCTTACCTTTTTTAGACTCCATACGAACTATAGCCTGTAACAGGTGCACAGATTGAATAAGAATGCACACATTCATATTTAGATCTACCAGTTCCGGAGGAATAGCTACCAACTCTAGGTTATTATGTACAGCTCTAGCTGGTAATTTGTTCTCTTCTAATTTGTTGTAACAATATTTATAAATAAGTTGATCACTACCCAACTCAAAACGACCTTCCACCAACAAATCAGCACCAAATTGCTCCCACTTATCATTGCTGTTCTTTTTCCTTTCTAAATACACATCAACATTCCTAGTTTGACTTCTATAGCGAGTACTTTGTCAACAAATACAAACATAGGGGCCGATTACGATTACGGAAGGCCCGTCATCAGCAGGCATGCAGTGGCGGTCCTTCCACAATCGTATAGCGATTTTCCCCCCGCCATATTACGATGGCGGAGGGAATCGCGCATGGACCATGGCGAACGCAAAGACCGTCCGCCACGGGTCTGGCAGACGGATCCGATGGCCAGAAATGGTGGCGGTGCCTAGCAGGCACTGTCCACCAAATCACGATGCCTGGTATTCCAGGCCTTTTCATGGCGGTGATGCAGCAATCGAAAGGCTGGTGGGGAATAGTGACGTGCCCATTGTGTGGGCCCATTGTGGGTTCCCCTTGTGGGGGGGAGGTGAGGGCGCACTGGGGGAACCCATGGTACCCCCTACATTTCAGAGCAAAAAATGGCAGGCACTATGTGGTGCCCATACGTACTGCTGTGAAATGCACAAAAAGGGCCTTTAAACATTGCGGCGGGTGCTGCTGTCAGCAGCACCCGCTGCAATGTTCAAATACAGGATCCGACCGCAAGGGTGGTGGTCGGATCTTGATCGTGTATGTGGGACTGCCGCATGCATGGCTGATGGTCCCGGTTTACACCAGGATGGCGGACGGACTGGAGACTGTCCGTCATCCTAATGAACCCCTTAGTTTGTTTTTTCACAAGAAAGTACCTTAAACATTGTCATTTCTTCTGAAAGTTTCTCAGTAGTACTATCTTCCACCTCTTCTTCAACACCTACACTTATCATACTCTCACTTTCTCTACACTCCTCTTCAGGACCAGAGAAACAAAACTGCATATCATCAGAAACTTTTTTTACATTCAATACTGAACCATGCAAAAGAGCACTCTTTATTTCACTTAATGCAGGACTTTTTACATAGTAAAATCTTCTTACTAACTTCCGCATTTCTGAGTGATGTACTGCTAACAATTTTAAATAATGAAAAGTACTTCTACAAACCTTTCTAGAAAGACAAGCCAGAAAATGACCCTGCAAGCCACTATATTTTCTCACTTCACAAGGATCTAGTCCTTGCAACATCTTAATTTCTGTTTAACACTTTTTTTTACCATAATCTCGTAAGAAATTTCATAATATATCAATAGATTCCTGTTGTATACTACAAATACTACTACAATCCCACGTATACACTGGAGCTTGTGTACGTCTCCCTCGAACTTCTTCAGCTATTACTACTTCTGCATTTCTAGCAACCATCTTTTCTTTCTCAATTGGACAACTGGTTTTAACCTCAAAACAACCACCACTGGTATCAACTGTATGAACTAATGTATTTTGTTGAAAATAACTTTCTTCATTAAAAAAGGTTCAGTACTACATGTTTGCTTCCATTCTCCCAAATAATATCTTCCAAAAGTTACTTCTAATAACCAGTCTTTTTCTTATGCTTGTCTCCTTCATAAAGTGCATTGTTTTGTTCAATGTTTTATTCTCTTTAATACTAATATAAACAATTTTCTTTTCAATTCAAAAGCCTTTTAAAATACACTTTCAAGCTCTTGTTTTTTCTTGTAAAATACTGGTTTTCTTTTATATTGTTCGCAACCTTTCAATACATTTTGTAGTAATATACTTTTATACATTCTCTTCCTAATGTCTTTAAATGATTTCATCCTTCTTTCAACATAGATTGTTTTCCCACAACCTGATTTTCTATTAATTTGTCCTTTTTTCGTTTCCTTCTGTTTGGTGGTGCAACTTTTATTTCTCTTTTCCCTATTTTGAAAATGTATAACTTTCTTTAAAAGTCTTTTAACAAATTCGTTAGTCCTATTACCAGAAGTCTTTTTCTTCAATGTCACATATTGTACTTCATCTCATTTCTGCTTTTCTCTTTCCTTCAAATAGTATTGTTTTTTTTCTTTTCTTTTGGATCTTTACTTGCCATACTCAATCTTTATTACTAAGAATGGTGAATACAAAGAAAAGTTTAAATACTTTTGTTAAATAATGTAATATTATTAAAATAATTATATAGGATTATTCTCATGTATAAATAAAGAAATATTTTTAATTGCATTGCAAAGCTATGGCAGACACTGCACTATTTCGACAAATAGAAGAGATCACAACCTACACAACAGAATCACATAGCACAACTAAAGGAATTCCCTTCTGCTACCCAAATCGAATCTAAAGTGTAGTCTGTAGTGCCTGGGTGATTGCATGGGACCGAATGTACTGCCTGGGTGATTGGAGGAGTACTGGAGTAGTGCCTGGGTGATTGCATAGTGCATAGGTAGTACCTGAGTGATTTTATAAGTGCATGGGCACTGCCTAAGTGATTGGAAGAGTGCGTAGGTCCTGACAGGGTGATTGGAGGAGTGCAAGGCTAGTGCCTGGGTGATTAAATCAGTGTTAAGCTAATGCATTGTGATTGAATAAGTGCAAAGGTAACGTCTGGGGGATTAAGGAGTACATAGATAATGCCTGGGTGATAGCATGAGTTGAAGGGTAATATCTGGGAGATTACAAGAGTACATTGGAAGTGCCTGTAATATTTTATAAGTGCATGGGAACTGCCTGCGTGATTAGAGAAGTAGTGGGAAAAAGTGCAACATCCTGAAAGCATACAAGCATATGTCCATATCACAACACTATACACACATCAAAAATGCACAGAACAAACTTCAAATTTGAAGCAAACACAAAATGTTATGTGGCATATTTCAACTGTACCTCTCTAGAGACTTATAAAAAGTAACATCATCACTAATACCTTATCTCAACAACTTTTAAACCACACTTTTATGCTGCATCTTCACCATTCTACCACTACTCACAGTCTTGACCCTACCAAATAAAAAGCAACAACACCTTTTTGTTATACATCATGTACTTTCAAATGTATAAGACGTGAAAATACATATGCAAGTAGAGACTGGTTGGGTGATTGAAGGAATGCAGGGGTAGTGCCTGGGTGGTTGCATGACAACAAGAGTAGTACCTGGGTGATTGGAGGAGTACTAGGGTACTGCCTGGGTAAATGCATGAGAAGAAGGGTAGTGCCTGTATGATTAGAGTAGTACAAGGGTAGTGCCTGGGTGATTGCATAAGTACATAGATAGTGCCTGAGTGATTTTATAAGTTCATTGGTACTGGCTAAGTGATTGTAAGAGTGCACAGATCCTGACAGGGTGATTGGAGGAGATATCTCTACTGTAAGTCTCATCATATTCCTAAAAGAATACATGTTTATGTCTGTACCTTGTGCTAGCATTATCATCTACAAAAGTAATATACAGATAAATGTATACCTATGTTTTCTATATCTATCATCTTCAGACACATAACAAGTACCATAATACATAGACAGTGAATAATATGTGGTACAATTGAAATGTACCTTTCCATAAACTCATACAAATTCCTCTAAAAAATAATATCTCTACAAAAATATCTCAAACCTCACTTTTGGGCTGCTGCTTTACCATTCTACAACTACTTATAATGTTATGCCTAGCCAAATACAAAGCAGGAACCCTTCACATGTCACTGGTATAAGTCTCATCATATTACTGAAAAAATGCATGCATAAGTCTCTACCGCAACACTATACATTACACACCTCAAAAATTCACCAAACAAATTTCCAATTTCAAGCAAACACCAAATATTGTGCTGAATATTTCAACTATACCTCTCTAGAGACTTATAAAAAGTAGTCTAATCTCTAATACCTCATCTCAACATCTTTTGAACCACACGTTTGTGCTGCATTTCCACAATTCTACTACTACTCACAATCCAGACCCTATCACATAAAAAGCAACAACACATCTTTGTTATACATCATGCAAATAAAAAAGACACATTCGCGGGGCTCTAATTTAAAAAAAAATGTGCTGGGGGTCGAACCCCCCACACGGCCCGGGAACTACCACGTCCCTGGGCAGGATTGATTTACATATGGGGCCCAATGTGGGCCCCGGGGACCACCACCTCCTTGGGGCTTCCTTTACTAATAAGGGGGGCCTCATGGGCCCCCCAAGCCCCAGGTACCGCCACCTCCCCGGGGCTTTGTACTGTAAGGGAGGGGGGCCACACGGCCCCCCTCATGGAGCCCTACATGGCCATGGGGACTGCCACTCCCCAGGGCTGGCTCCTGCAATATCCCGGGTTGTCCTCCCCCAGGACATTGCCATTTGATATGCAGGGCGGGAGCACGGCTCCCACCCTGCTATAGCAAACACTGCTTTTCTACTTCAAAGCGAGCACAGAAAACCTGCTCTCACGTCCATGAAGCGAAGCATAGTGCTATTTAACCTGGGGAGCTGCATGTTAGCAGCTCCCCTAGTCCAAAAGAAATGCTGGCTTCTACAGGAGGCAGGTAGCCTGCTGGGACCGTGAGACATTGGCGCTTCCCCTGTGATCCTCAACGTGAGGGTGGCCCTGGGAAAAATAAAAACAATAAAAATGAAATACAAGGCCAGGGAATGGGGCCCCCGGGCCAATAGTGGCCCAGGGAAGGGGGGCCAGTCAGCCCCCTTCCCTTTTTTAACAGAAAAATGCTCAGGCCATGACGGTTGGGGTCCCAAGGGCGCAAAAAGAATTAAGGGGAGAGGGGACCACACAGCCTCCCCTTCCAAAAACCAAAATTAAAAAAAGCTGGCATCTCCCCGGAGGCCCCTCCCCCACCTTGCACCACTGTGCAAACGTGCCTCCTGGAATGTTCTGCATTGGGGGATTAAGTCCCCTTCAATTCTAGGGTGCCTTAGGGGCCAACAAGATCACCAGGTACCTTCAGTAATCCCCACACTGTGAGGTTGCTGAGAGGTAGTCCGAGGCTATGCCCCTTTTTACACCATTCAGCAATCGTGCCTCTTGGCGCACTGCTGGTGGGGCGATGAGGTCCTCTTGTGTCCTGAGGACCTCAGGACTAAGGTGGTCTTCATCCCCTGAGCAGCAGTGCGCCAGGAGGCACATTTGCAGAGTTATGTAAAAAGGGGGCATGACCTCGGACCACTTTCAGCAATCCAGCTGAGTGGGGCTTACTAGAGATAACAGGAGGACTAGCGGGCCCCCAGGGACCCTCAGGAGGCAAGGGGACTTCATCTCCGAACCAAGAGCATGCACCAGGAGACTTGCTTGCAGAGTGGTAGACAATGGGGGCATGGCCTGTGTCCACCTCTCAGCAATCCCACTGTGTGGGGCTTACTGGAGGTAACAGGTAGGCTATTTGGCCCCTAAGGACCACCACAAGCAAAGGGGACTTCATTCCCTAACCAAGATCATGCCCATGCCAGGAAGTGCATTTGGAGAGTGGTGGACAAAGGGGGCGTGGCCTGCTATGAGAACTTAGCAATCCGGTTGTGTGGGACTTACTGGAGATAATAGGAGGGGTAGTTAGCCCACCAAAGATGTCCTTGGGGCCAACTACCCCTCCTGTTACCTCTAGTAAGTCCCACACAGTGAGACTGCTAAGAGGTCTTTAAAGGCCATGTCCCCCTTTCTCCACGACTCTGCAAATGGACCTCCTGGTACACTACAGTTTGAGGGTGAAGTCTACTTTTCTCCTGAGGGACTTTGAGGGCCAAGAAGCCCTCCTGGTACCTCATGTAAGTGCCACTAAGTGGAATTGCTGGATGCTGGTCAGAGACTTAACACCCTGTCTCCACCACTCTGCAATCACAACTACTAGCTAAAGAAGCATTTGCAATGTAATAGGTTTCACATTTGCGAGAGTTAGAGCTATTGGCACTGTAAATGTAAAAGTGTTTTACTAATGATATTTGGAGTGGAGTGGATGTAGGTTGTATGTAGTAGAATTATGTGGAATATTGTGCAGTGAAATAGATGTGGATAGAAAGTATGTGGTATTTAGTGTATAGGAATTATGTAGAGTGGGAATATGCGTTATGGAGAGTAATTAAATGTTATGGTAGTATGAGTTGTAGAGTGGTAACCTTAGGTTTAGTCTTTCTCGTTTCCATAAAAGCTAAACTATTAACTCAATAAGACAAAAAAATAAAGAATCACTAAGGAGCACTTCTGACCCTTGTCAGAGGTATGAGCAGGACCACTGGCAATATGCGACTGTTTGGCTGCACCAACTTTCGCACAATTATACATTTTCCACATTATCCACATAATCCATCATCTGCTGCCTAATCTGCAGATTTGAACAAAAAAGCCTGGTTTCTAGCTCAAAAGGCTCGAATGTTACCAGAAATGCAGTGACAAGTGTTACAGCATGGTGGAAGTTCCTTTGTAAACCCAGAATGGTCACCTGTTACTTATTGCTAAATGTGGGTGTTAAATTGGTACTAATGATGTGCATGCTACTCTTGCAATTTTCTGCACCTCTCTTTCCTCTTTCTGCAGTTCTCTTGTTTCCTTCTGCACTTCTGTTGATTCTTTCTGCACACCTCTTGCCTTTCTGCACCTTTCTTCCCTCTTTCTGTACCTCTTTCTGCATCCCTGTTCACTTTTCTGCATCTCTATTGTACATTTCTGTACCCCACGTGCCTCTGTGTGCATCTTGCTTGCCCCTTTATGCTCTACTCTTGCCTCTTACACCTCTTGCCTTGTTTTGCACCTACTTTGGATTTTTTTGGTTACCAAAAACGAGCAGCTCAGTTTTTTCCCCGTTCAGTTTTATTTTCCTGGAGTGAAGCCAGTTCGCTATTCTTAGGAGCCCAGAGCGAAGGGAAGAAGTTCCAGATTTGTCTGTGGGTGTGAGGGAGAACACAAGTTGCGCTGTCATCCGCATAGGAATAAATTGTGAGACCCATTTCTTCCGTGATCCTGGCCAATGGAGTGACATAGACATTAAAAAGTAACGGACTTAAAATTGAGCCCTGGGGTACCCCATAAGGGGACTTTTGGACCTCTGAGGAATTATTTTTGGAAAAGACCTGAAAGGTCCGATTCAGGAGGAATTGTTCCAGCCATTTCAGTGCTTTTCCTCTAACCCCTATATCTTCTAGGGCCTGAATCAAGATTGTGTGGGAGATGGTGTCAAATGCGGCACTCAGGTCTAATAGAATTAGTGCCGCCGTACCTCCAGTATCCAGCTCTTGACGGATAACCTCAGTGACCCCCAGTAAGGTGGATTCTGTAGAATGGCCTTTTCTAAAGCCCGATTGAGAATGGTGTAGTAAGTTGTTATCATTGACAAAGTCTGTCAACTGCTTGTTTACGTGTTTTTGTAAGATTTTAGAAAAAATTGGTGGAAGGGATATAGGGCGGAAGTTAGAAAAGACCTTTGGATCACTATTGACCTTTTTTTAGCTAGGGCATCACCATGGCGTGCTTCCACTCACCAGGTATTGTCGCTTCATTGAGGGAGGCATTTAACAGCGCTCTAATTACTTCCAAGATGGATGGGTCTAGCTGTTTAAGAACATGAGCAGGCATAGGGTCCTGGGGGGAACCTGATTTAATACTATTCAGGGCTTCGCCGAAAGTATTGATGTTTAATGGCTGCCATGCCATAAGAACATGGTTCATGGAGCAATTCCTTTGGTCACTATAGCGAGGGGTGGACAGATTAGATGGACCATCGATGCCGTCACCATCTGAGGTGAAATTGGCATAAATTGTCGATATTTTCTCCTGCAAGAAATTAGCAATGGAATTGCATTGTGTGAGAGACAGAGTAGGAGGTTCGGGTTGGGCTGCTGCCCCAGCTAAATTCTTTAGAGTTTTAAAGAGAGTCCCTGAGTGATTTTGTGCTCCTAGGATGGTGTTTTTGGTGAAATCGCCCTTGGCGATTTTACAGGACAGATGGTACCTATTTAGTGCATGTTTATATATTTCTTTTTTAGCAGGATTATAATCTCTTCTCCACAGTCTCTCTAGTTTTTTGCACTGACTTTTTTCTTCTCTCAATTTATCTGTGAACCAAGGGACCGGGGGATTACATGATTTAAGCTTGCTTAAGGTCAGGGGAATAATAGTTTGTATGGCACTAGATAGCCAACAATTGATCATCCTATGGTCACTAATAGTGATCTTCTCAAGATCGAAGCAAGGGCTGGATCTAATTAGTTGTTCATCAAGATCCTTTCTGTGGAGTTTTTGCCAATTTCTAAACCATACCTCAGATTTTACAAGGCTTTTATGAGCGGGTTCCCAGATGTGAAATTTGGTGAGAAAGTGGTCAGACCACGGGATTGACAGTGCGGGCTCGCACTTTATGCGATCAAAATTTGCAAAGATTGGATCTAATAGGTGACCGGCTCTATGTGTGGGGCCTGTATTCCATAGGTGGATGTTGAGTGCCTCAAGATCAGAAAGGAAGTTGAGAATCATTGGACAGCTGCGGTCTTCAAGGTGCAGATTAAGGTCTCCTAAGATGGCAAACATAGATGCTTCCAACAGAGGAGGCGCAATGTATTCTGATAGGGCTGCCACCCAATCCCCAGCTGCCCCTGGAGGGCGATATATTAAAATCCCTGAAAGTGTAGTTTGTGGAGAAAAGGCAAGTTTAAAGAGCCCTGCTTTACAATTTGCCAGGTTGACCTCTTCCCACTTACATTGAAACTTATTTTTAAAGATGATGCCTATACCCCCACCTCCTTGATTTAGGCGGTCTTTCCTGATTATCATGTAATTGGGAGGGAGGGCTGATGCTATGTCCGGCCCGGAGCTTGCAGTTAGCCAAGTCTCTGTTAGGAATAGCGCATCCGGCTTCTGATCAAGCAGGAGATTAAAAATGTCGTCTTTATGTTTGGGAAGCGATCTACAGTTTGTGGTAAGGAAAGTGAACTGGTTAACGTGATCTTTACTCTTATTAGGACTGATATTTATGTCAGCTCCAAACTAAGCATGGGCGGATCTAGCGGATCTCGCGTACGCGAACTTGCGGATTTACGGATTCGCAATCCGCGAAGATCCGCGAACTCTAGCGGATTTGCGGATTTTCCCGTTTTTTGTGTTGGCGCGCGTTCGCGCCGATTTTGGGACAAGTTCGCAATTGCGAACTTACTTTTCGGCTCGCAACGGCCGCGACTATGTTGTTTCTACGTCTGGTTTATCATCACAGGTTCACAGCACCCTCTGTTTCACCACTGCCACCCTCTGAGACACCCATGCCACCCTCTGGTACATCCTCACTGCCACCCATTAGGTTTATTTATCACTGTAGATTATGGTGGTTGAAAAAAGCAAGCACACCTGCCCTTCTTCAACTGCCATCAATTAATTTGTGTTTCATTAATGTGTCAGTAATTTTGAAAGTTCCAGTCTGGCTGGCACCTGCTTCCTTCCTTATCTGTAATTTGCTTTTTGTTGCAGTGAAATTTTTTTTTCACAGGACCTTTATGGTCTACTTGTAGCTATTCTATGAGCCTGCTGTTTGGGTCATAGCAGGGTCATAGAATAGTTGCAAACTCTGGAGGGGCCCATCAGGAAGCACTACCTTGAATGTTACTAATGTTAAGTTTGAACTTTTGCACCTGCTCATTGCTTTCAGTTTAGCTAAAATCGTTTTTTTCTGCAATTTCGCGCGTTTTTTGGGGCGAGAATCCGTGCGAGATCGATTTCGGAAGCCGCGAATACGTGCGAATACAAAATTGTTTTTTTTGCGACGTGTATGTTCGCGTGATCTTGCGCGTGTTCGCGAGGCGCTTCTAGCTATACGTTTGCCAAGTTACCCTATCGGTCGTACACGGGCGCGGCCATCTTGTTGGCGTGACGTAATTCCGTTTCCGCCCGCTATGTGTAATCTCGCAAAGTGTGCTGCTCGCTAGTACAATTTCGCGCGTACTCGCAAGGAAAATCTCGCGCGAACTTACCCACGCGGTCGTGAACGGGCGCGGCCATCTTGTTTCTCATTCATTGCTATGGTTCTGGGCATGCTTTCTCTATCCTCTCCCAATCTCTGCCATCCTTTGCTTGTTTGAAGTTTTTTTGATCTAATTTTACTTATTATCTATCCCTCTATTTTTCTAGCTCTATATTTTTGTGTTTTCTGCAGCTTTTAGTTACTTTTAAACTACTTTTTTAAACTCTTTTCTTTTCTTCTTCACTATTCTATTTCTTGTTTATCATTTAACTCTATTTCTGCCCAGACCATGGTAAAGGGAGCCGGGAAGCACCCTGAGAAGGGGAAGGGTCCCGCACCCCGTGCCCGGCTCCCGTGCGGGCGTTTAAGGGGGGAGCAAGTGGTCCCGAGGGAGATCTTCAGCGTGGAGGAAGTGGCGGCACTGATCTTCCACGTCCAGCGCCGCCTCCCCAAGACGATCCTGGGAGGCGGCAAGATCGCGACTGGCTATGGCATCCGGGAGCGTCGCAAGCGGTGGGAGAAGGTGTGCCGGGCCATGTACAAGATCTCTGGGGTCCGGCGCACATATAACCAGGCCACCCACCGCTGGACCGATGTCATGGACCGGGAGCGGGACTTGCTGGACGCGCTCGGCGTAGAGGTCCCCGGGCTTGGTGAGTAGTAGTAGTAGTACATTTACTACTCTGTTTTATCCAGCCCTGTTATTTGCAAATCTTTGTTCTTTACCAAGAGCAATAATGCTGCCGATTACATTGAAGTAAATTATATTTCAAAATCTTCTATGCATTTCAGGTGCACTGCTCTCCTTCTCAGTAGCCTTGCTTGCTACTATGCTTCTTTGTTTTGTATGTTGTGTTCAGAAGCATTTCATTGGCCTGAGAAATTATGTATGAGTGTAGTGTAAAGAAAAGAACTGCGTAATGCTAGACAGTAAGGGTCATATTTTCAATTACCGGCGCATCCCTGCAAAGTAGCAGGGATGCGGCAGTAATTGTGTGCCATGCCACCACCACCCATTGGCCCAAAACGTCACAGAAGCCTTACGCATCTGTGCCGTAAAGGCAGCGCATTGCTGGAGTTGCGTGCCAACGATGGCGCAGCTCCAGCAATGCTCTGGGGTACCCTATCTCCCCAATGCTGCATCAAGCCGTACGTCGGCTTCAAGCGCGCAGGGTTTGAGTCATGCATCATTGTCCTAAAAGTGACTGATTGACATCTTGTAGATTTCCCTCAGCCACTTTTAGGATTCGTTCCTGCGCAGGTACGCCCTCCCTTGCGCCGGAACGCCCCCTGATGGCGCAGGGCTTTACAACGTGATGCATCGCCCATATGCCCATATGTGTTTTTTTTTAATATATACGCCGCACCAACACCATGGCGAGTCTTTTGTTCTGCCGCTGCGTCAGAAAAGGCACGCAACAATGGAGGAAAATGAGCCGCAACTTCCGCAAGGGACTTCTATCAGCCCCAACAGACTGAAGTCCAGTCCTTCCTTTAGACACATGGCTATAAGAAGAAATAGTGGCGGTGGTGGCGGGTGGATTGATAGTTTGAGTATTCACTGATCTGCAAGCAGGATGGACTTTGTCTGTCACGTGTTGCGCACTGCTGCCTGCAGTGCCAGGCCTAGGCAAACCTCTTTAGTAGTCTGTTTATTGAGTTACATAGGAACTTTCTAAGTCAACGTTCCGCAAATCAGGCAATACGAATAACGTAGTATACCACATGAGATAGATCCCGTGGAATAGTTGTCTATCTATTTGCTATTTTTCCAAAATATGTTGTTATTGTTCTTTTGAAATGTTTGATTTGGTTGAAAAATCTCATCCATGTTTTCTGGTTTTTCTTTCTTTCATGTTGTACATCAGCTCCCCCCAAGGGCAAGAGGACACAGGAGGAGGGTGCTGAGGATGCAGGCCAGGATCGGGCAGGCGAGGGCTCCTTTGCTGGCCCCAGTAAGTTTACATTTTAATAAACAGTACCTATTTTTTCCTAGCGTTCCTCATTCGATTTTTTCTAAATCGTCTTTGATCTTCTTGTAGACTGGATATAAATTCTTATCCTGCCTCGAATATGACTCCCTGTGGTATTACTAGACTATTCTTATTAGTCTGTCTGTGTAGCTAACTAAGATTGGACATTTGGCAATTCCATTGGACTCCCATTATATTCAGCAATACCTCTATGCACTGTCTCCTTACTGACTAGATAGTGTGGCAGAGTCATTCAGCTCCCGAAGTCACCGATTATAGATCCCCAATGATCTCTAGATTATCGTACGCAGGACAAGAGAGTAGTACGGAGTCACAGCACAGTCAAGAAGTGTCAGAGGCACTCATGCTTGCAAAAATTCCAAAACCTTTAGCTCATCCACTCTAGTCTAGAGGAACAAAAACCACAGAGTCTATTTAAGTTTAAAAGCTTTATTAAAAGTAAACACATTTATTAAAATCTACTTTGTCATAAAACTATTTAACTGAAAACGGAAAAGTGGTTAGTGCTGATGATTAATTGGACACATTTCTTGTGGTCGAGCCGAGCTCTCACCTGGTTTGAACTTGATCCTGGTCGTGTTCTTAGGACTCAGGAGTCAAGCTTCTGTCTGTTAGGAGAAAAAGTGGTGCGTGTTAAAAATCAAAAGCAAGCATTCATCAGTTGTGCATAAAAGTGCAGCAAGACAACAGCCTTCCCTGGAAAATGGGACATTTTTACTATGGAGTAGACAGTCACAAATTATTACATTGTATTCTGTTTTTTTAACATTTCTCCTAGACCAAATATTATATAGTAGTGAGTGGTGTATTCTAACATTCTTAAATGTACTTTGTAGGTGTAACATCTGGTGACGGGGCCAGCGCGGAGGTGGCTGTGTTGGACCAGGACTCGGAGGCCTCTGGGGAGGAGGCGGTACAAGAGCCGGCGGACGTTCCTGTGGGGGATCAAACGGTGGTGGCGGAAACAGGTAAGCTATATATTCCTTACTTATTGAGATTGAAGACTGCATAGTGTGCTTTCTGCACGGGTGTATTACAATTACAAATCAACCAGGTAGTAGCCTCCTCGAAATGTACTTCGACTTAGCTGTGAAGTTTTTGGTGAGAAGAATCCCAATAAGTTCTTAGACGAACGTGATGGATGGGATGAACGAAAAGCGAAAGAAGGGTGTAAGTAAGTGGGACGCGAACTTGTATGATGGCTGGCAAAGAAGAACGATATGTGTTTGCTTGGCCCCCGAGGTGGCTGGGAAGGAAAGAATATGGTATGGTGCATGGCTGGGTCAATGATGAAGCAAGGATGGGTGGAAGGACAGCAGCCTGGGTGGGTGAAACAGAAACTGTATGTGTGCGTATACTTTGACTGAATGGATGCCTGGAGCATGGTATTCTCTGACTCTTAGATAGCACATGTGTATCTAGAGAGAGTAGATGGTCGCCAGGTGAAGTAAGTGTTACCTTGAAGAGCATGTACCACCGCACCCGCACGTCCGTTCCAGTGCAGGGAAGGCAAGGAAAAGAAATTGTGAATGTGTCCAATACTACCATGAATAGTAGCAGTACTTTGTATTGCGTTTGCATTCACAGCATATATCTGGTTATTACGGTGGACACTCCGTACCTCTCTTAATAACTTTAGTTTACTTGTAGTACGTCATTCATGTGTGGGTGTATCACTGTTCACTCAATATTAAGCAAAGCACCTAAAGTCATCTCATCTGTCATTAAATACGTCCCATGTGAAGTGATAGATAATCAAATTAGTTAGCTTCTTCATTTTCCTTTTCTAGTACTCATTTGCACTGTAGGGTGAAAGGTAAATTAATTAAGCAGTAGCCCTTGTAACAGAGTATTCTCAGTGCCACCCGTAATAGAAAAGTAATAGCTTCACCACCTGCATGTACTGGACCGGTACAGTAACGCAAGTCTGTCTCACTCATCATGGTGTGCAACTTTTTTTCTCGGGTGCAAGTTCACTGTGCTGTCCATGTCATTCTGCCGGCTTGCATAAGATAACGTACCCATTTCCCTAAACAAGAGAGAAGAAGAAGAATAAGACTGGTGTACTGTCATAGTCGACTGTAATGGAAGTCCATAGTGGTCGTAGAATTAGTTCATTAAACTACCACTACTGTTAGAGCAAGGATGCAGAAGTGGGAGGTTACATAGATACTGTCCTCAATAGTTATGTACTGTGCTTTCAATTTGCTACTTGTACTCTGTGACCCAACTTTCGGCTCAATCACTTTGTGTTATTAATAAGGAGCATTGGTTACAGACTATGTCTTTCTTTCTTCATATAGTTGCTCCTTCCAAATCAACAACAAGGAGGGAGCAGGCTAGATTGGCCCGGCAACGGAGGCTGGAGGCCACAGTCGCCGAATATCGGCGGCTGGTGGCCCTGGAGGAGGAGGAGGAAACGCAGTCGAGCGGGGCAACAACGACATCCTCGACTGTGACCACTGCATCCTCCTCCGTGACTAAGCCAGCGGGACCGAGCCGGGCTAAGAAAGACGACCGCCACCGCCAAGCAACCGAAATACCAGCTGCCCCCCACAGGAGCTGCAAGGACCGCCAACGCCGCCTACGAGTCCGCATGTCCAACCTGGAGCAGGAGGTCCTGAGGTATAAGAACTTGGTTAAGGGCCTCCGCTCCGAGCTTGCCACCCTCCGCAAGGAGTATGATGCCCATGCCGCATCATGCACCAGCACCAGCACCCTCCAGTAGTGGAGTGTCCCTTGCCCTTTTTTTATAGACTTTTGGGGGGTGGGATTTGGGAGTTGGGATCGTTTTGGGACAGTTCAGAGACAATCGTTGGGGTTAGGGTGGGTGAGGGAGATTATTTTGTTAGGGCTAAATAAATATATTTTTCAACTTTATCTGACCATACCTGTTTTTTACTGCTTTTCAGTCTGGTGGGTGGGGGGCGGGGGTGTAACAGTAACTTTGTTTTCCTGAACAGTCGTAGGACTTTAGTAGTACAACCGTCAATCTCTTGTCTACTCCGAAATAATACTCCATTATACTACCTCCCACCAAACGCTTATCTTACCTGTAATTTGTGTTAGAAATTAGGGCTAGGCCCAGGGCTGGCTCCAGGTGAAATGGGGATTAACGTTGTCAATCCTGGGCGGGTGACATTTCCTCATTGCGGTGGTACTAGTGGTGTGACACAGTGGCAGTTGCATGCCTATGGAAAAAAAGAAAACGAAACCTTGTTTGTCCTCCTTACTGTAGGATTACAACGGTTACGGTACGATCGAGAAAATAGCAGGTGACAGTACACTAGAACAGTGCCATAATGTAGCCTAACAAATGGTAAAGTATTTGCTTGCAAGTATGACTAGTACTTGCGTTGAATTTATTTGACATTGGCTACTACTACTAGAAGATATAGTACTGAAGCTGAGTAAGTCTAGAAGATATCCTCGTATTCCTTCACCAGCCTGTTGCTGCTATGACCTTATCCTCCCCAGCAAGTGTGTGGAATTATTGATGTCATTTTAGTCAGACATCAAGCAAAACAACACAGCCCGGGGGAAGAGGGTTAGGGTTTGTAAAATGGATGGGAATGGGGGTTTCTTTTTGGGTAGGTTTTGTTGAGAGAAGAAAAAAAAAGCAGAGCATGGACAAACAATAATTGAAGATACAGACAATCTTTGGTTACAAACTAAAGGTAAGCACATGCAGTCACACTCATAGAATAAAAGACAACAATGGATACTGTATCTGTATTGCGTATGTTGTTGGAGTTGTCCTGTTGAATTTGGTAAGTAATAAGCATGCAGCAAACAATTCCTCTTATTGGCGGCACTCCTCCATTCCAGCTGACGCTTCGTCCATCAATGTGGTGACCACTGACAGAAGACACCCTGTCCACTGCCTGCCTGGCGGATGTTGACTGAAACCCGGCCTGTAATTATTGAACGGAAAACAGGAAGTGCTATTACAATACCACTGATAAATAAATAAAAGGTATGTACGCTGTGTGGTGCAAAAAGTCACACTTTGATTTCCCTAATAGACAGTACAATATTTTTGAAATTGCGTGCTCTGTCTGAGTCACCTTTTTAAGGATCAATAAGTATGGCCAAAATATTATAGCGGATCTTTCCCCTCAAGGTAGGTGTACTACTGTGTTTTAGAACAAAATTTGACCTTGAAAAAAAGGCTGTTCCTTATGGATTTTGTCCAAAACACTTCTATCCGGTATTAGACCTTCCCAGGAATGCCCCAGGCAAGACCCGCCAACCCACCCGCAAAAAACCACCCGACAACACCCCCAAACAGCGAAAAAGCTAAATCTCATACTTACAATATCTCTCGGCCTTCGGTCCAAATGCGGCGCTGTTCAGCTAGGTCATCATCATCAATCATCATAACTCCTGTTTTCCACCACGGATTTCCTGAAAAGCAAATGCAATCAAGATTAGACTGTCGCAGCAGTGCTTCGACAGAGACCCCGGCCGCAACCCACCCACGAACAGCAGGAAGCCCCCCAAAACGCTACATTGAGCAAGATGTCAGAAGAAATAGCAAAAAAAAGGCTGTTCCTTATGGATTTTGTCCAAAACACTTCTATCCGGTATTAGACCTTCCCAGGAATGCCCCAGGCAAGACCCGCCGGCGCCAACCCACCCGCAAAAAACCACCCGACAACACCCCCAAACAGCGAAAAAGCTAAATCTCATACTTACAATATCTCTCGGCCTTCGGTCCAAATGCGGCGCTGTTCAGCTAGGTCATCATCATCAATCATCATAACTCCTGTTTTCCACCACGGATTTCCTGAAAAGCAAATGCAATCAAGATTAGACTGTCGCAGCAGTGCTTCGACAGAGACCCCGGCCGCAACCCACCCACGAACAGCAGGAAGCCCCCCAAAACGCTACATTGAGCAAGATGTCAGAAGAAATAGCAAAAAAAAGGCTGTTCCTTATGGATTTTGTCCAAAACACTTCTATCCGGTATTAGACCTTCCCAGGAATGCCCCAGGCAAGACCCGCCGGCGCCAACCCACCCGCAAAAAACCACCCGACAACACCCCCAAACAGCGAAAAAGCTAAATCTCATACTTACAATATCTCTCGGCCTTCGGTCCAAATGCGGCGCTGTTCAGCTAGGTCATCATCATCAATCATCATAACTCCTGTTTTCCACCACGGATTTCCTGAAAAGCAAATGCAATCAAGATTAGACTGTCGCAGCAGTGCTTCGACAGACACCAAAAATTACCCACAAACCCCCGGAACCCCGCCAAAGAGCACCTCAAAGGCAAGCAAGTCAGCAAAAACGGCAAGAAATTTCCACCTCATATTTGGTCCAAAACACTTTTGTCCATTATTAGAGCTTCACAGCAATGGGCCCAAATCCGTCAACTCACCCGCAAAGAAGTACAACACCCCCACAAGTGCTGAGTCTTTCTTCATTGGGCGTAATCCAGCACTCTGCTTGGAGGGAAATCGCAGTCTGGAGGAGGAGGATAGAGGAGCATGTTCTTCGGAACTTGTGAACCTGAGGAATGTAGACTGCGGCACCTTCAAAGCAATAAGCAAACAAGTGAAGACAGTTCTGATGATGGTCTTGTTTTTGGGATTAGGTGATTAAAGTTTGAATTTAATTAACTGTGCAAAACAAAGAAAGAGAGACACAAAGCACACAGGAATAAAAGTGAACAAGGACGAAAAAGAAAGTTCTTGATTGATTGTCTCATTTTCAGGGCTCGGTGTCAGGGAATAAGAACAAGATTTCGTCATCATACTCTGCGAATTCAGGCTGGATGAGGTCAGTGCCACCGAACAGAGAAAAAATCCCCTCATCTACGTTGCCGTCCTCCTCGTCTTCATGCGGCGTGCTTTCTCGTACTTTGTAATCTGGTGGTATGAGGTGCTGATTCATCTTGATCATTGTCAGCCGCTCCACATTTTTGGGCGAGAGGCGGCTCCGTTTGGGAGTTACAATGCCACCAGCAGCACTGAAAACACGTTCAGAAGACACACTTGCGAGTGGGCAAGACAAATAGTTTATAGCCAGGTTGTAGAGCTGTGGCCACAATTGTTTTTTGCCATGCCAATACTGCAATGGCTCCTCATTAAGAAAGACCACTGTTGAGTCATTCATATAGTCCTGCACCATCGACTCAAGGTCATCAACGGTTCCTCCACTTTGCTTACTTTTTGCTGTGGCTGTGACATTTTTTCGAGAACCATACCCAAGCAAACTTAGCCAATCCTCTACAACAGCCACTGTTTTTGTTGTGTGTGGTGCAGATGATCCAGTTGCCGGTGTCTTTAACGGCTGAGAGGTCACTTGTGCCCCAGCCACAGGTGCAGAAGTGGATTCTTGTGACTGGGGATGGCCTGCTGATGCTGATGCTGATGTACTGGCTTCTCCTTCAATAACCTGCCGTTCTTTTTCAAACCTCTTGGCTGACAAGGCTAACCAATGTTTGTACTTTTGAACATCTGCATCATCAAAAGGAAAGAATGCTTCGCCTGCCAGCGCCTTTTTGTAGCGTGGATCCAGAATAGTAGCACAAATGTAATGCTGATCTGACTTGATCTTTTGAAGACGTTCATCACCACGTAGGCGCTCTAATAATTTCTCTGACAAAATGAAATGTTTTTTTTTTTCTTCATCTTCTTTTTCAAACTCAGAAGACACCGCCATCAGTTGGTGCTCCAGCATGCACAACAATGGGATAGCTTTTCCCAAATTACAGTCCTCCTGGCTGACTGCACGCGTGAAGAACTCAAAAGGACGAAGCATGTCTGTCAGGCTTTTAACTATGTCCCATTGCGCCGCACTCATCCGCAGGTCCTCCTTCTGAGATGTACCCTCTGTGAAGAAATAGTGATCGAGTACCGTATACTGCTCATACAGACGCTCAAGCATGTAGAAGGTTGAGTTCCAACGTGTTGCCACCTCCTGGATGAGTGCTTTCACTGGCATTCTACGTTGAAGTAGCAGTCTCCGCAGATGCTTCAGGGCCTTAAAAGAATGGCTGAAATGGTTGCACATTTTGCGGCAGGTGGCCATTACCGCGAACGCTGCACTGTCTCTATCACTCAAGAATTTTTGAACTACCAGGTTGATACAGTGCGCCAAACATGGCACTCTGAAATAGCCACCCTCCGACATGGCCTTAACTACATTGGAGCCATTATCCGTGGAAACATAACCAATCTTGCGTTTTAGGGGGGATAGCATTGTCAAGACCTTTTTGTTAAACTCTTGCAAAAGGTTTTCTGCTGTGTGACTTTTCTCCAAGCCAAACATGGCTAGTGTTGCATGTTTCCGAGCAGCTTTGAAAACTTTGTCCGGGTCAACACCTGCGTTTAGCTTTGCTTTAACACCTGAAAAAGAGACCCAGTGTGCAGTGATGCACATGTAATCATGGCCTGGGCCACTGGTCCACATGTCTGTTGTCAGATGTATTGTGTGAACAGCACTCTTCTGCAAAGCTGCCCCAATCGCCTGCAGCACATCTTCATGTAGTGCTGGAACCGCAACTCTGGCAAAATAGAACCGGCTCGGAACTTTCCATTTAGGGCAGAGCGTTGCCACTAATTCAAGAAAACCTACTGCTTCTACAAAAGAAAAAGGTAGAAGGTCCACAGCTAGCATTTTAGCCAGCTTAGTGTTATACAGACGCGTCAGTGGGTGGTTGCGTTCATATGGCACGTCTGAAGTAAGCATTGTTCTAATGTTGCCCTGGACCAAGCATTTACGGGCTGATAATGACTTCGTTGACCCAATTTTGCTCGCTGGTGAACTTTTGTGCGTTGGTGTCTCACTCGCTCCAACACTCTTAGTGTGCCTCACATTGGGTGTGCTGCTGACAGGTGTACTGGGTGTAAGGGACGTGTTTGACACGTCTTCTTCCTGCTCGTCATCATCAGATGAAACATCAACGTTTCCTTGATTTTGGCCTTTCTTGATCGCATCTAGGTGCGCAAACCATTTGACAGCGTGCTTTCTCTCAAGATGACCACTCTGGCCGCCGGTACCATAGTTGGTACCTGACTTACCACGACTAACTGCAAGCTTACAAAGGGTACAAATGGCAAACTTTGGATTTTTGGGACAAACAGTAAAGAAGTCCCAAACTGGGGACTTGAAGTGTCTGTGGGACCTGGAGGAGGCGGCGATACTGGTGGTGGTGGTCATGAAGCTAATGCCAGATGAAGTGGAGGATCTGGATTGCCCAACTTTTGTACGTTTTGCACTTTCACCGCCACTAATTAAGGTCGAGGTTGACGGAGGTCTCTTCTTGCCAGAAAGAAATATGGAAGCGGGACGAGTTGGTGTACTACTTAACTCCAATGATTGTGGTGTTTCCACTGCCTCCTCATCGACAACATCATCATCATCATCATCACGCGCAGCAGCTCTTCGGGCTAGGGTCAAAATGTCTGTTTGCTGCATGCCCGCTGGGGCTGCAGTGACCTTTATGATGACTGGGTCGTCGTTGGCAGAGTCTTCATCAGCAGCAGTATCCGCCACTTCTTGTTGAGCCTCATCACACTCCATAACTCTGAGACTTTGGACGAGCTTCCTTTTACGCTTAACTACCTTTGTTGGATCATGGTGTGCCTCACTCTCAGACGGCTGTGGTGCTGGTTCCCAAGTTTGATCCGTATCATCACAAGGAGGTGTGCTTGAAGAGGATGTAGACACCACCCTTGATCTCTTCCTTGCTAGGGGTGTGGAAGACAATGAAGGATCATCAGGAGGAGTGGCTTCCTCAAATGATACCTCGCCTTGATTGTCGATTTCCTGATGTGCCCCTACTTCGGGAGGAACAACTATTGTGGGCACTTGTGACCCTCCATGCACCTCTGCTTGCGCATCTCCTTGCGCTGCCTCTCCTTCCACATGTACTTGGGCTTGTACTTGCACATGTGATTGTTGTTGCGGCTGTGGTTGTTCAACACTCGTCAGATGAGCTACAACAACCTGTGTTGATTGAGGGACATTGCTGCTGCTTTCTTGCGATGAGCCAACATCACTGGTCGATGGTGATTGAAGAACTATACTGGCTGCCTCTGCAGCACTCAAGGGCTTGGACTTAAGTTGGCGTGGTGGTGGCACTGAGCCCAATGGAGCGGGGGTGCTGCTGCCAGCTTGGTCCCCAGCAGATCCCGCTGCTGCTGCTGCAGGCATACTTTTTTTTTTACTCCCAAAAAAAGGGGCGGGCGGCACACCAGTCTCCTTGGTAACTTGCTTCTTCTGCTCCTTACTGGCACCTTTCTTGCTAGAGGAGCTACGGGTTACTTTTTTTGGGGCCATCCTCTTCAGAGCAGGTCAGCAGGCAGCAGTTGCACGAGTTGCAGAGGGTTCTGTGTCCAGACGTGACGTCGCGTGACATTATGCTGCACACACCGCTGCAGGACTTCTTCCTGGCACTGGTGGTTCTCTTGAGTCTTCTTGTGCACCTAAAAGCAATGGAAGACAGAGGAACATCAGTTCAGTTATACACCCCAAAAAATCGACAAAACACAGAAAAATGAGCACAATCCCATGCCATCCTTGATGTTTACATTGAAGACACCCCACAGAAAGACTACGGACATGCAAGTATGCAACACTCACTACCCCTGGGCATAATGGATGAAAAGTAGGCAAAATAAGTGCAGGCCTCAGACACTGCCTCTCCTCAAAATGGCCCCCTTACACCCCAAGCACATGTTGCCTGTACCAGCCAGCACTCAAGATGGCCACCACCACCACCCACATGGCCAGTCCACATCAACAGTACACCCCCAAAAAACAGAAAAACAGCCAGAAATCACCACAATCCAATGCCATCCATGATGTTTACATCAAAGAGAGTGAGACCACACCACAGGCACACTCAGTCCATGCACCACCACCACCCCTGGGCAAGCAAAAGGCCACACCAGCAGCCCCTCAAAAACGACAAAAAACAATAAAATAAGCACAATCCCAGCCCATCCATGGCCTCAATTATGTTTAAATTCAAGAAGACACCACACAGAAAGACTAGGCCCATGCAACACTCACCACCACCCCTGGGCAAAGGGCCACACCAGCAGGCCCAAAAAAACGACAAAAAACAATAAAATCTGCACAATCCCAGCCCATCCATGGCCTCAATAGAGTTTAAATTCAAGAAGACACCCCTCAGAAACACTAGGCCCATGCAACACTCACTACCCCTGGGCATAAGGGATGAAAAATAGGCAAAATAAGTGCAGGCCTCAGACACTGCCTCTCCTCAAAATGGCCCCCTTACACCCCAAGCACATGTTGCCTGTACCAGCCAGCACTCAAGATGGCCACCACCACCACCCACATGGCCAGTCCACATCAACAGTACACCCCCAAAAAACAGAAAAACAGCCAGAAATCACCACAATCCAATGCCATCCATGATGTTTACATCAAAGAGAGTGAGACCACACCACAGGCACACTCAGTCCATGCACCACCACCACCCCTGGGCAAGCAAAAGGCCACACCAGCAGCCCCCCAAAAACGACAAAAAACAATAAAATAAGCACAATCCCAACCCATCCATGGCCTCAATTATGTTTCAATTCAAGAAGACACCCCACAGAAAGACTAGGCCCATGCAACACTCACCACCCCTGGGCAAAGGGCCACACCAGCAGGCCCAAAAAAACGACAAAAAACAATAAAATCTGCACAATCCCAGCCCATCCATGGCCTCAATAGAGTTTAAATTCAAGAAGACACCCCTCAGAAACACTAGGCCCATGCAACACTCACTACCCCTGGGCATAAGGGATGAAAAGTAGGCAAAATAAGTGCAGGCCTCAGACACTGCCTCTCCTCAAAATGGCCCCCTTACACCCCAAGCACATGTTGCCTGTACCAGCCAGCACTCAAGATGGCCACCACCACCACCCACATGGCCAGTCCACATCAACAGTACACCCCCAAAAAACAGAAAAACAGCCAGAAATCACCACAATCCAATGCCATCCATGATGTTTACATCAAAGAGAGTGAGACCACACCACAGGCACACTCAGTCCATGCACCACCACCACCCCTGGGCAAGCAAAAGGCCACACCAGCAGCCCCCCAAAAACGACAAAAAACAATAAAATAAGCACAATCCCAGCCCATCCATGGCCTCAATTATGTTTAAATTCAAGAAGACACCCCACAGAAAGACTAGGCCCATGCAACACTCACCACCCCTGGGCAAAGGGCCACACCAGCAGGCCCAAAAAAACGACAAAAAACAATAAAATCTGCACAATCCCAGCCCATCCATGGCCTCAATAGAGTTTAAATTCAAGAAGACACCCCTCAGAAACACTAGGCCCATGCAACACTCACTACCCCTGGGCATAAGGGATGAAAAGTAGGCAAAATAAGTGCAGGCCTCAGACACTGCCTCTCCTCAAAATGGCCCCCTTACACCCCAAGCACATGTTGCCTGTACCAGCCAGCACTCAAGATGGCCACCACCACCACCCACATGGCCAGTCCACATCAACAGTACACCCCCAAAAAACAGAAAAACAGCCAGAAATCACCACAATCCAATGCCATCCATGATGTTTACATCAAAGAGAGTGAGACCACACCACAGGCACACTCAGTCCATGCACCACCACCACCCCTGGGCAAGCAAAAGGCCACACCAGCAGCCCCCCAAAAACGACAAAAAACAATAAAATAAGCACAATCCCAGCCCATCCATGGCCTCAATTATGTTTAAATTCAAGAAGACACCCCACAGAAAGACTAGGCCCATGCAACACTCACCACCCCTGGGCAAAGGGCCACACCAGCAGGCCCAAAAAAACGACAAAAAACAATAAAATCTGCACAATCCCAGCCCATCCATGGCCTCAATAGAGTTTAAACTCAAGAAGACACCCCTCAGAAACACTAGGCCCATGCAACACTCACTACCCCTGGGCATAAGGGATGAAAAGTAGGCAAAATAAGTGCAGGCCTCAGACACTGCCTCTCCTCAAAATGGCCCCCTTACACCCCAAGCACATGTTGCCTGTACCAGCCAGCACTCAAGATGGCCACCACCACCACCCACATGGCCAGTCCACATCAACAGTACACCCCCAAAAAACAGAAAAACAGCCAGAAATCACCACAATCCAATGCCATCCATGATGTTTACATCAAAGAGAGTGAGACCACACCACAGGCACACTCAGTCCATGCACCACCACCACCCCTGGGCAAGCAAAAGGCCACACCAGCAGCCCCCCAAAAACGACAAAAAACAATAAAATAAGCACAATCCCAGCCCATCCATGGCCTCAATTATGTTTAAATTCAAGAAGACACCACACAGAAAGACTAGGCCCATGCAACACTCACCACCACCCCTGGGCAAAGGGCCCCACCAGCAGGCCCAAAAAAACGACAAAAATCAGCACAATCCCAGCCCATCCATGGCCTCAATGGTGTTTAAATTCAACAAAACAGTTGTATCATGCACCCATAACCAACCCTGGTCCTACTGGATACTGTGGCTACCCACAATATAATTTATTTAATTTTCTGAAAAAGTTCCAAAATTGTACTTGCAGCAACTGTAATGCCCCAAACAAACTTACTTGTGAAAGTTGTTTTCTAATCCAAAAGTGATCCAAAGACAGTCAAAAAGACCTCAAATCCAAATATCCAGCAGCACCCACAAAAAGTAATCCTTCCAGCTCCAGATCCAAATGAAAGTGACCAGGAGATGGACAAAGCACTGGGAGGAGCCTGCTGGACAGGAACAGGAAGTTGGAGACTGTGGGGCACTTCCTTCCTCCCCCCCCCCCCAAAATGGACTCCTTGCAAAAAGAAAGGCCATGCAAATGTCAACCTGAGGAGTGATTCTGATAAAAATCATAATTTTCTGAAGGTTTATCCTGTTTGCTGGTGATTTTCTTGTGCGAAATTGCAAAATCTCTACTTCGCAAGTGCGAGATTGTTCCTTTCCGCCGCAACTACGTGTTCGCAATTGCGAACTCTCGCGAGATGTGCTGTGCAAGGTGGCAAGCCGCGATTACGTATTCGCGGGAGCCAAACTCCCGCGGGAACACGCAGCAAGATCCAAAATGGCGCAGCACTCTCAAAATATGATCGAGAAAAACAACTCGGCAAACGCTAAATGACGGAAAGTGAACGCCGTGCACCACGCCGCGCGCCGCAACCAAGCAAAAAATCCGCCGCGAGCGGATTCACGGATTTTCGACAAATTCGCGAGCGTTCGCGGATTGCGAATTTGCCGAAAATCCGAAAAATCCGCGAGCGGAGCGGATTTTACGCCCATGCTTACTCCAAACTCCCCAGTTAATCCTGGCTGGAGATGGGAAAAGGAGAAAGTGCACTCCGAGTGGGGGGATGAGGGACCCTCCAAAGGCAATGTCTCGCAATTAATGTGGCGATTTACCCTGAGGCTCAGCAGATCAGTCCTAGAATAGCTGAAAGCTGCGTGTTTTCGCGCAAGGGGGGGTGGCCCCTGGTCCCATCTAGGCGCAGACGGGCTTGCCTTTGGCGCGCCACTGGCGCGCCCGCTGCGCGTGTCCGCTGCGCGACGAGCACATGACCGTCTAAAATAGTGCTTCTGCAGGGTTAGTCCCGACCTCTGACCCGTCACTGCCCCGCCTACACTCCCTCCACGTCAAGCGGGACAGCCCGTGGTGGAACAGGGAGCCGGCGAGCAGAAGCGGGCGTCAAAGAGGCAAATACGAGGCAAGATTATGTTTTTTAAGATCACAATGTAAAATTCAATTTCAAACAGCATTCGAACTAATTTTAAAAGGTTCAGTGCATGGAGCTAAAGTGCGAATGTGCAATGTGCAAATGGCAATATCGTAGTCATACCGCCCCTTCGCCTTCCAGTAAAACAAATCCCATTTCTCTTGCCTCTTTATGCACTCCTCTTACTTCTTTCTGTACCCCTGTCTGTCCTTTCTGTACTGCTCTTGCTTCTGTCTTCTACTCTCTAGCAAATTTCTGCACAGCTCTTGCCTCTATCTGCAGTCCTATTTCCTCTTTCTGTACCTCTTTTGCCTGCTTATGTAACTCTCTTGCCTATTTCTGCACTTTTCTTGCCTTTTTCTACACTTCTCTCTCTTCTTTCTATAACTTGCTTGCTTCTTTCTCCACCCCTCTTGCCTCTTTGTGCACCCTTCCTATATCTTTTTGTACCTTTCTAGCCTCTTTCTGCATCTCTCTTGCCTCTTTCCTCAGTTCTCTGGCCTCCTACTGCAACTCTGTCGCTTCTTTCTGAACTTCTCTTGCCTCTTTGCACCCCTCTTGTATGTTTCTGCAACTCTGTTGGTTCTTTCTACACTGCTCTCACTTCTTTCTGCCCCTCTCTTGAAAATTCTGCTGCACCCCTTTTCCCTCTTTCTGCACATATGTTGCTTCTTCCTGCACTTCTCTTGTTGCTTTCTGTACTCATCTTGCCTCTTTCTGTACCTCTGTTGCTTCTTTCTGCACTTCTCTTGCTCCTTTCTGCAAATTTGTTGCTTCTTTCTGCACCCCTCTTGCCTCTTTCTGCATCCTTCTTCCCTCTTCCTGTACCTCTCTTGCCTATTTCTGCACCCCTGTTCCCTTTTCCTACTCCTCTCCTGCCTGTTTCTACAACCCTCTTGCCTCTTTCTGCTGTTCTCATGTCCCTTCTGCACCTCTGTTGCTTCTTTCTGTACCTCACTTGCCTCTTTCTGCACTTCTCTTGCCTCTTTCTGTGCTTCTCTTACCTCTTTCTGTTCCTCTATTGCCTCTTACTGCTCCTCCCTTGCCTCTTTCTGTACTTATCTTGCATCATTCTGTACTTCTCTTGCTTCTTTCTACACTTCTCTTGCCTCTTTCTGCAGTTATTTTTACCTCTTTCTGCACATGTCTTACTCTTTCTGCACCTCTCTTGTTTTTTCTGCAATTTTCTTGCTCCTTTCTGTACTTCTCTTGCCTGTTTCTATATTGAAATGGGAAGAGTAACCTGTCAAGTTTAAAGGTCTGCATGCTCTCGTGACTGATGTATATGTCTACTTGCACATGAATTCTCGCATATGTTATGCATCTAAAGATGGTAGCCTAAAAAGCAGGTAGCTTCTCTTATAGGTGCTCAAAAACGTACATAAACACGCATGCATACGTACACAAACTTGGTCAGACTTACAACGGTGATATGCTTAAGATTGCTGTTTTATATTTAGGAAGCCTTACATTCTGAGCAGTAGCTCAATAGTGAACCTTCAAGAGAAAAGTGAGGTTTAAGACATCTTCGGAGAAGCATTAGTGATTAGAGTACTTTGTATGAGTCTGTTGTAAGGTATCGTCAAAATAGGCCTCTTTCTGCAGATCTGTTGTCTTTTTCTGCACAACTCTTGCTTCTTTCTTCACCCTTCTTCCTCTTTCTGGACTTCTGTTGCCTCTTTCTGTATTTCACTTGCTTCTTTCGGCACCTTTCTTCCTCTTTCTGCACCACTCTTGACTCTTTCTTTACACATCTTGCTTCTTTCTACACCTTTCTTCCTCTTTCTGCACATTGTCCTCCCTATGTAGGCATGGTTAGAAATGAACTTTTCAAAAACTTTAAAAAATCACTGAAAAAAGCAAGGATTCAGGGATGTTGTAGTTAAAATTAATCATTTAAAAAACATATAACTTCACTGAAAAAACACAGGTTTAAGGGATGTTATAGTTAGTTGGACATTTCGCTCGCACAGAACCAGAGAAATTTGGCTGTTACAGTTAGTTAAGCTAACTATTACTCGCGCCCCGGCAATGCACTGCTGATGGCATTACAAATTATATCACTCATGAAATGGATAGTGAATTACAAATATTGTCAACCCAAGCACTCAAGCTGTATTAAAACAATTGAGAAGTTCAAACACACAGGTAATTAAAGTAGAAACAAGGTTTATTCAGCACATATGAAATAGCGATGTTCTTCTGAGCAATCCATCTTTTAACAGGTGCTTGCTTCAGACAGAAGGTGACTTGTGTCATCCCCAACGTGACTTTTTCTAGGCTGTAAATTTCACAACACAAAGAATGTACAGTAAAGGATATATTTTCAAAATCACAGTAAATCACATATAGAGATACAGATAATTACAAAAAGAGTTGTAGAGAAAGGGCAAGAGATTTGATTATTTTGTGGACAAGCCATAGTGCAAACGTGATTCCTAAGTCAATTTGCCTTATATGGTAGGGATAGAAAATAGTGCTGGAGACCGACAACCATTACATTTAATACAAGAAAGTACATTATGCGAGCTTGGTGTGGTTGTTCCCAGGTATTGGGTACTCTCCATACAGATTAGTCCGAAGAGTTGATAAGAATATCCCAAAGGTACAAGGTAATGTATGGTTCCCACCAGTCTACTTGAAAAAATAACATATCCATACTAAGTAAATTATAAAGTAAATCTGGATATAAACTATAACTTTGTTAACAAGTTAGTATGGACAAGCTCCTCCATACTGATTTGAAGTATTGTATTGATCACCTACCTAATCAATCAATTCTTTATTCAATCCAATAGATACGATCATAAGAACAAATAAAATGATCAAACAGGTTAAAATTCCAGCTCATCATACATAAGAGTCAAAAGCAGCAATTTCCTTTCACTTGTAATAAAAACTCGTGTTGTTTACATAAACCCAGAGTGTATTTTGCAAATTTACCATGTAATAAACCCAACACTATTTACAACCCCCTTTCCTCTTTTTCAAGCATACCCATAAAAACTTGACTACCAGAAGCAGACCAGACGGTCAGACATCGATTTAAAAAAAAAAGAACTGCCACCCGATATTGTTTAAAATCTTGGTGCTTTAAAATTGAGACAATGTAGTCATTCCATTCTTACTCATTGGGCCCGCAAAACAAAACTAAGTGTAGGTCAGTTTGTATGGATAGGTTAACACATGGGCACGAAATCAAATCTGAATGGTTATATGTTTTTTCTAGGTAACCTAACATCAACGGTTTCATGTGCAAGCAAAATCCTAATATTATAAATTTGTGTTGTGCACTAGTTACATTTGCTTGGTAGGAGTGCCCTCCCTCTATCAAATTAAACACTAAAAGAAGTTGCCAATACTGATAAGTTCTTTAAATATCAAAGTCATCCAAAAATACACAGACCACCGTTCAATGCATTTGAATGCTATTTAATAGCTGCTCATTTTTGAAATTATTTAGAATATGTTCATTTAAATTTAAACAAAATTGTGAAAAACTGAATCCCGACAATGAAAGTGGACACTAAAGAATCAACAGATAATCATGCATACCTTCATTCAACCCTAATCATCGTTTCTCAATCAAACCTCACACAATCAACATACAGCGTACTCAATCAAGTGGAGCAAGGAATGCGCCAAATGAGGGGTACTAGGTCTGCCAACAAAGTTATTTACAACATTTATTATTATTACAAAACACCAATTGAAAAACATTCGAAGATAAAAGATAAAGTAAGATTAGGTGTATCGTTGCTACACAGACTTTGCAAAGGAATTGATTAGCAAAAAAAGCAGCTTGGCAGACCCGATGGTCTACGCGTTTCGAATCCCTTGAATTAACGGGATTCTCCTCAGGACCAACCAGAATCTATGGAAGAGAAATGAAAACTTTGTCTCACTAGAGTCTCCATCAATAAACTACGAGCTCCCTCTATCAAAGGCAGGCTCAGGTGATTGATCCGAACTGCCTGTTTGTCAAATTCTTTTTCCATACGATTGTATACTGCCATAAATAAAAATCTGTTAATTACCTTTTGTTTTGAAACCTTTCTGCAAACTAGTGAATCTCCGAATACGTCAGGTAGCCCAATATCATTCAGCACACACTCAACATACTAAGCCGTCTGAACCTCCTGTGGTTTTCCAATTTTTAGCAGTTTCTTATTGTAAGAACTGGGACCGCCAGTTCTCCGGGGGGTAGCTTGGCTCGAACAGGAAGGCTGCCAGGGGCTTACGTGTTAAGCCGCTACCCAACACACTCATCCACTGAGACAATAAGTGGCGCAATAATGGAGACCACACCAGTTCTTTTGATTGAAAATCAGAAGGTTTTATATAGGATCAAAGTCAGGGCCATTAATTCATGAGCATTTCATGTAAGCATTTCATTAGGCAGTTTCAGTAAAACATTTCATTAAAGTAATAACCAGCTCATTTGAGCAGTGAAACATCAAATAACACAGCCTGTCGCATTATACTCTTCAGCAGGCTAAGAGGGTACTTTCATAAACCAGAGATGAACATTTCCAGAAGCAGTTATAAACATTACCCCTTGTAAATATCAACAGTTCAATACTAGAAATCAGGTTATCAAAATAGTCATGGATTAAATCCACCCGTATCATATCATCATCCCATCAGGATTCATTGCAGCCCGCCCCTGCAAGAAATTCGGAACAAGGCATAACCCCACAGCTCAATTAGCAGGCTTAAGACATTCAAGGGGGGGGAATAACCTGGTTATCAATGCGGGCCTACACAGTTAATCAGGCGTCGATAGTTAAGCAGGGGATGAGCCTGTCCCCAGGCATACCTAGTCAATGGGCCCGAGTCACCAAGACGCTTAATTAAGGCCTCACAGTCTCTTGAGGCTCGTGGGGGGCCAACGGGGCCCAGTCTCAGTTTTCCCCAGGGGAGGGGCGAACTCGGGGCCTAAACCGGCCTTCCGCCCTCCTCCCCTAGGGTTACCTGCTATCTTTGGCCAGCTCAGGGCCCTTGCGAAGGCTCGCTGCAAGCGGGAGGGTTTCAGCCCACTGTCAGTCCTCACGCGGCCCTCCGGTCTGATTCCTGGCTCTCCGGGGGCCTGTGCAGCAAGGGGGGGCTCCCACGATCCACGGAGCCCTCCGTCGGTGTTCCGTCCTGTTCTCGGGCCTACGAGTGCTTCAGAGGCCCAGGAACCAATCAGGGGCTGGCGCGAGGTGGGTGCGGCCTCCGCAGCCAATCTCCAGGCAGGCGAAGGACTTGCCGCCAATGACAGCGCAGCTGAGGGCGGGGGGCGGCCTTGGAGTGCCGCGTCCCCCGTCACGTGACCCGAGAGTATGTGGCTTCAGGCCTTGCTCGGCCCTCCTCACGTTAGCAACCCTCCCTTGGCTCCGGGGGCCGCCCACACAACACGGCGGCGACCCTCCCTTGACACCGAGGGTCGCCGGGGCCGATGGCAGCGCTTCCCTGGGGCCGCGGCGGTGATTTGGCGCGCTGCGCGACAGCGCCTGAGGGGCAGACTCGGCTGGGCAGAAGGGGGGGGGCCACTGGCGCCTCCAGGCACAGCGCGACGGCGGCCGACAGCGCCTGGCAATCACAACGCTACAGGGACACGGGGGCGTCGATGTCAGTGCTTCCCAGGGGACAGCAGGTGAGCGCTTGGGGGCAACTGCAGCGCCTCGCAGGGCAGGATGATTCTTGAGGAGAAAAGCGCCTCGGGATTCCAGTGCCTCACAGGGGACTACAGCTCTTGAGTCACGAGTGCACAGTTAGCTCAGGGCAGGCAGTGTCTGACACAGCGCTTGACAGGGGGTCTGATTTTAGCGCTTCAGCAGGGAAGGCAGGCAGAATGGAGATCAGAGCAGTTCAGTCAGGGGGAGACAGGCAGGGCCAGGTAGGCCCAGTTGAAGGCAGGGGGTGCGCAGGACAGCACAGTTCAGTACCTGGTCGATCCCCAGCAGTCTCTGGTTAAAGCAAATACAGCCTGATTCATCAAGCTGATTTGCGCTTGCAAAGGGCCAGATTCTGAGAATCTGGCCCTTTGCGAGTGCGATTTTTGCATTTGGGATTCATCATCCCAAATGCAAAAATCACTATTACCGAAATCGCATATTTGCGAGGAATTGGATTTAAGGAATCTCTAATAGAGATTCCTTAAATGCAATTCATCAACCAATTAGAAATAGCGAAATCGCAATATTTGGTCTCAATTTACCACCAAGTCTGACTTGGTGGTAAATTGCGAAAATAGTGTAAAAAGCACTTTAGTGCATTTTTTTCTTTTGCATGTTACACACACACATGTCCTTTGGACATGTGTGTGCGCAACACCTGTTCAAATGTGCATTTAAGGGGTGCTACAGGGTGTCCTTTGGACACCCCTGGCACCCTTAAAATCGCTATCTTATTTGCGAGTAGCAAATTGCTACTCGCAAATAAGGGATACTCCCCAATCATTCCTATGGGCCTTTTGGCCCATAGGAAAGAATGGGGAGTTATTCCTTATTTGCGAGTAGCAAATTGTTACTCGCAAATAAGGAATGTGTAGGATTCGCTATTTATTTAGCAATTCCTACATGAATACCGTTTTGCGAGTCCTCAATAGCGATTCGCTATGAATCGCTATTAGGGGCTCGCAAAACGGCCCGTTGATAAATCAGGCTGATAGTCTTCTTGGCGCTTGGATGGTTCTGCGCCCTTAGGTGATGGTTTCTTGAAGAGGGGGGGTTTGAGTTGGAGGATGGATTCGTTTTCGTCAGTCACTGCAGATGGACCCTGGGGTTCCCTACCGCTGGGCCAGATCAGGGGGCTAGTCTAGGACACCTCACTCGGCTTAAGAGGCAGCACCTAAATCCTGTCACTCCCAGTGGCATAAGTTCCTGACTAGGCCTTCCCGCCTAAATCTCCTGCGTGGGTTCCCCAGGTCAGTGATGCCCCAACTGACTAGAAGTTTCCCTCCCTTTCTTTATATAGCGACAGTTGGCAGTAGGCAGTGGCAGTTGATGTCACCTCCACTATTCTAGAAGGTTCCAGGAGCTTCCCTCATTCTAGCTATGGACAGGCAGGCAGGCTGGCATTGCTACATTGTTTAAGGGTTCCAGGCAGCTCCTGGCTACTAGAGTGCGCCTAAAAAGACCACGCTGCAGTAGCAGGGGTCAGTGGCAGCCATGTTTGGGGTAGAGAGCACCTGCACCTTAACATGGATTAGCCATGGAAAGGTGCCCAGAAACCTAGGAGCCAACAAAAAGAAGGTGCGAAAAATGAGGCAAGGGCGAAAAAAAAAGACCACCCTAGGACTGACAGGTCTAACACTTATCATGCTTTTTGTCGGGGTCACTGTGTACCTCCGCCAGATTGAGTGTACCGTAGTATCGGGGCTAGCCAAATTGAGTCTGACATATAGGGCAAATCCAGTTCTATATGTAAAATATAATTAGCGGAAGGCCCACTAGAGGCTTAAAAAAGTTGTTTTCAATCATTTGGAATGAGTCTGTCGATACCATGTTCCAGACACTCGCCCCATACATTACCTCTACCTTTGTCTTAGCCTGTAGATGTTCTTTATTGGAAGTAATGGTCTGGCGTCCAATTTTTAGGAAAAGGATTCTAAGGATGAGAGTCTTCTCTCCATTCCCAGCATCCTTCCTTCCACCAATTTTGACCACAATACATTTTTTATCAAAGAGAACCCCCAGGTAGGGGACGGTATTGACAACCTCAATCCTTCCGGGGTCCATGTGGAGGTACGGGGTTTTGTCACTTTTTCTAGTCCCAGATATAATTGCAAAGGACTTATTCTGATTAACTTTCAGATCTATTGAATCAATGAAGGATACATACGGTGTTATCAGGCGTTAGAGAGCTAGCACAATTCTTGTGATCAACACCACATCATTAGCGTAGACCAATGTGGGTAACGGGTATGAGTCGAAGACGGGAACATCCTGTGTGGTCACCAAGAGGGCCTCCTTGACTCCATTAGTATAGATAGAGAAGAGGAATGGGACAAGGACACAATCCTGCCTTACGCTTCTAACAATTTTAAATGGGTGAGTACAGTCTGACCCGCCAATTGGTGTAGCTGACCCACACCGTGGTGTTTGAGTATAAATGTCTAATGGAGTTAATGATGACTGGGTCAGCCCCCATCTCCTCCATTATGTTCCATAGCTTTGCATGGACCACACAGTCAAATACTGCCAATAGGTCCATGACTGCCATCATGCCATGTAGATCTTCTCTTCCTTCAGTCTAGAGTATTTGTCTATTATCAGGGCTAAGTTCAAGCACTGGTCCACAGGTCCCTTTCCCTGTTGAAATCCATACTGTGCCTGGATTATGATATTATATTGCTAGGCCCACCGCTCTAGCCTAGAAAGGAGAAGTTGGCCCATTAGCTTTGCTGTGGTATCCAGCAGGGAGGTTGGTCTGTTTTCTTTGGGATAGCCCTATTCCCTTTTTTGTGTATGGGCACAATAACACTTGTTGACCATGAGGGGGGAGGGCCTGCCAGCGCTATGTTATTGAGGACATTCATTAGTAGGTGCACCCACATGTCCGGGGTTTCCTGAAAAACATAAATTAGGACTCAATCGGGTCCTGGGGCCTTTCCATGGCTACATAGCATAAGCCTCTTCTCACTTCAGTGAGAGAGAAGAACAGTGTGTCCAGTGGGTTTAGCTCTATAGTATGCAATGACTTGGGAGGATGAGTGCTAGGGGCAAAGAGGTTTTAAAATGGACCACCCAATCGTCTTCATCTATGTTAGTATCTATTATGTGGTTTCTGGGATTTTTAAAGCGTGGGGCATTAACTATCTTCCAAAAAACTTGACTATTATCCGTGCTTGCTGCCTCTTCAAGATTTGACCATACCTTATCACTAATGGCTCTTTACCTGTTTTTTCTTGCTTGGTTAAAAGTAGTACGCAGTGCTCTTATGTCCAGTCCCTTGTGGACACACTTAACTGTAAGGATAGAATGGCGCAGTAGCGGTTGGCAGTAGGTGTTTCTGTAGGGTGGTGACGCGGGCAGGGGGAGGGGCAGGGTGGGGGTAGTAATGTATGGATTACGGAGTTTTACAATTAAGTAAACATTTAAATAAATAAAACGAATTTCGTTGCGCGCACTGCATCACATTTGGTGATGCAGTGCGCGCAACAAAATTAGTTTTATTTATTTAAATGTTTACTTACCTGTAAAACTCTGTAATCCATACATTACTACCCCCCACCCTGCCCTTCCCCCTGCCCACGTCACTGCCCTACAGAAACACCTACTGCCGACCGCTACTGGAATGGCGTAGTCGCTGAAAATTGTGAATTGATTTTCTAACAGGGTGGCCCTAATGCTGAGGGGATTAGTAACTATTATATAATCAATAGTTGACTCATACCCAACTTGCTGGAAAGTTCAACCTGTATTTCCTATTGGTAAGTTTTGGTCATTAATTATTACCATATTAAAGGAAGATAGAATCCTATTAGGCAGTTTCCAAATTCATTATGGGTGAAGTGATATATTGAATTTCCCCTCAAGTCCTCTAAACCACAGACAGAGACTTCATTATATTTATAGGGGTATATTTTAAAATCACCCAGCCAATTACTGCCTCATTCTTGAAATAACTTAAGAGGTTATCTATTGCCTTATTTACCTCACCTACCATAGAATGCATATTTATCCCAAACGCATTATTATAAAAATGTATTAGGAGCCACATGCCTCCCTTTATTACAACGAATGTCAGCAGATGGAAATGTGGGTTCGACAAATCAAACTTTTTTACTTTTACTGGTAGATTGTTTGGAATTAAGGTTAAGAGACACCCCTTAGCCCTCCCTGAGAGAGAAGGTCTAGCCAGTGTTTGGAAGGAGTGATATCCATTTGCAAAGATTGGCTCTGTACACCATGTCTCCTGAAAACATGCAATGTTGTGGTCTTGCCAGATTTGTTTCCAATTCTCGTCACCCAGTTTTGGGACAATACCTGCCATATTACATGATGCTATTTTGAAAATAGTTTTATTTGCCCCAAATTGTGTGTTAGCTATCTTTGGGCTCTCTTCAGTGACAGGGACCAGAATATCCTGACTCTGGCAACCGCGTGGGCGTAAAATCCGTTTCGTTCATGGAATTTGCGGATTTTTGGCGAATTCGCGGTCCGTGAATCGCGCGAATTTGCCCAAAAAAACGCAAATTTGCAAGCTGCGGATTTTTTTGCTTGGTCGCGCTTGAAAAATACAATATCGCACGCGCGGTATTGACTTACCGTGATTCTGAGTCCGCGAGTTGTTTTTATCCAGGTTTGCGTGTTCTGCACCATTTTGGATCTTGCTGCTTGATCGCGCGTGAGTTTTCAGACCGCAATTACGTCATCGCGGTCCGCCGTCCTGCACAGAGAGAGTTTGACAATGCGAGTACTTCATAAGGTCCCGCGATCACGCATCGCGGGAGTAAACAATGCCGAACAAGTAGATGCGGCTCGCAACTGGCATCCGGCGGGAGATTTGACAGCTCGCTTTCCCGAAATTGCAAAATTTGCAATTCTGCACAAGAAATCCACCGCAGGCAGCATAAACCTTCTGAAAATCATGATTTTGATCAGAAAAACTCAGATGGAGATTTGGCTGCACTTTTTTGTGGAAGGAGTCCATTTTTTGGGGGGGTGGGAGGAAGGAAGTGCCACAGAGTCTCCAACTTCCTGTTCCTGTTCAGCAGGCTCCTCTCAGTGCTTTGTCCATCTCCTGGTCACTTTTCATTTGGATCTGGAGCTGGAAGGATTACTTTTTGTGGCTGCTGCTGGATATTTCTATTTGAGGACTTTTTGGACTTTGGAGCTTTTGGATCACTTTTGGATTTGAGATTTTACAAGTAAGTTGGTGTTGTTTGTTTGGGGCATTGCAGTTGCTGCAATTACAATTTTAAAACTTTTTCACAACTTTAAAAAATATATATTGTGGGTAGCCACAGTATCCAGTAGGCCCATGGTTAGTCATGGGTGCATGATACAACTGTTTCTGTGAGTTTTGTTGAACTTAAATCTCATTTATGTCATTGAATTTTAGCTCACTATATGTGGATTTTTTTATTTTATTTTGGAGTGCCTGTAAAGCCACACTAGCCCGTAGATCCAAGGGTAGTGAGTGGTGCATGGACCAAGTCTTTCTGTGGGGTGTCTTGAATTTAAACATCATTGAGGGCATGGATGGCATTGGATTGTGGTGATCTGTGTTTGTTTTTTGACTTTTTGGGGTGGTGTTGGGGCCTGACCATGTTAGTGGGGGCCATTTTGAGGCCTGGACCAGGCAGGGCCTGGCCATGTAGCTGGGGATCAAGGGACCATTTTGAAGCCAGGCAGTGTGCTCAGGCCTGCACCCAGATTGCCTTGCTTTCTTCCATTAGGCCCAGGGGTACTCAGTGGTGCATGGACCAAGTCTTTCTGTGGGGTGTCTTGAATTTAAATATCATTGAGGGCATAGATGGCATTGGATTGTGGTGATTTTTGTGTGTTTTTCGAATTTTTGGGGTGGTGTTGGGGCCTGGCCATGTGGGTGGGGGCTATTTTGAGGCCTGGTGCAGGCAGGACCTGGCCATGTGGTGGGGGTCAAGGGGCCATTTTGAAGCCAAGCAGTGTGCTCAGCCCTGCACCCAGTTTGCCTTGCTTTCTTCCATTAGGCCCAGGGGTAGTGAGTGGTGCATGGACCAAGTCTATCTGTGGGGTGTCTTGAATTTAAACATCATTGAGGGCATGGATGGCATTGGATTGTGGTGATTTATGTGTGTTTTTCGACTTTTTGGGGTGTTTAACTGATGTTCCTCTGGCTTCCATTGCTTTTAGGTGCACAAGAGAACCACCAGTGCCAGGAAGAAGTCCTGCAGCGGTGTGTGCAGCACAACATCAAGTTACGTCACGTGTGGCCACAGACAAGACAACTCTGCAACTCGTGCAACTGCGGCCTGCTGTTCTGACATCTGAAAAAGATGGCCCCAAAGAAAGGTGGCCGTAGCACATCTGCAAAAAAAGTTGCCAGTGCCACTGCCAATAAGAAGGAGCAGAAGAAGCAAGTGGCACCAGCTACCAAGGAGACTGGTGTGCCCACGACACCTTTTTTGGGAAAAAAAACTACGTCTGCAGCAGCAACGGTGTCCGCCGGGGACCAAGCTGGAAGCAGCACCTCCGCTTCATTGGGTTCAGTGCCACCACGCCAAGTTAGGTCCAAGACCATGAGTGCTGCTGCGGCAGCCACTTTGGTTGTTCAATCACCATCGACCAGTGATGTTGGCTCATCACAAGAAAGTACCATCCAATCAACGCCGGGTGTAACTCAGCTAACAAGTGTTCAACAACCACAGCCGCAACAACAACCACAGGTGCCACTAGTACAAGCACAAGTTCATGGGCAAGGAGACGATTCAGAAAAGGGGGTGGTGATGAACAGAGTGTCTGAATTAAGCAGACCACTCTTACCCAGTCCAAAGATCAGGGCTTGATCCATCACCGTTATTTATCTCACTGCCCCATCCCAGCTCAGAACCTGGCTATATGCAAATTAGTCTGTCCCTGGCCCAGTGCATCATGGGAACAGGGCAGACCAAACTACCAAGCCAATTCTTCACCAGAAAGGAGACAAGCTACCGGGGACCGGTTTCTGGCATTTCAGCCTCTTCGGCCCGGCTTGCTTGAATCCTGATGGAGCAGTGAGAAAGGGACTCATGTCTGAGTATACCCTGCCACACCTATAGTGGCCAAAAACGATTCAGAAAAGGGGGTGGTGATGAACAGAGTGTCTGAATTAAGCAGACCACTCTTACCCAGTCCAAACATCAGGGCTTGATCCATCACCGTTATTTATCTCACTGCCCCATCCCAGCTCAGAACCTGGCTATATGCAAATTAGTCTGTCCCTGGCCCAGTGCATCATGGGAACAGGGCAGACCAAACTACCAAGCCAATTCTTCACCAGAAAGGAGACAAGCTACCGGGGACCGGTTTCTGGCATTTCAGCCTCTTCGGCCCGGCTTGCTTGAATCCTGATGGAGCAGTGAGAAAGGGACTCATGTCTGAGTATACCCTGCCACACCTATAGTGGCCAAAAACGATTCAGAAAAGGGGGTGGTGATGAACAGAGTGTCTGAATTAAGCAGACCACTCTTACCCAGTCCAAAGATCAGGGCTTGATCCATCACCGTTATTTATCTCACTGCCCCATCCCAGCTCAGAACCTGACTATATGCAAATTAGTCTGTCCCTGGCCCAGTGCATCATGGGAACAGGGCAGACCAAACTACCAAGCCAATTCTTCACCAGAAAGGAGACAAGCTACCGGGGACCGGTTTCTGGCATTTCAGCCTCTTCGGCCCGGCTTGCTTGAATCCTGATGGAGCAGTGAGAAAGGGACTCATGTCTGAGTATACCCTGCCACACCTATAGTGGCCAAAAACGATTCAGAAAAGGGGGTGGTGATGAACAGAGTGTCTGAATTAAGCAGACCACTCTTACCCAGTCCAAAGATCAGGGCTTGATCCATCACCGTTATTTATCTCACTGCCCCATCCCAGCTCAGAACCTGGCTATATGCAAATTAGTCTGTCCCTGGCCCAGTGCATCATGGGAACAGGGCAGACCAAACTACCAAGCCAATTCTTCACCAGAAAGGAGACAAGCTACCGGGGACCGGTTTCTGGCATTTCAGCCTCTTCGGCCCGGCTTGCTTGAATCCTGATGGAGCAGTGAGAAAGGGACTCATGTCTGAGTATACCCTGCCACACCTATAGTGGCCAAAAACGATTCAGAAAAGGGGGTGGTGATGAACAGAGTGTCTGAATTAAGCAGACCACTCTTACCCAGTCCAAAGATCAGGGCTTGATCCATCACCGTTATTTATCTCACTGCCCCATCCCGGCTCAGAACCTGGCTATATGCAAATTAGTCTGTCCCTGGCCCAGTGCATCATGGGAACAGGGCAGACCAAACTACCAAGCCAATTCTTCAACAGAAAGGAGACAAGCTACCGGGGACCGGTTTCTGGCATTTCAGCCTCTTCGGCCCGGCTTGCTTGAATCCTGATGGAGCAGTGAGAAAGGGACTCATGTCTGAGTATACCCTGCCACACCTATAGTGGCCAAAAACGATTCAGAAAAGGGGGTGGTGATGAACAGAGTGTCTGAATTAAGCAGACCACTCTTACCCAGTCCAAAGATCAGGGCTTGATCCATCACCGTTATTTATCTCACTGCCCCATCCCAGCTCAGAACCTGGCTATATGCAAATTAGTCTGTCCCTGGCCCAGTGCATCATGGGAACAGGGCAGACCAAACTACCAAGCCAATTCTTCACCAGAAAGGAGACAAGCTACCGGGGACCGGTTTCTGGCATTTCAGCCTCTTCGGCCCGGCTTGCTTGAATCCTGATGGAGCAGTGAGAAAGGGACTCATGTCTGAGTATACCCTGCCACACCTATAGTGGCCAAAAACGATTCAGAAAAGGGGGTGGTGATGAACAGAGTGTCTGAATTAAGCAGACCACTCTTACCCAGTCCAAAGATCAGGGCTTGATCCATCACCGTTATTTATCATACTGCCCCATCCCAGCTCAGAACCTGGCTATATGCAAATTAGTCTGTCCCTGGCCCAGTGCATCATGGGAACAGGGCAGACCAAACTACCAAGCCAATTCTTCACCAGAAAGGAGACAAGCTACCGGGGACCGGTTTCTGGCATTTCAGCCTCTTCGGCCCGGCTTGCTTGAATCCTGATAGAGCAGTGAGAAAGGGACTCATGTCTGAGTATACCCTGCCACACCTATAGTGGCCAAAAACGATTCAGAAAAGGGGGTGGTGATGAACAGAGTGTCTGAATTAAGCAGACCACTCTTACCCAGTCCAAAGATCAGGGCTTGATCCATCACCGCTATTTATCTCACTGCCCCATCCCAGCTCAGAACCTGGCTATATGCAAATTAGTCTGTCCCTGGCCCAGTGCATCATGGGAACAGGGCAGACCAAACTACCAAGCCAATTCTTCACCAGAAAGGAGACAAGCTACCGGGGACCGGTTTCTGGCATTTCAGCCTCTTCGGCCCGGCTTGCTTGAATCCTGATGGAGCAGTGAGAAAGGGACTCATGTCTGAGTATACCCTGCCACACCTATAGTGGCCAAAAACAATTCAGAAAAGGGGGTGGTGATGAACAGAGTGTCTGAATTAAGCAGACCACTCTTACCCAGTCCAAAGATCAGGGCTTGATCCATCACCGTTATTTATCTCACTGCCCCATCCCAGCTCAGAACCTGGCTATATGCAAATTAGTCTGTCCCTGGCCCAGTGCATCATGGGAACAGGGCAGACCAAACTACCAAGCCAATTCTTCACCAGAAAGGAGACAAGCTACCGGGGACCGGTTTCTGGCATTTCAGCCTCTTCGGCCCGGCTTGCTTGAATCCTGATGGAGCAGTGAGAAAGGAACTCATGTCTGAGTATACCCTGCCACACCTATAGTGGCCAAAAACGATTCAGAAAAGGGGGTGGTGATGAACAGAGTGTCTGAATTAAGCAGACCACTCTTACCCAGTCCAAAGATCAGGGCTTGATCCATCACCGTTATTTATCTCACTGCCCCATCCCAGCTCAGAACCTGGCTATATGCAAATTAGTCTGTCCCTGGCCCAGTGCATCATGGGAACAGGGCAGACCAAACTACCAAGCCAATTCTTCACCAGAAAGGAGACAAGCTACCGGGGACCGGTTTCTGGCATTTCAGCCTCTTCGGCCCGGCTTGCTTGAATCCTGATGGAGCAGTGAGAAAGGGACTCATGTCTGAGTATACCCTGCCACACCTATAGTGGCCAAAAACGATTCAGAAAAGGGGGTGGTGATGAACAGAGTGTCTGAATTAAGCAGACCACTCTTACCCAGTCTAAAGATCAGGGCTTGATCCATCACCGTTATTTATCTCACTGCCCCATCCCAGCTCAGAACCTGGCTATATGCAAATTAGTCTGTCCCTGGCCCAGTGCATCATGGGAACAGGGCAGACCAAACTACCAAGCCAATTCTTCACCAGAAAGGAGACAAGCTACCGGGGACCGGTTTCTGGCATTTCAGCCTCTTCGGCCCGGCTTGCTTGAATCCTGATGGAGCAGTGAGAAAGGGACTCATGTCTGAGTATACCCTGCCACACCTATAGTGGCCAAAAACGATTCAGAAAAGGGGGTGGTGATGAACAGAGTGTCTGAATTAAGCAGACCACTCTTACCCAGTCCAAAGATCAGGGCTTGATCCATCACCGTTATTTATCTCACTGCCCCATCCCAGCTCAGAACCTGGCTATATGCAAATTAGTCTGTCCCTGGCCCAGTGCATCATGGGAACATGGCAAGGAGAGGCGCAGTGAGAGGCGCAAGGAGAGGCGCATGGAGAGGCGCATGGAGAGGTGCAACTAGAGGTTCATGGAGCGGCACAACTTGTCATGGTTTGATTTTCGGAGCGCCTGCTGAGTTAGCTTGTGGTATATAGAAGGCATATACTACAAAGACCAAAATGCTTAGCAAGCTGGGAGGGGTTATCTTCTATATATGTCCCTGCCAGCGGGGGCGCTTGGTACGTGATTTTGTTTGAATCTTTGGAGTTTCGAACCCTGGATTAAGCGCCTAGGCTGTGTTCAGTCTTGGGCGTACCTTGTTGGAGCAGTTTGGGAAGTGCGGCGGCTCCTGCGCGTTATGGACTTTGTTTGCATTTCCTGAGTGCCGGTAGGAAAGTTCCCGGCGTGTGAGGAGGGGCTGCTGAATCCTGTGGCGGCTTTCCCACTGTTTAGTTCCCTCGGCCGAGAGAACACGAGCGGGGAGTTAATTGCTCTCCTTTAGAGCGTTCAGCGGCTGCTGAACGCGATTCCGACACCGGCTGGTGTTCGAGCCTCCGCGAGTGGAAAGACGGATTGGACTTGCTGCATTCACCGATCCGTGAGTTGTGGTATCACTAGAACGTGAGAGCCAGCACGTTTTGGAATAAACGCTTAAGTAAAAGGAACGTATTTGCATTATTTGCATTATCTGAGTTGCTGCGTTTTACTGATAATTGGAACTTTGTGCAAACAAGACCTGGATTGTGGATTACTGAACACTGGATTATGGATATGCCTAGTTGTTTGTTGCGAGACTGTTAAAGACTCATTAAGTCGTTTATTTTTGGAGCACGTATTTTTCTTTTCACTTGGATTCACATAGGGTTGTAAGGACTTTTAGTTTGGGTGTTCCCAGGAAGGCTGGAAGGTGTGTGTGCATTCACATGGGAAGAGTTTCTGGGAGGGGGGTGAAGAGGTTTATTGCCGCTGACCTTGTTCATTGCCTTTCAGAGTGGTGCGCCTATGTTTAGAAGAAGGTTTATCCACTACCTACCGGGAGGAACAGGAAGGCTTAGCTAGTTCCCATGGTAGGTGGTGTTCTAGCGAGAAATACCGAGAGTAGCTAGTAGTTTAATGTATGTTTGTTCTTATTTGCTTTTTTCTCTCTCTACAGCCTCCTGTCCCGTTCCAGTCCCTTCCTGGCCTTTTTTCCCTCACCTGATTTCCTTATTCTCTGTCAAGTTTGGTTTCAGAGGATAGGGCAGTCTGGAGGTGGACCCCTATATAGCATCGCCCTGATCCTGAGGATATACTGTCGTGACAGAATCACGTACCCAAGAATAGGTTTCCTCCTGGTCAGGGGGTGCTATAAGGATGGCCACTATGGACGATGTGCTGCGTGCGTTGAGTGTGGTTCAACATGAATTAGAGGCGTCTAGAGCTGAAACTGCGGCATTGAAAGAACGGTTTGATCGACAAACACGCAATCCGTTTGATGCGAATGTCAGCGGTTCCCCTATACAGGTTACCGTGTCTCCCCCTATACCGTTGGCTACCCCGGAAAGGTACTCGGGGGATCCGGATAAAATTCAGACCTTCTTGACTCAGGTCACTCTGCACTTTTCGTGTAGACCAGCCTCCTTTCCTTCCAATCTGTCTCGGGTGGCTTTTGCAATTTCGTATATGACAGGTGATGCGGCTAATTGGGCTGTGCCTCTAGTGCGAACTGACGATGCTCTTTTGTCTGACTGGGACGAATTCCGTACGGAGTTCGAAAGAGTTTTTGATAGACGTGCCACAACGCTTAGTGCTGATAAGGAGTTGTTAGGGTTGCGTCAGGGTAAGAAGGAACTCATTACCTACATGACTGCTTTTAATAGGTTAGTGGTGGAGACGTCCTGGCCTGAAGATAAACGGATGGCTTTGTATTATCAAGGTTTGAACGAGAAACTTAAGGATGTGTTAGCACAGATAGACCCCCAACCTAAGACCTGTATTGACTTGATCAATCTCACCTTACGATTGGATCACCGTATGACAGATAGAGGTGGTGATAATAAGAGAGGTGATAGAGTTGTGAGTGGACAGCCATTAGTGGAGCATTCTAGTGGGAAGGACACGGACCCAGAACCCATGGAAATAGGGGCGATTCGACCTCCTTTAACGAAGGCGGAAAGAGAGAGCAGAAGATCTTTAGGTCTCTGCATGTATTGCGGTAAAAAGGGGCATTATGTCCGGGAATGCAGTATGAGACCTAATAAAACAAATAGTTATTCCCCAGCTAAACAGTTAGCAGTCACCAATGTAGGAGTTAATCATGTAAGAAGTTCTAGTGATTGTGATACTTTATTTGAGTATAAATCCCCTCTTGAGTGGAAGGTACCTGTATTGGATATGTCCACGTGTAAGAATATCGAAACCCACCTGAAGTTGTCCATGATTCTGAATACTGACCACAAAAGTTACCCTGTGGTGTCCTTGATTGATTCTGGAGCTACGGGTAATTTTATAGATCAGGGGTTGGTAGAGAGATGGGGTTTGGTGAAGGTGCCTATCAGGAAACCTGAGCTGGTTCGGGCAGTAGATGGCACACAATCAATGTCCGGCCCGGTTACTGCCCATACTGAGGAGGTAGAATTAGTCATACCTGGGGTGGGAGGTAATCATAGAGAAAGGATTGTGTTTAACATCATTGAGGCTCCCCATCATGAGATCATTCTTGGGATGCCGTGGTTGAGACAACACAACCCCTTTGTTGATTGGAGAGCGAGAACAGTAGGATTTGTGTCTGAAGAGTGTATGTCTTGTTGCTTGCTTTCCCCTGAACCCTGTGTGTCTTCTTTAGCCCAGGGGTACATTTCTGCCTATGCAGTAGAAGAATTGGATGGGTTGCCACAGGAGGTTGCTCATTGTCATGATCTGAGGAGGGAGGGTGAGGAGGAAAGGCTACCCTCAATCAGGAAGAATGAAGTATATCGTATCTTGGATTCACGATTCCGATGGAGGAAGCTATGGTTTCTGGTTTCCTGGAGGGGGTATGCTACGGATGCAGATTCATGGGAGCAGAGTTCTGAGGTTCATGATCCTGTTGCGATACGCCGCTTTTTTGCTAGTCATCCGGGTAAGCCTGGGGCTGGTAGGCGCTGGTAAGGAGGGATATACTGTCATGGTTTGATTTTCGGAGCGCCTGCTGAGTTAGCTTGTGGTATATAGAAGGCATATACTACAAAGACCAAAATGCTTAGCAAGCTGGGAGGGGTTATCTTCTATATATGTCCCTGCCAGCGGGGGCGCTGGGTACGTGATTTTGTTTGAATCTTTGGAGTTTCGAACCCTGGATTAAGCGCCTAGGCTGTGTTCAGTCTTGGGCGTACCTTGTTGGAGCAGTTTGGGAAGTGCGGCGGCTCCTGCGCGTTCTGGACTTTGTTTGCATTTCCTGAGTGCCGGTAGGAAAGTTCCCTGCGTGTGAGGAGGGGCTGCTGAATCCTGTGGCGGCTTTCCCACTGTTTAGTTCCCTCGGCCGAGAGAACACGAGCGGGGAGTTAATTGCTCTCCTTTAGAGCGTTCAGCGGCTGCTGAACGCGATTCCGACACCGGCTGGTGTTCGAGCCTCCGCGAGTGGAAAGACGGATTGGACTTGCTGCATTCACCGATCCGTGAGTTGTGGTATCACTAGAACGTGAGAGCCAGCACGTTTTGGAATAAACGCTTAAGTAAAAGGAACGTATTTGCATTATTTGCATTATCTGAGTTGCTGCGTTTTACTGATAATTGGAACTTTGTGCAAACAAGACCTGGATTGTGGATTACTGAACACTGGATTATGGATATGCCTAGTTGTTTGTTGCGAGACTGTTAAAGACTCATTAAGTCGTTTATTTTTGGAGCACGTATTTTTCTTTTCACTTGGATTCACATAGGGTTGTAAGGACTTTTAGTTTGGGTGTTCCCAGGAAGGCTGGAAGGTGTGTGTGCATTCACATGGGAAGAGTTTCTGGGAGGGGGGTGAAGAGGTTTATTGCCGCTGACCTTGTTCATTGCCTTTCAGAGTGGTGCGCCTATGTTTAGAAGAAGGTTTATCCACTACCTACCGGGAGGAACAGGAAGGCTAAGCTAGTTCCCATGGTAGGTGGTGTTCTAGCGAGAAATACCGAGAGTAGCTAGTAGTTTAATGTATGTTTGTTCTTATTTGCTTTTTTCTCTCTCTACAGCCTCCTGTCCCGTTCCAGTCCCTTCCTGGCCTTTTTTCCCTCACCTGATTTCCTTATTCTCTGTCAAGTTTGGTTTCAGAGGATAGGGCAGTCTGGAGGTGGACCCCTATATAGCATCGCCCTGATCCTGAGGATATACGGTCGTGACACAACTGCCTACAACGCTTGTTCCTCCAGAAGTAGGGGCACATCAGGAAATTGATATTCAAGTGGAGGTATCATCCAAGGAAGCCACTCCTCCTGAGGATGATTCATTGTCTTCCAGATCCCCAGCAAGAAAAAGGTCAAGGAGGGCCACTACTACTACAAGTTCTTCTTCAAGCCCCCTTCATTCTGATGACCTTGATCCTGATTGGAACCCACAAATGCACTCTGAGAGTGAGGCACGCTGTGAGCCGACAAAGGTAGCTAAGCCTAAAAGGAAGGTTCCGCAAGGCTTCGACTTATGTGTGATGATGACGAACAAGAAGTGGTGTCTTCTGCTGCTGATGAACAGTCTGACAACGACCCAGTCATCACAGATGTCACTCCAGCCCCAGCGGGCATGCAGCAGGCAGACATTTTTACGCTATCCCGAATGGCTGCTGAGCGGGATGTGGGCGGCGTGGCACTGGTACCACCACCAACGCAGTTAACTACAAAACCAACATGACCTACAGCTTCCATATTTTTTAGTCAGAAGGGCCGGCAGGGACCTCCATCAAGCTCAATTACCTCAAGTAGTGGTGCTGTAAGTGAACAACAGAAACAAATTCAGCCACACTCATCCTCCACTTCATCTGGCATTGAAAGTCAAAGTAGCACCTTCACCATCAGCAGACATTTCCAGTCCCCAGTTTGGGACTTCTTTACTGTTAGCCAAAGGGCGGAAAACATGGTTGTTTGTTCGATTTGTAAAGTATTAGTTAGTCGGGGTAAGCTTGGTACCAACTATGGTACCGGAGGGCAGAGAGGTCATCTCCAAAAACACCACACTATCCGGTGGGAGGTGCACCTAAGGAAAATCCGGGAAAACCATAGTAGAACTGATCAAAATGTATCCATTCACATTGCAGCTGATCCTGACGAGGGGCTGATTGTGCAGGGGGGAAGTCAAGAACCGACCAACATTTTTTCTGGTACACCCAGTACCCCTGGCAGCAGCATTGCAGTGGTAGCGCCCACACCCTCTACCCCTGCAACATGTATGAGTCACACTAAGAGTCTGGGAGAGACACCAATGCGAAAAACTACATCAATGGCCCTAACTGGTTTGAAGTCTGCATCATCATCATCATCATCATGTAAAACGTCCCACCCCACCATTAGAAGCATGCGCCATTTGAACGTAACCACCCAACGGTACGTCTGTATAACGCAAAGCTGGCTAAAATGCTAGCGCTGGACCTTCTCCCTTTCTCTTTCGTGGAAGGGGTGGGTTTTCTTGAATTTGTGGCAACAGTCTGCCCTAAATGGAAGGTTCCTAGCTGGTCCTATTTTGCCAGGGTTGCTGTTCCAGCACTACATCAAGATGTGCTGGAGGTGATTGGCGCAGCTATTCTGAAGAGTGCTTTTCACACTATCCACATGACAACAGACATGTGGACCAGTTGCCAAGCCCTTGATTACATGTGCATCACTGCACACTGGGTCTCTTTTGCAGGGGTCAAAGAACATTTAATACAAGCAGGTGTTGACACTGACACAGTTTTTCAAGCTACTCGCAAACATGCAACAGTAAGCATGTTTGCCTTGGAGAAATCTCACACTGCACCTAACCTTTTGGAGGAGTTTAACAGGAAGGTCAATGAATGGCTGCATCCAAGAAATCGCATAGTTGGTTATGTTTCCACAGATAATGGCAGTAATATAGTTAGGGCCATGTCTGATGGTGAATATTTCAGAGTGCCGTGTTTGGCGCACAGTATTAACATCATGGTGCAAGATTTCTTGAACAAAGAAGACACAGTCATCAAATTACAGACCATCTGCCGAAGAATCTGCACACATTTCAGCCATTCTTTTAAGGCCCGGAAGCAGCTGAGGAGCATTCAACATGAACATGAACTGCCAGTCAAAGGACTAATCCAGGAGGTGGCAACACGTTGGAACTCAACCTTTTACATGCTTGAGAATCTGTCTGAGCAGTGGGGGGTAATAAATGAGTATGTCTATAACCTGGGTTCTACTCAGAAAGACATGAGGCTAGAGTTGGAGGAATGGAAGCTAATTGCAAGTCTGACAGACATGCTTCGTCCTTTTGAGATCTTCACGCGTGAAGTCAGCAGGAAGGACTGTTCTTTGGGCAAAGCTATCCCATTATTGGTCATGCTAGGGCACCAACTGAAGGACGTGTCTTCAACTGTCAGAGATGATGCTGAAAAGCGAGAAGCATATGATTTGGCGGAGAAGATATTAAGGCGCCTACTTCACAATGAAAGGCTTAAAAACATACATACAGAATAACATTACATTTGTGCCACTATTCTGGATCCACGGTACAAAAAGGCAGTGGCCAGCAAAGCTTTCATTCCTTTTGATGAAGCAGATGTTTCAAAGTACAAACATTGGCTCGCTGTGTCAGCCTCTCGGTTCGAAAAAGAGAGGCAGAAATTTCAAGGAGGCAGCACAAGTACAACTGAATCAGCAGGACATCCGGCGTCAAGTTCCACTTCTGAATCCGTGGCCGAAGGGAGTCACTTTCCCTCACAGCCGTTAACGACACCAGCAACCGTGTCATCATCCGCAACTGCACCAGGCCATAAAAAAAATATTGTCGGAAGCAGATTAGCTAACTCAGCAAGGGTTTGCTCGGTCCACTGCTGCAAAGGCCAAAGATGGTACGCAAAGTGGAGCAACCCTGGAGAACCTTGAGTCGATGGTGCAGGCCTATCTGGATGACCCAACAGAGGTCTGTCTTAATGAGAACCCATTGCTGTATTGGTATAGGAAAAGGCCTGTATGGCGACTGATCACCAACCTGGCTCTAAATTATTTGTCTTGCCCACTCGCAAGCGTGTCTTCTGAATGTGTTTTCAGTGCTGCTGGTGCCATTGTAACTTCAAAAAGGACCTGCCTCTCGCCCAAAAATATGGAGAGGTTAACAATAATCAAGATGAATCAGCACTTCATACCACCCGATTACAAAATACGTGAATGTACGCAGGGAGAAGAAGACACCGACTTAGGTGATGCCGACAGGAGTTCTTCTCTGTTACCTGACCTACTCCCATCTCAATTCATAGACTTTGAGGATGAGCTCTACTTCCCTGACACCGAGGCCTGAAAATTACTTCCTTTTTTCATCCTTATTCACTTTTATTCCTGTGTGTTTTTCTTTGTTTTGCAACTTTTACCACAACAAAACTCTAATCACCTAATCACAACAAGTCCATCATCAGCACTGTCTTCATCTTATTTTCCTTATTGATTTGAAGGTGCTGCAGTCTGCATTCCTGAGGTTCACAAGTTCACAACTCAATCATGCTCCTCTATTCTCCTCCTCTATTCTCCCTCTATCCATTTCCCTCAAGGCAGATGGATGGATTAAGGAGAATAAAGAAACTTTGTCTTCGTAGATGAGTCCCCTCAAGTGGGACTGAAATTACTGACTGACTACATGCTTGCTGATTGTTGACTGACTTACTTCTGAAATTGACAGTAGGGGCTGCCCTTTGGGCCCTCACTTTCAAAAGAAGATGCCGACAAATGGTAGAACAGGTAATAAATAATGAGAAGATGGCATGCAGTGGACAGCAATGGCTGTCTATCTCTGTTGGGATCACTGAAAGAATATCGACTACCAAAATATCGACTACCCAAAATATCGAGGACAAAATATCTACAGCAAAAATATCGAGTTTGTATGTACAAACAGGTAAGTACTAAAATATCGAGTACAAAATATCGTTTACAAAAATATAGTTGTAAAAAATATCGTATTTACTAAAAACAGTGTTAAATTAAATTAATATTAATAATTAATTACTAAAATATACTTAAAATTACTTAAATTAACTTATAATAATTAAATAATTAATGAAAGTTAAATAAATATTTTTTTATTTCATATTTATTAAACATATATATATAGTAATAAAATATAATAAAATAATACCCAAAAACTGAAAACTGACCCTGAACCCTAAAAATACCCCTTTACCCAAAAACTGAAAACTGACCCTGAACCCTAAAAATACCCCTTTACCCAAAAACTGAAAACTGACCCTGAACCCTAAAACTACCCCTTTACCCAAAAAACTGAAAACTGACCCTGAACCCTAAAAATACCCCTTTACCCAAAAACTGAAAACTGACCCTGAACCCTAAAAATACCCCTTTACCCAAAAACCCAAAACTGACCCTGAACCCTAAAAATACCCCTTTACCCAAAAACCCAAAACTGACCCTGAACCCTAAAAATACCCTTTACCCAAAAACCCAAAACTGACCCTGAACCCTAAAAATAAAAACGATATTACTTCACTTACCTTAAAAACGATATTACTTCACTTACCTTAAAAACGATATTTTGGCTGTCGATATTCTGTCCAGTCGATATTTTCTCCAAACGATATTTTGGAGTCGATATTATGTCCAAACGATATTTTGGAGTCGATATTATGTCTGTGTACCCTCTGTTGAAAACAATTGCTGTTTGTTTTTTGTGTTTTTTGTGAACAGCGCAATTTGCCATGTTTTGAATATACCAGTATTGCAGGTTTTTTGAGGGGCTCTTTCGGGGTGTTCTAGATTTGCGGTGCTGGGTCGGGGGGTCTTGGAGCACTGCTGGGAAGGTCTAATTTTGATTGCAAGTGGTTTGAAGAAAATCCATGCCGGAAAAGGGGGGTTATGGCCTAGCTGCAGAGCGCGTTTGGACAGAATTGAAGGAATGCCGAAAATGTTCTAAGTGTGAGATTATGCATTTTTGCTTTTCGCCTGTTTGGGGGTCTTCTACCTTTTTGCGGGTGGGTTGACGGGTCTTGGGGCATTGCTGGGAAGGGCTAATATCGGAATCAAGTGGTTTATAGAAAATCCATGGTGAAAAAGTTTTTCTGTTTTTGCTCACTTGCCTGTTTTGGGGGGGCTGTTTGGGGGGGTTCCTGGTGTTTGGGGGGGTCTTTGAGCAATGCTGGGCATGCCTAATTTTGGTTGCATGTGGTTTGAAGAAAATCCATGGTTGGAAAGGGGAGTTAAGGCCTAGCTGCAGAGCGCGCATGGAGTGATTTGGGAACTAAGCCGAAAATATTCTGAGTATGAGTTTTTGCATTTTTGCTTTTTGCCTGTTTCGGGGGGGTTCTGCTTTTTTGCGGGTGGGTTGGCGGGTCTTGGGGCATTGCTGAGAAGGTTTAATATCGGAATCAAGTGGTTTGGAGAAAATCCATGGTGAAAAAGTTTTTCAGTTTTTGCTCACTTGCCTGTTTTTGGGGGGCTGTTTGGGGGGGGAGGTTGGGGGTCTGGGAGCACTGCTGGCACAGTCTAATTTTGATTGTAATTGTTTTTAAGGAAATCCATGGTGGAAAAGGGGAGTTATTGGGGGGCTGTTTGGGGGGGTTCCTGGTGTTTGGGGGGGGGGGTTGGAGGTCTGGGAGCACTGCTGGCACAGTCTAATTTTGATTGCATTTGTTTTTAAGGAAATCCATGGTGGAAAAGGGGAGTTATGGCCTAGCTGCAGAGCGCGCATACAGTGATTTGGGAACTAGGCCGGAAATATTCTAAGTATGAGTTTTTGCATTTTTGCTTTTTGCCTGTTTGGGGGGGTTCTGCTTTTTTGAAGGTGGGTTGGCGGGTCTTGGGGCATTGCTGGGAAGGTCTAATATCGGAATCAAGTGGTTTGGAGAAAATCCATGATGAAAAAGTTTTTCTGTTTTTGCTCACTTGCCTGTTTTTGGGGGGCTGTTTGGGGGGTTCCTGGTGTTTGGGGGGAGTTGGGGGTCCTTTGAGCAATGCTGGGCATGCCTAATTTTGGTTGCAAGTGGTTTGAAGAAAATCCATGGTTGGAAAAGGGAGTTAGGGCCTAGATGCAGAGCACGCATGGAGTGATTTGGGAACTAGGCCTAAATTTTGCTAAGTATGAGATTTTGCATTTTTGCTTTTTGCCTCTTTGGGGGTCTTCTACTTATTTACGGGTGGGTTGGCGGCTCTTGGGGCATTGCTGGGAAGGTTTAAAATCGGAATCAAGTGGTTTGGACAAAATCCATGGTGAAAAAGTTTTTCAGTTTTTGCTCACTTGCCTGTTTTTGGGGGGCTGTTTGGGGGGTTCCTGGTGTTTGGTGGGGTTAGGGGGGTCTTTGAGCAATGCTGGGCATGCCTAATTTTGGTTGCAAGTGGTTTGAAGAAAATCCATGGTTGGAAAGGGGAGTTAGGGCCTAGCTGCAGAGCGCGTATGGAGTGATTTGGGAAGTAGGCCTAAATTTTGCTTAGTATGAGATTTTGCATTTTTTCTTTTTGCCTGTTTGGAGGGTTCTGCTTTTTTGCGGGTGGGTTGGCGGCTCTTGGGGCTTTGCTGGGAAGCTCTAATATCGGAATCAAGTAGATTGGACAAAATCCATGGTGAAAAAGGGGGTTTAGGGCCTAGGGTTAGAGTTAGGGTTAGGGTTAGGGTTAGGGTTCTGAAATCGCTGTTTACACTTTGCACATAGCTTGAGGGGAAAGATCCCCAAATTTGGCCCACACTTATTTATCCTTTTAAAGGAGACTCAGAGTACGCACTTTCGAAATGATGCTTGTATGTTTTGTAATACTGTCGACTCTGAAACTGAAAGTGTTATTTTTGCACTACACAGCGTACCTTATATTTTTTTCTCCATGGTGTTTTAATATCACTTCCTGTTTTTCCATCAACAATTACAGGCTGGCTTTTACCCTGTGCAATGACAAAAAGGATGACCTCAGGCTTAGCGACCCGCAATTCAGCATCCGCCAGGCAGACAGTGGACAAGGTGTCTTCTGGTACCCAACATTGATCGGCGGAGCGTCAGATGGAATGGAGGAGTACCACGAAAGAGGAATTGCTGGATGCATGCAACTTCCCAAATTCAACAGGACAACTACAACAACATACAGTTACAGTATCCATCTTCATTTCGACTTACCTTTTAAGTAATGTTATTGCTGTGAACTTCTTTGAGTGTGACACTGTGCATTTGTTTGCTCTCTGCTTCAATTCATCCCTCCAGCCATTGTATACTTTTTTCTTTGCTACTTTTTTAAACTAATTTAATGTATGAAGTGGTTCTTCTCTCTGAGGGCAGATAGGCAAGTGAAATTGCGTAATTACTGCAGCCCTGTACTGTCACATTGTTGTTTCTTCATAGTACATTGTAGAAAGTACTACTTACTTTACAGAAACCTATCCATTTAGCAAACAACTTCATGCATGCAGTAGTGCATGCACTTCCTTTATGTCCCTTAAAAGATTTATGAATAGCTTCGTATCCAAAGATTTGTTTATCTTCATTTGTTGTTTGCCCATGCTGTGTTTTTTTTGTCCTCTCTCCACAAAACTTTACCCACAAACCCCATTCCCATCCAAGTTTCAAACCCTAACCCTCTTTCCCCGGGCTGTGTGGTTTTCATTGAGGTGTGAGTAAATTACAACAATAATTCCACACACTTGCTGGGGAGGATAAGGTGCAAGCAATCTCCTCAACTCAATTGTAAGGCAGCTAGATAAATCCTAGGATATTGTAATTCTGGGTAAAAAAACAACAATGAGTATTTTAACGAGTTTTCTATTTAAACCTGTAATGAACACGCGCCGGAGTCGAGCCTGAGTCCTGCCCGTCTGCGCCCGTCCGCGCCAAGGAGGCGCCTAAGGAGGTAGGCCGCGCTTTATGTAGATCTGTTTGTAATGACCTCTTAGGCGTAGGGGATGATCCATTGCGCCCGCATAGTAGGACCTCAATACATTGTCATGAGGTCCTAAATCCTATTACATGGGATGGCCCCGTCAGTTGTCGTCAGTGTAAGGCTATGTTTGCTCCCGAACCACCCGCCCTAGTATATGAGGCAGTAACCCATGATTCTACTACTTTACGTGGCGGTCTCATTAATGCTCGTTCACTCTGTAAGAATGCTCAAAATATTAACGACTTGATTACGGAGGCTAATTTAGACTGGCTGCTGATCACAGAAACCTGACTTAAATCTTGGTGTAACCCTGATTTGGCTGTGGCTCTTCCGCAGAATTTCTTGATACAGCGATTAGACAGGCCCCTGCAACGGGGTGGAGGTCTGGCAATTTTTTATCGTGATTCACTGACATGTACCACTCATGAGCTGCCAGATATTAAAGGCGCGGAGGCCACGGCCTTTTGTTTAGGTTTACATGATTCCCTCTCGTTTTCTGGCGCTCTAATCTATCGTCCTCCTGGGTCTTCTGTGGAGTTTTTAGAGAGCGTGGGAGATGTACTGAGTGAGTTAGTGCTTAGGTCTGCCAATTTCACAGTCCTAGGGGACCTGAACCTTCACTTAGACTCACCGAACGAGCCAGGAGTAAGTTGTTTTATGGACATTATCAATGTCCTAGGTCTTACCCTTCTTACTCTTGAACCCACACACACAGCAGGACATGTCTTGGACTGTATCTGTTACAATTCAGACAGGCTGGTAGTTAAATCTCCCTGCCCTCAAATTTGGACTGATCATAACTTCATTCCGTTTGACATCTCTCAGAAGCCTAATGTCCCTGTAAATAATAGAAAACAAATAGATGCGTTAAATAAACCAGAATCGAGGAATCTATCCACTAGGCCAGATCTGGTAGAGACCCTAAAAGAAAGTAAGCCCATCCCAACGGGCCACACTTCCACGGATTATCAACAATTCTGCAGTTGGATAATGACAGTCGGTACTCTCCTAGTTCCAACCTGTAGGAAAAAGGTAGGAGGCCCAAAAAGTAAAAAGAGTGCCCCATGGTTTTCTCTCACCCTAAAGAAAGAGCTGATGGAGGTGAGATCTCTGGAGCGTAGGTGGCGTAGGAATTACGAGGTGGTTGCCTGCGATGTTTACCTACTCGCCAGAAGACGATATCATGCAGCAATTAAGTTAGCTAAAAAGGCTCATTACCTGCATGCGATAGCTACCTCTAGTAATGGCCAAAAAGAAATTTTTAAAATAGTGAATCATTTTATTAATCCTTACCCTGAGCCAAGCTGGTTGCTGCATTTCGGACCCCCATTGGAATTGGATTTCGGACCTTATCCCAGAGGATTCCTTGTTCCCGAGTGCTGCAAGCGCTGCTAGCGTTTTGAACCTCGCCGGACCCGCTTCGCGGGTCCCGCAGCGCCGTGTGCTTGGAGGCGCCTGTCAGTGTGGGTCTGCTGTTGCTGTTGAGGAGGAGCAGGCAGGGCAGAGTGTTGGCGGGGCTGCGAGTAGGCAGGGACTCCAGTGTCCAGGAGCCCCTGCGTGCCCATTGAACACACCTGGGCTGCTCTCCCCGCTGGACACACCCCCCTGTCCTTCCACCAATTGGCTAGCTGCACCAAGTATAACATTGATTACATTTCCCGCTAAGCGGGAGCGAGCGGGAGCGCGCCGGGACAAGCCCGGGACAAGGGCGGGACCGTCTGTGGCCGTCCGGGGCCGAGGGAGGCCGGGCTGGGCCATCCCATTGACATTTGCCGCACTGGTACTGTAAGCAAGTTATTATAGTTGCAACAGTAATTATACTTGTTATATATTGAGGTGCCTAGGGGTTATCTACATGGCCTGCTCTACAAATACATCCACTTTGCCACCGTTGGTGGGTGAAGCGGAAGCAGCTGTTATGGGCCCCCTAGATACCTATTTTAAACGGCTGCCCCAGGACATCGACAAGGAAATCGCCTTGGCAGAAAGACGTGCGGGGCGTAGGTTGTCCATAGAATTGTTGAAAACCCTTCTTGAAAAATGCAAAAGCCAAAGTTTCCCCTCATTGGTAACCCCCCTATCATCTATCTTGCTCCCTGCGGTACACGACATTTCAAATCTTTCACTCCCAGTAAATGAGCCATCGGATACCTTCCCTTTAGAAATAGTAACCACTACTTTGCCTGCAAAGTCCCCCGGTGTTCCAACCAACTCACCCACTGGGCAACATCTTACAACTCAACCCAGTGTTCTAGCACATACTATAAAACCTAAACCTTGTACAAAAAGGAAAAGGGGTGTTATTGCAAAGAAAGGCCAGTTTCTAAAACCCCCCAAAAAACATATGAAACTGAGCCGACATATTACTGGGGATAACCTTATTGGGCTACCGGCGGGCGAGGGAGGAGTTGTTTCATTAGGCTTGGATCCCGTAACAATGGTATCCCCTGGGGTACCATTACCATCAGGCCCAGATCCCATTGTCATAGCATCCCCTGGGACACCAACACCCAAGCCACAATTTCTTCTAGAAGTGGAGAAACTAATAAGGTCCCTCTTGAACCCCTTTGAGGATAGACTTAAAAAGCTGGCGGAACAATTGGACCATCTAGAACAGGCGAGCTTAGATAATTTCTTTTCCACCAAATCTCTAATTAAGTCTTGCCTTAAAACGGGAGGAAATGTGAACACCCAACAATCAGTTGAGCGAGATGTGGGTGCCCCGCTGGTTGTCTTACAACCTCCTACTGCGAGTATTGCGAGTAGCTCCCAGGGAAAAGGTCAAAGTAGTAAGACTACCAATGACCAATCAACTGCTCTAATTAATATTAATTGTGGGAAAACCAAGCCCCAGAGCACTGCAGTCAAAGGTAGAAAAGATTTGCCAAAGAATGCCACCCCTGTTATTACTAATACTTTATCCCTGCAAAGTACTTCGACATCCAGCCATGGTCCTTTGGCAAGCAATGATAAAAATCTAGGTAAAAATAGTGTTGGAACATATAAGTCCCATGCTCCAAAAGTGCCAAATAGAGGTGGCCTTGCAAGTGATGGAAGTAATATATTAGTGGGGAATAGGGCTCCCATGATACCAAAGAATGTTGCCCCACCATGTCCTGTTGTCCAGGAACAAAGCCAACCAATACCCTATGCGACAAAACTTCCGACTAGGATACCCCCGATACAACTTACCCCTGATTCCTATCCCTATGTGGCTATCCTTACCAATGTTCCTCCCCTACTTCTAGGGCAAAGAGAAACCTATGAAATGCTAAAAAACAAGGTCATGCATTGGTTAAGGGTTAACAGACCTCTACCTGGGGAAGTGGATGGATTGATCATCGGGGTTAGAAGGGTTAACTGGATAGGCAGTACCCTGAAACAACTGGGGGGTGAATGTATCATAATTAACTTCCAAGACCCGAGGGTGGTAGGACTGATCACGAGACCTGGTTGGAGTACTAGTAGTGGTGGGATTGGTATTGTGGACCTCACTTTTTTTTATCCAAGACCAGTGGACGCTCTTCTTGGTGGGAATAACGAGCCAGGGAGATTCAGTTTTTTTCCTTTGGCAGAGATCAACCCTTCCCATGTTCCTATCCCACAATTAAATGTCTGTTATGGACAACCATGCAATCCTCATGATGGGTTGGGAAATTTGAGGTGGGGATGTTGACGGAGATCGGCAGATCCAATTGTAAATGTGGGCATTGTGGCTAGGGAGAATAACCCAGAGAAATCACTGGCAATAACAAGGGATGTAACAACAAGTCCAAATGGAGCGACCACCAATATGGAATATGGAAATGTGAGAAGGGATAGCATGATATGTAGGGGAAATATGGTGGGTGAATCAAGGTTTTTATTAGACACGGGTGTCACCGAGGGCAGGGTTGGTAATTGTGTGGACACTGTTATGGAAGAGGAATGCAACTGCGAGAGCTTGATCAACCACGCGTCTATGCCAGCTATCAATATGGGGAGCTGTAATAGCAATACCATGGGGAGGTTCCTTTCGTGGAATATCGCAGGGCTGCGTACTAGATTGCTGTCACAAAATTGGATAGATTTTGTCAACGGGTTTGAAATGTGTTTATTCCAGGAGACATGGGCTTGCGACCCAATTTTCCTCCCTGGCTATTTAAATTTTTGTATACCAGCGAGTAGAGGCCCAAGGGGCAGACCTATGGGAGGATTAACAGTTTGGATCAAGCAAACTCTACAAGTCAAAATAAAAGTGCTTGACCTGGGTTGCAAGGATATACAACTGCTTAGAATATCATCAGATAAGGGGGGTGTGATAGACATATACAATATCTATGCTAGGGGTATGAGTACTGGGAACTCCCCTACCCTAGAGGCTCTATCCTCCTTCCTAGAATCGCAGTCCATGGGAAATAGAGTGGTTATGGCTGGCGACTTTAATAGGACCTTCGAGCCGTTGGAAAACACTGAACATCCACTAGGGCAGGAAGAAGACGTCCAATGGGGTGTCCCAAACCTGAATCTTGTACCAGTTAAGCGGTGGACAAAAGATATCTTGCTATTGAATGCGTTATGTTTGGAATATGGCTTGAGGGCCCTCAATGGAAGGACAAAGAGCGACCAGGGAGGCAATTGTACATTTGACAATGGTCATAGTAAAAGCAGAATAGACTATGTCATTTGTAGCCTTAATTTATGGTGTTGGGTGGGTGATATGGAAATTAAGGGTAGATTAGAAAGTGATCATAATCCCCTTTGTGTCACCCATTCCTGGTGGAGGGTCACGCCTGACAATCCAGAGCCGCGTAGCGAAGTTGTACCGGTTATGGCCAACGATACACGAAGAGTTAAATGGCCAAATGTGTTGGCAAACGTGGCTTCCATGGACTACATAGACTCGGAGGTGGATAAAGCAATTGCAGCCATGGAGATAATAAATCCTGTAACAACTGGATCCTCTTTAATAACAGCTATACACGATACGTTCTTTTCTCCTATAAAACCACATTTTACCAGATTAAATAAGGTAAATAGAAAAGCCCCAGTTAAAATGGCGAGGTGGTTCAATAAACAGTGCAGTTCATCCAGATTGGAATTGGGTAGGGCACTTAAAAGCAGAGACAAGGGTTTGATTAGTGTAGCTAGGAAACACTATAATGTTCGTATCCGCAAGGCCAAGAAAAAGTGGGATGAGGAATATTGGGAAGAGTTGCTCGAAGCCTCTGGGTCAAGAAATTCTAGACTTTTTTTGCAAATTGTGAAGTGGGGACGAGGTGGTACCCCTAATAGGGCAGATAATAATATTAATGCGGCATCATGGGTTGAGTATTTTAAACCCCAGTATGCAGAAAACAGGGATATTGTGGCAATAGAACCGATTTCAGTGGTATTTTGTAAGGGAAACCTGTTTTCAAACAAAGAAGCAGAACTGGTAATTTCAACCCTACAAGGGGGGAAAGCACCAGGTTTAGATGGGATTCCTTCAGATATTTTTAAGCACGACAAGGTACGGTGGGCTAGGTATGTGACCTCACTGGGGAATGCTCTAGCCAAAGGGGCTGATATCCCAGAAATATGGAAGGGGGCAATAATTATACCGATATATAAGAAGGGCGATCGGTCACTCCCGGCCAATTACAGGCCGATAAGTTTGATTGCCACTATCCAAAAAGTGGTTGGGAAGATGGTGGTCAACAAACTTATGGATTGGGTAGACGAGAACAATGCCCTCTCCCCCTATCAGGCAGGCTTTAGGCGGGCAACCAGCACGGTTGACCAAATATTTCGATTTACCATGTTGCGGTGGGGGACTATACTCCTGGCCGAGGGCAGCCTTTATGACGCATTTGTAGACTTGAGGGCTGCCTTCGACCTGGTGCCAAGGAGTAAGCTTTGGGCAGTCCTGAAAAAAATAGGGGTCCCACTCGAGTTGCTTACTCTTATAATGCGTCTTCACGAAAGCAACTTCGCCAAAGTCCAGTGGGGGAGTAATGGGGAATGTACCGTTAATTTTCCTGTTGGACGGGGTGTACGGCAGGGATGTGCAATGGCACCCCTGCTCTTCTCCCTGTTGATCAATGGTATTGTGGATAGGATGTTGGATGCAAGTGTGGATGCACCATCGCTAGCAGGCATCAGGGTCCCTATCCTGATGTTCGCTGACGATACCCTTATTGTATCCAAGACCCCTGCAGGACTCCAGTGCGCCCTGAATATATTTGATATGTTTTGCGGGGAACATGGTCTCGAAGTTAATGCTAGCAAAACAAAGTTGATGGTTTTTGGTCAAAGGCGCCGATCCCTACCAAGGGTATCTCTGAATAATATCGAGCTTGAGGTAGTAAATGTTTTTACTTACTTAGGGGTAGAGATTTCAAGCAAGCCAGGTTGGTCACGACATATTGAGAAGGCGGTACTGAGACACCAGCAGATTTCAGGGGCGCTCCGGGCAGAACAAGTGAAATCAAAAATTCGGCCTGTAAAACCGGTCCTCAGGGTCTATGATGCTAAAGCCCTGGGTGCAGCCCTGTATGGGGCAGAAGTATGGGGTTTCGAGAGGCTCCCCGCCCTACAAATATCAGAGAATAGGTTCTTGAGGGGAATAACGAGTCTCCCCCAGAGCACACCATTAATACCACTTGGCTTGGATCTAGGGAGGAAACTGGTTAGTGACCGCGCCCGATTAAGGCCTATCCTTTATTGGAGACGACTGTGGACGACCCCAGAGATCCGACACTATGCCGATGGGTTTTTAGCCCTAGTTAAATCGGATATATTCCACAAAATATCATGGTTGAAGACGCTCAGGGTGGTTCTTGCTGAGCTTGGTCTCTCTAACCTTTGGGAAAATCCGGATGGGGAAGTATTCCCAAGCAAAAACATCATTAAGGCCATATATTGGGATTATATAGAACAAAAGCTCTGGAGGAGTACACATGCAGAACCAATGGGGGGTAGATTTATGGAAATAAAAACGAGACCTGTATTAGAACAGTATTGGGACAGTATAACTGTCCCGATAGATAGGAAGTTATTTTTTCAGCTAAGGTCAGGTTCTCTCCCATTGAGGTCATTGACGGGCAGATGGAGGAGTACTAATAGCTCGTGTTGCCCGGTATGTGGTGCCCTAAATGAAAGCATTATACACTTCTTATTTCTGTGTGAGGCCTATGCAAACCCTAGGAGAGTATGGCTAGCCCCAGTCTGCAGAAACCTTGGGGTATCAAGTGGTGTCGAGGGGTTGAGAATCATTTGTACCTCCACCGAAATGCCTATAGTGCTGGGAACAGCAAAATACTTGGGGTGGGCATGGTCCATTAGGAGGAGGGCTCTATCTTTCAATATGCACTAAATTTTATATTTATTTTAAAAACTCTTTTTGTCAAAGCTTGCACAATTGTTTAAAATGTATCTCATGTGTCTGAAATATGAATTTTAATTATTATGTATTTTAAAATGTATGAATTTTAAATTGTATGTTTGTGCTTTTATGAGTGTATAACTCGAATAAAGCTTTTTCAATCAATCAATTAATCCTTCAGCTCTTCTACAGGAAATCCCCCCGTCCTTATCTCTTTGTAATGCCATTGCTAACCACTTTGAAAACAAGATCTTGGACATTGTGAAGGTTTTTCCATCTGTGTCTCCTACTCTTATGGAGGTGGCTAATATAACTACTGGCCTTCCAAGTCTGAATGTATTTGCCCCTATTTCCTTGGATGACACAAAAAAAGCCATCTTAGTAAGTAAATCTGGGTCCCCTTTTGATCCATGCCCACCTTCAGTGGTGAAGGCTCTAGTGGAGGTGGCTAATCCCATTATTAACAACATCATCAATTCGTCTTTGGCCACGGCAGAAATTCCCAGTGACTGGAAGCTTGCTGCAGTCAAGCCTCTTCAGAAAAAGGCTATCCCTGACCCGACCACCCTCTCCAACCTGCGCCCTATTTCCCTGCTCCCTTTGGTGTTCAAACTGACAGAAAAATTTGTTAATAACCAGCTTACAAATTTTCTGGAGGAGAATGACATCTTGCACCCTAACCAATCAGGGTTTCGTTCGAAACATTCTACCGAATCAGCGTTGCTATTTACGGTTGAGACCCTACGGTTGGCTATGGACCAGGGAAAGAAGGCCGTCTTGATTTTACTCGATCTATCGGCGGCCTTCGATACGGTCTCACATACTATCTTAGTGGACCGTTTAGCTAACGCAGGTATTGGAGGGGTGGTATTGGCATGGTTTAGAAATTTTCGGAGCGATAGGCGCCAAATCACGGTACTGGGCCAGCATCAATCTGAAGCCAAAATCGTCAGCTCAGGGGTCCCTCAGGGCTCGAGTTTGAGCCCTGTACTTTTCAATCTGTACATGGTGCCCCTGATTGAGCTAATCGCGAGTTATCAGATTAGCACAATATCTTATGCTGATGACACTCAGCTCATTCTGGTCCTGGACAGGGAATTGCCTGGGGCTGAAGAAAATTTGAAAAACTGCCTTACAGCCACATTTGAGTGGATGACTAACAATCACCTCAAATGCAATTCCGGTAAAACGGAAATGTTGCCGTTTGGCCCTCAAAACCTGTTCTCTCCGAAAGACTGGTGGCCTGATGATGCTGAAGTCCCCCCAAACACCATCTCTTCTGCCTGGAACTTGGGCATCAAATTTGATGATCAGTTGTCTTTTCAACAACAAGCGGTGGCCGTGGCAGGTACGTGCTTTCATCTTATTAGATCTTTACGGAAGTTTTTTGATCTGCTTCCTTTGTCAGCAAGAAAAACAGTGGCAGTTGCTCTGATTACATCTAGATTGGACTACTGCAATGGCCTGTACGCAGGAGCAAATAAGTCCGTGCTCCACAGGCTGCAGATGGTCCAACACGCAACTGCCCGCCTGGTGTTACGCTGGCCCCGAAAATCGTCCGCTTCGGCCGCGCTTAAAGCACTTCACTGGTTACCGATCTGTAAACGGATTCTGTTCAAGATCCTTCTGATTACATTCAGAGCTTTCCAACAGTTAGGGCCTAGATATCTGGCCAGCGGCTTCAAGCGCTATCAGCCGACGCGTTGTTTGAGGTCTGCAAATCAGAACCTGTTGGTAATACCCAGATTTAAGCGGGCAACCAAGGGTGGCAGATCTCTTTTTTTTCTGGGCGCTAAGGCCTGGAATAAACTTCCGCTGCAGCTCCGATCAATCCCTAATGAGAGCAAGTTTAGGAAAGCGCTTAAAACTTGGATGTTCCCACTTACTGATGCCGCGTGTAGAGCTTTGGTGTAGAGTGTATTGCTACTGAGTATGCCTTCATTCCCCCTGACCCTTTTCATCTGGGTTGGTGTTAAGCGCCAAGATACTCCCTGGAGTGGTAGCTGTGCTATAAAAATGCACTTTAAATTACATTACATTACATTACATTACATTTAAAATAAATTCTGAATTTCATGCCCACCATCAATTGGATCCATGGTCAACATCATCCTCCTACATGTCAAGAAGACTTGTTGTGTTACGCTGCTGTGTCACTGTTCTTGTTGTAGCCATAATCATCCATGCAATTCTTTTTTCCCCATACTTATCTTCAGCATTGCTTAGGCTACTGTTCCTTCTAATACTCCTCTCAGGCCACTCAATGTCTCATTTTTTTACTTTGTTTTTCATATGCTGCTACTGCTAGTGTGGTAACACTCCTACTACTAACACCACAACAACGGAATTTCGGTCCGGGATGGTGTAATCGCCATTTGCCATGCAGCCAGCGCTATGCCTAGCTCTATTCCAAAACACGAATCACAGGTAAGATAAGCATTTTGGGGAGGTAGAAAGATGGGCTAGGATGCGGAGGAGAGACTGATAGTAGTACAAGTAAAGTACTAGTAGGCCAATTGAATTCACTAACCTTTGAAAATTTTTGGACGTTTTAGATAATTCATGCTGGTAAGTTTGAGGAAAACCAAACGTGCCGTAACTCCCGCCCACCACCCCACAAAATAAGATCAAAGCGTACACTATGCTGAAGTATAATGATGTATTTCCCTTAACAAAAATAAACTAGTCCCACCCCTCCCTAACCCAAACAATTGTCCATTTTAAGTAGTCCAAAAATAAATAATCCCCAACTCCCGATTCCCACCCCCCAACAGTCTTTAAAAAAAGGGGCAAGGGACACAGTCACTTCCGGCGGTGTTTGTGCAGGCGGTCCTTGCGGAGGTCCCGGAGCTTTTTTTCTAGGTCTTCCACCTTGCGCTCCAGGAAGTCCACTTGTAAGGTTAGGCGGCGCACGCGTGCCTTCCAGGCTCTGAGGGGGCCAGCTGCTGATGGTCTTGCAGTTGAGCGGCGGCGGGGGACTGTCCGAGCACGGCGCTGGGATGGAGGCTGCTGGCTGCTGGACACGGTGGCAGTGCTGGAGGAGGTTGTTGATGTTCCCTCCTCATTTTGCCGAGTCCACAGCCGGCAATATTCAACCCGAATAGCCTCCATCTTCCGGGCCCTGGCCCGGACAGCCATCTCCCATCTGGTGAGCTTGTTGGGAGCATCTATATGAATAACACAAAAATAATTCAACAGAAAGTTGTCTCACAGTAACACTAGCAATTTGCAAGCACAGTATAACATTTTGGCATGTATCTTTCCGCCGTCTTTGTAGGCCTGTAACAGTGGGAGGTTCAGGAATTCTACTACCAGGCAGCACTATGGACTCACTCAATACATAGTCAGAGAGTCAGAGAGTACACCAGTATTCGTCTTTATTTCTCTACTTTTGCGAAATAAATTACTTGTACGTGAACTTGTGGTAGCCGGCATAATTCCAGCTCAGTCAGCTTGCACCCAAGAAAAAGAGACACAAGCCCTGATGATGCAGACTTGCATGCATTACTTTAAGCAGTATATGCAGGTGGGGATAGGGAAGCTCTTACTTTTATATAGGGGTTGCACTGGTCATACTCGGTTACATCAAGGGCTACTGCTCGCTTGGGTTTGCTGTCAGCTGTGACTAGATTTCTGTTTTTAAGGGGGTAGCTGTTCTCGGAGTGAAAAAAAAAAGAAGGGAAAAAAAAATAAAAGCCTTTGTTGTTTTTTTAGACTGTGCAAGTCTCAGCATTATCCCGTGTGAACTTGAACATTAAGGCGCTGTCAGTATGGGTAAAATGCTAAATGCACGCAAAGCTAAGCTACGCCGGCAGCAAGAGAAAGAGGCTGAGGCTATGGCTAAATTAGCAGAGGGAGATAACATAAGGGAGGCGGATTCAGTGCAGTCTTCGGATGGCTCGGAGACGGAGGATCAAGTATCAGAAGAATGGGTTTAGTTGAGTAAGGGGGACAATGCTAATCTTGTTCCTCTTTTGGCTCTGTAGCCCTCCCCTGCTCTATCCTCTTTGCTTTCTGTATAGTGTCTAGCGCGGGGACACCCTGTTTTTGGGTAACCAGGCGCTTAATAAATGGTTTTAATAATAATAATAATGCTACCGGGATCCATAACGGAGATAAGCCCGACTCTCTTTCCTCCCCACAGCCCCCCCAAATACCCCCACAAATACAGCTACTTTCTCCTCCTAAACAATTTCCTCTGTTTGAGAAAAAATCTCTCCCTCCAATGCAGACTAACTTGACGCTGGGATCCGTCACTGTTGCGGCAACAATTCAGAATCCTGCAGTAAGTTTAAAGGATTGTAGTACAGATCTGAGCACCTCTATGAATTCAGCTCCCCCTACACAATTGGATGCAGCAGCAGCATCCCCTTCTGTTTCTGTTTCGACTCCCCCTTCTGATTCATTACAATATACAGCTGGAATATTGCACTCTGGGGCTTCAGGCGGAAAGAACCTTATGAATACAATGTTCCAATCGACATCTATATCAGATACAAATCTGTTACAGGAGGCAGAAAGCTCTACTGCTCCGTTATTAGAGATGGATTCAGAAACTGAAGGAGAAATGAAGATGTCCGTAAAAGACATGCTTAACTTAATCCTCGATGAGTTAAGGGAGATAAAAAGATCACAAACTGAGGAACTGTCAGCAATCCATTAGAGGCTAAACAAAATGGATAAAATTGAAGAACTAGTGTCCACATTTCCTGCTCGTTTATCGGAGGCGGAGGAAAGGATTTCCTCACTGGAGGATCAAATGGTCGCAGTTAAGAAGAAATCTGGAGATACACTCAAAACTTTTAGGGCTTTGGAGAATAAGTTGGATGACTTGGAGAACTACAATAGACGATCAAACTTGCGTATGGTGGGGGTCCCGGAAGGAATTGAGGGGTCAGATATGCTTCAGTGGGTCTCATCTTTTCTCCAACAGGGGGTGATTCCGGAGTTTAAAGGGGATTTGACCATCACCAGAGCGCACCGAGTTCCAGCGCATCTCCCCTCAAACTCCACGCTTCCTCGTACTATTCTTATAAATTTTGCAGATGTTAGAGTAAAGGAGCAAATCCTATCCAGAGCAATTCGCCAGCGACAGTTTCCGGTGAATGCTACTGTGAAATGCCGGATTTTCTCCGATATGTCTGCAGTGGCAGCAAGACGCAGGAAGGAATTGGGGCTCAAACAATGATTGCTCAGCAATCTAAATTAAGGGTGCTCTTTAAAGGCAAATTCTATATGCTTTCGGATGTTGAGGCTGCACAGGAGCTTTTACAAGGAATGCAAAATGGCTAGGCTGGGGCACAAGACTGAATTCTTGTACGTGATTTTCATTTAGTTGTTAGCTTTTCCATCGCTTGATTTATTGTTAACATTTTGGTGGGATGAGGGGGTAGGACAGGGCAGGAAGGTTGAAGGGGTGTAACAACACGACACCTCCATTGGAAGGGAGAGGTTCCTGTGACACGCGTGGGAGGAGGGAGGTAGAGCGAGGAGGGTGTCACAGGTGGAGGAGGGTGGGGGGGGTTTTATGGAAAAAGTACAGTTCTTGGCAGAATTTTGTTTCGATTTAGTAGGTTTGTTTAGGATAAAAGCTGATCTGGCTCTGCATTTAGAACACGGTGTAGTTTTGAAGCATGAGATGCATGGAGGGAGTATTCCCAGTTTCATTTTGACTAAATTTCACAAGAATGGATAAAATGGTATAAATGGCTAAAAAAGGTATAAAAGTTGTATCATTTAACGTGAACGGTCTTAATAATAAAAGTAAAATGCGGGCAATAGAGAAGTGGGTCTTGACGGAAAACCCCGAAGTCATTTTTCTTCAAGAGACACACATCCCTGTCTCAAAAGCTGACAACTTTTCAATGTTTAGAGGATGGGCCTCGTATAGGGGGTTCTCATTCTTTTCAGAGTCACAGAGGGGAGTTGCGCTCTTTATCAATAAGCATAAGGAGATAGAGATCTTGCAATCAAAAGCAGGGAGTCGGGGTGGTTGGTGTTGGGTAACTTGTAAATTTAAGAACAGGCTTTCCCCCATCACATTCGTAAGCTTTTATGCCCCACTTACTGATAATCCTGAAATATACGAGGAAATGTTTCAATCTCTGTTGACGGTTGGAGGGGATATTGTGATTGGGGGAGATTTCAATATTCTAATGGACCCTAGTCTGGACTCTAGTACGGGCGGTAAAAAACAATCAAAACCTGGAGCGTTTAAGACAATATCTAATAATATTAAGACTCTAGATCTTGTAGATCCGTGGCGATCTTCAAATCTCCGTACATTAGAGTATTCTTGCTGGTCGGGAAGACATAGGTCATTTTCACGCATTGATTTTTTTCTGATCTCTTCGAATTTCAAGAATAGCCATCAAAGATTCTTACATAATGGCTTCTCAGACGATGCAATGTTAATTTTAGAATTTTTGCTTGAGGAGAATACCAAGGCTGTAAAGCGTTGGGTGTTTAATAAATCGTACTTGACTGATGCAACCTGGATGACCCTCCTGAAAAATGAAATTGATGATTTTATTGAGCGAAATTTGGGGACCGCCCCTATCCATGTGGTATGGGACTCCCTTAAGGCGTTTATACGGGGGGTCGCGATTGGGAGGGATGTGCGGGAGTCAGTTGCCTTCAGGGATAAAAAGAACTCACTACAGCAGAATATTCAGGACCTGGTGGAGCAAATGTATCATAACCCATCGGTTACAGTACATAATCAACTAAATGATGCAAAACATGAGTTGAGTCTACACTATTATGAGAAAAGTGAAGAAATCTTTTGTAGACAAGCCGAAAGAATGTATGAACATAGCAATTTTACGGGGAAATTTCTGGCATGGCAGGTTAAAGAACAAGCGGCTGCGAACCTAATTAGATCTCTTAAATCCCCAACTAGCGATACTGTTACCTCAGAGGCGGCTGAGATTGGACAGATTATGTTGTCTCATTATCAGGAAATGTATACTTCACATCATATTACGGATCAAAATAGATTAAACAATTTTTTAGTTGAGCATAATTTACCTTCTCTTTCTCATTTGGATCAAGAGGTGATGGCATCGGCGTTTTCGACCGAGGAATTAAAGGCTGTAGTAAAAAGCCTGCCACATGGCAAGGCATGTGGTCCAGATGGGCTTCCTGCAGAATTTTTTGTAATATGTTTTTCATCCATTTCTAAGTTACTACTTTTATTATCTAATACTATGTTGGAAGGCGGCCCAATCCCATCTTCATTTTTTGATGGGACCGTGGTTAGTTTTCTAAAAAAAGGGAAGGATGCAAACGACCCCAATTCTTATAGACCCATTACTTTGTTAAATGCAGACTATAAAATCATCACTAAGTTACTTTCATTACGCTTTAATCATATTTCTCCGCAACTGATACATCCAGATCAAAATGGTTTTATTGCTGGCAGGCAACTGATCACCAACACTCATTATTTGGTGGAGGCTTTAGATTTTTTTTAAACACGCAAGGTGCTGGCTTTAGTCTTTCTTTTGGATGCAGAAAAGGCTTTTGATTTGGTGGTATGGGACACTCTTTTCTTTATTTTGGAATTTTTTGGAATCCCCTCAAAAATTATAACTCTAGTTAAAAATCTTTATCAAGGAGCCAAAGCCCTTGTACTTATTAATAAATCAATGGTGGGCTCAATTTCAGTTCAAAGAGGGACAAGACAGGGATGTCCTTTATCCCCGGTTCTTTTTGCCTTTTTCATAGAACCTTTGGCTGCTGCAATCAGGAACTCTATAGACATTTTACCCCCTATGGCCTCTATGGATAAAATCAAACTATACGCAGACGACATAATGCTTCTCCTCAAACCTGAGATGCATTCGCAAGTACAGGCCCTCTCCGTATTTGCAGAATTTGAAGCATTAGGGGGGTATCGAATAAATAGGAAGAAAACCGAGATCCTAATTTGCGGCAATATGACTCCCGAACTACATCAGGACTTTCAATCCTGTATTAACAATAAACCTAAAAGATATTTGGGTGTGTTTTTTACGCCGTTAGTAAGTGAATTATATTTTCTGAATTTTGAACCTTTAATTAAAAAGGTGCGTGATCTGTTTACACGTTGGAACCCTCTACCCTTGTCTATTCTTGGACGTGTGGCTTTAATTAAAATGTCGATACTTCCCCTATTTAATTTTTTGTTTTCCACTATTCCTTGTTCGCTACCGGGCACTTTCTTTTCAAAAATAGAATCCATGTTTTCAGCCTTCGTTTGGGCTAAAAAGACTCCTCGCATTGCGATTAAGACTTTGTATGAGGAAAAGGAACAAGGTGGTCTTGGTCTTCCAAATCTTCAAGACTATTATTTTGCCTATTTTGCGCAGTATCTGTCGAGATTTAAATATTTAACATCGAGTCAGCCCTTATTCTTAATTTTTTTTGTTTGATATAATATGTAAGGAAGCTAAAATCTCCTCTCCATTGTCCATACCTAAATCACCCAAATTAGTTAGGTATAAGGTTTTGAAGTGTTTTTTTAAAAAACGAGACCCCATGCTGAAGAGATACTCTCTTTCTCTCATTAGCGTAAAGACTCCATTGAGTGATGCAATTTTAGGTCTTGGTATAATCATGGGGCCAGAAATTATTCAGAATTGGGTTAGATTGGGGTTTGTCTCTCTCAAGAATTTTGTTGAAAATGATGCCTGGTTAACGCTTAACGAGATGTTTTCCCGAATAGGGGGAAATTTTCTGCTTATGGGGTCATATAATTTACTTTATAAAGTTTTTGTTCAAACAGACATTGCATTGATATGCGCGGCCTCAGATCTTTCCAAGGATCTTTTTTGGTCCTCATTATTAATGAAACCAGGAAAATGGAGAAGAAGTCTGGCGCAGAGCAGAGAGGAGGACCTATGTAGAAAAGCAATTATAAAATGGCAGAAGCATGAAAGCTTTAATCTTACACCTAATACGTGGAGAACACTAAATACGTTTAATTTCACAGTACTAAGAGGTGCCAATTGGAGGCGTATGCTATTTTTTAGTAAATGGCTTTTATATTATACACCGGCGGTCATTTCTAGAATGTTTAGCAATTCGTCATCCTCCTGTTTCAGATGCTCTCAAGCAGATCATTCCAACTGGTCCCACATAATTGCCTATTGTCCCCGAATAGGGGTCTTTTGGAAGGGCATTTTTTCTTTGCTTACAGTTCATATGCATTGTACGATTAATAAGTACGAAAGCCTGATTATACTTGGGGTTGATTTAGACCTTAAGTTAGCCGAGCCACAGGCGAAACTGGTGTACATTGTAGTCGCGGTGGCCAGATCTCTGATTCTTAAGTATTGGAAGTCAGATGCAATTCCGTCTATAGATGAATGGTATAAGAAAATGAAAAGAGTGAGGAAAAATGAAATGAAATATGCACAAAGGATTGGGGGACTGCGTAAATTCGATATAATTTGGGGACGTATTTCGAGTAAATCTTTTTGTAATGAATTTTTCTCCTCTTCGTTTAAGATGCTGTAATATTGCTGTAATATTATATTAATGGGTCTGCAGCTTTTATCTATCTTTGTTTTATGGACTTTCTTGTTTTTTCATGTATGTTATGAATGGATTGTCAAGAACTGAATAAAAAATATTATTAAAAAAAAAAAGGGCTACTGCTCAATGTAATTTATATTTCGCACTGTCCCCCCGGGCCTTCAGTACTACAAAAGGAAAATGAAGATTATTCATTTCTGATCATGTCTCCAGCCGATCACATAATTTCTTTGCTAATGTGATGCATGACTTTAGGTGCTTTATTCTGATAGATTAAGTGAACAACAGCGATAGTCCACCCTTGATTAACACAGCAGAAAATTATGAACATAGGGAGTGAGTGTGGTAACCATAATTGCCGGAGGAAGGGACTTGACTTGATATAATTGTCAACTATACAATACATACACAATATATGCTGTGCTTGCAAAGTAAACTACTGAACTGTTACTTTAGGCAAGGGAGAGTTTCAGAACAATCACAACTTGTAGTATTTGGATTTCCTATGCTTCGCTACTCTAGCACGGACACGCTGTTCGAACAAAGTAACACTCTTAATGCACTGAGCGTCTGCTCTACATACACCTCTGCTATGTATGAGGAAGGAGATACCATCCAGGCTTCCAAAGTAAACGTCTATCATTCTTCTTAATGTCTCAACTGTAACAACTTTACTTTTTCTCAACAACCAAATAACACCCTTTTCATTTTATTTGGTAAACCACCGTCTTGACTTGCATTTGAGTTTCACCCAAATGATATATTTCAATGCACACCACACATTAATTTTCTGATTGACCCACACAGGCAGTCATTGTTTCTTTCTCCTCTAACCATCCTTGCTTCAAGCAGCCATGCATCTGATTCCTTCCTATCAGCCACCTCTGCCTGCATTCAAAAACACATATCATTCTTTAGTCATTCTTCAGTCCTTCCATTGACCCTACGTTCTTTCCCTTTTCGTTCATCACATCCCTCAAGTTCATCTGATATGACTTGGCTTCATGATAAAAGTTCCCCATCTGATTTGAAGTCAAATAGAGGGGGCCATTGCTTACTCGAGAACTACCACCGCTAATTATATTGCTAAGTCAAGGGTGACTGTCTTCTCCGTGATTGGCTTAAAAAAAATGTAGTTCTGAATCAGTAACTGCTCTTAACAGTACAGTGTACTTGTAGTAGTGTACTTTCTACTGTACAGTACACCATACACTCCTTTGCGAGCCTACTCTTAAATGTCAATAAGTAAGGAGTATAATAATACCTTACCACCGTCCGCCACTGCTGAGCCATTCCCCTCAGCTCCTCCTGGTGGCACCGCCGCTTGAGTGGACCCCTCCGCGCAGCTGCCCCGGCACAGGTGGTGGCAAGTGCTGCATCAGATGTTGTGACGCCTAGAAAAAACATGTCATATTTTTAGATGCCATACACCACCCCCTACTTCGTCTCGTAATGGAAGAGAAAATGTTAAACAATTTTTAATTATTGGGAGTGCTTAGCCATAACATGCAACTCTTTTTGGCACAACTGATGAATGCTTGCTCTTTAACGTGCGACATTTTTATAATTACAGACAGAACCAACTACTCCTCATCACCACCAGGAGGACTTGAAGTTCCAACAAGGTGAGGGCTCCCGAGTCCCGCACAGTTACTTCTGACTGAGGTATGTGGAAAGTCGAACTGCACCTATCATCAACAATATCCTATTTCTCTTGTCCATACTTCTGTATGTGCAGAATAGTCCCTGAAACACTAGCGGTATGGTATGTGCTACTATCAAATCAAAAAGCCAACTACTAGCTTATTCTTTGTGGACATTGACATTTTGTTGTTGGAAATTGTCAAAGCACTAACATTAAGAAGACTGGAATAGACAGCAAGGGCAACCCAGAGGACTGCACTGAGTGCCTCTAGAGCTATTGCTGGATCAGAGTTTTGTTTAACACCGTTTGCCGACTAGGCAAGTTTAGCTACCTACACAGACAGACTCATAAATATTATTAAATAGTAGTAGCACAGAGAGTGATGGTAGAGAGGCAGGACAAGAATGTAGAAACAGTGTACAAGGAGATCAAAGACTATTTTGTAAAAAAGTAAAGTTAGGGAAGTATAATTATATTAACAACAGAACTACTTACTGGGGCCAGCAGAAGAGCCTGCAGTGGACCGTTCCTCCTGCCCACTCTGTTCCGCCGGAGTCTGGGGTGGTGCTGTCCTCTTGCCCCTGGGAGGTGCTGATGATCATGAAATAAACACAAACATGGATGATTGTTTTTTGGAAATATTTTATTTCTTTGACCACAATCCTAAATTATCTCGGGGAAACAAATTAGCAAGAATTGCACTTCATGTATTGACCTATCTGATCTGGTCAACTAGGAGGATACTAGTACAGTATTGCTGGATTCGCAGACCGTCTACTTGGAAAGTTATGTAAATCACTAACTAAACCAACAACAAAAAGGTTCTACTACGACTGCCAGCACTCAGCAGCACGCGACGTGACAGACACAGTCCGTCATCATAATTGCAGAGCATTAAAAAAATGTCCTACTACTACTACTAGTAACAAGTCATATTATACTCAACCTGAACCTATCAATCCATCACTATCTCTTCTTCTTAGTGGCAGCAGGAGTACAAAGGAAGGACTAGACTTGAGTCTCTAGTCTCTCTAGCATTACGCAGTTCTGTAAAGTACTACACTCATACATATTCAGGCCAAATGAGCACAATGTTGCAAACAAGTAAGCATAGTAGCAACACAACTGAGCAGGCAAGCACCTCCAATCACAGAAGCTATTTAAACGTTAATTTACCTGCAATGTAATCGAATTGGCAGCATTCTTGTTCTTGGGGAAAAACATATATTAGCAATATAACACAGAGCAGAAGAAAACAAAGTAGTTATTAAATAGCTACTCACCAAGGCCAGGGATCTCCACACCAAGCAGGTGGAGCAGGTCCTGCTCGCGGTCAAGGAGGTCTGACCACCGGTGTGTCACTTGCTGGCAGGTGCGCCGGACCCTCGACTCCCTCCGCATGGCCTAGCACACCTTTCCCCACAGCTGGCGACGCTCCCAGAGGCCATACCCTGACACAAGCCTGCCCCATGCTGCAACGGTCTTGGGGAGGTGGCGCTGCACATAAAAGTTCACTGCGGCCACCTCCACCGTGCTGAATATCTCCCTGGCCATCACTTCCTCCCCTCGTAACCGCCCACACGGGGTGCGGGACCCTTCCCCTTCTCCTTCCCGGCTCCCTTTGCCATGGTCCTGTACAGCAGAAAGAAAAAAAAAAGGAAAGAATAGGGAAAAGGTAAAGAAAAAAAAAAGTTTAATAAAGTAGCTTTAAAAGTAACAAAAAGTTGAAAAAAACACAAAATATAGATCTAGAAAAAAAGAGGGATAGATATAGAGTAGAAAAGATTAAAAAAAAGTCCAAAGAAACAAAGGATTGCACAGATGATAGGAGGATTAGAAAGCATGCACAGAACCATAGCAATGAATGAAAAACAAGATGGCCGCGCCCATTGAGGACCGCGTGGGTAAGTTTGCGCGATATTTACCCCGAGAGTACGCAAAAACACGCGCGAACTCGTAATAATCGCGCGGCACACAACGCGACATTGCCAATAACACCCGGAAACGGAAATACGCAATGTGCACAAGATGGCCGCGCCCATGTATGACCGCATGGGCAACCTCGTGGTCGGTGCGCTGCAAGCGGTCCGCGAATAAGCAAAAAACCCAGCGAACACGCAAAAAAATTAAAATCCGCAAATTCGCACAAATTCGCGAATTCTGCAGATCGCGAATTCGCTTTCGCATGATTTTGCGGACCGCGAATTCGCAAATTTCGCCCATACTTAGTTTTATCCTTGTAGGTCAGTCGCATGATTCAAGATCAGAAAGAGGAGCAAATCTATTCTCCAATCTCAACCCCAATGACCCAAAATGTATCCATGTCTGAGGGTCCCTGAGATGGGGTCAACCTCCTGCAACCAGCAGGAAAAGTGTCTGTAGAATTATTCCGATGATAAAACAGATATGTGGGTGCTATTATGGGGAGCCGTATATATATATATATGCTAGGAAGGATCTAACCACAATTTCATTATTAAACTGTATCACCACGCAATCTCCAGGCATCTTTTTCCTTGACGTGCCCAACCAACTTATCAATCTGGCCATGATGATTTTATTGGGGAGAAAGCTGCCCTTTCCCCCCGCTATGTTCAGTTGGTGCGTCACCCAATGGAGGGTTTTAGACATTAGTTGGTAGGTTGTTTCTCGTTGGCCCTCTCTCAAAGGTAGTACGGTCGCCAACACCAATACAATTGGGGACGCTGCTGGGGGAGGTGCAAAGTCGGGAATCTAGTGGTCAGGCTTCCAGCCATGAGTCTTCCCCCTCTGGGTGACCAGCCCTCCTCCCCGGCCCTGGCAAGGTTAAAACCTGGCTTGTCAATGCTGCATCAGGATAGAAATTCTGCGGAACCTCCCCTGTCAGGCTCTCCAAGTGGGCACCCGGCTGTTGTAACTTGTAAAGATTTTCGAGAATGGTGAATTGTGTTGGTATGGATATCAGAATTTGAGTGTGCAGGATTGGCCAGATTGCTATGAACAAGCTCTAAGTTTGGATGATGCAGGGTCATTTCTGATCTGCGGGTCCCCACCCATGAATTTGTCTCTGGTCCAATGCTGGGTCCGTTCCTGAGATGCAATGCCTCAAGGGAGTGAACATTATTCGTTGCCTGAGCAAAGCGGCTACCTAATCAATAAAACAACAATATACGGTAGGAGTTCTTCCAATAAGCAAAACTGCCCCCTCTTCCCAAGCAAGCATATATAGCATAGAGGAAGAGGAAGAGGAATAACAGACAAATAGTATATAGGGGATAGATGACAACATCCTGGTAGTTACATTTTAAAAGTCAAAAATATGCTGGAAAAGCATTGAGTTTCCATAGGTAAACAAACCATAGAAGCGGTTATCAGTATTAGAGAAAAAGAACATGTTAGTTGTGATGCAGCTTTTTTAAGGCATTTAAGGCACAAGTAATCCCTCCCTCTAATGTTGAATGCAACCATAGCGTGACATGGAAAAATGAGAAAATACATTCATGGTAGATCTGCCCATCAGATTTGACAAAACATATCATGGCCAAACTATCCGGGCTGCCGGCGAACTTACCTATAGATGCCTTCCAAACACACTGCAATTCCCTTGCCAACTTCTATGAAGATAAGGTCAATTAAATCTATTCTAACTTCTCTACCCAGGTCAAAGCCATCTGACTTGTAACATCACCACTGATACCACAAACCCTATGTTCTCTGAATTCAGTCAGGTTTCACCTAAGCAGATAACAGAGCTAATCTCCACCATTAAATCAGGATCCCTCTCACAACCCTTGTCCCTCTTCCATTCTAAAACGTATTCCTGACTCAATAGGTCCCATCCTAACCAACATCTGCAACTCAATGTTCCACACAGACACTTACCCTTCAACTTGGAAAAAGGCCATTATTAAACCCCGGTTAAAAAAGCATAATCTTGACCCAGCAGAACCCAAAAAATATAGACCTATTGCATGTCTCCCATTTCCGTCAAAAATCTTTGAAAAAATCATGAACACTCAATTATCACAGTTCATCAACGACAACAACCTTTTGGATGACACACAATCTGGCTTTAGGAATGGTCATGGTACCGAGACAGCACTCCTTAAGGCATCTGATGAAATCAGGATGGTACTAGACCAAGGCGGCGCTGCAGTCCTGGTGCTAATGGATTTATCAGCAGCCTTTAACACGGTCGATCACGCTACTCTGATCGACCGTATCTCTTGCATCGGCATTAGGCATAGGGCCAGGGCCCTCCTAACCTCCTTTCTCTCCAACCGCACCCAGTCAGTTAAACTCGGCGACATCTACTCCCCATTATTCACCCTCTCCAAGGATCTTCCCTAAGTCCCACCTTATTTAACATATATGTGTCGGACTTGGCCATGGTCATCACAGCACACAGGATGAGATTAACCTCTTACGCCGACGACACACAACTTGTGCTTGCAGTACACAATGAAGGAGGAGCTGTTGCTGCCAGTTTCCAAGAGGGAATGCTAGCCATCAGCTCTTGGATGGCAAACAACTGCCTAAAGTTAAACTCAGATAAAATGGAGGTAATGGTCTTTGACTGCCTGGGATCTCCTCCTTCACCGGTCACAAAGGTCAGGAGTCTGGGTGTAATGTTTGACAACAAGTTGTCCTTCATACAGCATGCTAATGTGGTCATCTCCTCAACCTTCTACACTCTTAAGATGATAAGGAAACTCCTAACATTCCTCCCCCCTAGCGCCGGTAAGACTCTCATAAGCATACTGGTAATGTCAAAGTTGACTACTGCAATGGAATCCTCTTAAACTCCCAGGAAAAAAGTCCTTAACAAACTACAACTAGTTCAGAACTCGGCCGCCAGAATTTTGTCTGGCACCTCTAAGTTCAAGCCAATCTCCCGAGTTGTATGTCAGCTTCACTGGCTGCCTATCAGAAGTCGAATGAAATTTAAGGCACTATGCATTGCATACAGAGCAATCCACAACACTGGACCCGAGTTCCTAAAAAAGGTACTCCGCCCATACACTCCCAACAGACCTTTGCACTCCTCCTCGGCCCACCTCCTGATTATTCCCCGGACAAAGAAAACATCATGGGAAGACAGACGATCCACAGTCGCCATGACTAGACTCCCTCCTACACGAAGGGATGAAAGATGTAACTGAGTGGATGTTGAACAGCCGCCTGAAACTGAACTCAGACAAGACGGAAGTCCTCATCCTGGGATCATCACCCTCCGCCTGGGACGACTCCTGGAGGCCCCCGTCCTGGGCAGCGCACCCAAACCAACAGACCACGTACGCAACCTGAGCTTCGTCCTGGACTCCTCCCTCTCCATGACCAGACAAGTCAACGCCGTCTCCTCGTCGTGCTTCAACATCCTACGCATGCTACGTAAGAACCTCCGGTGGATCCCCACCGAGACCAGGAAGACAGTCACCCAGGCCCTCGTCACCAGCCGACTGGACTATGGCAATGCCCTCTACGCCGGAACCACCGCCAAGCTCCAGAAGAGACTCCAGCGGATCTGACACAGCCACATCTCCGGACAGCTGAGAGACCTGCACTGGCTCCCGGTCAACAAGAGAATCACCTTCCGCCCCTCACCCACGCACACAAAGCCTTACACAACCAAGGCCCAAGATACCTCAACATCCGCCTCAACTTCTACACTCCCACACGCCAGCTTCGATCGACCAGCCACGCCCTCGCCGCCGTCCCCCGCATCCGAAGAGCCACCACAGGAGGAAGGTCCTTCTCCTGCCTGGCCGCCAAGACTTGGAACTCCCTCCCGACCCACCTCCGCCTGACCCAAGACCACCTCGCCTTCAGGAAGCAGCTCAAGACCTGGCTGTTCGAGCAATAGCGGACCCCCCCCAAGCGCCTTGAGACCCTCCGGGTGAGTAGTGCGCTATATAAATGCAGTGATTGATTGATTGATTGATAGACTGTGGAATACCCTCCCCCCTCCATATCAAAACCAGTCCCACCCTGCTAACTTTCAGGAAACAAGCAAAAACCTGGCTTTTCAACAAGTAGTCATCAATTCCAGCTGTGCTCCCTTAAACTCCACAGCGCCGAGACACCCCAGGGTATTTGCGTGCTATATAAATCGCACAAACAAATAAATATTAAATACATTTACTGGGGTCGTTATTGGAAGACATTTTTGTTATCTGGTAACAACATTGAATTAGATGCCTTTTTAATGTATCTAAATGATAACACATACAACCTACAAATTGCAAATCTAACGAGAAACGAAGACATTGCTTTTATTTTATGTAGTTATCTACACGGATAGGCATAACATCTCTTCAAGACTGTTCAGGAAGGCTGCAGCTTGCAGCTCTATCTTGCATGCTACTAGCGCCCATCCCAAGACACAAATGAATGCAATTCCCTTGGTTGAGATGACACGTCCTAGAAATAACTGTAGTGATGATACTGTTTTCCTACAGGAAGTGGATCTACTGGAAAAAAAATTCAAGCTCAGAAGCAATAAACATAAAATTACCAACACACAGAGACATTCTTTACTAACAGATGTCAAGAGAAAGAAACATCAGAATCAGAGGGTACATTACATCACTAAGTACAGCACCCAATGTAGGAAAACATTTATGACATTAAGGAAGCATTGGCACCTTCTCAAGTTTGACCCAATAGTAAGTCAATACATCACACAACACCCAGTAGTGACACATAGCAGAGGCATTACATTGCCTAACATTCTTTGCCCCAGCTACAAACAAAATAACACTGAGTGGACCAGTGGCACTTGGCTAACTGAAAAAGCAAAGGGTTTCTTCAAATGCTTTAAATGTAATATCTGTCACTTTGCGGTCACATTAGAAGTTTTCAATATAACACAAGCAGCAAACACCCTATCACACAGTTTATTAACTGTAACACCACATTTGTATTGTACTGTATCATCTGTCAATGTTGCCTTATTTACATTGGCAGCATGAAAAGACTACCTAAGGACCACATACAGGAACAGCAATCCACACTACCCAATTGCTGTCAATTATAACAATACCTATTCTACATCCGATTGAACAATTTAGATTTCATGGCATCATACAGACAGTAAACAATCCCAGAGGAGGGAACAGGATGTTGTCTTTTAGGAAAATTGGGACTAAATGGATTATCAAATTAAGAGCTGTTGACTTGGGATTGAATGTGGACAGGGAACTCCATGAGTTCTCACTGAGTAATTACTGAATCCAGCTTTATTAGGACTATCTGTGGAAAAGATGACTATACCTGTATGTGTTGTGCTGACAGACCCATTTTACCATGTCACGCATACAACATTAGAGGGAGGGATTACTTGTGCCTTAAATTCATTAAAAATGCTATAACATAAATAACATGTTCTTTTGTATTATACTGATAACCTCTTCTATGGTTTCTTTACCCATTGAAACTCAATGCTTTTTCAGTATATTTTTGACAAGTAAAATTGAAGTATCAGGAAAATGTCATCTGTCCCCTATATACTATTTGTCTGTTATTCCTCTTCCTCTATGCTATATATGATCACTTGGGAAGAGGGGGCAGTATTGCTTATTGGACCTACCTTTGTTTGTACACATTGTAACATGGCCGCCATTTTCCCTGGACCCAAGGGATCATACGACGACTTATCTCTTGTTTGTTTTTATACTTGGGAGGTGGTGCAGTATTTCCCTTGTTTGTTTTCATTATGTACGCCCGCATATCATCCCCCTGCATATGAATAGAATGCCTGAAGGGTGGACTAGAACCTACACAGATACAGTATAGATTCTTCCAGGTGAATTTGTACTATTCGTATTAGCCCGCAAATAGGCCATAGCTATAGTGATTTTCTGGTAAGCACATTTTCCATGTATTATTGTCGACTTAGAAGTGTTTTTCACCAGACTCAATGTAAGATTGGTGATCGGGTTGAACTTCATTTAAAGTCTAACCACCTCATGATAGTGATACTCACAATAGGACCTATATATATTCTTACGGTTTTTAATATGTGTTAATCACAACACTATTTTTACATCATAGTAATACAGACTTATGTCCATCTATTCTTGCCTTTTTCTCTCATTAGGCTCAGATGAGAGCTTGTTATGGACTCCGTCCGCTGACTATTTCATGTGGGGATGCTGCCTACGTTAACCTAGTAGATAAGAAGCCTTGTAACATTATGCAGTTGACAGTATACTTTATTGCTCTCAGTCAAAATTCTGTCGTGGTCTGTTTATACTGCATTACACAGATTTGCAGAGCCCACAGTATTTACTCAATGAACTGTTGTTCGTAAAGCACAATGACTTAAGCGGTCACATTTGGGTAACACAACCCCCTAACTTTTGGGTTGAGATTTGTTATTTTTCTAACCAACATTTATAGTCCAAAAGAATAAAGAGGTTCACACTTGACTGTGTTTAGCTTAATTGAAGACACAGTTCGTCATAGACCATTTCTTATCTTTTGTTCCCAATAATGGCACCAGAAGTGGAATCGCTTCTACGGTTTATGGATTACCACCGTATTTTGGAATACAGTTCTTTTAGTTATTCCGGCTACATTCAATGAGAACTACTATTGTATATTGTTGTGTTATTCATTAGGTAGGTGATCAATACAGTACTTTAAATCAGTATGGAGGAACTTGTCCATACTAGCTTTTATAACAAAGCTATGGTTTGTTTCCAGATTTTCTTTATAATTGACTTAGTGTGACTGTGTGCTTTTGTAAGTAGACAAGTACAAACCATACATTACCTGTACATTTGGGATATTCTTATCAACTTTCTGGACAAAGATCTGTACTGCATGGAGAGTACCTTTTATCTGGCATGGTGGGTCTCGTGCCAGCCGCGTTATGCATGTGACATCTCCTCGTGTCATATTGGGAACAACAAGACCAAGCTTGCATATCGTACTTTCTTGCATCAACTGTCATGGTTGTCGGTCACAAGCACCATTTTCTATTCTTAACATCTGGGTCAAATGGTCTTAGGAATCACGTTTGCACTATGGCTTGTCCCAAAATCATCACTGCTCTTGACCTTTTGCAACAATTCTTTTTTTATAATTTTTTACATCTCTATAACTGATTAACTATGATTTGAAAATATATCCTTAACTGTACATTCTTTTTGTTGCAAAATTTGCAGCATTGAAAAAGTCACGTTGGTGACAAAACAAGTGTCGCCTGTTTTTCTGAAGCAAGCACCTGTTAAGAGTTGGCTTGTACAGATGAACATCGCTATCTCTTATGTGCTGAAAAAACTGTGTTTCTATTGTAATTAACTTTGTGTTTGAACTTATCAATTGTTTTAATACAGATTGAGTGCTTAGGTCGACAATAATTGTAACATCCTTAACTATAACGCAAACCAAATGCAATTCTATGACTTCACAATATTTATATCAATAAATACCAACTCATGAATGCAAAATGTAATTTAACTACAGCACATAGTCAAAAATGTATTTGTCACCTCTTTCAAAGTGGTGGGTGTAATATGATATGTATTCTTGTCAGTAAGATGAATTGTAACATTGGTAATTGCATCAGCTTTGTTAAGGTGCATGCTATGAACATTACATTTGGTGTGCGAGTTATGATTTGTATGGATATTAGCCGAGTTATGGATTGCAATCCTAACTATAACATTTAATGCTGTTGATCAGCCAATGGGACTCTCCTAGCATCATTCTCTTAGAATGACTGCCCAGCACTCACTTATATTACCTTTGACTTCTCCAGCCACTCTTTTTGTAGTCACATCAGTAACAATCCTATTGTGGTATCCAAAAGGATCAGTACGTGGACCACTCTTAATGAGATCACAAAAGGTAGTTATTGATAAAATCAAAATATGGACGAGGAATGTGAACAAGGGGACGTCATTCACCGTGGGTTTCTGAGTGACGTCATTCACAACTCGATCTCTGCCCCCATTGTTTAGACACTGTCACTCAATGCTCTTTGTTGAAAAACATCCCCTATATTTACAGCTTTTCATCTATACATCTATTTGTTTATTGGCATTTTATCGTGAGTGTGATATTTACTAATTGTCTTTCTTCACTTAGACATTTCCACCTCCTGTGTCTCGAATTTCATTTACCTGTTGCGTTGTGAACCAGTGCTGAGCTATTGACCTTTAACAAAATGTTAAACGCTACCAGTTAGTTTTGAAGTTGGTAATGTAATAAATGATAATGGTAAAATGATTCCACCAGGTCAAATTCACAATGTAAAACCTTTATTTTGAGGTCTAGTTACATTTTTGTGGGGGGGGGGTAGTTAGATGTGTGGAACACAAACACGTTATGGTATTTTTTTTAATCTACATTTTCTATCAGGGGACGATTGAAAACAAGTTGTTCATAGAGTAAGCATGTAGACACCTGCACACCTATTCCGGATTTAGAGCTCCTGAGAGGCAGTGGCCAGTATCTATTTTGCACTTTGTTTTGTTTGCGTGTTGTTGACGTTGCTTTGCCAGCGTCCCGGGGGGTGATTGAAAGAGTGCCAGAGAGCTGATGTCTCATAACAATCTGGACGACATGTTCGAGCGATGCCCTGACGTCAGCTCCCCAAGGCCCCTCCCGTCCCTCTGTCCTTTGAGCGCGCGCTGGGCGTCAGGTGCCTTTGCTATTCTCATCTCCATCTGATTAGCAGTTCCAATGGAGTGAGATTGTTTATCGAGTTAAGTGTCCTGAGAGCTGGCCTCGGACAACTGCATCTTTGGGACATGCCTTGAGCCCTTCAGGGCTTATGGCTGTCCACTCCATAGGGTGGTGTCACGCCAGAGGTCTCTTAGTTTCAGCTGACAGAAATTTCACGAATACATTTACTAATAAAAGGCAGAATAAGTCTGACCGCCCGCATCTACCATTTAGAGCCTTACAAGGAAGTGGAATGTGACAGTGACAGAAAATTTCAAGGCCAAATGTATTACATTTTAATGTAACGCAGCGCAGCCGTGAAAGCTGCTGGGCTTCGTGGCGCAAAGGGGAGAAAGAAGCACAGCGACACATTTAGGATAATTTGCTTCGCCAGGGTTATGGCACAGTGCATTCTTCCTAATGGCACACAAAACCTTTGTGCCATGGTGGACAGGTGTCTGCTTACTATCTAATTAATGGTATTATTAATAACAATATTATTATTATTATTATTATTATTATTATTATTATAATTATTATGAACCCCTTCCGTGATAGTCTTTTCACCCGTGCTAATCCACTTTTTTGACTAATCAGTGTAGTGTGCGCTGATCCCTCATGACTTTTTTGTCCACGCCAGATCTGCATCCTTTTTTTTAAACACCATGGGGATTCTATAGGTAGCCAGGGCTTGTGATTTCCTCTGGAGGGAACTGTTAATTAGACAAAATACAGATAAATATTGTTTTTTTAGTTAAGTTGTCGAAAAAGTGCTACAGAAAAAAGCATCAGTTTTTTTCCTGCAAATGGCATCAACAAAGGGTTTGTTGTGCTAAAATCATCATCTTCCCAGCTTTTAGTAACAGCCAGACTTGAATCAAAAAAACAAATTTTTCGACATATTTTCCCTATTTTTGTGCTTTTAACCTCCTTCCATTGAGTGGTAAAAATTAGTGTGAAATTAATCGTGGATCCCTGAAAGCTATAAATTTCTGAAAAGGAGGCAAACGTCTAAATTCAGTAATGGGTCATTTGTGTAGATCCTTCAAGTTTTTCTTATAGAAGGAAACAGTTGAAATAAACCCATATTGAAATTTAGCTGCCAAAAAGCCTTTTATGTCTACATTTTCATCTGTAACTTCTAATTTGTCAGATTTTCAAAAACAATATACCAGTATGTCTGCTAGACCCTTCTGCTTCTGAGAATATATAGGTTTTGTAGGTTTTTCAAGAATCCGGGGTACCCAGATTCAATAACTGTGCTGCACCTTGCAAAGGTTTTTTTATTCTGTAAAGGGTATACAGAAATGCATTTGGTATAATATGTAGAGTGAAAAATTGGTATGAAGGAAAACAATGGGGCCGATTCACAGAACTAACCTAAGACAAATTCCTAAACTTACTACTTTTGGTATTCACAGAAGGTATTTAGTAGTAGTAAAGTTAGGATTTTGTCTTAAGCTTGACTTAAGACAAACTTAAGATAGACTTAAGACAGACTTAAGAAAGACTTAAGACAGACTTAAGACAAACTTAAGACAGACTTAAGACAGACTTAGGACAAACTTAAGACAAAATCCTAACTTTACTACTACTAAATGCCTTCTGTGAATACCAAAAGTAGTAAGTGTAGGATTTTGTGTTAAGTTTGTTCTGTGAATCAGGCCCTATATATTTACAAAATTGGCACAAGATATGCATTTTATAAGCAGTGATTATTTGAACATTTCTCAAATTTTTGGCACCCTTACTAGTATTTGAATTAGAGGGCATTTCTCAAAAGTACCTCTTATTTACACATTGGATGACTGTATAGGAAAGGTAAATAGTTCCAAGTTCTGCATGAACTGAAAAGGCCAGAGTATATTACAGAACTTGGACAAATTACCTTAAGAACTGATTTTGTGATGCTGGAATTGTGCTAATCTTTGTGTACTTCCGAATCTCGCTGTTGTACTGAGTTTGGGAAACACATTTAATATGGTCAATCTTCAGTAGGACTTTCAGCCACCTAGAGGCCAGCCTGCCTAGTGACTCCCACAGTAGTTCTAATGAGCTCAGCTCTCTTTCCCTCAATCAGGTGCTTCCAGTTGTTCTTAGAATCAAATATCACCCTGTAATAGGTAAAGGGAGAAACTTTACCCAGGGTATGATGGCCCACCCTAAAGGTCTTAGACATGGTAGACCATTGACCCACTAACATAACGTAATATTTAGTCAAATTCACAGCCAGGTTCAAGCTGGCCAAATTTATCCAAGAGGTGCTGCAGTCCCCAAACTGGGCAGGCTATGAGGACTATACCATCTACGTATAACAATATGAGGAGGGACCTTGCACCTACCCTGCGTAAACTGAAAAAAGATCTTTTTCAAGGCCATTGACATATAGGATGAAAAAGAACAGTGCAAGGATACACCCCTTCCGAGCAACTCTACTAGTTGGAAATGACAGGGTGAGGGCAGAAGTTGTGGGATCACCAGGCCAGTACACATTTCTTACGACCCAGCTCCTCCTCTGTCTTGTTAATCTGCCCCCAGTGGGGCTGAAAAGACCAAAATATGTGCCGGCAATATAAAGGGGAGCAACCGTTGACTAAGGGGCCGCTCCCCAACATGCCCAAATGAAAATCCCTGGTGGCTATTGGCTTTTGTCCCCCTTGGAGGCAGATTGCCCTACAAATATGGACATTCTGCCCCCAAGGGAGGCCCAGATGGTCGAAATGTACTCCCCTAAAGGGTACCAACCTTTGCCTAAGAGTCATCTCCCAAACATGCCAAAATAAATGTCCATGGTTGCTATTGGCTTCTGGTCCCTTGTGGGAAGATCAGCATAAACATATGACCAAGAGGGACAGAAACAGCCAAAATATGTGTGCGCTCAAGGGGAGTGGCCCTTGCCCAAGGACCCACTACCAAGAACAGAAACGGTCACCCAAAAAAGCCCTGGTGGCATAATGTGTGCATAACTGCTGCGCATTCTTGCAGCAAGGAATGCACTTCAAAGAGACACAGGGGAAAAGGAAAAATTATTTCCTTTCCCGACGGTGCCTCTTTATACCCCCACACCCCTCCCATTAGGAAACATCGACTCCTTTCTCTACTGGTGATGGAAGTCAATTGCTTCCAGCCCCCCCCCCCAGCCTGCTCTGATGATGCCAGCACATGGTGTGCATGCTGGCATCATCATATCATATGGGGCAGAGGCTGCAGCAGAAGTGCTTCCACTGACTCTACTGGGAGGGCTATATTGTGGGCTGCCCCACGGGGTAGTGCCAGCACATCCTCAGCACAAGCCCACTGTGGCTGACTACAAACCATTCCGTCCTCATTCAGGAATGAGTTAATATTATTATTATTGTTGTTGTTGTTGCTGTTAATGTTGGTGTTAATATTATTAACTTTGTTGTGTTGTTCTTAATTTGTTATCATCATACCACTGCAAGAAAAACAGTACTGAGTAATAGATTACAGTGGGTGAATCAGCGAATATCAGAAACGTACTTTCGCTGCATGGCACAGGTGAGATTTCAGCAAATAAAAAGTAAATATTATATCAGTCACAGGGTGTCTGTTTCTCGCTATGTGATCACATACATGAAATAGAACAGCAGCTGCTATGGAAGCTGTCTGTCAAAAAACCCATTGATGCCTGCTATTGGAAAGTGGGTTATTAGTAGTGGTAAGTGTATACCTACCACTGACAATAAGTCCACTAACACGGTACTGGGTCCTAAAAATCGTCTCTATAAATGAGTTCCCTGCGCAACCCTTGGTAGCTGACATCGAGCAATAAGGCTTAACTTAGGAGACAGGGACGTAAAGCATTAAAAAACAACCAATCAATCAATCAATCAGGGGATTTGTAAAGCGCGCTACTCACCAGTTAGGGTCTCAAGGCGCTGGGGGGGGGTCGTTACTGCTCGAACAGCCAGGTCTTGAGTTGTTTCCTGAAGGCGAGATGGTCTTGTGTCAGTCGGAGATGGGTGGGGAAGGAGTTCCATGTCTTGGCTGCCAGATAGGAGAAAGACCTTCCTCCGGCGGTGGCTTTGCGAATACGTGGGACGGTGGCAAGGGCAAGGCTGGTGGAGCGGAGCTGACGGGTTGGTATGTAGAACGCGAGGCGGTTGTTGAGGTACATGGGGCCCGCGTCGTGGAGAGCCTTGTGTGCGTGGGTGAGGAGTCGGAATGTGATTCTCTTGCTGACGGGGAGCCAGTGCAGATTCTTCAGATGGGCGTAGATGTGGCTGTGGCAGGGGATGTCCAGGATGAGTCTTGCCGAGGCATTCTGTATTCGCTGTAGTCTTTTCTGGAGCTTGGCTGTGGTTCCGGCGTAGAGGGTGTTTCCGTAATCCAGGCGGCTGGTGACGAGGGCCTGGGTGACCGTCTTCCTGGTTGCGGTGGGGATCCATCGGAAGATTTTACGGAGCATGCACAGGGTGTTGAAACAGGACGATGAGACGGCGTTGACTTGCTTGGTCATCGTGAGGGAGGAGTCCAGGATGAAGCCCAGAATGCGTGCGTGGTCTGTGGGTTTGGGGGCGGTGCCCAGGGCAGGTGGCCACCAGGAGTCGTTCCAGGCTGAGGGGGAAGGTCCCAGGATGAGGACTTCCGTCTTGTCTGAGTTCAGTTTCAGACGGCTGAGCTTCATCCATTCCGCGACGTCCTTCATTCCTTCCTGGAGGCTGGCTCTGGCGGTGTCCTGGTCGTTGGTGAGGGAGAGAATAAGCTGTGTGTCGTCGGCGTAGGAGATGATGTTGAGGTTGTGTTTGCGTGCGATGGCCGCGAGGGGGCTCATGGAGACGTTGAAGAGGGTGGGGCTGAGCGAGGATCCTAGTGGGACACCGCAGATGACTTTGGTGGCTGCGGACCGGAACGGGGGGAGGCGGACTCTCTGGGTTCTGCCGGCGAGGAACGAGATGATCCATTCCAAGGCCGGGCCTTGGATTCCAGTGTCGGTGAGGCGTTGTATCAGGGTGTGGTGGCATACCGTGTTGAAGGCTGCTGAGAGGTCCAGGAGGACCCCCCGTTGTCGAGCATAGACCTGATGTCGTCGGTAGCTGCGATGAGGGCGGTCTCGGTGCTGTGGTTTGCTCGGAAACCGGACTGTGATGGGTCGAGGGATCCGTTTGTCTCGAGGAAGGCGGAGAGTTGTTTGTTGACCGTCTTCTCGATGACTTTGGCGGGAAACGGGAGGAGCGAGATGGGTCAAAAGTTCTTGAGGTCGGTAGGGTCCGCGGTGGGTTTTTTCAGGAGTGCGCTGAGTTCGGCATGCTTCCAGCTCTCCGGGAAGGTGGCTGATGTGAAGGAGTTGTTGATGACGTCCCGGAGTAGGGGTGCGATGATGGAGTCGGCTTTGTTAAAGATGTGGTGTGGGCATGGGTCGGTGGGGGAATCGGAGTGGATGGTGCTCATGGTGCGGGCGGTGTCTTCGGTGCTGACCGGGTTCCAGGTGCAGAGGGTGGCGGTCGGGTGCGCTGGTTCGGTGGTTGCGTGGTTGGTCTGTGCGCCGAAGCTGTCATGTATGTCGGCGATCTTGCGGTGAAAGAACGAGGCGAGTGAGTCGCAGAGGTCTTGCGAGGGTGTAATGTCAATGTTGCAGGCGCTGGGGTTGGAGAGCTCTTTAACGTTGCTGAAGAGTTCCTTGCTGTTGTGGGTGTTGTTGTCCAGACGCTGTTTGTAATTAGTTCTCTTGGTGGTGCGGATCAGTTGGTGGTGCTTGCGGGTGGCGTTCTTGAGGGCTGTCATGTTCTCTGTCGTCTGGTCCTGGTGCCAAGTTTTCTCCAGGGAGCGGCAGGTTCTCTTAGAGTTGATGAGGTTGTCCGTGAACCATGAGGCTTTCTTGCTGTGGGGTCTGCTGGGTGGTTTCTTCAGTGGTGCAAGTTCGTCGGCGCAGTCGGTGAGCCATTGTGCGAGGTTGCAAGCTGCTTCAATGGGGTCCGTCGTGATGGTGGGAGGGTTGTGGCTGAGGGAGGTGGTGAGCTGGTCGGCGGTGATCTTGCTCCAGCTTCTGCGGGGGGCCTGCTGTGGGTGGTGGTGGGTCGTGGTTTTCTTGAAGGAGAAGTGGACGCAGCTGTGGTCTCTCCAGTGGAGTCCGGTGGAGTGGCTGAAGGAGATGTGCTTGCTGGAGGAGAAGATGGGGTCAAGCGTGTGGCTGGCATAGTGGGTGGGGGTGTCCACAAGTTGCTTGAGTCCGAGGTTGGCAAGGTTGTCCAGCAAGGTGGTGGTGTTGCTGTCATTGTTGTTTTCCAGGTGGAAGTTGAGGTCCCCTAGGAGGATGTAGTCTGGGGAGGTGAGGGCGTGCGGGGTTATGAAGTCTGCGATGGTTTCGCTGAATTGAGTGCGTGGTCTGGTGGGGTCTGTAGATAAGGGTGCCTCTGAGGGTAGTCCTGGGGTCGGTGTGTATCTGGAAGTGCAGGTGTTCGGCGGCTGTGAGGGTGTCTTCCCAGTTGGTCGTGATGCGGATGGTGTTTCTGTGGACGATGGGGATGCCTCCTCCGGTTTGGTTGGTGCAGTCCTTCCGGGTGATCTTGTAGCCGTCCGGAATGGCTATGGCGATGTCGGGGGCTGAGGAGGCATTCATCCAGGTTTCCGTGAGGAAGGCGACGTCAGGTGCTGTTGTGTCTAGGAGGTTCCAGAGTTCGACTGCGTGCCTGTGGACGGAGAGGGTGTTGAGCAGGATGCACTTGAGGTGATTCTTGCTGGTGGTAGGCTTGGCGGGTGCTGGGCTGGGATGGATGCCAAAGAGCTGCCCGTCTGTGCCCGTCCGTGACAGGACGGGACCAGGGGCCTTGGCTCCACGCGCTTGTCCGGCTCTGCTATGGAGAATTCCACAATTCGGTATTCTGCCCGAAATCTTCTAAATCTCAGACTACCATCATTGCCTGGCTGTGCCAGTAATAATTGGCCTTGCCCGGAGGGCCCTTTTTCTTGCCTTAATTGTCATTTTCAAGCTACCTATTTAAATACTATATGTAAGGTAAATACTGCAACTAACGTACCAATGAAAGGGTTAAAGTGTTTTCTTTTAAATGTCCGCTCTATGCCCAAGCACCAATTACAAATATGGGATTTACTACAAACATCACCCACCCGATCTGTTTTTTTTTACAGAGACCTGGCTCAAACCCCACACAACACCTGCCATAGCTTTAGGAGTCCCTCAAGGGTATACGTTTTTACATATGGATCATTTAGATAAAGTAGGCGGTGGAATAGCCATCGTATACAAAGACTATTTGAAAGTTACTGTCTTGGAACAAAAATGTAGTCCACATATGGAAATAATAGTTTTTAGAGTAATTACTGCTACTAGAGCATCCTGGAAGGGAGCGTTAGTTTATCGTCCACCAAGACCTAGTTCAGGTTTTACTCTCTCTCTCCTGGAGCTTCTAGCTCCTCACCTTAGAGCCAATGAAGATTTTTTGCTCCTTGGTGATTTCAACACTCACATATATATTCTAGAGCTTCCTGAAACTAGGTCCTTACTCGCTGACCTGTCCACTCTAGGTTTGGAGTTGCAGAACAATGGACCCACACATAAGGGAGGCCACTCTCTAGACCTGCTTTTCTCTAACTGCACCAAAATTCAGTACCTATCCACTGTCCAGCTAGATTGGTCAGATCATTTCTTGCTGGACTTCTGCTTATCGGAAGTGGATAAACGCCCTAAAAAGAATACTCTTCCACCAGTATGGCGTTGACAGTGGCACAGATTAACGGTGGAGGATTTACAAACGGTTTGGGAAAAACCTAACCTTATGGCAACAGATGATGTGGAGGGTGCCCTAGCTAAATTCAATGATTCCATAATTGTAGCAATAGACATACTGCCCCCCCTGAAGCTGCATAAACAATTCCCTGCAAGCAAACAAGAAAAATGGTACACCAAGGCACTGAGAGCAGAGAAGCAGAGCTGCAGGAAGATAGAGAAAAAATGGAGGAAAGCACGCACAGTAGAAAATAGTAGAGCACATCATGAAGCTCAGTCCAATTATTATAAGAACATTAAGTTGGCGCGGAAGAACAGCATTATTCAACAGCTCGCAGAGGCGGGCAATTCCTCTAAGGAATTATACAAAATTTTACAAGCATTTGTAAAACCGACAGCTTGCGATAGCCCAGATGACTATTCCCAATCTTTATGCGACGACATCTCTCTGTTCTTTGAAAATAAAATCAACTCGATTTACGAGAAAATGTTGAATGCTTCTAGCCATCAAAGTAGCATCTGTGCTCCTATTCCCCCACCTACACAAAGAAATGCCTCCTTGACAATCTTTTCACCAGTCGGTGAATTAGACCTTCCTTCCCTTATTAGCCACATAAAGTCAGGATCTCCCGACGACTTTCTACCAGCGAAAATGATGGCCCCCCTGAGTACTTTTCTTGGACCACAAATCCAAGAGATAATAAACCACTCTCTCAGGGAAGGACACGTGCCTGGGGAATGGAAAAAAGCGGTGGTGAACCCTATCCGGAAGAATGCCGCACTTCCTTGGACGGACCTCTCTAACCTCCTACCCATCTCCCTCCTACCATACCTTAGCAAAATGACCGAGAGGCATGTGAACATCCATTTGTCGAATTACATCGAGACAGCGGAGGGCCTGGACCACTCTCAATCTGGATTCAGGCCCAATCACAGCACCGAGTCGGCTCTCATCTCAGTGACCGATAACATCAGTGACCGATAAAACCATAAAAAACATACCACATGGCACAAAAATAATGACTTCACTAACTAAAGGATGTAGCTCAGAATTATTCATTACTATGTACAAAACGGGAATAGTGCTGATACAAGCAACTAACAAAGAACTCGAGAAATTTGAGGCAGCTTTCCAAACATTAAAGGAATGCATAGAAGGACAAAATTACCAGCAAAACATGACCCCACCAGTTATCACAACTGACAACAACGACTCTATCACTAGAGATGCTAATCAAACCAACTGCCAGAACAATCAAATCTCTAATGCCGGAGATTTACCTGAAACTGCGATGGCAATACCGGAGAAGGAGAGTGAAAGGATTGTGACGTCTAATAACCTTGGAAACAAAGAAAAGAAAGTGGCCCCAATGGAAGAGCGGGTGCCGCTATCAATTGATGCCACTTCGCTTGAAGAGGGTAACTCAACACCTAACGAGTCCCCCTATGAAGATAACCACAAAATGAACAAAGCAGAAGATATCTACCTTCCTCAACCTCCCTCCAATTCGAGACTGGAGTCCCCTAGATCCCTATCCACAAAGGCACCCGTTACACCTCGCAACATAGGAAACAATGGGGACACTCCTAAGAGAGTCAGGAACAACAACCAAACTAAGGAGTCAATGGAAAGATCTGGGGCAACGAGAACTGATCATTCACGAAGAAGAGCAAAATGCAGAACCCAAACAGCCAAATCTAGCTCACATAAGAAATCATCCCGAACCCAGAAAGAAGTCAAGGAACTCAAGAAACTAGTAGGAAACCTGGCACAAGACTCGCTGAAAGTCGCACAGACAATTGGAAAAATCTGGGAGATGACGATAAGTACGCACACTAAGGTTTCACACATCCAGAATCTTGCACTCCGACCCAACAGACCTAACAGGACCTATCCCTTGTCAAATGAAGAAACCCTGGCCTTACTTCGATCTTATGAACAACCGGCCCGGGGAAGAGAGGAGAATATCAAAATAGTACCCATTGGCTCCAATAGAATGTCCAGAAAGAATGACAGGAAAGCAATACACCACAACCTACAACATATCCAGTTAACTGCAACGGAAACCGAAAATAGTAACGTCGATAACTCACAGAAAACCCTGAATTGCCTACTACTCAACTGCCGTTCGGCAAATAAACATGCATCAGACATAGCCGCACTCATCATTAACAAGGATATCGACCTGGCCATCCTCACAGAAACATGGCTCAATGAATCATCATCTCCTACCATTAATCTCCTAGTACCACCACAATATAACATCGTCAGGTTAGACAGACCAAGGAAAGTGGGAGGAGGTATAGCGTGCATTCACCGCTCGGAGATCGAGGTCAGCCAATTCCAATCTGACCCCATAGAGTCCTGTGAATACCTTGGTCTTAATATAAGAGCACTAAATAAGCAAAGTTGCAACCTGCATGCGTTCTACCACCCACCTGGGGATAACGCAAAGTTCACAGAGGAACTAATAGAGATCATAACGGCCAACTCTAACTCGGATGCCAACAATATATTCCTAGGTGACTTTAACCTACACTGGGACGACGACAATGACAAGCTGGTTAACTCGATGAAAGACTTCCTCAGTGAGCTAAACCTTACTCAAGCATGCACCCAGCCCACTCACTCACAAGGAGCGACGTTAGACTGGATTATCTCAAGAAATAATGAGACGTCAATCCTTGCTATAGACCCATGCGATTGGTCTGACCATCACGCCATAACATTCGCGATACCTACAATAAAAAAGGGCAGGACCGTGCAACCCCGCAAGTTCAAAAAACTGATTCGTGAGACAAAAGAAGCCAATATTCAACTATTGGTTGAAAGATGTGAGAAAGACCTGAAGCCACCTAATAACAGGCAGAATGTCAATGAGCTGACTGACCATTACATAACCTCAATCGGTAACATCGTCAATGACACCATGCCTCAAAAACTGAAAAACGTCTCAGAGAAGCCAAAAAATCCCTGGTTTAATGAGGCACTGAACGAGGACAGGCGAAAACTGAGAATGGCCGAAAGGAAATGGAGACAACATCCCTCCTCCCCCGAGTTGAAAGCCCTCAGAAAAACCAGAAAACAATATAACAAAAAGATAATCAACTCCAAAAAAGAATTTATAAGGGCTGAACTGGATAATGCCATAAACAGACGACGAAAACTCTTCGAGATCCTAAAACAACAGTCAAACAAACTAGCCAAAACGACCCAAGAGAACTCAAAAACTCCCATAAGCTGCGAGGAATTCTCCTCATTTTTCACGGAAAAAAACAAACTACTAGAAGTTGAGCTCACAAGTGCAGCGGCCAACCTTGTGACCCTTCCTTCACCTAAAAATGAGGCTAATGAGACAACAGAGGGTCCTCAAACAAAAAATAAAGCAAATTGGGACACATTTGAACTATATGACCAGGGTAAGATCGCCAAAAAGCTAGCCGAACTTAGACCGAACAACCACTATCAAGACCCTCTACCGTCAAAGTGTGTAAGAGAAATCAGCCACACTCTAGTTCCGATCTGGACCGAGATAATAAATGCTTCACTTACACAAGGGACCCTCCCTGACTGCCTAAAAACGGGGCAGGTAGTGCCCATCATCAAAAAACCAACAGCGGATGCGACAGACCCGAATAACTATCGACCAGTGACCAACATACCTTTACTGGCCAAACTTATTGAGAAATGCGTACAGGGCCAACTGAGTCAACACATCGCTAAGTTCTCATTACTAGACGACTGCCAATCAGGATTTAGAACAGGGCATAGTACTGAAACTGCGATCCTGCATATTGTTGATGACGCCTTACAAGCCCTAGACCAAAATCAGGCATGCCTACTGATCCTACTAGACCTGTCATCAGCTTTTGACACGGTAAATCACGAAATACTAATGACCAGGCTACAAGACAGGATGGGTTTGTCCGGAAACGTACTGAAATGGTTCAATTCTTTCCTACAGAACAGGACTCAACTATTCCTGATCAACCAAGCAACCTCCTCCCCATGCCCTAACACAATCGGGGTCCCACAAGGTTCAACATTATCCCCAGATCTATTCAACTTGTATGTAGAACCTCTTACGGAGATTCTTCAAAAATCACGGATATCCTATCACATGTATGCAGACGACACGCAAATATATATAAAGATCGCCTCCCGTGATGACGTCGACCTAATGAATGACACACTAAAGAAAGTGTTGCAATGGTTAACAACTAATCATCTGAAACTAAATGCCCACAAAACAGAATTCCTGCTAATCTCACCAACAAGGAGCCAACCTGAGGTAAAGGAATGGGTGAAATTGGTGACTGCGCTAAACTGCACTCCGACCCTAGTTAACTCAGCTAAATCACTAGGAATTACGTTAGATGAGAACCTCGACATGAAAGACCACATTAACTCAATGGCCAAGAGCGCCCGCTTCCATTTGAACTATTTAAGAAAACTAAAACCCTTTATCTCTGAGGCGGATCTAAAACTGGCCACCCAATCGCTAGTTATCTCGAGGATTGAATATGGTTGTACCACGTTAGCTGGCCTACCCAAGACATCCATAGCACCACTAAAAGCCTGTCTCAACGCAGCGGCAAGACTCATCACGGGAACGAAGAAATTCGATCATATATCGCCCCACCTGAAAGCCCTAAACTGGCTACCCTACGAGGGCAGAATTCAAATGAAAATGGCCTGTATTACCCACAAAGCGGTTCACTACAACATGCCTAGATACCTAGCCAAGAAAATTAAACTTTCGGGAGGCAACAGACCAACCAGAAGCGCCAAAGAGCTGCTATTGCGGCCGGCCTTCTTCCGTAAGAAAAGGACCTACGATCGAGCCTTCTCCGGAGCCGCACCCAGAGTCTGGAATTCACTCCCTCCAAACATCAGGAAGATTCAAAATACGGTAACATTCAAACGGGAACTAAAGAGCCACTTGATGAGTAAATACCCTACGTAGAGAAAACTACAGACCATTGATATGAACATCTACGCCAAAGAGGGGGTAATCATCATGAATAATTTGAAGTTCAATATCAAACAAATGAAAGATTCCCGTCCAAGCCTCGGCTACACACTGTACTGCTACCTCATATATTTGGGAGTTTATACACTGTATCTCACAGCTCAAACTATATAACCTCTACCTCACTTTATTATCTTTATGATTATTATGACAAGCTAAACCTACTCAACTCTTAACTGCTAATTATATTTGTAATTGTATTGATAATGTTATGTAACCCTACCTCAACGAGCTTGAAGATATGACTATGACACAAGTTGAGACTAATGCACCTCTCAATGCCTTTTATCTAGTCACCCTTGTACCATACCGCTTCTACCTCATAACTGTTTTGTTGTTATAATTGGTGTGATAATGTCAATTCTGTAATCTTTTTTATGATCAGCGCTCTGATACCCACGGGTCTTGTTCGCGCTATACAAAACACTATAAATAAATAAATAATAAATAAATAAATCAGGATGTCACTGGATGAGGGGGGGTCAACAATTCTGGTGCTGTTAGATTTATCTGCGGCCTTCGACACGGTGTCACATGAAATACTTCTCGGTCGTTTGAGGGAGGTGGGTACAGGAGGCACGGCTCTGTCCTGGTTGGAAAGCTTTCTTTCGGGTCGTCTACAAGGAGTCAAGCTGGGTCCCCATAATTCCATCTTAAGGGAGCTCACCAAGGGAGTGCCACAGGGCTCATGCCTAAGCCCCACGCTTTTTAACGTGTACGTGGCCCCCTTGGCAGACGTTGTAAGAAAACATGGGTTCACCCCGGTGTCGTATGCTGACGACACCCAACTTCTATTCCCCTTCCAGATCCTCACGCCCGCAATTCAAAAATCTTTTGCATACGGGATGAGAGCAGTGTCAGACTGGATGGCACAAAACTGCCTCCAGTGTAATGTAGCCAAGACAGAAGTCATGTTGTTTGGTGGGGCTACTCTCCTCTGGTCCCCAGAATGGTGGCCTTTGGAGCTGGGACCTGTTCCTAGTCCGAAACAAGTAGTTAAAAATCTTGGTGTTCGTCTGGATCAAGCACTCCTATTTAAAGAACACACCAACCAAGTTACAGGAGCATGCTTCCGCATTATCAGGCTGCTACGGCGTGTTTTTCCATTTTTGCCCGATAATTACAGGAAAACACTAGTCCAGACACTAGTAATCAGTAGGATGGACTACTGCAATGGCCTGCTTATTGCGGCCAATGAGGAGCAAATAAAAAAACTGCAAGTGGTCCAAAATACTGCGGCGAGACTGGTCCTTAATGCCCAACCCAGAACCCCTTCTCGTCCCCTTCTTCACCAGCTTCATTGGCTGCCAATAAGACAACGCATAGAATTTGAGACGTGTTGTACAATACACAAATGTCTGTTTGGCATAGGACCTAAATATTTGAAGGAAAAGTTTATACCATACACTCCTGGACGCACTCTACGCTCCAGTAGTCACCAGCTACTTCAGGTCCCAAGGTTTAGAAAAACCAGACAAGGAGGTTGTGCCCTTTCCTATAAAGGCCCAGTTCTCTGGAACTCTCTCCCCCCTACGCTGAAGCAAAACACTAATTTAGAATCCTTCAGAAAAAATCCTAAAACCCATCTATTCACTCAGTTTTAACAAACATTTTCTGCCAGCAGCACATGATCATGTTTAAGTCTATTCAGATAGGAGCACAAGCGCGGAAATATCCCTTCGGGGATCGATTCAGGCGCTATAAAAGAATATAAATAAATAAATAAAATAAATAAATGCAGGTGAATTTGCACTCTTGGCAGGTGAAGGGTCCGTTGGTGCGTTTCGGGGTGGCCAGGTAGCAGGCGGGGTTCCGGCCGGTGTTGAGTGCGGGTGGGGGCGTCGTATGTTCTTCGGGTACGTTGGCATCGTCGAGATCAGGTGTTCCTGGCACTGGGCGCGGTCCAGACGCGGACGGGCGCAGACGGGCTTGCCTTCGGTGCGCCAGCGCGTGTCCACTGCGCGCATCCGCTGCGCGGCCGAGCAGCTGTCGCCATAAGAGGGGAGGGTGGAGGAGGGGTCAGCTGGGAGGCGGGAAAGAACGGAGGAATTAACACTACACACTCTGGGCACAGAAAGAAAAAGAGGGCGGACAGGCAGACTTCAGCGTCACTGGAGGGAGGAGCAGGCGGAACAGCGGGCAGACAGGCGGAGCTGCAGCGGGGGAAGTGACCTACCCGAGGGTCGAGGGTCACTGTCTCCGCGGAGCAGATGTCGCCATAAGAGGGGAGGGTGGAGGAGGGGTCAGCTGGGAGGCGGGAGGGAAGAGCCAATGGGTGCCAGGGGCGGGGCCGCACGGGAGGCAGCGGTGGGAAAGAACGGAGGAATCGGGAGGGACTTCCAGTCCCAAGAGCACAGAAATAAACACTACACACTCGGGGCACAGAAAGAAAAAGAGGGCGGGCAGGCAAACTTCAGGTCAATCAGGCACACGGGGTACAGTGAAGGAAAAAAGGGCTGGCAGGCAAGCTACAGTACAGTCAGGCACACGGGGTACAGTGAGGGAAAAAGGGCGGGCTGGCACACTCCAAAGACTTACTCAGGCACACGGGGTACAGAAGAGAGAGGGGCGGCAGGCACACGGTCACTGGGCAGGGCCCAGGAAGACACGGAGGCGAATGGGCGGAGCGTCACTTGAGGGAGGAGCAGGCGGAACAGCGGGCAGACAGGCGGAGCTGCAGCGGGGGAAGTGATCTACCAGAGTGTCGACAGAACAGACCAACAGAACAGTAAATAAGTAAAACAGACCACAGAATAAAAATCCCACATGAATTTATAAAAATAGGAAATTTTGTATCTTTCAAATGACACAACAATGACCAAAATCCAATGTAAAGAAACTGAGATATGTATTTTTTTTAAAAGAATAAACCCTTCTTAGTGCTTAGAAACCAATAGTGCCACTTCTGGGCATCTGGTCACACTTGACTGGGACAAAGTCAAAGTTTGAGTCTGACTGTGATGGAGCCCTTCTCGGATGCCCCACGCGGGAGGCCTCGGTCAAAATGTTACCTTCGTACTTAGAAACATCTCTAGAGCTTTTTCCGCCAAGGGCACTTGCTGCTGTCCCCCCGTCCAGATTCGGTGAGGGTTCACTAACTTGACTTTCAGGGAGCTCCCAGTCAAAGTCTGGTAGTCCAACTTCTTCAGCGGGCTGAACCTGGCATCTTTGCCGGGTCGCGGTTGAAGGTGGTGGGCTTGGCTCTCACAGTTGAGTCTGTCACCTTATGGAGCTTTTTTGGGAAATGTTCCCAAACCTTCCAGATGGTCTCCTGGAGGGTTCCAAGTGTACAAAATACAAATCTATGGGTCTGGAATTACCTAGATCTCTTTAGCAGACCTACATTTTACTTCCAAGAATGCACTTGGTCAACACCTCTAAACTTGACTGGACGCACTCCAGGAGAGGCACTCTGGCTGGAATAGGGTATGTTAAGCTCTGGTAACCTGCAGCTGCAGGGAGTCTCCTCCTTAATCCTTCTTGAAGCATGGCAAAGTCCTCAGTGATGTAGATCCATATAGTGCATCAGAAAAAGTATTCGCCAGGCAGGCTCTTTTATGCAGATCAGGAATCTAGCAGGACGATCAACCTTCTTATAGTTTCAGGCAGCAGAAATGAGAGACTATGCAGCTCTCACATATTTTTTCAGTGGTCTTTGGCAGCAAGCAGGGGAGCTCCACTGTCCAAAGAGGTGGAGAGCAACACCCCAAAGCATGACAACTTTCTCCAGTGTGGCATGGTCTTGTCCCAGAAAGCCCTATTCTTCCAAAATCCATGATGGCTGAAATGTTAGCAGAGCAGTAACAGCTAACTAAACCAACTCCAAGTGTGGCTCATGTCCATAGCTCCCCTCTCCCTGACATCTGCAAATACTATCCTGAAGCCTCCCAATATGGCAGGAAATGCTGGTAGGCCCGGCTAGCAGGCTCACAGCACTGCTCTCTTTTGAAGCCCATGTTTTATGGCTCATCCTCCTGCTCTGGCATTCCTGTGCCCAGAGAGCTTTCCCCATCAGATAGCACCTGCCCGTCCAGTGCTGACCAATCAGGGAAGAGTGCTAGTGGCTGGATTTTGGCATACAGAAAAGAAAGTCTTAAACTGAATTTTCTGTACAATTTGGAATACAAAACAACAAAAGGAGAGGTAGGGAGAAAGGGACACTCTCTCAGCCCCCAGTCAATTACACGTAAACAAGAAAAGAGAGGTCAAAAAACTATCTCCTGACCAATCCAGGAGAAATCGCAACAGACCACAATTCGAGGAGTCAGAACATGGTTAACAAACCCGATTTGGGTTGTAAAGAAAGCCCTCACACACTGACCTGGTCAGTGTCATGCTTCATCATCCAGGTCAGTGTGTGAAGGCTTTCTTTACAACCCAAATCCAATTTGGAATACAGTCACACTGGCAAATTGATGTATTTGTCAATATCATTCTATTCAGTCCTTGAATTATATTGCCTTACTTTCATAGCAAAAATTATGTGTCCATAACATATTGCCATGTTAGCCAATGGAGTTAGCTATCTACAACGTGGAAAATGAAATGAGCATTTTCTTCCTCATCAGGGTTTATAAAATCTCTTTTATGGAGACCCTGCTCACAATTACAGGACCGACCGCCACCCCTGGGACACCTAGGGAAGATCTGAGGGGTGCCTAGTATGTACAGATTATGTAGATTAATACTTCGTAGTGCCCATAACACAAAAGTCAACTTTGTAGTGCATTTCCTACAGTGGGGAAACAGACATTAGGCAGCTTTCGCTCACCAGGGTTTATAAAACGCTTTTTATAGGACGCCTGCTTAAAAATACATGACCCCCACCACTGGAACATCTATGGGGACCATTGGGCAGCCAAAATGTAAAATGAAGGTAGATTATCACTTTTAAAGTGTTCCTGTTACCAAAGTGGAGTTTGCAGTGAAAATACTTTTAAAATCAGTGCTGCAACAAATGTCTGCTTTCAAAATTAGCTCAGGCTCTCAGCAGGGCACACATGCAAGTGCAACAAAGGCGGCTGGCCTCTATACCGCCATGCCCTATTGTATACTGGTGACTTATAGGTTGCTTTTATCCACTTGTCCTATTGTCTGCTAGGAAGTTTTAGGGTAGGTCATGGCAATTGTAAGTGTAACTCAATCCATGTGTTTGTGTTTCACATAGCACTAGCCCTGGGACTGCCTGGTAGAGCCCAGGGCACAGTCATATTCAGCTATCACAAGTGTCAATCAGTCATAAAAATGGGTGTAACATGAGGGGAGTCACATTTCCTTAATACAGCAGTTACATAAAGGAGTCATGATAAATTTAGAAATCTTCTATTGTCAGTAAGAAGGAATGTGATGGGTGATGTGCATTGTGTCAATGTGAATAACTGTAAAATATTCGGGCAGCATATACTTTTAAGAGGGAGAATGATCCAAAGGATAAACGTTTGTGGCAAAGGGTGAAAAAAACAGTTGTTGGCAGGAGATGGAATAATTAACAACATAGGACCTCCAAAGCACAAGAAGACATAGGGGCCTATTACAATGTTGATCGTTAGGGCTCCGACCTCAGGTCAGATGTCTTATGACTGACATAATCAGTTTCAATTTCTAACAATTGATTTTGATTCAACCGGTCGGGATTGAAACAAGCCTGTCATTATGGCTGACTCCAGACTCGCTCATGGATTCCATCCGCCTATCTGAACTGGTCCGTAATCAAAATGGATGGTGGTTTTAGCCGTCCAGATCACCATGCATGGTTCCGGCATGGTTTCCATTCCGGCCTTTCTGACATGGAAACCCTGGTGGAACGTATGTTTGGGGGCTCCTAGCAAGGCCCCGTTACCCTTCCTGCCTAAGGTTGGGGACTGAGGGGGCAACTACGGTGTCACCCTGTAAATCCCTGTACCCCATTGTAGGGACCTTGAGGTGCCTGGCACGGGGTGCAGTAATTAACACCACCATTTCCCTATGGTAGCATGTACTATGGCTGGTTTATGACTGTAACACATGCTTCTAGAGGGAAATGTCAGAATGCGACTGATCAGTGTTCGGTCGCATCCTAATCAAGCGGTCGGGAAATTTTAACCGGAAGTCGTCGGTCCCGTTTCCGAGACAGTATCGAAATATGCCCCAAAATATGGGTGAGCGCGGATGAGGCTTATTCATGTACAATATAAATATGTGTTGTGTATACTGCCTTAGCAAATGAAAACAAAAAAAGTACCACAATCCAATACATATCACTCTCTACAGTGTGGTAGTGCCTTTCATTGATGTAGGCATGCCTGTACAGGTGATAGCAGATAAATTACAATTGAATAATTTGCATAATGATGAAATTCAGAATTATGCTTTTTATGCAAAATTCCTGAAATTCTGCCAAGTTGCCTATTAAGGTGGTGTTCACAGTAAAATGTTTCTGCAAATGCTCATGTGGTTATTGTGTTATTGCTCTCGCCAACATTATTTGTTCTAATTTGTTTACAGCAAAATGCATCCTCACATCAAAAAATTAGTGGAGGATGTAGTTTATGCTTAAATATATCGCTAAATGATAACATTGCATTTCATGTAATTTTTGATACATTTCACTTACTTACTCAAAGTAAATTAAAACAATTTTGAACACCCATAGTAGAGATGATTTAAGATCTAGGCCTGGTTGTTGATCTGTCACAGAAGGTGCTACTACTGCTCCAGTTGTCGTTAGATATGGGGATGTATACATTTTAATTAGAATGCATTTAGGTTAATGTAATTATGGGCAGAATTATCATTATTTCATGCAGTGCAGCAAGCCACGCTGCTGATGTGCAATGCTTGAAAGGGAAATGCCAGGAATTACCCACATTTAACATCATATGGCAGATTCTCTTTCATTCTATGTACTGGTGCACTTTTGGTAGCCTAGGCCAATGCAGGCACCACTGCATCATGGTGCAACAGTGCCTGCTTTGTACTCAGGTTGATTTTTGTTCAAATGGGAACATCTTCCTGCATAAAAACAATCCTGAGAGGCAGATTGCAGCACATACAGAAAGAGACAAGAATGAGGAGAAATAAAAGTAGCATCTTGACATATTCCCAAATCTACCACTAATGGGTGGATGCATGGGAACACCCATGCTCCACCTGAAAGAATGGCTCCCTGGGGCAGAGTAATGTAAGGTAGCAATTTGTGATTTCTTGCTTTACTATAGATTTATTCAGCCATGCAAGGCCATGCAAGGTGGACTTATGTAGCTTGATAAATTTTACTTTAATGTTGCATCGCCCTTGCATCCGCTTGCGCGGTTCAAGGGAGACGCAAAACAACCATACATTTATTTGCTCCTTAGTTTACACCTTTTAATGAGAGGCTAAATAAGTTTGTGTGAGAGTGATGTTGAATGTGCGCTTTATTTGTGAAGTGGAAGCTGTGTGCTGATTGTGGCAAGTGTAATATGAGTTGGAATCTAAATTTAGCTGAAAGATAGGAGTCTTTGCCTCTTCATGGCAGTACCTTGGTATTCCTTAGAACAGGCAGACCATCTAGCAGGTTAGGGTGCTGTGTGCAGAAGATGTATTCATCTAGGGAGGTGAGAATTTGGCAAGATCTGGAGCCACCGGCAGGAAAATTGATTGCACCCTATGTCCTGGAAAATCTTTTTTCACCAACCTCTTGTCATCTTGACACTTCTCTTTCTGGTTCCTCACAACGCATATCTCCACTGAAATGTTGTAAGCTCTGCCCATATACCCAGCTTCACCACTCCACTGATGATGTGTGGAGGCAGAAAAGCTAGGCTCTTGTAGTGATCATGCACTCATAAAGTCATTCAGTACAAGGGGAACATGGCAAAGCCAAGTGTGTCACTATGTTTATGTGCTTGTGCAATACCATCACAATTTCAACTGTTAATGCCTACACATACTCATGTAGATACAGATAATCCTACTAATAAGTGAATATATGTGCCTAAGATTGGTAAATACTATACTTGCAGAAATTTCAACTGTGTGTACTTGGAAATCTATTTGTTAAAATATCTGTGCTCACTGATTTTTGCATCTAAATAGGGCCCTACATGCCAAAATCTCTATAAACATAGATTTACACATATACCTTATTATAAATCTTAGCAAAGAGTATATGTCTCCAATACTTTACAATAAAGAGTGGGAACAGCTATGACTTTAAAAATTGACATAAGCTTACTATTAGTTTCGTTTTGTATACTTTATTTCGGTCCGAGGACCATAAAAGTGCATATGCAATAATCATACAGTACATAAAAACACATTATTAAAAATATGCATCTTCAAGTCGACTCCATTAAATATCTAAGAAGAAATATAAAATATGTCTACTATAAAAAGATTACCATATTGGGCAAAATACTTGCCCGGAGGTTATCAATAACCAGTCCCGGTTTACGTGTACAAATCCTACCCCCAGCCAAGATCATATTTTTTTTCTCCTTTTTCCTTCTTCCTTTTACCACTTTGTTCTTTTTAAAATATCTTTGCATCACTGACTAGTTGTGCGAGAAAACTCTATGGATGAGTGGTGGTGTGTGAGTGTCTTTATAGGTGTGTGAGTGCATATGATAGTGCTGTTTTAATGAATGACTGCATGTACGAGTGATTATATGGGTGAATGAGTGGATGTGTGTATAGACTTAGGAATCATTGAGTGGGTATGTAGGGACTGGTATTGGTGTGTCTATTGTTTTGAAAATGGTAGTTTGTATTTTAGAGTGGGTGTATCAAAGGGTATATTAGGATGTGAGAAGGTGCAGCAGATTATCACATGGATGATGTAATCAGGGATATCATCAGTGATGTCATTTGAGATGTCATCCGAAACCGGTCCCAGGATGCTTGTTTCCGGTCCAGGGAAGACATGGCTTGGCAGTTCGGGCTGGACTGTTCCCATAAGGCACAGGGTCAGACTGATTTGCATATAGCCATGTCTGAACTGGGGTGGCTGAGTGAACTAAATAATGGTGATGGATTAAACCCAGATCAGTTGACTGGGGGTGAGTGTTTGATTTGTTCAAACGCTCCGTCCATCATCCCCTTTTGTATCGCTTTGTTCGCCCTAAGTGTGGCAGGGTATGCTCAGACGTGAGTCCCTTGTTCACTTGGACACTGGATTCAAGATAGCCTGGCTGATGAGGATTATGAATCCGAAACCAGTCCCAGGATGCTTGTTTCCGGTCCAGGGAAGACATGGCTTGGCAGTTCGGGCAGGACTGTTCCCATAAGGCACAGGGTCAGACTGATTTGCTCCGTCCATCATCCCCTTTTGTATCGCTTTGTCATCAGTGATGTCATCAGTGATATCACTGACCATGTCATGAATGGTGTAATATGTGAAGTCATCAGCAGTGCATTGCATGGGTGCAAGCTATAGATAGCTCAACTAACTATAACTGTTTTGTAAGAGTAAAATATCCAACTAGCTATAACGTCCCCGAAACCTGTGGTTTTTCAGTGACTAACTAAGGATTTTTAATTGCTAATCTCTATCTATAACATCCCTGAAACCGATGGTTTTGTCAGTGAATTTCACAGGTTTTCTAAATGCTAATTCCTAACTAAAACGTCCCTGAAACCTATGTTTTTTTAGTGAATTTCTAAGGTTTTTTAAATGCTAATTTCTAACTATGCCTACAGTGGTAGGACATGTGCAGAAAGAGGAAGAAAGGCACATAAAGAAGAAAGAGAAATGCAGAAAGATGCAACAGAAGTCCAAAAAGAGGAATAAAGATGCAGAAAGAAGCAAGAGATATTCAGAAAGAGGCCTTGTTGTAAAGTCATCCTGTGCCCCCAATGTTTTGCTGACTGGTACTGGTGGTAACTGACTCTGACTAACCAGGCCCGGAGCCAGTCCTATCCTAGAAGACATTTACAATAGAGTGAAAACACCTACATATACTGGGGTACACTCTGGGTTGGGGTACCACAGTGATTGGCATGACTTTCCCTGTAAGGCCCTAGTACATAATAGGGCAGGGGGATTAAAACTGCCTCTAAGTTCCTGACACAGAGGCAAGAGAAATACAGAAAGAAACAACAGAGGTTCTGAAAGAGGCAAGAGTGGTGCAGAAATAAGCAAGTGAGGTGCAAAAAGAGGCAAGAGAGGTGGAGAAGCAGTCGAGAAAAGTGCAGAAAGAGGCAAGAGAATTGCTGAAAGAAGCAACAGACATTGAAAAAAGAAGCCAGATAAGTGCAGAAAGAGCAAGTAAGATGCAGAAAGGGGCAAGAGAGGTGCAGAATGAATCAAGTGAGGTGCAGAAAGATGCAAGAGAGTTGGAGAAACAGGTAAGAAAAGTGCAGAAAGAGGCAAGAGAATTGCTGAAAGAAGCAAAAGAGGTGAAAAAGAAGCCAGATAAGTGCAGAAAGAGGCAAGTAAGATGCAGAAAGAGGCAAGAGAGGTAAAGAAAAAGGGAAGATGAGTGCAGAAAGAGACAACAAGGGCACAGAAAGAAGCAAGACAGCTGCAGAAAGAACCATGGGAAGTGCAGAATGAAGTAACAGGGGTGCAGAAAGAGGCAAACAAGTACAGAAAGAAGCAAGAGAGGTGCAGAAGGAGGCAAGAGAACTGTAGAAAGAGTCAAGAGAGTTGTAGAAAAAGGCAAGAGAGGTGCAGAAAGAGTGAAGAAGGATGCAGAAAGAGGCAAGAGGAATGCAGAAAGAAGCAACAGAGGTAGAAAAAGAGGTAGAAAAAGAAGCAAGAGAGGTGCAGAGACAGGCATGAAAGGTGCAGAAAGTAGGAACAGGGGTACAGAAAGAGGCAAGATAGGAGCATAGGGGACTCTCGACCCCAGGACACCTTCTACCGGAGCCGCAGGAGCGCCAATCCGAACTCCAGACTTCAGCTGCCACGGGACGCCCACCACACATCGCCTCACAAAAAAGTTGGCTGTGGAGAAGTATAGCTCACTGGTTAGAAACGGCAGACCCTGAAGCAGAGGTCGGCCCGGGACCAGGGTTCAATTCCCATCGTGGCAGGGTCTTGGGTCAATGTCCGCGGACTCGATAATTCTCTCCTAGGTGCCTAAGCTAACCATGGGTCCCACTCTGCAACTCTGGGCAATAGCTTGCTTAATCTCCACAACGGCCCTATCAGCGCCAGGGATGCCTGGCTTCACCTTGGGTGTGCCCAGGAGGGACCATCTCACAGGGAAAGCCAAGACGGGTTCCCCAGCGGTATACAGCGCCAGGACACTCCGAGATGGAGTAACAGTGCGCTTTACAAGTATACATTTACATTTTTACTTAGATTCAAGTTGCATATCGGTGCGCGTATTCGGACGCAGCTCTCCACCTCACCTGTTTCCAAAATGGCGGACCGCCAGGACAGTCCGACCCGAAGACACCAGCTGCAACAACTCGCAGGGTTCCTTGACCGAGGCGCAGATAAGTCGCGCCGGCTTTAAGCCCCGGCGACCTGACGCCTGCCTCCAACTCGCCCCCAAGCGGCCCCCACGCCAAAACGGAGCCTTCAATCTCCTCCTCTCCTCCCTCCCTGGCCTACAAATGGCAGCCTAGCAAGGACGTCCCGACCAGTAATTCCCGGGCTGCATCCTCTCGGGAGCTTTGTGTACTAGTAAAGGCGAGCCGTGCCTGACACTGAGCCCTGGTGACTGCTCCTGCCACTGCACACGCCCCGAGCTTTCCACGCCCAAACTCTGAGCCCCACCTGATCCTAAAATGGCGGCCCTCCCAGGACAACTTGCCCGGTAGTTACCGGCCACACTCTCTCTCTGGGGATTAGGCGCGGCTGAGTCACGTCCCTGCTTTCCCGAGAGACCTCCTCCTGTCACCGTTCATTCTCCCAGCTGCTCCTGCTCCAAACCGGAGCAAAATACCGATCCCTGTGCCCCACCTGACCTAAAAATGGCGGCCCAGCAAGGACGACTCAATCAAATTCTGCCGGCCACAACCTCTCCGGGAGCTTTCGGAAACGAGTGAAGGCAAATTGCGCCGGACCACTCCTAGAGACTGGCTATTAGTCCCTGCCAGCTCGCCTTAGGTACTCACGCATTGTCCTAAAGCCCTCATTTTTCCTCTCCATTCCGCCTGACCTCAACAGGGCGGCACAACCAGGACTGCCTATTTAGAATTCCCTGCCATCAACCTCCATGAGAGCTCCCAGAAGGAGGCACAGTCGAGCCACGCAGCGATAGTGACTGCCTCTTGCCCCTGCCCTCTCTCTTAGCTGCCTGCGCCTAAATCCGAAGCCCCTAGTTTTTCGCCTCCTCGCCCCTGACTCTAATAGGGCAGCACATCCAGCCCTGCACCTCTCGGTACTCCTCATCCTCCTTTAGGGGCACCCTGAAGTCATCGCAGGTTAACCGCGCCACTTCACTAGCCTTGGTCACGGCCTAGTAAACCCTGCTCGCCCCTCTAGGGGTCCACCACCCACTCTACTAAAACTAATCAGACCAAACCTACCCCTACCGACTATTCCCTATCCCCCCCTGACCCTCACGACCTCTCCTCAATAACCTGTTTCTTATTTTTGGACAGAGCTCCCTCCCTCCACCTACCGACCTGTCCCGGGCCTCAGCTAACAGCTCCGCTACGCAGCGACTAGCCGCCTCGCCCCCTAGCTATAGAACAGCCCTCGACAATAGAAACTATCCTCACTTATCCTCACAATCTGCCCAGTTAGAATGCCTCCCACCTCGACGCCCTCCCTAAACCCTCTCTCCTCACCCTACATAAAACAGCATGGCCATAACTCCTTCTCGATCACCCTCCCACCCAACCACTCTCTGAAATAAAGAAAAATCCTTAAACACAAACTAATCAGACAATTCCCGGAATCCCTCTTTGCCGACTTATACCACTCCTCCACCATAGGCCAAATAAAAATGGACCTCATATTCCACACTATCAGGCCCGCCTATTGGATATCATCCCTGAGAGACAGACGCCAAATCACCAAAACGACCAAGATGACCCATAGCTGCAAACTCTCATTTTATGCCCCCTGCCACTCTGCGGGATCAGCTCGGTGACCATCTACTATAACAGCACAGTCCTGATCCAAGCCAACATTGCCAACCTGGAAGCTTTTGACCTCCTCTTCCCCTCTCTACTAACAATCAGCAACCCCGCACTTCCCCCACACCCTCCGCCTGGAAAGTCAATCCCTCTTATTGAACTCTCACCCCATTCCGCCTCCTGTTACCTCATCCACCGTAGCGCATCCTCTGACGATCGGAAATCCCTCTCTCTCCACTGACGCGGCCCCCCGCTATACCTCTCCCTCCTGAGCAACCCCCGGTACCCAACCCCCCGAATTCTGTGCTGGGCGACCGCCACCCACTCTGCAAGCCTCCCCTTCCCTGTCATCTTCCCCCTTGCAAGAAAAATAGCCCATGATCCCTAGTATCCCTCGTTACTTCCCATAACCCAAACTGTCACTCCCACTAACAAACTAAGTCAACCTAACTCTGCCAGCACTCTCCCTCACTGTATAGAGCACTCCCAGCTGCAACCTACCCCCATCAAGAAGAGATGGATTGCCGTCTGGCCCGCATTGAAAGCCAACTCTCCACCTTATTACAGGGCATGCGTCTTATCCTAACCGACCTCTCATCACTCCCTCTCAACACCGCCTCCAGCCCCACCTCCCACCCCTACACCCTCCTTCGGCCTCCGAACCCCCTGCCCCCAAGCAGTCAGTTCACGCTCCCTATCCCCAGGCCCCGAGACCTAAGAGGGCTATGGAAGGCATGTCCCCAGAGGAAGCAATCGAGCTGGCCTCCTCTTACTTCTCCCCTCCAACCCACGACCTGCAATCCGTAATCCAGGTAATCACTGGGACCAGAACTGAGCAATCTGTCCAGAAATCCCTCAGACCCCCATCTTCCCTCATCACCATCCCCACGGAACCAATTAAAGAGAACCACCACACTAACTGCATGCTCATAAATTGCAGGTCTGCCACGAAACACGCTACAGAGCTAGCTGAATCCATTCTCCGCCATGACATTGACATTGCCTTCATCACCGAGACCTGGCTCAATGACTCCTCATCTCCGATCCTGGAAATGCTCATTCCCCCGGGTTTCTCTATCATCAAGAAAGATAGAAAAGACCAAAAAGGCGGAGACGTGGCAATAATCCACAACAATAACCTATCAGTGTCCGAACCCGATAACATCTTGTACAACTCCTTCGAATGCCTAACCACCAACATCAAAACCACCAACAATAATCTAGTACACTGCCACCTCCTATACCATCCCCTAGGCAACTCCGTCACATTCACGGAACACCTATCAGACCTAATCGCATACTGCTCTCTCCGAGATACCAACAACATCATTCTAGGCGACCTTAACCTCCACTGGATTGATAAGAACAGTCCTCCAGTACAAACCCTGAATGACTTACTCCTTACCAGCAACCTCACTCACCACTGTTCAAGAGAAGCCCACAACAAAGGAGCTATCCTGGATGCCATCATCGCCAATCATGACGCAATCACTATAGATCACATCCTTCCGGTCGACTGGTCAGACCATCACCTTATCCTATTCCACCTCCCTCATCAGACCTTGCCTCTGCCCTCCATCTCAGTCCCCCCTCATGGCCGAGAAACTTATTGCAGATCAACAAAGATGAGTTAGAAGACAAAATATCCTCCCTCCTGGCCATCTCCCCAGTAGGCCTCTCTACCTCACATACCACTACAACGTTACCATGTCCTCCATCCTTGACGAACTAGCCCCCTTGAAACTGAAAAAACCCAGGAACATACCCTCCATATCCTGTTTCAACAAGGACATTAATGAGGAAAGAAGGCAACTCAGAGCCTCTGAACGTCTCTGGAGAAAGAACCCCTCCTCCAGCCGTTACGAGGAACTCAGAGCAGAAAGAAGAAAGTACAAACAACATATCAATAACACAAAATCCAACTTTTTCTGCACCGCGCTGGACAAGGCCAAAAACAGACCAAGAGAACTCTTTCACATCATCAAAAAAAACGTCCAAGCCAGCGACATCCCTCGTCCAGCCCTCAAAAACCTTACGTGACAACTTCGCCAACTTCTTTAACGAAAAAATCACCTTGATCGAACTTTCACTGGACATTAACCTCCATCCCGTGACAAAGACTGCTCTCCAACAAGAAAATCTATCACAAAAAGGCAACGGGCATCAACCTGGTCTTCCTTAGACCCAATTTCAAAATCGGAGATCCTCAATTTTATCTCCTCCTCCAAGCCATCGTCTCACAACCTCGAACCCATACCCTCTCAAATGGTCAAGGAGCTGAAACTCTCCCTGGCTCCACTTTGGTGCGAAATCATAAACAGTTCCCTAAAAACTGGCACCATACCAGATTGCCTTAAAGTCGGACAAGTCACTCCTCTTCTGAAGAAACCAGGCTTAGACTCAACCAACCTGAATAATTTCAGATCTCCCTTTCCTTGCCAAAATCCTAGAAAAATGCGTTCTCCGTCAACTGAACAATCATATTGACAACATTAACTTGCTTAACCACCACCAATCAGGCTTCAGAAAAGGCTACTTCACCGAAACTGCAATCCCCAACATCATGGACGACATCTTCAACTCCCTCGACTCAGACCACTGATGTCTCCTCATCCTCCTAGACTTGTCAGCTGCCTTTGACACTGTAGACCATAGTCTTCTCATCAAAACTCTTAAAGAGCGGGTAGGTGCAGACGAAGTGGTCCTCAAATGGTTCTCCTCCTTCTTCCAAAACAATTCCCAAAGAGTAAAAATCAAATCCTTTGCCTCCGAACTCCTCCCCGTTAACAGAGGCGTCCCTCAAGGCTCCATTCTCTCCCCTCAACTGTTCAACATATATATGGAACCGCTCACCTCCATTCTGAAAAAAGCGAACGTCCATTTTCATCTATATGCAGACGACACAGATCTACTTGGAAACCTCCTCCTTTAACGACATTCTAAGACTCAACAAAACTCTCAGAGAAGTCCAAGAATGGGTTTCAACGAACCACCTCAAACTCAATCAGGAAAAAACCGCAATCCTCTTCATCTCCAACAAGGAAGAAAACCCACAAATCATTGAATGGTTGAAAGCTATTGATGCCCTCAACGGAAACCTCACCCTGGCAACCTCGGTCAAATCACTGGGAATCACCCTTGACCACAAACTATCCATGACCAATCATATCAAGAACTCCACCAAGAGCGCCTTCCTCAATCTGAAGCTCCCCGACAAAATCAAACCCCACATCCTTCATACCGACCTCATACAAGCCACCCAATCCCTGGTGTTGTCTAGACTGGACTGTGGGAACACAGTCCTATCCGGTACAGCTCGCTCCCACCTAGCCCCTCTCAAAACCACCTTCAATGCAACAGCCAGAATGGTCACCGGAATCAAGAAATTTGACCATATATCTCCCGCACTCAGATATCTAAAATGACTCCAAGTTGAACTGCGGGCCACCTTCAGAACTGCCTGCCTCACACACAAAGCCCTGCACACAGGGAAACCGCAATACCTAGCCTCCAAACTCAAGAAAGCCGGGCAAGCAAGAAGCCTCAGGAGTTCCAACGCCTTCCTACTCATTCCTCAAAACGCGTAAACAAAAGACTGGTGCCCGCTCTTTTGAAGGAAACGCTCCAAAAATCTGGAACGCCATCCCAGTCGACATCAGAACCACCCCCTCCTTTCCAAAATTCAAAAGCCTCCTAAAAACCCTCTACCTCAACCACGCCTTCCCGAACGCAATTACGTGATGCTCTCGCCTCCACCAGGCAGTCTCCTGACCGCGCGCCCCCACGGGCTACTTTCAGACATCGCACAACCTCTACCTACCTCATGCCCTCTCTCTGAACTCTGAGCCCCTGGGTCGGCACAGCGAATGAGAACATTGCCAGCATTAGACTTGACTTCCCTACGCTTTGAGACTACCTCTTGACCCCTCTTCCTCAATGCCACTCCTCGGATCCCTCAACCGCTCTACCTCAACGGCACACCTCTGATGCTCAGCAGAACTGTAAAGTTTCTTTTTTGAACTTTTTCTCTATTTTCCTACCATGCCTTTGTCCTGTATTTTTGTCTCCTCTTCATCATGTTGTAAAGCGCTCCGATACCCTCGGGTCTGGCTAGCGCTATAGAAAACTTCTAAGAAAAAAAAAAAGAATCGGGTCAGAGTTCGTTTATCAACATTTTCCATCACCTGTGACGTTGTGACATTAGTAAACCTGGTCTTGGAATCTCTCCCTGCTGCCTTTTAATTTTGCTAATTCATTGGTGTTTACACTCTGATAAAAAATTGTAAAGACCAGACAGGGCTAAGGTTTCTAACACATGCAACTGTCTGTTACCATTCTTGGACAGATGTATTTAAACAGTACATTATTGGGTTTCCTGCTAACTACTCGCTCTTCCTGCTGTTTCAACCTCCACTCCACTAACTCACAAAGCCATTTACTGATTGACACCACTATCGATCAAGGACAAAATCACCCCAAAAAATAAGCTATGTTCCAACCCCACACCACCTTTCCAATAACTCACTTTAAAATACTCCGCAGAGGTCTGATCCATTTAATGTGTGACAACAGCCCTTGAAACAGACTTCCTGTAGAGCATCAAAACCCATCCAACCTGCTACTGTTCAGAGAACAATTCAAGGATCTCCTGCCAACACCCAACCTACCAACTCAAGACTCATAGGTTTCTCCAACTCCTGCCTTGTCGATCATCAGCCCAAAAGTAAGACCTACCTATTTCTTCAACCTACTGTCCTGCAGAAACAATCCAAGGTGTCTTCCCCAAATTTCTCTAAATCGATAAAGACAAAGACAACCAGTCACAAACATAACCTTTCACACTGTGCAGCTTTCTCTTCCAGGGTGCCTGAGAGACTGACAGACAGACACAAGTCCACTGTAGAGTGCGTCCCAGCACTTCTCTTGTCAATTGACAGAGACCGTGCATTTGATTGAGTGCTCGGGCCTTTTTCTGTGGAAAATACTAGATAAGGTGGGTCTGGGTACACAATTCAAAACATGGGAATTGTGCAACTATTCTTGCCCGCAGCTCGGAAGCTGAGGTGGACTTTCACTTCATCATAAAGAAATAGAATGACATCCTCCACAAAGTGCACACCTCCTCATTCTGTACCTCAGGAAAAGAAGCAATGCTTAAGGTGACACACTATTGGGACTACACCCCAGCCAAAAGGTGAAATTGAAACTCAACTGTCCTAATGGCTGTTAACGCAACTTCGGCCACACAGACACATTAACTCGTGTCCTCTGGTTCTGTCCCAAACTCAAATGCTACTGGTAGTCCGTCTGAAAGATATCAATGAAATGTTTGCAACAGGTGTACCCTGTCTTTCTAGCTATGTCCTACTGAGCCTCACCAATGCCCAAACACACCCTCTACACTCTAACAAAGGGAAAGCAATAATAATGGATTTGGCTTCGTGTGGGGCTGAAAATGTCATCAAAATCAAATGGGGCACAGATACATTGTCGTCTCACTTTGACTGGCTGCATGAACTGTGGGACCTCACAGGGATGGACAAGCGTACTGCTTCCCTGCAGAACGAGTTGCTACACTTTGACAAAATGAGGGGCCCATGTATCCAATATCTGGCACAGGACTTTTGGGAACTTACTAGTCCTCTTTACTTGTGAGTACACCAGCTTACAGGACGAGGGACACGCCTGATCAGCAAGACAAAGACTCACTGCAGTAGGTATGACGCACTAAAAGACCCAGCCTGCTGACACTGAATACGTTGCGAAAGAGCTAATTCTGGCGAAAGCGGCTAAGCTCCCTGGGTGACAACCCCTGGTATTTTATCGCTTCCCTCTCGCCTTTCCCAGTCCCCCCTGGTATCCTCCCATCCTCGCCTTCTATCTCCTTCTTCTGTTCTCCCACTGTTCTACCTCATCAACCTTTCGATTTAGGTAAGAGTATCTGTTCCTGGATAAATTAATAAAAAGATCTGAACCTTAAAAGATCAAAGGGTCGGCAAAATATTGACATTTTAATATTATTAATATAATATTCCATCAACACAAGTAAAATTCAAAGTAGTGTACTAACTCGCAGCTGCTGTCACCTTCGTCTTTCAAAACTACGTGCCTGCTGTTTTTGAGAACTACACCACAAGCTTTGAGATTAGGGAGCAGAGGATAGAGCTGAACATGTGGGACACCTCAGTTAAGAGAGAGTTGGCATCCTGTCATGGCGGCATCCCCACAGTGTCATGGATAGTGTGTGCTTCAGCCAAGGTGACAATTCCTTCCGGTGTCTGCGTGTACCCACAGGGACCCAAAGGGTATGCCTGTCTGAACCAGTACTGAAGTACTGTATTCCAGTATTCCATTATGGCTGCCTGGGAGACATCCCCTTTAAAAAAACGATTTTGTTTCCTTCCATTTCTCTCCAACCGTACACCACTAGGATAGAAGGGGTTAGACAGAGTCTCTGATGTCAACATATCAATGCATTGAATATAACAGGAGGCTCCTGGTTTTACACAGAGTAGAAAGAAGCCTTCAAGCTGCCTATGTGCACATGCATGAGACTGGGACCCAGGAGGATGAACACGGACACTGGAATGTAGACAAACATCTGCCTTCATCCCTAGTTTACACAGGTTCATCTGTGGCCCTGGGAGTTGTACTTAAAAGCAATGAATGCAGAAGACATATGTACACATGCACACAGGGCTCTGAGACTTGTACACATAGAACTGTTAAATAGGTCGCGTTCACCCCAAGACTACACATGCAGTTGTTAGCCTGCATGTTTAACACAAAGCCGGTAAGTGGAAAGGGGCAACTATCCCTTGTGTGTACACAGGCTTGTGGATATACAGAGGTCAGCAGGAAAAGGACCTTTGGGGCCTCTCTCAGCCTTCTCCCCACTCTCCTCCTCACATTTACCTGCATTAACAGAACGTGTTTTAAAGTGTGACATATGGGTGGTGTATATCTTGTTCCCTGAAGAGATAGTAGGAAGTTATGGTCATAGCAGCTATAAAGGGACCCCATTACAAAAGATTCCTTCAGGCATCCCTTTGGGTGTTGGGACTTTAGGTCTGCACTCAGCTGAAAGCCTGTCCTGGCAGACTATGTCAAGCTTTACTGGTCCATCTTGGCATCTCCAATAACTCATGTTTGGCACCCAGCATCCACTGGGTACTCTGTGGGCAGAGGTCGTACCCTCTCACCACCCTCCTCCCTAGGCCCTGCTATACTAGGTGTTCAGCTGTCAGCATGTCACTGACTTTCAGCGTGCCCTGATTTTTCGAACAGTGCTGTGCATGCTGGGTGAAAAGTCTGACTCTGAAACTTTAACCTGGATTCCTAGACCCAAAGTAGCAGCATAGCTCTGCTTTTTATGTCAAGCTTAGAGTCAGAGCGCTTTCAACTCACTCTCTGCTGTGCCAGTCAGAAATGCTGGGCACCTTTTGGCGGACTGCTTTCCAAAGTCCCACACCAGGCTGATTGGTTGCTGCCCAGGCGATTTTACTAAGAAAACAATGTTGTTGGCCATGATATTACTTTCATGGTTCCTCCTGTTACAGCGTTTAATAGTCCCTCCTCTTATCTGCATTGCGTCTTGCTAAAGCCCTGCCTCCCCTGCTCCTCACGCTGCTCGTACGATGGAATTCCGTCACCATAGTTTTGAAAAGGTTAATACGTTGCGCTATGTTTATGGCAGATTAATCACAGATAAATAATGAAGCTATCTCTTTAAAAACAAAGAGTGCTAGATATCATGAGGACAGTTTAAGTTGTTGTATGTAGCTTGACACAATCCCACTCCAAATAATTCCAGGACACTTAATACCACATTATTACTATCCACATAATTCCACAGCACCCATGCCAGCCACATAATTCCAATACACAAATTCACTCCACACCACACAATTCCAAGCCACACAGTTACAAAACTAACTAATTCAACCCAACCCACATGATTCCACAACAAACCACATGCATACACTCTGTAACAAATAAGTAAAAAACATTGCCATTTACAATGCCAATATCTCCAACACAAACAAATGCGAGGACTATTGCATTTCCAATGCTCGCTTACCTTCCAATGCGTCCCAGCTGAGTCCTATTCCTTGAGCTGCAAACCTTCTCCTGGCCAGAGATGTTTTAAGGCATGGGCAAAGTGGGCTCTGGCCCACGGCCCCGGCCTTTCAGGGGCCCCCTCATTGAGCTAGCTCTTTTCTGCAGAGTCTTGTCACGGTGACCTTGTAGTGCTTAGACAGTTTGTTTTATATACTATTTTTCTTTAAGTTATTTTTAATGTGGGTGCTGTGTGAAAGTCTATTACAGACATTTTACAGAGAAATGTTGCGTTTATGTTTATTGGAAAATCCATAAAAAAAGGTTCTTTTAGATCAAAAGGACCTGAAATATGAGAAATGGGAGGGTGACACAGAGGTTACTTGCAGTAACATTAGTGAGCTGCTGCTGTGTTACAATATTGAAAACACAAGTTACTACCCCTTAATATTAGATGTAAACACATTTAGAATTTGCAATAGATTGCTTGTGCACTGTCAGTGACCTGGCCAAAGGGTGCATGAAAAAGCTGATATAGGAACATAAATTCAAAGCTGTTCCAAACACGAGCCCTCAAAATAATTTGGCCCAGGACCCCCACAAACCTTAAAATGTCCCTGCTCCTGGCTCTGTCAGCTCTGTGCTGCCTCTTCTCAGAGGCTGTGCTTTGTGGGAAATGTTCTCTCTGGGTCCCCCACCCCCATCCTTTTTATGGCCTGGTGTTGGCTGTGACTGAAGAGAAACAATGTAAGTTGTTACTTTGTTTCTCTTCAGTCAGCTCGAGGAGCTCAGAGCAGGCTGCTGCACCTGCTTTAGAGGGAGAGAGGCTTGCTTTAGCGCAAGCCTCTCTCTCTCACAGCTCTCACCAAAGAGCTGAGGGGGCCCCCTTTATGTACTTTAGAGTGGAGCCCCCCGCACCGCGGGGGCTGCGGGGGTGTTTGTTACGCCCCTGTTGTGACCCTGCACATGTATAGCGCCGGAATCCTCTTCGCCGAGGGCCGATCCTTCAGTAGCTTGTGGGCATGGCATTTATTTAATTCCTGCATAGATTTAACCGCTTCTGCCCACGATTATTATTTTATGGCTAGTCAGTAACACTGTTTACTGTAGGAAAGGGTACTGTACTGTGTTTTTCTCCTTAAAGCACACATTCCGCCTGGAGCACAAGCAGTGGGCAAGTCTCACCACAACACTACCTACTTAGCCAGGTCATCACCCCCCAACCCCCCTAAACAAACCTCTGGTGGCGTGGAAGCATTGCATTTTCACTGCGGGTCTTTGACAGCCAGTTCTCCTACTCACAACACCCTGGTGGGAGCCTAAGCCCAGGTTTCTGTACCTTCTAGTTCTTGCGGCCACTTGCTATCCTCTTCACTTTTGAGGGCAACTCACCCTGGTGGGACTCGAAGTCCCAGGGTGCAACGCAGTCTTTTCCCACCACGTCACAACTGCCACAGGTGAGGGGGAGGCTCCTATATCCCACTACAAAGCGCTGCGCCCGTCATCGACAGGAAGAGGCAGGGCAGGGCCACCCCCCTTTCGTGTGGTGGACATTTTTGGACAGAGCATCTCTCCATTTGTACCATTATGCCAGGTTTGCTGAAAAGTGTTGCTATATCGTTAGTCTAATCTCATGTAATAATATAGCATTACATGCTGTTTACCACATGCTGGTCTTGGGATCTCAAGTTGATTATTTTGATTGTGAATAGTGAATCATTGTATAAGTATCACAAGACCTAGAGGTCACAAATCCAATAAGGATTGAGTATGGGGAAAAGGAAAATAATGGATGAGACTAGTGGAGCTCCTGGAGGGGGAGAAAGCAGTAGAGAATGTAGGGGAAAAAGGGTGAGGAAATGCTGAAACAGAAGACACCGGGCAATAGTTGTACCATAGAATAGATACGCTGATCAGCGAATGCGAGGATATCTTAGTAAATTACACATCCACCCAAGTTATTAGTATTGTACAAGCCATAGGCTCCTCCCCACTGGACAAATCTAGTTCAGAGCAACATGTAACAGTCCATGCAATGTTTCATAAACCAATGAGGGGAGGTACCCTGGAGTCCCACATCGAGGAATGTTTGGCTACAGGGCCAGAAAAAACAGCTTCAGGGGAGGCAAACACTAAAAGCGGAGGTGGCACTTATGCGAACAAAGTTAGTAGAATTGACGTCTATGGTTCAACTTTTATCATAAAGGATCCCTGTTCATTTAGAAATTCCCAACCTCAGGGTAAAGCAGCTTGAACAACCTAAGCAGGTAAACTATCAGGAACGTTATCCGGTTACTATGACATAGGTCTCTCGGAGTAAGGATGACATTCCACTCTGTGGACTCTGTCAAAATACCGGGGAAGAAAATAGACTTGAAATAGAGCCAATATCATTGGGGTGTCCCGCTCAAGCACCTAATCAACAAGCATTTGCAATGCAATAGGTCTCGCATTAGTGAAAGTTGGAGCTATTGGTGTTGCAAATTAGGTTTACTTTTTTTCTGTAAAACTCTCCCAGCAATAGCAGAATTAGGAAAATCAAATGCGCGAAGCAAGGAAAGGGTGCAGTAACATAGGCTGTTAATATGGTGTCCCTGTGGGCGGAATGCCTAATAGAGGTTCGTTTACAACTCCAGAGACACCTAGTAACAGCCTGCGGTACTGCATCCTTTCCTTGTTTTAGGGATGGTGGAGTGGTAGCGCCGAAGCTGGAAGTAAAAGCTCGAAACGTAGTGTTGTGTCTTAGGAAAGTCCTGGTATGTTATGAGCCTCTGGGTAGGTACGTTTCCATCTGGCAATATTCTGTTTTTTTCATTCATATTTTGCGACTTTTCCCTCGTCTGCAGCCACAGGTGAAGAAGGGTGAGCAACTGTCTGTCTCGTTACTTGCCAGGGAGCCTTACACCCTTTGGGCCCCAAGGACATGGCACAAATTGGGAATTAACATAGGGCCGCACCGCCTTGTCGCACAGAAGAGAGGGTGATAATGGTGGGTCTGATCCATGCCCAGGTACCCAGTGGGCCCCGGTGAACACAAACTTTTTCTGTCCTTTTCCACGTAGCTGTGCAAGCTAGCAAGTTGAACTAAGTTTCCCTGGTTCTCTGAAGGCGTGGGGGGCAAATTGAAAAAAGCAACAAAAGCAGTGCGTCACGGCGCAGTACCACCCTGAACTATAACAAACTGAATGGACCGAGTTTATTTTATTGATCTGTGGGAGTGAAAGGTTTAGTCAGGTTCTCATGTTAGAGAACTAGTGGCATACAGGCTATCTGCAACAAGTACACGATGCAACTGAGCTATCTTAATAAATTAAATCTCTATGTGTACACCGGGTTGACCCTCGTGAAAAGTACTCTTCTCAAATGCACTAAATGCTGTTAAAAGTGCAGTTTACTGACAGGGCTACACCCTGCTGCTGTCACTCAGCTGCAGCCCCGCCCCCGCCCTGACGCTTTGTTTGGGACTAGGAATGAGTTTCCACCTGCCATGTATCCGTTTCAGGCCTCCAAGCCTTGGTATTCGCACCTGCAAGAAGTCCCTGCTGCCTCAAAAGCGTTTGCAGCGCCTGGCAGCGGCCAGACCGGGGTGTCCGTGTCCACACCGGCTAGAGACCTTATAGTCAGACTCGTGTTCACAAACACCAAACCATGGCTTGAGCACACAGGCCCTCGAGGTTGCACCAGCCAGGCCTTGGCATTTTCCCCTTTCAGACCTCAATGGTGTTCGCACCTGTCAGCACTCGGTGACTGCACCAGCCGGGCAGGTCTCGTTGTTTGCACATGTCAGGCCTCTTTGCACCAGCTAGTCAGACCTCGGTGTTTATATATGCCAGGCCTCTTTGCAGCAGCCAGTGAGGCCTCAGTGTTTGTACATGCCAGGCCTCTTTGCAGCAGCCAGTGAGGCCTCAGTGTTTGTACATGCCAGGCCTCTTTGCAGCAGCCAGTCAGGCCTCGTGTTTGTACATGCCAGACCTCTGCAGCAGCCAGTCAGCCCTCAGTGTTTGCACACATCAGGCCTAGGTATTTGCACACAACATACCTCAGTGTTGTCACAGGTCAGCGAGGCCTCAGTGTTTGCATATGTCAGGCCTATTTTTCTGCACCAGCCATTCAGGGCTCGGTGTAGGCACACATCAGGCCTCAGTGTTTGCATATATCAGTCAGGCCTCGTTGTTTGCACACTTTGCCTATTTGTCTGCACCAGCTAGTCAGGGCTCGGTGTGTGCACCAGCCAGTCACAGTACGGCCTCCGTGTTTGCGCGAGTCAGGCCTCATTGTTTTTATCTAGGTCAGTCAGGCCTCAGTGTTTAAATAGGTCAGTCAGGCCTCAGTGTTTAAATAGGTCAGTCAGGCCTCGTTTGCACACGTCAGGCCTATTTGCAGTAGCCAGTCAGGCCTCAGTGTGGACACCAGCTAGTCACAGTCAGGCCTCGGTGTTTGCACTCACAATGCCTCCGTGTTTTCCTGCTGTCAGGCCTCGGTACTTCCAGTGGCCTTCACTACCCCACAGGCTGGGAGATTAAACGCCAGTCGGCGCAGACCAGGGCTTGATCCATACAGATTAGTGCGCTTTGGGGCAGCGTTAAGGATAATCCCACTGCAGACGGCATGAAGCACATGACAATAACCTGAGATGAAAGCACCATCACTCGGGGGAGGCGGCTGGCTCACGGAACCTCTCAGGCCGGCTTTCAAGGCCTGGGCAGGGGTGCTTGGCGGTGGAGAGGCCTCTGGGCACCGCTGCTGTGTCACACACGAATGCGACCGCGGGAGGTGCGCGTACATGAGATGGGGCGCAGGGGCGAGGGACAGTGCATGAGAGACAAAGCGCAGAAGGAACAAGACTTGACTATAAGGAAATGTTTGTAAAATAATTACATTGCACCCCAAACAAAGATGGCCGTGATGTTAGGTCACGTAGCATGAGCCACATACTACTCGAATGTGGAACAGGCAAGAGAAGCTCGCGCAAGTATGACGTGTGCTGGGTGCGTGCACCGGTGAAACGCTACAAGGCTGTGACCCTGCACGGGAACGGAACCCTAATGTAAAACCATTGAGTTGCACAACGAGCACTGCTGCTGGTACGGAACAGCTTATTCTCACCCAACGATCAGGCAGGCAGTCGTGAAGTGCTCCAGCTTCCACCTGGAATGAATGACCCCTGATCCCGGTATTCTGCTAACAAACACCGCAGGCAAGTGGTCGATCTGGCGTCGGCGAATGCGGGGCAAGGAGCATTGGACAGCGTGGAAAAAGTCATAAAACAAGCGGGAGGCGGCTCGGGCGCAGCACGTCTTCCGGAGACGTGCGTGTTCACAGAGCTGAGTCGGCTCGTGCACAGGCCAGTAGCGGCTCGTGCACAGCTCTATCTCCCTTGCCAGTTAACACGGTGACTATAGAACTCGCTGGCGGGAGCGCTTCGCGCTCCATGGCCAGCTCGACCTAAAAATCAGATCAATCACAAATGCGAATCAGGCACCTTGCCATACCAGGTTTAGGGAATTTATTAAATAATAGCAGACAACAAAATATTAGACCGCTAGGTATAACTTTTGCCACAGGCGCCAAAAATGTACATGGTCAATGTCCCCAAATTCACCAGCAGGAATAGCATAGAAAATGCAGATTCCCTTACCAATAAAGCAATTCATTGGATCCGCCACGTCAGGGGATGTCGTTCGGTAATTAGAGAAGATATCTCCAGAGCTCATAGACTCTCTTCCCGAACTAACCCGCTAGATTGCATTGAGTTAACTCTAAAAGGACAAGACCTAGTTGAAAACTTGCCAGCCCTGGAATTTCGTACATCTTCTCCAGACCATTCTTTAATACAGTTTAGATGTTTCCCATTTGTAACTAGCAAGGGCTGCATTCCAGGGCAAAGTGATCCCCTTTTAAGCAAATCATTAAATCTAGAATCTAATGATTGACTCTTGAATGTGTCACAGACAGAACCAGATACCAATGTTTTCATTCCATCAAATAGAGAATCTAGTATTTATTTTTACCCTTCTAGAGAGGCGGAATGGACTATGGGCAACTTGCCCACTGATAATAATATATTGACAATTTTAGGAAACATAGAGTAAACAAATCACCAAGGAAATTTGCTAAATACCGTGATAGCCCAGATCGCAGGTAAACATCTATTGGCAGGATTATCCGTGTTATCATGGAACTTAGCTGGGATAAAATTCAAGTTCGTAACCCCAGACTGGCAGACATTTGTTGAACAACATGATGTCTGCCTTTTCCAGGAAACCTGGGCGGCGGATCCTATGTACCACTTTTGGCCGCCATAAGTGTGGCAGAGTATGCTCAGACGTGAGTCCCTTGCTCACTTTGCCACTGGATTCAAGCAAGCGGGGCTGAAGACGGCTGGAATGCCAGAAACCGGTCCTCGCAAGCTTGTTTCCGGTACAGGGAAGACATGGCTTGGCAGTTCGGGCTGGACTGTTGCCAGTTTTGGCATGCACTAAGGGACATGTAGGTAAATGAGCGAATAGAAAGTGATCATAACCCCCTGTGTGCCGTTTTTGAAGTAGTGGAAAGATACCATTTATTCTAGTTGAGAAATGATATCCCTAGATCTAGTTCTCACAAATGACATGAGGAGCTTGAAATAGGTAAACCTAATAGAGAAACCTGAAGTTCTAGATAAAATCTCACTAGATGTTGATAATGCAATATTAGAACTAGAAGACCTTTTGGTTGATCAGGCACCTCCTGAGTTGGTAACTGGATTTCATGCTGAGTTTTTTACACAGCTTCGTACCTATCTCTATAAAAACTGTAAAAACAGAGGTACTCATCATAAAAATGGAAGTCAATGGTTCAATAAGGAATGCAAGGAGGCTCGCAGTTCCCTGGGGAAAGCTATTAAGGAAGGTGATCTGACTAAAGTGCGGTATTTAACAACAAAAGGAGAGGTAGGGAGAATGAGGCACTCTCTTAGTCCCCGGTTAGTTATGCAAAAACAAGAAAAGAGAGGTCAGATCAAATACTTGATCATTCTAAGCGTAAGCTATACAGACCACAGTTCAAGGAGTCAACACAAGATTAGATTATCACATCCGATTTGGGTGATAAAGAAAGCCCTCACACACTGACCTAGTCAGTGTCATGCTTCATCATCGGGCCCCACCGACAGAGGCCGAATGCCTCTGCGGTGTGCTACGACGCCAGGAAGACTGCGGAGCAGGTTTTTTTGTGTGTGGAGGGCGTGCTCTTGTTTACAGTGAAATATTAAAAGTGCCTAAAAAAGGGTATCGAAAAAAATATTTTAATAAATGATCCCTGAGGCACAAAGTAAGGAGTATTACGTGTCTGTATTTACATGCCAAGGTTCAAGGTTGGTAAAATACAGAATATACTCAATTTCTTTCAGTCAACATGTTTCTGCCATAAGGGTGGTATATTACCGTGGCATTCTTCAGGACTATACCCCGGCGGTATGGGCTCTCTAATCACCCACCCTGACCTGGGGACGTGAAAGTGAAAATAAAGAGTGAAAAAAGTGCATAAAAATATTGGAAGAGTAAAATACTCGATTCCAAAAAAAAAAAACCTCCGTAAATTTGGAGTGTCACTGCACCTGTAAAGTGAAAAAAGGACACAGACAGACAGAAGACAAACATGAACATTGTTAATATGAGCCTTCCTGAGTAGTCATAGTGCTCCATGATGTGTGGCTCAAGTGGTATTCCCAAAGTAAACATAGATTTTATGCACCATCCAAATAGCCCCTAGAGGATGATAGCAGATATCTCTGGGAAGTGATGTGCTAAAGGTGTGCTATTTACAAGACAAACAATTAAAAATGGGGGATTAAAAACGCGAATGCGTGTACTCCTTATGAAGGGATCAATGGACCTAAAGGTCTGTGCCCCTTCAAATAGGTAATAGAAGGTTCAATTCTCACTTTCAAAAGGGGCGCTACTAGCACCATGGGTCTCAGGAGGGGGTCGGAGCGACCTGGCACATCCTAAAAATAGAAAGAAATGGTACACTTGCAAAGCCTGTACACGAGCAGATACTTAGCTCTGTTGACAGAAGGAGCAGCGGTTTTGGTATCGTCGTTACTCACGCCCTCAGCACTCTCGACCCGCTGATAAACCTAGTTGTGGCCTCAAATCCGGACCCCGAAGATAGAGAAACGGGGCCGGTAGACTTGTTTTTAAGCAGAGCGGTCGCGTGTGCGACCTGTTTCCGGGTGGGCGTGTCAAGCCGATAGAGAGGCTAGGAACGCACACGCCCACCTCGGAGGGCCCCGTCTTGCTCAAAGCGAGGCTTGAGTGTCGGCTGGAAAACGTCCATGCCCCCATTTTCGTGTTTGAAACGAGGCTTGAAAGTCGGATTGGTTATTAGGGACGAGTAGCGCAGTAGCGCTAGGGCAAATGCAAAAAGTATTAATATACTTAGAGTAAATGCTGCTTGTCATTACTGCAGTATAAATAAAACTAATAAAAATTAATCTATATTGGAGGCAAAAGATTGTACCTGGGAGCATAAACTAAAGGTAGGGACTAATCTGTGTGTGCAAGGACAGTCATTGGTGTCAATTACAGGAAAAAGGAAACACTGTTTACAAGCAAGCAGAAAAAACCCAGTTTTGGTTGGGATGGTATTCCAGAGGTACTTGATTCAAGATAATACTGAGCTCCACGGAATATCATCGTTGAGCCCATTGACGTTAGTGCCCAAACGATACACCCAACGTTGCTCCTTTTCAAAAAGTCTACAGGTAATATTGGTTGTACCCTTCACTTCCTCGATTCCCGTCCACCTCATGTCATTCGTAGTATGGTTGCTGTCCAAAAAATGGCGGCTCAGTTTGGTAGTTAGTTTTTTGCATCGGACGTTGCTCCGATGCTCGCAGATGCGTTGTTTTATTCTGCGCGTTGTCATACCAACATACCGTAGCTGGCACGGACACGTGATCAGATACACCACATTCATGGTGTTACAGTTAGTATGTTCCCTTTGGGTCCATACTTTGCCTGCTTCAAGTGAAAGGGTTTTAGTTGCCTCTGTCAGGTGACAGACACTGCAATTGGAGCACGGAAAATGCCCCACAACTTTGGGCATTCCCCAAGCGCTGGTGACTGTCGGTGTGGGTTCAGAGACTTTATCTTTTGGACGGGTGTGTACCAGAGCGTCTTTAAGACTGCGACCCTTTTTAAAAGAGAAAAGAGGTTTCTCCCAATTCTCTCTGTAAGAGGTCAGAATATTCCAATGTTTATTGATGGATTTTTTCATCATGTTAGACAGACTGCTGTATGTTGTCACACATGTGAGGGGTATTGTTCTCTGGTTAATGACTTTCTCCTCTAGTAGTGCCTCTCTTGGTTGGTTCCTCGCTCTCTTGAAACCTTTGCTCAGGATAGGTGCCGGATACCCTCTGTCTTTTAATTTCCCAGTGAGGCTTAGGGACTGTTCTTTGAAGTCCGAGAGGGAGGTGCAATTGCGCCTAAGTCTCAAAAATTGCCCATAGGGGAGGTTTTCCTTCAAAGGGCGCGGATGGAAGCTACTGAACTCAAGGAGGTTGTTTTTTGCAGTAGGCTTATGATGTGTCTTAGTCCTAAGGCCAGTTCCTTGCACCGAGATCTCAACATCAAGGAAGACAATCTCAGACCTACTCTTGGTGTTTGTAAACCGCAGATTCCGGTCTAGAGTGTTGATCCAGTTAAGAAATAGATCGAGATCGGTGTCATTCCCAGTCCATAGTAACAGAATGTCATCTATGTAGCGCTTCCACAGGAGCATTGAAGATGAGAAAGATTGGGAGGTGGGTAGGATGTGTCTGGCTTCAAAATCTGCTACATACAACCCCGCCACGCTTGGAGCAAAAATGCTGCCCATGCTGGTACCTGAGCATTGAAGATAAAGCTTGTCTTTAAAGGAGAAGTAATTTTCTTTAAGGGCAATTGTTGCACATTCAATGATGAAGGTTTTCGGTGTTTGAAAATCCCATTCGTTGGAGTCTAGTGACTCCCCCAGGACTCTGATATTATCGTCCTGGGGGATACTAGTGTACAAACTTTCAACGTCCAGGGTAACGAGAGTGACTGAATTTTCAGGGAAGGTTACATCTGATAGTAGACGTAGGAGACTTTTGGTATCCTTCAGATAAGTTGGAGTGGACTGCACCAAGGGTTTCAGGAAGTAGTCACAGAACTCGGATAGGGGCTCAAGGAGGGAACCAATACCCGAGACAATAGGGCGACCTGGTGGAGGAAGTCTGTTTTTGTGCATTTTTGGTAATGTGTAAAAATATGGAATTACATGTTTGGAATTCCTCAGAAACGCCGCCTCGTTTTTTGACACATGTCCCTCTTCCTCTGCATGTTGAACAAGGGTCGTGATCCTACTGGTGAGAGCTGCGGTGGGGTCTATTGTTAATGGGGTGTAATTCCGGATGCCCCCAAGCAGTTGGTAACATGTTTTCTCGTAGTCAGTAGTGTCTTGGATAACAATGCCCCCACCTTTATCGGCCGGCTTAATGGTGATCGTACTGTCATTTTGCAGTTGTTGCAGTGCTTGGTACTCAGCAGTGCTGAAGTTACCGAAAACCACGGGGTGCCTCAGGGATCATTTATTAAAATATTTTTTTCGATACCCTTTTTTAGGCACTTTTAATATTTCACTGTAAACAAGAGCACGCCCTCCACACACAAAAAACCTGCTCCGCAGTCTTCCTGGCGTCGTAGCACACCGCAGAGGCATTCGGCCTCTGTCGGTGGGGCCCGATGATGAAGCATGACACTGACTAGGTCAGTGTGTGAGGGCTTTCTTTATCACCCAAATCGGATGTGATAATCTAATCTTGTGTTGACTCCTTGAACTGTGGTCTGTATAGCTTACGCTTAAAGTGCGGTATGCCAGGCAAATTTATGAGAAAGCCCAGGAGATTGCTAAGAAAACCTGGGATGATAACAGATGGCAGGATCTTAAATGTGCCTGTGAAAGTAAAAATCCTAAACAATTTTGGGACATAGTCAAATGTGGCAGAGATGGCCGACCTGCAGAGCTGATAAATCATGTAAGCCAAGATCAATGGGTAACTAATTTCCAAGCCCAATACGTTTGTAGTATAGATGACAAGGATACGTCTGAGTTGCTTACTATGATGGTCCGGCTCTTAATGAAGGGGATGTTGACTCCGCTTTAGGTTCTGTAATGGGAAGTAAAGCACCAGGCCCCGACGACATTCCAGCTGATATATTCCTTTCCAATGAACCTAAATGGAGCCGATATATCCTGATTATACTGAATGAAATTGCTAAATATATGGCGGTACCAGATTCATGGAAAGGAGCGGAGATAATTCCAATATATAAAAAGGGGGATAAGTCACTGCCTGGGAATTACAGAGACATAATCGACTCATTACAAGAGATCATGGGACGCCTTGTGCTAAAAAAAATCCAAGATTGGATCGATGAGCAGGATATATTATCACTATTCCAGGCAGGTTTTCGGTCAAGTACAAGTAACATTGACCAAACCTTTCGCTTCACATTGCTCTACTGGAAAACTGTGGTTTTAAACAAAGGCAGTTAGTATGCTGCCTTTGTGGTCTTAAAGTCAGCCTTTGACCTTGTCTCCTGTAGCAGACTGTGAAGAGTAAAGCAAGATCTGGAGATGCCCTAAGAACTGCTAACTCTTATAGTTAGACTCCATGAGGGAAAACACACAAAAATCAGGTGGGGCACCCAGGTGCAGGTTATCTCCCCCTTCATAGTGGAAAACAGGGTAAGACAAGGTTGTGTGATGGCACCAATGCTGTTTTCTATATTCGTCAATGGTATTGTAAAATTCTTGGAAGCAACCCCAACTGATGCTCCTATATTGGTAGGTGTGAAAATCCCCATCCTCATGTTCGCAGATGATACGCTGTTAATCGTTAAAACACCAAGCGGTTTACAGCGAGCCCTATCACTCTTGGAGGAATTTTGCTTTGGAGATAAACGTCTTCAAAACAAAGTTCATGACCTTTAATCCCCACATATCCTACAGAGGAGTGATGGTACTGAATAAGCATCCCCTAGAGCAGGTAAAAGATTTGATATATCTTGGGGTCATTATGCAGGGTGGCATGAGGTGGAGCAAGCAACTGGATAAGGCCACACTGAAACATCAACAGCTGGCAGGAACTTTACTGACTGAGTTTAATGCATCGTTCACAAAACCAGTGAGCCCAGTCTTGAACATCTATAATGTGAAAGTGGTTACTGCAGTATTATATGGGGCAGAGCTCTGGGGATTTAAAAATATTTCAAAACTAACAATAGTTGAAAACAGTTTTTTACGTAAAATCACTAACCTACCACAAAGCACACCAGTACGGCCATTACTTTATGATTTAGGTAGGAAGGCTTTGGCCGATAGTGCCAGACTACACTCTTTGTTGTATTGGAGGAGAATTTGGTCAACACCTGAACTGACACCTCTTGCTGAGGGCCTAACCAATCTAATAAGAGCAGATTGTTATAAGAAAATTAAATGGCTACAGGAAGTCAGATCTATCCTAGTAAGTATAGACATGGCTGTCTTATGGGAGAATCCTGAAAACACTGTGTTTCCCTCTAAAGCACAGCTGAGGGAAAGATACTGGGGATGGGTGTCTGATAGCATCTTTAGGAATAGTGATCCTTCAACACTAACGGGCCATTTCCTAGATGTAAAACCAGTACAAAAGCTGGAACCTTACTGGGACACCATAATAAAGCCTCACGCCTTAATTCCAACTTAGAGTGGGTACATTACCCGTACAGTCATTTACTGCGAGATGGGATATAGTGGATGACACTTCCTGCCCTATTTTCCATCTAAATTTTGAGTCTTTGGCCCACTTGTTATTTGTGTGTCCCGCCTATAAAGTACCGCTGCAGATATGGTTGGCCCCAATTTGTAGAGCTCTGGGTACCCGAAAACACGAGGTAGCTCTTGGATGAATTTGTACTGAAACATGGTTACCCCTTGCTATATCTTTAGCAAAATTTTTAGGATGGGCATGGGTCATTAGATCAAAAGCGATTGCTGCACTGTAATAAATGTGTACTACATGCTAATTTTTAATCTTTTGGTAGCTTAAATGAAATTGGCTTTGTTTCCTCTTTTATTTTTAATACTAAATGTAGTAAGTGTAAGGCAAGAGTTGAGTTGTGCATGGAATTTTGTATCTCATTGTAAAAAGACTCCTTTGTATTTATGTGTATAACATCGAGAGGAGTTTAAAAGTTCCATTGTTGCTTTTATAATATTTTGTGGACCTTTATCTTAATGGGAAGTTTTTTAAGTTTTAACATCTTGGTCATAAATGTTGTATTGTATTCTTGCTTTTTTGACTATTTGTCGAATAAAGCTATTATGACTGAATATCATATGATCGCTTAGAGACTTTTCTTTAAGAGCTCCTGGAGATATTGTAATTCGTTACCTTTATACATTACTTTGCCCATCAATAACAAACCACTGTTATAGAGCAGACAGTGATAGAATGTTATGATACCATTTCTATTACAAATGAGACATACTTTTTTGCTTTTAGACATGGACAACTGCCTGAAATGCTCAGATGACCAGTGGCCCAATAAGAGGAAGGACGGCTGCTTGCAGAAGGATGTGGTCCACCTTTCATTCACTGATAGCCTTGGTGTGAGTTTAGTCTCCATATCTATTGCTTGCTCCATAGTCCCAGCAGGAGTGTTGGGGATCTTTCTCAGATACCAGGACACACCAATAGTCAAAGCTAATAACCAAGATCTCAGCTACACCCTTCTTGTCTCTCTAATGTTGGCCTTTCTCTGCTCCCTCCTATTCATCGGACACCCTAGCTCATCTACCTGTCTGATCCAACAAGGCGCATTTGGGATTATATTTACTATTGCAGTATCTTGTGAATTAGCAAAAACCATCACCGTTGTCATTGCATTTAATGCCACAAAGCCAGGGAGCAGCTTAAGCAGATGGCTAGGACCCCGGGTATCTGCCTCTATGGTCCTCTTGTGCACAATGGGTGAAGTAGTAATTTGTGCCATATGGCTTCTCACCTCACCACCTCATCCAGACACTGACACACAGTCTGAAACTGGCAAGATGATCCTGTTGTGTGCCCAGGGCTCTACCACTGCCTTCTACAGTGTGATTGGTTACATGGGCCTGTTGGCCTTTATGAGCTTTATCGTGGCCTTCCTAGCCCGGGACCTGCCTGATAGATTCAACGAAGCCAAGCTCATCACATTCAGCATGCTAGTATTCTGCAGTGTCTGGGTATCCTTCCTTCCAGCCTACCTCAGTACCAAGGGCAGAAACATGGTGGCTGTGGAGATCTTTGCTATCTTGGCTTCCAGCGCTGGACTGCTTGGCTGCATATTCTATCCCAAGTGTTACATCATTCTGCTCAGACCAAATTTAAACACACAAGAAAATCTACTGGATAGGAGCAATTTATAGCCAGAAACATTGTTTGAATCTTCCTATCAAAACTGATCTTTATTGTTGATTTTGGAAAACATCATATATAATTTTTATCAGGCACATCTCATCTTTTCAGATACATGTTTCCAGCTCTTTAAAATACTATGTACCACAATGTATACCTTTATATGTAGAATGAATGTTGCAATTCCAGTAAGTTAAAAAACATATGTTGCTGCAAGAATCCGACAGTACTAAAATAGATTTCAAATTCTTCAATGTGCTTTCTTCAGTTTTTTGTTAGTTCACTGTTAGAATGTTTGTGATTCCCACTGTCAATGTCTTTAAGTCTTTTGCTTTATCTACACATTCAATATTATTATCCGGCAGTGTACATTGCTTGTGGTCTGACATTTATAGTGGAGGTTGAGATGTGGTGACTCCACCACCACTATCAGCATGTCAAACACTGATCACAAAAGAATGAACTAGAAAACTTTTTGTCTGATCATGGCATGACCAGTTGGTGAGAATGTGGGGTGGTTCGGAGGCCCTCCAGTCACTTCTGGGAGTATTCCTGTTTTTCTGTGCCTGAACATTGAGGGGTTCCTAAGATTACCCCACTTACTATGCATGTCTGGCATGCCAGGAGGAAATCCCAAGGAAACGCTAAGCAATGACAAGATGCTTCCGAGATATTGTGAGTTTAATGAAATATTACAGCTTTTAAGATGGTGTATTCGAATATTATTCATTTTTGCAGGTTCTCTTCAATGACTTTCTTCATTTTCCGTAACTGTATTCATATTTCAAGACTGCTAGTCTCCGTTTTCTTAAATGTTGCTTCCAATTTGAACTGACTAGCCCTATGGGTTTAAATCCTTTACACCGCGGATGTTTCAACGCAGTGCTGTTACGACGCGTCCTTTACAACGCAAGTCGTAACCACGACTTGCGCTGGATGGGTGCTACAGGATTAAGAATAGTATGTTTACTATTCCAACACCTTCTATAGTGTCCACGGGGACTGGTGTTAGAATAGTAAATTATACTATTCACGATCCGCGCCCCCAACGCAAGTCGTTGTCACGACTTGCGTTGTAAAAGACGCGTTGTAACAGCACGCGTTGTGACGGTATGCGTCGTACCATCATACATTCGCCCTCTGGGGGTGTTAGTGGTAGTGTGGACTATGAGAGGACAACTGCTTTTAAGGGCTCATAATCTGAGTAGTTTTACAACTAGTAGATTATCCAAATGCAGAGTGTCACATTTGTGACTGGCAGGAGTCTAGCTCAAAGTTATTTTGGGGTCTAATAAAAAAACAATGCTAAAAAAAATAACAAAATAACAAGGTACTGAACTTTAGGAACGTTTCTTTAGGTGGAAGCTTCACTTCTGGCTGATTTCATCCTTGAGAACATTATTTTCAGACAACAGACTGGATTCAGAACCAGACATTCATATTCACACTTTTCTTTTTTGCTTCTGTAAAACCAATACAAAGCTTTAAACCATGTCACACCAGGACGACAACTCACAAAGGGTCCCCTACCATACTGTGTATCTACCCCATCTGGAAGGGACTCCTGTAACAATACCCTGATCACACTCATGATTGTCCTATTTAACCCATTTCTTTTTTGTTTCTGAAAAACCAAGAAAAATATTCAACCTCAGAACAAGAAGCTTGATTTTTAGTATACATCCACTGGTGCAAATAGCGCTGAGAAACATAGTCTAAGGTGTCATCAGGGCAGAACGATTTTGAGATCTGTATGTATAATCCTCAAAGAAATGTTGTTGGAGCAATGACCTTTAAAGTGAACCCAGTATAAACAGACTCACAATGTTTTCATTTCATTTTTAATAACTGGATGTTTGAGTATCACAGATTTGGTAGTTTGTCATGCAGTGCTGTCCAGCAAGTCAATTATTTAAGGCAAAGGAAGATTCTGAGATCCTAATTCCTCTTAGAAAGCGGACATGATGAGGAGAAATGGGGGTTGCGTGAGGACCTGTGTACTATGGGGAATCCACAGTAAAGGCGGGCTGTGGACTCACAAGATGAAGAAAGAACAGACGTGGATCCCACCATTCCTGTGCACAATGGACAGGTTTAGATACAGTGCTGTAGGCAAGTCAATTTTTAGGCATAGGGGACACTATGTTACAGAATCATAGCAGGTTGTTTGGCCGCTCCAAGATAAAAGTGCCTTTTCCATTCCACAATGTGTACAGGGCACTTAGACACACCTATATATATTTATATTTATAGAAGAGCACTTGGACACGTATAATCTTAAAACGGGTGTGAAACAAAATAGACTGCTGTGCAGGATTGGTAATAAATAGACCATTATAATAAGAAGCTGGGGGCATATTATCAAGAGAATTATCGCTGCTTTAGCGGCTGTTTTCGGCCAAAAAGCGGCGATAATTCTATTGCAGTATCAACAAGGGCACGCTAACGCGTATTTCCTTGTTTTAGCAGCCCTTTAACCTGTTCGCTGCTGCCGTCGGCTGTTGGACGTCGCGCGAGCTACCTCCCTGGTGCTGCGCAACCCGTTTCTTCGAACGTTCAGCACTGGCGCTGAACGTTCGAAGCAGCAAATGAGTTAAACGCCACTTTGCATGTAAGCGATGAATATCGCTAATGACATGCAAAGTAGGCGTTCCCTTTCATTTCTCCCTTGAAATGCAAGATTATCAAGCCTCAAGCAAACCTGCGATGCAATAAAATAAACCGCGCTAACCGTGGTTATCGCAGGTTTGTAGCGCCTGGTCAGAAACTGACCTAGCCATACTTTTAATGGCAGGTGGATTGTACGGCTGAGGCAACGGGGCATATTATCAAGGAAACGCAGTAAATATTGCATTTCCCGCTTTGCGCGATTCTGTTTCAAGCTGCTATCGCTGGATTTAATCGCCATGGAGATATGCTGTGATAATAATGCGATATCGCGGCGATTAAATCCGGCAATATGCGGCATGAAACAGAATCACGCAAAGTGGGAAATGCGATATTTATCGCGTTTTCCTTGATAATATGCCCCATAGTGTTTATATATTTTCACTACATGAGCAAAGCGGAAGGCAAACTTTGGACATGTACCCCATAATATATGGCAATTCTCGATGCATTTTCGCACAAAGAAAAATGTAGGTTTTGATTTTAAGCAGATCAATCCATCAACAACAACTGAGGGATGAGGTTCATGGAGTGTAATTTGTTGGCGAGCCATGTGATTCAGCAATTCGTGTCAGTGGATTTTGTGTTTGATCGATTTTTTTTAATGTGCATGTCATCATGAAGTTATGTCTTGCGCTAGTGGGATTTGGTAGGCCATTCAAGGTGCAATTTTGAATGCAGAAGATTTAATCTCTGTGAATAATAACTGCCTGTGAATATGAATATGAATGCAGTAAATTATGGATTTCAAAAATTTCCATTACTTACGCAGCACTCCAGACCCGCAGGGCTGCGGACTCGTGCAGCAGAGAGGCACGTTTGTAAGCGCACCTGCTACTGTTTTTAAACCTGTTCTTTGTAAAAATGTTGCCGCATTTTAATCACTTCTCTTCTACTCACTCACCTGTACTTTCCTGGCAGCGCTCTTGCGTTCCTGCTGCACCCCGGTCCACTGCAGGTTTTACCTGATTGTTGTGGAGGCTGCAGGCAGTCTCCTTATTTCCGGTTGGGGGCAGAAACAGGAAGTCAGTGTGTTAGGGGGGCATGACTTAGGCAGCATTGCAGTCCCTACATGCAGCGGACGAGCGCAGCGGACGTGCCGCTGGCGCGCCAATGGCAAGCCCGTCAGGGGCCACGAACCCTGGCATTTTTCAGGTCTGTAATCTAACCTACAGCGCTCAGACATTGCTTGGTATGAAAGGGGTCACTGGCATCAACTGCCTACACTCACTAAATATTGCCAATAATCGCTCCGGTTGCTCCCACTGTAACTTTAAGCTTCAACTAAACAGTAAGGAGGCACCCTCTCGCAGCCCTCCCTTAAAACTCTTCCTATTAAACTGTCGCTCCCTTCCCAAACACTCAGTCAAACTTGCTCTCCTAATAGAAGACCTTAAACCTGATGCATAATTTCTCACTGAGACCTGGTTACAGGATGAAGCGGACCCAGCTGTTACTCAAACCTTGCCACCTGGGTACTTAATACAAAGAGTGGATTGTAAAACTGGACGAGGTGGGGGTCTAGCGATAATTTTTAAAGACAATTTTTGTTGTCGGTCTTCTACTGAAGGGCTGCTAGAATGCGAAAGTATGAACTTCTCTCTGGAATTTTCTCTTACTGGCACGTTCTCTGGCTTACTACTTTACCGCCCCCCAGGACCCATGGGACAATTTCTCAGCACACTTACAATTTGTGTTGCTAATCTAGCATTATCCCCAGCTAACTACACAATACTGGGGGATCTCAATATCCATCTGGACGATCCCTCCGACCACATGGCCAAAGAGCTACAAACTAGCCTCTCAGCACTTCAAATTAACCAGAAAGGCTGTGTACCTACACACGTAAAGGGTCATTTCCTGGACCCTGTGCTTAGTAATGCACTGAATCTTTTGGTTGGCACTCCTATTCCCCTCCCTGGGACCAACCATTCATTAATCCCTCTGATCTGGGAAACTGTAGCCGCCATTCACCCTCAGAGCGTCTCTCTGACGCTAGAAAGGAAATGGTTGAATCTCTCCGTTAGCCAATGGTTTAATTTCTTGAGAACATCACACCGTCCTCTGGTTCTGACCCTGAGAGGGCAAATGACAACTTTAATCTTTGGATCCAATGCTTCCTGGATACATTACTTCCCAAAAGATCTTTCAACAAGAGATCCAAACTTAAATCAGCACCGTGGTTTTCCCCTAAATTAAGGGAGCTCAAACAAACCTGTAGGAAATTTGAAAGGATTTGGAGACAGCACCCAACAGAAGAGAGGAAAAAAGATCACAGAGAGGCAATCAGAAAATACAAGACAGAAATGATCAATCGCTCAGTCCTCCTTTTATGAGGAGAAGATCAGTGCAGCCGCTAATTCTCCAAAAGAGGTCTTTCGTATCGCCAAATCCCTTGTCACCATACCGCATAAAACCCCCAATTCAGAGGATGCATTAATTTGATTTAACAACCTAGCCGAATATTTCCACAAAAAAATCCCCCTAATATGCCAATCCTTTCCTACCCGCCAGGCTGAGCCTACCACGTCCAGAACCGGGAGTTCTTCTCCCGACCTACACTGCTCTCTAGCGGAGTTCCCCTTATTAGACGACGTTCCCTGAATGTACTTATCCCTAGGGTCACCTCGGGTTCTCCCATGGACCCGGCCCCTCCGCAGCACCTCTCCTCAGTAAATTATGTCATTCACCTAGTAATTTTGGATATCCTGAATGCCTCCATCTCCTCTGGTATGGTTCCCTCTGCCTGGAAATGCACCCAGGTCAGGGCACTCCTGGAAAAAAACAAATCTAGATCATTCTAACATGGCCAACTATCGTCCTATATCTCTCCTTCCCTGGTTGAGCAAGCTGATCGAGAAACATATAAACTCGACACTAGTACAGTATCGGGAGTCCAACACCTTGTTCCATGTCTCACAAACAGGATTCAGCACTCGACTTGGGACAAAGACAGCCCTTTTTGCAGTAACAGAGGAGGCATGGAGACTTTTGGACCAGGGCGGCTCAGCAGCTATTATTCTTTTAGATCTCAGTGCCGCTTTCAACACTGTTGATCATATCATCCTGCTGGAGCGACTAAAGAGTCTGGGAGTGACCCACTCGGCCTTTACTTGGCTACAGTCTTTTCTTAAAGACAGTTTTTTTCAGGTCTTTGAGGGCAATGCCACGTCCAACCGCTGGCCTCTTAACTGTGGGGTTCCCCAGGGCTCCTCCCTGTGCTCGCGCTTTTTAACACCTATATGGCGCCTTTAGCAGAGACAGTCCTTCCATTCAGCATACAGATCATCACCTATGCAGATGATACCCAATTGGTGGTGGCACTTAACCACCCGGAGGGTTCATCTGGCTCCCTAGGCAGCTGCCTGGAGGCAGTGGCCGAATGGATGGAACTATCTCACCTTAAGCTAAACAATAACCAGACCGAGTTGATGGTCCTGGGCAAATCTCCATCTCCCTCCTTGGCACTCTTATGGTGGCCCGATGCCTGTGTCCAAGCAGCAGACTAAGAGCCTCGGCATGTGGCTGGACAGCTGTCTCTGCTTTAATTACCAAGCCACCAAACTCGCCGCTGCCTGCTTTGACCTGATGAGGATGTTAAGGAAAATCCTTCCCCTGCTCCCCTTTGAGGCAAGAAGAATTATGGTGCAAGCCCTTACACTCTCCCTCTTGGACTACGGGAATCCATTGTACCTGGGCGCCCCGCAGGCGACCATTCAGAAACTCCGAGGGGCCAGAATTGCACACCCTGCCAACTGCTCCAAATTCCTCGGAGACAATCAGCAAAACGTGCTTTGAGGAATCTTCACTGGCTCCCAGTTGAGGCCAGGATACAGTTCAAGGCCATGTGCCTGCCTCATAGAGCCATTTGGAAATCTGGCGGGCTATCATCCATTCCCTGGTCACCCCTTACCAACCTTCTAGAAGTCTTCCCTCCAGCTCCGCTTTCCTCTCCACCACCAGGAAGGTTCGTCGATCCAGGTGGGGCGGACTTTATTTTTCCTTGAATGCCTCAAACGTCTGGAACTCTCTACGCCCCACTCTGCGTGGAGAACCAAACATGCAGGCCTTCCGTAAGCTTCTTAAAACTCACCTGTTTAGCACACTGCCCTAATCTGATGTGCTTCTCGCCATCCGGTCCACAAGCGCCATGAGGCCTCAGGGTAGAAACGCGCAATCGAAACTTAATTTCATTAATTTCATTCATTCATTCATGTGCACAATATGAGTTGAGCAGTATTTTTAATATCCGGACCAGTATGTTGTGGCTTTCTACAATGTAGATGGGGTCAAAAATGTATTTCAAAATGGCAGACACCTTAGTCACCTATTGTTCAGTGATTGTTACGCGCTCCTACAAGGGGTGCTCGGTCTGGAGCATATGGTCTCACCACAATCTACTGCTGATCCATAAGCTGCGCCAGCTACCAGGAGACGTATGGGACCAGGAACTCTTGACCCTACATTAAGCGCTAACTACTGGAACCGGTCTGAATGCTGCAATCAGATGCGGGCGTTCTTCTTGTCCTGACGTTGTCCTCCCGCTTGTTTGTTGAGCGGGTGCAGGGAATGGAACATGCTTCTACATGGTCTGACTGCTGCAATCGGCTTTTGTCATTCTTCCCGTCCCGCCGTTGTCTTCCTGCTTAGATCCCCCTGTTTGATGAGCAGGTGAGCGGGTGCAGGGACTGGATCGTACTTCTACATGGGCATTTTAATTGTGAACATATGAGTTAACCACGAGCAATTGGCGATCTTTTTTTTTTTTTTTTCAAAAACCTTTATTTGAGCAAGCATAGAAAAATACAAGAATGGGCCTACAACCTCACGGGCTGGCCGCTAATAATAAGGCACAAGGAAATAAATAGAAATATACTCCCGTGGTCAGGCACAAATCAAGTACCAAGCATTACTCCAAACATATCACAGAGCATATTGATTTTCTGTTTTATACATAAACACAACAAACACTAAAAAAGGCGAATGCATAGTAATCAAGGTCAGCCCAAAGAACGGAGGGGATGGTCAGCAATCAGGAGAACATAACAAGAGCCCAGAGACTCTAATAAGGTTGGGGGGGGGGGAGCAGCGGGGAGAACCGGGAATGCACAAGACAGTATGAAAAGGTTCCGGGAACGCTCGCCTAGGGAGATAGAGTAACATCAGTAGTGCCAACAAGGGGAGGGGTACAGATATCCCCACGATATTCATTCCACTGGCCCCAAATCTTCGTCCACGCCCTGGGTCTGCCCCTGGCCACATATACAGTCTTCTCACGAAACATGGACCAGTCCATGTTGTCCTCCCATTTCGAGACCTCAGGGGGTCTGGATGCGCCCCAGAGTTGCGCAATATCCCGTTTTGCAATCATGTAACCCAAGGTAGCCCATCTGGTCTGGACTACAGAGTAGTCAGTGGGTTCCCACACATTCAACAGACACCGTCGTGTCTCCGGACGCAGGGCAACACCAGTCACAGCAGTCATCACCTCAAGCACAGCAGTCCAGTAGGCCGCCACCACTGGGCACTCCCAAAGAATATGTAAAAAAGTAGCACTCGACCCACAACCACGCTTACATAACCCATCCAGGGAAAAGCCCATTGTCACCAGACGCGGGCCAGTGACATACACTCGATGAAGGATTTTAAGTTGAACCAAACGGAGACGGGCAGGGATGGCTACTTCTTTCGGAGAAGAGAGTGCCGATTGCCAATCCTCGTCGTCCAGTTCCAACCCATCGCCGACCCAAACCTCCCGAAGTCGGACCAATAAGTCTGCCCGATTATTGATCAGCTTCTTATAGATCAGGGAAATAGTGCTATCAGGCAGGTGGCCATCAAGGACACGATCTTCGAGGGGGAAAGACTCGGGCAGAGTCTCATCAGGAGTCAGGACTGAGGCGAGGGCGTGTCGGACCTGCAAATAACGAAAAAATTCTCTACCATTCAAACCGTATTCCGCCTGGAGGGCCTGGAACGACTTCACACTACCTTTCGAACAGACATCACCCACCTTACATATCCCAATCATATCCCAGCGGTCGAAGCCCTTAGTAGACCAGAGGCACCCCAAACGTTCAGAGGCATAAAGCGGCGTCGCCAATGTCATTCGATCCTCCCATCCCAAACTCACATTCGCGGCTCGCCACACAGTGACTGCAATCCTGGACGGACCCACAAGATGGCGCCCGGCTGATCGAGAATAAAGCGCTCTATTAAATTCCCCACCCGGCAGCTGGAGTTTATCCATCTCAAATGCAGGATTTCGACCCGGTGAAAACATCACGTGATTAATAGCAGACAACTGGGAAGCCCAATAATATCTCTTGATGTCGGGGAGCGCCATGCCCCCGTCGTACCAAGGGATGGTGAGTTTCGCGAGGGCAATACGTGGACGCCCGTCCCAAATCAATTGCCTTTGAAGACTCTCGATCTCTCGGAAGTAGGTCTTGGGGATGTCGTCACAGGAATTCTGGAGCGCATAGAGGAACCGCGGCAAGGACATCATTTTAAACAGAGCCGCCCTGCCCAGAGGAGACAAAGGGAGCTTACGCCAACGGGCCACGTCCAGTCGCAATCGAAGCAACGGGGGGAGGAGATTACGCTCAAATCGGAGCGAGGAGTCCAACGTACTGAAGATCCCTAAATATTTGAAGCCAGACTGGACCACCTGTATAGGAAGTCTGCTCGGCAATGGGGGTAAAACACCCGAAAGAACATACACGCAGGACTTGGCCCAGTTAATAACGAGGCCTGAGTTGGCTCCAAATGAAGTAAGAACATCAAATAAAACAGTCAGAGATTTACGCGGGGAGGTGAGATATAAAAGAATGTCGTCCGCGTAAAGCGAGACGCGGTCCTCAAAGTCCGGTGACCAGCGAATCCCTTTAAGCGAAGGCTCCCACCGAAGCCATGCAGCTAACGGTTCCAAGGAAAGTGCAAAAAGCAACGGAGACAAGGGGCAACCCTGACGGGTTCCCCTACCAAGGGTGAAAGGGGTCGAAACTCTACCGTTTACCACTACTTGTGCTAGGGGTTCAGCATACAATAACTTGACCCAACCAATAAACTCAGGCCCGAAACCAAATTTCTCAAGAGCCGCCCAAAGATAAGGCCATTCCACAGTGTCAAAAGCCATCGAGGCATCCAACGACGCCAAAATGGCCGGCTCCGTCAGAAGCCCCGCCCTCGCAATCGCACCGTGGAGACGACGTAGGTTAAGAGCCGTGTTGCGATGCGGGATAAATCCGGATTGATCTGGATGGACCAAGTCACTAATGACCGTCAGAAGGCGGGTCGCCAGGAGTTTCGCCAATACCTTGGGCTCAACATTCAGCAGGGTTATGGGTCTATAGGATGAACAAAGGTCCCGCGGTTTACCATCCTTGGGGATGACAACTATCGTGGCCAGACGCTGATCATATGGGAGAATACCCCGTTCCCGGGACTCCAGAAGCATGGCGCGAAGATATGGCGCCACTCTATCGGGACGTAGCTTGTACAGTTCAATTGGCAACCCGTTCGGGCCCAATGCTTTGCCCGAACGGAGTGAACGGATGGCAGTAGCTATCTCATCAACCGTAAAGGGGGAATCCAACGCTACACGATCCAAATCGGAAACACTGGGCAGAGCTATATCACGCAACAGAAGGCGAGAGTCAGCCACATCCCTCACAGACACAGGGGTATAAACCACGCGAAAATACTCAGCAAAACAGTCAACTATTCCAACCGGGTCCGTCACACTCTCACCACTCGATGACTGAATCACGGGCACCACACGATTAGATCTCTCCTTCTTATCCAACCATGCCAGCAACTTACCCGCTTTGTCCCCCACATCATACAAATGACCCTGTTGCTCCCGAAACATCAATTTAGCAGCATCCGTGACCATAGATTTATAGGCAAATTGTTTCAGACCCAGGGCGTGGAGTTTCGCAGACGTGACCCCCGATTCCAAAGCAGCCTCCAATGCAGAAACCTCCCCCTCAAGGTCCACCACCTCCCGATTCCTCGCCTTCTTAGCTTCCACAATAAGGGAGAGGGCCTGCCCACGAATCACCGTCTTAAAAGCCTCCCACAGGGACACCGCAGAGGAAACCGACCCCTCGTTATCTAGAAAATATGCGTCCAAAGACTTAAGCAAAAGGCTGCGGGTCTCGGGGGAGGTAAGGTACCACGGGTTGATAGGAGCCACCCGGCCCACCGCCTCCACTCCAACCTCAAAACGGAGCCAGAGTGGAGAGTGGTCAGAAATGCCCCTGGGTAGGTGTACAATCTCACGCACCGCTGGCGACTGAGCCGCAGGCATCAGGAAATAATCCAGTCTAGACAGACTCCCATGGGCCCCAGAGTGAAAGGTGTATTGAAGCTGAGTAGGATGCAAAAGCCTCCAGCAATCCACCAAGCCAAATGTATCCAAAAACCCACCCAACCACTGATGGGCCGCAGGAGTATCTCTAGGGGGGTGGCGGTCGTGTAGACCGGAGTACACCGAATTAAAATCACCAGCCATAAATAGAGTACTATTAGGGAGGTCCAACAACACACGGCCCAAATCGGAAAAGGTAGAAGTCTGCAGGCCGGGGGGCACGTAAACCGTAAATAAGGAGAGGGCACGACCCTCATAGCGACCCACAAGGACAGCATATCGCCCCGATCATCCAGAATCACATCATCAATAGCTAGGGGGAGGGAAGCCCGAACAAGGATACCCACACCCCTAGAACCCGAGGTAAACCCCGAATGTGCTACGAGGCGATAGCCCCACCTATTCATCGCATGACAGATATTGCCCACCAAATGAGTCTCCTGCAGGAAAACAATATCTGGAGATAAACGTCGTATGCATTTCAACACCACACTCCGTTTGATACGGTCCCCCAGACCGTTAACGTTCCACGAAACAAATCCCAACCCGCTACCCCCCATCCCACCCAACAACGCCAAAACCCCCCACCAATGAGCATGACACAAGAAACATCATCAAATACAGGATAAAGTCGCCTTGAGAACAGAACACACAAACAACGAACTTTCCAACCGCCCACCCCCCAACTAACAAGAGAACACCCCCCACCCTGCACCCTTGCAAAAAGCTAAAAAGCCACCCCAACCTGCAGTGTGCCTGTCGCCCAAAAACCCCCATTCTACACAAAGACCCCGGAGGAGGAAAGGCTCCGTCCCACCCGCCACCCCGATCAAGACCAATAACGAGAAAAAACATACATCAAATCACATAAGCAGTAGAGGAACGTAGGCATACACTCCTGGAAAAAGTTATTCAAGACAAGGCACCAGGCAAAGACAAAATGTTCAGCTCTCTACACCACCTTCAGCACCGCCCGGGTGGGCATCGGACTCAGTTTCAGGAGGTCGGTCAGGCAAGGAGTCCAGCCAGTCATTCACAGCATCCGGCCAATCAAAGAAAAAAGTTCGGTCATTGTACTCAACCCGCAGCCTGGTCGGGAAAAGCATAGCGTAGCGCATCCCCATGTCCCTAAGACGCTTCTTGGCACCACGAAATCCCATTCGCTGCTTCTGGACCTGTTGGGAAAAGTCCGGATAAAAGTTTACCGTGGCATTCTCAAAGGCCACCGGGCCCTTCACACGTGATGCTTGCAGGATAGCGTCCCGATCCCTATAGTGGAAAAGTTTTGCAACAATAGGTCTCGGCGGGGCGCCTGGCTTACCCTGGCCCCCCGGAACACGATGTGCACGCTCCACTGTGAAAAATGTACTCAGTCCAGATGGAGAGAGGTGGTTTTGGATCAGGTCTTCAACCAGGAGATCAACCGAGTGGGGTTCTGGATTCTCCGGAACACCAACCACGCGAACATTACAGCGACGTGCCCTGTTCTCAAAGTCTTCCAAGCGCCGGGTCATGAAATCGTTCACCCTACGGAGATTGCCAATCTCCGTCTGTATCTCAGAGACGTCTGCCGTGAGGCTGGAGGATTTGATGTCCAATGATTTCACCTTTTCATTGGTTTTTGATAGATCGGCTCGAATTAAGTTCACATCAATGGCCACGGTGTCAATTTTGTGGGCCAAGGTTTCATATTGTTGGCCTATCGACTCCCTCATGCCAGAAATGGCGCCCATGATGTCCTGCAAGGAAGGCTCCGTCGACGCATCCACGATGTGTTCAGACGCGCTGGAACCGGGCAGGGCAGCTCCGGGGGACCCCTTAGAGTGGGTATAACGGTCCATGACGTTAGATTGGACCGGACCCCCGCGCAGAGGTGTCTTCGTCTTCCGTGTCTCCCGGTCCCCTCTGCCCGCCATTTTGGAGATGCGTCACAAGGAGATTCACCAGGGTCAACGGACCGGGCACCAGAAATGGACGCCTCGGGACTAAAGGACCACCACAAGGGTACCGCTAGGATAGGGACAGCAAAATAGGAGAATAGTCCAGCCAAAGGCCCGACAGCCAACTCCTGCCCTGGACCCAGCTCTGGCCCGACTCTCTAGCCGAGGTCTCAGCCTGAGGCAGAATCGAAACCGAAACTTAAGAGGGGGACCCACAAGTCCAATCCCCCTGCCGTTGTTGTTCAACTTTAAGACGGCCACTGAACCTCACCCAGTCCCGGGCGCACCTCAAGGGCGGAGCCCAAAAGTTCGAATCACCGTAACTCCGGCACCCGGTGTCAAAATAAATTTCTGAAAGGTCCAGGTAGATCAGCCCAACGTCCTCTATACCAATCCTCGTGGAAATTCAGGATTCGTTCAGGATATTATGCCGGGAGTGGCGGGGGTCCGGGGAGCGCTGTGCTCACGCGGCCATCTCGGATGCCCGCCAAGCTCCTCCTCCGCAATTGGCGATCTTAAACATGGTCAAGCACACTCGTTATAGGGGCAACACAAAGATTTGGCGCTCTCATCCTGGAAAGTGAGTAAAACAGAGCGAGCATTGATCTGCACTACCTGGCTTCCGATCAAACAGTGGCTAATTGTCAGTATAACCTTTTGTTTGGGCTCGTCTTATGCTAAGCACATTCATTCTTTTTTTACAAAACAAAACCATCAGTCTTTATGTCCTTGGTACTTCGTTTTGTTTGCCTCAACCCGGCTGCACAGATTATGGAACCCATTTTGTGTTCTCCCACAATTAGATACCCATACAATGTACACAAAATGACAGCTATAATTAACTAAGACTAATGGATTAACCAGAACTCTAGCTAGAAGGAGATATATGACTCCAACTTAAAATCACCCCAATTGAAAAAGAAAGAGCCACCCACCACATGGGAAATGGAAAAAGGACTACATCACTAGAGGACCCACTAATGGAAATAGTGAAAGGACTCACTAAAAGGATTAGTCAGTCATGCTCAGCAAACGAGGTGGCCATCTTGGACTGACTCACTCAATATGATCTACTGTCCATTCTACACAGAAAACATCTGTGATTACATATTCTACAAACTCACAAGTGAGAGCCATTCCCCTCTATCCCAGCTCCTCTTCAACTTCACAAGGCATACTACATCTCATAAGCCCTGACCCTCTTACCCCCTCTTAAAAAGCTACACCTCCACCATGGAGCTTACAGGTGTGAACACCTATTCCATTAAATACCCCCTAACCTTACAAAAAAGCAGCCAAAGGCTTCAAACATAATCTATTAAACTCTCACCCAGAAATTCCAATCTCTGACCCTTACTTCTCAAACAACAAGGGTCATATAACTAATGAAATCATCTTCTATATCAAAAGAAGAGCCCAATGGCGGAAAACCTTCCTCCCCCTATTTTTCATTGCCTCCACTAGGAAACAGCACATGGTCTCACATTATCCATCATTCCCTCCCCATTCTACAAAGCAGCAGCTACAATTGCTATCTTTCATAATGGGATCATCCTCATGCAAGCACCAGACCGTAACCTAAATCTACTGGATATCTTTCCTCTCATCAAAGAGAAAGTGGTAATATCCTATCCCACCTCCCGAGCATACTACTCTTCCAGTTCTCTGCTCGACTCCCTACCTGACTCCCCACTAAGACATTCTCCCTGGGTATCCCATCGGGCATATTCAACACCCCAGACCTTTTCTAATTTCTCTTTTCTTTAAGTAGCAAAGTTTTTTGTTCTCTTCTTTTTTTTCATGTTTTCTCTCCATCTTCAATTTGTGTTTGTTGGACTTTGGCCCTTAGGGCAGGTTCACCCCTAGACTTTTTGCTTGAAATGGTGACCTGGAGATGGTGATTTTTGGATACTGCGCACTTTCACTGTGTCCCAGTGGAAAGTGCGTGCGCACTCTGAGTGCATGTGCTGAGCTAGGCCTGCCCGCCCATAGGAATGCATGGGGAATGTATGTGTCCCTGGTAGTTCCTGATGCGTTGGGGTGTACAGGCTTGAGTCTGGTATGTGTGAACTCGTGAGAGTGAATGCTGCGAGATGGTGTATGCAGCATGTATGTGTCTAGTAGCGAAGCGCCATTTCTAGACATGGCTGTACGTGTGCTGTGAGGGTGCTGGCGTGTGATTGGCTGGAGCTGGCTGGGATGCCAGGCTCCAGGAAGTCTGTGTGGGTCTGCCCCGGTGGTGAGTGGGAGATTAGCATGAGTTATGTGTGGGAGGAGTGTACCTGTGTCCTGGATGGGCTGGGTTTTCCCCACACAATGCTGGCTCCGCCCCCCTGTGGTGTGACTGATGACCCAAGCCCTGCCAGTGAATAGAATGGGTGGTTGGGCCATCAAGAGTGCTCCAGAACCAGCTGCGACTGGTTCTGCCCCCACCCTGCACCTAAAGACAAAGGGAAAAGGTGTATAAAAGAGGGGCTGTGACCCCATGAAAATGTTCTTGTTTGCTGCTTGAATCTTGCCAGGGGCGTGCTGCTGCTTGGGCTAAGGGATGGCTTGCCTCCCTGAGCCCTGCCCAGCCCCTGGACTTCTGATGACCACCTCCTGAAGGACTTTGTGGCTTTTTGTGCCTTCATAGCGCTGGGAGCGCTGTATTTTCCTTCCTAGCACCTGGGAGCGCTTTGGATTTCCCCTGTAGCGCTTGGGAGCGCTTTGTTGCCCCTCTAGCGCTGGGAGCGCTGTATTTGCCGTGGTAGCGCTTGGGAGCGCTTTTTGCACAGCCGGTGCCCACCCGGCATTTGCCCGTCTGATTTGCTGATTTCGAAGCCCCTGGCGAGTGCCCACCTCGCCAGGGACCGTGCCGCTATTGTCTTGGCCATAGCGAGAGCCCACCTCGCCTTATAGTTAACATAGAAGGTTCACCGCCGCAGCCCGGAGTGTTTTGAAAACGTTGCCGGGCCGCTGCCAAGTGCGACCCGGAAGTGCCCGCCTCCCTGCTCGGGGCCGCGCTGTCATTGGCGGACACCCGAGGCAGGAAGCCAGGCAAGCTGCAGCGTGACGGGGCCAGGCGGAGAAGCAGGAAGCAGCCTGCACGTCCTGCCGAGGCTCCCGAGTGACAGGAGAGCCCCGGACCTCTGCCAGCCGCCGGTGAAAAAGGATGCTGCTGTCCGGAGGAGCCCCCACCAGAGGAAAGAGACCGGTGAGTGGGGCTCTGATCGAGGCGGGTAGGGGTGTGTGTCGGGCACGCTTTCGGTGCCGCCCCTGTGACCTGGGCCCTGTCCTCCCTTTCTGCTGCCCCAGCAGGGCAGCGCTTGGTGTTCAGAGTCCCCCGAGAGGGACTCCAACGGAGTTAGAACACTTTGGGCGGCCCCGGTTGGCAGAGGGCCGCCCCGACTACCTGGGGCATTACTTGCTTCAAGAGCCCCGAGAGGCTCCAGGGGTAGTGTTGATCCTGAGCCCACGGAGGCTCCAACCAAGGGGAATATCTCTATTTAGAGCCCTGAGAGGCTCTGGGCGCCCATTGTTCTCGAGTCCCCCAGAGGGGGGACTCCCACCAAAAAGGGGCCACAGTTGTATTCAGAGCCCAGTGAGGCTCTTGAGAGACAGTCAGTTGGGCAGAGGCTCCAGCGTTGGCCCATTTTTGATGTTGCACCAGTTGCCCAGCACTTTGTGGGCAACTGCCACGTTTAGGCCCTGACCTTGGGACACAGGGACCGCCACAGGTGGTGGCTAATTTGGATTTTGCGCTATTGTGTCTCCTTTTCTTACACCTCTGAATGTGTTTTTATGCGTCATGTGCTTTGCTTTTACACCGCTGAATGTAGGTTCTGCATCATGTGTTTCCTTCCCCTGCACCTCTGAATGTGTTTTTATGCGTCATGTGCCTTTACACCTCTGAATGAATGTCATGCATTGCATCATGTGTTTTACTCCTACACCCCTACAGGTATTGTGATACATAGGTGGTTGTTTTCTCCCTAGTACAGGTGGTGCTAGTGAGGTCCTGTTACCAGTAGTTACTGGTTGTGTGCTATTTTGTGCTAAAGTACATTTATATTTTACCTTCTAAGTGCTATTTCTGAAAGTGCTACTTCTGATTCCTGACAGTGGTCCAGGTGGCCCTGTCTTGTAAATATCCCCTTGTAAATTCTGCCCGTGCCTCTGGCACATTGTAAAGTGTGTGTTTTATCTAATGTGTTTTGGTGTAATACAAAGGCTATTTTTTATATAACCTTGTGTGGAGTTTCCTTTGTGGTGGGCCTTTGGGTGTTGTTGCTGGGGTGCGTGCGCAAATACTTAGCCTACATCGCCTCCAAGTTTAGCCTTGCTGCTCGCGCCACGTTACCTAGAGGGTGAGTAGGGGTTATCTTGGCGTGTAACTCCCTTGCCCTGACTTGGGTGTGGTGGTCTCTGACTGACTTTGGCGAAAGCCCTGGCCAGCCGGGGATCCCATTTCCAACAGTGTTCCAAAGGAAATACATATTTAAAAAACGCAGAATAGTTTCACCGTTTCTTACATCAAATACTAATTGTAAATTAATTATATATTAATATTCATAATAATCAATAAGCATGTACTTACAATTACACTGCAATTCTCTTCATAACAAATAAAAATGCATGATACCTAAGTAGTTACATTAGCAAAGCTCCAAATGGTTGAAAGTCTGGGGAAAACATTTATAAATTATTGTACACTTTCATTTTCTAAATTTGCATACAAGAACAAGTATACATTACTTTTTTTTCATTGTATAGGGCAGTCAGAATTTAACTATATTTTATAGTGGTTCTATGTTTGGTACCTAGCCTGCTGATCTGGCTGCAGCACCAGTAACAACAGCAGCCCCAGGGACCACTCATGCAACATCTGCAAACATCAAGATTCCCAGGACCCGCATGGACACACCAAGACCACCAAACCCTAGAAGAACAGCAACACAGGCCACCCTGGAGTTGGTAGGAAACATCACCCCTGACAACAATGAAAGGGATCTGTCCTGTTAGTGCATGTCATGAAAGGTTCTGTTTGTGCAGGGAGGGTTAGGGCTGGTGTGAGGGTGTGTGATAGGTGGACATTACCTCCAGCCGGTGCTGATGATGGAGAGTACTCCCAGCTGACTCGCATTTTTCATGCTTATCGAGAATGCACCGGAGACTTTGGCCAGGTTGTTGGGATCCTCAAGGAAATCAAACAGCAGCAGTCTGACCATTTTCACCGGATGGACCAACATATGGAACGTATGGAGTCCAACTGGTCAAAAATAGATGACCTCACTGTGGTGCATAGGGACATACTCCGCCAGTCAGCTACCAACATGACCCTACTTCCCTGTGTGTCATCTACATCTGTTGCTTCAACATCTGCAACTGCACAGGGAGGGCTAAGGGCACTGGCGATGAGTCCCCTTCAATGCAGCAACCTGTAACTGAGGGTATCCCTCCTCTGAAGAAGAGGGGATGTCCGTGGAAGAGAGACAGAGACACTGATGGCCATGCATTTCCCCAGGAAGGAGAGAAATGCAACGGATATCCTCCTCTGTGGCAAAGCCTACACTCTGTTGACAGTCACTGGACTCTCCAACATGGGATGGAGGGACTGTTTTTGGACTATATGCTAAAATGACAGTGGACTTTGCTCTGAAACTTTTCATCTATCACAACTCACATGTGAACTTTGAATTACTAATTTGTACAGCACTTACCTTTGTTTGTAACATTCATCACATTCACTTACATAAATTCAAACTCACATAATACGTGAATCATTCGTCAAATCAAGACTGTTCAGCCAATAGAACTGATGATCAGTATTACATGGCATTGACAACAAATGGACTGCAGAAGTTTAGCTACCGCAACACACCTAGAACATGCCAAATATATTCATTGACTCAACTGTTGTAAGATTGAACCATTGAACTGTACAAACACTAATAGTTGTCTCATGCAATTAACATCAGGGCATATGTGCTGGTTATAAATTCATTTTGGATGTGTGGAAACAGACAAGGCGCACCTCTATGTGGCTCACAGCTTTATTACACAGCTTTATTACTCAGCCACAAGCAGTTGCCTCCAACACAAGCCAAAGCAGATGACAGTGTCAATGATCACGATGAACCAAAATAATTTAGAAAAGGAAATTACAGAACAAAGTGAGTATCATTGATTCATGATCCAAATGAATTTACAATATTGCAACTGCATTGTGTGTCTCCGAGCTTACACATATCCATACAACAGCCAAAGGAGCCTGTGAAGGAGAGACATAGAACAGTCTGAAATACAACATCCCTTTTAAGACATCTGCCAAAATTGTAACGCTATTATCCATTGTAACATTTCAACAAGAGCTAGGAGTAATGTCAACACTGTACTTGTGACCATCATGACTCAATATACACTGTCAAAAAGCAATAATCATACCAAGTTGCAAGCACTCACACTTACCTAAACATATCCTGCAACATACACATATCATGTTAAAAAGGGCATAATCAAATAATCATAGCATACTTACACTCATGTAAAAAAAGCTGTTAATGAGCTGTCTCCTAACATCCTCCTCCTCCACCTCTTCCTCACTGGCAACCTGTCCCAGGCCTGTATCCTCCCCAGCTGGAGGCAGTTGGTCCACGTCATCTTGGATGAGAGGGAGCCCCTTCCTCACTGCCCGGTTGTGTAGCATGCAACATACTATGATGATTTTGCATACCTTTTGTGGTGCATATTGGTGTGCTCCTCCGGTCCGGTCCAGGCAGTGAAACCTTGTCTTTAGCAAGCCAAATGTCCGATCTATCACTCGCCTGGTACGCCATGTGCCTAATTGTACTGCACATCAGCAGGGGTCACAGGGTTCCTGAGTGGTGTCAGCAACCACGACATGTTGGGGTATCCAAAGTCTCCTACATTTAACACTTGAGACAAATCAGTTGGTGCAAAGAAGGGTAAAACATGACATACAAGTTACACACACCAGAAACAGACAACATCACTCACCAACAAGCCAGGCACACTCAGTTTGCAGCTGCAACATCATCTGTGGGATCCAACTATTCCTCATTATGTGCACGTCGTCGGCTGATCCCGGGAATCGCACACACACATGTGATTTGATCATGCCATACCACCAGGGCATTGATGGAATGAAAGTGTTTCCGATTTCTGTATGTCTGTTCATTGGCCTGTGGTGCTATCAAAGCCACATGTGTTCCATCTATTGAGCCTATGACATTTGGCATGTGTCCCAATGCATAAAAGTCAGCTTTAATCCCTGGAAACTGATGTGGTGTTGGGAACCGGATGTAGAGGTTGAGATATTGCAACATGGCCTCACACACATCACGGAGCATATGACTGAACATAGTCTCTGACATTCCACCAGCAGAAGCCACCGTATTTTGGAATGTTCTTGTGGCAAAAAATAAATAGCCGCCATCATCTTAACCTTGGGGGTCAGGGCAAAGCGATAAGTGCATCCAGGTAGCAAACGAGGGGCCACCTGATCTGCTAAAGTCTCAATGAGTTGTCTTGTGAATCTGTAGTGTCTGATGGTGTGATGGTGTCCCATTCAACCATGGTCACTAGGTCGGGGAAGGTTCTGTGGACAGCTGGACTCCTGTGGGACATATGTAGAAGGATATTAACATATTGATATCACACTTTCAAATCTTGTTAGTAACATTCAGCAATTCAACTACCTCTTCAAGGCAACACACACTCAACCTCAGATGTGTGAGATGGAGCTAATACACAAATGACAGCTATGTGACCCTGCCAAACATCTCATGTTGTTATGGAATACTCAAAAAATACAGTGGTGTACTGTGACTGATCACTGGCGTCTGTCAATGTCCATTTGATCAAACGTCACATACTCAAAACACAACTCATAACTCTTCAATATGTAGATATATGTAACACCCATGACATGTTTGCAAGGTACACATACATGAATCATGTATTGCAACCTAGATGGAACACAAGATACAGACAGCTTGTCACCATGCACTGCACTGGAGTGGACAATCTCATGATGAGATGTCAGACATACACATAACATAACATACACATTTTTAACAGGATGGGTAGCACATATGTATCTTCGCCATGCCTACATGTAAATCAGTGTCCCAAAGACACAACACCAACTCACATGACTAATTCAAGATGATGACTCTGTCTCAATATTGTGAAAACATCAGCAAGTCAGTGTCGGTGTAGTACAAGACTCAGATACCGTGCATACACTGAAAATATAATCACACAGTGGTCTTTTCTACACAAATTCTGAAAATGCAGGGGGTTTGTGTGTAAGTGACCTGGGTTGACACAATGATCCCCTGGGACTGTCCTCCATGCATAGGAGGGTGATCTGTGAAGTGATCACTCACAGTTGCAATGTACCTCACAAACTATGTGCACAATAGCTTAGCCCATCATGGGAGTGTGTGTAGTCAGGGTCCATGTCCATTCTGACATGTGGTTCATACCATCCAGACAGGTCCTTCAGAATGACATGAACATTCACCTTACTGTCTGACATACAGAGTGAACATTGTAGTGTGCCAGAGCCACATTCAGGCCGAGCCAAACGCATAGATTGGGTGTTTTATACAATGGTGTTCGACGCGGGTGAGTATAGCATGGACACGTGAGCCGCATCCAGGCCAAGCCGGATGCATAGATTGGGTGATTTATACAATGGTGTTCGACGCGGGTGAGTATAGCAGGGACACGTGAGCCGCATCCAGGCCAAGCCGGATGCATAGATTGGGTGTTCAATACAATGGTGTTGGACGCCGGTGAGTATAGCATGGACGCGTGAGCAGCATCCAGGCCAAGCCTGATGCATAGATCAGGTTTTTAATACAATGGTGTTGGACACCGGTGAGTATAGCATGGACGCGTGAGCCGCATCCAGGTGAGCCGGACGCATAGATTGGGTGTTCAATACAAAGGTGTTGGACACGGGTGAGTATAGCATGTACACATGAGCCGCATCCAGGCCGAGCTAGATGCATAGATTGGCTGTTAAATACAATGGCATTGGACGCAGGTGAGTATAGCATCGACGCGTGAGCCGCATCCAGGCCGAGCCTGACGCATAGATTGGGTGTTCAATACAATGGTATCAGACGCCTTCCCCGGCCAGAGTACCTGTGGTGCCGATGGTACCTTTTACAAGGGACTTACCTATGGCCACAGATGTGCCAATTATGGATACAAAGGTACAGTTTAGGGAAAGAACACAGGCCTAAGGAACCGGATTGGCAGGGACTCAGTGCACATCAAGTCAAAGTGCATCAGGTGTCAGGAAAAAAGGGGGACGTAACCCTGCAAATAAAGGTGTATTCCTACTGTCAACAGTGAAGGTAAAGATCTCCATTATTCAATGAGGAATCGCACTACAGCAGACCACCGTTTTCAAACAGAAATCTGGATTCACAACGCCGATCACTCAACATCAAGAATAAAAGCTCCAAAAAGGGACTAAATGAGAAGGTAAAAACTTGACTGACCCCAAACAATTGACGTATCCAACCCGCGTTCCATCATGGTCAGCCTAAAACATTTACTTGTTCCTAGTCCAGTGTGACCAGATAATCCCTGTAAGTGCCTTTCATTTTTTTTTTTCACAACACATTTTATTGATTGATCAGGTAAAAGCAGATATACAGTTCTCCACAATCAGGAGGTCACTGTAAATTATCAACACACATATAGCATGGTATCCCAATCAATAAAAGAAACATTTCGCCCTAACGCCCCCCACCTCCCACAGCCACCCAGTAGCCCCACTACCCACCCCTTATCCCTCCCTAGCCCGATACACGCGATCATGTCAAGCCTCCTGTATGTGCTATCCGTATGCCCGGCGCCATGCGTCACTCTAGGCCCGGCGTCCATCACCCAAATCCAGATCGTCGTCAGGTTCTGCTGGGGGGTCTAGAGTCAAACCTCTGTAATCTGCCCACTGTTTCCAGATTTTATAATGCTTCCGGGGGCAACCTCTGGCCTCGAACACTGGACGCTCCAACCCCATAAAATAATCCAGTCCAGCCATCCACGCACTCAGGGGGGGGGGGGGCTTGCTCATTCTTCCACGCCCGTGCCAAGTCCCGCTTGGCCACCACTAGGCCCAACAGCAAGAGATGAAGTTTGTAAATATTACCACCAACCCCCTCTAGCACATGAAGGAGACCCAGACGATGAGTGCGGGGGAGATCCCAGCCCAGCACTTCCGACAAACAACACCAAACACCATTCCAGAACCTAGTCAAGCCAGCACACGACCACACAGTATGTATCAGGGTACCTATCTCAGCTCTACAACGCAGGCACTCCGGGGACCCGATCAGGCCCGCTTTCCACAGTCTCTCCCTTGTATAGTAGGCCCTGTGCAAATATTTAAATTGGATTAGTCGGAGTCGTACCGCAATAGCCGTCCCACGTGGGGACTCTAGTGCCTCCCTCCAGTCATCTTCATCCAGGGGCCCTACGTCCTTTTCCCAGGCGTCCTTCAGTGGGAGCAGGAAGGAGGAACAGTGAGTGACCAGCGTCTGATAGATGCGGGACACCTTTTTATCCCCAAGATCACCCATGAAAACCTTCGCTTCCACGGGGCTGAACTACGGCAGCGACTCCAACCCAATTAGGCTAGGCGCCAATGCGTGACGAAATTGTAGATATCTGAAGAATTGAGTTTTAGGCATGTGGAACTCGTCCCGCAGGTCCTGAAATGACTTAAGCGTCACACCGGACATAACGTCTCCAAGCGAGGAAATCCCTATAGAGTCCCATCCGCTAAACCCCGTCAGCGAGGCCAGCGCGGGAAGACGTCCATTCTGCCACAGTGGGGTCTCTGCCGTCAACCGTCCCCACCAACCCATCCGACGCAGTGCTTGTCTCCAAAATGCAAATACCACTTGCTTGGCTGACGCCAGCCGCCTCCTGAGCCCGGCCGAGTACAGGATGGTATGTAGCGTGTTATTCCCCATCAGTGAGCGCTCCAGCGCATATGCCGGGTCACCTCCATCCCCATACCACCATTCGTTTAAGACCAACAGATGAGAGGCCTGGTAATATGAGAGGACGTCCGACGTGGCCAGGCCACCACAATACGTGGATAAAAAGCACGTGCGTAGCGCCACTCTAGCGGCACCCCCTGCCCACAGGAAGCGGCCCAAGGCGGAATTGACCTGCCGGAACCATCGTGGTGCGATTGGGTGCGGATGGTTCTGCAATTGATAGAGGAGGCGCGGAAGGGCGACCATTTTAAAGATCGCCGACCTGCCATAGATGGTAAGGGGCATTCGAGACCAAGTTTTAATGTCCGTTTGGACCCTCTCCCACACCGGCAGCATGTTACGCTCCCACGAGATCGTCGCGGACTCGGACAAGAACACTCCAAGATACAGTATGCCCCCGTCCGACGCCCGCAAGGCCGACGCCCACGAGCCCGCGCCCGCCCCGTCACCCAGCACCCACAGGGTGGACTTACTCAGGTTAAGGTAGAGGCCCGACACTTCACCAAAGATACACATTATCTCCAACACTCGGGGGCCCGATCTATTTAGGTCAGTGAGGAAAAAGAGGACGTTGTCCGCATAGAGGGAGATTCTATCGGTAAGGCCCCCCTCCCATACAAAACCCCGCAGCTGCGCATCGATGCGCCCCCATGAGGCGAGAGGCTCCATTAGTAATGCAAATAAATATGGGGACAACGGGCAACCTTGACGGGTCCCCCGGCCGATGGTAAACCTCTCCGAAATCGCTCCAGCAACACGCACAGACGCCGTGATGTCAGTATGTAGAAGTTTGATATAGGAGATAAACACCGGGCCCAAATTAAGATGAGGCAGGAGCGCGAACAAGTAGGTCCAACTCACCGAATCGAAGGCCCTGTCTATATCTGCTAAGGGCAGGGCCGCCTGCTCCCCCGTGGCCCTCATCGTGTCTATGGCTGTCTGCGCCCGGCGAATATTGTGTTGCTTCGCTCTACGTGGCATAAAGCCCGCCTGATCCGGGTGGACCGGATCGGCTACATATGGGAGACGGTTCGCCAACGCCTTAGCCAACAGTTTAGCCTCGATGTTGAGCAATGATATAGGGTGGTACACTACCACTACCACCTCCGCATGGCGCTAGTCAGCTGGCAGCCTTCCCACCTTACGTGCCGCCTCTAGCGCGGTCCTGTAATGGGACCCCAATTGGAGATGGAATTTCTTATAGAATTCACACGGGAAGCCGCTCGGCCTGGGTGCCTTCCCTGTGTTGAGCTGTCCCAGTGCATCACCCAGTTCCTCCGCCGTGAGGGGAAGGTCCAACGCTGCTCGAGTCTCAGTGGAGACTGCCCTCGGGGGGAGGTCAGCGATAAATTTGTCAATCGCCTCAGCTGAGAGGCAATCCTTCGGCGCATACTGCTCCGCATCATAACTGGCGAAGCTAGCTGCCAGCGCCGCCGGGTCCGTAACGGTAACACCGTCCCCATCTGTAAGCCCGGGCAGGGCAAGTGGCTGTAGAGTACGCTGGCACAGTTTGTGGAGCATAGCACAAGACTTGTGTCCCCATTGATATATCCTACTCCGTGTGGCCAACAACGCCTGTCGAGCCTCATCTAGTAACACCGACGCATAGGACTGCTGCGCCTGCAGAAGCAGCCGCACTGCCACTGCGTCTTCCTCCTCTCGACAATGTCGCTCTAGAGCCTCCACCCGAGCCGCCGCCCCCACCATAACTTCCCGACGCCTGCGACGGGCGGCCGCACACCACGCAATATCAATTCCCCTCAAGGTAGGTTTCATGGCTTCCCAGACGACCGTTAGATCTGTGCCTTCCACCAGATTTTCTCGCCAGTAGTTAGCAATCGCACCACGCATGTGTTGCACATAGTCAGCTTGCTGAAGGTGCCATGAGGACATCCTCCACCAGAATGGCTGCCTCGTCCTACGTAGGTCAACCACCACGGCCACCGGGGAGTGGTCAGACAGTCCCCTAGGCAGGATATTAGCTTCCCGCACTCTATCCAGGAATCCACAAGGCACAAATATGTAATCTAGCTGGGAGAAGGAACCATGGACGGCAGAGACATATGTGTATTCACGGGCCGTGGCATGCATGTGTCGCCAAACATCCGCCCAGCCTAGCCCCTCCACCATGGCACGTAGCCAGGTAGGGGCGGCAGCAGCAAGCGTCCCCTGCATCCTCCGACGGTCCACATGCATATCCATCACGTCATTCCAATCTCCACCTAGTACTGCTAGGGAATCCGGAATTTCAGCCCATACTGCAAACAAACGCTCAGCCAGGGACCACCCAAACACAACTGATTCCGTGCCCACCATCCCCTGAAGAAACACATAACAACCCTGGGGGTCTATCCACTGTCTCTCATGCATGTAAGCCAGCCTCCGATGGATCAGGATGGCAACGCCCCTGGAGCCCCTGGAGAACCCCGCGTGAAAGACTTGTTGGTATTCATACCTTTGCAGGCTTAGCACTTTCGTCCCCATCATGTGAGTTTCTTGTAACAACAGGACATCCGCCGCTTCCCTCTTACCCCACCGCAATATCGCCCCCCTCTTGATTTTGTCCAGCATCCCTCTAACATTCCAACTCAGTATATGTAGTGACTCCCTGGGGAGCCCCGGGGCGGATGCCTCAGCCATAATCCCACGAGACCCAACACCAGAACGCCCTGCACCAGGCCCAGGCGCACAGCACATCACAAAACAAGGCACCAAAAGTCACGTGTACCCCCAACCAACCAACCAAAACCCCACCCCCCCTGCCCCCCAAACGAACCCCTCAACTCCCCATCCCCGTTCCATGCCCCCCACCCCAATACCTCATAGAACACTGAAGTATCTGTCGCGGCATGGGCAACCTCGGGCTCAAAACAGAGCTCCCAAGGCCAACCATACCCATGAATCCCAATTACCCACTGAACAAAAGAACCCCCCCTCCCCAGTCAACTCCCACTCACGTAGGAGGTTTTGTAGCCCCTATATAGGAGCACCCCGAACCCTTTCCCCCAACCCCACACAATGTTATAAGAACAAACTAGCCTTGGCAATATACTCAGCGTTCAATCATCAGCACAGTAGAACACAGCTGTACAGCTCCTCACAGCTGGAGCTCATGGCATCTGCCGAAAGGCATTGGTCCCCACAGTCTCTCAGCGGCCCCCTCCAGAGTGATCAGAGTCAGTAGGTGCAGCAGATTGAGTTCCACTGCGAGAGGTAGAGCGTTTCCGAGATCTAGACCTCCTGTTCCTTTTGCCTTGGGCATTCTGGTCCCCCCGGTCCTGTGATGGATCTCTCGAGTGTCCCGGGTCCAAGCCCGGTTGAGCATGTGGCCTGACTCTCACTGTTTCATCAGTCCAATTGAAAACGTCCTCAGGTGTATCAAAGAAGTGAGTCCGTGATTGGAAGATCACCCGTAGGCGGGCCGGGTAGAGCAAGGAGTATTGAATCTTCAGGCCTCGAAGTTTCGCCTTGGCGGCAATAAAGGAGTGCCGCTGTTGTTGTACAATTCTGGTGTAGTCAGGGAAGATCATGATCTTCTAGTTTTCAAAGAGAAGGGAGTCTTTGGCCCTCGCTTCCCGCAATATAGTGTCTCTGTCATGAAAGTTTAGGATTCTAGCAATCACCGGTCTGGGCCGCTCCCCCGTCGGCGGCTTCTGCGTCAGGGCCCTATGGGCGCGTTCAATCACGAAACAGCGGGACAGGACTTACGGGGGGAGCCAACTCTCCAACCACTGGGACAAGAACTGTTCCATAATGCCCTTCTCACAACCCTCCGGAAAACCCACAAAGCGAAGGTTGTTTCTGCGCGCCCGCCCTTCGGCATCCTCCACACGAAGCGCTAGGCCCTTTTGAATGTTTTCCATCGCCGCCATTTTCTGCTTCAGGGTCCCAACATCATCCTCCACCACCGAAATCCTAGATTCGGCCTCAGTGATCCGTGCTACCGCGTTGCGCAGGTCCTGGCGCAGTAGGGTCATGTCCGCCCCAACTGCCCCAATCTTGGCATCCAGCATGTCCCTGGACTGGGTTATCACCACCATAAGCGCCGCGTTGTCTGGTCCCGACCCCTGTCCACCTGGCGCTCCGGGATCCCCACTCGGTCCCGTAAACTTGTCGATGGGTCCTTGCTTTGCAGGCCCACTCCCCCCTCTGGTCATGGCTGAGGCTCACTCCGGAGCCGCTGCCCTCGGAGCGTTCGTGGATCTTCTCGGCGGGGTATCCCACGCCTCCAGCAATGGCCAAAGTTATTTCACAGGAAAATCCTCCCTGCCTCAAACACACACCTCTGGCACACCGCCGCCGTCCGCCACCGGGGGGGGCACACGCAGGGCTCCTCAGGTCGAGCTTCTGCGCAACCAGGATCTACCAGGGCCACTTCTCCCTATGGGTTCCACCGCCCCAGGGTGTACGGATCCGCCACTTGGTCCTCCACTACTGCCCAGGGACGCCGTAGGCCTTCACTCAGCTCCGGTTGTGTACCTAGAAATACGGCGTGGTTCCAATCCGGTTACGCCTCCCGGTTCATGTGGCTCCAGTCCAGACCATCCACTGTCAGTCCCTCGCCTCAGGCCGTCGGGGGTCCCCTACTCCTCCATCCAACACCCCAGGATGGTCTGCCAGTACGCCCGCAGCGGGTCCTAGCTCCTCCGCCTCTCGGCCAGGCACTTGGGGCCCCTAGAGACACTCAGTGTGCTCACCTCGCCTCCGCCGCTATTATCAACGGGCGCGCCAGATCTCAGGCATCACCTCCGGGGAGATCCAAAACAAGGGGGGGTCCACCGGCCAGGAGTCCAGGCAAGCACAACAGCTCCCGGCCCAGAGAGCGAGCAGGATCTCGCCCCGGGGGCCGCAGCACCGTCTGTCACGCTGCCGTTCCACCCAGGCTTCCCCCGCGCCTCATCTCCGGCAGCCGGGGACCAAAGAAGTCGAGGCCCCGCCTCTGGGTCCCAGCGCAGGCCGCAGTCCTCCTCCAGTGCTCTCGTAATGCCTACACTCACGCCTTCATTGTGGGGCACGGCCGCTCCCTCACTCTCCACTCCGCAGCCGGTCTAGACCCAGAGCGCGGGCCCCACCGCTGCCGCAGCCAGCCAACTCCGGGAGCTCCCGGCCGGGGATCACCAAAATCGAGGCCCCGGCCGTCCACGTTGTGACCAGGCTCCGGATCGCCGCCACCGCTATCTCCGCCACCGAAGGTCCGGGAGCCCAGAGCTCTGCACCGGAGGGCACCCCTCGCCAGCCGCCACCTCCGCCGCAAGTGTGAGTTAGGATGCGGGTCCAGGGGCCAGGATAATTAGTCGGATTAGAAGCGGGCTGGTGGGAGCTCTAGCAAGCTGCGTCCACCATCTTCGCCCTCGAAGCCACGCCCCCCAAGTGCCTTTCATTTTAGGCACTAGAAAGAAAATGTTTGTATTCATTGTTTCAAAAATCATGTTACCAGTTCCCAACAATGGATTTTTGTCATTTTTGTGTCAGTTAAAACTATTCTCTATTTACATAATTTAGTGTTGGATTTCTATTGTACTTTATATCTATAAAGCATATATCTTACACTATATATATCATATGTATTGATAAGGGATATATATATAAATATATAGAATATGTCTTACTATTATGGTGATATTAAATGCATTAAATACCTGTCTCCTAAAATAAGCCTGACTGCTCATCAGCCACCAAGTGTTGAGCAAGGATTAATTTATTGTGACGTGAATGGATCTTATTTGTCATTGTGGTGTTATTACTAGTTGTATGTGCCTACCTGCCCCTACTAATAAACCAGCTTCCAAAAATGTATACAAAAAGAGATTGCTGAGTTGTCACAGAAGATAGGGACAAATATCTTAACTAATGCAGTAGTTGTAATTGAGATAAGAATGTGACTTACCACCTGTCCGAGTAGCAAAACCTTCCTACTGCAATGGTGGTCTCTGCTCTCCTCCGAAGGAACCTGGCGTTCTTCCATTCCTAGAAATAATGAGGAGACATGGCTCTGAAAGGATCTGAAAAACAAACAATGAAGGTGTGCAAGGGAATGGAAAGGACATATGGTGGTAACGTGTCATGCTGTATGATCATGGTATCAAGGAATGGAACCTTACATGACAGTACATTAAAAGGAAGTGCTGGAGTCATCAGATATGGAGAAACAATGTTCATGCAGGTCTGTAACTGCCTTCATTAGAACACCCAGTTGGAACATAATCATTCCAGTTCCTGGACACCATGAGACACATACCTTCACATTCCTCTCTGTAAATAAAACAGCTAACAAGAAAAAGACAATGAGGCAAAAGACTAATGCTAAAATCCTTAGAGCAAAACTAATAATACTAACAACATTTCTAATACTAATAATGATAAAAATATTTTTATGCAACTATAAAATAATATACATACCCTGCAAAAAAGGACAAAATCCCCCAAAACTTGGGAACTCCATTGTGCCGGCAGCACCGTTTGGTTGCCCGTATTTACAAGTGCAAAAGAAACAATTGATGGACAGAATGCTGGACAATGTAAACATTCCCCCCCAGTCACAAGGATCTGGGTTTAATCCATCATACTTTTGCTCATCACACCACCCCAGTTTGGACCCAGCCATATGCAAATCAGTCTTAACCCTGTTCCTTGTGGGAACAGTCCAGCCCGCACTGCCAAGCCAGGTCCTACCTGGACCGGAAACAAGCATCCTGGGACCGGTTTCAGAGAATCCAGTGGTGTAGTGAGTCCAAACTATCATTATCATTCTGTCCATCAATTGTTTCTTTTGCATATGTCACCCTAAGTGGGAAGGGTATGCCCAGATGTGGGTCCTATGCTCACTACACCACTGGATTCAAGCTAGCCTGGCTGATGAAGGGTAATGCCCTCAAACCGGTCCCAGGATGCTTGTTTCTATTTCTAGATGTGGGTACCCCAATCATGTTGGTGGTGCTGGATCTGTTGGCAGCGTTTGAGATCGTCTCCAATTCCAACCTAATCCGCAAGCTTCATGAGGCTTTAAAAGGATGCTGTTGGAACTTTGTTGAAACTCAATTAAAACAAATTGATATATAAAACATATATTGGGAAGTAAGCAGTGGCCCACAAAAAGCCTGAAAACTCACAAAAAAAATGAAAAATACACTTAAAAAAAGAAAAGAAATTTGCTTTTTTTCAATTCTATCTCAGCCTTGGTGGTTTGCCTACCATATCAGGCCACTTTCCCGGTGATGACATCCAATTATAGTGAATGGCACCTTGCTTCATGCATCAAAAATACTGATGAGGCAGATCAGGTTGTGACCAACTGCGATCTGGAATTTTGAAAAACAACCTATTAGTACATCAGTCAGCTCCCAAAATTCATACATCTAACAGATGAGTCATACAATACAAATGTGTTTATGTTTGTTTAGAACCAGATCCGAGGCCTATTAGCAGATTAGTTTCATAACTGCAGTAAGGAAGGACCCACTTTTTGAATGCTTACTGGGTAGAGTGAGCAAAACCCCCTTTTTTTAATCATAACTATAAAATAGATTCTACAAGTCCATAAGTCTCACAATATATGTTAATTCAGATTACTGATTGATTGTAAACGTATTGGGAGAAGGGTATTTCATCCATTTGTCAAATATGTGTCAGTGATACATTGTTTCATCCAATTAATGACATTTTTGCCTTGACTGTGAGTCACTGAACATCATAACCTAATTCACTCAGTTTTTCAAGTTTGGCAGCAGATCTTTTTTATGGGCAAGAAAGATTGTATGAAATAACTGCATACATTTCTGTTTCTTGCTTGCAGATCAGTTTTGGAGCTTTGGGTCCTCAACTTAGCGACAAAATGAGTTTTCCATATTTTTTCCGCACTGTACCTAATGAGCTGACCCAGATTGCAGGCCTCACTCAGTTGTTGCATTCTTTTGGCTGGACCTGGGTTGGGATTCTGGCCACAGATGATGACAGCGGGGAGAGAGCTGTCCTGGAGCTAAAGGCAGCCATCAGCCAGAATGGAGACTGTGTTGAGTATTCTCTTATGGTACCCAGTGAGTTCGAGTTTCAGGCTGAAAAATGGGTTTCGATTGCTCATGCTCTTAGTATTTCTACCTCACGAGTGATCACTTTCTACAACACAGGTCCATCTTTGGCACAACTTTTCTTGGGTGAAGCCTGGCAGACATTCCCTGAGAATATTTGGGTTGCATCATTGTCTTTTGCCGATATAACCCCGGGTGACTTTCCAGAGTACTTGGCCAAGGTGAATGGAACGCTAGTAATGGCATTGAGGAAAAATAACATAGTAGGATTGGAGGATTTTCTCTACAGTTTTAGCCCTTCACAGTTCCCAGAGAGTGAAGAAATGCTGGATCTATGGCAGGAATGTTTTGATTGCAGATTGAAGGGTTGGGATCATTGGCCATATCTTTACGATAGCTATATGCTTACTCGTCCCCTCTGTTCAGGAAATGAGTCCATGAAGAGTCTTGACCCACACGTCTATGATGTCTCAAACTTTCGATTCACTCACAGCATGTATACTGCTGTCTATGCGATGGCACACGCCTTACATGACATGCTGTTTTCTGCATCAAGACCAGAAAATGTTATGACTAATAGAAGCCTACATCTGGAAATCAGATACTGGAAGGTAATATTTGTTGAACATTGAAGAAAGACTTGATCCATTATTCTTTCTTTCAAGTGATTGAATGTACTTTGGTAATTTGATATAACTGATGTGTGCTCTACTTTCTCAATTAAGTTAATTTGTACTGTGCCTTCTCTCTGTTCAGTTTATGACAAGTAGCCCAGGATGTGGGGGATATTCTAACTTCTACCAAGAACCTGTAGGCACAATACATTATTGAATTATCTTCACTCGATTATGTCAAACGTCATCATGAATTGGTACTCAAGTGATCTACTCCTAATGTTAGGAAAATCAATTTATTTAAGTCAATGGTACCTATAAGAGACATACCAGTAGATCACTGCAGACCATTGTAACACTAGTTCTATCAATATGAATAGCAGTTCTCTTGATTCCCCTCATGCCCTCTCTCTGTGTCTTTAGTAATAGATGCTTGTGGTATGATGAGGAGTCAGGGCTTAAATAATGGCTTTAATGTGTTTGTAACAATCATTTATTGATGTTAGAAATAGTCTAGTGAACCTGCTGAGGTGGTACCATCTATTTATTTACCTGTTTTTAGCATTTTCCTTTGGTGGCTTCTATCCTGATAGACCATGCAAGCAACTTCTACCACTCAACAGAGTTAGACTCAGCCTTGCAGAACAACATTGCTTGTCCTTCTGCATTCCATATCTTGGGGAAAATGATCGTATGAACTAATTTTTACTTATCCTCGCAGGTAGAGCTACCAACTACATTGGATAAACCCTTTTTGATCATTTAGTACTCAGCCATTTTTCCAGGCAGTAATAGACAGAAAGAGAGGGAGAGAGAGAAAGCGAGAGAGATAGAGCGAAACAATAATTGTGAGACACAGAATGAGCAAAGGCAAGAGTGAACTAGAGACAGCTATGTGTGTTTAAAGGTTGCTTTTTTGTGGAAATTTGAGTTTTGGGATGATTGTTTGGATTTATTTGAGAGGTGATGCCCGGTCAGACAGCAGAAATCAGATTCAGATCTGGTCAACACACCCTCTGCTTTTGCGCATCATACCCTGTTTTTGGGGGGGGGGTTGTCAGTAGTCTATGCTATTCTGAATTGTAATATATTTAAACACAAGAGAGTAAGGGTATGCAGGTCACTCCTTTACCCCTAGAAATTATATACCAACAACATAAGAGTAGGACCTACACTTCCTAGGACACAGCGGTTCAAATAATCTGACCACTGAGTGTCCTGTTCATTAGTTTTTAATGGTACCAGCTGACCATTTAATAAAATTATTCAGGGTACAGCTGTTATCTTTTAAATATTCACACTCACCTCACTTGAGCACCACTCACAATCCCATTACAAACCAGCTCCGCTGTAAATCAGGCGTTGTAGCACACTGGGGGGATACTCGGTCCCCCCAGTGGGAACCCTATGATGAAGCATGTGAGTGAGGGTTCTTTTAAGAAATAAGGGTTTTTCTTCTACTTCCCTGTAGCACTCCACTGGTTCAATCCCCTTTTTTGTTGTTGTGATTGCTTCTGGTTAACAACATTATATCACCTTTTGAGTCACTCTTATGTTGTTGTTATATATTCTGAATTGTAAAGCACATTTCTGCCCCACCAGGGCTTCCCAGCACTGATGTGAGTAAATGGAACATTAGAATGGTGATATAAGACAAATTGGGTTTTTACCAACTTTCTAAACATCTCAGGTGTGCTAAATAAGCAAAATTTGTAGGGGGTGGAGTTCAGAATTTAGGACCCAGAAAGGCAAACACAAGAGTGCCCTCCGTGCCTGATAATTTTAGTCTAGGAATAACTGAAATATTATGCTTGCTGGAAAGTATCACCCAACTAGGGGAATAACGATGAACCTGCAACCTTATATATGTAGTTGTTATAGCTTTGTTCATATAGATTAGCACCTTAAATTGAATACATTTCGCTAAAGGAAGCAGAGCAATTGCAAACGATTGAGGGAGACCCATGCAGATTTTAAAATGGGACATTAAAGGTGATCTGCTGCATTCTGAAGAATCTGGGGCCTCTTTGTTGGGGACTTAGACTTGATGTATCCATTTTGTTTTGTGCGCATAGGAAAAAAAAGGCCATGCGCTTCCTCAATGTCCATCAACAAAGTTGGGCTCCAGGAAGAGCCCTGTGTAACTCCTTAGGGTAACATGTTAACTGCAGATACATGAGTTTTCAAATTAACGTGAAAGGAGCCGTCTTTTAGAAAGCAATTGGAATCAGGAATAGTCAAAGTCCTAGATCCCAACTTCAGATGATCAATGAAGGAGCACCAGATGGGTCAAGTTTCAAATGCAGTGCACAAGTCCAGAAGGATGGAGCAGCAATTCCCCCTCTCTCCAGCTACAGTCTGAGGTTCTCAAATTACACCTAAAAGTGTGGTTTCTCTTCTATGTTTGGGCCCTAAACCTGATTGCAAAGGGTGGAGAAAGTTATTAATCAACATAAAATCTGACCGTTGTGGGCTGAAGTGCTTTTCAAGGATCTTTGCACAGTTAGCGAGCAGCGAGCTCCGGCGATAGTTAGCCCAGGCGGAGACTTCCAAATTTGATTTCTTGAGTAAGGGAACCAAACCTTCTGGCAAAGAGGTGCTTATTTACCCTAACTGGGGAGAGAGTGTTGCAGTACAATTCTGTATCAGGTCCAGTCAGGTTTTCTTTGTAAAACATTATCTCAGTCCTGGGCAGCTAAGGTTCAAAGCAGTAAGACTTTATCAAAGGAAAACATGTAAAGGCTTAAGAAGCGTCAAAACTCTTAAATAGGAGTGAAACGCAATACAATAAAAATCCAGCATGATTTATAAAAGTAAAATGCATTTTTTCTTTAAATAGACACATCAATGACAAATATTGACCAGAGGGTTCTGGAGATATGAATTTTTAAAGATACATTAAATGAAAGATTATCAAAAGTGTACGTAATTGTAATCCGCTTTGTGTCACAGTTTAGGGTTAGCTCTGACAAGTGACCTAAAAATGGCTATAAAGGCATTCTATGAGTGACCAAAAAGGACTAATTGAACAGTTACCTCACAGTTAAAGCAGTCTCCAGTCCAGTTCCAGTGCCTATGGCAAAACTGCCAATGTGAATCAATGGAATGGTTTAACTGTCAGACATGAAGGTCTTCCTGGGGACACCCCTCGGAATGTGAACACGTTGTGGCAACTTTAGTTACAGGTCTCTATACATCTTCAAGTCTGGGTAAAGTCCAGCCAAAGACAAGTTGTACTAGTTTATGGGTCTCCAATTGCAGCAACACCAGCAGTTATGTTTTTAATGGCAATAATTTCCCTGGTGGTCAACTAAACTGCACTCCAACGGCTTGCCCGGGTCCAGCATTCTTGACTACCAACTCATCAAGGCAGGCTTCCTTAGTTTTTAGGTTTTGTGGCTGTAACACGGAATCAGCCAACTGACTCATGGAGTCATCTTCTCTATTTGGGGATCTACAATGACTTTTCCTTGAGTGAGACATCGTAAGGACAGTTCTCTCTTTGCTTTTCTAAGGTGCAGCAGCTGCAGTGCGGTCTTTGGTGCAACCTTTCTTTGTAGGACTCATATCCTGAATCGTCATCCTTCCATGAGGATGGCAGACCTCTTCTCTCTGCAGGCCCTTTGTATCCCTTCCTCATTGTTGTCACACATCTCCTCTAGAGGGCAAAAGGCTGCCTCATGGACAGCAGCTATTGTACAACCATAAATAGTCACTGGAACTTTAGGCAACAACGTGTTGCATTTCTTTGGTTGCACTTTGTACACTAGTGACATTAAATTTGCCTTAAGTAAAAAGGTGGTTTAAAGCTCTGATTCTTTTGTTACCACTGTTGAGTTGCCCTATGTAACTCTATTCTTGTCAATGGGGCTTCTAGCAGTTCCACCACAACATGACAATGCAGTGTTTACAAAAAACTTATGTCTTTCTTTTTAGTATAATGTATCCTGCTTTGAGAGCTAAGTAGGCCTGCCTTAAAGATGACTTATAAATAATAAAAAAGAATGGTTTGGGCTCTGCCATTTGTTTAAACAGCAAAGAGGACTTAGTAGTTTAAAAGCTGCCATGCCAGTCTGCATTAACAGTATGGATTTCATATTTTACCATGTGCTGCAGTCCACAAGAGATATTTAACTTACCTCCCCTAGGTAAACCTAGTACCATACACTAGGAATTTATCAGTAGGTTAACCTATGCCAATTGGGGATAACCCAATCAAACATATACCTCTTAAGGTCTTGAGCACATGCACTGACGCTTGGTAAGTAGGGCACAGTGAATAATAGAAACAACACACCAGTACCAAATGGTAAACAATATTGACAAAAAGTGGAGGTAAACCTGCATAAAGCCATTTCCTTACTGGAACTCTAACAGATTAGGTTATTAGTCTGTGTTTTTTTGTGTTGGTTACCCAGTGACAAACCCTCTGGGTAGATTGAGAATTCTAATTATGCAATTTTAAAGAGGTTGAGATGTGTCTTAAAACAAGGGGTCCCAGATTTAGGCAGCAATCATACAAAACAGCAAAACACCTAAAGTTGCCTTTATATATATATTAGAGTTGGTAGGTACTCCTCAGGAACTGTCATATTTGAAAGCATATGAGTCTATTCTTATTCACTCTGTACACCCATTTCAGGCCATAGTTCATATGGAGCCTAAAACAGGTAAGTTCCCACCAACAGATTTACATAGAGGTCTGAAAGGAAGAATTATGTACTAACCTTTAGATTTTGAGAAAAATATTGAAACTGTTGGTGTAGAGAGGGAGGAAATGATCCAGTAGTTATTCTAGTAAATGGTGTACCAACAAAGAGTCAAAAAATATGGCAAGAGTTTGTAGATGTTAATAAACTTCAAAAGGCTACACTATACCTACTACAGAATACTATATTCTTATAATAATGTAAATGTTTATTAACATTATACTATACATCCTCTCCATTCAAAAGAAATTGTATCAAACAGTATTGAATTAATTCAAATGGAGGAAGCAAAGGGAAACCCCATGAGTGTATGGGAAAAAAGTTTAGAAGCTAGTTGTTTTTCCACAGCTATTCCCCACTGGACAAGGTGGACAATTTGATGACTGAGCTGTACAGATCCCAGCTTCAGAATACTAATCAACAAGATTGAACTCTGAAGATCCAAGATTTAGACAGGGGATTCCATTTATATTTCATCTTCTGTTTGAAAGTGATTTGTCTGCCCTTTCGTATGCAGTGAACCACATATTAAAAAGAGGAGTTATTCTTCCAAATCCTCCTGCATAAGAATTCATGGACAAAGTTCAACAAAGAGATGAAAAGTGAGAATCTTAGTTAATGAATGTGATGAGGTGTCAAACTGGTACCAATGAATATTGGTTTCATCTTCATGGTCAACTTAAATGTATGTTAAGAAACTTAGGTACACCTACATGGTTTGTAACACTTAGCTGTCTGAATATGCATGGGAAGATTTGCTTGAATTTCTATGAGAAGCAAATTCAAATGTTAAAAATATTGAACTGATGACACCTGGAGAACTCTGTTTCTTGGATCCTGTAAAGTAAGTAAGTAAAATGTATTTGAACAATTAATTAAAATCATTGCAATACAGACACTCATAATTGACAATTAAAAAAGAATAATTTTTGGATCTGAGAAAAGTCAGTGAGTTTGTAAGATGAAAAAGTGACACTTAGGGGGGTTAAAACTCAGTCTTGGTCAGATGGTAAGTCCAAGGAATTAATTTCTGTGATAAACTTTACAAAATGCGTCGCCATCTGTGGTGAATCACCCCGCATGCAAGCATCGAGTGCTTCTTGGCATGTCCTGATGTTAAGAAGTACCCAAATTGGGCGGAGCCAAAAAATTCTTTGGGCTAGTAGGCGACGACAAATTCACAAGATGTGAATGAGATTTTCATCTCCCTGGTTACAGAAGCGGCATTCGGAGGAAGCGTCTTTCTAATCCTGTAAATGTCTACAGGTATTTTAACCATAGGTTTCAAAGTATGATGTCATTTATCTGCAATAAAAATATTCCTCCTCTTGGAGAAGTTATTGATTTCCTTTGCTGAAAAGAGTACCAAGCCAGAGGTGTTCCTCATATACACATGCTATTATGGATAAAGAATGGTCCAACATTTGGAACTGATACTGATGAAACTGTTTTGTCTTTTATCGAAAAGTATGTTACGTGTGCCATTAAAGAGATGGAGGAAAAAATAGCTTGAAACAACAAGTTTTACGGTTTCAAAGTCCTCGATGTGGGAAATACCGTAGATGAAAATACAAGTGTATAGGTAGATTTTATCCAAAAGGTTGTTTTGGATTCCCACGTCCTATAATATCTAAAGGAAGAGTAAATAGTTCTTTTTCAGCAGTAAGGCATAAAATAACTCGTAAATCTCTGAAGAATACATACAACTTAAAAAGAACAGAAGATTCAAAGTACATTATCAACTACAATCCAGTAATTTTGAAAATGTGGAATGTAAACATGGATATTCAATATGTTGCAGATAATTCAATTGCTGTTGCTCGCTATGTTACATCATATATAAACAAATCTGAAATTGAATTTAAAATTGAAAAAAGATTGGTAAAGCGTACCAAGCGGTTTCCTGGCGCTGCGAGAAGAGACCAAAACCTGCGGAGAAGAGAAAGGAATTAGGAGGAATAAGCTAAAGAAAAGAGGTGAGTTTTGAGGGCCGCGCGAAAGTCCAAGTAGCCAGAAGTGGATCTGATCGTGAGGGGAAGGGAGTTCCAAAAGGTGGATGCAAGGACCGAAAAACTGAAGCCACCAAATTTTTTCCGATAGCGAGGGACTTGGAGAAGAAAGTGGGTGGAGGACCGAAGATTTCTCGCAGGGACATAGGCCTTGATCTTGGATCTGATAAAGTACGGGGCAGTGCCAGCCAGAGACATAAAGGTCAAGCAGCCCAATTTAAAGAGTGAGCGTTCCTTTATAGGGAGCCAATGGAGGGTTTTCAGTAAGGGGGTGATGTGGCAAGATTTCGGGAGCCTATGAATGAGGCGAGCCGCTTGGTTCTGAGTGAGCTGTAGGCGACTGCACTCATATGCTGGAATACCAGTATATAGAGCATTACTGTAATCCAAGCGGGATAGAATCATAGCGGAGATAATAAGTTTCAGGGCTTCAGTGGAGAAATATCGCGCAATTTTGCGGATAGTTCTGAGGGCCAGAAAACATGAGGAGACCACGGAGCTAATCTGAGGACGCATGGAGAGGTCTTGGCTGATTTTTATGCCTAGGGTTTTCACCGTGATAGAGGGAACAGGAGGGGAGCCAAAGACAGGGGGCCAGAAGGCGGAGGTCCAAGGATTGGACAGACCACCGATAAGAACCAGCTCCGTCTTATCGGGGTTCAATTTCAATTGATTAAGGTTCATCCAGTGATAGATGAAGGTAAGGTTGGAATGAACCTTAAGTATAGAATCAGGAGAGGGAGAAAGGTTCATCACCTCTTAAACCACAGTGATGCGACCGATGCCCCTAACACTGGGATTAGTGCACTCCGATTAGGATACTTTTATAAGCCACAGGACGGCAATACAACAAATATATTTCCACCAGTGATGACACTTAATAGGTTCCAAGCAATATCAGACCTGGATCTTCAAGACTGACAACTACATGAAGCTCGACAGGGAGGGATACTAGTCAATGTCCCTAGTGCTTTGGAACCCATAACTACTGCTAAGACAGCTCTAGGCATTTCATTTAGTTATTCAAAAAGGGAGGAAAGAGAATTAAGTATGAACGTTTGCCAAAGGGAACAGATAGGCAACCTAACTAATAGCCAGACTGATATAGTGTGTAGGGGTCATGAAGAATTAATCAAAAAGTCCTATAGAAATGAATAACGCAGATGATGAGATAAGTTTAGAAGCACAGGGTAGCGAGGGGGATATTGCACTTGATAACTTTACCTGTAATTTTGTTAATGACTGTGAGGAGGTCCCAAGATCAGATAATGAAGCCAAAGGAATAGGTTGTAGATGAAATAAAGAAGAATGTAAAACAGAGATAAAATTGAAGTAATGGAATGCTGCAGGGGTTAATAGAAACGTAAGGGATGCAGTATGGCAGGAATATATTGTGCAACATGAAATAGTATGATTTCAAGAAACTTGGACCTTGGACAGCCCCTATAAGGTAGGCTTTAAAACTTTCAGGACTGCTGCTATTCCTTCAGTGAAAGGAAGGTCCTCGGGAGGTCTTGCCATCTGGGTAAAACTACTCTAGGTGTTGAAATTAAGCAAATTGATTCCCCTTGTCAAGATATTTTGGGAATAAAATTTCTATCACCCAATAAAAGGGAAGTCTACATTTTCAATATATATAGTAGACCAAGTACACCTAGTAGGGAATCGGAAATTATTGAACACCTAGACCACATTTTAACGACAGTTAACCAAAATGCACTGATAATTGTGGGGGGCGACTTTAACCGCAAGTTCGAGCCTGTGGTTGTATTTGAAAATATTTTTTAGAGGAGGACATGGCTAACAATATTCCATTGCTGGATAGTAGGCCAGTAGTACCGTGGACATGCGCTGTTGCACATCTATTAAGGCTGGTTTCAGGCCATGGTCTACGTGCCTGTAATGGACGTTTGCCTTCTGATAGTCCAAATCTACCGACATTTACCAGGGGTAGCTCCAAAAGTTGGATAGATTATATATTGGTATCCATCTCCATGTGGCCCATGGTGTGTGACGTAGTGATTGAGGATAGAATAGAAAGTGAGAACTACACTCTATGTTTGACACTTGCAGCCTCCCTCTTTCAGCTAAGTCACCTAAGTAAAAGTGGCCCTAAAGGTATCCCAATGGAACCATTATTAACAAACAACTGTAGAGCACTTAGAAGCCCCTCAATTATGGGAAATGAAGTGATAATTAAGTAGATTTATGATATGCATGTAAAAATAGTTTCCCCGTATATTAACCTACCTATATCTGAGATCCCAATCATGGAAATGCATGAAAGAATGGTAGAAGAATTAGGACCAATGCTAAGTAAAGTTCCTAAAAATACAAAAAGGGGACATCAGAGGTGGCCACACTAGAGAATCCATGGTACAACACAGAATGCTGTGATGCAAAAAAAGTCCTGATTCAGGCATAAAAGCTAAAGACATAGTAACCCTAAGGGGAAAAAGGACATATTATAAGAAGGTATTAGCCCAGGCTAGGAAAAACTGGAAAGACAATATTTGGACTGAGTTAATCATTGCAGGTAAAGGAAATGACCAAACAACCTTTTGGCGCTTGATATCCAAGGGTAATAAAACGGGGAAATGTAACAAGGATCTATTCTTAGATGCAAATACCTGGGTAACCCATTTCTCCCAACTTTATTTATCCCCTACTAATGACATTAATTACATCCCAGAAGACTATGAAATCTTTCTAAGTAGTGCCCCATTGTCTTTCAGGATGGAAGAAACAATAGTAGCAATAAATGCCGTAAAAGCTGGGAAGGCGCCTGGACCGAATAAGATACCAGGCGATTTATGGAAACATGAAAAGGAGGATTGGGCTCCCTACATCAATTTTTTATGTAACTCGGTTGCAACAGGTGCACCGATTCCAGAAACGTGGAAGGGCGCAGAGATCGAAACCATTTTAAAAAAGGGCAACCGCCATGACCCGTCGCATTACCGGCCGATTAGTTTAATGGATGTTTTACAAAAGATATATGCACGTCAAATTTTAAATAAACTGAGTGATTGGATTGGGGAGTACAGTATTTTATCTAAGTATCAGGCAGGTTTTAAAGTTAAAACTAGCACAATAGACCAGGTTTTTAGATTTCTTTGTATAATTTGGAAGTGAATTACAGTTAGGAAAGCCCATTTGTATATTGCCTTTGTGGACCTTAAGGCAGCGTTCGATCTTATCCCTGGAAATCTCTTGTGGGAGCCACTAAAAGATCAGGGTGGTCCAAGAGAAATCCTCGCACAGATTATAAGACTACACAAGGATAATTTTGCAAGAGTAAGATGGGGTCCAAATGGTGAACTTACCGATCGTATACATGTAAAAATGGGGGTTAGGCAGGGATGCGTGTTGGCCCCTATACTATTTTCGTTGTATGTTAATGATATCCCTGAATACCTCTTGGGCTGCGAACATGATTCTCACAAGTTAGGGGGCATGCCAGTACCGGCACTTTTATTTGCCGATGATACAATTTTAATGTCACAAACCCCCAAGGGTCTGCAAAGGTTATTAAATACTTTTCAGGTTTATTGTGGAAAGAAGGGCCTGTAAATAAATTCAACCATAAACAAAATACATGGCAGTTAACCCACACAAATCTTTTTTTAAAAATCTAACTGTAAAAAATGAGAAGATAGAGTATGTCCTAAATTTGAATTATCTAGGTATCACATTGGATTCTAAAATGAACTGTAGACCGCAGTTGGAAAAAAGTAGAACTGTATTACTCCAAAACTCAGTCTCAATAATAAGAAAACACGAGATTAGCTTGTCTAAGCTGTATCTCCTGCACCTGAGCTATATAAATACAGGGTGCAGTCTGCATGCCTATATGGGGCTGAGCTATGGGGACATGTAATAATGAATACTTTTATGGTGGTCGAGAATACATTTTTTAGAAAGTTATTTAGTATACCCATGCGTACACCAGTAATACCACTAGTGATGGATTTAAATATCTGCCGTACTGATCAGCAGGCAGCTCTGCGGCTAAGTATGGGCGTATTTTGCGGATTTGCGGTCCACAAATTTGCGCAAAATTGCAAAAAAATCTGTGAGTTCGCGAAAAAATTCGCGAACTCGTGGTTTTGCTCAAATAGACTGTTTCCCGCTGTCTACTGGCTAATCAGTAAGTGCTAAAAGCTAGACCTAAAGACCCGGCATGTATTAAAGCCATGCGTATACAATATAAAAAATGTCTTGCAAACCGAAAAAAAGAGGTTAAGGCAAGTACTTGGGAGTCTCTTTTAGACCCAAAAATCCTGGGTAACAGTGCCAACTTTTGGGAAATCATAAATAAACCCTTGTTTGACGACCCAAGTATTATGGCACTTGGCACAAATATTCCGGAGGAAGACTGGGTCACTCATTTCAGCGCCATTTTTAAAAGTAATAAGCCTCAGGCAGAATATTCCTCAAATACTCCTATGGAGAACTTATTGCACTTTACAGCTAATGAGATTGAAATAGGTATTCAAGGCCTAACTTGTAACAAGGCCCCTGGGCCTGACGGCCTTCCCCCGGCCCTTTTTAAATCCCTGCCATCACTTTGGGCCCCAGTCCTAACCGCTGTAATAAATGCGGCAGCGTCGTCTGGTTGCCCAACTTCATGGGGGATTTCTACTATAGTACCTGTATTTAAACAAGCACTGGCGTTGCCAATAGGTTTCGCATTTAGAAAGTTGGAGCTATTGGTTTTGTAAATTACATTTTATATTTATATATTGTTATTGACAATGCCAATAACGATATATAAATATAAAATGTCATTTACAAAACCAATAGCTCCAACTTTCTAAATGCGAAACCTATTGGCAACGCCAGTGCTTGTTTTTTTTTTCCACTGGTTTGTCTTTTCAGCTGAGCTTTTGTCAAAAATGTGACTTTGAAGACCTCAGGTGCTATTTCGTATTTTATTTTTGTCAGCTGTCTCTCTAGGAAACATTTTATTTTTGTACAGATGTTTTAAACTGAGAAAATGTTTTTCATTATGTTCGTTGGTGGGGAGATAGTTCCGCGGGTTCTGCTCTCGCTGCGGATAACCAACTCCGTGCGAGTTTTACACATTGGAATTGAAGCTGGTCCAACTCATTTCCCCTTCGTTGTGTGGTTGATGAACTGAATGTTATTATAATCGGGCAATAATACGCTTGAATTCCAATTTCCACGTAGGGGATTTAAAAAATCCGTGAAAAATAGTATTTAAAACACCATCTATGTCATGAAGGGAACAGAGAGAGCCACGAATGTCCTGTCGCTCCGGTTGTTTGACTCTACAGCCACAAAAATTATCACAAGTTAACAGTGAAATGTCGCATTTATTTTAATGACTTGGGAGGGACTGCACAGCTCGTTAAATGTCATTGTAGTGAAGAATGTTCACACCGTGCAGAGCAGCTCTGTACACATGTGCGTGTGCTCTACATGTATGTGCACAGATGTGTGAAACTCTCACACACATTCCCCGTGAAAGGGTGCCACGTGGTCCTTCATCTGAGGCCTGTCAGGAACACGTGGCCGTGGCACCTCGCTGGCTTTCCTATTTATTACATCCGAGTGGCATTAAATGCGCATCGGAGAAAGATTGGCCAATGGGCGGTCTCGAACAGATGGTTTCAGTCATTTTCTTTTCGAAGCCGCCGTCACTATGCACCCTCTTTCCTCTGCCGCAGGACATGCGACCGTGCACACGTGCAGCATCGCAAGCGTGTTACATCGGTAGGGATTGCGGGTCAGCGCAACTTGCACACGCGTCGTATAGTGCCAAGTGTGTATGCTTCTGTGAGCGCACTTTACAGCGTCTGACAGAACAAGGGAAAAAGAGCTGGAGAGCAACAGAAGGAGCCAGGGCGGTAGCAGGTCAAAGAAGGATGAAGTGAGAGCGACAGGAAAGAAAGGATGAGAGCGAAAAAGGCTGAAAGGGAATAATGTAGCAAAAGGAAGAGTGAAGAATGGTGTTGAGGAAATAAGGAAGGGAGGAAAGTGAGAGAGGCAGAGTGGATACAGAGAGCAAAATATTAGGAAGGGACAGAAAAAGTAGAGAGGTCGAAGAGAAAGGGAAAGAAAAGGATAATGTTAAGTGTTATGGATAGGCAAATGCGAAACCTGAAGCCGGATGGGGGCGGGAGAGCCTGGTGGGGGGGGCGGGAATGCGAGCGAGGGGAGGAGAAGTGTGGCGGGCAGATGCGCGGAGGGAAGCCGGATGGGGGCGGGAGAGCCTGGTGGGGGCGGCGGGAATGCAGGCGGATTAGGGAGATGCGCGTGCTTGTGTGGTCACGTGACCCGTTTTTACTCACATGCACTGTGGAAAAACCGCAGTGGTTTGACCAGTCGATCGAGCCCTTGAATTTTCGCCTATTACATTCGCAAGCGAATGATAATAGGCGAAACCTAAAAAGGCTCAGGCCAGCATATCGGTTCACATGTTCAAACTAGTAGCTGGTCACTTGCCAATAAAATGTACCCTAGGTGATTCTTTCTTGGCAGCCCAAACAGATCTTCACACATTCTTAACTATGTTCTACATTTTATCAAGTGAATCAGATCAATCCCTTGACCCTCCTTCAGATGAAATCAGTCACATTAATCACATAGTTCTGTCAATTAATTGATATAGTTTCACGGTGGTGGTGAATTAAAAATAAAACATCTCCAGTAACCTGCATGTCACAGGTTTTAATGGTGGCCAACTCAGCCTTCCATTCTTCAGGTGTAGTTCAATTGAGTACCATTAGATTGGACAACAACACCTATTTTTTTACGGAGCTTAAAAATGGCAGAGTTGAAACATGAAGAGCTATAACAAGGTATTATGTAATTACTATTATTAAAGGATTGCCCACGTACAACACAGATCACAAAGCAACACTTAATCAGTGTTCAAACACTGCAGCACAATGGGTGCTAGTGTGTAAATGACCAAAGATCCTCTGAGTGTAACACAATGTATCTACACCATTTAAAACAGTAAATATTCCAAACAGCATTTTCTAGGTATTCCAAACAATTTGCAAATAAATGAAATCATTTTTACTATCACATACTTTTTCAGGTCTAAAAAACTGTGATAATGGTACTTTTAGAAAGCCAAACCCCCCCGTTAAAATAAGAAATTCCAATATGCTCAAATTATTTCCACCACCATCTATAAAACTTTAATTATGTGTTTTACACGTAAAACGGCCTCACAAAAAGACATAATAGGGACAGAGTGAACTGAAAAGCTTCTTTTCTAATACCAGCTATCACAGACTACAAAACACATTTCTTTCTTGCATCAACAAGACCAGCATCGTTTAGGAAATTAAAAAAATACTGTTCAAACCATCAATATTTTATGAGAACACTTTGTACAGTGCCAAACGGGAGACAGAGATAGAAAGAAGCCAACACAGAAATCTGATGCCAGAAAAGTACAGTCGGGGGGGGGGGGGGGGGGGGTCATTACCCTGCCCTCTCTAAAGTTAGAAACACTGGTGTCAATGCTGCTGAGACATCCTCTCTCCCATCCTCGCCCCTCTTAAAGTAGCCTGGAGTATGTTCTTCGCTAACCCAGAGCATCTTTTGCAGCACCCTCTCAGCTGCCCTCGCTTTCCACGAACAGCACTACGTTGATGTGGTCTGCTTTAAACAGTAGTTAGTTGAAAATGCTTTTAGCATGACCAACATTGAGTATTTATTATTATCGTGGTGAAAACAAAACGAATTAATGAATTGCGTAGGGAAGAGCTTGTGTCTATTTTGGTGCCCGAGTTGTGTGTTAATGATAGAAGTGACACTGGAATCCAAACAGAGTTGGGTTGGTAGGGCTGTGGGGAGCATCTGTACTGGAGAGGGAAAGAGGAGCCGAGCTTCTCATTTGCAATTCTTACCGAGTATCTGAAAGTATCTGAAAGTGCAAGATGGGTGCAATAGGGATTCGGAGATGAAATGTCATTTGCATACTGCCAAACTCTCCTTGGCAAGTGCTGGAGAAACACGGCTGGGCAGGCGAGCACATTTTACACCGCGAGCCAGCAAATCCCAGAGTCAGGGGCGAACAGCGTGAAGAGACAGTGTAGATAGAGACTACGAAAGGCAGAAACGGTCTAGGAGGAAAGAGATCGCAAGAGAGAAAGTGGAAGGCAGAGCAAGGGGAAGAGTGGGAACGAGTGTGTGTATGTTTGTGTGAAAGAGAGAAATAAGCAACGATGTGACATATAGAGAGAAAGGAACAAAGATAGAATGACCATGGGAAATAGTGAGAGAGACGGCGAAACAAAGAGAGAGGGAGAAACAATGAAAGAGTGTGTGCTAGTGTGTCTTTATGACTGTCTGAGCGGGAGTTTGCGTGTGAAAGAGACGTATGTGCACGTGTGTGAATGATCGCCTCAGAGGGCGTGTGTAAGAAAGAGAGAGTGTCGAGCAGCTTGCTTGCCAACAAACAGCTCCTGGAAGGCTTTGTTCCGAAGTACTCAGTGCTTAATTTGTAAAATATGAAGTGCAGGTGCTGAAAAATTTGTCGGAGGCCACACCCACTTTTTCAGGCTCCGCCCACCCTCAACACTGGCTCCACCCGCTTTATTGGCTCCACCCACATCTTCAAGTGGCGCTTCACATGAGCACCAGCTCCATTACAGACGGACGGGACACATTCATTTTTAGGCACAGTGAGATTGGGTGATTATTTGCGTGCTCAGAATCACATGATGTGTAGGCCTCCCGCCAGGCTCGAACCTGGTTCTCCAGCTTGAAGATGTAAGTAATGGGACAGATTCTGTCTGCATCGCTTGTTGCACTGTTCCTGCTGCTTCCTAGTGGCCCAGGGGAGCATTACTAGCACCATCACAATTGTATTATTGAGTGCACTAATATTTGTGATTGAATGTCTGTTTCGGGGTAGGGGATTCAGCTCATGATGTGGGTTTGGATGACCCCAGCCTGAGTTGATGGCTCAGTCATTGTCTACTGTATCTTCTACTTGATGGATGAAAGCAATGTTAAAACAAAACTAAAGGATCCATTTTTTGCATGTTTTTAGATTTTGCTAGAGACAGATTTAGTGCCCTGGGGGGAGTACTCATGTACCTACCAAACTCACCTATCACACCTACAGCATGGACAAGATGACAGTCCAGCAAAGCCATCTAATGCACCTCTACACACCGCCAAATGCACTTTGCCGTGTGTTTTTGCAAGGTCACTGATAGACTGGGTACATATACAGTAAACGTCTTTTGATAGAAAACATGACTTTTCGTTAGAAAGCGCAGATATTAAAATGAAAAAGAGCTAGCGCTACTAACTTCTAGAACGGGAGCTGTGCAGCGCACCAGCCTCTTGGGTACCACTGGTAGGAGAGCTGTTTGAGATCTTCTCAATTTCAACAACAGCTTAAGACACCCTTTCATTCCCTGAGGGCAGCACCTGCGACAGACTACAAACACTGCCATTTGAGGTGACAAGTGGATCCCGCTTAAAATAAACAATCACTGCCAATATTCGACCCTTTTATATTATACGCTCTGAGACTGAATGTTCTCATCTTCATCACAAATCACCTAAACGATAGCTGATTAATGTTTTAATAATGTGCTAACGATCACAGCACAGTGTAAGCAGACATTCATAAAAATACGAGATGCATTCTGGCGATTGCAATTGAATTCTACTTGAGCCTTCAACTGAAGCACACATCAAGTTTAAAAACCCAAGTTAATAAAAATGTGCTTTACCTTGTTCTTCTAAAATCCTATTTGACATCTTTTTGTCACCAGAAGTAACAACAGCCTTCCGTTGTTTTCGGAACCTAAACGAAAGCCAGGTCGGGGGACTGTCCTTGTCTCTGCTGCAGGGGAGGCCTCTCCTCTCTCTGCACTTAGTGCGGTCTTCGTGACATCACACTGGACAGCCTGGCCTGTCATAGGTGTTCCATCCACAGGACTCTGCTGCTGCTGGGAAGACGCAGGCCTAATGCTGATTGTCACAACTCATGCAGAGGAGTCATTCTCAAGTTTCACAGGTTTATCCGTGATGTGCTGCTCCAGTCCACGTTTTTTCCCTTGAATTCTGGGACTTGTAGTCCTGTTTATTTCAGTATAACACAGGACTGCACGTCCGGTAAATCAGAGGAAAAAACCTGGACTGGAGAAGCACATCACACATGGAAACTTGGCAGCTACACGGAATTCTTACAACCTGCTAAACTAGCACACAAAGCAGGAAAGATCTGGACTGTATTACCGGAGGTGCCCTGGGCTTCCTCAGGGATGGAATCGATCCCGTAGGGCATGAAGGGTAGTGCGCTAGTGTCACATTTGATTTGTATAACGCGGTAATAGAGGACAGGCCTGCAGTGATGAAGGCACGGCAGCATGGGACAGAGACCTGCAGAGCCCCTTGACAGACGAGGGGGGGGGGGGGCTGTGCTCAAGTCTAAGAAGTGGGCAGCAATGCCAGATTTAAACTGGCACACTTCAGTTCCATTCACTGCACATGCCTGCACCCACTACAGTACAATGAATAGACCCCAATAGAACCTATAGATGCCCAAGAATTGCTGAACAAGAGGCCTCAGACCTACACATGACGTGTAGAATACTGAGGGGTTCTTGGGATGCTGCAGTGACAAAACAGGTGACCCACATCAATCTCCAGACAGTGATACAGCACGGCCTAGTGGGCATTGGGGCTAAACCCAGACAGGGATATATGCATCATAAATTTGCAAAATTAGCCTCACTTTTGGCGATTCATTGGCTGTCAAATATAGGGCCTCCTATTAAAAAAAAGACCAAAAATGTCTTGGAATGGGCAGTGGCGGAAGAACTGCGATTGAAAGTGGTTAGAAGAGAAGACTGGGCGGAGGAGGACCCGGGGAGAAGACGGACATGTTGATTCCAGGGTGGATGACCTTGCCTCAGATAGGAAGGGTCTATTCTAGGGCCAAAGAACGGGGGTCCTAACTTGTGCTGGAGATATAATCAAACCCTGTACTGCTGGCGAAAAGACTAGCGGTAAGAACCATGCACGCACCTGGGGGGCGCTGGGGGGGTGGGGACGCTTGCTTGCATTGACTATCTATGGATATGCATCGCTGCCACATACTGTCACCTTCCCTAGTGCATGGGCCAGTTGGTTTACTAATGATCTATGTTGTTCATATGTCTGCTGACATTCTTCTAATTAAAGATGTTTAAAAGATGTAGCATTTAACTGGTGAGTGCACTTGAGATGTCATCTTTCATCTGTTCCCTTAAGCTGCCAATGCCAAGCACTGTGATGTTCGACTGTGCCACTCCACCATACTCGAGGTGCGTAGGGGGGGGGCGGGGGGGGGGGTGGATTAAATATTATAGAACAGAAAACGTACCTCACAGCCGTTCCGCGCCTTCACGAACGGCACTGGAGTGGACTGGCAGCCTCAGCCCTGTGCGATGGAAGGAGTCACTGCCGCAGCCGAATCTTCAAACATCAAACATGATATAGAAGCTGCACTGTGTTGCCCCTCTTCTTACAGTGGTTGCTCCCGGGGCTTGTACGGGCAGTCCGGTGGCATTGTGGCAGACATGGTTCAGGACTGAAGGAGCATGCCGTGACCCACTGTATTATTTATTTTCAAATGCTCTCTCTCTAGAAAGGAAAATCAAATGCCCGCTTTTTCCGCTATCAGAGTGACGTCAGGACGTCAGGATCACTGTAGGGGCAGGAAGCAGCAGCGCCAGCGGAGAGGCGGGCGGAAGTTAGAGAGTGGGGGGAGGAGGTGCTTTTTCGAGAAGGCTGACCTGCTCTGGGGGCTGCGCAGCTTTTCAAGCAGGTCAGGTGATTACGCCGGGGAGAACAACGTATTTTCCATCATCATCAGCCTTAAGCAGGAGAATTACGAGGCACTGCTCAGCTGTTTTCTCTCGGGCAGTCCCTCCCAGAGTGGCGCAAGAGAGGCAACACGTCACCCCCGCACCCCCCCTGCCCCCCCCCCCCCCGCAGTAAACTAACACTAAGTCAACGAGCCCGGCCCCGCAGTAAAGAGTAAACTAACACTAAGCCAACGAGCGCGGACCAGTGCACGAGTCACGACTTACAGTGGAGACTTTCATTTACACAGCTGACTGACTTTAATCAATACCGCGGCCGCCGTGACATAGACCCGGCCCTCATAATTAGGTGCCGGTGCTAAGCACCGGCAAGCCCCGGCTCAACTGGAAGTACTTAAGACAAGCACCGATATATCTCGGCACAAACTTGGATTACAAACGTGGTAATGGCCTAAAGAAAACCACCAGTTCAACGCCAATCAGCATTTTCAATTGTAGATAAAAGCACGCAGGGGATATCCCCAAACTTCAGGTCAACTCTAGCAATTTTTCAGTGGGTATATAGAGAAATACCGATATAGTGCTTAGCAAGATAAAGCTATACTCCGACAGTGTGGCTGCAGGGCATTTGAACAGCCTGGTGGGTGGATCAGACTGCTTAAAAGATCGGCCTCAACCTATTCTGACAAGTTAAATTACCCAATCACTCTTTGCAAGCGAGGATTACAGGAGGGAAAGGCTCTTCAAGAACCAGCCTCCCGGCCTCCGGAGTGTCTACATTCTGACACGGCCCACTTCTCACTTGGTAGAGAACCACAGCAGAGAAAGCATCGTTATACAAGTCAGGTCCCGGGCCGCGCTGTGATTGGCTGACGTCACGGGGGTGTCCCGGGCCGGCAGCCAATCACAGCGCGGCCCTGGAATGACGTCACAGGGGTGTCCCGGGCCGGCAGCCAATGGCAGCGCGGCCCGGGACAAAGGGGCGGGGCTTAAAAAAAGCACCAGAAACGCCCCCGAATCGCGTTTTCGAGAGAAAACGCGATTGACAGCCTCTGCCTCCCAATGGCTAGCCTCCATTTATGGAGCTAGCCAATTGGAAACAGAGGCTGTCCTAACCTCACTATTAAAAACAACAGATTTCGATCTGGGAGGGGCTTCGCCCCTCGCCAGGTTACGAAACCTAAAAAGGTGATCGCAGTAATCCACTTTGCTACAGGCCAATATCTTTAATTAACTCCATAGCAAAAGTGGTAGGGGGCGTAATTTTAAACAGACTAACAACCTGGGCAGATGAAAACAATATAATTTCCCCAAATCAATATGGCTTCAGGCCTGGTCATTCAACGATTACCCAATGCCTGAACCTATATATGATCATAGGGAAATATACTTTAGCCAGAGAAGGTACAATCCATATGGCATTCATGGATTTATCGTCGGCTTTCGACTGCGTAGACCGAGGTAGACTATGGGATGTCATGGTAAAAATAGGCATAGAGCAGAACCTGATTAATTTTCTAGCTGACATGCATTCTGACACACGAGCAAATGTCAGATATACACAAGATTTAAAAGTAACAAAGGAATTTGGAATACATCGTGGCGTCCGCCAAGGGTGTATCCTAGCACCATTCCTCTTTAACCTGTACATTAATGACCTAGAACAGTATCTCTTAAACACTGGAGTCGATTACCCCTATGTAGGCCGCAAAGGACTGCCGGTACTGCTTTATGCGGACGATGCAGTCCTGATTCCTAGGACAGCAGCAGGCCTACAGACCCTGTTAAAAGCATTTTATGACTTCATGCATTTACGGGACTTGAGTATTAACAACTCAAAATCCTTTGTCATGAAGGTAGGCTCTGGGCATAAAAAATCTAATACCTTTAGTGTTAATGGGGAAAAAATTCCTGTGACAAAGACATTTTCCTATCTGGGTGTCCTCTTGGACCATCAGTTAAATTGGGGACCCGCTGTACAGAGGAAAGTGGGAGAGGTAACAAGGGCTAATGCAGCCATACTTGATTTTGCAAGGAAAATGGGTAACACCCCAGTGGCTGCATTGCTCCAACTTTATAAAGCAAAAAGTATATCTATTGCATATTACGGCAGTGAGCTATGGGGGTTCACTTCCTCTAGAGGTCTAGAAGTCGCTGAAAATAACTTCCTAAAACGTGTTCTGAGGGCACCAAGGGCCACTGGTAACTTCACCGTCCATGAAGAATTAGGTATGGCATACTTGAGCGACAGTTTAGCCGTAAATCCTATACTTTGCTGGCTAAACTGCTAGAAAAACACTGAAATACCCTTAACCCAACAAATTTTAAAAGAAGCAATAACTTGGGAAAATGGATCTAAAGTCCCTTGGCTCAAATATATTAGAAAGTGTCTAACTGAACTAGGGCGCCCCAACCTTTTTATAACCCCGGAAACCACTAGAAAAATTGATGTAACCACTGTGAAGAAGTTATTTCTTTCTTCCAGGTACCTAGCCCGGGAGGAGGCCGAATTAAAGAAAGACAGTGTACGGAAACATCTACTTGTAAAAACCTCTGTACACATGGAACCGTACCTGTCATGGCCCCTGCCAAGCTATGATCGTTTTTTACCCACGAGGTTTCGCCTAGACCTATTTCACCTTCTATTTGCAGTACCAAGGGGGGCCCACCGAGGCCAAGTGTTGCCATCTTGCGGCTGCGACGCTAAGTCTCCGCAAGATTTGGCACACTTTTTATTCATCTGCCCTTTTTACTTGGTACCACGGAAATTATACCTAAAACCAATACTCAAACAGCTGAATTTTGCACAAATTCGACCAGCACTTTATTATCTCCAATTATTAAGTAGTGATTGCACTTTGTTTGTATGTAGTTTCTTGAAAATTGCGATCAAATTCAGGAAAAGCATGGAGGGATAATTTGTGTTTTTGTCGAGAGTTTCTCTTTTAATCAGTCTCACTATTTATATTTAAATGTTTCTTTTTAATTGTGTATTCTGCCTGTAAACTTTTACTTTATTTTTTGTGACTTTTAGTTACATATGTATTAATTATAATATTTTATCGAAATGTGCTTTTATGGATGTTACTATGAACATTTGAATAAAGTTTCTTTGACTTGACTTGACTTGACAGTAAGTGCTAGCTCGTAGGGTAAATGTACAGTGCTCTTCCTACACTACAGCTGCGTAAAGTGCCAGAAGGGTTGTCTCCAGTAACCATGTGTGTGTTACTATGCCATCGCGCCGAAGGGCGCAGGGGTCCCTTGAGTGAGCTGTCCATCATAGTGGATAAATGGCGGGAAGACGGTGCACACCGCTAGTGTGTGGGCGGGGCCAAACAGGAAGGGATTCTATGCAAGTTCACATGCCTCTTGTGTGTATAAAAGGTCAGTGACCGATCAGAGCAGCAGATGAGGAGAAAAAAGCTCCTGGTCACAGGAACTGCAAGGGGATTGCGCTCGTGAAAGTGAAGGATGCAAAGGCCTCTATCCAGCATCACAGATAATTTTCGACTGTAGATATGGGGAGAAAGCACACCTGCCCAGCCTCGACAAAGCTCACGATTGTTTTTGGGCTGATGAATGCGTTACTGAACTTGAGCTTCAACTCAGGCACCTGCTTTATTTATATCTGTAAGTGCTTCCTGTTGAGGCTTAATTTTTGTGACAGGAGCATCGTGCCAAAATGAACCCTGCCCTTCATATTTATCCAAGAAGACGCCACCGTTTTGTGCGATACCTCTACTCAACTGGAGTACTTTCTACTGGCTAATCAGTAAGTGCTACCTCGTTGGGTAAATGTATAGTGCTTTTCCACACTACAGCTGCGTAAAGTGCCAGAAGAGTTGTCTCCAGTGACCATGCGTGTGTTACTATGCCATCGCGTCGAAGGGCGCAGGGGTCCCTTGAGTGAGCTGTCCATCATAGTGGGTAAATGGCAGGAAGACGGTGCACACCGCTAGTGTGTGGGCGGGGCCAAACGGGCAGGGCTTCTATGCCAATTCAAATGCCTCTGTGTGTATAAAAGGTCAGTGACCGATCAGAGCAGCAGATGAGGAGAATGAAGCTCCTGGTCACAGGAACTGCAAGGGGATTGCGCTCGTGAAAGTGAAGGATGCAAAGGCCTCTATCCAGCATCAGAGCTAATTGTCGACGGTAGATATGGGGAGAAAGCACACCTGCCCAGCCTCGACAAAGCTCACGATTGTTTTTGGGCTGATGAATGCGTTACTGAACTTGAGCTTCAACTCGGGCACCTGCTTTATTTATATCTGTAAGTGCTTCCTGTTGAGGAGTATCATGCCAGAATGAACCCTGCCCTTCATATTTATCCAAGAAGACGCCACCGGTTTGTGCGATACCTCTACTCAACTGCCCATAATCCTCCCGCGAGCGGATTCGCAAATTTTTCGGCAATTTTGCGAGATTCGTGGATCGCGAAATTGCCGAAAATTTGCAACATCTGCGAGCGGAACGAATTTTGCGCCCGCGCTTATCTGCAGCCTCTATTGTTCTGGGTTCGCCTGTGGTCGACTAATGAACTCATATAGAGAAGGACTAGAGGAAATTCTCAGAATTAAAAATGATCGAAGGCTGCCATGGTTAAATCATGTTCGTGATTGGTTTTATAAGTTAGGACTCAAGCAGTTTTGAGACAATCCATCCCATTGCAGAAGGAAATGGATTTTTGGGTATTAGATCCTGCTGCGAGGCTGCAAGAATACTGCGATTAGACACGACACAAGCAATAGTTTTTAATGTTAGTAGATACCTCTTTGGTGTACATTTAATAAGGAAGAGAATAGGACTGAAACTTTAGACATCGACAAGAATTAGGGTGTGCTCTAGTTGAAATAATATCCATGACTATACCTTGTTTTTCTTGCATTAAGAGGGTTTATGCATCACTGTTTCATATTAGGTGCATGCTATGGAATTTTTGTGTATTTTTATAGATTGATATACAGACTAGAACTGCCAAACTTAAAAAAAAATATATATATATACTGCCCTATGAATGTATGAATTTAATAACTCCTTAAATGCCATTTCACTCATTAATGTATTTAATGATGGGATTTTCTTTATACTTATTGATTCTGTTTTAATGTCTAAGAAAGGTCTTATATTGGGACATTGATTCTCAATAAATTAGCACTGGTCTGGCTTGATGCCCTTTGAACTGTTACAAAGTGCTGGTTTTAATTGAATTGTATGTCATCTTTTATGGGTTTTTAAATCGAAATTAGGATTATTGATTGATAAGAGTCCACATCTCAAAAACCTGTGTCAGTATGAAATGCTTGAACATCACAGCTTTAAAAGAAAAGTTACAGAAACAATAAAAGAAGAAAAATATGCAGTATTTGGATGTGCCAGATGTTTAGTTAAACATGCCAAAGGAAATCTTATTAACCACAGAAAACTCAGTTGCAAATGTCCAGATAAGAGGGAATTGTTCTCTTTAGCACTTCTGCAACTGTTCAAGCCTTGGCATAGTGAAACAGAATTACATGGAGATTGTGACTGCTATAAAGATTATTTTAATGCAACTAAAGATAGCATTCAGTGCAAAATTTTCTCAACATATATACAAATGATAGATGATGAAATTGACAAGAAAGTACTATTGACAGTCAAAGTTCTGGTCCACTGAGTCAAGATGCACTGGGACAATCAAAAATGAAACTGCAATAGTCATGAATGAGGTAGAAACTGCAATGCAACAAGAACAACAGGATATTATTCAGTTGGAAAACTTAGAAGAACAACTAAATCTTGAACAAAAAGAAATATATCTACAAGTCAAACAACAGATACAACATGGTTTGCTGCATCATTTGAACCTATTCTTTTGTACATCAGTGGTCAAGCTGGAACAGGAAAACGTTTCTTAATTAAAGTTTTGACCAGTTATCCACACAAAAAGTATAGTATCACATTCATCTTGTGTTGTAACAGCTCTAAGTGGACTAGCAGAACACAGCATTAAAGGCATTACTTTTTATCGATCACTTAGGCTACCAGTTGAACAGGATTATAAATTGGAATATCAGGCGCAATCTGGAGAAGCTTGTTATGAAGTCTCAAGAGTACTGAAGAAAATAAGACTTTTTATCAGTCAGTCAGTCAAAATACTTTATTCGGTTTGTTGCAAAAACCATAAAAGTGTACTACAAAATTCGTCGAAGTCAAGACATTGCTTAAATGATACCACATTAAATGACGAACCTTATCTCAGCAAAATCATGTGCACATAAAATACGTATTATAAATATGATGATAAAAAGGATAAAAAATGGAAAAAAAGCCAATTAAAAAGAATTAAACCAAATTCTGAATCCTAGGCCTATAAGTACCACTATGTGCAATCTATCCAGTTAATTTTCCTCTTCAGTCTTAAAGCAATGGTTAAAAAATGTGCTACATTGAAGATCTCCCATGTAGTAGACAACAACTGTAAATATAAAAGGGCAGGTTTAACTTGTCTGAAGCCCTTGTCCTTGATAAGGGGAATGATAAATTGTTTGCGGATAGGACACAGATGTTTACAAAAAAAGATAAAATGCATAGTATCTTTAATTAAGAAACCGTCGCAAGAACAAATCTCCAGCTCCGAGTCTTTAGTCCATCCTGAGCGGTCAGTAAGGAGAAGGTGGAATTTGTTCAGTCTAAATTTAGTCAATAAAAATCGATGGTGCATATTGTTGACGAGACTCAAGTAAGGTTCTATGCCATTGATAGTGATTAACATTTGATGAGCCCTAACAGATGGTTTACATAGTTCTTTTTCTTCTCTATCCAGAGAAACCAACTGTTTAAATGTATATTTCACCCATTTGATGTCCCCTTTCAACAATTTATCCGGGGAATGATATAATTCCGGTCGACCCAATTTAGCTGCCAATGTTTGAATATAATTCAGCCAGGGAATAGATTGACCATGATCCAAAGATAGACAGTCCCTCAGAATTTCGTGATTTAGCTTCAGTTCGGGGTTCAGCCTTATAGAGATCCACTTCAATAGCGGTGCTACAGCAATGCGATCCTCCAGGTATTCAACCCCACACTCTTGATGAACGATGTAACCCGGGATAGACTGAGGAACACATAGCAAGGATTTCAAAAATGTATCCTCAATCACCTGCAAGGCCTTAACATTTTTTAATCCCCACAAGTCTGCACCATACATCGCTATGGCAGTGCATTTAGCATCATAGATTTTCAACACTGCCTCCATAGGCTTCACACCCAATTTACGAGCAAAGTCCCGTACTGTCAAGATGGACCTGGCGAAAGCATTTCGTTTTGCAACTAACTGGGGTAACCAGGTAGAATTATCATCAAAAATTACCCCCAGATAGGGAAATCTTGTCACCCTGGATAAAACATTTTCTTCGCAAATCATTGTCTTAATTGTTTTTGGTTTACTCCCCACAATCATTACATGAGATTTAGGAAAATTTACACTTAGATTCAGTCCCTTCATAAAACTAGAAAATGAATTTAAAAGACATTGCAGCCCCACAGCTGTACGTGCTATTAATGCAGCGTCGTCGGCATACAGTAATGCCGGAACGGGGAATGTACCGGCCCTTGGTAAGTCTTTACATGCCTCGGTTAGGACAACCCCTAGTTCATTAATGTATAAAGTAAAAAGTAAGGGGGCCAAAATGCAGCCCTGCCTTACACCATTAATGATAGCGATCTTGCCTGTGCTATTTCCCAGACGGTCGTACCTAACTGTGGCTGTAAGGTCCCTGTGTAGGTCAGCAAGGAAATACACAATGTTTTTGTCAACTCCTAACTTAAGGAGCAGTTCCCAGAGCTTGGACCTATTCACCCGATCAAAGGCCGAGGAAAGGTCCATAAATGCCAAATACAAGGTGCCCCGTTTAGCGATAGTGTATTTCCCTATTAGCAGATAAAGGTTGAGGCACTGGTCTACTGTGCCTCGACCTTTCCTGAACCCATATTGTAAGCATGAAAGGGTTTCTGTGTCCTCCAAACAAGATGTTAATTTACCAAGGACCACTCGCCCTAGCACTTTAACTGCGGAGTCAATAAGGGAAATGGGGCAGTAACAACTTGGATCCCCCCTATTTCCTTTCTTAAAAATCGGTACTATGACAGATTTGGACCAAGTGTCCGGAATATCTGCCATAGAAATCCTGTTAAAAACATTGGCTAAAATTTTAGCCCATGTCTTGACATCGGATTTGAAAAGGTCGGCAGGGACGCAATCGGGACCCGGAGCCTTATTACTGGTCATCTTCCCGATCGCCTCTGTTACCTCTAGCTCGGATACCTTTAAAGTATAGAGATTTGGGGAAGGAGTCACTGTATTCCCCTCCCCACTATTTCCCCCTTCATAGACTGACTTAAAATGAGAGCTCCACGCCTGTTCCTGGATACCACAATCTAGGTGGTCATTACAGGAATCCTGAAAAAAAGGCTTATTGACGACGGCCCAGAATTTGGCACTATTTCTGAGTACGTCAACTGAGGTTAGATCTTCCCAGGCAGCTTCCCTGATCTCCCGTCTTCTTGTGTCCAGGGCTTTTTTATAGTTTTTCCTTAATAGGGCCACCATGGCCCTGTTCACTGGTTTGTGATTTAAGGCAGATTTTAATTTTTGATTAGCTGCTGAACAGTTATGATCAAACCAGCCATGATCAACCGGTACCTTCGCTTTCCCTGTTTGACTAAGATCTGAAGAAACCTGGGCACAGATAATTGAGTAAGCCGCTAAAACTTCTTCGTTCTCTGCCTCCAGGTTCAGACAGGTTTCCAACTCAGAACCTACTGTGGATAATAGATTAGAATGGAAGTCTCCCGGTATTACCCTGCTCCATCTGAGTCTGCGGGCCTGATCTGACGGGCGAATATCTGTTTTGTCCATTCGGTTTAGCGCTGTCATAGTCTTCATGACCAGATCCGACAGACTCAGAACTACTGGATTATGGTCACAGAAGTGTGACCACACGGGCGAATATTCAAGAATCCTAAACCCCATTTTTAAACTAATGAAAATATAATTAATGAATGAATGACAACCATTCCCCTTAAATGTGGGTATCTCCTTATCCCGCAATGTTGGGAGCATCAAACCATTGTCTGCCAGAATTGTCTCGAGAAGACCTCCCTGGTCAGAATGTTCAAAATGTACATCTCCCTGTTCAACAGGGCCTAATAGATCTAAGGATGGACACTCGTCTGGGCATCCATGGATATTGAAGTCTCCCATAACTACGAGAAAGCAATGGCTATCATTTGTCTCTTTATAATTTTCCAAAAACAAATTTAATATACCCAGGTGCTCGGTCGTGGTAACTCTATCATACGAGTTGTAAAAATTGACAGTTAAAATCCTTCCCAGCCCACTCAAACAAATGTGTACAGCCAGAATGTTCCGTGAACCGGTGTCTAACTGTGTGTGTACCCCTTGAATAGTAGTTGCAATTAGGATAACCAAGCCACCCTTCGCCCTCCCCATGTTAGATTTGACCGCAGGAATGTGGTGACACGCGGAACCATCCAGGCTCAAGATGTCACCCGTGTCCCATGTCTCCTGGAGGCCAATAATATCATACATACTAATGGACTCTCGCCATGTTGGATCATCTATCTTGTTTTTAAGACCAGCTACGTTCCAGGTCATTAATTTTAGAGAGCGGTCTTGATAGCCTGGGGTTTCTGCCGTTCTGGATTTATTAAGATTCCTGGAACCTGTGGCTTCAGGGACAGTGGGCATGACAAGAGGAGCAAGATTGATTTTATGGCTACCTAGTCATTCATTGTCGCCCAGGTTCGAAAAAATTTATCAAATCAATTTAAAACGGGGACCGCGAAATCATAGGGCAGTCTCCTTTTACCTAAATTACTATTTACTTGCCTGGTTTAAGGTGGTGGATAAAAGAAACCTAGCGGGAGGAGATTTACATAGTGTTTTTCGATTCTGGATGACCCCGCCTGTCTCAGTATGTCCTCGACCAACCTTGGGGATCTAATGCTTACGACCACACAGTCTCCCTCTAGACTTTTTTTAGTATTGCCCACCCAAGGGACCCTTCTAACCATCAGAATGTTATCATCCAGGTATTCTCTCAGATCTGTTTTACTAGAGAGATAAAAGAGTGTTTTATTTTTTATCGAAGACCAATGTTCATTTTGACCCTCCTTGATCTTTGGAACATTCGCCAGAATAATAGTGTGTGGGCTCGCCTCGACTGGTAAATTTAATGCTAACTCTCTCTTCTTGAGGGGCTGTGGGTGAGGGCCTGATCTCCCTTCTGGGACCTTGGGGCCCTCTTTTGCCCTCAAGGTGGCACCAGTCACTTTTGGAACCTGAATAGGAGTGTTTAGAGGAGCCAAAGACTCTGTCGGTACTACAGGAGATACTAGGGGTATAACCGGACCTTCACCACTGTCCTTGCCTAGACCAGGAGCGCCATCAGGCGCACCTGGTACTCCCTTATGTTTGCCCAAAAGCCCCCCCAATCTTTTTATTTCAGCGGACATGCGGTCCAATTTAGCCACTAAAGGTTTTATAATGCCCCTTATCTTTAAATCAATAAGGCCCACCAATTGGTTGAGCTGTTCGTCATCCAATTTGATGGTGCTAGGTCCTGCTAATGTGTCATCTGCCTTTTCTGAATTTTTAATAGGTGTAGTGGGTGTGACTGCTTTGTTTCTTGTTGAACGGGTGCCTATGCGTTTCAACTGAGTTTTTCTGCATTGTCTAACCACTCTAGGTGCAGGGTGTGGGGGATCCTGTACGATAGGGTCTGGTAAAACCTCTAAGTTCAACTCAACAGGTTCAGGCAATTCCAAAACAAGGGGGTCATTGTTATCACTTATGCTATGGTCACCTTGGTCCAGGCCGACCGGGGAAGGGGAACACCCGGTAGATGGCAGAGATTCACTGCTTAACCCCAAGGTCTGTCGTTTTTCAGTGTTAATCTACTTAACCACTTTTACTAAGTAGTTATCCAAAGTACCAAGAATAGGTGGAGCACTTAAGGATGACATATTACTACTTACTGTAAGACAATCCCCAATTAAATCAATAGTATCGCACCCCCACTATCAATTAGAGGATTTATGTTGCGATGCAATTTAAAACCGTTTATAACAAACGTAAATAAAATGAAATCTCACAGTGACTTCAATATATGTGGTCAGAGTGGGGCCCAACTTCCTCGGGCCAGGGTTTGTGGCCCAGCCCAGCCTCGTTCTGCCCCGGACTGCCACAGACTGTCCCGGCCTAGTCCCGGGCTTAGCCCGGCACAGTCCCGAGCGCGTCCCGCGACGCGGGGTTGTGAGTAGCTTTTGAAGCCTTCCGGTGTTCGCGCTAGCAAGGTAGCAATGTGCTAGCGTTTATTGCTTTCTCCCGCTCCCGCTGGGGTTGTGAGTAGCTTTTGAAGCCTCCCGGCGTCTCCATAGCGCGCTGCCATCATGCGCGCCGCAAGGGATGATGGGAGTAGTAGTCCGATGACTCGTGGCGGTGGCGGCTACTGCGGGACCCCCGGTGCTGGATTCTCAGGTTGGTGTTCGCGCTAGCAAGATAGCAGTGTGCTAGCGTTTATTGCATTTGCATGCTCCCGCTGGGGTTGTGAGTAGCTTTTGAAGCCTCCCGGCGTCTCCCTAGCGTGCTGCCGTCATGCGCGCCGCAAGGGATGATGGGAGTAGTAGTCCGATGACTCGTGGCGGTGGCGGCTACTGCGGGACCCCCGGGTCCTGGATTCTCAGGTTGGTCTTTGTGCTTGCAAGGTAGCAGTGTGCTAGCGTTTATTGCGTTCTGGTCCACTGAGTCAAGATGCACTGGGACAATCAATTATCAAAAATGAAACTGCAATAGCCATGAATGAGGTAGAAACTGCAATGCAACAAGAACAACAGGATATTATTCAGTTGGAAAACTTAGAAGAACAACTAAATCTTGAACAAAAAGAAATATATCTACAAGTCAAACAACAGATACAACATGGTTTGCTGCATCATTTGAACCTATTCTTTTATACATCAGTGGTCAAGCTCGAACAGGAAAACGTTTCTTAATTAAAGTTTTGACCAGTTATTCACACAAAAAGTATAGTATCACATTCATCTTGTGTTGTAACAGCTCTAAGTGGACTAACAGAACACAGCATTAAAGGCATTACTTTATATCGATTACTTAGGCTACCAGTTGAACAGGATTATAAATTGGAATATCAGGCGCAATCTGGAGAAGCTTGTTATGAAGTCTCAAGAGTACTGAAGAAAATAAGACTTTTTATCATAATCAGGTGGGCATGGTTTCAAATTTAATGATTGCCTTTGTATATTTAAGAATGCAACAGATTTAAAAAAAGATTACGATGTTCAGTTTGGAAGAAAACATTTAATTGTATTCAGAGACCTTCTACAACTTATTCCTGTAAAAGGACAACTGTTTTTTAAAACCTTGACCATGAAGACACTAGGAAATATTTGAGAAGTATTGGAAAAGTAAACATTTGATTATATTTTGAATATAAAGAACTTGTTAGGACATGCGATAAGCAAGTGATGAAGATTATGGAAATATTCTTCAAGACATAATAATTGGTGTCTTGACGGAACAAGGTAAATAAGCTTTAGAAAGTTGGCTACTAAGGAACTTGTTTACAACTGGAAACACAGCAGCGGAAGTAATGTATAATATGCTTGGAGAAAAGAGGTATATATTTTCACTAATGCCTACACTTTAAGAGTGTTCTACATTTAATCAACAACTTTTGAAACTGGAAAAAAAACAAATAGTAGAAATTGAAGCTATTGATAACATTGTCCAGAGAGTGACTATTCTTCTTAGAGAGAAATCACAGGCTAAATTGCATTCTTTGAAAAAGTCTGCATCTAAAACTGCAGGCTTAGAAAAGACTTTACATGTATGTATAAACTGTCGGGTAATTTTGAGGCATAATTTGAATGTAGAAGAAGGTTTATTAAATGGAGCAATGGGAAAAGTTGTTGATTTTGTATAATTTCAGAATAGAGATGGAATAGAATTTTTGATTATAAAATTTGATCAGAATAAAGGGTTAAAACAGATTGGGGATTGTGTTGTACGTTTTTTGCTTGTAAACGATTTGTATGTTTGCAGACAACAGTTTTGTTCATTTTTAGCATTTGCAATAACTGTTCATAAATTCCAAGGTTTAATTATAGACAGTGCTTTTGTAAATTTCGGATAGTGCTGATGCAAATTGTGTAAGAGAGTACAACCGTTTAAGAAGACTTTATACTCCTGATTTAGGTGCATATCTCATATATGAGAAACGTGTAGTGTGTCCAAAATTAAAAAATGTCAAACATTCAACTGAGTTCGCAAAAAAGAAAACAATTGAAGAGAAACTGGAAGGCATAAAGAAAACGAAAATGGAAACTGTTAATAACATTGTAGGATACCAGTTGGAAAACAGTTCAAGTATAAACTGTTATGCTAATGTGTTTCTGAATGTTGTGTTTTATCTACCACATCTTCATCATGAAATCATGAACAAAATGTGAAAAAAGATTCTAGGCCTCATTTATGAGACTCCTTGAACCTCCGGAATGTCACTTTTTGTGACGTTCAATGGCTCAAAAAGCTGTGTGATATTTATCAGGCAGCACTAAGCTGCTTTTTTAGCTCAATATTGTCTGATAAATATCAGTCCATTTAACTCAGTATTCTGTATTAAAGGGGTGTGCAATGGGTTTTGCTGGGGGCCTTCCCAGCAACATCTATGGCCTTTTGACATTGCCCCGGATATACGAGAAATCGTAAATCTGAGGCAGTGCCAAAAGCTTTCACCTCCCCAGGGGAGGCATAAGGGAGGCACAACAAGGAGCAATATCTTTCTTTCTCCTTGTTTTTCCTTTTTCTATGTGTGCTGCATTCTGCAGCACACTTAGAAAGAGGGAAAAGCCTCTAGTGATGTTTTTTGTACAGAAAGGTTTCCCTTCCCGTCCAAAAATAATCATCCTTGCAACGCAGACACCCTTGCCCCATGGTGCAAAGGTGCCTGCATTGGCAGACAGCAGCCCATTGTGTGCTGGCGCAGGGGAAAAGGACAGGAGTGCACCTTATGATTTAGATGCAGCGCACTCCTGCCCTTTTATTTTGCTGTAGGGAAGCGCAGCAGGAAGGCGTGCTGCTCTGCTCCACGGCAAAACCCCATAAATGAGGCCCTCTGTTCTTTACTACATCATGTATTTCAATAGTTGATAACTGACAGAAGTAAAATTAATACTGCTTCTGGCATTCAGCATCTTTTGGATATATGTACAGGTTCATTGACATTTGCTCTCAATATACAACAAGATGCACAAGGATTTCGAAAGCTTATGCTCGGAGTATTAGAACATGAAGGAATACAGACTGAAAACTTATTTGGACTAAGTTGCAGATGGGATCATAAGTGTGAAGAGGGTTCATTTATTTCTACCAAACAAATACAAACAGAGCGATTCCTATACTTGACAATACCAGAATGCAAATCAGTACCTTTAACAAATTGATAAAAACAACCAATCAGGATATGAAATATTCACATTGTAGATCAGAGATGTAGTCTACATTATATATAATATCTCATTTTAATGCTACAACGTTGTAGAGCAAATTGAAGAAAATTAGAAACAAAAATAAAATATTTTAATGCAAGTCAAATATCCACTTCGGGAAGAACTTTTACAGCAGTGGCAGCAGTGCAGTGGTCCCTGATGGACCTACTACAACATCAGGACACTATACTGTGTATTTAAAGTGTAATACAGGATAGACACATTGAAATGATACCCACTTGAATTCAAAACTAGATTGCCTTATGAATTACCAAATTTCGGCAGCCAAAGTTTTAAGTACATCATTTGGCCTATTGGGAAGATGTGAACAGAAAGTAGACAGCACTGGAAACTATTAGTATTTATAATTAATGTTTTGATTATTATTTTCAGTAATTGATATTTCATTTGAAAAATTGTCTTTAAAAGCAAATAGTTTATATAATAGTTGTCAATATTGTACCAGATGTAAATGGGAGTCTATGTTCTGGCAAATGAATTTCAGATAAATAATAAAGTTAATATAGCTGAAGGAAGTAATTAACAAAGTGTAGATAGAAAAACGCATAGTTACACGTTTTGATAATAATGTACAATGCTGAACTGATTTTTTTTCTACAATCAATTTGATTGTTTTTTCCCCTCTGTTCAATGATGATACTACATTGAAATCACTGTCTATGGTGAAGTTAACTCGAATCTGGGAACAGAAAGAACAGAAAAAAAGGGAAACTGAAAACGTTATGTAATTCTAAATTTATGTTGTGTTCTTAAAAATATAATATTATAATTTCTATAATATATTATCATTAAATAACAGCTTTTATTCTTCTTCCTCATAGTAGCTACTGTTGAAGTTTAAAACAGTTTTAATGCTCTTTAGGACAATACTACTCTAAAATAGTTCTACTGAGTAATGTATCTAAATGACATGAAAGGTAAGAATACATAATATAATATGCATGATGACCTGGAAAAAAATGTAAAATATAATACTACGTTATTTTTTTCTAATATAAATAATGTTGATCCTTTACACTATTTGAAAATCATCAACATGTTTATCGGGAGCAGTATCACACTTAATTTTTTCAAAAGTGCATAGAGCAATACAAGTGCTTTACTGACAAGTAATTTACTCCTTAAATGTTTGTTTGTAAATGTTTTTGTATAGCGCACAGCTACCCGCAGTGGGTTTCCCGGCGCTTGTACGAATACCGCAAGGGAACCCTTCCTGGCTTTCCCTGTGAAGTGTCCACTCCTGGGCACCCCCTTGGTGCAGACCAGGCATCCCTCGCGTTGTGGGGGCGGTTGTGGAGACTAAGCAAGCTATTGCCCAGAGTTGCAGCGTGCGACCCATGATATGAACAGGCACTGAGGCAAGGGCCTGTTCTGGGGCAAGAATATCCAGTCAGGGGAATTAATGAGCCCGAGACCCGCCGAGGCGGGAATCGAACCCTGGTCCCTGGCCAGAGCTCTGCATCGAGGTCTGCCTGCTCTAACCATTGAGCCACACTTCTCCTTATTATAAGGGACAGGTGTGATTGAACTCCCTATCCAATGACTTCTCAGATACATATATAGAAAAGATGTGCCCTAGTAGAATTACCAAGGGACTACGCATTCACTCATTGAATGAAACAGATAGTAGGAATGCACTCATCCAATCACACAGGGACTATCTGTGCACTCATTCATTGCTATCTATGCACTCATAGAATTAGGAAGACAGTGCTGTTGCACTCAGCTATCCATCTAGTCACTAGCCATGCACTCATGCACTCATCCATTCACTCACGCACTGCCTGTGCCCTCATCCAATCAGCTAGGCACTCATCCTTTCACGTAAGCATTACCCATGCACTCATCTATTCTCCCAGGCACAACTCATGCACTAATGGGAAAACCCAGGGATTACCCTTGCATTTTTTTTTTCTTGCAGGCACTACCCATGCATGCATCCAATCACCACAGCAGTAGCTCTGCACTCATGCAACCACTCAGGCACTATTCTTGTACTCAACCATTCACACAGTTATTACCCATTTACTCATCCATTCTCTCAAGAACTACCCATGCATTCATCCAATGACCCAGCAATTACCCTTGCACTCATCCTTTCACGCAGGTACTACCCATGCAGTCAAGCAATCACTCAGGCACTATTCTTGTACAAAACCATTCACTCAGGCACTATCCATGTACTCATCCACTCTCTCAGGCACAACTCATGCACTAATGGGATAACCCAAGCATTAGCCTTTCAATCTTCCTTTCACGCAGGCACTACCCATGTATTCATGCAATCACTCAAAGCACTATTCTTAGACTCTACCATTCACTAAGGCACTACCCATGCATTCATACATTCTCTCAGGCACAACTCATGCAATAATGCAATAACCTAGGCATTACCCTTGCACTTATCCTTTCAGTCAAATAGTATCAATGCACACATCTAATCACCTAGGCAGTACCTCTACACTCATGCACGACCCGTGTACTCCACCATTCACAAAGGCATTGCCCATTCATTCATCCATTCTCTCAGGAACTACCATGCACACATCCAATGACCCATACACTACCCTTGCACTGATCCTTTCACTCATGCACTACGCATGCACAAATCTAACCACCCAGCTTTTACCATTGCATTTATGAAGTCACTCAGATACTAAACATGCTGTCATCCAATCACCAAGGCAGTACCCCTACACTCTTGCACTCAACCATTTAGTCAGGCACGACCCCTGCACTCATCCATTCTCTCAGGAACTACCCATGCACTCATGCAATCACCCAGGCACTACCCATGCACTCATGCAATCACCCAGGCACTACTCTTGCACGCAATCATTCACTCAGGCACTGCCTATGCACTCATCCATTTTCTCAGGTACTACCCTTTCATTCCTACTTTCACTCAGGCACTAACCATGCACTGATCTAAGCACCCAGGCAGTACCCATGCACTCATATTTTCTCTTAGGCAAAACCCATGCACTCATTAAATGACCCGCGCATTACCCTTGCACTCATCATGTCATGCAGGCATTACCCTTGCACTCATCCAATCAGCAAAGCATTACCCATGCAGTCATGCAATCCCTCTGGCCCTATTCTTGTACTGAACCATTCACTCAAGCACTGCCCATGTACTCATGCATTCTCTCAGGCACATCTCATGCACTAATGGGATAACCCAGGCATTACCCTTGCACTCTTCTATTCACACAGGCACTACCATTGCATTTATCCAATCAACCCCACCCTGCACCACTGTGCAAATGCGCCCCCTGGCACGTTGTAAGTTGGGGCATTAGGCCCCTTGAATCCTGAGGGTCCCCGGGGGCCAACTAGCCCACCAGGTACCTCCAGTAAGGGCCACAGAGCTGCGTTGCAGAGGTGTTCCGAGGCCACGCCCCTTTTTACACCACGCAGCAAACATGGCTTCAAGGGAAATTAATTCCCCAACTAACAACGTGCCATGGGGCACCTTTGTAGACTGGTGAAGTAAGGGGGCGTGGCCTCCAGCGAGATGCCCTTTTTTTTCTTTTTTCAACAAGGGGGCTGTGTGGCCCCCTTTTTTAAAAACTTTTTGGGGGCCGTGGGGACCCTATCCCCAGGGCCTGACCCCTTTTTCAAATGTTATTTTATTTGTATTTTTTATTGGGAAGGGGGCCTTTTGGCCCTCGCCTGAAGCCAATTTCAGCCCCAGGGACCACATCCCCCAGGGCATGGCCACTCTTTTTGTTAAATTGTATTTAGTTCATTGGATGGGGATGTGTGGCCCCCCTTCTCAGGCTAATTATGGCCCTGGGGACCCCATCACCCGTGGCCAGCCTTTCCTTTTTTATTTTTTAATATTATTGATGGGTGGGGGGCTGCGTGGCACCCCTCCTGGTCCACTTCTGGCCCCAAGGACCTCATTCCTCAGGGCCTGGCCTCTGTAATGGGGACCGTAGGGGAAGCCGGGGACATTGCAGGAACCAGCCCTAGGGTTGGCGGTCCCCAGGGCCATCAAGGGCTCCAGGAGGGGGCCATGTGACCCCCCTCCCCATGTTTACAAAGCCCCAGGGAGGTGGTGGTCCCTAGGTCCGGGGATCCGTAACGGACCCCCAAATTTGAATATTTGGTGCTCCGGGGAGGTGGTGGTCTCCGGGGCTGCGGGGGGATGTGTACTCTCCCAAACATCATTAATAAAGCCCCGGGGAGGTGGCAGTCTCTGGGGCAGCAGGGGTCCCTGCGGGCCCCCGCCACATAATTAAGCATGCCCGCAGGACCTGGCCCACCCAGGTCTTAAATACAACAAAGCACAGTCGGCGCTTCAATTTTTCTTTATTTTCTCTACCGAATTCGCGACCCCAGCGTGAATTCGGCTGATTTCTTTTTTTTAATGCTTTTTTTGGCCCTGGGGGTCCTTGTGCAACGTAACAGCAGTGGGGCGGTGGAGCCGGGTAAGGGGGGATTTCGAGGGACGATGCTGAGGAAAAATTAAATAAGTAAATCATTTTCCCTCTGCCTCATCCCTTAAAATCCGGCCTTTCCAAGCCCCTCCACCCCACCACTGTTACCTGCACGGAGCACAGCTGGCATTAGTTGCAATGTATTACTAGTTACAAATGTAGTTTAGGTTTAGGAAATTTGGATTAGGGCTTAGGTTTAGGAAATTAGGAATTTTGTCAACTAGACACTAGTACTATAGGCAATCTAATTTAGAAAAGTACAATGTTACTGCATTTGCTTTTGACTGTCAGAATATTTTGTGGGAGTTTTACTGGCAAGGGCAAGAAGAGAGCCTCACAGGCAGGCTTTGGAGGTGGGTTGGGTAGCCGGGTGCACCACCACCAGGGCCACAGCTGACAGAACTGCAGGCCCCAATAAGTTCTACTGTTAATATTATTATTAGTTCCCTAACTTTTACTTATCCTCATTTAGAATAATGTTTTACTTTTTTTAGTGTGCTTGCCTTCTTTTTTTCACTACTGCTCTTCATTCTATCCAAGGAGTGTTCACTTATAGCAGTAAAGATACCCGCATTTTATATGTGACAAGTGTGATGTACTATCAATATCATTCATCTTCCTCTTTGGAGGGTATGATTGAAAAGCATTTGGAGAAGAACAGGGCCACTCGAATTAAAATAAGATGTGTCCATTACAGCTGCCCCATCTTCTAGCTAGCATGCCTTCATTAATTTAGTGCAACAAGAGTACTCCATAGTGCATATGCATTACTCATAAATTCCAGCAATTTCAATTGTTTTTCCACAAAGTATACGTTTCGTTTTTTAGTAGGAAATCATTTAAAAGACAAAACACAGTATTTTTAATTGGGTGTGCTGTTATTTAATTCCTTAATTCCTTTCATGCAATCAGTGCTTTATGTGAGGCATGTATGGGTAAAAAATGGCCATGTGGCTCATAATCACATAAAATTCCAATTGCCCTAGGGGACAAGCAATGCACTCCTTCTGTGCCACTATATAATATTAAACTAGTGTTTGCACAGAGCACTGCTTGCAATTTGCTTTATTTCCATTTTGTTTGCCTTTATTGAGATAGCCACTCCTGCTTTTCTACCTACACATCAGGAGATAGCAGTCCAGCTGCAGCGGCAGAGGATCGAGACCAACCCAGTAAAATATCAATGGCTGGTGACTCTTGGGGAGGAGGAGGGTGAGGTATCTGCTACTGCCCTGGACCCCAGTTCCTCCAACCAGCAGCCAGCTCCTCCAGCCTCCCAGTAACATCACCAGTGCCATGGGCCGTAGCCAGCTGCCTTTCCAAACATCACTGGCGTACCTGGACCATTAGATGGCATGCCTGGAGTACACCGAGGAGGAGCTCAGAACCCAGGTGGAGAATGCCCTCTTGTATCCCTTTTTTATGTTTTTGTTTTGCTGGGATGGACTTTTTTTGCAGGTGGAGAGGGTGGGAATTAGGATGGACGATGGTAGCTACTTTGGACATTTTTTAGCCTCCTTTGCACATTGGTTGGGGCGGGATGATTTGTTTGGGAGAGGGGTGGGCCTGCTATGGGTAGAGAGTAGGGGTGGTTTCTGTCCAAGGGCGTCGGGGCTCTGCCCAGACTACATTCAACAATAGGTGCAGATATTTGATTTACTAAAGAAATACCTCTTTATTGTAGTCTTCTACTCTATTCATTAGTGTTTGAACATGGAGCACTGTCTGCCCCACTCACCGATACTGCAACCGTTGTCCAGTGGCCATTGTGGAGTCTGGACGTCACATGACTGCCTCTTGTTTGCTCCCCGGTTGGCCCCAAAGAAGCTTAAGTGTTTGCCGGGCCAACAAGCTCACAGCCCTGAAGGCTGTGATGTCATCCGCTCGGCAAAGATCTAGCTGCAAGGTGCAGTCTCCACCCCCTGATGGCGTGGAGGTTAAGTTAGCCCTGGGCGTTTGAAAAATAAGACTGGTATAGCTAACCCTCCACATCAATCAGAGTGGAGAGCTTGTCAACACACCCTTTCCCAACTCCTTACAGGGCATTATCGGACCCACCCTTTGATGAGATGGGAAAGGGTGAGGCAAGCAGGAAGCAGGAATCGAGTCTGCACAGGCTCCACCTCAGACTGCTTCCCGCGCGTGAGTCTGTACTAGCAATCAGAGTGGTGGTGGAAGCCATTTTACTGCGTCACTCGAGACGGGAGATGGACTGCATTTTAGAGCTGAGGCAGTCCATCATTACTGCAGTGCCGACAGCCAATGGTTGCTTGCCGCTGCCACAGCACTGTAGGTTGCTGTCCAGAGCAAAACAGTAGGACTGGACTTCTGTTGTTAACTCAAGAGTCAGAAGTTTACCAGATAAGACTCAGGAGGGCATTTTTTTACTTATATAGGCCTGTTTGGGGCCTTGTCGTCGCGTGGATGGATGTCTGGGTGGGGAAGTGGGGAAAAAACACAGTGCATCATTGGCATTGCTAAGGCCCGTGTTAAGTGAATTTTAATTTATGTCTTATACAGTGAAACTAAAGTAGCGTTAATTTAAATTCTGCTTTAGGAAAAATGTGAACAACACGAGCAAATGAGATAGAAAGTGGTTAGACAGAAAGTCGGGAGGCACAGAGAGTAAACATATAGGCAAATGGTGAAAGAGATAGCGAGGTGAGGTAAAAAGAGATGAGCTTGAAATAGATGTGGTGTAGATGAAGGAGAAGTACAGGGAGATGGGATCAAACAATTGCGAGGTGCAGTGGGGGTTTGAGGTAGAGATTTGAGGTAGAGACAGCGGGTAAATAAATGACCTTCATTCTATCTAACTTTTCTTCTGCTAGCTTCTTATGCGAAAGTGACCCAATTAATACCATGGCAACCGACCCTGCTTTTGATGTAATGGCCTTTTGAAGTAGTTAAGCAAGTGATCTAGTGGGCCGCTACATGTCGCAGACCACTAAGAGAGGCCCTGATACTTAATAGCTAAATGTTTCCTAAACAATTATAAGCCACATGTATGCCAAAACGAAACAACATTTGAATGATATTTAATATGACTACTCTCTGCCATCTTCTGCATAGGGCCAGCAGAGCTGAAAGAAGTTAACATTTGAATGAGATAACCGATTTGTGAATTAATTCTAGCATCCCCGCTCAAGGCCAATAATAACAATGCTTTTTGAGTGCTCATGCAATGAGTCATGGTTTACGATTCCCCTCATCTTTCAGACAGGGTTTGCATTAGGCTCTGCAGCGGGTAGGGAGGCAGTGGTAGGCACAGGGTGGTATAGAGAAAAAGGGTACAGAAAGGTGTTTTAAGAGAGAGTTGAATTACATCTAGCTGAGATAGAGAGAGCGAGAGGGGCAGGTACATACAGATGTAGGAATAGGTTGAGAGAGAGCGAGAAATGAAAAGAGAGAGGGTGAGAAGAGATGACCTGAAGTAAGGGCAGAAACTTCAGACAGAAAGATTATTTGTTTAATTTAATTCAGCTGCCTCATAATGCAAGGGTTACGTGCGAGTAGGCAGGGTAAACCTGCTGGGATTCAGTGACTTCTGCAGGCTCATCTGTCACACTTAAAATAATCTTTTTTATGGACTCCATTGTTATAGCGGGCCTGTTCTGATCACTTCACCAAGGGCTGCTTGGAAGGTGGAGGCCCAGGAAAATTCTTCATTTTGCAGATTATTGAAGCAGCTCTGCTCATGATGCCCCTCTTCCTTGTCTCCTGCAGTTCATGTGTGCTGTCTGTGCCTCTTCCATTCTGCACTTCCTGTGCCCTCACACTGCCACATCCTCTTGTGCACACCTCCCGTTCCCCACCCCCACCAACAAACAGCCTGCCTTCACAGTGCCTCATGCTCCCATGTACTTATCCTGCTCTCACAGCACCCCATCTCCCCCATACATCTTATATGGTCAAATTGGCCCACCCTCCCCAGTAAAAAAAACCTTTAGCTCACAGTGTCCAGTGGTCCCAGGACTGAGCCTCCCCAGAGTATGGAACGCAATGCAGGCTATTCAGGTGCCCTGTGTTCAAGGACTAGGCCCAGGCATTGGGGTCTTGGAGGATCTGAGGTTATTAGGGCATTGTGTGCAGGGAGGAAAGCTAGGGCTCACAGAAGGCATTGGAGAATTGCACGAGAAACAGCGACCGTTTGGGGGGTCTTAGGTTTCCCCCCTGCGAGGATAGTGTGCATACCCTACCACAAGTGTCGTCTCTATATTCGTGCACAGGCATCTGTGCTGTCATGCCCATTCTCTCTCTTGTCCGACGGTAGCAAAAGGGCCTGGGTGCTCTCTGTCCTTGGGGTCAGGGGTAAATGGCGACTAACCTCCCGAAAAAATCCCCCCCCACCCGGCCCAAGTTCAGCCACACCACTATCAAACTTCAGTAGCCACCACTGGTAGAGAGGCTGTTTTTTTTTATTGTTAAGCAAGTAAAGGGAAAATGTTTTATACTTTATTGTTTTTGGGTTTTTTTTTTTAAACCTTTTTTATTGTGATTAGAAGCAAGGCACATGTTGGTCAAATAGTACATACAAACAATATATTCTGACATCATCAGCATTTTGGCATTGGTCGTAATGATGGTACACACATTATAACAGATTACAGTATTCCCTCCATGGACTTCACGTCCCCCCATCGTTGTCATCTTCAGACTCCCCCTCTTCCTGTGTCCTTGGTGGCTCACAAATGTACCCCCTGAATTTGTTCCAGGCCCCCCAGACCCTGCTCCACTTCTGAGGACAGCCTCAATTAATAAACACTGCTTTTTTGGCCACCATGGCTGTATCTAGATCCCCACGCCATGCATTGAGTGTTGGCGACTCTCCTGCACCCCACCTTTGTGCTATATTGCGCTTCGCTACCATTATTCCCAGTGTGGCCCACGTCTGTGTCGGGCGTGTAAGATCATTTGGTTCCCATACGTTTAGTAAGCATCTTCTGGGCTCCGGCGTTAACGATACCTCCACCGTCTGTGATATGATCCTCATTACTTTCACCCATAACTCCATGATACTCGGACACTTCCACACAGTGTGTAAGAACGTACCCTCCTCCCCACATCTTAGGCAGTACGAGTGCAATGCTATCCCTATTTTATGTAGGGTGTGTCTCGTATAATAAGTTCTATGTAAAATTTTGAGCTGTACTAGTTTGAGTCTAGATGGTATGCCCACCTCCCGCGGGGAGGCCATCGCCTCCTGCCATTCAGAGTCTTCAAAATCACCCAAGTCTTGAGACCACTTTTCTCTAAGTGACACGTTTGGGTCAGGTAAACTGTTTACTAATTTGCGGTAGGTGAGGGAAGTCGCCCGCTTCTGCATGCACTCTGTCAGCAGTCTATCCTCCAGGGGGGTGGCTTCTGGAACCTCAGAGTTGGATGGTAAGACCGCCTGCAACGCATGTTTTATCTGCATATACTTAAAGATATCAGAAGGCGCTAACTCATACTGTGTTTGGAGACGTTCAAATGTCTCTCCTCCCCTTTGTACCACATGTCACCCACTGTGGATATACCGTTTGCGTCCCATTGATCAAATCCTTTGTAATTTTGAAGGCCGCCCAAGCGTTCTGAGTCCCATAGAGGGGTAAGCTGAGTTATTATTCCCTTCAGCCTAATTTAGCGTGTGCTTCATGCCATATGTGGACCGTCTGCCTTGTGGGACCAACTACCGCTGGCGTACGCTGCCTGTTATAAAGTGCCATCATCATGCCTTCAACCCCAAGCCCGCTCCTATCTGCCGGGCATGTATCCACTGGTTGACTACCTTCAGTTTTGCCGCCCAATAATATAGCTGTATGTTGGGGAGTGCAATGCCGCCATCGTACCACCCTGTAGTCAATTTACGCTGAGCTATGCGCGCAGGTCTGTTCCCCCATAACAACCCGGAGACCTGAGACTCTATTTTTTTAAAGTAGTCCACTGGCACTGGGTACGGGGTATTTTCTAACACATAAAGGAAACGAGGCAGTGCCATCATTTTAAAAAGTGCCGCCTTTCCCAACAACGTCAACGGAAGAGTCCCCCATTAAGCTGCATCCCTGTTAAATGCTCCAGGGGGGGCGCTAGATTCCTATTGATAAACTCACCCAGTACCGTTGTGATATAGATACCTTGGTATTTAAAGACTTCTCCCGAGACCTGCAGCGGGCAGTTCTTTGGGAGCAGCGGCGGTGGACCATGGATCACAAAAAGTATTGATTTTGACCAGTTTATTGTGTACCCTGAAGCTCGACCAAAAAGTTCACATATATTCAGGAGTACCAGAATGGACCGCTTAAGGGAGGTCAGGTAGAGTAAAACGTCGTCCGCATACAGCAAGATGCGGTCTTACCAGTCTTCCGTCCACTTAATACCTCGGATCATTGGCTCCCATCTGATTCATGCCGCCAGTGGTTCCAACACTAGAGCGAAAAGCAGCGGTGACAGCGGGCAGCCCTGACGCGTGCCCCGGGTCAATGGAAAGCCGTGGGATATATGACCATTAGCCATCACATGCCAATGGTTTTGTGTACAGGAGACACACCCAAGCGCAGAATTGTGGGCCAAAGCCCAAGTGTTGCAGCACAGCGAACAAGAAGGGCCATTCCACCATATCGAATGCCATACGAGCATCCAGCGATAGGAGAACAGCCGGCTACTGGAAATAGGGCATGCGGGCCACCACTCCATGTAAACGTTTCAAGTTTAATGCTGTGTTTCTATTGGGCATGAACTCGGACTGGTCCGGGTGAATCAAGGTTGTGAGGTGTGGGGTCAGTCTGATTGCAAGGAGTTTTTCTAGAAGTTTGGCCTCAGCATTTATTAAGGATATGGGGCAATAGGAGGGACAGTCCTCTGGCGGCTTCCCCGGCTTCGTGGCCAGATGCTGATCCAATGGGAGCTCACCTGTCTGTACATATTTAGAATGTGTGGAGCCACTATACCCGCCGTCTTTATATAAAGTTCTACAGGAATGCCGTTAGGCCCTACCGCCTTCCCAGATTGTAACGAGCCAATCGCCACCTGCAGCTCATCAGTTGTGAGGTCCGCCTCTAGTTCAAGGGTCACCACCGGTGTAAGCTTAGGCATTGCGATATCTTTATATAGGTCAGCGCTTCTTCTACGGTCATCTCAGTTAGAGATGTGTAGACTTGTTGGAAGTGTTGCGCTAACTTATGAACTATCACGCGCGGGTCAGTCACTACTGAAGCATCACCCGTCCGTTGCTGTGCTATCCACTTTTTGTCTCGTTCCTTTTTATCTAGCCACGCCAGTAGCTTCCTGGCTTTATCGCCGGTCTCATATATCTTATGTCGTATAGCTGAAAGTTTGAGTTTGGTCCTTTACCTAAGGTGGTCTCTATGTATTTGCTGTTTAAGGTGCAAGCATTGGGCCGTGGCCCGCGTTGGATTGCAAGAGTGTTGGGCGTCGGCCACCTGTAACTCCGTCTCTATGGTAGTGAGCTCCTGCTTCTGATCCCGCTTATGACCTGTAATAGAGGCAATGGCCTGTCCTCTTAGAACGGTCTTATAGGCCTCCCATAAGATGGTCGGAGAGTGGACTGACGAAACATTTTCTTGGAAGTAGTGTTGTGTTGTGGAGACAATAGCTTTCTTAATCTTGGGAACCTTCAGGTATCCAGGGAATATGGGAAATATACGCTGCCGCCCCCTCTGGTAATATGTGTACGTTAACAGTATCGGAGAGTGGTCTGAAATGCCCCTAGGTCTGATCTCAATCTTGTCCACGTGCTTTAAACTATCTGGAGATGCAACAAAGTAGTCTATTCTGGATGAACTGTTATGTACCCCTGAATGAAAAGTGAATTGGTGCGCTGTGGGGTGGCAAGGCTTCCATAGGTCTGTAAGCCCTAGTGCACCCAGAAAGCTCCCCAGATGTGATGCCCCCAATGCCCGCTCCCTTGCGGGGTCCCTTTCCAAGGTCCCATCCATCGTAGCATTAAATTCCCCTCCAATAAGCAATTCCCCTTTTGGGAGATCAAGGAGAAAATCACTGAGGGCTGGGAGAGTGATCGCATGTAATGCTGGAGGAATATAAACTGTCACTATATTGATAGGGTGCCCTTCCCACTGCCCGATAAGTGCCGCAAAGCGGCCACCTGTGGCCGTCTTTGTCTTATGTATAATGAGCGGTGTTTGTTTCCGAACTAGGATACCCACCCCTCTACAACCGGAGGAGAACTCTGAGTGGGCTAACATTTTAAACCCCCATCTGTCCAATGCCTTTCAGGAGGTACCAGTGAGGTGTGTCTCTTGCAGCAGGACCACTGCTGGGGAACTTTTTTTAAGGCACTGCAGAACCAGACCTCTTTTAATTTTGTCCCAGAGACCGCGTACATTCCATGTAACCAATGGAAGCCATCCGTGTATTTGGGGACTGCCCTTGCTCAGATGACTGTGAGTTTGGCTTCGTCATCATTGTGAGTGCACATAATTGGTGTGGTGGATTCAGATGAGCATTGCCCTCGCCGATTCATGTTGAGAAAGGTGCCATATACATGTGCCTGTGTGGTGCATTTTACCCGGAAAAAACATAACCAAAACAACATACCCCTACTGTGGAAAAGTAAATTTTGCCATGTTCTGTGTCCCTACGCCTCATCCATCATATGTTATGTGTGCATGACCAATATGCATATGTTATTCCCCATGTCCGATTAAAGGCGCAATTACAGTTGTGTCCACCTCTGATATGTCATTTTCCAGTCCTCGTGAATACTACGAATATCAGGCCTATGTAAAGTAATGTTGCCACGTTTCTCAGTGTGCACGTTATTCCATTATAAAGTCCCCGTTTCCAGGCCTCAAAAGGGCCCGGACCCTGGATTCAGCTTCTGTCTCCTGAAAGCCTCGCTGAGGAGCGATACAGCCCCCACCTGTATCCTCGACCCTTCACTTACTTCCTGCCTCGCAGTGCCCGGTGCAGCCCGGCTCTGCCTCTGAGTCTGCCAAGAGTATGTTATGATTCCAGCTATCAGTTCAGTCCTCCTCTCTGCATTCCTAAGCTACTGAACTGTATCAATAGTTTCCGTCATTGTCTAGCCTTTTCGTCTCCACGTTAGAGAAATACTGTATTTAATGGTCATTTAGTATTCTTCATCACGCACTACATGTAGAATAATGCATGGTCCAGTCTTAGAATCAAGTTAGCTTTTCCCCTCATGACTTCTAGTTTATATCAACATGTTCCCTAAACATTAGATACCAGATAGGGTTTAGGTACATGTCGCTCCGACCCTCCAGACTCTAGTCTCTGCTCCTAGCACAGAGTTCGTAGCCCCCAGCTTCTCCTAGTAACACGTCATTGCCAGTTTTCGCGCACCATTAGGTTAGAGGTCCCGGCTCCTTAGGTAGCCCCCTCCTATGTTTCCGCCCATTCATGACATATTCTGTTACATTTGCATCACATGTCTATGTATACGCCCAGTTACACCTCTTTTTACTGTTATCTTTCGCGACTGCTACGCGTCACGCCTTCTGCTCCACCCACTGCTACGCCTACTGCAATGTAATGCTATGTGTTCGCGCTATGTATATATGCCTGTGTTTTGTTATTGAATGTTAGCGCGCTCATCCCAGACCTAGCCCCAGCAGCTGCTGGGCCTCTTTTCCCTTGCTGGGCCCCAGTTGTCCTGCTGGGCCCTGTCACTCTGTTCCTATGCAGGTTGTCCTGATCCTGTCCTTATGCTGTAATAAACCTGCAGAAACTCCTACTACCTCGAATCTTGACTCTTATTTATTGAGCTGTCTGTTATGCTATAAGTCTAGTCAAAAATAGGGTATTATTTATTTATTTACCACATAATGGCGCCCGAACAGGGACTTGCCCTTTCCCCACGCGTCGGTGAAGCCACGCCGACCCCCTGACCCTCTGCAGTCGTGACGGAACTCTTCTGCGCAGTGGCAGATATTTCTGCTCAAGTATCCCTCAGGCCCACGGAGGAGACGGAGGAGGCGGTCCAGCATCCGAACGAGACGGTGGAGGAACGCGGCGAGTCCCGACCAGAGCCCAAGCCGAGAGTCCAAGGTCCGAGGTATCCGGAGGCCCACCTGTAACTGAAGTCTGAAGTCCGAAGTTCGTCGTCCGTCGTCCAGTCCCGTCCGAGGCCTTCCGTTCCGTGCTGCCCGGTGAGTACCATTGCTGGGGTAGTATCTAGACAGGACCAATCTAAATTGACTCCTGGTCCGTGGGTTGGTGGTGCCCAGACTCACAAACGAAGTGTTCACCTAGGTGGATACGGGTCTTGATGCGTCCCTTTATGGGACCGGTATGTTCCGTACTGTTACAGCAGTGCATCCAGTAATTCTAGTCTGTTCCGTTCTCGAGAAAATCTGTTCTATTTCTGTTCTCAGTATTCCAGGTAATATTCTGTTCGAACTGTTATTTATAATGTTCTTTATGTATTTTAATGTTGTGGTATGAGTGCGATGTGATTTCGTGTTTTTATTGTGTATTGTATTGTGTCCAGATTACAGTTCAGTCATGCCTATATTTTCCAAGTTACGTCAGTTAAAAACTAGAAAGGGTCTGTTAGAGGAAGCGGTTCCTGTCCCGCCTAGGGACAGTCCAGGTCATTTTATGTATCAGAAACATGGCATAAGCGCCATAATGTATCTAGATTTATGGGTAGAGTATACCAAACAGTTAGAAGAAAAGTATAGATGGCCCGTATCGGGTACATGGGATGCTGAATGTATCATGCGAGTAGAAGAAGCATTATGGAAAAAGAAAGCCAGACAGTCACAGAAAGATGCCATCGAGTTATGGCGTAAAGAGGCGCATAGAAGAACGGAAAAGGAAGTCAGAAAGTCAGAGTTAAGTAGAGAATCCCAAGAACGAGCTCAAGAAAGAGAATTAATCGAGATAGGTGAACAAGTCAAAGCCGAACAGTCAGACAGACAGAGGCATGCCCTTATTAAGGGTATGTATCCTCTTCTTGCCGAAGGAGTGCCAAAAGCGACCCCAGAGGCATCCAGTAATTTCCCGCCACCATTAATTCCGACCAAACTACGTCACAAACCGACCGCAGCTGATATTTTTATTTCGTCCTATCTGGACGACACAGTCCCCGAATATGCCAATCCTGTTCGCGCTCCGCCAGTCCCTGTAAACCAGGTAATTCATGTTCCTCCAGACACCGGAGTACCTGTTACGGTACCCCCGGTCCAGCCTACAGTTCCATTTCCCACTCTGCCAGGACGTAGAGCCTCAGTAGACGACTCCAGTTTAGGGGCCGCAGGAGGAGCTACTCCTCAAACCCCGCCGCCACACAAGCGTTTATCAGCACTCGAATTACATGCTCAAGCATCACAGCGTACTCCTAAAAGTAATAAGTCTGTTACAGAAATCAGGCAAGCCCTTAACGAATGTGTCTATGATCCAGTTCCAGGCGAATATACTATGGTTTTATATTCCTTACGTGTAAGGAGAGTGACCGAGTATCTAGTCACCCTGCCAAATATGAAAGAAGATCTAGACAGAATATATCGTTTCATCCGTACAGGGGATGATCCAGAAAGTATTGGCGAGATTATGTCTCAAAGGAAAGCCGAGATTCAGCTCATGATATTAAAGTTCCTGATCAATTGTCTAATAAGAGAACAAGATTACCCGTCTAAAGATCCCGCCGAAATGAGAATCCTGACAAGGTGGAGTGATAATATAGCCGAGGGTAAGCACAAGACCGTCAGTGCCATGGAGAGTATGTACAAGAAAATTCGTAAAGAAATAATAAGGTTACACGACCAGCGTAAAGCAGCACAAGTAAGCGAGAAAGAAAGTATCTCTGATCCTGAAGAGGAAGAGAACGAGAATCCCGCCAGAATAGCGTATGTAGGAAAATCCAGATTTCCAGATCGCCATTTACGTCTAGAACCCAAGTCTATTTTTCATCATCTAGCACCAGAACAAGGTTCTCTAGAACAAGTATTTCAAGCTACCGATTACATTCTGAAATCACGAATCGGTTACAGTGAATTAAGTACTATGCATGAACAAGAACTAGCCCGATCAGCAGTCCGATGGATTACTGATTCTACCACTTTTCCAGACGAAATAGTGGTACAAATGTTTCTGAAACTGCCCCCAGCCGAGCAACGACTGGTGGGTATGTATATGATCCAGTACCTCATTACTCTGTATGAGGGTCAACATTCTGATCCAGGTCCGTTACACGATGTCCTGAACGAGTTACTCCAGTATAGATGGAGAGGTCTAGGTACCGATTTAATTAGTGTCATTCTAGAACAGCGCCACAAATATAGAACGTTCCTGAACCCGCATTTTGTTCATGTCTCACCCCCAGAAAGTAAACCATTCTACATAGACAGACAGAATCCGTTACGAGAAGTCCACCCAGTCCAAGGGGCGGGTGGCGTAATGCAACGAGTGTTTGTATACACTCCAATATCGAAGATGGAACTTCTGGAAATGAAGAAATTAATCCCCTGTCATGACAAAGATCCAGCAGGGTTCCATAGGGAATTAAAAGACATGCTCCGTATGGGAGAATACACTTACCCAGATATCATTAAAATGTTAAAGGTCCTGTTACCCGCAGGGGTGTATGAAAAGTTAAAGGAAAAAGAATGGGAGGTGGGAGAGAAAAAGATCGATTGGGCAGCTCTAGAAGCTGAAGACAAGGCACGAGTACCAGGTACCGGTCTTGGAGATAAATGTAAAGAATTACCAGAATTACTGATTCAAGTTTTACCCAGATTATTGACAACGAGAAAAGAAGACTGGGATGCAATCTCAGCCTGTAAACAGAAACAAGATGAAGATATTAGTGATTTTTATTCTAGATTTGAAAAATGCTTCAGTATTAATAGTGGTCTCAAGACAAGTAGTGAGTCATACCCTCATCTTTTCGTCACCAAATTAGTCGAGAATTCAAGCCCACAAATTAAAAACCGAGTTTTAAAAGTCGAAAGCACCTGGCAAGCAAATACTCCGTCCCAGATGCTCCAGATGCTCCAGTACCACCAGAATAGAATCAGAGAAGAGCAAGAACACGAAAGAAAACGTATGAAAGACACGAAAATGAAAGTGCTAGTTGCACAATCTGTTCCTCAAGACAGTCAGAAGAGGGGTCCGAATCAAGCCAGTCATCCTGCAGCTCCCGTTAAAGGGAACTGCAATTATTGTAAACAGCCAGGTCATTTTATAAACGAGTGTGCAGTTCTGAAACATAACATAGCTACTGGTAAGACTAAAGAAAGACCACGTCCGCCTAGACAAGAACAAGTTTCACAGATTCCTCAGCCACAGAATGCACAACAGACAGTTTCAGTACCGCAGCCTATTGCTGCAACACAGCATGTTACATCGCAGATGTACCAGTATGCACAGTCTGAGTATCCAGAGTACCAGTCATATTCATGAAACAGCCTAGAGAGGGAGGTAGGCTTGCCTCTCATCGAGATACCTGTAGATCAAGAAGGTCCCTATGTTCATAGTCAAGTATTAGGGAAAGACAGAAAGTTTTTGATTGATACAGGGGCAAGTAGGACCACAATTAGTCATGCCGAAGTTCCAGGGGCTCCGCTCTCAGGCTCAAGAAATGTTTCCCTTGGATTTTCAGGAAAACCAATAGTTAACGAGATATCAAAGCCAGTCACTCTAGAAGTAGGTCCATTGTCCCGCACTACTGATCTGTTACTTACTAAGTCATGTCCAGAAAATCTATTAGGCATTAAGACACTGAAAGAGTTAGGTGCAGTTATTTGCTGTTCCCCAGAGGGAATACGTCTGTTCCTACGTGACTTTAAGGGTCACTATGTATTACGAGATTTTGATTCAAGATTGTCTAATGTTCCGCAGCATTTATGGGCGCAAGGTCCAACTGATGTAGGTTACATGCAAATCACACCCCATCGTGTGACTCTCAAGCCAGGTGTAGTGTTACCACGAATCAGACAGTACAGATTGCCACCCGAGGCTGTAGCAGCCTTATCCAAAATTATTGACGAGCTCATGGCTCAAGGAGTAGTTGTAGAAACTGACTCCAATGTATGTAATTCTCCGATCATTCCAGTCATGAAACGTACTGATCCAAATGCTCCCCCAGTATATCGATTAGTGATTGACCTACGAGAGCTTAATAAATGTATTATTCCGCAGTACCCAGTTGTCCCAGATATCTCTTCCCTATTAACGGCCATTGATTCCGAAGCCACGTTCTTCACTGTCATAGACCTCAAGAACGCATTTTTCAGTGTCCCTATTCATCCAGACAGCCAGTTTCTTTTCGGATTTTGTTTAAATGGAAGGAGCTATATGTTTACACGCGCTCCTCAAGGTTTCACAGAAAGTCCTAGTATTTATAGTCAAGCACTTAAGAGACAACTAGACAACATTCATATGCCAACTGACACTGCCCTGCTCCAGTATGTCGATGATCTACTGATCACAGCCCGTTCTGCACGTGACTGCGAGCGAGCATCCCTTACAGTTCTGTATTTTCTAGCCGAGATGGGGCACAAGGTGTCACCTTCGAAGCTTCAATTCTGTGTCCAGCAAGTGGTATACTTAGGACACTTGCTGTCCAAGAGGGGTAGGCAGTTGACACCCGACCGTATCCAGTTAATAGCGAGTCTTCCCCAGCCCAGAACCCAGAAGGAGGTACGTGCCTTTATCGGCCTTACTTCTTATTGTAGACAATGGATTCCCCAGTATGCATTTCTAGCCAAGCCACTGATACAGTTAACGACACAGGAGGCAGCCGTATCGACTGTCCTCCCTTGGACATCTGAACATACACTTAGTTTCAACGAGTTAAAGAAAGCCCTATGTCAAGCTCCAGTTCTAGCTACACCGAACTACAGTAAGCCTTTTACACTTTTCGTTACTGAACGCGAAGGTACAGCATTATCTGTTCTCACACAAGATCAAGCAGGACAATACAAGCCCTGTGCTTATTTTTCGAGCACATTAGATCCAGTCGCCCAGGCGTTGCCTGCGTGCCTCAAGTCAGTTGCAGCCACAGCTCTAGCTATCAGACAAAGTGATTCCATAGTTTTAGGACACTCCCTGACAGTACAAGTCCCACATTCAGTGGAAGTTCTTTTAAACCGAACACAAACACAGCACTTGACAATTGCACGTTTAACAGGTTATGAATTGACACTGTTCCAGCCACACATAGAAATCAGACGCTGCAACATTCTGAATCCCGCTACACTGTTACCATCAGTTAATTCAAATCCAGACCCACACGACTGTGTGGAAGTAGTTAATATTACGACGAAGCCAAGACAAGATCTGACAGACATTCCGTTACCAGATCCCGACTTGACACTTTATGTGGATGGTTCATGTATGAGAACTAGTACAGGAGAACTAGTCGCCGCGTATGCAGTGACTACTGACACTGAAGTTATTGAAACACACCGTATTGATACCCTGTCCGCTCAAGCAGCAGAGCTAGTCGCTCTGACACAAGCCTGTATACATGCCAAGAACCTGAAGGTTAATGTTTACACGGATTCACGTTACGCATTCGGAGTTGTACACGACTTCGGAGTGCTCTGGCAGGAGAGAGGTTTCATGACTTCTCATGGAACCAAGATTCAGCATGGTCTCCTTATTCAAGCCCTGTTAGATGCCATACATTTACCGACATCTATTGCTATCATGAAATGTAAAGCACATACGAAAGTCACTGACATTATCTCCCAGGGTAATGATCTAGCAGACCGCACAGCCAAGCTTACAGCACAGACTCCAGATATTCCAGTTAATCAGACACGTACTCCAGATCTGATTACATGCATGACAGTTAAGGACCCTACACAAGATGTCATAGATATACAGTTACATGCTACTCCCGATGAAATCAAGAAATGGTCTGAACAAGGAGGGGTCCAGACAGATCAAGGATGGTTAACGAAGGGTAGAGCCACATGGTTTCTCCCCGATTCTATGGTTCAAGTCATTATCAATACCGCACATAGTCCAGCCCATTTAGGAGAAAAAGCTATGTTAGACAGTATCCAGAACATTTGGTTCAACAAGCATTTACGAGCTGCAGCCAAGCAGAAAGTCCGCACCTGTATGATATGTTGTCAGTTTAATCCAGGTAAAAGTGTCCCGGTGGAACAAGGTGGTTTCCAGCCCCCTGACCACCCTTTTGAGGTCCTCCAGATGGATTATATTCAGATGGAGCGATGTCGAGGTTTCAAGTATGTCCTTGTAGTTGTATGCGCTTTGTCCAGGTGGACAGAAGCATATCCAGTTCCAGATTACACAGCCGCGACCACTGCCAAGCAGTTGGTTCGTGAATTTTTCCCTAGATACGGACTCCCTAGAGTCGTATATTCTGATAACGGCCAGCCATTCTCATCTGAACTCATGAAGCACGTTTCCCTTTTGTTAGGGTACCAGTGGAAGTTCCATTGTGTACGCCATCCTGAAGCAGCCGGTCTCGTAGAGAGACATAATCAGACCCTGAAAATCCGCATTGCAAAAGTCTGTAAAGACAAAGGTGTGGACTGGTTAATAGCTCTGCCAGTCGCTTTGTTTTATATGCGCATGGTCGCACATTCCAGATCAGGTCTGTCCCCGTACGAGGTCGTATTCGGCCGCCCCCCTAACATGTGGGGTACTCCTAGGCCCCGAAGTATTACCGATGTTTCATGTAATATGCTGACAGATTACCTAGCTTCCTTGATGTCTGCCCTCAACTCATGTCGTTCACAGGTTGCCGCCGCATTTCCAGACAATACCGAGGTGGCACCGCACGAGATCGTTCCAGGCTCCCTTGTGATGATCAGAAATTTTGACAGATCAAGTCCGCTGGAACCACGTTGGAAGGAGCCACGTCAGGTCCTCTTGACCACCCGTACTGCCGTCAAGTTGGAAGGCAGGAAGGGGTGGGTCCACCTTTCTCATGTAAAACTTTTCAAAGGATTGAAACCAGTCTCCAAGAACATTTCCAAGGATTTCCAGGATTCGAAAGATTGCCAGAACATTGTTTTAAAGGACTGTCCCGCACAAGACATTATTACAACCCCTCCCTTATTAGAGAAAACTCCGCAGCAGGAGTATAAGTTAAAGCTCAGGTCTAGTAAAATAAGTCAGTCAGTTTGATTGTATAAGTCCTCCCCTAGGTGAAACGGTTGGACTGTTTCTGACATGTATAAAATAGACCCCCATAGTGAGAGAGTCAGTCGAAGTTCACTCCAATGTATCGTTTTTCTGAGTTTCATATTATTTCTCAGCATAATGATTTCCTGCACTAGTTACGCACTTTTCCTGTGTTTTCCAGTTCCTCATGCTAATATGTCTACTAATGCTACAGTAGAGCACACGTTTAGTGATCTGCCTCCTCACGAATATTCATACCGCCTCGCTATGCGTAACAACACATTTATCCGTATGTTACATTATTCACACCAGACCAGCAATGCCACTAATTGTTGGGTGTGTGGTCGACTCCCCCCTTTCCAGACACCGAAGGGAGTTCTGCCACTGTTTCCTTATCCATTCTCACATAATGGTTCGTGTGGAGCATGGTCCACGTTAACGTCATCCTCAACAGATATGTCTTTTCTTAACAGTACATGTTTTTCAGACAAGCAAGGTTTCCCCCACAGAACAGGTTTAGATCTAGAAAACGAAGTATATAATTTAGGTAATTATTCGTCGAATTTCATGGTCCTGAATGTTCAGTCTGATACTACTCCAGACTTACCTGCTATTTCAGTACTACCAGTCAAAGGCGAATTATGTGTCCGTAGTTATGGTTCTGTACATGTAGGTCATAGTGAATGTACTACTGTTATCCAGTATAGTGACAGTGGGAAATCTGTTTTCAAAGCTTCACGTCATTCTTATTTTATTTGTGGTCAAACTGCATATGTCCGTCTGCCCCTCGATTGGGAGGGAACCTGTTATATTGCCTTCCTACTGCCACCTGTTTTTCTAGCCCCATCTGATTATCACAGAAACACACATCTAGTACACATTAGACATAGAAGGGAGTCCCCAATTGTCGATTATACTGAAACTACTCTAGAACAGTATACAGATTTCAATAAAGGTTTCTTCTTCTTCGTAGGACCTGTCCAGAATAGTAAGCTAATCCGTAGGTTAACAAGAACCCTTGAAGCTGTAGTTAATGAGACTGCTTCTGCTCTAGGTAACCTAACCGAAGAACAATCTGCTATGAGATTTGTCGTTTTGCAAAATCGTCTCGTCCTTGACGTCATACTGGCCGATAGGGGCGGGGCCTGTAGAGTCATCGGATCTAGTTGCTGCATTTTCATTCCAAATAACGCGCCGTCTGTTTATTCAGCTATAACCAGACTCCATAAAATTGCCCATCTGTTACATCAAGATCCAGGCACCTGGACATGGTCCGGTTGGTTCTGGAATATAATTTCCGCATGGGGATGGAAAGTCCTGTCCTTTCTAGGTATTGCAGTAGCGATCATATTTAGCTGCTGCCTCTGTATACAATGTGGCCCTGCGATTTGCAGCATGTGTGCTACCTCTTGTATTCCTAGTCCCAAGCCCCGTTCCAAATCCCGTTCCAAGATAATTCGAGACGAACAAATGGTACTGTATGAAATGATAGATGGTATCATGAAAATTGATGTTTCCTGATGGAAACGTAGTGACAAGGAGGGAATGTGGAAAAGTAAATTTTGCCATGTTCTGTGTCCCTACGCCTCATCCATCATATGTTATGTGTGCATGACCAATATGCATATGTTATTCCCCATGTCCGATTAAAGGCGCAATTACAGTTGTGTCCACCTCTGATATGTCATTTTCCAGTCCTCGTGAATACTACGAATATCAGGCCTATGTAAAGTAATGTTGCCACGTTTCTCAGTGTGCACGTTATTCCATTATAAAGTCCCCGTTTCCAGGCCTCAAAAGGGCCCGGACCCTGGATTCAGCTTCTGTCTCCTGAAAGCCTCGCTGAGGAGCGATACAGCCCCCACCTGTATCCTCGACCCTTCACTTACTTCCTGCCTCGCAGTGCCCGGTGCAGCCCGGCTCTGCCTCTGAGTCTGCCAAGAGTATGTTATGATTCCAGCTATCAGTTCAGTCCTCCTCTCTGCATTCCTAAGCTACTGAACTGTATCAATAGTTTCCGTCATTGTCTAGCCTTTTCGTCTCCACGTTAGAGAAATACTGTATTTAATGGTCATTTAGTATTCTTCATCACGCACTACATGTAGAATAATGCATGGTCCAGTCTTAGAATCAAGTTAGCTTTTCCCCTCATGACTTCTAGTTTATATCAACATGTTCCCTAAACATTAGATACCAGATAGGGTTTAGGTACATGTCGCTCCGACCCTCCAGACTCTAGTCTCTGCTCCTAGCACAGAGTTCGTAGCCCCCAGCTTCTCCTAGTAACACGTCATTGCCAGTTTTCGCGCACCATTAGGTTAGAGGTCCCGGCTCCTTAGGTAGCCCCCTCCTATGTTTCCGCCCATTCATGACATATTCTGTTACATTTGCATCACATGTCTATGTATACGCCCAGTTACACCTCTTTTTACTGTTATCTTTCGCGACTGCTACGCGTCACGCCTTCTGCTCCACCCACTGCTACGCCTACTGCAATGTAATGCTATGTGTTCGCGCTATGTATATATGCCTGTGTTTTGTTATTGAATGTTAGCGCGCTCATCCCAGACCTAGCCCCAGCAGCTGCTGGGCCTCTTTTCCCTTGCTGGGCCCCAGTTGTCCTGCTGGGCCCTGTCACTCTGTTCCTATGCAGGTTGTCCTGATCCTGTCCTTATGCTGTAATAAACCTGCAGAAACTCCTACTACCTCGAATCTTGACTCTTATTTATTGAGCTGTCTGTTATGCTATAAGTCTAGTCAAAAATAGGGTATTATTTATTTATTTACCACACTACCCTCCACCCCACTCCCTGCCTCCCTGCTAGACGGATTCAGAACTACCCGCCACCCCAACAGTGCAGAGCGCTCAATATCCCATCCCATAACAGTACTTGCGTTTCGGGGTGAGAAGTCCGGAGAATGTTGTAGTCCATCCCCTTCTTGAAGATGAATGTACAATTGAGTCTCGCCGTAGTAGTACGGCCAGCCGTTTAGCCGCGTGCCTGGGCCTGCCCCATCTACGGAAGGCAGTCACATTACTAAATCACCCACCGGCATCGTGTCCCGTGTCCCGTGTTCTGTTGCTGACAGATCCTGCATGGCCTCTGTAAGGACAGCGAGGTCCATTTGTACCACGTCTCCTTCGTCATTCTTCAGCTTCCGACCTTTGCGTGCTGTCATCTTCCTGCTCCTATCTATTTTCCTTGGGGTCCCCCTCCATCCTCCGCTGTTGCTGGCATCTCTCCGATCGTCTGGACCCCTCCACTCGTCGCCACCCCTCAAGCCAGTCGTTGGCCTCCTCGGGCGTGTCGATGAACCAGGTTTTTCCGTCGGCCACTACTCGTAACTTTGCAGGAAACAGCATGGAGTAAGCAAGTTCGCTGCAACACAGTTCTTTCTTAACTTCAAAGAAGCTCCTGCGACGCTTGGAAACCGCCGCCGTTTAGTCCGGGAAGGAGGATACCACTGAGTTGTGGATGCAAATCGGTTGGGCCACTTTTGAAGTATCGCAGCTCTGTCGCGGAAATAAAAGATTTGGGCCAGGACAGGTCTGGGAGGCGCCCCGAGCTTGGGTTTACCACCCGGCACTCTGTGTGCTCTTTCCAATGAGAAAAAGGTGGAGAGCCTCCTTGGTTGGAGTCTGCCCGTTATGAGTTCTTCGACGTAGAGATCCATGGCCGGGCCCCCTTCACTTTCCGGAATGCCAAAGAGTCCGTCATTATTGCGGCGAGAGCGCCCCTCCAGGTCATCCAGCTTCGCCACCAGTATTTTGTTTTCTGCCTCCAGGTGTCCAACTTTTTTAATCAATGCGGCCCATGTCCCTGGACAGGGTTTTTGTCACTTGTTCCACCTCTGTGACCCTCACGGTCATTTTCTGGAAGTCCACCCAGAGGAAAGACACATCCGTAGAAATGGTGCCCACCATCGACTGCACATTCGTGAGGGCAGACATAATGTCATCCAGTGTCACTTTACTCGCCCCCTCTCCTTCCGGGGCCTTATCCAGCGTTTCTTTGTGTTCCGACAGCGCCAGGAAGTCTCTAGCATATGCACACTTAACCAGTTTGCCCTGGGTGATCGTGCGTGGGCCCCTGCCCCCCATTTTATCTGGGGAACTTTGCGCCAGCCAGTGTTTGCTGCCGCCAGCTGCTGGACTGTCCTCCACGCGCTGCCTGACGGTTTTCCCGCCGCACAATTAGCTGGGAGCTACTGGGGCTGGGCGCCGATGGTCGCAGGTCTAAGTGGTACACCAGCACCGGAGGGGCACTCCGCAGGGCCAAGTTTTCGCCGCCTGCAACTTCACGGCTATTGAGAGACAATAGCCGCGTCCCGAAGAAGTCTGTATAGTGGATTAAATTGGCCGCGGGCTATAGGTGCGGATTCAGGTGGTGTCCTCCAGGTTCGCTGCCCCCCTATGCCAGTTAGTGTATGTGCAGGGCTGTCCTACCTTGTGCACCACTGTAAGTCTCTTGGGCCTTGTCCAGGATCAGTGCGCTCAACAGTGGCCCATAGGGAGTCAATTGTGTGTGGGGCCCATGATTAATGGAGGGCCGATTCTCTGTTGGGTCTCCCAGGCCCTAGTCCGTGTCAGATGGGTGCTTTTTACTCCTTCCCGCTCTTCACTCCCCCTGCCGGCATCCACACCTGGAGCCGGGCCCCGCTCACCTCCCGATGGGCACCGACTCCTCACAGGTCCCAGCAGCAGCCAGCAGCTCGACCGCTCCTCTCCCCAGACACCTCGGGGCAGTCGAGCCGAAGATCATGCGTGAGCCCGCGTCGCTGGTGTCCCTTCGCTGCTTTGTGTCCGCTGCAATTTCCCAGGGGGGGAGGCCACCACTCTCTGCAGTCCACGCCCGACAGCGCAGTAGAGCACAAACTTCACTCCGCCTGCTCCGAGCACTCAGGCAGTCGGCCCAGCTGCTGATCGTTTCCCGCTGTGGCCAGACGTCAGGAAAGTCCCCGGCTTTAATCTCATGAATAGGCCACGCCGCCCCTCCCAAACTCTACGGCGTTCTGGTGGTCGCACATGCCCGGATGGAGATGGCTGGATTCACCGTAGGTTGCGCGTACATTTGGTGGTCCTCAAGGTATGATTTTTGGTCGGATTAATAGTCGGATTGATTGGGGAATCTACTCTTCCCACAGAGCTCCTCTAGGTTGCGGCCATTGTAGTCGGCAGCAAGCCACGCCCTCCTTTATAGTTATGTTTTGCTTTTACTCTGCACTCCTGTGTTCTCATGTACACACCTTTTTAACCCCTTCGTAGCGGCGGTAGTTCCCCCGCTATGCTGGGGGGCGGGGGGCGCGCACAGCACCCCCTTGCTCATGATGAGCTCAGCTCGTCATGAGGCACAGTGCTCGTGTGCTCATGACGAGCTCAGCTCATCATGACCACACCCGTTCCCGTGGAACGCTCAGCACAGCAGGGGAATTATCCCCGCGTGTGAGCGTTCCACGGCTCATGACGAGCTGAGCTCGTCATGAGCACCGGAGCACCGTGCCTCATGACGAGCTCAGCTAGTCATGACCAGGGAAAAGGTTAAATTGCTTGCTTACCAAAATGTATGCATACCAGTTAGTCATAGTTAGGTATACCCATGTAATACTACCATTTATAACTATATTATTGGACATTGAGGGGTAGGTTATGCTGCCATTGCCTGTATTGCCTACCACCACCTAGATAACTCAGAAGGATAGTCACTTATGGAGAAGAGGCTAGTTAATTACTAACTAAACTATTTCCCTTCACTCCATACTTCTTTTACCTGAATAGATTAAGTAATGGCTGCTACCTCTCCCTATCTTGCAAAACTTACTGCAGTGTTTCTCAAGGTGCTTTCTAAATGGTGTTGATAGTAGTAGCAGGCTAGCATGCTAATAGGGAAGGCATCACAACAAGCGAGATGCCACTCCCACCTAGTTGAGCTCCAACTGTAGGATTAATCAAAAGGCAACTAGATTGAAATAAAAACACAGAGTTAATTTGTAATATATTTATAGCATAGCTTAGACCAGACTGATGTTAATATGGGGTAATTTGATTCTAATGCGAAAATTCACACATTCATTTATGAGAACAAAAGTGTGTCTTCTATGAACAAATTGACTCATTGTGAATGCTAGATCAACCAGTCTCACAAATACGTAGTCAGGCAAGCCCCAAGACCTAGTACCAAGGTTATTGATTGATAGGTCACAGGTGGGATGGCACATAGCGGGCAGGCAAACACACAAAAACGAAGCCTTAGATCAATCCCACACATAGGTGCAGCGACACCACAATGGTCAAGGAAATTGACCCCAATAAGCACACATGTCTGGAGGGGATATGCACACTGCTAAAACACTATATAGTCAGATGCCACATGAGTTAGGAACGTATAGCCAATCAGGAGACAGGAAACACAGTGATCACATGGTCCCCCTGCAGGACATATGGAAATGTTACCCACAGGCCAAATTGTGTTTAGGCAAGGTTGAGGGCCACCTGTATTTTCCATTAGACAATTAATTTATGACTCAAAAGGAAGCAACCTACATTCCTCAACATACATGTATCACCAGAAACCTTTTAATACAGGCAATGAACTGTATAAAAGAAAGCTGCACACCAATTGTAAATCGAGACAGTCCTTAGACCCTGTGCCTGTAATTGTGCTTCCAGACACTATGTTTAATTAAACAAACTGTTCCTATTTTTTCAACGTAGTAACACTACCACCACCAGGACACAACAAATACAAGAATACCTGATTCTATGATAAACACTAGCAAAAGTAACTTCATCTGAGAAATCAGAAGCTTTTTAATTAAAATTAATTTACTAAATCCTCAAGTCAAGAGAAGTGGACTCAGAGTCAGGAGGGAAGTCAACACGATGAAGCATTTAAGCAACACAGGGCTTGAATGATGATGTTGACAAATGATGTTCTATATCTGAATCCCTTTTATGCATGGGTGGAAAGTAGGGCTGGTGTGGGCTATTCCTCAGGTAATAGAAGATCCTGCAGTGAGTTGGTCTATCTTTCACTACATCTGCCCAACTAAGGTGGATTTGTGCAATAAAATGTGGATGTGCGGAGCTGCAGCAAATTCTGCAGCACCGCGCTCTGACATTTCCAAAGAACAGGGGTGCGCTATATTTATAATTGTATTGTGTTGTATTGAGAATTTATATAGCGCAGACTGTCACACTACGGGTATCCTGGCACTTAGACTTAAGGGTAGACACCACGTGGGCAGACCAGAATAACAGTGGAAGGGTCTAGTTTTCAGCTCTTGGGAACAACCAGTTTTTCAGAATCTTTCTAAAACAGGTCAAAGAATTGGCCTGTCTAATAGTCTGGGGCAACTCATTCCATAGGCGTACAGCGGGCACGCCAAAGGCTCTGCCACCCCATCCTGGTTTTCTTAAATCTGGTAGTCATCAGATTTGCATTGGATGAGCGAAGCTGCCTCTTTGGGTTATACCAGATAAACTTCTCCTGCAATGGGACTTGGCCCAGGTTATGTGCTGCTCTGTACACGATACATAGAGATTTAAAACAAATTCTCTCCTTGATAGGCAGCCAGTGTAGATCTCGCAGGGCTAGGGTCGTAGAAGACCTGCGTTGCCTATTCAGTGCCAGCTTTGCTGCCATGGACTGGACTCTCTGCAACCCCTGCAGAATACCCCTGTGTCTTCCCTAGCTCTGGCGCTGAAATGAGCAAGCCTAGTACCAATGCAGTCAGCCTTGTGCAAGGGTGACTGCATTGCAGAGTCACGATTGTTGATGCGCAAGAAGGTGTTTCATCCTGCACATAAACAATCAATAATGGTGATTTGTTATTACAATGTTTTGCTGCAGAATGCAACACACATAGAAGTAGCAAATTGTCATTATGTAATGATGGCTTATGTGCAGGAAGGAACATCATTCATTGTGTTTGCTCTTCCAATGTATGCTGCAGAATGCAGCAAACATAGAAAAAGCAAAAATGAGGAGCAATCAATCTATTTCTCCCTGCTGGCCATTCTAATGCCTGCCATTGCATAGTGTTCGTTTTTGGTGCTGCCTCAGATTTACACCTCCTTGTATATCTGGGGCAGCCTCATAAAGCAATGGGTGTTGTGGTGGAACACCCACAGCAACACCCATTTCATGCTCCTTTCAAGCAGACTCCTGTGTGAAAGGGTACCATATTTGCAAAGCGGTGTTGGGCAACAAAAAGTAAATATGGAGCAGGGCATCGCGTCACAGGAACGTTGTTAGAAGTGACGTTCTGGTGGTGCAATTCCCTTGTAAATATTACCCAAGGGGATATATTTACAAGGAATTAACACTGCAGTAGTGTAAATTTTTTATGTAAGGTGGCTTTTTTTATCGCCTTATTTACAAGTTGCTGCTAACTGTAGTTAGCTGCACTTTTCCAGCGTAAACGTGAATTTTCAAGATCACCACTTCTGTTAGCGGGACTTAATGTAAATGAGATGCAAGGTAGGCATGCCTGTGAAAACACTGCAGCTAACCATACTTTGCAATATTTACAAGGAATTCCTTGTTGGTGCAAAACTGAAAAAAACTGTCTCTAAGTCCAATTAGAGGCAGTTTTTTGGGTGCTGTACAGCGCTGCAAGGAATATTGTTGTGCTGCCCTGCGCCAGAACAAAAGGTCAGGAATGTACCCTATCAATAAGATAGGGCACATTGCTGGGCCTCATTCATAAAAAGTGTTGCATCACTGCGACAAAACAGCATTGCAACTCTTTTGACTGTGACCTCCTTTCAACACCATAGATGCGCCATATTTACTGTACAGCACTCCAAGTCACAATCAATGACAGAGTCGTCTGGAATCCTGACATATCTGTCAGCGCTAAAGTCACGCTTTGCCGCAGTTTTGTCGCAAGCATGATGTAACTCCAACAACGCATGGGGCGGGCCTATCCCTATGGCACTGCGTCACCCTTACACCCACCATGAGGCAGGCGTAAGGTTTTCACTCAGTGGCATCCTAAAATTTCCGCAGTGAAATTTGATAGATTTTATTGCACCACTCCTATGAGGCCTTTTTGCGTGGGAACGCCCACCCTGCATACATCATACCTGACGCAGGTAAAATGTGGCTCAGGGCTTTACAAGGTCACACATATGCCTAGATGCATAACCGTGTAAATACGGCACAACATGACACAATTTAACGATGCAAGCATGTCAACAAAATGATGTACCTGTGGATTTAAACTGTCTGAAGTGGCTCATGAATAAGCCCCCCTGTATGTTTCACCTACTGTGACGCACTATGGCTGCCATGCACCAATGCAGGCACCCTTCTGCCATTGTGTTACAGAGTTGATTGATGTTGTGCAGGAAGCAGCACCTACCTGCACAATCCAGGGTATATGCTCTTCCTCTGTGTGGTGTGCATTGATGGCGGATTTGAAGGTTGTGTGAGTTTCAGAGATATTGTTGTGGCCTCATCTCTTCTCAAGACATCTGCAGGTGCATCTGGACAAGTGGAGGGCAGGAGTGAACCATTTGGCCTTCTTGGAGTGTTGGTTGCCTGGTGTTTTCTAGAGGGGTGCCAGGGTGTCGGCACAGTTGGAGATCCATCAGTGGAGTTTGCATACTGCGGTGTTGGCGTCTATAAGCATTGGCGGAATGGTGGTGCTGAGGGAGTTGATGGTAAGTTCTTTGGTGGCCTTGATCCAGCTGCGAGTGGGACAGTGATGGTGGTGGGGTACGGGGGGTGTGGTGAAGGCGTGATGTTTACAATGATGGTCAGTCCAGGAGAGTTCTTTGGTGTGGCTTTAGTTAAGGTTCTCACTGGTGTATAAGACAGGCTTGAGCGTGTGTCCAGCTATGTGGGTTGGTGCAATGACTTGCTACTTGAGTCACATGTTTGTGAGGTTACCCAGGGGAGGGGGTTGTGGAACTTGAGGTCTTTAGTAGGATATAGTAGGATATAGTCAGTGGATGGGAGAGCCTGGGCTCGGGTACGATGAGGTCTACAATGGCATAGGTGAATAGGGGTTCAAGGACCAGGGGCCTATAGATGAGTGTGCCACAGAGGGTGGTGTTGGGGTTGGTCCAGATTTGGAAGTGGAGGTGTTCCATGGTTGCTGTTGGGTCATTAGAGTGCTTGGTCAGTCGGAGTGTGCTTTTGTAGACAATGGTAATGCCTCCTTCTGGACATTCGGGGTGGTCCTTGCGGGTGATTTTGTGTTCGTCGGGGATGGCGATATCCGGTCCAGAGCAGAGGCTGGTACAGGTTTCCGTGAAGAAGACATTGTCTGAAGAGGTAGCATCAGGAGGTCCCCTATTTCTTTGGCATATTTGTGGAGGGACTGCAAATTGAGGAGGATGCAGTTGAGCTGGTCGGGTGCACTATTGGTCGGCTGGGAGGCAAGAGGCACTGGTGTGCTGATGTGGCAGAAGGAGTGTTTGCAGTTTAGGCAGGTCCAGGGTGCAAGGGTATTCTTAAGAGATGCTAGGTGGCAGGTGGCGTGGCATCCAGGGTTGAGGCCGAGGAGGGTGCTGGCGTAGTAGTGGTGGAGTGTCCAGGAGGCAGGGTCCCCGATGCTCGGCACAGTACAGGGTTGGGCGGATGCAGACGGGTTTGCCTTCGGCACACCAGTGGCACAACCACGGCACATGGTCGTACAGCATTCACCATTAAGTTGTGCTTTAGAGGGGTGGGCAGCTGGGAGGCAGGAAACATGGGAAAGGACGCTGGAGGGGCAGGGACGTGGGGATCACAACAGCAATGAGGTAGAGGACAGGGAAAAAGGAACTGAAAAGAAAGCAAAGGAAAAACAAAGCCAAACAAGGCAAAGATAAAACAAAACAAAGGGAGAAAAGCAATGGAGAAGAGTAGAAAGATGGACAGGAACAAGCTGCAGAGCAGTGATGCTCTACCTCTGGACCACCAGGGGTAATGAGCAGGCAAGAGCTTGCGGGTGGAGGAAGGACTCAAACACCTGACCACCAGTTCAGGGGAACCAGCAGATGGGAACAGCAGCAGCAGCTACCAGATGGCACAGCACTGTGGGAAGAGGAAGTCCACTAAGGGATAGTACACCCAAAAGCAAACTTACCGGGTGCAAGAAAAGGCAGCACCATTCGGTTGCCTCTTCTGATCTAACAGTGGTGACCAGATTCCATGTTCTTTAGTTCCTCAGTGAGTTCCTGCAGATCAAGCCGCATACCCAAGGGCCAGGGCCGAACCAGCCCCCGTCCCGCCAGGCACCCACTGCCACCAATGGACGATCTCAGAAACTTGAGCGAGTTAGTGGCGTCCCTCATCAGTCTTGTGCGGTGCCCTCGGTGAGGTAGCTCAGCCGCAGTGCAGGGATTGCTCAGGGCATGGTGTGCATCACCCACAGATGCTAGGTGTGGCCCCGACTCAATTCCCGGGCCTCCTCCGCTATGCATCCCACCTTCTCCTCACCTGGACAATTACACTGGGATTCAATGGTATGCACCTGTTACAACGCATTCGTTACTCCGCACTACCATTACAACGCGACTTTTATAACGCATACCATTACAACGCATTGCGCTGGGGGGCGCTATAGGATAGGGAATGGTATAATTTACTATCCAACACCTTCCCTAGGGTCCACGGGGACTGGAGTTAGAATAGTAAATTATACTTACCACTATCCAGCACCCCAAAGCGCTATGCGTTGTAATGGTATGCGTTGTAATGGTCGCGTTGTAATGGTAGGTAGTTGTAACGGTATGCGGAGTAACGTCATACATCCGGATTCAATGCACTACACTCTCCAAATCTGTGAGGATCCAGCAGAAGCCTCAGCCAGGTGGGATTTCACAAGCCTGGGTACCAATTCTGCTGGGGAACCTCCTGATTTAGGTGATGCAACAGGGCCCCCTTAGGCGTCAAGTTGCAGTGCTCCCACTACTCAATTTTGACTCAGCTCTGGGGCCTCTCCCTCCACAGCGTTCATTCACTGCAACATCCCCAGCTTGTGATGCAGAGAGGCGCAGCCCACCATTGGTACCCCGGTGTAGTGGGATGTGTGGTATGAAATGCAAACCTCCCTACCGTTCACGGCTCCAATGGGCACAAGGCAGTGTTCTCACACAGGTCAGCAAAGTGTCTCCATGAGACCTGCCAGACTTTACCACCAGGTATGGGCTATCGCGAATGCCTCGATGTCTACCGCGACAGCCCAGCAACTCCACAGCACCTCTACCTCCCACTCCGGGGCACAAACACAGGCCCAGCGAGGCCTCCGAGCCCCAGGGACTGTCCACACTTTCAAGGTTTTGGCTGCCATGGTGTTGCAAGGGCGCTATGAAAAGTGATGCATCACTAGTTTTTCCCAGCGATGTGCATCTTTTCATAGAAATAGCCCTGGATCTGCATTTACTCTTACCCTGGGACTCTGGCTGATCATCCTGGCTGTTGGAGAGTTTTGGGGGTTGTTGATCTACGCTGCACTTGGCCCTAGTTAGCTGCAGTTCTTGTAAATATGCTCCTGTGTGTGTTATCCATTTATGGAGTAAATTAAGTCCCTCAATAAATCACACAGCCGAGGGGAAGAGGGTTAGGGGTTTGATGAATGGATGGGAAGGGGATTTGGGGAAAGGTGTGACAAAGACAAACACTGCACAACAACAATATTCATCAGGGTGACAATGAGCAGCACATCAACATCAAGGAAATGAAGAAACAGTCCTTCAGCCGCAGAGACCCAAGATATAATATATCTAAATGTTCTGTCATTTAGGTTTTGAAAATTCAAGTTTGGAGCAGGGAAAAGAAGTGTAGACTGGGTGTGTTGAAATGGGGTGTACAGAGTCGTAGGTGCCTGGATACTAAAGCAATGTGCATCCAACCGGCCACTTGAGAATGAACAGTGACAAAAGCACCTGGGTTACTGGTAAACTGCAAATGGAGGGCAAATAGGAAATATTTATGTTTGTGGTCACTCAAAGGGTTGAGCATAGGTTGGTGCACCAGGAGGGAACATTTAATGGGTACTGGGATAGGGGTTCTGAGAGGTAAAAAAAAGAGTCACAGGCACAGAGGTATGGGTATCCTGGTCCCACTGTAAGAGAGGTCAAAAAGTCCCATAGAAAGTTTACTGTACAACCCTGACCGATTTGTAAGCCGCCTGGCTTCCTCTGTAATTAGTAAACCCAAGCAGTTCTAAGAATTATGATAGTTAAAAACAAAATGGTACTATATTGCCAAATTGGGCAATTTATCTGAATTCTTCTTAGAATGTGTGTCTTTGGTGGCTGGCTATACTGGTTCCTGTAAGGTAAGCAGGAGTGTTCTGGAGCTTTGCCTTTCGTGCAGGATAAGAAAAGGCCTGCGGATTGTAAGGAATTAATTTTTATGTAATGTTTTTATACAGGAAATGCTTTTTTAATGTTGATGTTTTAATTGTATCTTTAATGGTCTAAATGACCGAAATAAAGAATTTTTGGATTGGATTGATTTGGATTGTAAGACAGAAATGATATTTTAGAGTCAAGTAGAAGGAATAAAATGTAAGCTGCATGAGGTTTGTAACAACTACCAAGACTCAGAGGCAGTGCAAGAGTACATTCATTTTATCACTCATGGCGGATCGATTAAATAACAAGTGAGAGCAATTTACAACCAATCACAGACAAGTAGCTGCATGTACCGGGCTGCTCAATCCCATGACTATCATCAAAACATTTTACTGAGTGCATGCATCATATGATGATGTGGCATCACAAAGCTGTCTCCAGTTACAAACAACAGGACCCCCCAACCAAAACAACGCATCCCTCACCAGTCAACAGAGCTGAGTAGGCCTCATAGCCATCATCATGTTTGTTTGACTTTGAAGTCAATAGACTCAATACCTTTCTCCTCTGGCTGTTGAGGTAGGCCCTCTTTGAGTCCTTCCATCCTCCTACTGACTGAGTAATGAATCAGTCCAACTCAGTCCCAAGACCTGTGGTGCACTGCTGTTGAAGAAAAAGAAGTAAAACTGAATTTGAGTATTTTGAATAGATTTGTATTTGTTAAATAAAGTAGTTGTTCTGGAACCATAAAATACAATGGACTCTGAAATTAAGGAGGTGTGCTTTCCATAGTCCAGCCAGCGATATACATCATACATCTGTGGAAGTTGGCCATGGTGGTGGAGGGATATTCTGACAGGGAGAGGATGAGCTAGGTGTCATTGGCACAGGAGAAGATGTTGAGTGTGTGATCTAACGGTGCTGGCCAAAGGGGTCATGTACATTTTGAAGAGGGTGAGACTGAGGGATGATCCTTGGGGGGTACGCAGATAATCTTCTTAGGTTCTGAGGTGAATGGTGGGATACAGATTTTCTGGGTTCTTCCGGGGAGTTATGAGTCGTTCCTTTTAAAGGCCTCTCCCTGGGGTACGATGTGGTGGAGTCTTTTGATCAAGATGTGATGGGAGATTGTGTCAAATGAGGCTGACTGGTCCAGGAGGATTCTGGCTGTCAATTCACCACAGTCCAGGTAGGCCTGGATGTCATCTGTAGCTTCAATTTGGCTGTCTTGGTGCTGTTGTTGGCTCTGATTTTGGATTGAGACGGTTCCAGGAGGTTGTTCCAGGTGTTCTGTGAGTTGCTGGTTGATTACCTTCTTGAGACCCTCTTGGAAAGGGAAGCATGGAGATGATCCAGTAGTTCTTCTGTTATAATGTAGAAGATGGTAATCCTGCTGTGATACTGAAAATCCTCATGCATAATAACTGAGGCTAGTTTTCAGAAAGAAACACACAACATTTACGCAGCACTTAACTAAGTAAAAGGTCAACACCACAACAGTTATGTAGAACAATAACAGGACAAATGTAGGTAAAAAGTCTTGCAACTACATAGGCCTTTATCGGGGTACACTAGGGGTAATAACAATAGTAAATCCAACTTTAGCTCTAAAGAGAATTTGTCATTACCATTCTAAAGATATAAAACATGATTTAGCTACTCTTTTCTAATCAAGAATTACAGCTTAAAGTATTTAAGGAATTCCCAATGCTAGCCTATGAGAGCAGTAGGCCTCAGAGTAGTGAAAAATGAATTAAGGGTCTCATTACGATGTGGCTCCAAACAGCAGTCGGAATCTCCTAAACTGTGTTGCAACCAATGTTTAAGACCGACTCTGAAACATTCCCTACCGACCGATTACGATGGAAAGGTAACCGGTCGGAGCCGAATCGTACACCTCTATGGACCGCGTTTTCAACCAATGTATTACGATGTCGGATTCGGACTGCCTTTCCGAATTGGTCTGTCTGATACAAATCAGCTGACATTTGGGGCTCCTAGCAGGCCCTCCTTCACCCTGAGGCCTCCGGTTGGGGTCCATCGGGGTAACCATGGGATCTTCCTTTAAAACCATGCACAGTGTTGCAGGCAACATGGGATGCCTGCAACAGGGTGCAAGGTTTTCCGTAACCTACTGCTTTTACAATGGGAGCCTGTGTTGTTGGTCAGAACACAGGCTCCCATTGGAGTCAACAAGAGACTTTAGGAAGGGTGTTAGGAACTATCGTAATCGTTCGGTCGGACTCGCCCAGCGCTGGCTGGTCACAACTGAATACGACAAGAAGTCGTTAGGATGGCTTTCCGACCGAAATCATAATGAGGCTCTTAGCTATTTGTCACTATCAGGACATGTACAATTTTAAAATATATGCCCTAACTTTTACTTACTCAGCACACTGCTCTTGGGGATACCTAGGACCTATCCTAGGTATCCCCAGGTATGTATAATAAAAGGGAAGCTTAAGGCTTGGCAAGTTTTTTGAAATGGCAAGTCTAAGTGGCAGTAAACTGCACAAACTGGCTCTGCAATGGCAGGCCTGAGTCAGTTTTGAAAGTCTACTTGCATTTAAATTACAAGCCCTGGGTATGGTTTATACCACTTTACAATGGACTTACAGGTAAACTAAATATGGCAATCAGGCTTCCATGTGGTCCGCTAGGGTGTTCTTCTATTTTTTTTTCAGAAGTTGATGGTATTGGTTGGGTGCTGTCTTGAAAGTGGTGTCTTCTCCTCTGTCTCTGCTGATGCGTCACTGCCTTTCTATTTGCTGGTAGTTGTGGTTGTGGATTTCAGCCATGGGGTGAGACAGCTGGATCTTCTGGCAGGTCTTTTGGATTTGGCTGGCTTGGCGAGGGCGTTTGTGTTGGCGCAGTGAGTGATCCACTGGAAGAAGTTCTCTGCAGCCTGTTCTGGGTTGGATGTTGGGTCTGGGAGGTGGCAGTTGAAAGTCTTGTTCCAATGGTCTTCTGATATCATCTTCCAGTTTCTGCATGTAGAGCTGGGGGGCATGGTACTAGTCTTGGTAGGTCCTGAGACAGTGAAGTAAATGCTGTAGTGTTTGGTCTAGGTGAGCTTTGGTGCTTGGATATGGAAATGGGGTCGAGCATGTGTAATGCGTTGTGAGTAGGGTCAGTGACAAGCTGCTTGAGACTGATGTTGCTCATGCTTTCCAGGAGGTCGATGTGTTGATATTACTAGGGTCATCAAGGGGGAAGCAGAGATCTACTAGAAAGATATACTGCTCGGAGTTGATGGCAATCGGGATGAGAAGGTCAGGATTGGGGCTGCAGAAGCTGGAATGTGGTCCTGGTAGTTTCTAGGCAAGGGTGCCTCTGATGGTGCTTTTTCCATTTGTGTGGAGTTAGAAGTTGAGATGCTTCATTATTGGCATTGAGCCATCTGAGGAGGTTGTGCAGTGGATTGTGTTTTTGTAGATGTAAAACTTTCTTCAGCGCTAAGACTTATAGATAGCTGTAGCCTCATCCCCATAAAAGAGGTCCAGTGTGCAGTGATACACATGTGATCAGTGGCTTGACAAATAGTTCATATGTTTGTGGTCAGGTGGATAGTGTGAACAACACTCTGCTGCAAAGCTTGTCCAACCAATTGCAGCACATCATGATGGAGTGCTGGGACAGCAACTTTGGCACATTCTTTTCCATCTGACTCTTGTGCCATTGTGAAGTTTCTGAGGTTGATGATACTGGATTAGTGCTGGGGGAGAGCAGTTTTGCATAGAGTATTTCAAACGCTTCTTTCTCATCACCTTCACCCCCCACTGTGATCGGAGCTGATTCCCCTCTCTCATCACCACCACCACCTGTGGCTATTATTTTAAGGTGTGCCACCCACTGGATTGTGTGGTGTTTTTCATACTGGTAGTTTGGCCTCCAGTACCATAGTGTGAACCAAGCTTCCCTTGACTAACACTCACATGGCAAATGGAGCTTAATACAATGTTATCTTCCTGCTCGCTAATCATAAAGAAGTCTCAAACTGGGGAGGTGAACTTTTTCAGTGTGCCACTGGTTCCACTGGCAATGCCCGAAGAAGAGTGTTGACGATTGCCTATCTGCAGTGCATAATTCTACTGAAGTAGTGGTGGATGCATGTCTCAGTGGGGTCCTTACGAATATGGGAGCTGGTGCTGGCAGTTGTGGTGGTGGTGCATCCCTCAGTACAGGTTGAATAGGAGCGGTCAGAGACCTGCTTTCTCCCCTAGAAGCTCCGCTGTAGTGCTTCTGCTGCTGAACTGCGTTATGTTATGTTAAGTGGGATTTGTAAAGCACACTGACACCGTGGGTTTCCTGGCGCTGAGTAGGTGTTCAAGGCCCTGGTGGTCCAGTGGGAGAGCCTTGCTCTTCTGCTGATCTTGCTGTTGTCTGTATTGTGTTGTGCCCATTTTCTGTGTATTTGTTACTGTGCCCATTTTTCTCACCTTTTGTTTGTCTTTGTTGATGTTGTTTACGCCTATGTATTTCTTAGTTGTTCTTAGTTGTTCTTGTTTGTGTGATTTTCTGCCCATTCCCTCCACGTGCCCTCCCCCTGCCTGTTCCTGCCTCCCAGTTGCTCTTCACTCCACCTTCACTATTTTATGAGGGTCACTGTGAGGGAGTGCGAGCAAGACCTCTGACCTCCTGGTCAAGAACCTTCTCTCTCCCTCAGCAGCTCCACTGTAGTGCCGCTGCCGTAGAACCCTGTTCCCCTCATCTGGTAGTTGTTCAAGGCCCTGGTGGTCCAGTGGGAGATCCTTGCTCTTCTGCTGGTCCCGCTTTTGTTTGTATTGTGTTGTGCCCATTTTCTGTGTATTTGTTATTGTGCCAGTTTTTCTGTATTTTTGTTTGTCTGTGTTGTTGTTGTGTGTGCCTATGTATTTCTTAGTTGTTCGTAGTTGTTTTTAGTTGTTCTTAGTTGTTATTGTTTGCGTGATTTTCTGCTCGTTCCTTCCCCGCCGCTGCTGCCCCCATGGCCGCTCCCCCCTGCCTGTTCCCACTCCTTCCTCCCAGCTGCGCTTCCCTTCGCTATTTAATGGTGGCTAACTCACTGCCGCACAGTTGACATACGCTACGGGCGCGCTGCTGGTACGCAGAATGCACACCAAAGGCAAGCCTGTTTGCCCCCGTCCATGAACCAACCAGCACCAGGGACCCTGGTCCTCCGACTTCCCACAGCTACAACTCTGCTGCCCTCCTCTCTCTCAACCCCGGAAGGAACAACAATTGCCAGCTGTCTACACCAAACACTAGCCACGGGCAGTTCTCCTGCCGACACTGCTGACAACCCTTCACCATCCTCTGCACCCCCAAGCGTGCTGCACCCACGCCAGACTTCAGCATCAAGTCCTGAAAAGCATCCTCTCCAACGTACGCTTCCTACACAGGCATGCTGTAGACATCTGGGACCTCCTCTATACCCTTTCACCAGACGTTGCCTTCTTCACGGAAATCTGGACCAACACCTACTCCACCCCCGACATCGCCACCGCCATTCCTGATGGATACAAGCCCCAGAGGAAGGACCGCCCCCACCGTGGAGGAGGACTTGCCATCAGACAAAAGAGCTCCCTCTGACTACCCACCTCTAGCACGAGGGACTCCCACACCAACACCAACACTTCCAGATCCAGACCAGCCCTAGAACAACGCTTCATGGCACCCTTGCCTACAGACACTTTGGGCCTCGCATTTCATTCACCACTACCATCGTCGACCTCCTCACACCACATGCCATCGCCTCCATGGACTACATACTCATCGGAGACCTAAAATTCCACCTCGACAACCTCAGAGACCCCTACTCCACTGCTCTACTGGACATCCTCACCAACATCGGATTGAAGCAGCTCATCACCACCCCACACACAAGACAGGACACATCCTTTACCCCATCTTCGCGAGAGGGAACAACATCTGCTTCAGCCACACCACGCAGCCCACCAGGATGGAACTGTAGCAAGGTACAGAGGAACACCTCAACCCTACCCTCATCCATGACCCCCCGCTTTGACAGACACCAACTCTGTAGCCAAGTAATTACACCGCTGGGTCACCAACCGCTGGATCACGCAAAGCCGATAGACAACGCCCCTTGAAGGCCACCTGGTTCACCACCGATCTGCAAGAGTCCAGACACTCCTTGAGACGTTTAGAAAAACGATGGAAGAACAGCAAAACCACTGACGAGCAGACCACCTACATGAATGCCATGACAGAATACCACCAAATAATCAGATCCACCAAAAAGACCTTCATCCGTAACAAAATCCTCACTAACTCCAGCACCTCGAAGGAACTCTTCGGCATCATCTAGCAATTTGCTAAACCTCCCAGCAAACAAGCTAGAAAAACATTTAGCAAAACATGATATTGTGGCAGATTGAATCAGTCAAGACAATATAATTGAGTGTCCTTACTTAAGCTATTATCCTAAATAATTATCAACAATAGTGTATTCATTCCAAAGTCAAACCACACCATCATAAAATAAATATTTAATTTCCAACCAGGATAACAACATACAGATATACATGTTTGCTTTACATGCATCTAGGCCTGGCAGTGTGGGAGAGGCAGGGCACATGTAATAATCTTTAAAAAGAGAAGCTGGTGCATGCCTATAGCAGGCAAGGGGGTCCAGAGAGAAAATGAATAATCCTTAAAAAATATTTTTGGTGTGTGTACATCTATAGAAGACATGGGAGCCAGGTACAAATGGAGTAATACTTAAAAGATTAATGCTGTTGTGTAGCTGTGTACCTGTGGCAGGCAGGAGTGGATGGATTGTAGGGAAATGTACAAAATAAATAAATAACAAAACAAATATTTGCTATTGTACTAGGGGACTATGAGAAACCCATTGGGAGGCAAGAAGTTGGAGTAAAAAAGCATTTAATATAAAATAATGCTACTAATTATATACATATAATACAATGATCATCAAACCTTATTACATTAATTTCAGATAAAAGTCAAACACATTAGACAAAAACAAAAAGGCATAGCCCTCTCCTATTAATCTCACTGGCTTTGAATGAAAACTGGGAAAAAGTAAACTAAGGGTCGCTGCCCACATGGTTAACTAACAACAGCAGGTAAGGAGGCATGGCCACAACACAACAAAGAACAAATGCAGGCCTATGTCAAAACCACACAGGCTGGCTGTGCAAAATGGCCACTATCCACATAGTCAAAAACAACAACAAAAAAGAAGACATGGACCAAGCAAAGAACATATGCAGGCCTTTGGGAAAAACACACAGGCTGGCTAAATTAAATGGCCTCTGGTAATGTGAATACCTGCTTTCATTGTAAAGTACATGTAGAAGACATCCCACATTTTTTGTTTGTTTGCCCATTATATGCTGCCCCAAGAAGTAGATGGCTAAAGCCGGTATGCAGGAATTTGGGGACTAGGAATTGCTCAGAGGCACTGAGAATACTAAGATCTAACTGTGCCCTGTATCTTGCTAACGCTGTAGCCAAATACATGGGGTGGGCCTGGCTAATACGCACGCGCACTTTAAAATTGTAACTATAAACTGCATATGCATGCAAGGCTCTATGCTGTGACTTGGATTTTATACACTGGATTTTTATGAACTGAATTATTCGTCAGCACTATACATCATGTATGGTTTAATCTGCATTTTATCTTGTTCCTTTTAGAATAGTATTTATTGTAATAGCCTAGGGAAATATGCTTTTATGACAGTGTTGTCGAATAAAGTATTAAAACTTGACTTGATTAAATGGCCACTGGCCAAATGTTCAATCAATAACAACCAGCAAGGAGGCATGGCCACAACAAAGAACACATGTAGGCCTATGGAAAACGCATGTTGGCTGGCTGCACAAAATAGCCACTGGCAGCATGATCAAACAACAAGAAGAAGCATGGAGGCATTGCCACAACAAAGAACACATGCAGGTCTATGGCAAAAGCACACAGGCTGGCTACACAAAATGGCCAGTGGCCACATGACCGAACAACAACAAGAAGCAAGGAAGCATGGACAACAAAACATATGCAGGACTATGGTGTTAATACACTGACTGGCTACTCCAAATGGTTGCCGGCCACATGGTAAAACAACAAGCAAGGAACCCTGGGAAATAAAGAACCCATGCAGGCCTATGGTCACCTACTATACAAAATGATCTCTTGCCACATGGCATGGAGAACAAAGACAAATTGTGACCTATGTCAAACACACTCACTAACCAGACAAAGGAGGCATTGTGACACTAAAGACAACACTACAATTAATTCAGCAATGCCAAAAAAGTAACTAAGCTATAAAATTATTCCAACAACACACATCCTCCCAAGGAATACAATATTACCCCATCCATAAACTTTTTGCGTAACAAAACGTGAAATACCTCAATAAAAACACAATTTTATTTCAATCCAATGCTGTCCCTGCCCTAAATTATGTTTTTAAAACAATGGATACCACGGCAACAGTGGTTTCATGCTTCCATGACTCCTACTGATTATAGTGCCTGGGTGGCGCATTGGCAGACTAGGTGAGATATAAAATAAATTAATATATTGCAAATGTATTAACAGACATGGAGAAAATGTCCTGAGCGGTGCAATATATCTTCTTTAGAAAAGATTAAATATTAAATGCAAAAAAATAACTAGGCCCCTCCTCAAACTGCTGGCCACCCACCAAAATACATTTTTAAAATGTAATTAAAGTACAAGTAAATAGTGGTGCATTCCCTTGATCGAACAAACAACACCCTTACAGTTTTTGAACTTACCCCAAATATCACAGTATCAAAGTCCTTAAATCCAATGGTATACATGCAGCAGACTAAGAAAGTTATCCTTCTAAATCCAAATTAAAAGTGACCGAGAAATGGACAAAGCACTCACCAAAGGCTGCTGTACAGGGACAGGAAGTTGGAGTCTCTGAGGCACTTCCTTCCTGTTGAAAAAACAAAGTAAAATAAAAAGGCTTCTTGCAGTAAAAAACAACCTGAAGTGGTGGAGTAGAATATTGACTTGAAAACATCTTTTTAAATTGACTTAGCTGTTTCTCGAGTAGAGAATCTGCTTGAGGTGCAGCCATGGTCGCACATGCTCACCAACATTATGAAAGTGGTGGAGTAGAATATTGACTCAAAAACAGCTTTTTAAATTGACTTAGCTGTTTCTCGAGTAGAGAATCTGCTTAAGGTGCAGCCATGGTCGCACATGCTCACCAACAACATGAAAATGGTATTGTCGCGCTCCGAAACTGCACTAGCAGCTGCCAAAACTTGTGTGTGCTTGCTAGTGGCTGGGAAGCCATCTGGCGCTCGCCAGCGTGTTCCAAAACAATTCTTGTACATGCTCATGCAAAAATAATTCCACCACGCACTGGATGATGGCATTTTGTGCAAATTCCATATAACACACATATGGCAACATTCCAGAATTCCACCAACTCCCTGAGCAGAGTGAATTTTTCCACCCAGGCCTACCCATAATATTTTAAGGAGATATTTCCTTGCACAAAACTATCAAGCACTGGATATTCAAGGGTGTTATCAGTATGATAATCACTTCTGACTGTATGTGAAGTTGCAGTTGCAAATCCTAAACCACTCGAGGCTGTATAATTTTTATCAAGATTGTAGTTCCCATGTACCAATAACAAAATCATGATCAGCATTATAGTCCACATTAGGATGGACATTACTCCATTACAAATCCAGATGTGCGGACATTGTGTAAAATGGATCTGTCATTGTAAGAAAGTGGCTCTGTATATACTGGACCAAAGTAAGGTACAGAGTCCACAGTCCCCAGAGGTATGGCAGAGGCTAAAGTTAGATATAACCTTACTCTCTAAAGTGGTAGCTTGGTCGAGCAGTAAGGCAGTATCAGAGGACAGTGTAAAGCATTTGTTGCACACACTCAGTCAGCAAATGGTCTCACACACTCTAGAACTGAACTCTAGGCAAATGTTTTGTATGAAAATATGCAGTTGTTTTATTTTAGAACAAACAAGGTATCAAAATATACTTTCTCAGAATGAGTTACGTTAGGTAAATACTTTTCAAATAGGCAATAGACTTTTCAAGTACAGTAGTTACAGTTGTTGCAATAGGAAACACAATGTCAAACACAATGCAACATTGAGCTCAATGGGAATTTCTAGTTTAATGCAATTAGTTACTTTATGGATTCCTTTTCTAACCACAGGACTGGATCCTAGATTCAGTCCTGGGTCATCTCCTGTAAACAGTTGAGTAAAAGCGTTTTGGTTACAGTAGTGATTTTTAAGGCATATTATTGTATTTTAAATGTTGACACAACCTTTTTCACATAGAATCACCAATGTTATTCTATGGGAGGAAATTCACTTAGCAGGTAAGTTGTGTTATCGTTACTTTTTCTTATTCAGTGTTGGATCCTGGATCCAGCACTGGTGCATCTCCTGTTAACAATTGAAAGAATTTGTTTATGTCATACAGGTGATTTTTAACTAAGTTTCAAAAATCGACACACTTTTTCAGCAAAAAGCTGGCAATGTTAATCTATGGAAGGATATAGAAGTTACTGGTAAATACTGTTAGAATTACTGTTCAGGGTCAGTGATGGGCACCAAGATCCAGCACTGGGATCTCTCCTGATAACAGGTGAGTATTTTCATTTTTGTGATTCGGCTGATTTTAGATGAATATTTTAAAGTTTCAAAACTCCACACTTAAAAGAATTTCCAAGTGAAACCAGTCAATGTTACTCTATGGAAGAAAAGTGAGTCATCGGCTTTTGGGTAAGTACTCGACTGGCAGAGTTAAGGTTCTGGACATAGACTCAGGGGTATCTCCGGGTCAGGTAGGTATAGTTGTTACACCCTCAGCGGCACAGGGGCGGCCGGGTGCGGAGAGAGTAGGCCCAATGTTATCCTATGGAAGGCAGGGGGCCTTTGGTTGGTGGTTGCTGGTTAGCAGGACATGCGGCTGTGGGAGCTGGGCTCCTGGTCACTTGCTCAGGGCAAATGGGGAAGTAGATTAGGACAGAGGTTGCACTTCCAGGGGCACTCGGGCGGCTGGGGGCAGGGTGCTTTTGAGCCTTCGGGCGCTCAATGTTAGTCAATAGGAAAGCTGGAAGTTGAACAAATGCTGCAGACTCGGGGAAGGAGATCCTTCAGGAGCGACCACCACTTCGAGAGGTAAGTTGGGATCTTGAAGGGTAGGTAGGCACCCAGGAGTTGGGCACAGGGGGCCGTGGGGCGCTGGGTCCAAGGGTGTCTTTTGACGTCGGGAAATCTTACCCTCTGCTGGACATGGTTGGAGGGGTCCCCTGTTGTGAGGCTGCAGGCGTCATCAGGGTCGTCGAGGGGGGTCCTTGGGCACTGTATTTGTGGTCACAATCACCTTGGGGATGTCCTCGTGATCTTTGTTCACTCAGGCACAGGTCGGGCTCGACAGGTGGAGAGTGTGCTGGATTCACAGTTCCTGGCTGGCACCAGGGGTGTTGCTGTGTGAGCAGAACCACTGCTCATGGGAGTCCCAGTCTTTAAGATGTTCAAGGCAGGCAGGTTTTCCGGAGTTTTCGAGGTTGCTGTCCGCAGGAGACGCCGGGATTTAGCAGGACCAGGTTCAAGGATCAACAGGCCTGTAAGGCTGGGGCCAAGTCAGTTGGTATCGTCCTCTTGTTAGCAGCTGCATGGCAGGTCTTCTTCTTCTTGGTCTTCTTTCTTGTTTTCAAATCGGGATCTGGGGAAGGAAGGTTCAGGGTGACCCTAAATACTAAATTTAGGGGGGCTACAGACAGGGTAAGGGCAGGGACCAATGGGTCCCTGTCCTGGGGTGAGTACACTCCCTATTCTGCTCCTCTCCTGTGTAGAGGGGGGAAGGAGCCTATCTCTGATTTGGCAGGGCTCCCCATCCTCAAGATGGCTGAAGCCCGGAGTTGTGCTTCACCTTGCCTTTCCCACCTGAGGGGTGGAGTTGGCACAGGCTGGCTCATCCCCTTCCTCACTTAGGGTTTCCCGCCAGTCTTCCCGCCAGAGTGGGTGTCAGAACCGGTGGGGACCAGTTGCTGGGTACAGCAAGTGGCCTGGAGAAGCTCACAAAGGGGCATGCCTTTAAAGCTTCCCCTGCCCATCCTGGGGGAGGAGACCTAGCACCTCGCCCAGGATGTGCATTGTTGCAGGCCCAGGAGAGCGGATGGCCGGTCCACTGTTAGGGGGCTATTTTGTTAGGTTAGGGTAGTACTCCTTCATTAAATAGTAGCAACCCATGACGAATGACTGCAATAGGTCACTGGTTTTGAGTAGTATAGTTTTACATCCCGGGGATCTGTTTGTGACTTCATTGTGCCAGATATTGTGGCTTCTGTAAGTTTTTCTGATCTGCACTTGCTTCATGGAATGTGTCTCCCTAGGGCTCAACATTGGGTCCTTTAAAATAGGCTCTTTCTATTAGTAATGAAGGTAGACAAATTATTGTTGAATGAACATCAATTCATGTATTTTATTATTCATACATTATATCTTCGTTTCAATCTTCTTATGCAACTCATAGTGTATGGACTATGACCTCCATCCAATGCAATTCAGGTTTTTTTACCCTTCGTCAGGGATTAGTCCTAGGATAAACGTGAACAACATGAGGGACTATATTCTTGTTTCACATTGTTTGTGTCTGTTATATATCATGGGGATGGTGAATCATGCTAATTAACCTACTGGTGGTACTTTAAATGAAATTTTGTGGATTCAAATGGTCGAGATTGGGAAACATGGCTTCTGGAGGTATCATTCATGCGGTACAAAATAATAGTGCAATGTGCCTTTCTGTGCCTAAAAGTAGTGATATTCATTCGGTCTGTTCAGTGCCAGATACTCAGCAAAAATGGGCATTGAGACAAGTGTGTGAACGAAAAACAAACTGGTGCTTGAAATGTCGTGATTACGATATGTGAAAGTAGTTGTGAAAGTGCTTTATGGTTGATAATGATTTACACGTTCAAGACGCCATGTGCTCATTCACGGTTCAAAACGGAGCTTACTGTTAGGTGCTGGCTACGCGTTCGGCTTCAAAAAGATGTGCGTTATTAATCACAGCCTCATTTACAATGTAAACAGAACTTATTGTTAGGTGCTGGTTACGCGTTCTGCTTAAAAAAGATGTGCGTTGTTAATCAAAGCCTCATATACCATGTACAGCATGGTTCACTTACCTCACTATGTGCTGTTGATCCCAATTCACGCTCCTTCGCAACTGTGGATTAGCAGTCTCCCGTTGTCGGTGTAGTTTAAATCTCGTGATAGTGATAATGATAGAAAAACGACTATTAGTCGAATGACTATAGCGGTCATCTTAGAGTGTGGTGTGAACCGGCGTCAGTGTAGTTTAAATCTCGTGATGGGAATATTTAAAAAAAGGACTATTAGTGGAATGACTACAGCGGCCATCTTAGAGTGTGTTATGAACACATAGTTTTTCAAAACAGAAAAAAACAGAGAAAACAAGTGCTTTGTTCTTGTGTGGGGAATATACTGCAGAAGATGCTGATATACAAATACCATGTACATAAAGCAGTTATAAGCGACATCTTGAAATGAATGATATTGGAATGCTAATTTAAGATGAAAAAAAAACGTTATAAATAACATGCCAGTTCAATGTGTTCATTCATTCAATATCGATGTATGCTGTCAAGTATTTTTATCCAATAGTTCTCACATTGGAGAAGGTATTTCCTGTTATCTCGACCTTCTTTTTTTCATACCACTACTAGGATTAAGAATTTTAATTGACTGATGTTGTGATTGTTTTGGAGAAAATGGTTAGCCACAATTGAATTTAAATTCTTGGTGCGTATGTTGGATTTGTGTTCATCAATTCTGATCTTGATTTTCCTTTCGGTTTTACCAACATAAACAATGCTGCATGGGCATTTCAATAGATAGACTGCGTTCATAGTATCACACTTAGCTGTGACTCTGAGTTTAATGTTGTGACCTTTTCTGGGGTGTGTTACCATTGCACCTGTTATGATATTGTTGCAATTATTGCAGATATGACAAGCGGTGGTTCCTTTGAATGTTTGTTTGTCATCTGTCATGGTGTGTTTAAGCATTTCCCCCAAATTTTTGTTCCTGGTGTAGGCAAAAGTTGGTAACTCCTCAAATAGATCCTTGAGGTCCGGTTCCAAGGTTAACATCGACCAATGTCATTTTATGATAGGTTTCATTATCAGGCTTGCTGTGGAAAATTTAGACACCATCACTATACGATTCTTTTTGGTAACCGTTGATTTCTGTAATAGGTCTTGTCTATTTTTTTGTTGGCATCTCTGTTTGACATCCTCTAATACTTTTTTTGGTATCTTCTTTGCTTGAAGCGTTCCGGCATTTCTTTCAACCTGACGGTTGCGGTTTGTGGATCAGAAACAATACGTTTGTCTCGCAACATTTTTGAATAAGGGAAAATGTTGTTTCAATGAATCCTGGTGAAAACTGGCATAATGCAGAGTGTTGTTTCATTCAGTGGGTTTCCTATAGATGTCTGTTACAAATATATTGTTGACTAAAGTTATTTGGACGTCCAAGAATGTTATTTCTTTGTTTTGTACATTATGTGTGAATTGTATTCTGTCATTGATTTGGTTTAAGTTGTCCAATGCTTCAGTTAATGTTGATTCTGGGCCATTCCATATGACAAATATGTCGTTGATGTATCGCAAAAATAAATTGCAGAGTTCCATGGGTTCTTGCTTAAGATATGATCTTGCTCAAATTTGTTCATGAACAAATTGGTGTACGCCAGTGCAGTGCCATTGCCCATGGAAGTACCCGTCGTTTGTAAAAAGCATTGATTTTTCCATGTAAAGTAGCTTTGGAACAAAGTGAAATGTAGCAGTTTACATAGTGAGGTATGTGAACCATGCTTTACATGGTATTCGAGGCTTTGATTAACAACACACATCTTTTTACGCCAAACGCGTAACCAGCACCTAACAATAAGCTCCGTTTACATTGTATATAAGGCTGTGATTCATAATGCACATCTTTTTTAAACCGAATGCATAGCCAGCACCTAACAGTAAGCTCCGTATGGCGTCTTGAATGTGTAAATCATTATCAAACGTTAAAGCACTTTCACAACTACTTTTACATATCGTAATCACAACATTTCAAGCACCAGTTTGTTTTTTGTTCACACACTTGTCTTAATGCCCGTTTTTGCTGAGTATTTGGCACTGAACAGACCGAATGAATATCACTACTTTGACGCACAGAAAGACACATTGCACCATTATTTTGCACCGCATGATTGATACCTCCAGAAACCACGTTTCCCAATCTGGAGCATTTGAATCCACAAAACTTTATTTAAAGTACCACCAGTAGGTTACCTAGCATGATTCACCATCCCCATGATATTTAACAGACACAAACAATATGAAACAAGAATATAGTCCCTCATGTTGTTCACCTTTATCCTAGGACCAATCCCTGACGAAGGGTAAAAAAAAACTAATTGCATTGGATGGCGGTCATAGTCCATACACTACGAGTTGCATAGGAATATCAAAATAAAGATATAATGTATGAATAATAAAATACCTGAATTTATGTTCATTCAACAAGAATTTGTCTACCTTCATTACTAATAGAAAGAGCCTATTTTGAAGGACCCAACGTTGTGCCCTAGGGGGACACATTCCATGAAGGAAGTGCAGATCAGAATTTGTTCAAAGACATCAAGAGTGAAGACGCCGCCCCGGGAGCACATATTCCAACCAATAATTGTAGTTCTCTGAGTTTTTGGTAGCTCCAGAACAACCTTTTGCTTCTGATAAAGCATTTTATTTTATTCTATTTTTTTATTTTGAAAGTATTATATAGCGTGAACATGACCACGGAGCTCTTTACAGATTATGCATCACTAAGGGTATATGCAAACAAAACAGAATAAACAAAGCGACAGCGTCAACATCTACGATTCACCAATATTCTTGTGAAGGAAAAGGAAACAGAATCAGCACAGCGACACAATCACATTCTATAATTATCCAACAAACTTGTGAGCCAGGTGGCTGGGTCAAAGTCAAGACTATGGACCCAGAATCAGATGAAGGGGCCAGGCGAAGGCAGAAATTTGTTCATCAAGAGCCCTTTGACTTCTTTTTTGAAGAAGATGGTGGGAGGGTTCACCCTGACTTCGGGGGGAAGGGCATTCCAGATCCTTGGAGCCATACCCAAGAAGGCTCGGTTATATGTCGTTTTTTTCTTTAACTTTTGTATGGTTTTAGTAAAAGGGTACTGGTGCTTCTGAAGGCTCTAGAACCACAATAGATCTCCAGTTTCTGAGCGAGGTTCAGCAGGGTCTTGAAGTGGATGGCTTTGTGAGCCATGCATGCAATTTTCAACTGTATCTGAGCTTCATACATGCTTACGAGATACGTGGCCTAACTTCGAAGGCCCTTTCTCCTGTGCTAGTTGCCAGTTCCAGGCTACAAACACTTGCCTAGTTAGAGATATCCCTGCTGATAGGGGCCTTATATCTGTAACGAAACATGTTGCTCGGACCCCTCCCCTACCTGGGTTTGTTAGGACAGACAATACTAATTATGCTGACAGGAAAGGACCTCCAGGACTTAAATGCTTTCTTTTGAATACACGTTCGCTACCCAAACACCATCAACAACTCTGGGACCTTATTAACTCTGATCTACCAGATATTTGTTTCTTTACTGAAACATGGTTAAAACCTCATACCATCCCCACAATCATGCTAGCGATTCCTGCTGGATATAAGATCTCACACCTAGATCGCCAGATTAAAATTGGAGGTGGTGTGGCTGTTGTCTATAAAGATAACCTAAAGGTTTCAGTACTTGATCAATATAGTAATGACAGATGGAAATAATGATTTTTAGATTCTCCTCCTCCCCCAAATCTCGGTGGAAAGTGGCACTATTATATCGTCCCCCTGGCTCTTGTCTTGACTTTTCCTTAAATCTTATGGAACTACTGGCCCCACATTTTAGAGTCAATGAAGATTTTATTCTCCTTGGAGATTTTAATGTACATGTAGATGTTTTAAATAACCCCGATACCATATCCCTACTTGGTGATCTATCCAGTTTAGGGCTCAAAATTCAGAATAATGGCCCAACACATATGGGAGGCCACACATTGGATTTAATTTTTACCAACTGTCCTAAAATAATATGTGGCTCACCCACCTTTATTCATTGGTCAGACCACTATTTATTATCTTTTCAATTACTTGGCTCACACCCACGGTCCCAAAAACCCACCCCATCTATTTGGAAAAGGAAATGGCACAAAATTACTGTAGAAGCGTTCCAGCAAATATGGAAAGAACCTATCTTTCTTGATGAGGATGATGTTGAAGTAGGATTAGCCAAGTTTAATAAAGCACTTTTAGAGACCATCGATCAAATTGCTCCATTAGAATTACACAAACAACGTGCTAAGACAAAAACAGAAATATGGTACACAGAGGACTTAAGAACTGAAAAACAAAAATGTAGAAGCCTGGAGAAAAAATGGAGAAAAACTCATACTCCAATGAGTAAAACTCTTTATTTAGAAGCCCACTCCAACTACCTTAAAAACATAAAAAAAGCTCGGAGGCATAAACTTGACTCGCAAATTACAGAGGCTGGAAACTCCACTAGGGAACTTTTTAAAGTTCTACAATCCTTTGTTAGACCCACAGCATGCGAGAGTCCAGATGATTTTAATCAAAAGCTGTGTGATGAGATCTCGATGTTTTTTGAGGAAAAGATAGACCTAATCTATGAAAAAATCACTAGAACACCATATAATATAGATACGATAGAAAGTCCCAGAGACGAATCTACCAATAATGGAACAAGCAGACCTATTTTGACCTCGATTCCAGAGATCAGTCTTACTGAAGTAGATACACTTCTTAATCTAATTAAATCTGGATCACCGACTGACTTAATACCAGCTAAAATGTTTGCTCCATTGGGCAGCATCCTGGCCCCTAGCCTTAGAGCACTAATCAATCTTTCGCTTAGAGAAGGAAGGATATCTAACAACTGGAAAAGGGCAGTTGTGAACCCAATACGCAAAAACACCGCGCTACCATGGTCAGACCTCAATAACCTGAGCCCCATATCCCTCCTATCCTTCATCAGTAAGATGACGGAGAGACACGTTAACACTCATCTCTCTAAATTCATCGAAGCGGCGGACGGTCTGGACCCTTCTCAATCTGGGTTCAGGCCAAATCATAGCACAGAATCAGCTCTCCTCTCCGTGACCAATACCATCCGAATGGCACAGGATAGAGGAGGCTCTGTGATTCTGGTGCTATTAGATTTGTCCGTCGCCTTCGACACGGTGTCGCATGACACCTTGATCAGTCGTCTGGAGGGAATAGGAGTGCGGGGAACTGCTCTATCATGGCTAAAAAGCTTTATTTCCAACCGATCCCAAAATGTTCGCTTGGGCTCCCACTATTCCATCTTCAGGGAGCTCACCAAGGGGGTGCCACAGGGCTCATGCCTAAGCCCCACATTATTTAATGTGTACGTGGCCCCCCTGGCGACAGTGGCAAGGAAATATGGGTTCACACCAATATCCTATGCTGATGACACCCAGCTGTTGTTCCCTTTCCAAAATATGAACCCTGCAGTAAGGAATTCCTTTGCTGCTGGAATGAGAGCAATAGCTGGATGGATGACCTCCAATTGCTTACAATGCAATGTGGGCAAGACGGAGGTCATGCTCTTTGGAAACGCCCCACTTCTTTGGTCTCCTGAGTGGTGGCCTCCAGAACTGGGTGCAGCTCCCTCCCCTAAGGAAAGTGTGAAAAATCTGGGTGTCAAGCTAGATCAATCATTGGTGCTAAAAGACCATGCCACACAGGTTACAGGAACCTGCATGAGAGTCATTGGCCTACTCAGAAGGGTATTTCCGTATTTAGCAGATTATCACCGGAGAACATTAGTGCAGACCTTAGTCATGAGTAGGCTTGACTACTGCAATGGATTGCTAATATCTGCTAATGTAGAACAACTGAAGAGGCTACAGGTTGTTCAAAACACCGCCGCTAGGTTGATCCTTAATGTTCCTGCTAGATCCCCTTCATATCCCTTACTGAGTAGGCTACACTGGCTCCCTGTGTGTCAGAGAGTACAATTTAAAATATGTTGTACAATCCACAAATGCTTGTACGGGACTGGTCCTAGGTATCTGACGGAAATCTTTCGACCTTATCAACCAGGAAGAACTCTGAGATCTGGAAATCAAGCTTTGCTTCAGATCCTTAGGATCAAAAAAGAAAGACAAGGAGGCCGAGCCCTTTCATTCAGAGGTCCTACTTTATGGAATTCATTACCCCTCTTTCTAAGACAAAACTCTAATCTTGTCACTTTTAGAAAATGCCTGAAGACGCACCTGTTTCCTACCCAGCAATCATAAATATGTCACACAAGCTCTCTGTCTTTGCCTACCTTTGAAACAACGCAGCGCGGAGATATCTCCTCGGAGATCGAATTCCTTGCGCTATAAAAGAAACAAAATAAATAAATAAATAAATATGGAGGCCAATTCAGGTCTCCGAAGTCTGGAGAGATGTGGTGGTATTATTTCTGTGCCAGTTAAGAGCCTAGCAGCGGAATTGAGGGTAGCCCTGCTAGGAGCCGTCCTGACTCTAGGCAGGCCGCAAAGTGTTACGCTACCATAGTCCAGTTTCAAGATGACTAATGCTTGTACTGCCACCTTTAGGTCATGAGCAGGTAGAAAAGGTTTGAGTTTCCTAAGTAAGCTGAGTTGGAAGTTTGCTCCTTTATTGAGGGAACTGATGTGCTTCTGCATGTTCAGGCTTTTGTCTAGAATGACGCCCAGAGAGGATGATGAGTCCACGAGGAGAGATCTACACTTAAGAGTAGTCAGCTGATTCAACCATTGTTCCATGATGAGGGATTGGTTGTGGGGTTAGATCAGTAAGAATTTGGTTTGAAGTGCATTTAGCTTCAGGTGATTACGTGTCAACCAACTTTGAGTTTCCATCAGGTTTGAGTTGAGGGACTGAATGTCTTCGGGGGAAGCTATCTTCAGGTATAGTTGGGTATCGTCCGCATACATATGAAAATGAATGCTGGATGTTTTTTTAATTTCTGTCAGAGGCTCCATGAACAGGTTAAAGAGCGTGGGAGACAGTGCTGAACCTTGGGGGACACGGATTGGTTCACCTTGAAGCTTTGGGATCTGTTCAGAAGGAATGCATTTAACCAGTATAATACAGGCCCAGACAGGAACATCTGGTTGGAGCTTAAAAGTATTCAAACTGTCCGTTAAGTATGACCTCCATGGTCTTGTATACTCCTTCTCATTCATTTCTTGCCAACACATATATGCAAGGGACTCCGGGTCCGATAAGTAAAGTGATAATAGACATTTTAAAAATGCAGCTTGTCTTACCAATGTTTGATTTTGCAAACCAAATTCCAGTCTAATTGTAGCATGTCCAACATTTTGGCAAATCCTAAAAATTGACCTAAAATCTTTTATTTGTAATTTATCCAGCAGTTGGCTATCTTTTCCTCTAAAAATTATTGACCCATATGTAAGGGCAGGGATAAGTTTCGCCTTCATTACTTTTAGTAAATGATTGTAACTAGGGCATGAAAGTTTGTCACGCAATGATCTAAAGGCAAATGACAATGAAGTTGCCTTGGCCTTTAAATGATCAAAGTGTGGTTTAAAAGTCATTCTGTCATCTGCGTAACTCCTAAGTATTTATACTGCTTTACAGTTTCAATAGATAAATCCTTCATTTTCCATTATGTCTTACTTGATTTTGTCGCTCCTATTATCATAATTTTAGTTTTTTTGGCATTTATTTGTAAACCATTCGCCAATATATATTGATCAAATGACTCTATCAATCTTTGCAGCCCTATTTGCGTGTGACTCAGCAGAATAGTATTGTCTGCATATTGCAAAGATTTTACACTTTGGCCTGCAAGAATTGGTGAGTGTGCATTTACACTATGTAAATGATGCAACAAATTAGCCATAAAAAGGTTAAAAAGACAGGGGGCAAGTACGCAGCCCTGTTTAAGGCCACTATATGTTTCAAGGCGACGAGTGGTAGTACTTCCATCCCCCACTTTGACCTGTACCCACGTATTTGTATACAATAGCACAATCATATCTAAAAGGTTTTTTGGTATGCCCCATGCTGACAACTTTGCCCAAGGAAGGTTAAGTGGAACAGAATCAAAAGCTGCCTTTAGATCTACATAACAAATACAAAGTTTTTGCTTTTTGTATTTGGTTTTCTCTGCCAGCAAGGTAAGTAACAGCAAATTAGTTGTTGTTGATTGTCCCCTATGAACTTCAGTTTGAAAAATTGGGATAACCTTCATTGCAACTGCTCACTCCTCTAGATCTTTGAGTAATAATGTTACAAACATTTTTGCCTCTACATCTGTTAGGGCAATTAACCTATAATTTGCTGGGTTTTCAGGGGGGACACTTTTCTAAATCGTGTGTATTATACTGCCTTGCCAAGATTCTGGGACATGCTTGGTTTTTACGATGTCTTCGAACATTTGAGTAAGAAATTTTGACCATATGTCTGTTCTTGCTTTAAAAACAGCATTCGGGATCCCGTTTGGACCAGGTGCACCATTTGTTTTCATTCTACTTATCAATGACTTTACCATGTCCACCTGCCGTGTCTCAAATATTAATAATTGATCATCACAATTTTCTTGCCTTCTATTCCAATTATATATGTTAATTATCAATAACGGGTTACATGTGTCGTTAAAGGAATGTGGTCCATTTGCAGTATTTAACCCATACAGAGTAGGAATAAAAGACTCCCAGGACAATGCAGAAATATTAGCACTTCTAGCTCCCATATTGCCATGTTCCAAAGAGTTAATAATACCCCAAAATGCTCTTAAATTATTTGTCTTATTTAGATGGTGTAATTTTATCCACAAGACCTCCTAATATTCTCTTTTTGCTTTCCAAATCTCATCTTAATATGATTTCCTTAATTTCTTTATTAAACATGATTGGGTAAATTTAGCTACTCCATGTGATAGATTACAAAAAACACCTGAAGCTTTATTTAGAGCCTTTTTTTTTAACATATAACCTATGTGAATACCACATTTTCCTTTTCGACGTATGGGGGTTTCCCCTAAAAGCTGGTTTTACCGGAAAGCGATCAACCTGTAAAGAGCAGATACCTAGCCAAGTTTCCACTATTGAGTTCCTCTGGCAACCCTAATTTATTACTTGATCTATTAAAGGGACTAAAAAGTCCAAAATCTCATCTTGTTTTACTGAATTCCACTCCAGCCTTTTCAAATTATAAACAACTGGCCCTTTATCGGGAACTCTTAATTTTGGTAGGTAATCCACTGCCAATGATAATGTAATTATTTGTGGGTTATGATGACTTTCTACTCTAGGGGTCACATGTAATCCAATAAGGCTAATCAATAATTTATTTGAAATAATGGTATAGTCAATAGTAGAGAGTTGCCTAGAATCTTTAAAGGTTGGGACACCTGTCGTATTGTATTGAGTATCCTGTAACAACACAAGATCCCATTTCTGCAATTGGGAACAAAACATCTTAGTAATTGAATATTATCTTCTTTACAATCCCTGAATTCTTAGTGAACAAATGCATGTTAAAATCTCCAGAAATAACAATACTAGTTGCCGGATACTGAAGTGACAAGATTGCAATTGATTCCGATAATACTGAAAGATGAGTCAACTTAATTGCGTTCTTTACACTCAAGTACACATTTATTAATATCATTGGTATTTCATAATCTATTTTAACACACAGTAACCAGGTCAATTGAAAATCTATTACATGATGAGAAACATCTAGATCTAAAGATACATAGATAGAGAGCCCGCCTTTTGCATGACCATGAACAGATGTACGAGTTGCAAAGTTGGCATATCCGTAAAAGCCTAATATGAGTTCATGGCACATTTTCCATGTTTCCTGGAACATTAAGATTTTAGAATTCTGAATAAAATGTATTGTATCATGATCTTCTAACAGCCTAGAAAGTCCATATACATTCCAAGAGCAAATGTTAAAATTAGTAGGGCCATTCTTTCCGGACAAACTGCTACATCTTCAATCGTTCCCATTAAGTTTCCCTCTGCTGAGTATTTTCAGTAACCAGGCCCAATCCTCTAAGGGCACTATTTGTTTTTGTGTTTCTTTACAAATTCGAATTCGAGAGACCCAGCTATTACATGTGATGTTTATGCCAAAAGATAAGTCAAGATTGAGTTGTGGTCCTATTGCCCCTTTCAGAGTTTTAACATTCTCCTCTTTTGATTCCACAATCGTTGGTTTAACTTGTAGATGAACAAAATACCTTTTTATGATATTTTATGTACTTCTAACAGTTATAAAGGTTTGTTAATACTTTCCTATTATCTTTAAGGAATGTAAGAAATTGCTCTGATTCACAAACTGTTGTTTTATTGTAATGATTTTAATTAATCGCACAATAAAGAATATATATAGAATTAGTTGATCATGTTTGACAGTATCAATTGCTGATGAAAGGTTCGGGAAGATCAATAGGTACGACTCATCGTGATCCAATATTCTCAGTGCATCATCCACGATGTGTGTTAGCGCCGACTCTGTCCTATAGCCGGGGCAGAAACCAGATTGGCAGTGGTCCAGGAGTTGGAAATGGTCAATGTAATGACAGAGGTTGGGCAAGCACACATTTCTCCAGGGATATTAGTGTTTGGGTGAAAGTTAAGAAGATCATTGGGATCAGTATGTGGTTTCTTTTGGATCGGGGTAACTTTACCTGCTTTAAGGCAATCTGGGATAGCACCTTGCGTAAGTGAAGCATTGACAATCATCGTCCAGAGTGTTAGTAAGGAGGATCTCACTTCAGGGAAAAGGTTCGATGGCAGAGAGTCATTGTAGTGATTGGAAGGTTTCAACGTCAACAGCATTTTGCGAATAGTGGATTCATCCAAGGTTTGGAACATACTCCAGGATGCATTGTTTTTGGGGAGGAAGGGCTGTATAGGGTCAGTGATATTCGACTCACAGGGGCAAAGGTTGTTCACAGACCATTAGATAGGTGATCTCGGGCTGAATGTAATTCAGTCTCAATCTTAGTAGTCTTCTCAGTGAAGAAAACATCCAATTCTTCACAGTTCTGCAGAATCCTTTGACACGGAGTCAAGAGGTAAGGATGATTGTTAGCTTGGGATTTGATGAGTTCAAACAGTTTTTAGGACGTGTTTTTGCTTCATCAAGTTGAGTTCTGAAGAAGGTGGCCTTCGAGCCTCACATGTACTGTCCTGCTCCCTTCTCTGGAAATATCCGTCTCCAAGTGTGTGTCACCCACCTGTGTATGCATATATGACCAAAGTACATGATCCAAACAACAGCTGCATCTGCATGTTTTGTCTAGGTGCTAGGGCCTGACCAGAACAAAATAACGAGGGGCATTGTTGTTCAACCTTGCCTGCAGTGCAGACTAAATCCCAGGAAAGAACAGAACACAAAAAAAACATCATATTATGTGTGAAAGATAAAGTGGCACGAGGCAAAATATGTTCGCGTAGTAACGTGCGCAAAGCAGAAGACAGTCTGCCATGGTCCCAAGCTAACATAGGGAACATGCCTATGGTAGAAAGTCTGTGATAGTGAATAGCAATGGTTCCCTGCGCTACCCAACGGATGATACCATTTCTGGACATGAGTGGACAGCAGCTCTGATGACCGACCCACTGTTAGTGGGCTAATTTGTTAGTAGTAGTACAGGGTTGTACTCCATCATTGAATAGTAGCAACCCATGACCAATGGCTACGATAGGTCACTGGTTTTGAGTAGTATAGTTTTGCATTCTGGGGATCTGTTTGTGACTTCATTGTGTCAGATATTGTGGGTTCTCTGAGTTTTTAACAGCTCCAGTACAACCCATTGCTTCTGTTAAAGCATTCCCATGCCAAGGCTTTATGGAGCTTGCCCCGGGGATCTTCTATTGCCTGTGGAGAACCGCAGGAGACAGGGTTCCTGTGAGGTGGCTAAACACTAGATGATGAAAGAGTGGATGAAAATGTCCTACTCTAGGGAAAGGGAGAAACATTTCCAAGCTTCTCTTAAGGGATCCATTGCAGCTCTGTCCTGATCTCAGAATATGCAGGCTTGATCAGACATGAGGGAGTGCATGACACCGCCAGCGTATGTTTAGGGAGGAGGCTTGCATGCAATGCATTGCAGTAGAGATAAAGGTAACGCTTTTTACATGTGTTAAAATATGTTAATGCACATTAAGAGGCATGGTAGGCAAATGTTGCAGAATCTATATGGAGCCCCTCCCAACGATAAAACAAGAAAATAACTCATTAATGACAATGTGTGTATGATCATCAGCAAAATGGCTGATACCACTACTGATTGGCCACCCTATCATCCAAAGTGTAGTGCCAGGTGAACTATTTTAGCAAATGGGTGAATCTGCATGCATGAATATATTCATGTCTTTGCTTATTTTGTGTGTGTTGTGTAATGATGGATGATTGTTAAGCCATGGCAGGAACTTTCGCAGGACAGCTAAAACTGTCTGCAGACCAGAAATTAAAAGGATGCCCTTGCATTTGAATGAACTAGCATTAGAATATGGTCTCTGTATTTCAAAGAACAGTAACAAAAGTTGGATTGTATACCTAACCTTAAGTTGTGCTGGCTCTGGAAAACTGCTATGAAAGCAGATATTCATCAACTGAGCAATATTTAAAGTTTTCCTAAATCACTCAGACCTGGTCTCCCCTGATCAAAAATATCACATAATTAGCATTTGTACTGTCAATGGAAGAACTAGAGTACATACAAAAGTGATTGACAGAATGCTTGACTTAATCTCAGCCATTGGTAATTAGTCAGGCGATTTGATCAATGACTTTTTTATGTCCTTAACATCTGGGATCATCATCAGGACAATACAATATATTTTCCATGAAGGAACTGGAGCAAGGTTACCGACGAGCAACTGAACTCCACCCTCACCCAAGACAACCACTCCTGGGCACCCGATGCAAACAACGCAGCCAGAGGACTTCACACTTGGATTCCCAACTGTGCAGACTAGCACGCCCCCTAGGCAACACCGGCAAACAGCACCCAGGAATACTACCTGCTTCACCACCAATCTCCAAGAAACCAGGAACACCCTGCAGACACCTGGAGAAGAACTGGAGAAACACCAAGACAACCGAAGACACGCACTCATCACCAACACACTGGACTATTGAAACACACTCTAGGCCTGCATCAACAAGTCCCTACTCCGCGAATTCCAGACAGTACAGAACACCGCCACCAGACTCCTCCTAGGCATCCCCCGGCACAAATACATTAGCTAACACCTACAAAGACTCCACTGGCTCCCCGTGGAGAAAATATCACCTTCAAAATCATCACCCACGCCTACAGATGCCTGCACAACAATGGAACAAAACACCTCAATGACAGAATCAACTTGCACATACCCAAAAGAAACCACCGGTCTACCAACCTCGCGCTGGCCAAAACCCCACGCATCCACAGAGCCAGAGCAGGTGGAAGATCCTTCTCTCACATTGCAGCCAAGACCTGGAACGAGCTACCAGGAGACATAAGATGCGCCCCCTCCCTGAACACCTTCAGGAAGACCCACAAGAACCTGGCTATTCGACTAAGCAGATCTATGGACCCCCACTCCCCCCCCCCATCTGCACCTTGAGACCCTCATGGGTGAGTAGCGCGCTTACAATCCCCTGATTGATTGATTTATTTCCTTACTACATAATTTATATACAATAAATCAGTATATACATGCTGTAACCTAATGCAAGGTGAATTACAGTTGATGATAATCCGAAATGTTAAGGGGGTCGAAAAGGTCGGCGACCAAATCAGTCTAACCACATGAATTTGTAAAATTGTTCCTTTTGGTTCATTGTGTTTTATTTTAATAAGAAATTTAACTTTTTGATTCTTTATAATTCTTGATGTCACAACCCTTGTATTTTGCCTGTTTATTTTTGCCCCTAAAAGGATGAATTTGAACTTTGCATACAAAAAATGACAGATTATTTGAATTTTCCATGTGCATTATTACTGTGCACCAAGGATGTCACTCCAGAACAGGGCCCCTTTATCCTTATGGCTCTAAGACTACATTCAGGCCCATGGTATCTTGGGTTCCCTTGTCTGTCTTCAATGCATCCCAGTCTCAAGTAATTGGATGTGGCTGGGATTTTTTCATGCATTCCTTCGCTCACATTGTTTTTTTGCCCTAAATGTGTTTCTTTTGGCTTGTGAGATAATCACACATGCCTTGCTGACTACTAAAGTGTTCCTCAGCAGGCACCATATTAAACAAACTGACAGGCACAGACCTGATTAGCCTGGCACTACTCTGTGGAGCTCTTACCTGCTCTTATCTGCTGGCACCCACACCCACTACCATGTGGTGCTTGATGTTTGCAGCAGAAGCTTTGAGGTGCTAATGTGTTCCAGGGTCAGCTTCCTGTGGCATCTTATCCCATGTTTGTACTGTTTGAATGGAGACCTGACTATTTAGAATTCAGGACTCTACTATCCACTGTTCTTCTCTTTGATCTCAGGGGCAGAGATTACAGGTTTTTATACTACACATTCAGACCAAATGTAACTTAAATATGGCTGCATTGTGTACACATTCTCTAGTAGACCACAGATGTGTCCCGGTGAAACTGCTCCTAGTGCTGTCATAGCTGAACCTCACTTTTGTTGTCAATTATTTTCCTACTTGTCCCAGCCATTGTAACAAGAGGTAACCCCAAGCTCCGTAGCTTTAATTCTCTTGGCTTTCAGATATAATGTTTTGCAAAGCAAAAAACCCCAGAAAGGTAGACCGTGCACATCTCTCTTCCTGTTCCTAAACAACAAACCTGAAATGACCCAGACCAAATAGAGGAGCGATAGAAAGAAAGGCTTTGGATGAGGAAGAAAGCGACAGACTACTTGGATCACCGGTAAGTAATATAGACAATACCTCTTTATCTTTATTAGTTGTCCCCATCATTTACACAGGAAGAAATACTCAAACCTTCAGCAGTAGAAGAGTTGTACCTTTCAAAACAAAATGTATGAACACAGAAAAAGAGAGAAGCACCCAGTGGACCATTAATAACAATTACTGGACCCAACACAGATCATGAGTGAGCAGGTACAATACTGGTGATAAAGATTCCTGGGAACCCACATCCAAAATGTAATTGGTCCCAGACATTGAACAAGAAGACCAAGCAAATGTCAGCAGTAAAGGTAACCTGCAACTCAGCTTAAGAAAATGTCCATGCCTCTAATAGAACATTCTTGAACAGGCATAGGCTGTTCCCTACTCAAAACGTTATAAGCAAGCAGAGAGCAGACAGACTAAATCTATCAAGTTAACATACCTGATGAAGATTATAAACCTAGATGAGTTTCACCAAAGATCAGAAAGAGATTTTCACCTTTTACATCTTCTCTTTCTTTGTCCTCCTGTTTCAGACTTTATGGATAAGGTCTGGTCATACATTTTTCGAATTTTCACAATTTCGATTCCTAATTCTATCCCTCTTCTCTTTGCTGGTAGTCTCTCTGACTCTTTAGAACTTCCATCTCATGAGTCTGGTCTTTTAGATCTTATGCTTGCTCTAGCCTTTCAACACATATCCTTCAATTGGAAAACTCTTACAAAACTTTCCATACAACATTGGTGGAATACCCTCTGTCATTTTCATAGACTTGATGTTGAATTCACCTCCTCTTGTAAAGCATTGTAATATAGAGATCTCTTCTGGTTACCCCTTACCACCAGATCGTATTGTTTTAAATAGTATATCATATCGAACTGCTGAGAATGTTAAACCTCCTTGAATGACATTATCTCTGTTCTTTTTACTTTTTACCTCGTTCCTTTAATGTATATATGTATCCACTCGATAACTCCCATTTACTTTTCTGCAATGATGCAACCTAAAATATTTCTCTCTGTTTTATTTCCACATACCATGATGTTGTTATACCCTCCTCACTCCATACCTCTCTTCCTTTGTTCCCTCCCCTTTCTCCTCCCTTCCGCTTTCTATAAACCCCAGAAAATTGGCTTTAATCTTCTCTTTTAGGTACCAGTTAATTCTGATGTTTCATTCCTATTTTAAATTATATTGTTGTTATGTTACTCATATCATTATTCATTAATAAAGCTTTTCAAACACAAAAAAGAAAGAGATTTTCACAATGACAAAAAGGGGCTCTGAATTCCAAATAAATGGAAACCTCCTTATATACATCATGCAAATATAAGACCTATTTATTGTGCCATCAGGTTCCTGGTAATAACAGATCAAACCTTATTGTAAAATGACTGAGTCACGTTATGAATATATCCTGGACCTGTTCTGAGAATCATGTGTGAAAAATAATTATAGGGAACCTGACAAACTATGGACCCCTATTACCCATGATTCCTTGAAGGGTGTATGGCAATAATAGAATATGGCTCTCAGGAGCAAAAATTGAAGGAACATATTCCTTGGCAAACTCCCTGGATAGTGAAATGATTTGATGATTTATGATCAGCATTTAATTTTTACTTTTGCAACATTTATAACAATGAACATACTTTGTAAAGGTTAATGAGCTTTGGTAATACAGTTAGCATCATGTTTGTTGCTTTTAATCTGTACTTTAATAGCTGCACAGATTCCTTCAGAAGATTCATTTTAAGACACCTTCTGGAGTTGATTTTGAATTTGATGAGACAGGCGATGTGCTGCCTCAGTATGACATATTGAACTGGGTTGTCTATCCTAATGGAACCACCAGAGAAACCCAAGTTGGCACTTTTGACCCGTCCGCTCCCTCTGGTCATCAACTTGTCCTCAACAAAAGCTCGATCATCTGGGACTCTGTGTTGCACAACCTTAATCAGGTCAGTTTGAGAAATGTCCTTTCTGTGCACTTGCACAAGCTGTAATATGTATGAAAGGGTTGCCATGTTGCAAATAGTCTACGTTCTCAAGACAACACATAATTTAACATCTAACTGAATCTTACCTACAGAATATTAGAGCCTCAGTTTATAGATGTGATATGATGTGTATGTTATGTGATGATTCCTTAGAACATGTTCCCCGAGGGTAGCTTTAAAGACTTCTTGCTACTGTGAAAGATTTTGAACTGCATTTTTTCAGAAGTTATACTACAATATATCAGCAACAAAGTGGTGCACACAGCAAATATATCACACCAGCATTACAGCTAATTGGCACAACTCTAAATAAACAGTAATTGTACCCTGGTACACCCACTACCTTTTTAGGTTTCGGCTGCACAGCGCTTGCGGTGTGCATGTTAGGTTTCGTCTGCAGAGAGCTTGTGCTGTGCTTGTGAAATCTATTGTTTTTAATATAAACTTAAAGGGGCTTACATCTGACCTCCTCTTTTTCTTGGCTTTTCATTGGTTCCTGTGCGTGCCACTTACTTGTCCTCTATTTCTATTGTCTGTAGCATATTTTCCTGCATTTACCAATGCATGTTCCTCAGTTTCCCATCTGCAAAGTACTGTATCCATCACTTTTGGGGAACTTTTTTTTTAATGTTTTGCATACACAGCACTTGTTTACCTAATCTCCCCTGCACAACACGGTAACAATTGTACCACAGCACGTGTTTCTACTTATTCTCCCCCTTGCTGCACACATTTTAAGTCAGCTCCATTTTTTTCTGTCATTTAGTGGTATATGAGGCTTGGAACGCATCGCACTCCAACATCAGATTCTGCTGAGCCAGCCCTCACAACGCCTCTAAATGTGGCTTGGTTTGGCTGCACTCATTTAGTAGTACATGAGTCATGGAATGCATCACGCTCCAATTCTTGCTTTCATCCAAGCTCACCTATACAAAGTCTCAAACTAATTTCCCCATTTGAGACCTACCCGCAGTGTAGTAGGTGTTTCACCAGGAATGGATAGCCATACATACAGAAATTCATTGTATTTACTAATGCTTGTTCCCTTTGCTTCTGTCCATATTCTCTTTCTCTGCACCCCATTCCCTATTCCCACCTTGCTGCGCTCACCACCCAATAACTCCCCTTCTCCTGCTATCCAGTTCTGCAGGGTGCCCAGGAGGGTTGCCCATCGCTCAAACCACAAAAAAATAATCTTTTTCTGCTAAAGGACACAATACGTAACACACCTGCACTGAAACCCAGCCAATGTTGCAGATGGGGATTGCATCATTTTTTTTTCTGTATAGTTATGAGTGAAATCGAATGTCAATATTTTTTGTGCAAATATTGCACAGTTGAACCTCAGTGCAACATGGCATAAAGTTTTTAAAAAGTTATAATGAAATCCAGCATTGACAGTGTTATAGTGTTTTTTTTACTTCTAGTACTTGTTTTCAGCTGACTTCATTCCACATCTCCCCTGTCCTTTGATACCCTTTCTTCTCCACAGTGGTGAGCTACTCATTTTACACCCCCGGCGATACCAGCACTACTCCCAAGAAAGCAGCCTCTCTGTTGCATCTAACCCACCAGCGCCCCTCAAACAGACCCCATCCAGGCAGTAGCCTGTACGACTGCTGAGATCCCCATGTTCAGTCTGCTGGCCTGCTACCATGTGGCACAGTATGCAAGCAGTGGTATAACTGCTTCTATGCTTTACTATATGCTATATGCAGTTGGTGACATCTGCTTCTGCACTCCATAGTATGCAGGTTGTGCTGTGTCTGCTTCTGTACTCCATTGTATGCAGGCTGTGACGTATCAGCGTCTGTACTCCATTGTATGCAGGCTGTGACGCATCAGCGTCTGTACTCCATTGTATGTAGGCTGTGACGCATCAGCGTCTGTACGCCATACCATGCAGGCTGTGCTGTATCCATTTCTGTACTCCATAGTATGCAGGTTGTGCTGTGTCTGCTTCTGTACTCCATTGTATGTAGGCTGTGACGCATCAGCGTCTGTACGCCATACCATGCAGGCTGTGACGCATCAGCGTCTGTACTCCATACCATGCAGGCTGTGCTGTGGCTGCTTCTGCACTCCATACCATGCAGGCTGTGCTGTGTCTGCTTCTGTACTCCATAGTATGCTGGCTGTGACGCATCAGCGTCTGTACTCCATTGTATGTAGGCTGTGACGCATCAGCGTCTGTACTCCATACCATGCAGGCTGTGCTGTGTCTGCTTCTGTACTCCATAGTATGCTGGCTGTGACGCATCAGCGTCTGTACTCCATAGTATGTAGGCTGTGACGCATCAGCGTCTGTACTCCATACCATGCAGACTGTGCTGTGTCTGCTTCTGTACTCCATAGTATGCTGGCTGTGACGCATCAGTGTCTGTACTCCATTGTATGTAGGCTATGATGCATCAGCGTCTGTACTCCATAGTATGTAGGCTGTGACGCATCAGCGTCTGTACTCCATACCATGCAGGCTGTGCTGTGGCTGCTTCTGTACTCCATAGTATGTAGGCTGTGACGCATCAGCGTCTGTACTCCATAGTATGTAGGCTGTGACGCATCAGCGTCTGTACTCCATACCATGCAGGCTGTGCTGTGGCTGCTTCTGTACTCCATAGTATGTAGGCTGTGACGCATCAGCGTCTGTACTCCATACCATGCAGGCTGTGCTGTGGCTGCTTCTGTACTCCATAGTATGTAGGCTGTGACGCATCAGCGTCTGTACTCCATACCATGCAGGCTGTGCTGTGGCTGCTTCTGTACTCCATAGTATGTAGGCTGTGACGCATCAGCGTCTGTACTCCATACCATGCAGGCTGTGCTGTGGCTGCTTCTGTACTCCATAGTATGCTGACTGTGACGCATCAGCGTCTGTACTCCATTGTATGTAGGCTGTGCTGTGGCTGCTTCTGTACTCCATTGTATGTAGGCTGTGCTGTGGCTGCTTCTGTACTCCATAGTATGCTGACTGTGACGCATCAGCGTCTGTACTCCATTGTATGTAGGCTGTGCTGTGGCTGCTTCTGTACTCCATTGTATGTAGGCTGTGACGCATCAGCGTCTGTACTCCATTGTATGTAGGCTGTGCTGTGGCTGCTTCTGTACTCCATAGTATGCTGACTGTGACGCATCAGCGTCTGTACTCCATTGTATGTAGGCTGTGCTGTGGCTGCTTCTGTACTCCATTGTATGTAGGCTGTGCTGTGGCTGCTTCTGTACTCCATAGTATGCTGACTGTGACGCATCAGCGTCTGTACTCCATTGTATGTAGGCTGTGCTGTGGCTGCTTCTGTACTCCATTGTATGTAGGCTGTGACGCATCAGCGTCTGTACTCCATTGTATGTAGGCAATGATGCATCAGCGTCTGTACTCCATAGTATGTAGGCTGTGCTGTGTCTGCTTCTGTACTCCATTGTATGTAGGCTGTGACGCATCAGCGTCTGTACTCCATAGTATGTAGGCTGTGACGCATCAGCATCTGTACTCCATACCATGCAGGCTGTGACTCCATACCATGCAGGCTGTGCTGTGGCTGCTTCGGTACTCCATAGCATGCAGGCTGTGATGCATCCGCTCCAGTGCTGCAATGTGTGTGACCGGAAATATTTGTTCATGTGCTGCACAGTATTCAGGCAGTGACATCTCTTTTTGCAGCTCATTATGCAGCCATTTTTCTTAAATCAAATAACTGGTTTTATTTCTTATTATGTTGCCATTCTCACAAGCTTTTATATGAGGCAATGAGCAGGAAATGCCCAAGTCACTGGCCAGCCATACCAAGCCTGGAGGTTTCTGCAACAAACAACTATCTGCTGACAAATAACTCATTTTAACTAAAGGACATTAACCAAAACATTGTTAAATAATTTCCAAGTCAGTTTTCATTCCCTCGTGTTCTCTTTTCGCTTTTACTGTATTAGCTGTACAGTCAATGCAGAGGTGGATTGCACCAACCAAAGTGATGCCATTCCAGGGCAACATCACAGGGCAGTCCTGGCAGCCATTCTCCTAGAGATATTGAAACTTTGAAATATGGGATCTATTGATTCTCAGCACCACTTACATCTATAGGTAAGTGGAAAAAAACATACCTACTTGAAAGAACAGTATGCACCACTGATATAACCATTCTAATTCTAGTGAGGCTGCTCAGTGGGCCAATGCACCTAATGCAGGGATTTATGTCAAATGTGGTGGAAACAAGTTCTAACTGTAATCAAAGGTAAATGAGTAAATACACCTTCTGCACTCTTGGTGTGTAACCTTTAGTTGACAGGTTCCAATCCCAGTGAAAACAAGCAATTGCAATGCAATAGGTCTCGCATTTATGAGAGTTTGTGTTATTGGCATTGTAAATGAGTTGTTTTTAAAACAGATAAATAAAAAGCATTTTCATTTGCAATGCCTATGGCTTAAACTCTTGCAAATGTGAGACCTATTGCATTGCAAATGCATTGCAAATGACTTTGGTGCCTGTGCTATAAAGATTAAATAAATAGGCGCTAAGAGAGAGCGAGGACAAAGATATTTGTGAAAATAGTGTTCTGAGGCTGTAATTAAAGCCTGTGGAGTAACAACACACGTAACAGGAGGTGTCCTCATGGGAGGTTACAAAATGAAACAAGGTGGTACTAAGGGGGTCTTCTAAGTCTATTGACCAATGAAAAGCCACAGTTTACAGTGGGCAATGACACAAACGGACAGTGGGTGGAGCTTTCGGTCCATACCTGAATACAGCATGCCTCGGAGAGCATCACATGCGCTGCCCAGGCTCAAACTAAAAAATACCTGGTATTGCAAACAGGAATTTATTGAAACGTGATCTTCTAAAATGCACCACATCGCAATCAAGACCACCTCAAACTCCCCCATCTCATATATATATATTCTCAGTAAAAACACATTTTATTACGTTAGTATTGCTACAACGCATTCAATGTATTCTTCATTTCCAATTAAATAGAATGAAAAAGAGAGAGAGGAGACATTTGCTACGGGTTGGTTCGCATTTCCAGTGCCAATAGCATTATCTAAAAGGAGTTAAACCACTCATGTACTCATTTCATTAGGGAAATATTCCTGGTGTTCCCAAAGAGAAAGATATTTTTAATAAAATAACTCTTGCCTACTAGTGTTTCTGGTTTCTTGGTTCATCATCTAATGCTGTATTGGGCAAGCTTCTCTCCCGGATCCTCAAGGGAGCACTGCTGTGGTGGGTGGTCGTACAAGGGTTAAAATTGCCTATACGGTGACCCAAGTCTACTTTAATGAGGGGCAGTTCAGAAAGGTTAAAACAGAAAGCGATGCTTGTGAATTCCAATCACTGTAGCATATGGTCTATAGGTTTCAGCCCCATCAAGCGCTAGAAAGCTGGCCTTATGGTTTGGCTCTCACAATTCGCCCAATCAAATTTAGGTATTACACCGTCATAAACACTGATCTGAAAGGACTTTAATGGGTTTATGCCACTTGCTCTTTAGAACTGCAAGGCTTGTTGGAGGTATTAGTAATGAATAATGACATTTTAAAGATTCAAAAAGAACAGCTTCAAATGATGGTGGGGTAACTGTAACAAATCAAAGACATCATGCCATCCATAGTTAGGCCAGTTGGAGGGGACCAACAAGCGTGGGAAGAGAAATCCCAGCATGAGTTATACGCAGTATATACAGCAAGAAAGGCAATAGAGGAAAGGTTTAAATAAGGGCCTAATTATAAAACAGCAAGGAAAAAAGAAGGTAGTTATAGAAAAAGGGTATAATAGCTTAACAAAGGTTGTGGTAAAAGCTCTGGAAAAAATACCCCTGTAAGAGGAACAGCTACTTGTAACTCAGAAATAGTGGAGAGGAAGGAAAGAGTAGTGGGGAAGGATAGAAAAAGAAGTTCTAAGAAATATTCTATGAGTAAGGAAGAGGGTGACGAGGATATTAGTATTGAGATGGGTGGGCAAGAGGAATAAGAACTTGCAAAGACCAAATGGGGAGAGGGAAAGAAACTAGGTAGAAGGGAGGAGGATTTGAAGGGGGCCACTAGAAATTAAGAACAGAACCAGACAGGATCTGTGGTTATTCTTTGAACCGATGTGCCAGTGGAAAGGTGGCAAAAAAGTGAGAAAATTAAATCCATTAAACCATTTACAACTGCTATTTTCCCTATCTAAATGTGCAAATTTACAGAACATAGGCTCTGAAGATCTCAGACAAGTGAGATTTACTGTAAACAGGAAAGGGGAAAAAGTAACCAAAGTTCTTCTATATTTATGGTTGGTGAAGTCAGCACTAGTAAATGCAGAGCACAAGTGACATAAGGAAGGTATCGGACTAGTAAAATGGACAGACATGCTAGACTGTAACAACTATGATACGCCACTCCTTGTGAATCATGCAGGGCTGGGGTCAAGACAGGTAAGGCTGATTGAACAGGGTTGGGACATCAAGGAAGATATTGAAATCACCATAAGATGCAACGAAACAGATAGATATAGGGAGGGCTTACTCATGGCAAATACATATATGGTTCTTGCATCCCCGGTAAATGAGGATAATGGTTGACTAAATCGATCGTGTGTTTGCAAGAGACCTGGCTGTGTGACGAAACCCCAATGATTGAAGGTTTTGTCCAACAGAATAAGTCAGCGAAGAAGAAGCTATTGGACAACCTTCTGGTGAGCAAATAATGTTGATATCTACAAAACTTGCCAGGAAGAGAGTCCCCCTGGAAGTAAAATGCAACTGGGCAATGGTTTGTAGAGTGCTCCTGTTAGTCCCAGACCCACGATATGAAGGCATTGTAATTGTAAATGTTTACATATAGAAGGAGAAAGCAAAGGAATGTAAGTCATAACTGGAAACATTCATAGAAGTCAAACGATCATTTCCAGAGAGATGCACTAATTGTGTTGGGTAATTTTAATCATAAATTAGACCATGGTAGGATTGACCCATGTTGCAAGGAGTTGCTGTCTTCATATATGATAAATGATGCCATCTTTCCCATGGTGCTTTTGTCAGCACAAGATATGGCTCTGGGGAAAATTCTGGGCTTAGTTTGTACAGATGGTAGAATGGAGACAGATTGACCAGCAAATCGCACATTTAAGACAGGCTATCAATTATGCCCGATAGATTATGCGTTTCTGCATGCTTGGAACTTGGAATTAGTCTAGAGCTTTGAAGTGGCAAGAGTGGAGGGAAGGAATCACTACCCATTAATGATGGAAATAGTTGGAGCAAGTGAAAAACAAAGAGATATAGTTCTCCCTGTACATATTGATTACCCAAGGCAACTCACCACTCGTATATTAGAGGAACACATCGAAAAACTAGTCGCCATACAGCACAACCAAACACTAGGAAGTATCACTAACATTTAGGATACTGGATGGTTTGATAATATAATTAGCCATCTAATGGAATGCCTAATGGACAAAATGAAAATAAGTAGTTTAGGTGACGGTAATGAAAATAGAAACCAGAGCAAAGAGAAGACCTGGTTTGATGAAGAAATTTATAAACTAAAAGCAAGTATAAGGAAAGGGAAAAGAAGACTTAGGGGAAAGTACGATGTAGAGACACTCTGCAACCTCCAGAAATAAAGGAAAAGATATAAAGTGACTATCAGAAACAAAAAAAAGAACACATAAAGAGAGTTGTTGGGTAAAATTATTGGCAGCAATAGAATCGAAAGACATAAAAGTATTTTGGAAGTTGATTAAAGAAAATTCGGCTAAAATACAGGGGTCTTTGAATTGTGTAGCACCAGAAGACGATTGGGTAAGGTACCTGAGGGAAATATATGGAAATTATGCCAAAACAGAGAGGTTGAGAGGTACAATCTGGCCAGGTGTGAAGGAGGATATGAAGGATGTACTGTTAAAAAAAATTATAGCTAATCTATCCCTGACTCGAGCCGCAGGCCCAAACAATCTCCCAGCAGTGATTATAAAAACCAGGCCGGAGTGGCGTGCAGAATTATTTTTAAAGATTGTCCTTGGCATACTTAACTAAGGTTAAATACCAGAAAATTGGAGAGGAGCAATTATAAGACCTATACAAGCCCTATATAAAAGCCCTGAAGAACTGGAGATTAATTAACCTACTGGATATGGGAGAAAAGGTATTTGCTAAAATAATTTTAAAAAGGCTCAAGGACTGGGTAGAAGTAAACCAGATTTTACCCCATGCACAGGGTTTTTTAAAGGAGGGTCATTCTACAGTCGATCACTGTTTTGCGCTCTGGTCCATTTGGCAGAACTCTATGGAGCAAAGGTGCAGTTTGTTCTGCTGCTTCGTAGATTTTCGTGCAGCATATGATTTAATGGACCATAAGAAGTTGTGGGACATGTTAATTAGATACAACAACCCTAAAGATCCGTTGATGATAATCCAAGCGCTACTTACTCGTAATTGGGTGCAGGTAATTCTGGATATCGGGAGGACCTTATCGCAAAAATCCCAATTGAAAATGGATTAAGACAGGGATGCATTTTGGCCCCCCTACTTTTCTCCTTAGTCATAGCAGATTTACCTTGAGTTTCGGGCTGGGGGCAGTCCGATGCACCAGTACTCGTGCGAGGGACGCCCCCCAGCCATCTGATCACATGGCACTGGCAATGCCTCTGGTGCATGCACCCGGGGGATTCCCTTCCCCCCCAACAATCTCGGGAGCTGGGGAAGAGCTTAACCAGGTCCCGAGACTGTTTGTTGATCCACACAGATTCCAGAACTTTCCACCACAGAAATGTGAGGAAAATGTGATTTTTATGACACATTTTGAGGTTTGCATGGGATTCTGGGTAACAGAACCTGGTGAGAGCCAGACAAATCACCCCATACTGGATTCCCCTGGGTGTCTAGTTTTCAAACATTTATAGGTTTGCTAGGTTTCCCTAGCTGCCGGCAGAGCCAGGGTTCAAAATCTACAGCTGTGCACTTTGCAAAAAAAGGGTGAGTTTTCACTGTAAAATGGGGTGCGCCCACGTTGTGTTTTGGGCCGTTTACTGCCACTGGCACTAGGTCTACCAACACAAGTGAGGTACCATTTTTCTCGGAAGACATTGGGGAACGTGGGGTGGGTAGAATTTTGTGGATCCACCCAGATTCCATAACTTTCCACCACAGAAATGTGAGGCAATTGTGGTTTTTTTTACACATTTTTTGGTTTGCAAAGGATTCAGGGTAACAGCAACTGGTGGGAGCCAGTGAAATCACCCTATCCTGGATGTCTCTGGGTGTCTAATTTTAAAAAATGTATAGCTTTGCTAGGTTTCCCTAGGTGCCGGTAGAGCTAGGGTTCAAAATCTACAGCTTTACCGTTTACTGCCACTGGCACTAGGTCTACCCACAAAAGTGAGGTACTATTTTTCTCAGAAGACTTGGTGGATCGCAGAGTCGGTGGAATTGTGTGGATCCATGCAGATACCAGAACTTTCCACCACAGAAATATGAGGAAAATGTATTTTTTGACAAATCTTTAGGTTTGTAAGGACTTCTGGGTAACAGAACCTGGTGAAAGCCAGATGAGTTACCCCATCCTGGATTCCCCTGGGTGTCTAGTTTTAAAAAAAAGTATAGGTTTGCTAGGTTTCCCTAGGTGCCGGTAGAGCTAGGGTTCAAAATCTACAGCTTGGCACTTTGCAAAACTGTGAAAATGTGGTGTATCCACCTTGGGTTTTGGGCTGTTTCCTGTCACGGGCACTAGGCCTACCCACACAAGTTAGTTACCACTTTTCTCTGAAGACTTTGGTGAAGGGGGTAGGTGGAATATTGTGGATTCCAGAACTTTTCACACAGAAATGTGAAGAAAATGTGTTTTTTGGACACATTTTTAGGTTTGCAAGGGATTCTGGATAATATAACCACCTGGTGAGAGCCAGTCAAGTCACCCCATCCTGGATTTCCCTCAGTGTCTAGTTTTTGAAAATGTATAGGTTTGCTTGATTTTCCAAGTTGCCGGCAGAGCTAGGGTTCAAAATCTTCAGATAGACACTTTTTTTAAAAAGTGTCCGGTTTCACTGTGAAAATGCGGTGTGTCCATGTTGAGTTTTGGGCCCTTTCTTGTTTCTGGCATTAGGCTACCCACATAAGTGAGGTACCATTTTTCTTTGAAGACTTTGGGGAATGCAGAGTTGGTGGAAATTTGTGGATCCATGCAGATTTCAGAACTTTCCACCACAGAAATGTGTGGAAAATGTCTTTTTTTTTTACAAAGTTTTAGGTTTGCAAGGGATTCTGGGTAATAGAACCTGATGAGAGCCAGTCAAGTCACCCATAGTGGATTCCCCTGGGTCTCTAGTTTTGGAGAAATGTATAGGTTTGCTAGGTTTCCCTAGGTTACGGCAGAGCTAGGGTTCAAATTCTGCAGCCAGGCACTTTGCAAAAAAAGTGTCCGTTTTCACTGTGAAAATGTGGTGTGTCAACTTTGCGTTTTTGGGCCGTTTCCTGTCGCGGGCACTAGGCATACCCACACAAGTGAGGTACCATTTGTCTAGGGAACACTTGGGGAACGCGGGGATGGTGGCATTTTGTGGATCCACGCCGATTCCAGGAACTTTCCACCACAGAAATGTGAGGAAAATATATTTTTGGGCACAAATGTTGAGGTTTGCAAGGGATTCTGGGTAATAGAACCTGGTGAGAGCCAGACAAGTCACCGCATACTGGGTTCCCCTGGGTGTCTAGTTTTAAAAATTGATAGGTTTACTAGGTTTTCCTAGTTTCCAGCAGAGCTAGGGTTCAAAATCTACAGCTAGGCACTATGAATAAAAAGGGTCCTTTTTCACAGCGAAAATGTGTTGTGTCCACTTTGCGTTTTGGGCCGTTTCCTGTCGCTGGCACTAGGCCTACCCACACGTGAGGTACCATTTTTCTTGTAAGACTTTGATAAATGCACGGTGGGTGGAATTCTGAGGATCGACACAGATTCCAGAACTTTCCACCACAGAAATGTGAGGAAAATGTTTTTTTTGGGACAAATCTTTAGGTTTGCAAGGGATTCTGGGTAACATATCGCGGGCACTAGGCACTAGGTCAACCCACACAAGTGAGGTCTCATTTTTCTCTGAAGACTTTGGGGAATGTGGGGTAAGTGGAATTGTGTGGATCCACGCAGATTCCAGAACTTTCCACCACAGAAATGTGAGGAAAATTAGTAAAAAAAAAAAACATATTTAGGTTTGAAATGGATTCTGGGTAATATAACCTGGTGAGAGCCAGTCAAATCACCCCATCCTTGATTCTTCTGGCTGTCCAGTTTTTGAAAATGTATAGATTGGCTAGGTTCCACTAGGTGCCGGTAGAGTTAGGGTTTGAAATCTACAGCTAGGCACTTTGCAAAAATCGGGTACGTTTTCACTGTAAAAATAAAGTGTGTCCATGTTGCGTTTTGAGCCTTTTCCTGTCGTGGGGACTAGGCCTACCCACACAAGTGAGGTACCATTTTTATTTGGAGACTTAGGATAACACAGAATTGTAGAGCAACTGTTATTACCTATTGACTTTTGATTTATTTCTGCCTTCCAAATGAAAGACGTGTGTAAAAAAGAAGTCATTTTGAAAAATGACCTTTAATTCTCATGCAAGTATGGCTACTCACAATTTCGGAAATGTGCAAATATCTACTGTTTCTTACCTCTATATTTTGTTCCGATTTCAGAAATACATAGGTATCTTTCATACCAATTTTTCCATATATATATTTTCCCAAATTAATTGCTATATACCCGTACATGATAAAAAAACATTGCAAGACGCTGCTCAGTTATTTGCTCTGGCTTTGCCGGGTTCTTGGTCAACCTACAAGTCCTTTATATCCCCACAACTAGAATGGTCCAGTGGATTAAATGGTATATTGATTTTAAACAGCTGTCACAATTAGAAGAAGTTACAGGTGAAATCGTTGGCATAAATGGCTGTTATTTCAACAAATTTTCAATTTTTCCTATATTCAACTGTTAGTTTCCATAAAGAAACCTTGAAGGATCTACACAAATGACTCCTTGCTAAATTCAGAAACCTGCCTACTTTTCTAAAATGTATAGCTTTCCAGGATCCATTATTGATTTCATACACATTTCTACCAGTAACTGGAAGAAGGTTGAAAGCCCAAAACCTAGCAAAAATAGGCTATATCCCAGTAAAATGCCAAAAAATGTGTAAAAAATGTAGGTTTTCTAACAAAAGTCTGTCAGTCCCTAAAATCTGGGAAAATTATGATTTTCGCCCCACAAATCCTTTGTTGATGACATTTGCAGGGAAAAAAACAGACGCTTTCATTTGCAGCACTTTTTTCCCATTTTTCCCCCAAAAACTAAAGTTTAGCTGTATTTTGCTTATTTATGGCTCCCCTCCAGGGGAATCTACAAACTCTCTGTACTTTCAGAATCCCGATGATGTTGGAAGAAAAGGATGCAAATTTGGCGTGGATACCTTATGTGGTCAAAAAGTTACAGGGACCTAAGCAAAAACTACCCCAAATAGCCAAAAAAAACATAGCACAGGGGGGGAAAGGCCTAGCAGCGAACGGGTTAAAAACTTGTAGTAAACAAGGAAAAGACAAAGGTACTGAGCTTGGTAAAATAATAATAAAGTTTAGTTAGGCCTTGGGTTCCACAAAGTTGGAACAGAGAAATTAATATAGGTACCTAGGCATGTGGTTTGAGAAAAAGCTGAATTGGCATATTCACCTAGACGCACAGAGTAAGGGCTTTTGCTTCCGTTAGTGGTCTGGATAAAGTTAACAGAGACGATGGTGATATGTCTGACAGACCATTTTTTAAAGTTACACAACCAAGATACCACCACCGTTTCAATATGGAGCAGAATTGTTTTATTAGAGCGGTAAAAATAGGTGGGATGCCGTAGAAGGGAAATGTTTGAAAAATGTATTATCATTGCCCAGATGTTCAATGGTTCAAGGAGTAAGACTGGAAACCGGAATGATATTGTGGGATAATATGGCGTGTATGGCACTATTAAGATTATGGCATCGCCTGGGCTGTAGGGAAGAGTACAAAATATCACAGTGGTGTCGAAATGAGATACTGCAGAGTAGCTGACGTGGGCAAAGGTGACAAGGAAAGCCATAACTAAAGCTTGTAGAGTCATGAGGATCAATTTGCGGCCACAGAAGTCAAAAATCTAGGTAGATATAAGCGAACTTGGGGCCCACAGTGTGAAATCGCTTGAGATCTCGATCAACGATATCTCATGATGAAAAAATAGGTACACTTCATGACTAATTCATGACAAAATGAACAACATTTCCCATATATTGATGTACTCTGTCGTTAGATTAGAAGAGAACTATTGAGGTTAAGAATGGGTATTAACCCCTGGTATGCAAACTAAGGTGTAAAAAGAGCTATGATTGAATCCAAAGGGAAATGCACTTGTAATTTCAGCACCACATGTGACATATTACACATTTTATTGGACTGCTGGAAGGTCTTAGCTATAAGGAAAATGTTTTTATGTCCAATTTTCAAAAAGTATGGTATTAAAAATTGGTCACAAGTGGTAGATATTATAATTGAAATTCATAATTTGGATATATCATGTGCCATTGGGAAGTTCATCCAACAAGTAAAAACCAATCCTTAAAGGTGAATATAATCGAAATCTTTCTCATAGATATTTTTTTGCTACATGGTATTTTAAATAGAAAGGTGGAATGAATGAATAATTGTATATGTGTGAATTTTATGGTAGATTTTATTAAGATATATTTTAAATGAGATTGTTTCTATGGAGATTATAGGTGTCTAAGGACTAATTGGTCCAAATAAACCTTTGTTTGAACTGAACTGAATTACTCCTTTTCCAGGACAACAAAAAAGCACATTTCATCAGGAATTGAATAAGATTAAAAAAATGTAACTGCTATATTCTATTTGGCAGGTGTAATCCAATCTTTAGGATACCGTTCAAAATAAAGTAGCATACTTTTAAATTAGTTTACTGTGAACTAGTTGGCTTTGAAGTTCTGGTCACCCTATGCACTGTCCTTGTGAAATCTATTGTCTGTGTTTTACCTTGGTGTTGGAGCGAGACTGTTGTGCTTTTCATGATCCCCGGATTTCCTGCTGTTTAAAACCTTCACGCCTTGTGGCCCCCGCTCCATGGGTGCCGCTCGTGTCACAAGCCTGACGGAAGGAGTGCAAGCCCATCTGCCATAACCTCCAGAGGCGGAGCTACTGTGCGAGAGAGGGACTGCGAGGACCAGCGTGCAGTGCGGCTTGGATCTGCCGCAGCTGGTCCTCTTCCCGCCTCCGCCCTCCCTTATTCGTTATTTAGTTTATTCGTTTTCCGCTAACGCGGGACGCGCGCAGGACAAAGCTCGGGGCTAAGCCCGGGCAAAGGGCGGGCCCTCTTAGGCCCTCAGAGGCTGAAGTAGGCTGGGCTGGGCCCATTCTTTTTCAAAAGTGTTTGTTTTGTTTTTCCTTTTGTATTTTGTAGTATAATCACGATTGCGAAAAAAATATTTGTTGTTTAGTTGTTAGTTGGTGTCAAGCTCCAGAACTCTAGCATAGGAGCAAAAGCTGATATTGGATCTCTCTAATATCCGATTGCTGAAATGACTGCCAAAAACTAAGACCAAATTGAATCTTTTACGGAACAAGGACGGTCATGATATGCAGTTAAAAGGAAACTGTCAGTTATTTAGCCTATGGGAAAGAGGAAAATATAAAATTGCTACAGTAGGGTTTAAGTCCGATGATAATGCCGAAAGAGGTGATGTTATTAAGGATCACACCACAATGAGGGGGCTCAGAAATTCTGTTGGTGTAATTGAACAAGGTAATAAGGAAGAAGGTATTAATTCCCACATTAAAGAGAGAGAAGGTTTCTCTAATTCTTTGGAAATGTTGGCGCCTTCTCCGCCAGTTCTTGGGGATAAAAATATATATGCTACCCAACCCCCCCATGGCCCGTCAGAATCCAGTTATAAAACAGTGGGTGTCACAGTACATAACCATCCAGCTAATCTTAGTGAATTTCTTTTAAAAGACGCTCTTGGCTCATCTTTGCCGAGGGAAGTGCGAAGTAATGATTCTATTTCTTCTGACTTAGATATGGAGCTCTGTAGGAGGTACATTGTTGAAGAATCTAGTAAGATTCTTGATCCTATAAAGACTCCGGCAGTACTTGCCCCATCTAGGCTTCAACTTTATAGTAGCACTCCATCAAATAAATGTTTATTTAATATTTCTCAGTCAAATACTTCCATGAGTCCTGATCTTAATATAATAGGTATTGATCCTATTCAACCAATTAGACTAGATAAACCCGTCTCTGACTCTTTATCCTCATTGGAATATTTACTTTCTTCTATTTTAAAATTATTGGAAAAATTTGTCGGTGGGTCTGATTGTGTTCTGGAAACAGTAACTCAAATACTGAAGGTTCTAGTGAACAATAAGCAGGGGAAGGAATCTAGTCCAAACTTGGGACCTAGTTCTCCAGGCCCCAAAGTGAAGAAACACTCGTTGATAGAGCATGAGTCTTCGAATGCCCTTCATGTTCTAGTCCGAGCAGGACCGGATGAAGATCCTCCCTGTACTGATAGAAAGAAGTTAGAATCCCCACCGAGAGTCCCCGTAGCTAATTGTGTAACAGAGCTCGATCAAGTAATTGAAGTTACTGTTGATCCGGACACAAGGATAGATGAAGAGCTATTCCCTATTTTCAAACTGCAAAATAATGATGGAGATGAGGGTGTACCAGACCCAGAAGAAAAGAGAAAAAAGGTTTTAAAAAAAAGGGAACGCTAAAAGAATGGGGGAAAAAAGAGGAAACCAATTCGTAGATTTGGAAAAAAGAGGCGGAGTAAAATCTACTTTGATGAGCAGTTGGAAATTTCCATTAAAAAAGTACCGTGTCAAGTATCTCTAATTAATTCTCCCCAAGATGAGATTCAGGAAGTGAAATTAGTTCAAGAGACACTAACATCAATAGATCAAGAGGTAGTCCCAACATCGACTCAAACTGATTGTCAAACTAATATTATCCCCCCCCTATCAGGTGTCCCAAATATTGAAACGAGGGGGGCCTCTCAATTATATTCCCCCCGGGGAACTGAGGAAACCAGCTGGCCTCGCTTTAACAGCCCTTAACCCCCTAGCTAAATAATTCTCGGATACGGTGGGAAAAGAAGGGGTTCCAAAGAGACCTGCTGAGATTCTTAAAGAGGAAAACACTGACACACTTATTTTAGACTTTTTCCCTTTGTTTGATTTAGATTGTACATTAAATAGATCCTTGCTTCTCAACTGTTTTCAGGAGACCGTGGGTCTGAAATTAATACAAACCTCTGATATAGATACAGTAACTATCCTGAAAACAGAGGTTGGGACTTTAACAAGGGTAAAGTTTTATTCTAAACTTATTGTAAACCACATCCTTCAGTGGTCTGAAGGCATCCAAAGTAAAGGGATTGATTTTATGCCTTTTTTGGAGAATTTCCGCTTTGGTAGAATTACTGATAGGTTTTCACCCCTCCAGGCAGCCTCTGGTGGTATTGACCGGCCACGCGGCTATGATGACTTAAAAATCTGCATTTCTAAAGACATCCGTTATGTGTCACATATTAATACCCATCTTTCTTCTCTTAAAAGAAACGCGGCTGAAGAGAGTCTCCACTAGAATTGGTTGCCTGGAGTGCTTTCGAGGAAACTTATAAATAATTCTGAAACATATCCCCGTCTTTAGCAATGACCTAAAAATACTTTCCTGGAATGCCGCTGGTATGAAGAATAATTCTGACAAAATTACAATTCCTTCACACATTAGAGGCCAGTGTGATCTGTCTCCAAGAGACGTGGTGCGCTGAGAAAATTTCGGCAGGAAGGGATTACTTCGTACTGGAGGGTAGAGCCTCTCCTTCCAGGAGAGGTCGTGCAAAAGGGGGTATAGCATGTCTACTGTCTAACCGGATAAATTGGAATTTCTCCCATTATTTAGAACCTAGTAATCTCTTCCAGGCAGTAACGCTGTTTAATCTTGATAATGCTGAAGTTTGTAATCCTATTGTTTTGATAAATGCCTACATTCCTCCAGATGCTTGTTTTAATTCAATCTTAAAGAAGGTATTTTCTTATGTAAAGTAAACTGCTTAGAGGGTACCTACTCCCCATATAATCCTGGTAGGGGATTTTAACTGTAACATTTCTAATTTTAGTTTGTCTTTGTTTAGAAACAGGCATAGGGAGGAATCTCTGCAGATTCCCCAAGCTCTTTTCCCTGGGAATATTAAGACAAATAGGAGAGGAAAAATACTCCTTGAAGAATTGACTGAACTGGATGGGATTATTGTGAATGGAAGGCTCCCTTCTGATTCTCCGGCGAACTATACACATAAAGCTAATCAGAGTGAATCAATCTTAGATTACGTAATGGTGGAAAATTCTGCCTTCTCCCTACTGAAAGATCTTAAGGTCTCCCATACACCTTACAGTGACCATAAAGTTTTAGCTCTCACTGTAAATATAAATCCTCCTAAAACCGATTGTTGGTCTTTGAACAGTGATTTGGTCAGTTTTGGAAACAAATCAGGGAGATGGTATTGGAATCCTACGACCGTGAGGGGTTTGGAAAGCATCCTTGATGCTGCAGTAAATGACTTGGTTAACTGGAAAGGACTTGAAATAGTGTGTTTTTCAGATTTTATGCAGGTGGTGATTTCTGTTGCTAAAAAATCTAATTGGAAAAGAAATACTAAAATACTTCCCCGCTCCCTCCGATTATTAAACATAGAAATAAATAAGTTAGTAAGAGAACAATATTTGAATAATTCTCCTGAAAGATCTCGCAGAATAATTTTATTAAAAAGAAGGAGGAGAAGATCGAAGGCAAAAATGAAAAAAAATAGGGAGGATTCTTTATGGATTAAACTAAGGGAGGCTGTTTCTAGAAGCCAAGCACAACTATTTTGGTCACTCATAGGGGAGGGATGTGGTGTTAGGTTAAGCTCCCTTCCAATTCCCATTGAAGAGCAAACTTGGGTGGATTACATTACAAATGTATACGCAAGTAATGGAATGGTGGCCCCTACTAGAAGAATTAATGCGGATAATCATGCTCTAGATCCTCCCTCTGAAAAAGTTATTGAACTGGCTATTAGGGATTTGCGCTCCAGCGGGGCAATGGGACAGGATGAGCTCTCTATTTCGGTCTTAAAGCAAAATAGCGTTTCGTGGAGCAAAATTCTTTATCCGGTGTTTAAACTTTGTTTCCTGAGTAGAACTGTTCTCCCCTCTTGGAAGGGGAGTATCTTGGTTCCCGTTTTCAAGAAGGGAGACCGGATGGCCCCACAAAATTATCGTCAAATCGCTCTTTTGGACGCAATTGGAAAAGTCTTTGCAAAGTGTCTCCTGAAGTTAATTCAGGATTGGGTAGATAAGAATAATGTACTACCCTTTGAGCAGACGGGTTTTCGCAAAGGGCATGGCACTATGGACAACTTAACGGCCCTACAAGTAATTTCTGACAAATACATTAAGGTCCGTGGTGGGAGAGTTTATGCAGCCTTTATAGATTTCTCCACAGCCTTTGACAAAGTTGATCGTCTTTTGCTGTGGAGGAAACTATCGGACCTTGGCATGCCATCATTGCTATTGGATCTAGTCCAGGATCTTCATTCTGATACCTGGTGTAGAGTCCTTCAGGGAGGGGAAAGAGGTCTATCTCAAGTCATTTTTTCTGCCAATGGACTAAAACAAGGCTGCTTATTGGCCCTATTACTATTTTCCCTATATATATCTGATCTTCCCCAGTCCTTATCTTTAAGTGAAGGTATTGCCCCTGTCTTGGGGGGTAAACCAATGATGTGTTTGTTGTATGCTGACGACATATTAATATTGGACTTAACTCCAAAAGGATTAAATAGGCGTCTGCAGGCACTACACATCCGAATTTAGGCCCCCTGACAATTAATTTCCTAGAACACAAAGTATTGTGTAAGATTGAGCCCTTTCTGGACTTTATCCAACTGCCTAGAGATAGGACTTTGTTTTTGAAATTTAGATATGGAACCTTTCCTGTTAGAGAAAATACGGCAGGCTGGAAAAGCATGGAGGGGAAAGACCTAAATTGTCCAGGTTGCAGTTGCCCAAATGAATCTTTGGGCCATTTCATATTTGCATGTTCAGCCTACAAACATGTTAGGAACAAATGGCTGAAACCAGTGTGTAAGTCCTTGGGGGTGAAAGACCATAGATCAGCCTTGCGCATTATGACAACCAATACTGCCTCATTGTATATTGTTTGTGGGGTGTCAAAATATCTTGCGGGTGCCTGGATAATTTGATCCAGATTGCTAGGCAATGCAGTAAACCCATCTGAATTGATCATTTAGTTACACTATTTTACTTTTTCAATTTTCAGTATTATTTTGTTTGGGTTGTAGTACTTTAGGACGGACTGCTTTTTATGTATTTTTGTATGTATGTCTGTACTTTAATGATGAATATTTGTCGAATAAAGTATTACAACAACAACAAGCTATTGGATCTAGTCCAGGATCTTCATTCTGATACCTGGTGTAGAGTTCTTCAGGGAGGGGAAAGAGGTCTATCTCAAGTCATTTTTTCTGCCAATGGACTAAAACAAGGCTGCTTATTGGCCCCATTACTATTTTCCCTATATATATCTGATCTTCCCTAGTCCTTATCTTTAAGTGAAGGTATTGCCCCTGTCTTGGGGGGTAAACCAATGATGTGTTTGTTGTATGCAGACGACATATTAATATTGGACCTAACTCCAAAAGGATTAAATAGGCGTCTGCAGGCACTACACATATATGCAGAGACTCACCATTTGAAGATAAACATTTCAAAAAGTAAAGTCATGTGTATGACAGGGAATAAAAAACAGATATATGGGAATTTTATATGGTCGGTAGGTGGACATACGCTAGAAGTTGTAAAATCATGTGTCTTTCTAGGGAAAATAGTATCTGCTAATTTGAGTGATAAGGCCCATATAGATTATAACATTCGGAAGGCAATGGAACAAGGCAAGGGTTTAAGCGCGCTCTACAAATCTACAGGCAAAAGACATTTAGTTTACCTGTTAGAGGCCTTCCGTGCTAAAATTCCGGCCTCCTTACTTTATGGTATCGAATTACTTGAACTGGGGCAATGTTTTTTTTTACATACTACTGAGGGCAGACTCCTACGGTATTTAACTACGGTCAACAATGGCTGTACTGTGGCTACCCTTAGGCTAAAATTTGGTATGCCTAGCAGCTGGGTCCAGGGCCTTGCTGGGATGGTACGATGGGTTTCATGTTTGGCAAAGGGAAAACCGGATACTTTAAGATACCTTATAAAAAAAGAACTATTGGGATTCCTAAAAGAGCATTCTCTAATCGTAAATTTTTTTAGAAGGGCTGTCGCTCTATTGCAATTGGATGAATCAACTCTTTTCACGCTATCTACAAACCAGTTGAAGTCCTCCCTAAGACTGGCTACATGGAATCTAAGTTTTGGGATGGACAGGGATACCCTTCTTCTAAAGAAGGGTGTCTCTCCGGTCATTGAATCCTACCTATTTAGAAACATACAACCTTATGCTTCTTGGAACCTTCCTCATGGTATACGGCGTTTTTGGTTCCTTTTGAGACAGGACCTTCTCCCTTTGAACAATTTATTATCCAGATGGTATGGTTCCTCAGCAATGTGCAACCAGTGCAATAATTCGATCCAGGACATTGTTCATGTTCTTTTTGTATGCCCCGCCCTTCTGTTATACCGACGAAACTGGTTGAGACCAATTTGCTTACAGTTAGGTATTTCGACCGCCAGTTCTTTAATGGATGCCATTTATAATCCGCCTAACGAAATGTTTTGCTATAAAATTTTTAACTTTTTAAAAAGCTTTCTAGATATATATTAGTGGATATGAAATTGTTTTCTTGCTTCTCTGCCGTATTCAAATGTAATTGTAATTTTCCTTGTATGTTATTTTTTTATGTGGATCTCATGTGAGTTCCAAAATCATAAATAAATAAATTGAATTGAATATTGTTTTTAATGCATATTAAAAGGGACTTACATGCCACCTTCACTTCTTATAGGTCCATGTGCTTGCCAGTTTGATTTCCACCGTTTCGATTGGTTTTTGCCTGTTCTCTCTCCTGTTTTACTTGTATCAGTTTCATGTGGCCTATCCACTTTGGTTGTTGAAACTTTTTTTTTCTTTTGGTTAACTCTGCATACCGTTTTCATTTTCTTATCTTTCCCTGGCTTCATTGATGTGCTACACTGATGTGCTATTTTAGACATAGCGTGAACCCCAACAAAGGCATCGAGGCGCTTCACAGGCACAGAGAGATTAATTGACTTGTATAAATATCCTTTATGCGCACTCTGCTCATGCGTATGTAAAATGCACAGATTATTCCCTTCATGTCTCCGAGCCTGCTCTATGTGGCAGTGTCTGTGCTCCACATATGTGTCCAAATCTCATATTGGAGTAATTGTATTGGATGGATATATTTTCCCCTTCAAGTTTCAAAGCCTGCCTTAGTGTGCTGTGAGCATGCGCAGTAGTAGCAGTGCCTCCGAGTCTGCGCAGTCATCGCATGTCTGTGATCTGAACATGGAGCTATCAGTCTCACGTGCGTCCCTTGATCATTATCAGAGCAGGGGCGGCTTTAGGCTCAGGCCGCCCCTGTGCAGGGAGCGTAGGTAGGGGGCCCGGAAGAAGGGATCCAAGCGGGGCGGAGCCCCCCGGAGCTCAGGAATCCTTAGCTCCGGGGGGCTCCGCTTCGCCCGGACCCCCCTCCTAGGTCCCCTACCTGGTCATCTAATGCCTATTCTGGACATTTTATTAAAAGACATTCCTGATTCAGGAAGGTGTTTTAATAAAAACGTCCAGAAAAGGCGTTAGATGACAGGTACCTGCGGCTGCTCCTACCCTTCCGAATTAGTCTCAGAACGATAACATTTAGGAGGAGGAGGGTATTGTGACACACAAAGTGATGGACTAGCACAGACGGGAGCTGTGCCAGGGCCATGACAGGGGCCCCGAACCCACAGCCCGCCACAGAGAAAGAATCGGTGGCTCTTTGCCCGGAAACATTAATATCGATACCATATCGAATATGGTGTCTTACCTACTGCATCAGCAGTACTCTGGCTGGAGGATTCTCCATCTTTAGGTTTCCCTTGGGTGATAAAGTTCAGGATTGCTCCTTCCTGTGACACTGCGAAAGCCTGCTGAGCTGCCTTTCTCTATTGTTTCGAATAACCAGATTTGTGTACTCGAATTCTCTTCATTTTGCTTGCAATGGGTACGCGAATGTCGTGTGCCCCCTATCCCACCAGATATTAACTATGACTATTGCACTAACACTAGTACTTTATAAAAACTATAGATATACTTGTAAGATGACTCGCCCGCCGGGAGAGGAAAAGATTATAGGCGCTTTCGCGCAAGAGTAACAGGGAATGAAAGGATGGCAGTAGCCGTGGCTTATATACGCCTGTACCAGCGGGACAGCAGTGGGTAGGGAAAAAAAGAAGCCAATCAGGAACCAGGAGGAACGCAGGTGCAGAGGCCAGTGAAGAGGGGGGGTCAGGGTGTTTAAAAGTGGAACAGAGCTGGAGGCCGCCAAATCCCTGCCACTGGGGCCACCACCCAAATATGTATCCATCCTCAGAGGATTATTATATTAACCGCATGCGCGCAAGCGGTTTCCCGCTGCGCGCTGCGATTTTAAAAATCCTGCGTTACATGACAAGGTCAGCTCGTCATCCGCGTAGTGCAGGTTACGCCCATGACGAGCTGAGCTCGTCATGAGCGTAGAAGGGGTTAAGGATATATATTGGCGTTGCAGCCCCTGGGGTTTGGTGGCCCTGTGCAGGCGCACAGCTTGCACATGCCTAAGGCCGCCCCTGATCAGAGTCCTTGAGTACCATGATGTGCAATGCGCTGCCCGGCTTTCCAAAGCTCTGACACTGCCATCTCTCTGTGCAACCCAGCTGGACGGCACTTGGGGGTTTTTCATCTGCATAACATACCACCACCAGCGGCGCATTGCAAAAGGACCGGATACAGTACTCCCCATTAAAATCACCCATTTCTGGCATGAGTTTCAAATCACAGGCAGCACATTTGGCACAATGTGAGGCTTTCAATCCAAAAAAACCTGATCTAATATGGAACACTTCTTGTGAGCATACCCCAAAGCCATATCTTGTCTAAAATATTTAACTACAGCTACTCACAATGCTGTCCATTTCTGGGTGCTCCTGTCCATACTTTTATGTATAAAAATAAAAAAAAGTTGTTGTTCTTTGTCATTCCCCATTATACACCACTAACGTGCATTTTACGTGAAAAAATGAAAAAAGTGCACAGGTAAGGAGGCGCCTCGCGGAAACACCACCTAGGGAGTTACTGATTGGTTCTCACCAGTGTGCTCGGGTTCTCATCATTGGCAACTCCAAACCATAAACAAATATTGTGAAAAAAGTGTCAAAATGATTTAGGTGTGTGAAAAAGGTAAAAACCTGCACTTGGAGAAATCTCCGTATGCAGTCCTATTCTGACCCCTTATTTAGAGAAGCAAAATTACCACTGATTTTGGCTTCTCCAGACTAAAAACGAGCTAAACAACCACTGGCAACATCAATACTTTAATCACTGCAGTGCGTCAGCTCAATTTAAAAACAAGACCACTGTCGCAAACCATCAAGTTTCATGGAAGGCCAACATGCTTCATTGCCATTCACAGTTCCGGCAATTTCTTCAGGGCTAGGGGTCAGTCCTCGCCACACAGTTAATTCAATTAGTTACCTGGGAAAATATAACACAGACAACACGTAACACAAAGCTAGTACAGGACATGATTCAACCCATTACATGTACTACGTGTTAATTAAAAAATGCCTGCTTGTACATGTAATGCTCTCATGAGGCTCCATCTACAAGTGTGATCTCTAGTTCCCTTCTCAAAAGCATGCTTCCAAGCGTCCATGGGGAAATGCAGATACTCTGTACATGCAATTATGCTGCCTCCTCTTTTACTGGCCAGGCTCACTCTTGTTGACTCATAATCAGCAGTTTTTCAGATAGGGAACACAGGTTCTACATATACTCTGATTTGTACTAACCACAATTCTAGAGCATAATTTCTCACCTGTTGTCTGGACAGAGACCAGACAGTGGCTTTGTGTTGTATGAGAAGTTCAGGCCAGAAATTGACTGGATGCTTACCCAGACATATGTATGCAGTTAAACCTAAGAAAAGAGACCTAAGTAGGCCCAACCTGATCTGGGTCCCTCTTGCTTATGTCTGGAGGAGGCCTGGCAGTTTGGGCTGGATGGCTTCTCTCAGAGTCAGTCCTGCCTGGTTTGCATGTTTCTGGTCTCTGTCTAGAGCAGGGTCAGGGTGTGAAAAGGAGGACTGGGATGTGGCTCACTGTGATTGCTAGTGGCTAAGATTAATTCGAACATCCTATTATTTGTTACCTTTTCCCCCAAGGAGTGGATTCATTTCAGGCCTTAAAGTGATAATAGTTAATGCATGTTTATAGCTATTATCTCAACCCTATATTGTATTTGAGAAATGTTTGTGTTTTATTTGGGTTGGAATGTATCCCATCTACTGTCTGGGGTTGCTCGTATTTTGCCTGGTTTGCATTCTGATGATTGATCTTTGTACCCCAAGCACCTCTAATGGAGCTAAGCCTTGCATTCATCCTATACTAAGTAATGGGAAGACATGGATAAATCACCCCAAAGGAGGCTCAAAAGCACCTGAAAGAGAGCCTTGAACTACCATTTGTGTCTCTTCTGAATAGTGTCAGCCTGTTACAGTTCTATTCTCACTCCTTAAAGCTGATCTCTCCTGATCATTCCTTGTTTCACAGATGCCCACCTCTGCCTGTACTAAGAGCTGCACCCCTGGGTACCGGAAGGCTCCCATAGAAGGAAGGTCCACCTGCTGCTTTGACTGTGTGCCATGTGCAGAGGGAGAGTTTTCAAACTCCTCTGGTGAGTGAAGACTTTACAACTCATAGTAATTGTAGGGCATTAACAAGAACGAGTGCATTATATACAGGATATCATTTTTTTTTTTAATATATATTTTTATTGATTATAACACAAGAGTAGAAATGTACATATCGGGTATCATGTGGTGAAACATATTGTAGTGGTGAACGGGCAAATGAATTGAGGAAAACACAACAATTATAGGCATCTGAAAGTCATCAATACCAGCGGAGAGCTGGGGCAAAACAATACGGTACAGATAACCTCAAGCAAACATCATCAGAGCCCGCCCACCCAGGATACAGGATATGAAGATCGGACACTCGACACCCGGATATGAGGAACAAAAGGCTCAGGAGAATATGCCACATCTCTTGTGAAGAAAGGAAAAGGGAAAAAGAAAGGCCATAGACCAAAATAAAGGAAAAAAAAAAAACCTCAGCCCCCCACCCTGCACCCCTGCAGATGGCTACGACCTAACCCCACTAGCAGTGTGCCTGTCGCCCACTAAACTAAACCCCAAGGAAGGGAAAGGATGGAGGAGGAAATGTCATACAATAGGATACGGGCTCCCGGACTCCCCTCCTCCCCGCCAAAAGCAGACATCCCCTACCGTCGTACTAAGCGAATTAAAGCAAACTAATAAGGAAACAGATAGGGGAGTCACAGAAAGAGAAAAGACCTTCCCGCCCAACCCCCGGCACAACAGAGGCGACAAATCCCTTTTCGAACATAGCCATTGTACCAAACCCAGACAATCAAACTTCCATCTGGCCCCTACGCTCACGAATACAACTCAGCAGAGCCAAAAAAAAGTCACTGTACCGAACTCAGACAGTCAAATTCAGCCCTGGCCCATACGATCCATCGCACAAACCCCATCCAGTAGGACCAACATAGTAGCAAAAGAGTCAAAACGCTGTAGAAAAAGGAGATCAATATATCCTGAAAGGGTAAAAAATGTTAAGTCTCGAAGTCTACCAGATACACGAAAGTCAGTCCAAAAAGTATCAATGGAAGTCTCCAGAAGCGAAGGAAGAAATGAGTCCTGCGCGGGTGATGACTCTGCCGATCTTGCTAGTTGTTCAGGGGCTCCAGTAATGTACCACTGTAGTCGTGCATAGACAAATGGCACCAGGTTTAGATTATGTTCGGGGTTCTCCTCTCGAGTTAGATCAAGCTTCGCGGGGGTCACCGTATGTTGCAGGTCTGACACAGGGCTGGAGTCCGGTCTTAAACACACAGTCTCGACGCTTACAGTCAATTTGTGGAGAGCAGCCTCCATTTGCAGGTGAAGAGCCCCGATGGCGGCCATTACGGTCCCCAGTGTTGGTCCACACATCGTCCGATCCATCTCCGCTTGCACGATAACAAAGCAGGTCCTCAACCCCGGAGGCCGGCTACTCCGGGGAAACAGACAGGAGCGGGATGGACGGAGGCGACGGGCGACTTACAGGCTCTTTACATCGTTGCCGCAAGCGGGGGCCCCACCCGCGGACCCCGAGGGATGCAACAGGGTCCCGGGACCTGGCCCCCCACCTATCGTAGCAACCACGTCTCGTCGCCGTCTGTCTAGTATTCGCCGGGACCAAAGACCACCACCAGGAGCGAGAATAAGTTTCACTCCGATGAGACCGGACTCCGCCAGGTACCCGCGGCCGATGTTGTTCAACTGGAACCCGGCTGGGTCAGTACTCGAGGCCCCGGCTTACACACTGGAGTAGGCCCGAAAATGAAAGACGGTGTAACTTCGTCAATAAGAGCGATAAAAGCTCCGGGATTGCCCCCCTGGGCTCAGCAACGATGCAGACACACGGGAGTCAGGCGGGAGGTCAGGATGGATTTCAGGATAGGTCCGCCAGCGACGGAGGTCGACGGAGCCGGGAGCTTATGCGGCCATCTTGGTAGCTAGCGTAGCTCCTTCCCCAGGATATCATTTTTAATAAGACATGCCACACAAGAAAATACTCATGTTTTCTGCCCAGCTCGTGAAGTGCTTGTGTGAGCCCTCTGTGCTAAAGAATAATAAATAATGCTCCTAGAACTCCATGGTTCTCAATATAATGTTATAACTTGTTTTGTCCTAAATAGACAACTGATGCCCCCTGTTTTTATTGTACATAAGAACAGCATTGAATCTTAGCAAAGTAGCCTGCATAGACACTGGGGGTAATATTTATGGGGAAGTCACGTAGCACACCGCGACACCTTGCTGCACTGCATGACTGTGAAATTGCAGTAATGAGCTGTTTTTAAAAGAAAATGGTGCATTCTTGCCTTTATCCATGCATTGGCTCTGGTATGATTGCCTAGCACCAACTCAGGCACCCTTACACCATGGTGCAAGGGCATTTGTCTTGCATCCAGGATTATTTTTATGCAGGAAGGGGAATCTTCCTGCACAAACACAATCCTGAGAGGCATTTTCCACTATCTATGTCTGCTGCAGAATTTCATATTTCTCTTTTACGCCACCCCTAAGAAGGAGTATCTTTAATGCCCATTCCCAGGTATACATTTTTTGTAAATTTGGGGAGGCATCAAAAAACATGGGAGTTGCATGGGAACAACTACGCAACATCCATGGAATGCCTTCCCAGGGTAGAGTAACGCAACACAGGGCAAATTGCAGATTCATGAAGCTACTCAGGAACGCACAAAGTGGCCTTCCGAGGCTTCGTAAATCACATTTTTTAGTTGTATCGCACATGCACCACGTTGTATGGTGCAAGTGTGATGCAACTGGGCTCATAAATATGGCCTTGAGTTCATATGTTGCTTAAGTGCAGAATTAGGCTTATTCTAGCTACCCACCACCCGTGAAGTTTGTGATTTTTTTTGCCTTAAGATCTGCTCTGCAAATGCCTATTGAAAGCAGATTATGTGATGGTTGGGATATGTAGTTAATGCATCAAATAAATATGTTTTGAGAGTACTGCTCCCTATTTGGATGTGGCCACCACTGCCCTTTGCATGGGTTTCAGGCATGACATGCTCTGCACTTTGCTTGCACTGCTACTCACTCTGTAAATCAATGTTTTGATTTTGATGGAGTCGATGAACAAGAGTTGTATTTTACTGTTATTTGGGTTTACAGTGTTGGCGGGGCTTGACAGGATCAGAGAAAGAGAGATAAATGGTCTTGTGATTGTAAGGGCTGAACTATTTAGGAAAATAGCAGAGTGGCCAATTGTGCTAATTTATTGTCTAATGACGAGGCAGGTAAATCAAAGCTTACACCACTGGCTTGGAAAATCAGGAAGGAATGCAGTGTTTTAGCCTATTTAAAAACAATGCTGTCACTTATACAGGAAATGCACCTTTCAAACAGCCTGCTAGCATACATTTAGAGGAGACACAAGAAATGATGGATTGAGTGCTGAAACTTTTTAGCCGATCACCCCCAGTCAAGATATCTGGATTTAATCCACCATTCATTTGCTCACTATTTCACTCCAGTTTGGACCAAGACATATGCCAATTAGTCTTGACTTTGCTCCTCATGGGAACAGTCCAAACCGAACTGCCAGGCCAGGTCCTCCCTGGACCGTGATAAGCATCCTTTGACCGGTTTCAGAGTATCACCCTTCATCAGCCAGGCTAGCTTGAATCCAGTGGCACAGCAAACACGACATTATGATGGATGGAGTACTGAAACATTTCAACCACTCACTCCCAGTCAAGAGCCTCTGTTTAGAGGCACAAAAGGCATCTCTTGTCCATCTCTCATGCCAGAGTCATGCTACTCTGAGTCGAAAGGGAAACACTACAGCATATATGTGGTCGCATTATATGAGACTGAGGTGGAGAGAATGGCCCTTATTTCCACTTAAGGGCCATTCTCCCCCCACAAATATTTGGCTACCTTCAATGGGTTAGTACAATTTGTATGGGGGGAAGGGGTCTCAAATGTATCTTGCACTCTGACTCTCGAAAACTATACGCAAAAAGTTGTAAACTAAATCAAATACTCAACCAAAATCAACTATTAGACGTATGGACATGTGAAGGCAGAGAAAATCTACAGTGAAAAAATGTATGTTCTATTTTATTGTGCTTGAAGTGCAATCTCGTATTGACTACATCCTGATGTTTAAAGGTGCAATAAACATGGGTTACACACAACCTGACCTTTCCCCTGTGCTAGTATAACTAAGCATTCTGGACAGACACCCCTCCTGCTTCTAATGAACATTTCCTTGTGAGTCCTTGTTGGACACTGTATTTCTATCCAAATTAGCCATTGATATAATTTAAGACTATGATCATAATATGGTCACTGCTGAAAATTATGGAACTGTGTGGGAGGCATTCAGGTATACATTCAAGGTGTTAGTTTTGCTGAACACACTGGTGTAGTATGATCTTTAAGTCATAGTCTATCTCAGATGGAAATTGGCATTTTTGAGTGATTCCATCAGCAGATGAAAAATACTGAATACATGAATTTGCAGACAAAGAGATTAATTATACAACCAAATATACTAGAGCCAGAACATATGAAGAGACTAAGGGTCCTGGTGAACTCTAATGCAATCGATGTACCCTATGCAGACGGAAGATATCGTAACTTGTGTATAATCCTCCCAGGAGATACCTCTGTACAACTTTTCCCTGATAGTTAGGCACTTTAACCAGTATTATTTAGAACTATACATCTCCCAAAGTAAATGTTTACTGACACATATCACTCACTACCTTAATATACTGTAATGTACTGACCATGACCTGCCTGGTAGAGGAAAAATGATGAACTCATTGACTCATGAACAAATCAATAATATCATCAGCGAAGGGACTAATGGGTGTGGAACCAGCACAGAAGGCTTCTCTCCTAACTATTCTAAAGAATATGTAAAAGCAATGTACTCACACATCAAAAGACTATTTGAAAGTGAAGGACGTGACAATTCTAGGGCCACGCGGGTTCTCACCGTAACCCCTTCTATGCCTTCCCAAGTGAAGAGTCAGTCAGACAGTAGAGAATACAAACCAGCTTTATTAGTAAATCTCTGTAGTAAATCTCTGCACTCTAAGATGGACGCTGAGGGGGACTGACTTCCCAGCAGGTTACAGTACATAAAAAGGATTTCCCAGCCCTCTCTAACCAAGCCCACCTTGGAAAGTTACTGGCCTGGGTTGAACATGAACAATAGAGCACAGAAAGAGACAAGCTAACACATGCCAGAAGGAAACATGTTATCAAAGATACAAGTATACGGTGCTGGGTTTCACCATCTCTTAACGTGGGGGCAAAATAAAGTGTGCACATTGGAATGTGCCTTCTTAGCAAGTCAGGCTGCAAACCTGGCCAAGTACAGAAAATATATCATAATATAGTGTTCTGTTTCAGTTCTGGGCCTAGCATAAAGACAAAATAGACAGTCTGGCCATGATTGCGAAATCCAATATGGAGGTACTTTAGTCAAACAGGTCCTTCTGCTTTATACATGGTCTAATGGACCACAAACACAAACCTCAGCATGTGTAATGTAGCCACACACAGCTAACTATAAGTAACAAAATTCATTGCATTAGGAGAAAGGACATTTTGAAACCATCAGACCCTCCTTTTAGCCTGTGTGGTTAACTTACAATTGAAGCCTTTATTAGCTATTAGACAGGGTCTTTCCATTCTAGAAGAAAGGAAGGAAATGCATGGTCACTCAAATCATGAAAGGAAAACAAGATAGCATCAGGCATATAATCGTCTGGATATAAGGCACCCCTCCTTTTCAACCTGCCTAGGCATATGCTCTTGGTGTACCATTATTTGTATGTCTTGTCTTTAGACAATAAAAGGAATCCACTGAGTGGAGTTCGGTTGTTACCACAATGGTGGGGAGCAACCAGTGTTGTTTAAATACCCCTCACACACCAACAGGCCCCTTGGTGTCATGCTTCATCATCGGGGTCTTCGCAAACCTCTACGGGATGCGGCGTGCTACGACTCACGGCTACGCAGGAGCACTATCTGTGGACTATGTGTTGGTGTGTGTGGGTAAATAATGTGAGTGGTGAGGTGAAGGTGAAAAAATTAAAAGATACCTGGCACGTAAGCACTGAAAAAAAATTTAATTAGTCTTCGGCTGGTATCATTAAAAGAGTGCTAGAGTGGTTGTTTTCTACTAATTAGGGTAAAAACAACTAGTGCGTCGACATGTTTCGGAGTTAAAAAACTCCTTCTTCAGGACGAGGATGTGCACTACTTATCCCCACCTTACTCACATGTATGTAGATATAAAAGTGTGCTCTACAAAATAAATTCTAGGTGAAAATGTACCTATCTGTTTTAATCAATATAAGGTCCGTTGCGCCCAGTTGGCGGATAAGGGTACCTGTGAATAGAAAAGGTCTAGTGAACCAAGATGTAATACACTTATTAAACTAGAACTGTGTAAATACACAGAAGGGTAACGAGGAACAAAAAATGAAGGTCCAGGAACCCTAAAAAGAAAAACATAATAACGAACAACACAAAGACTGGGACACACATTCATGGTCTCAGGCGAAGCCCTTAGAGGAGAAAGTATAACACTGATGTATTGCTTACTTATAGTCAAGGTTCAAAATGCCACATGAGCCATAACGTTGTGAGGGGGTCCGTTCTGCCCAATATGGCAACCTGTGAGGTATTCAAGGGAATGAGTCAAAACATTATCAGTCCTCGATCATGATCAAGGTTTTCACACCATTCAAAACTCCCTTACACTCAAACACACTCACGGTTACTGATAGGGCTGTCTGGCTTCCTTTCCCTCCACGCGGCTCCGACGAGTGGTCTGCCTGAGAGGAGTGAGCATTTTTATAGTATTCCTAGCCCCTTAATTGATCCCTGATTGAAAACGGAAACATACCGTATAGGGGCCTAACCCTTCGTTTCATTCCGCAACTGCGCTTACTGGGTAGGGCGTGCCTATGAAAACGCGCATGCGCGGAAAGGTAGCGATAACCACCGGAGACTGCGCATCACGGTGGTGTTTATGCAGGTACAGTGTCTATCATTAGCGCATGCGCGAGGGAGCTAGCGCAAGACAGAGTGTCTTTTGAAGGATCTTGATTTTAGAACTAAAAATTAGGTGCAGGCGACCTAGGCGCGGGGAATAAATGTCGAATAGACTCATTAGGTTTAGAAAGCAAGCATTTTGATGGGGAATTGATAGAAGGCTTTATCAGAAAAACTCCTCGTTTCTGAGAGGACAGAGACTAGAATCCCATATAACAGCTATGGTATTGTTGATTGCATGGATATTTAGGTCGTTTGATTTGACAGGTGTTGTCAAAATTGCGAGGGGAAAGTGGAAAAAAGTGGAAAAAGAGGGCAACCTCATGTTTTCCAAAGTTGAGAAAGGTTGCAAAAATTGTCCACAGATAGTGCTCCTGCGTAGCCGTGAGTCGTAGCACGCCGCATCCCGTAGAGGTTTGCGAAGACCCCGATGATGAAGCATGACACCAAGGGGCCTGTTGGTGTGTGAGGGGTATTTAAACAACACTGGTTGCTCCCCACCATTGTGGTAACAACCGAACTCCACTCAGTGGATTCCTTTTGTTTATGAATATTGCCAGGGGAGACAGAATCCACTATTCCCTCTCCCTCCCTCCCTTTGTTTATTATTATTGTCTTTAGACAAGGCATACAAATAATCAATCAACAGAAAACGTCTTTAGTCTCGGGACACCCCATACATTAATTAGCAGGACACCCAAGAACCATTTCATCTATCTTCCATCTTGAAAGTAAAAATACCCTGAACCTATTAGCGAGTATAAATTGAACTTTTAGTGAGCTGGCAATGGTAAAACTTTAAACCATTTCATTTTCTCTCCCAATCACAAGCAGCCAGGGAAGTCTATATTGATTTACTAAATTCTGAAGGAAAAAGAAAAACAATACGGGAATACTCTGATCCTTACATTTGTGTATTCCTATACTATAGTTCGTAACACTTCTTCTACTTGTGAACCTTTCACTATTGCACAGGACTGCAGACACTTCTAGAATTATTTTTCTTACGTTAGAACAGCTATATTTTCGTTTTGTCCATGCTCTCATGTTATAGGTGTGGCAGGAAACCCTAAAACTGTGAAGGTAACAGAGATCTGTATTGTATGCCTAACATTGTGAACTCTGTGCATCCTACCTTTCACGATCTGTGCTATGTAACATCAAAGAAAGGGGAAGAAACCTATGCACCCACTCTAATAAGGACTATCAGCTCAATTATGCAGACCAACTGATAAGGGACTCATGATACCTCTGCGACTTTGTGTAGTGTTGCAATAATGGTAATGCCACCTGGGAATTTTCAAACAAAAGACCACCGACATCTAGTTCCCCTTTAGGGTCAGATAAGGGAAACATCAGTCTAAGTCTGCCCGTCCTTTCATCCTCATCCATCATCAGTTTACAGAAAAGAGGGGCAGTAACATGGCACATTGATTTATTCATTTAGTTAAACTTGACAATTTGCTCATACAGTGTTATTTAATGGCCAATTCAGACGTGCACTGGTGAGGTGCTGTGTCTCTATATATTCAAGAACATTTTCACAGCATTCTGTGAAATGAATGACTAAAGCGAGCCCAACCGATTGTCCCATGGTCATTCCTAGACAACTCAGGCTGGCTCAAGAGACAGAGATATATAGAGAAAGCACACAATAACAAGCTGCCCTGCATACTTACCACGCAGAATAGTACACAATAATACACATAATAAGCACATAAGCCAAGAAAAAAAGGACACACAATACATATACTAAACCAAAGAAAAATGCAATGTGCTACTTTCACACACCCCATGCTCCTCATGCAACTTTAATGTGCTTACACTTAATTTGCCTAGGAGCTAGTCTCCTTTTTCCCTTTTGATAGCAGGTGAACTAAGCAGGTCACCTCCTGCCGACAATATTCACCTTCTTTGTAGCTGGGCACAAGCAGACTTGTGCCAGCACTCACAATAGCGCAAGGAAGACACCATCACAGGACACTACACCAAATAGATATCCTCTTCTTCTTGCACACTGAAACAAAACAATTCAAACCATAAAAAGGACAGAAATGAACAAAAAATGTCGGACAAAAGCAGCCACTTACCAAAAGTGCCTTCTTCAAATACATGTTTTAAAACCTATCCTTAATGAAAGATATAGTAGCAACTTTTAGCTCATTCATAATTTCTATCTCACCCATATAAATTATATACTTACCCCATGTAAAAGGAAAAAAGAACACTTTTTTGCCACCAGGACATGCTAAACACACCAACACACAAGAGCACACAGCAGCATACATCAGCTCAGAACACACACACACAGCACACCACCCAACGGGTAGACCCTGGGCCCCCCACAGTGGTGTCTTATGAACAAACTGCGCACAGGCACTGTGGTAGCAAGCCTATTAGATATACATATATATATATATATATTCTGGGGCGCCCTTGTGGGCGGCACAATCAACGCTGCTGACCTACTAGTTGCTATCTATTGATCAGTTCTGGTACAATCAGTGCACTTTACTAGGGATCCACTAGTAAAAGCACCAACCACTGTGCAAATCAAGGAGAACCTAACACAATATCAATTTACACAGAAACATCTGCACTGTAACACTGACCTGCAGTGGTAAAATGTCAAAAACATCTAACCTTAGCAAAAAACGAAAATCAGCACAGCACCAAGATAGGGGGGGGGTGTTAAATAGCTAGGGGAAACCACACCAAGACAATTATGTCCAACACTATTGGACTGTACCACCCTGCAACTCATGGCTGCACCTAAAACTATGTGCAAATAACTACCTTATGTTCTTTGGACTGTGCATACATGCCCTGCCATTCTGCATGGCCCTAAAAACGCAGCAGCACTAATATCTCTTAACAGCAAATGCCATTCAAACAATAGAACTATCAAATCTTTTACAAACAATATTACCAAAGAATGCTCTTTAAAATCAGCGACAGGGGGCGTGGCCAAGATGGCGAGGTGAGCGGTCGCACTCTCCGCGAGCTCCCACGAACCTAGGCCCCTGAACCATACATTTTTGCAGATCTCCCCCCAGCCTGCTAGAGATTTACAGCAGTGGAGTGAGGCCCTGCTGAAATTCCTGGCGGAGCCCAGCAGTGAGGGGGCACCCGGAGACGGGAGGCGGAGGTGCCGGAGCACGTGACTCGGCACTGTGCCCCGACGCAAGTCCAAGCACGCGGCCTACCGGCGGGCCCCTGACCCATACATTTCTGCGGATCTCCCCCCGGCCTACTAGTGATTTGCATCGGAGGTGGGGGCGCATCTGGCGTACCAACCCGGAGCACTGAGCGATCCCCGAATATGCAGCGGCGGAGCCCCAGGAAAGCGGCCGAAGGCAAGGCGGCGCAGAGGTGAGGCCGGGATCCGGAGCCCGCACAGATGACGAAGACATAAAGTCCGGGCCTGGGGCAGAACAGTGCGGTGCAGACCGCCCAGCAGTGGGAGGGAGTCCCTGCCGAAATCCCCGGCGGAGCCCAGCAGTGAGGGCGCACCCGGAGACGGGAGGTGGCGGTGCCAGAGCACGTGACTTGGCATTGAGCCCCTACGCAAGGCAAGGGACGCGGCCTACCGGCAGAACGGCCCAAACCCCTGCGGGAGGCTGAGCAGCAGCGGACCTCGCTGAGGGCAAAGGTGAAGGCAAATAGCCAACGCCGAGGGAGATAGCAGCGGAGGGCAAGGTCCCTGGGAAAGCACCGCTACACCGCCGGAAAGAGGTATTGGGCCCAGATCGGCCTTGCCGGGTGAACACTGCTTCTTCAGCGAGCGGCCCGGGGGGCGATCGGTCTTCGCAGCAGAGGGCCCGGTGTGGGCCGAGCCCCCACAAAGCCGACTAGAACCCCTGGCTGGAGGCGGTGCGCAGTGGCGGTCTGCCGAAATAGCCTGGGGCCTGGGAGAGAGAGCATACCGGACATTGCCGACCGAGAAGCTGCGGTTTGGATCGGACCGGGGAGGCCTATAGGTCTATTGGCCGCAGGGACGACCGGAGAAAGATCGCAGATGGTTCAGTGAGTCCTTGGGAGCCAGAGACGGGACTTGCCCGACAGTGGCAGACACCCAGTGTACCCGGTACCCGAGGAGACAGCGACAGCAGTACTTGTTAGGAGGGCAGTGGTGAGGCACAGACGCACTAACTGGACGAACCCTACCGCGACCGCCCTGAGGCTGGTGATGGCCGCCGACCTGTGACTGGGAACGGGGAGCGAACTGAAGGACCTGAGGCAGAGGTGGACGGCCCGTTGTGCCCATCGAAGGAGGTAGGCCGAGCTTCAGCAACATAAGGCGTGGACTCCCGGGATGGGTAGTCCCTGAACTTTGCTGACCATTGGAGCTGGCCGACAGCACAACAGGACTCTAGCCAAGAGGTTCCCGCTTATAAGATGGCCGGCAACAGAGGGGGCAAGAAGGGGGAACGGACGCTGCCGGAAATGTTGAACAGGGGTCCAGCGAAACAGGACAAGGGGCAGCACTCGCCGGGCCCCTCGAGGGGCTCGCAAGAGGCGAGCCGTGGGGAGCCACCAGTCACCAGATCCTTCCTGGAATCTCTTTTCAGATCTCTTCGGGATGACTTCCAGACGCTGAAGCAGGAGGTGGCCGGAGAGGTTCGGGAGGTACGGAGAGAAGTCGATTGCCTTGGCGAAAGTGTGGCTACCATGGAAGATGCAGGACACACGAGGGATGAGGAGATTGTGCAGCTGCAGCAGGAGGTGCTACGCTTGAGGGATCAACAACTTGACCTTCAGGCGCACAATGAAGCCCTCGAAAACCGGTCCCGCCGGAACAACATCCGGGTCCGGGGGGTACCTCCTAAAGAAGAGGCTGAGGACATTGTTGAGTACCTGCAGGCCCTGTTCAGGGAGGTACTAGGTGAGCCCGAGGACTTCCCCACCAGAATTGACAGGGTGCATAGAGTGGGCCTGACGCGTCGGGCTTCAGCGCCACCGCCTGATATCCTGGACTTCCTGCCTGACTTTCCGTTGAAGGAACGAATCCTCCGTGAGGCGCGAAAGCAGCAGTCGTTGCGCTTCCGGGGGCACCCGGTTGCTCTCTTCCAGGATCTGTCGGCAATTACGCTTCAGAAACGCAAAGCATTCAAAATAGCGACGGACTTTTTGAGAGACCATGGAACGCAATACTCCTGGGGCCCCCCTTTCCGTCTCATCTTCCGGTGGAACGGCACCCTGCACAAGCTTCGCTCCCTCCAGGATACCTGCGGGATACTGGGAATCACTGCGACGGACATAGACGCGCCCAAGCCACGTCGAAGACGCACCACCAGAGACGGCTGGCAGAGGGTCTCTGAACATCGATCCTCTGCATCTTCTGCTCGACCTGACTCACCTACCATCCGAGCCGAAATGGACAACGCAGTGCGGGAGGTGGCCAGGGACACGGCCTCTGGTGACATGGCGCTGACAGCCTGAGATGACTCCGGGGGGAGATCGACACAGCCTTCTTCACAATGCAGGTTCGGGGGTACTGGGGGAGGGGGAGTGGCGGATGGGAGTGTAGTGGCTGGACGTCCACTTAAGTAACTTTTCACAGACTTGTCCACTGAGGACTGGACTGGGACTATGGGGCTTTGGAATCCGTTGGGGGCACCGGGAGAGGGGGGGGATGTTGGGGTTGTTCTGAGTTGGGATCAAGGGGGCGTTGGCCAGGGGGGAGGGACGGGGGAGTTCTGGTTGGGGGAAAGGGAACCGGGGGGAAGGTGGGTCGTCCAGTGCGCTACGCAGGTCTCAGCCGCCCTAGAAGCGCTCATACGCCATGTTCCGCACAGTCGGGGTTTTTACGCTGTTACTTCCATCATCCCACATGCCGCCCACGACCCTTAGGATTGTGACTCTTAATGTCAGGGGCCTAAATAACCCGGTTAAGAGACGGGCGGTGTTGTCTTTATTTGAGAGTTCCCAAGCGGATATCTGTCTTCTTCAAGAAACCCACTTGCTACCCCGTGACTGCCATAGGCTGCGCTCCCATGAATTTCCAACACAATTTTTCTCTTCCAGCAACACTAAGACTGCGGGGGTGGCGATTCTGGTGGCCCGACATTTCCGGGGGGAAGTCCTCCACAAACAGGCAGAACATAAAGGCAGGCTGCTTGCTTACAGGTTTAGGATTTGGGGGGTTGTCTTCACGATTGGGTCCCTGTATAGCCCTAATGAACAACAGGAGCGCTTCTTACGGTCGGCACTGGTGGACGTCACGGCCTCGCAGGACAGACACATTGTCATTGGAGGAGACTTCAATATGGTCTTCGACTCCGCTCTAGACAGGTCCGCACAGCGTTCTCCGCAAGTGGGGGAGTTCTCGGCCGGATGCAAGGCACAGATGGCAGAGGCGGACCTCCATGATCTCTGGCGTTGCTGCACGCACCCCAATGAAAGGGGATATTCATATTACTCCCACGCACATAAAACGTACGCAAGACTGGACCATCTGTTGGTCATGACCCCGGTACGTGCGTTGGCATCGACGACGGAGATGGGATTAGTCTCCCTATCGGATCATGCCCCGGTGTCCGCCACACTATGCCTACCGCCGGTGTCCGGCCCTCCCAGGGTATGGCGCCTTAGGGACACCTTATTGCACAGGAAGGCGGTGGTAAAACGCTTAACAGATACTATTCGGGACTATTTGTCCCACAATGATAACTCTGATACCTCCCTGGCGACACAATGGGCGGCCCTGAAGGCTGTACTTAGAGGGGAGTTTCTGGCCATCTCTTCGGCTGAAAACAAGGAGCGGCAGTGCAAAAGGGAGGAACTCACACAACGGGTCCGCAAACTCGAACACATACACCGTCGGACAGGGGCTCCCCGGATATGGAAGCAACTCGTAGGAGCGAGGAAACTCCTGACGGCCCTAGATATGGACCGCGTGGAGTACGCTGCGCTGCGCCTGCACCATACCTACTACTCCGGGGGGGACCGTTGTGGCCGACGGCTGTCGAATCGGCTCCGAGTGATGCACCAACAAAAGATGGTGAAGGCGGTCTCTGACCCCTCTGGGGTGATGGTTACGGAGGATACTCATATCCGAAACCTTCCGCAGGTTTTACGCAGATCTTTATGCCGGAGATCCTCCGGATGAACCTGCGACAGCGGCGTACTTGGCCTCGGTCGCCCTCCCATCTTTAGCCCCCTCGCAGGCCGAGTACCTAGACAGGGATATTCGGGTCGAGGAAGTGATCTCCGCCATTGCCAAACTTAAGCATGGGAAGGCTCCGGGGCCGGACGGATATACGTCTCTCTTTTATAAAACGTTTTGTACGTTGCTGGCTACGCTCTTCACCCGACTATTTAACTCATTCGCTGACCCGGGTGCCATCCCGCCTGACCTTTTACGGGTCTCTCTCACGGTCATCCCCAAGCCGGGGAAGGACCGGACGCAATGCGGCTCATACAGGCTGATATCTCTCTTAAATGTAGATCTTAAACTGTACACAGGAATTCTCACGGCCCGATTAGCCCCCCATCTACCGGGACTTATAGTACCAGACCAGGCGGGATTTGTTCCCGGGCGGCAGATGGTGGACAACGCCAAGAGGATTGTTCACCTCATAGAGAAGGCCTCCCGAATACCCGGAGAGAGAATGATGTTAGCGGTGGACGCCGAAAAAGCGTTCGACCGAGTACATTGGCCTTACCTAGAACAGGTCCTTCTGAAAGTGGGTATAGGAGAAAAATTTCGATCCATGATCTTTAATTGCTATAAATTCCCGACAGCGATCGTACGGGTGAATGGTCACAGTTCGCGGAGTTTTGACATAGAGAGGGGCATGAGGCAGGGGTGTCCGCTTTTGCCCCTGCTTTTTGCCCTATATATGGAGCCCTTTGCCCAGAGGATACGTACCAATCCGGAGGCAACGGGGGTGAGGTTTGGGGGTATCACTCACACCATAAGCCTCTATGCAGACGATGTCATAATGTCGCTGGACAGCCCCCGGACTGCCCTCCCGGCATGCATTTGGGAGCTAAACTCCTTTGCTGCGGTAGCGGGCTTCAAGATGAACATGGGAAAATCGGTGGCCCTGGACGTGTCCCTCGCACCGGCCACACGATCTTACTTACAAAGCCTGTTTCCTATGCTCTGGTCATCGGATCTGGTGCCTTATTTGGGGATCCAGCTGGCTCCCACCCTACCAGCTATGGTGACGGCTAACTACACTACCTTAGGCAAGAAGATCCGGGAGGAACTCGGACGATGGACTCGCAGCACCCTTTCTTGGTTAGGCAGAATAGCTGCGGTTAAAATGGCGATATTACCCCAGATCCTGTACCTGTTCAGGGCCTTACCACTCCAGCCGCCCACGGGTTGGATTCAACAGACACAGGGAGATCTTGCACGTTTTATTTGGCAGGGTAAGAAACCTAGAATGAAGAAGACACTCTCTATGCTGGCCCCCGAGGCCGGGGGACTAGGGATACCGGATCTCCGCAAATACTTTCAGGCTGCACAGCTGCGTTATCTGGTGGAGTGGAGTAGGTGGGAATCGGACAAGCACTGGCTCTTCCAGGATCAGGCAGTGGCGGACCGGCCCTTGCAGGAAGTACCATTCCTGCGTCAAGCTCATCGCCCTGCGAATTTATATGCTTCTGTTGTCACTAGGGTGCGCCTGCGGGTCTGGGATGCCACCAACATCGCTCACAATCTCACCACATTCCCTTCGCCACTCACGCCGCTGGTCGACAACCCAGACTTTACTCCGGGGATGGAAAAAGGGGCCTTTACCCACTGGCGAGCGGCCGGGTGTCGTGCCCTGTGTCATATGTACGACCCGGAGGGTGTCATCCCCTTCCCGCGCTTTCGACAAGTGCATTCATTCCCAGAGACCGAAAGGCTCCGCTATATGCAAGTCCGCCACTGGGCACTACACCCACAAGTACGGGAGACAGCTGACAGGCAGCTACTCCCTTATGAGGAGTGGCTCTTGTCGCGCAAGTCAGATGCGAAACTGATTACCGACCTCTATAAGCTACTGCAACCGCCTTCCTCACACTTCTACAACCCTGGGAGGGAACGCTGGGAACGGGAATTAGGCAGGACACTGAGCTACAAAGAATGGGAGCAGATTTTGTACAGGGCACGGCACTCGGCATAGCATATGTTACTCACCGAGACACTGACCAAGGTCTCTACCTATTGGTATTATACGCCGGACCGGGTTCATGAAATGGACCGTACTAAGGACAACACCTGTTGGAGGGGATGCGGGCAAGTAGGCACATTGGCACACATTTTATGGGGCTGCCCACTCCTAGACACTTACTGAAAAGAAGTGATAGACGATATTGACTCCCATTTCGACACTGAGCTGCCACGCTTCCCGGCATACATATTGTTAGGACTCCCGAACGGGCTGATGAATCCTCTTAGATGTCGCAGAGGCAGACAGATAGTTATTGCACTAGGCTCAGCAGTACAGAACATCCTCCTACACTGGCGCACCACCACACTCCCCTCTATAACAGGCTGGCTCCATAGACTGTGGCATGTGTTGGGAATGGAGAAACTATCGCTCACAGTAGCAGTTGATATAGAACAATTTGACGACCTTTGGCAGCCGTTCCAGTCCCTGCTGCTCACTGAATTCAGGGATATCACCTGCCCAAGATACCTCCACCTCTTAAGGCTTACGACGCCCGATGAGTCGACCTCTTAAATGGACACTGGGCTGGGTTCTTTCCCTACTAGGTGGCCGGAGTGGACGGCAAGGAATAGACCTGCGCACTGGATGATGGGGGGGAGGGGTAGGGGGATCGGGAAGTTGGGGTACTGGGAAGGAGTTCGGGGGGGGGAATATTTCTTTATAGCAACATTGCCTGTCTTTATGTGTCACTGCGGGCTAGTCTTCAACTGAGATGTTCCTCGCAGAGACTTATGCTGAGAGTGCGGCCCTAGCCGCAGTGACGTGACACTTTATGCGCTTTGTGTGTTTTGTTTACTTGTGTTGCACTAATAAAATGCTTTAAACCTAAAATCAGTGACAGGAAAAAAAAATCTGGCGGCAAGAGAAACATAAAATTAGCCAAAGCAACAGACAACCGGAAACTCACTTTTTCATTTTGCCTTTGAACTGCACACAGGTCAGTCACAAATTCTGAACACAATGAGAATAGTGGGACTATTATGATGTATCAGCCTCTCAACAACAAGGCCTATGAAATCCACCGGAATCCCATCTTCTCATCGCCTTTCCCCGTCCCAAGACATGCCTAAGCTGGAAAAATCCAGCTGGGACCTGTTACTCACAGCATAGGCAGTTGGTGACCTTCAAGTCTGAATGGTCCGACCACACTATCTGTGTGCCAAGGTCGTTCTACACAGCAATGCCAGGGGAGGGAGAAGAGGGGGGAGGAGTCAGGGAAGCAAGCTTCTGTATCATGAGCTTCAGTCCCATTAGCAAGCTTCTTTCTCACAATTTTCCCTTTCATAAGCAAGCCTCTGGTGCATAAGAAAGATATGCAGAAGCACTGACAATGTATTCCTCATCCAAGCATTTTCCAAGCGGAGAAAGTAAAATGCAGAGAAATGTATTTTCAACCACAGAGCAGAATGGCCCACGGTAATAAGATGGTGCCATGAATACTAGTTTTACAACTTAATAAACCTGAGCAATGGGAAATATTATTTTAAATCAAACAATCGGAGCAAGAGAGCACAGAACATGTGCTAAACTAATGCAGCTGAAACACCCACCACTACACGCATGGCACTGTACTATGTGTAACACACAAGAGAAGGAAACAATCCAGACCAATCATTTCCCAATATCTACAACCAAGTTGCTATTTCAAACACACAATAAAACAAATCTGTAAATAAACAATAACATTCTTCCTTTGAGTCACCAGTCACGTCCACTAAAATCTAAATGCCCCCTTCCCTCCCTTTTCCTCCATCTAGCAGCACAACCAGAACAACAGCAATCAGAAAAGAACGAAATGTGTAAAAGAATTCTACAGCTATCTCAGGCTGGCCATTTTTGTCACAGTAATCTGTGCTGTTTACTTTGCAAAACAATTGTTTTCTTGCTAGACCTGTATCACAAATAAATAATTGGCAAATTTCTTATTTTAAACTCCTACAACCAAGTCTGGCCCGTTCACTTTTCTACAACAAATGTAATGTCCTTTTGGAAAATCTTTAGAATGTGGCACCATTACCTCTGATTATAGTTACCCTAATTTCAGCTAATGGTCAATGGAGCTTTGCCACCGTTTATGACCACGGAGCTTCTACATAAACATAAGCAATTCATAAAATTCTAATAAACATTTTAGCCAATAATGAGAGCTGTGAGTAGTTTCAAAAGGGATTTATTTCACAATCAAAATTTAGGAATCTCTGGCTCTTCATTCAGCAGTCAGGTATCAATCAGGTTACAGAACTGATAACAGAAAAATTAAGTTACCACAAAACATCATAATTTTCAAACGGCGCGTTCCAAAAAGCAAAGAATTCCTATTCTAAGACAATAGGGCTCAAAATGATGCCAGTCAGATATCCTGGAGAGTCCCGGCAGCAAGAGTGAATTGGCAAAAGCCAAATCAATGATTAATAATTGCAGAATCTCCCATGAAGGGAAACAAAGAATCATACAAATAAGCCTTGGCAAAGCCAATTAGTCACAGCACAAGTCAGAATGGAACTAAAACTTTATCTAATCTGCCTATGTCTGCCTACATTGTAAATGTAAATGTATTTCGACTTATATAGCGCACGAATCACCCGAAGGTCTCAAGGCGCTTGCTTAGGGAACCCGTCCTGGTATTCCCCTGTGAGATACCCCGGCAGGGTATCCACAAGGTGAAAGCCAGGCATCCCGCCGCGAGGGGCCGTAGTGGAGATTAAGCAAGCTATTGCCCAGAGTCGCAGAGTGTGACCCCGTGAGTTGAGTAGGCACCGGAGCGAGAATTGTCAAGTCCGTGGAAATTTTTGAGCCCGAGACCCGCTGAGGCAGGGAATCGAACCCTGGTCCACGGCCGATCTCAGCTTCCGGGTCTGCCGCCTCTAACCACTGAGCCACATTCTGCTCTCCATCAAGGTCTGCCCTCTCCTTCACTACATCTGTAAATCACTTCTGCTATGCCTTCATTTCTGTGTCAAGTCTGACACTCTTCTGCAGCCTTGCATCTCTAAATCTCTGTCTGTCTGTCTGTCTCTCTAAAAGGGCTCCTAAAGTCCCCCTGCCTGCATTCTGGAAGTAATAGGGACTTCCCAGCCCTCTCTAATCACACCCACCATGGAAAGTTACTGGCCTGGGCTGACCATGAACAATAGAGCACAGAAAGAGACGAGCTAACACATGGCAGATGGAAACATGTTATCAAAGATATAAGTATACGGTGCTGGGTTTCATCATCTCTTTACGTGGGGCAGAATGAAGTGTGCACAATGGAATATGCCGTCTTAGCAAATCAGGCTGCAACTTTAGGCGAGTACAGAAAATATAACAAAATATAGTGTTCAGTTTCAGTTCTGGGCCTAGCATAAATACAAAATAGACAGTCTGGCCCTGATTGCGAAATCCAATATGGAGGTACTTTAATCAAACAGGTCCTTCTGCTTTATACATAGTCTAAAGGACCGCAAACACAAACCTCGGCGTGTATATTATAGCCACACACAGCTGACTATAGGTAACATAATTCATTGCATTACAAGAAATGACATTTTGAAACCATCAAAAGCATGTAGATGTAGCATCCTCCCAAGCCCAGAAGCTTGCAAATGAATATGTTGCACACGTAGCTCTGTAACAGATGTCTTTATTCCTCAGCATACGAACATACACTGCACTCTTATAACGTCATAACCATTACTAACCACACCTTAATAACTCCCAGCAAGTTACGTAATTCCTCTGTGGAATCTGTCTAGAGCCGCAGGGTCCTAGTGCACATAGTCTAAAAAAACTACCTTTCCCCCTTTGCTAAATAAAAAGTAGAAACAACAGTCACTTTAGATTTCTTCAATACTTTGTCGCAGCACTTGCTAATTAGCCAGAATGAGTGGTATGAGGTAGTTGAGATTCACTCCAATTGGGCACCGATGGTTCAAGTTCTGACTCTTGATATGGAGCATTAGGTGGGGTCTCCTCATCCATGATTGCAGGAGCTGATAAACACCAAGGAAGGTGCTTAAAGTGTGTTGAGCCCTGGGTGATGGACTTTCTGGGACGATGTTCCATCACCATGTGTATTTTACATATCACAATCATCAGAGGATCAACAGCAAAAGGGATATCTGCTTTTGCTTCTGCTTTACAAGGACCGAGTCATATTCATCGCATACAGTTTCCTGAGCTTGTTAGTACCGATCGGCATAGATCTTCAATTTACACTTTTGAGCAGTGCCGGTGACACAAACCTCATTACCATTCTGTGATCGGTCTGCTGTCCACTTTGGTAGTTTGGTTCCAATGGTTCTTCCAGCGTGCAAGATGGCAGGATTCTCACCAGTTGTGTAGTTAGGAGTTGAGCGATAAGCAAGGACTGCTTGACACAAGGCCTGATTGGACTTTATTCTCTCCATTGATACTCTTTGAATTAACCTTTTGAGGGTAATCATGAATCGTTCCACAACACCATTGGCTGGAAGCCACAGTAGTGTACTCTTTTGATGCTTGCCACTGAGTTTGACCAGAAACTCGTTGAATGTTATTAAACAGTGGACCATTTTCAGATTTAAAAATGGCGCGGACACCCCATGCTGCAATAATGTAATTCAGCCACTCAATGACCTTGATATGAATTATTGATGATAACGCCTCCATTGAAGATGATGTCTATTCCCTAGGGGTCCAAAGAAAGCAACTGCAACTCCTTCCCTGGCATATGCAGGAAGGTCAAACAATGTCAATGGATTCTGCTTTACTTTGGGGGAAAGGCATTTTCAAAGATGGCACTCTTTTAGTTACCTCTCAACTCGCTCATCGAGACCTGGGAACCACACTCGGTCTCTCAAAGCTCTCTTGGTGGCTACAATGCCACAATGTCCTTCATAAGCTAGCTCAATAACTTGCTGCCTTAGACTCTCAAGTATTACATCTCAATACAACACCCTCCCTGGTAACAGAGCGTTCATCCTGTACATTTTAGAATTTCTGAAACTTAAATCGTCAACAAAGAGGCAAGTACTTTTCTTCCTTGATTGAGTCAAAATGATGTCCTTAAGTATACGCATGATCTCATCAGCATTGGTAGCATCAATAATCTGTTTCATAGGTAGCGTTGCTGGCCTGCTGGACTTCACAATGAAATCGATGTACTCCTCAGATACTTTGGATGTCGAACTGTGACAATGTAAGGGTACTTGTGAAAAGAAGTCAGCAGGGATCTGATCTTTACCCGGCGTGTGTACAATTGCATAATTATACCCTTGCAGTTGCAACCCTCACTTCTCAATATGAGAAGGCATCTTGGATTTCGGCTTTCTAAAAATAGTGAGTAGAGCTTGGTGGTCTGTAATGATAGTGAATCGTTTTCCAAATAGAAACAAATGAAAATATTTGCAGGCCAACACTATTGCCAGACTCTCCTTCTCTGGTTGAGAATAGGCTTGTCCTGTGTCAGTCATCCTTCGACTGGCATAGGCCTCTGTGAGTCTATGGGCATTGGGATGACCATTATGTTGGGCAAGGATTTCCCACAGTCACACTGGGCTCGTATATTCTGTGATCTCAGTATTTAGCTAAGGGTCCAATTAGGTAATTTCAGTTGCATTCTCAATCTCATGTTTTAGTCTTTGAAACTTTGGTCACTTTTAAATGACTACTGGAAGAAGACATCTTGTTTTGTGAAGTCTGTCACCGGAGTACTCACTGTGGCAAAATCACCAATGAGCCTTAAGCAATAACTGGTCATGCCTGAAAAAAGGATCGAAGCATAGTGACATCTCATGGGAGACAAGTAGATGACAGTGCTTTCACTGTGTCTGGGTCAGGAGTCATTCCCCCATATGCCCAAATAACTTAAGTTTGCTTATGTGAAACTCATATTTTAACACCTGCATTTGTAAGTAGCTGCCACACTTGTGTAAGAGCATTGTCATGCTCCTTTTATGCTGTCCTAAATATCAGTATGTCATCACTGTATTTAAAACATGTGTAACAGGTTGAATTATTCATTGTATAATATCTTGAAAGTATTCTGAAGCTGATGACACTCCAAAAATAAACCTTTTGTATCTGAACAAGCCAACATGAGTCAAAAAAGTAGTATTGTACTTACAGTTCTCTTCCGGCTCTTTGGCTCCATTTAACTGAGTGATCATGTCTACTATGTGTTGACTAGGATGTCTTTCTCTACAGATTGCTTTGTTAGCCTAGTGCATATGGCCACAGATGTGAACCGCATCTCCACTGTCCTTTTTTGGCACCTCCACTATAGGTGAGACCAATGGCACAGGCCTGGGGCAGTGTTCAATGATGTCATACTTCAACTGTGTTTCCAATTATTTCTCAATGGCTACTTGAAAGCGAAAAGCGACTCTGTGTTGCTGCTGGGCAAAGGAGAAAATGTCTTAATTGATATGAAGTTGTTTTTTCATTCCCTTAAGCCCATAGACCATGAAAAACTGTTGCTCAAATGATCATTCACCTTGAAAAAACAAAATACAAGAGGCATTTGGAAAACAGGAACAGGTGGTTTAATTAAATGCTTTGGCTGGGAACCCAGTTACAGAGTTGGGGTCTGAGAAGTGTCTCAAAGTACATTTGTTCTGAATTGACTACTTACTTGGAATGATACATTTAGGGAAAGTTACTATGAAGTTACTAAATAGGAGACTGGAGATATCAGTACCACCGTTTGTGGTCGTATAGGCACCTGGTTATGAGAGACACTGATAATATAATTATGTTATCTACTTATGTCTATACTTATTTTCTTTTTCTTTTGCGCTTTGAATATCCTGTATGTACATTCACTGAAGGAGCTCTACTAGTCTTTTCATATAAGCACTATCCCACAAAGTATTGGATAGCATGATGTACAATATCACTTGCACTGGTGATATCAAGTGAAGTGAAACAAACACTCACAGTGGTTATGGATTAGCAAATTTAGGAACTGCAAATGAGTGACAATTGTGAGAATATTGCCTTCCTCTTCTTCCTCTTGTAGTAGTGTAGTTCCAATAGTAGCCTTTCATGCAGGATCTACGCTGTTTACGGATAACATATACTTTGGGCTGGGTGTCAAAATGAGTTTGTACACCCCCACCGAATATGTCAGCCTTTGTTTTCGCATTAGCTAGCTTGCAGTGCTACTAGAATCTCCTATTATCAGAGAGATTAGTTTGTGCAACTTTCAGAACATAATAACCTCAGACGCGTGGAAACAATATACTGCTTTTCACCCAGTCACTTGTGCTTTCTTGTTTAGCTCTCAGAGAGATACACATAAGAAACAGTTGAGCGTGTACATAAAAATAATTTATTGTACTGTTGTTCTTCTCATGTAAAATATATGTGCTGCTACCATTGTAATACAGTATCAGAGATATAGTATCAGCAGTACAGTGAAAACAAGGAGCAGTACAGCTATACCATTTTTCAATAGTCATGAACCTATACATGAATATAAAATGCATTTATAAAATAAAGTGTAGACTCCTACAATGCCTGTCTAAATGTACCTGAGTGTACCTAGCATGTGAGTAGGTGCTTAAGAGGTAATAAGCCTAAGAGTCTTATAGTGTACTAGTCTAGAATCTAAGAGCCAAGAATCCCACTAGGATTTAGTCGAACCCCCAAACCTGAATAGTGAGAGTGTGGGACTTCATCCTGGACTTGAGTTGGACATTCCGCAAGGGATGGTTAGACCACTGTCAGCTGGAGCGATGGCATGCTGGAGCCGCAGCGTCTCTGGTCAGTGTGTCAGCCTTGAAGTCTCGGGTCCCTCCTACTTACTGATAGCAAGAGGTGCTGTATTTATATAGTCTATGTACATGTGATACCCATTGTTCAGTATGAGGATGATGTTGGGGGATTAAAGCTTTGTGCGTAGATAGGAGAGATGAAGTATGCCTGCTGAAGAGTGTACTCATAAATTATTCATATGTGCTAAGGATGACGTCTTAGCAATATTGATCGGGAAACCAACCCTCGTCATGAAACTAGGTGAATGGTTTAGTCCTTAAAAGTCATCAGTCCTTATAAGGCCTTCAGTCAATTCAATTCAATTCAAATAATTTATATAGCGCGCTACATACCCAGAGGGTCTCAAGGCGCTTGGAGAAGGGTGGGGAATTATTTGTCGAATATCCAGGTTTTAAGTTGCTTTCTGAAAGCTAGGTGGTTCTGAGTGAGGCGAAGGTGAGTGGGGAGTGAGTTCCAGGTTTTAGCCGCCAGGTAGGAGAAGGATCTTCCACCCATGGTGGTTTTGTTGATGCGAGGTACAGCAGCAAGGGCTTGGTTGGAGGAGCGTAGCTGGCGGGAGGGGGTGTAGAAGGAAAGTCGTGTATTTAGGCATTCGGGTCCAAGTTCGTAAAGTGCTTTGTGTGCGTGGGTTAGGAGGCGGAATGTTATCCTCTTATTGACGGGGAGCTAGTGGAGGTTTTTCAGGTGGTCAGAAATGTGTTCATTACGCGGGATGTCTAGTATGAGTCTGGCTGAAGCGTTCTGGATGCGTTGGAGTTTTTTCTGAATTTTTGCGGTGGTGCCGGCGTATAGGGTGTTTCCGTAGTCCAGTCGGCTTGTAACCAGTGCGTGGGTGACCGTTTTTCTAGTTTCGGTGGGGATCCAGCGAAATGTTTTTTTGAGCATGCGAAGAATGTTGAAGCAAGAAGATGAAACGGCGTTGACTTGTTTGGTCATCGAGAGTGAGGAGTCCAGAATGACGCCCAGGTTCCGTGCGTGGTCTGTCGCGATGGGTGCTTTTCCAAGGGATACTGGCCACCAAGAGTCGTCCCAGGCAGAGGGGGAGGTGCCTAAGATAAGGACTTCTGTTTTGTCGGAATTCAGTTTCAGACGGGTGTGCTTCATTCACTCGGCTACTTCATTCATTCCTTCATGCAGGTTGGTTTTGGCGGTGTTAGGGTCTTTGGTGAGTGATAGGATCAGTTGAGTGTCATCAGCGTAGGAGATGATGTTGAGGTTGTGTTGGCGTGCGATGGCCGCGAGGGGGCTCATGTATACGTTGAAGAGAGTGGGACTGAGTGAGGATCCTTGTGGCACGCCGCAGATGACTTCATTGGCCTTTGACTTGAATGGTGGGAGGCGGACTCTCTGGGTTCTTCCGGCAAGGAACGAGGTGATCCAATCCAGCGCTTTTCCTTGGATTCCGATGTTTCTGAGGCGTTGTAACAGGGTGCTATGACAGACTGTGTCGAAGGCTGCGGAGAGGTCGAGGAGGATGAGGGCGACTGTGTCTCCATTGTCCAGTAGAGTTCGGATGTCGTCTGTTGCTGCGATGAGTGCGGTCTCAGTGCTGTGTTTGGCTCGGAAGCCGGACTGTGAGAAGTGGAGGGATTTGTTGGTTTATAAGTCCCCATAAGGCATTCTGTCTTTATTTGGAGTTCTGTCGATATAAGGCTCGTTCATATGAATTAAAGGGGAGATGATAAAGGGAAAGAGTACGATGTTCTCTGAAACTATGTCAGGGTACCGATATGAAATATAGCTGTTGCCCTGAAGAAGTTGCTGATGTGAATACCAATAGACAAAACACGTGTTGGACACAAGTGTGAACTTATATTAGACATGATTTCTGCTACATAAAACAAATAAAAGAGTGAACTACTACAACAACGTACTTGCGTAGACTGTCAAAACCTGCCAGAACCGCTAATCAAGGGTCCAATAAAATATGAGTATCATTTGAACACCATAAACTGTATATTAAAGAACTATGATCATATCAACCCTAAATGTGATATCTAACTTAACTATAAAACGGTTCGCTCATGGACTGTAAGCTTAGTATTACAGAAGGTGCCACAAACGCTTATCTGTCCCCTTCTGTAATACTGATAGAGCTGTCACACATGTATCACCATCGGCATTTCAATAGGGCTTTCCCTCATTTGCATGGATCATGCAAATTAGGGAATCTTTTTGCCTCTGTGCCCCTGCTGTATTATGAAAGTGAGAGCAGAGACAAACATACCTTTAGGAGTAACACTGAAAGTGTGCCACAAAATGGCGGCACACTTTCACTGACCCTCCCGATAACTGCCGTTTCGAGAGGAGAAAGCGGGTCATATGGACCCCCAGACATCCCCATGGAGTCGGGTACAATTACTCACTGCATCTACCTGCAATTGGCTCTCTCTGCCTTGTTAATGAGTTTTTGAACGGCAAATATAAATCCATCCCTTCAGATTTGCACATACTGAATGCAGATCCTATCATATGGATGCGTACTTATAAATCACAAACAGCATTTTGAAGAAGTAAGTGATGAAAAACCTTTGTAAACATGACCTCAAATAATACATTTTTTGTACATGTTATATGGAAACTTAAATTGTTACTTGATTTGGAGGTTGTGCAGCTTTTACTTAATACATGACATAAATAATGCACCCCTCCCCCAAGCACCTTGAGACCCTCTGGGTGAGTAGTGCGCTATACAAATTCCTGAACTTGAACTTGAACTCTCAGTCGCACATGTATTTTTATTTATTCCATTAATATTTGCAAAGTTAATTTAAACGTATTATAGAGTCGCTCAGAGGGTTTTCTTTACCTTAGAGTTCTGGAAATATTACAATTCTTTACCTTTATGCATTGATATGACATTCAATAATAAACCCTTATTATAGAGCAAACTGTGAAATAATGTTATGATACCATTTCTATTACAAATGAGACATATGTTTTTGCTTTTAGACATGGAAAACTGCTTAAAATGCTCCAATGAACAGTGGCCCAATATAAGGAGGGACGGCTGCTTGCAAAAGGATGTGATTCATCTTTCATACACTGATGGCCTTGGTGTGAGTTTAGTCTCCATATCTATTGCTTGCTCCATAGTCACAGCAGGAGTGTTGGGAATCTTTCTCAGATACCGGGACACACCAATAGTCAAAGCTAATAACCGAGATCTCAGCTACACCCTTCTTGTCTCTCTAATGTTGGCCTTTCTCTGCTCCCTCCTATTCATCGGACGCCCTACCTCATCGACCTGTCTGATCCAACAAGGCGCATTTGGAGTTATTTTTACTGTTGCAGTTTCTTGTGTATTAGCAAAAACCGTCACCGTTGTCATTGCCTTTAATGCCACAAAGCCAGGGAGCAGCTTAAGCAGATGGCTAGGACTCCGGGTATCTGCCTCTGTGGTCCTTTTGTGCACGATGGTTAAACTAGTAATTTGTGCCACTTGGCTGCTTACCTTACCACCTCATCCAGACACTGACACACAGTCTGAAACCGGCAAGATGATCCTGTTGTGTGCCCAGGGCTCCACCACTGCCTTTTACAGTGTGATTGGTTACATGGGCCTGTTGGCTTTTATGAGCTTTATCCTGGCCTTCCTAGCCCGGGACCTGCCTGATAGATTCAACGAAGCCAAGCTCATCACATTCAGCATGCTGGTGTTCTGCAGTGTCTGGGTGTCCTTCCTCCCGGCCTACCTCAGTACTAAGGGCAGGTACATGGTGGCCGTAGAGATCTTTGCCATCTTGGCTTCCAGTGCTGGACTGCTTGGATGTATATTCTTTCCCAAGTGTTATATAATTCTGCTCAGACCCAATTTAAACATAAGAGACAATCTGGTAGATAGGAGAAATTTATAGCCAGAAATATTGTTTAATGTGACTTTTTAAACTGTAGGTTATTTTTTCAAATAAGTGTTGCCAGCTCTTTAAAATACTATGTACAACAATGTATGAACGTATATGCAAGATTCATGTTACAATTCCCATAAGATTAAAAAAATATGTTGCTGCAAGATTCCTACAATATCAAAATGTGTTTTGAATTCTTCAATGTGCTTTCTTCTGCATTTTGTAGTCTAATATCAGAATGTTTGTGATTCCCACTGTCAGTATCTTTAAGTCCTTTGCTTTATCTACAAACTCAATGTTATTATCATACAGCGTGTATGGCTTGGAGTCTGACATTTACAGTTGAGGTTGAGATGTGGTGACCCCAACCCCCCTTACAGCATCTCATACATTGATCACAGAAGAATGATTTAGCAAACTTGACATTTGATTATGGAATGGTCAGTCAATGAGGGAAGTACGGTGGCTCTGAGACCCTCCAGGTACTTCTGGGGGCATGCCTGTGTTTCCATGACTGAATATTAGGGTGTTCCCAGGAATACCCCCACCTATTATGCATGTATAGCATGCCAGGAGGAAATACCAAGTAAATGCTGAGCAATGGCAAGGTGCTTCTGAGATATTGTGAGTTTAATGAGATATTTCAGCTTTGTAGATGGTGAATTTCAATATGGTGTGTTTTTTATGGTTCTCTTGATTAACATTCTGCATGTTACTTAACTATATTTCAGGAATTGTAGTATCTGTTTCTGAAATGTTGCATCCAAGTTGAACTGACTAGCCCTGTGGGTGTGTTAGTGACGGTGTTAGACTGTGAGAGGACAACTGCAATTAAGTGCTCATAATTGGAGTTGTTTTAGTGGCATCAGATGGTTCAAAGGCAGGGTAGAACAGTTGTGGCTGCCAGGAGTCTTGTTTAAAGTTATTTCAGGGTCTAATTAAACAGGAATTTGATAAAAAGCCAGAAATGTATATTCACACCTTTTTCCTTTCTGTAAAAGGAAAAGAAAGATTTAAACCATCCTACACCGGGATGACAACTCACACATGGTCCCCTACCTCAGTGTGTATCTTCTCTATCCGAAAGGGACATAAGCGGCTGTACCCAGATACCACAGATGGTTTGTCCTATGTAACCCTTTTCTTTTTCATTTCTTAAAAAATAATAAATAGATTTAAACTTGGAACCAGACATTTGTTTTGTAGTATATATTCACCAATGCAAAATGCACTGAGGTGTCATCAGGGCAGATTTTGACATTTCTATATACATTCCCCAAATTAAGGTTGTTTAGTACAGTAAAAGTCCATCAGGCAATGCCCTTTAAGGAGAACCCAGTATAAACAGAGACCTGTTTTTTTCTCTTTAATAATTGGATGTTTGATTATCACAGATTTTGTATATTTAATTGTTCGTAATTAAATAGTTCCTCACAAATTGCATATTTGGGGATAGATTTATGAGTCTGTGCAGGACAGGGAAAGGGCAGTAATGTGCCTTATTCAAGCCAAAACAGGGCATTCCTGCCTATTCCTTTGGGCTTGAGCGCATGAACCATGGTACCAGGGTGCCTGTGTTGCATATGTGATTGTTTTTGTGCAGGAAGAGGCACCTTCCTGCACAAAAACAATCCTGAGAGTCAAATTCCTCTTTCTATGTGTGCTGCAGAATGCAGCACAGACAGAAAGAGAAATTAACAAAGAGAAACAAAAGTATTTCTCCTCATTACGCCTGTCTGGGAAGGTGCACATTTTGGTGTATTCCCAGGTTCATCAGTTCTGGTATATCTGAGAGTGCATCACAAACCATGGGAGTTGAGTGGGAAAGAACACCCATGCATGTTGTTGCTTTACTCCAGGTTCATTGAGCCACTCAGTGCCACACAAAATGGCCTTGCATAGTTTCATAAATTGCATTTAAGGTGTTTGTCACTCTTGCACCATGTTGTAAGTGCAAGAGTGATGCAAATAGGCTCATAAATATGCCCCTGGTCTTTAACTGGCAAGAAATAATTGTTTGGAGTAAATCAATGAAGCATAAAAATGGTATGGATTTTGTTATAATCATGTTTGTGATTGAATATATAGTTTGGACTGGATGGAGCCTTCTATATATAGCATGATTGGACCTAGGGACATCAAATCCCCAATTTTTTTCAGTCCCCCACAGAGGTAAAAAACACACTGGTTCATGTCATCAAATGGTGCAAAGAAGAAATAACATCCTCATCAAGAGGTATGCAAATGTATTAAGGTATCTGTGAGAGTCGTCACATCAGGAAAACTATTACCGTAGTAAAATAACTTGTACTTAAGGATATTCTCTACCATCACACCAACATCACAGTGGAAGTGGAACCACCCAACTAGTAGTCGGCATTTCCACTCCTGGTATTCCAATGTGACCACCAGCAAGGCAGTCAGAAATATGCCTTTTCCATTTGCAGCTTGTGCTTCGGCCTAAAAAAGGGCAGCAGCACAAGCTCCAATTGAAAAAGGCATATTTTACACATCTAGGCACCTTGTGCCATGCACCACTGGTGCCTGTCACACTGCGTATGGATGTGTGGGGGGGCACCACATGTGCCCACCCCCAGGCTCCGTAGCAGGGGCCCAGGGGGGACAGGGGCCCTGCTAGGGGTCTCCAAAGTACTATTCCATCTGCCATTTCATGCTAGTTGGAACACCATGAAAAGGCAGGGGGAAACAGGCATTGTAATCCCTAGGGTGGTACCTAGGCAGGCTCCGCCCCTATTATACGATTTACTGTCCTCCACTGCACCAACAGGATCCTTGATCCCATTGGAAAAGCAGTATCGGTCCTAATGCCTCTGACCGCCGGATCAGAATCCGGCAGTCAGACCGCTCCTGTAGATGTGGGTGGGCCCGCCGCCCACATCCAGTCACTGGCGGGCCCACCGACATTGGAATAAGCCCCTTCCAGTTGTTATGAACAGAGTGACTCCAGATTCAACTAAGAACAAGAACACACAATGTCTCCTCTTCCTTGGAAGGGTATGAATGTGGAACAAATAAGGTAATTATATTATGAAAGACAGATCTTTGGTACAACCTGGGCTGCAAAGATGTTTCACTTGATTGTCACTTTGTATTTGAGAACTGCTAAGAGTGGAGAAGTTGAACATGCGTGTAATACACTCACTGCTCCGTATTCAGTAATTGTGACCAGGAAAGCTAATTTCAGTGTTGGATATTTCAAAGTGCAACTGTGTAGGGAAGGGCTTAAAAGGGGCAATGTGACATAGTAAAACCAAATTTAAGGCCACTTAGGGACTAAAAAGCCACCTTGTAATACCATGAGACACCTAGCTACTATAAACTAAAACAAATTCTGTTCATTTGAAGAAATGAAAAAAATGCAAGATGAAATAGCCAAAATGTAATACCTCACAATACCTACTTTGAGGATGCACTCTGCCAGAGACACAGCACACCATGGAATACCTAGAGTTCTACATACCAAGGGATACAAAGATTAACTACAACACCACCACACCACATACCAGAAATTGGACATCTCGTAGAGTAAGCGGGCTTTTGAGAAGGGTGTCTAGTATGAGGAAGTGCATCAAGCACCCCCTCACGTATTCTTTCACACAGACAATGGCCTTGTATATTTTATTGCATTTGTACACGGACACCTTCATTCCGTATCTGGTTTGCATGATATTGAAATGTTCTTCATACTCAGGATACAGGATCCACAGATGAATAAGTAAGGTATTATCAATCACTGAAGTATCTGTAAGTTTCAATATCTCAAAATATACATCGTCAGTTAGAAAAGACGTTGGTGAACTTCCTCCACTGGCAGAAATTTAGCTCATTGCCATGAAGCTGATTGCAAGTGATAATTTTGAATCTTTGGTCACTTTTGTCTGACAAGGATAACAAGATCGTCAGTTATCTTGGTATAAAGCCAAACCACTAAATAACACCTCAAAGCAATATCCAACATAGCTGAATAACACATATGTATTCTTAATAAAAATCATTCTATGGGCTGCCAATTTGACCCACTGTTTTGAAAAAATAGTTTTGGATACAACTGGAAGGGAAAGTGCTGTCCTCCATAAAGGATATGGAAATCCTTTACTAGTAATGCTTAACAGCTGACATTAGTTAATTATCTGTGTCCACGCTGGAATACTCATTTTGCAACACAAAGGAATCTGGAAAAGAAGTAGAATTTTCTCACTTAGAGGAATTGTCTATCAAGGGTGTGAATGTTAAAGAACTTTTATATCTATATACATATACATACAAATCAAGTGTATACAATGAATATTTTAACCCCCAACTGACTGGGTCATCATTGTTGGTAAGTTAGACACGGAAAACATCTATTACAATGCAGTCCTTGCAACGACCTACCTTTACAACTCAACTGTTACAACGCAACTGCCTTTATATTGCATGGCATTACAATGCATGGCACAACAATGCCTGCCATTACACCGCATACCATTACAACAAATGCCATTACAGTGCATTATTGAGCTAAATAATGGAGATTTGTTTAGTTTCAGCCTGGGTTTGGGTTTAGAGTACATGGGAATAGTAATTTTTAGCCCTACACTATCTAACACTTACCCTGCTGTTGCATCCACTGGAGTGGGAATAGTAATTTTTACCCCTACACTATCCAATACTTACCCTACAGTTGCCCTAAAAGTATTATGCATTGTAATGGTATGCGTTGTAATGGTAGTCCAATCTCACTCTTGCCATTTCTGAGTAAAGTACTAGAGAGCTATGTCAATAAACATCTCTCTAGCTATGTCGAATTGTCAGGCAGCCTAGACCCTTCTCAGTCAGGTTTTAGGCCTAAATATAGCACGGAATCAGCCTTGCTAGTGGTCACAGACAACATCAGAATGACCCTAGATAAACGCCATTTTATGATTCTGGTGCTATTGGACCTATCCACCACATTCAACACTGTCTCCCATCAAATACTACTCAGAAGGCTGAAGGAAATGGGACTAAGAGACTCTGCCTTTCGTTGGATGGCAAGTTTTCTATCTGGTCGGACTCAGACGGTTAATCTAGGCCCGTATCGTTCGGCACCCATGGAACTTACATAGGGAGTTCCGCAGGGCTCCTGTCTGAGCCCCACCCTATTTAATATCTATGTGGCTCCCTTGGCTAATGTTCTAAGGAAACAAGGGTTCATCCCGATATCATATGCCGACGATACGCAGCTGCTTTTTCTCTTCGATGAACTCACTCCTACCATTCAGGAGACCTTCTCTCTGGGCATGAATGCCATCTCACACTGGATGAGGAGTAATTTTCTTCAATGTAATGTAGGGAAAACCGAGCTCCTACTTTTTGGGGAGGCCCCCATACTATGGTCCCTAAAATTTCTGTTAAAAACCTGGGAGTTTGGTTAGACCATGCCCTTACCTTCAAAGAGCATGTTCGCCAGACAGTGGGTACATGCTTCCGTACTTTGGGCATACTTTGGCGAGGCTTCCCTTTACTTCCAGACTCTGTTCGAAAGACTCTGACTCAGGCTATTATACTGAGTCGCCTAGATTATTGCAATGGTTTGTTGCTTTCTGCTAATGAAACTTCAATCAACAAACTACAAGTGGTCCAGAATACGGCGGCACGACTGGTTTTGAATATGCTGCCCAGATCAGCTTCCCGTCCTCCTCTCTTAAAACTCCATTGGCTGCCAATGCGCCAACGGATAAAATGTAAGATTTGTTGTACCATTCATAAAGCATTGCTCAATCTTGGCCCCAGCTATCTGTCAGAACAGTTTACTCTCTATCACCCCGAGATCCTTGCGTTCCAGTACTAAACATCTGCTGATGGTTCCTAGAATTAGGAGAGCGAGATTAGGAGGCAAATGTCTATCACACCTCAGACTGAAATACTATAACAAACACCCCCTTCTTCTTAGAGAATGCTCGAATCATCTAGGGGCATATTACCAACGTTAAGCGATATTTATAGCTAACGATGCTTAGCAACGAATTTTTTAACGCTATTCTCAAGGTTTATCGCAAATGCGATAAAAAACGGCCACAATGCATGAATATCGCTGAAAAGTCAGCGATATTCATGCATTACCGAGCTAATGCTCTTAGCCATGTTATCCACCTCCCATTGGATAACATGGCTAAGAACTGCTCAGGTTTGGTAATAGGAGATAGCGATGTTAGCGACTGTTTCCAGTCGCTAACATCTTGGCACGCCCACTTTGCATGTCATTCGTGATAAATATCACTGACATGCAAAGTGGGGCCCAAGATGGTCGCTATCTCCTACTAGCTGTCGCTAACTGGTGTTAGCGACAGCTAGGTAATAGGGAGATAATTTTATCTCCGCTTTCTTGGCTTTTAAAGCCAAAAAAGCGGAGATAAACCCCATTGATAATATGCCCCCTAGTCTTCAAGAAACTACTTAAAACCACTCTGTTCGGTTTTTATTAAAATTCATAGTCTCCGCAGGCACAGCTGCTATGCTTCCACAAAGCGCAGAGATACTCCTCGGAGTCGATTCTGGCACTATACAAACCCTTCAATAAATAAAATAAAAAATAAATTGCATGAGTTGTAAAATCATGCAATGTATTGGTAGTTGCACTGTAAAGACTGCACTGTTGAGGCATGCATTGTAATTTCTTGCTTTGTAACGTCATACATTTGTTAAACAACTACCCCTATAGATCAACATAACTATTAAGAAGAATTGAATACAGTAGAAAGTGTTCCCTAGCATGGTGTGCATGGCAAATGAGGGAATGTCATAATCAGGTATATACCATCAGACCGGAAAATACTAGGAGAAACACACACTTGACAAAGGAACGGGAATGCCCATATAAACAGATATGCATGTATAACAAAATGAACACATGAGTACACCACAGCACACAACGAAACATCACAGGGCAGCAGAACTTCAATGTACTCACAAACGTATATCCACTGACACATATGCACTGGCACCATGTCCGCATCTTCTTACATCATTTCCCCAGGAAAAATCAAAATATCTGAAACGCATACAAAGACCACAACATCTCATGTCATATTCAGTCACATTGCAGGAAGTGACACCATTCATTCTAATTACCTTGTCATATACCAAACACCATAGCAAGAAGCAAGATAGAACAGCAGACAGGGATCACGTGCATATAAAAGATGAGCAACCCAAATACCTCACAGGCCACACAAGGGGGTGAGACTGGGACTTCTAGTTTGATTGCCACTGGTAACAGTTGACATTGTAGCATATGTTAACTCTAAAAAAACACAGCTACACGTGAACAAAGGAGGAAATGTCTTTCAGAAACTCTGCTTCACATGACAGAGCAGCTGACTCATCTATTTATGTCTGGAACACCTCTGATAGGTCCATGGCCACTTGTCTGTGACCATCACTCTACAAAGTCCAACACCTATTTAGGGGCTCTTCATGTAACAAATTGTCCTACAGCATAGATATTGTAATCCGGTGGAGGCACACAACTGTCTTCCTGCACTGTGCAGTAGCCTCAGCCTTACACCACAAGCAAGTTGTTGCACCCAGGTTTTGCATTGTTAGGACTGCAGTGACCTAACAATGCATGCAAAGCGCCTGATGTGTGATGAGCATTTACAAATCCATCCTTTCATTGGATTACTTCAAAAACATAATCTACAGGAATATCCCTCTCTGCAACCCCTCCAAACAAAGTTTTTTTGTTCAGTTTTTAATCATGTTTATTTGAACCATTGATCCTCAAACAATGCATATATTTGTTAAAATACAACTAAAAGTACACATCATTAAATACCCTAAAACACATCTTAAAACGCATGCGATTATAAAACCCTCATTTACCTAAATTAGGAAAAATTGTTTTTGCTAAAACTCATTAAGAAGGGACAAAAAGAAGTGCCTTCACTGTTTGCACAAATTTCCCAATAGCAACGGCAATATCTAAATGGAGCATTTCAGTCACCAGAATTACAGCCTGGGCCCTAGTTTTAATCTCATGTTTCTTAAACATCCGTCCTAAAAACATAATTCGAATATCAAGAAACTTCTGGCAATCTATTAAAATGTGTAACAAGTCAAATGAGGTGCCCAAAGTGCAAGTGCATCTTCCCGTCTTATCAATCATTGAGTTTTTTACCACATTATGTACATAACACGGGTTCATCCCAATTCTTACCCTAAAAACCTCTCTTCGCAATTGACAATCGGGTAACCTGTCAAAGTAGGGAAAGCATTTTCCATGCAGCAGTCAGCATTTATTAGCAAGGTAGTTTTGGTCCTGTACCTGAGATATTTCCTTCCCCAACGTCCTAAGTACCTTCTTATCAATACTAATCATGTAGGTAATGGGGCACAATTTAACCTTCATCATACAACATAGCTTCATCATGATCACCCTAGTCTCTTTTGCCCATTTTAATTCGCTGTTCTGTATTTCGTTTTACACCATTGTGATATTTTGGTGTTACTCCTAGGCGTTGCCAAAAACAGAGTAGCAAAACACACAAGATGATGGACGGAATGTTGCACAATGGCAAACCAATCACCCCCAGTCACACATCTGGGTTTAATCCAACTTTATTTTGTTCACCAAGCCACCCCAGTTCAGACATGGTCATATGCAAATCAGTCTTGACCCTGTGCCTCATGGGAACAGCCCAGACCGAACTGCCAAGCCAGTTCTTCCCTGGACCGAAATCAAGCATCCTAGGACCGGTTTCTGGCTATCAGCCGTCTTCAGCCAGGATAGCTTGACTCCAGAGGCGTAGTGAGCACGGGACCCACGTCTGGGCATACCCTTCCCACATAGGGTGAACAGCAAAACACACAAGATGATGGACGGAATGTTGCAAAATGGCAAAACATTCACCCCCAGTCACAGATCTGGGTTTTATCCATCGTTATTTTGCTCACCAAGCCACCCCATTTCAGACATGACCATATGCAAATCAGTCTTGACCCTGTGCCTCATGGGAACAGTCCAGACCGAACTGCCAAGCCATGTCTTCCCTGGACCGGAATCAAGGTTCCTAGGACCAGTTTCTGGCTATCAGCCATCTTCAGCCAGGATAGCCTGACTCCAGTGGCGTAGTGAGCACGGGACCCACGTCTGGGCATACCCTTACCACATAGGGTGAACAGCAAAACACACAAGATGATAGACAGAATGTTGCACAATGGCAAACATTCACCCCGGTCACAGATCTGGGTTTAATCCTTCGTTATTTTGCTCACCAAGCCACCTCAGTTCAGACATGGCCATATGCAAATCAGTATTGACCCTGTGCCTCTTGGAAACAGTCCAGACCGAACTGCCAAGCCGGAGTAGGGCCATACCAGCTAAAATGCCCCATGAAGTCAGTCCTAATTCAAGTCTTATGGCCTGGACCATTGCTGACAAGGGGAGTATGAAAAGTTTTTTTTAATTTTTGCCTTCCTCGACATCCCAGCCCTCTTTGCCGCTCAAGTATAACAGTTCTGCGTCATACAGAAATTGCGGGGTACCATGGCCGAATAAGCTTTTAACAATGGTCTATCTGACATTGCACCATACGCTTTGTTAAACAATTTCAGTCCGCTAATCGATGCTGATTTTCTTAATTTTAATGCATCTAGATGGGTATGCTATTTCAAACTTCTTTAAAGCCATAATCCCAAATATCTGAATTCTGTGACCGTTTCCACTTTCTCAATCCCCATCCACCATATGAAACAGACTTTCCTCCGGCCAAAGCTCAAGGCTTTAGTCTTGTCCAGAGGTTGAACCAACCCCTCACTGGGTCAAGTACAACTCTAACTCAGGAACACATGTTTGCAGCATATAGCCATGTCCAGAACATATATATCAATTACAAAATAAGTGCATTTCATTGCGTGTACAGATGGCAGGACACAAACGTTCATGGTCGGACAGCTAAGGTGAGACATGCCCTGTGCTAGAAGTCAAATTGAATGGAACGGATTTTGGCATCATGACCTACTGTACATCATTAGTGCCTAGTCTATTCCGACTCCTTGTCCGTGGAGGTCTCATAATATATCAGTGTACCATAGCTAGTGAGCAGGTGACAGTGGGTCATTGTTCACGTGTCCAAACACAACAACAAATAAGATCACCAGCCTCAGAATTCCATCCATGATGTGCAGGGTGTGGGTTAGGGGCCGATGCTCCAAATCAGTGCCTGTCACTCTCCACATGTGTCCCATATCATCCATCAGTGTGCCATGTGCCAAGAAATGAACCCCTGCAATGTCAGGATCTTCCTGCAACTGGACAAATGTAATGTGTTCCCAGACCCTGATTAGGTCCCCCACTGAGCTCAATCCTGTGTCCCTCCTTGCCATCAGTACTGCACTGCAATGATTCTATGGAAATGAGCCAGGATGTGCAGAATAAGAAACAGAGAGTACAGGATCATGTCACTCAGTAGCCACAGGCCCACTACCCCTAAAACCCTCTTTCACCAGGCTGTCAGCTCCATATGGGAGCTGTGCATCAGGGAGCAACATTGATCCTGCAATCTCATGTTCGCTGCATTGTGAGAACATGCTCACTGCTTACAACTTCTTACAAAAATGTTTACACTGGCCATTGGAGCAGCCTGCCACATAACATTCCTTTGAAATTTCACATCCTGGACAGTTTTGATTTGGCGGATGCAGCCTCCACAGACCCATGCTTATCATGCCATTATTACAGATCAACCCTCACAGTATGGTGTCAAACTCCCTGGCTGTGCAACCAGGCACAGCCACTGTCTGGTGATGGCAACAACACAAGATGCAGGGGAGCATTAACATCTTAGAAAGTGAAATACAACCTTGGCCTGTAACTGGAAGAGTGACCATAAAAGGCATCTGTGGACGTAATGAGGATATGGCCCTGCTAAGATTCACACAATGAGATAATTGGCATTATCACAGTTACAGACCCATAATTTCCCAAAAATATGAAGCTCACGCATCATACTGTGCTTATCCGTCATCACCTCTTGTGGAGGATAATCCGCACAGAGAAGGCAAAAACGTAACACTTGGCCCACTTAATACACAAACTTGACACACCCTGCAAATCTGATTGTCTCACACAAATAACTGGAATGTACCAGCAGATATACTGAATATAGAGTAGCATGTCTTCCACATCAATAGGTACTACATGTACCTCATCACTCGGTGTACAACACCAATAATAATACCCCAGAAAAAGTTGCTCCGCTATGGGCTATATTGTCAGCACAAAGAGAATTTGGGTAAGGGGACAGCCCGATGAGTTTCCCCTGCACAATCTAAAAGAGGGTGACACTTGACTTGGGCCATTGGCTTGGCATGAAAAACACACATGTGTTGTTGCTGCTGCCCTGCTATGTCCAGTTTTGTCAGATTGGAAAACATGTATACACAATCAACGGTATTGTATGCGTTCACCAATTACAGCACTAAGCAGACTACATAGGGATACCTCCCATGGACCAGCTATAGCACACAATTTTGAATAAGAAAGTTAAGCCTCATGGATCTATCAGGGATAGAATCCTTTTGGACACCATGCACTAGATGCCGTTGGCCAACCAGCAGGTGAAGCGCCACAACTATACTAAGGATTACAATTCCCTGCAAGGAGGGGCAAAGGAGTTTGTGACCATAAGTTCAGCTATTTCAATGCTGTTTTTTAACAATGTACACCCAAAAACGTGACACATGGATTGTGGGTGTCTCCAGTCACTCAAGGTGGCCTGCAAGAGATACAGTCACCTGTGTTCCTGTACAAGCTCATAGGCATTATCGAGAATGGGCGAGAGGCTGTCCAACACATGAGTTGTCAACGTGGCAGTGCGCAGAATCACTCTGAGTATCTCTTGTACCAGCTAATTGGTTGTTGATCGTTGTACAGGCTGCCAGATCAAATACAGGTAGATTAATTTCAGTCAGGAATCAGGAAACATTTACCTTGTGTTCAGACTAGGGGGAGGTATAGGCAACAACAATACACTGTGAAGGATTCATGACCAAAAAAGGGCAGGGGGTTTCATCAGGGTTGCGGACTGGACCCTCCCTGGGTTGTTGTGAAATTGATACATAGCTAAATAATGCCAACCAAGTAAAATACTGGGCAGTGATAATACTTGCCCATTGTAGTCTTTTGTGCAAAATCGCCTAGAACAAAAGTACATCACCCATATTATAGTGTGCATACATATGACATACTCAATTTTTTGCAAACAATGCAGTCATCATTGTGTTAAGGCAAAAAGTGTCAGTGACAGCATGCAGCTCCCACTGCTTGAAAGTAATATTGTGTGTAAATGAGACTACTTGTACACACTATCGTTCTGGCCTCTGTGCAAGTTATCATAGGTAACAGTTGTGGGGACATCTGATATTTAGTCCCTACCTTCATTTCCCTCATTCATCTACATTATTAGTGTGCATGCATACAGTGCATGTGTTTTCTCATGGGATCACCAAATAAGCATCCTGATAGAGTTCCATATATCCCTCTCTCTTGTGCAAATTTCACTGATATGAGGAGGTTCATAAATTCCCATTCAACCTGTACCCATCTGTTTTACTCATCATTCAAACTCAGGGTGATATGTACAGGACAAACAGTAGAATAATCAGTAGATTAATCAAGAACATCTATCCGTCTAGAAATACTCACCAACACTTGTTGGGTATTGTGTATCTCGGGAGCGGGGTGCCCGGTACTCAAACTCTGAAGGTGCCGTACAGGATATATAAAGAGGGAGTAGCAGTTTTGAAAGGTCGTCAGTCGCCCTACCATCAAGAGGTGTGTGAGACCTCATACCGGTTTCCATTTATATGGCTGAACCATTTACTTCCTCAAAGGTCCTCAACTGGCTATTCGCCTAGTTTCTCTCTGTGTTTCATGGCTTGTGGTGGACAATGGCTGGATAGGGGCTGTTTTAATGCATCCACATAGGTCAGAGACCGTCGCACTGACCCACGTTATGTGTATGTGATGTATCATGCATTGCTTGTGTGACGAAGCCAAGGTTGGACTACAGATACATCAGAAACATGATAGTTGTAGTGCCCATAATTATGTGGTCTATTTTGGAGGTTAGACACATTTGTAAGTGGTATTGGTAAATATCCCTAAAGAGAGTGAGGTCATCCCTTGTTGGTCCGCCCGATGTAATTCGGTTGATCAGTATGGTGGGTTGTGCATGCTGTGAAGAGTTTTCAGGGCAACATACGGATTATCATAAACAAAAATGGCGGTTAACAGTCATAATATTGAGAAACAAAATATCTAATTGACAGAATATCGAGTTTTTTATATAGAATAGTGTAAGAAATGGGGTTGCCAATTCTCCAGGGGGGTAGCACGGAACCAAGCGGGCAGGCCAAACTTCGGAGGGCATGTGAAGCACTCACGCAGTACCCACAGACGACACACCAGGCATACCACAAAAGAGGCAGGACACCAGCTTGAGTTGGAAAATTAGTAAGTAGTTTAGTATATCTCCAACCTGCAAGGCAAAAATGCATAAACAGTGGTATCACAACACGGCGCCAACTGGCACCAGAGCCAAGTGTATCAGGGGGGATTATTTACAAGGGGGACAATGGGAAAGAGGTTCAGTCCGTAAGTCCATGGCTGAAAGGAAAAGAATGTGATTAAATTGACAATAAACCTGGGGTCAAAATGGCGGGCCAACTCAGGCTCTAATCCTTAGCAGTAGGCTGTAATTGCAAAATACAACATTAGCATAAGTACACACCGTGCACTATAACTCCAACCCGACCCCTGTAAAGGAAGAACTTCATGGCATCACAGCACATGATAACAGACAGGAGCACCTGTAATAAAGCAGCAAGGCTTTCTCATTAACATGGGATGCAACCAGGGGCCTGGAATGACACGTCAGGCCAGCATAGGGGCAGGACACCTGTAGTAAAAGGGAACATCAAGGTTTTACTCCACCCTCAACCTGAGGGCATAAAACATCAGGCGGAGCTTGTGATGCTTGAACTCTTCCAGGGAAAAAAACAACACTGGGTGTGGGCTCCCCACAGTAAGGCCAAGCCTCAATATCACTAAACAACTAAATAAAAAGTCAATACTGCAACAATTTTTTGAAAAAAAGAGAGAAACTGGATCGCTACGCACTAAGAATTAAACTACGCACGAGTAAGGACAGTTTTGTCAGAATGAACCACATTTATTTTTTATCAAAGTTAGTAGTTATTCGTTGGTTCAAAATTCACCATGAAATTCAAAACAATAATAATACGGACAATACAAAATACAATTTTCATAAAAATGACATCATTACATACATAGTACAAATTAAGGTGAAGGAAAACGGTCCGTTTTCCTTCACCTTAAGACCGCTATTCTTGAAATAGCTTGCTACGACTCTACCAATCATCTAAATTACATTGAAAGAGTGTCTTTGGTGTTTTGTTGTATTAATTCAATTTGTGACATTCTAGATTGTAAATATTGTTCTGTGTATGCCTGGTATGTGTGAAAGAGTTAGTTGCGAATGAGAATATTGTTCAATCACGTATGTTTGTTGTTGTAACTAATTTGTACTATGTATGTAATGATGTCATTGTTATGAAAATTGTATTTTGTATTGTCCGTATTATTATTGTGATGTGATTTCATTCTGACAAAACTGTCCTTACTCGTGCGTATTTTAATTCTTAGTGCGTAGCGATCCAGTTTCTCTCTTTTTTCAAAAAATTGTTGCAGTATTGGCTTTTTATTTAGTTGTTTAGTGAACTCTTCCAGGGGCATCAATAACATTAGCAACCGGCAACACCACATTAGGCCAGGGAGATAACCATTTCATCAGGTAAGTAGGCACCTTGCATTCAATAAAACCTCAGGTATACACACTAGGCATCAAAGGTAACCTGGGGACCCCCGGCAGGACACCACCAATCATGGGCAGGGATAATCAAACATCTCCTATACCCGGTCACTGTGCCAGAGTAACCATTTCGTTAGGGAACCATAACCATCCCATTGCAGGAGTAAAGGGGTTAACTCCCTAATCAACACAGCCTATCTCCATAACCCCTTCATGAAACCAGCATGTCCGTAACCCTGGGTAGAATATTTCAGAAGGCTGGAATAAAACTACTTATGCAAGGATAGAACATTTCCTTCAGCCCGATTAGGTAGTCCCTTAAATGAAGATGAAACATTCCAATACATGTGAAACATTTCATTAGCCGCAGCATTAGGTTGGTACACCTCTTTCCTTGTATCAGGAGCAGACCCTTTCAGCAGTCAGGCCACATTTCACTACGCCGAACCAACCTTTGGAGTTCATGTGACCTGGGACTCTACGTTCAAGAATTGATGGCCCACTGAGTTCCAGCCAGAAAAAAGCGGGGCGAGCACCGACCCTGTGCCCCGTTGCCCTTTCCACCCTCCCCACAGTCTAACGTCGCCCACACTCACCGGGCTTCGGCTGTTTTGGCAGGTTTCTCCTTGGAGGTGGGGCCAGGCACCGACAATGTGCCTCGAGGCCCTCCCCTCTGTGCTCCTGCAGCCAGCCGCGGGACTCGCAGCAACAGTCGGGGCACTCTTTCACCGGCGGGGGCACTTGGGTTCCTCCGGGACCTTGGTAGGCCTCCTCTGCTGGTGCTGGTTGAGGGGGCTTGCGGGCACCCTCTGGGATTAAGGCCACTCGCAGGCAGTGGAGGGGGAGGCGCGGGACACACGCGGGGCTCTCCCTCCCAGCTTCCTCCAGGTCCTGACCGGCGGGGTGGGCTCCCACTCTGGTCGCTCTCACCGGGGCTCCCTCGGGGGCACAGGGGGCCCCGCCCCTGCGCCTATTACCTCCGTCTTCACCCGGGCTCCCCCTACCTCACGGGGACCCGGGGCTTAGGCTCGGATTCTCTCCCTTTTGCTGCCCGACCAGTAGCCAATCCGTTCGCGGCCTTCAGGGGGTGCGGCAGCGATCCAATCAGGCACCAGTAGGGGCGAGGGCGCGGCTACTGACGCGGCACCCCCATCACGTGATGAGGGTGACGGCGGCCTCAGGGCCTAACGCGGCCCTCTCTTCACCTCGGCGGCCCTCTCCTTGTATCGGGGGCTGCTGCAATGTTACCCCCAGCCGCGGGGGTCTCCTCATACAGCGCCGGGCCGCGGTGGTGATGTCAGCGGCAGTAAGGGGTAGGCTCCCTTTCATTTAAATATTTATATTGTGGCAAGCGCGCCAAAACGAGGGGTAGGCTCCCGTGGCGCTATTTCCCTCACAGTTCCCTCAGGCCACACGGCGCTTCAGTGCTTCCAAGCACAGCGCTTCCGGTGGCAGGTTGGCACCTCGTAAATTGTGGTGCTCAGGGCTTCACAGCGCTTCGGGCCCTGGCGCTCAAGGAGCCTCACAGCACTTCAGCCAGCGACAGTTCACAGGCAGCTCCTCACAACCCAGCGCTTCCAAAGGGGCCACAGCTTCACCAGGGGGGGCAGACAGTCCCACAACAGTTCCTCAGGGGCACACTCCTCACCCCCTGGGTGCTTCTACACGCAGCGCTGGTGTGGTTCAAGGTCCCAACAGCATCAGGGACCTAGAGGGGGGGCCCTCCTTCATCAGGGACCCCAGGGACAGTAGAGGGGGGGTTTTGAGGGGTGCAGGGCCCAGCTCACAGGCCCATGTGGTGGTAACACCTTGCAGCAGGTCCCCTCACGTTCCTGTCCCAGCTCTGTCTGTCTCTCTGGTGGCACATCCCCCTTACTTATACCCTCCTCCCAGCAGTGCCAGAACCTTCTAGAATGTTGGCAAAGCTGGCCTAAACTGGCTAAAGGGGAGGGGTTGAGCACCCTGGGTGCCAGGCTTTCCCTCCAAAAGCTAGGGGTGGCTGGGTAATAATATCTAGACCGCTGACCTATGGCAGTCAGGTGGCAAAACCCATGGCCATGGCATCCATTTTAAATACAGAACATTTCAGTCAGGTGCATTTCTAAAATGGGGGAATATTTCCTGCACACCATTTCGTGACATTACAATTTTAAAACAGGGCAACTCTTACCACACATGGCCTATACAGGTTTATTACCATTGGGGAGACATCCTAGACAAGGGGGTCAAAAGCAAAAAATTTCGGGGGAAAAGGCCAAGTCCAACACAACTCCCCCCCAGCCAAAAGCCAGGGCAGACCAATTAATGCCTTGATGTGCTTCCCTGCTTGGGGCGGAAAAAGGTGGATGCAGGCCTGCAACTACAGGAGCACCTGTAGGATGCAACCAGGGGCCTGGAATGACACGTCAGGCCAGCATAGGGGCAGGACACCTGCAGTAAAAGGGCACATGAAGGTTTTACTCCACCCTCAACCTGCGGGCATAAAACATCAGGCGGAGCTTGTGATGCTTGTACTCTTCCAGGGGCATCAATAACATTAGCAACCGGCAACACCACATTAGGCCAGGGAGATAACCATTTCATCAGGTAAGTAGGCACCTTGCATTCAATAAAACCTTAGGTATACACACTAGGCATCAAAGGTAACCTGGGGACCCCTGGCAGGACACCACCAATCATGGGCAGGGATAATCAAACATCTCCTATAACCCGGTCACTGTGCCGGAGTAACCATTTCGTTAGGGAACCATAACCATCCCATTGCAGGAGTAAAGGGGTTAACTCCCTAATCAACACAGCCTATCTCCATAACCACTTCATGAAACCAACACGTCCGTAACCCAGGGTAGAATATTTCAGAAGGCTGGAATAAAACTACTTATGAAAGGATAGAACATTTCCTTCAGCCGGATAAGGTAGTGCCTTAAATGAAGATAAAACATTCCAATAAATGTGAAACATTTCATTAGCCGCAGCATTAGGTTGGTACACCTCTTTCCTTGTATCAGGAGCAGACCCTTTCAGCAGTCAGGCCACATTTCACTACGCCGAACCAACCTTTGGATTCCATGTGTCTTGGCACTCTACGTTCAAGAATTGATGGCCCACTGAGTTCCGGCCAGAAAAAAGGGCGGGGGTGGGGGGCGAGACTACTTGTACACACTATCGTTCTGGCCTGTGGGCAAATTATCAGAGGTAACAGTTGTGGGGACGTCTGATATTTAGTCCCTTCCTTCATTTCCATCATTCATCTACATTATTAGTGTGCATGCATATAGTGCATGTGTTTTCTCATGGGATCACCAAATAAGCATCCTGATCGAACGCTTTCCCTACTGTTGCACTCAGTGGAATGGGAATAGTAATTTTTACCCTCTGGCTATCTGACGCTTTCCCTATTGTTGCACCCACTGGAGTAGGAATGGTAATTTTTACCCTCCCGCTATCCAACGCTTTCCCTACTGTTGCACTCACTGGAGTGGGAATAGTAAGTTTTACCCTTCCGCTATCCAACGCTTTCCCTACTGTTGCACTCACTGGAGTGGGAAATGTAAATGTTACCCTCCCGCTATCCTATCCTAAAAATGTTAAATATATGTTATTAAAATTACGTTAATATATATCTGTATTAAAAAATAAAAAGGCATGTGTTTTCTTTACTTACATTAATTATTTATTAATATTAAGGTTATTTAAGTATGTTTTAGTTAATTATATTTATTATTTCACTAATTTTACATTTCTTGTAGGAAATTTAAAAAATGCGATATTTTGACTAATTACATTTTTTACAACGATATTTTCGATTAGATACTTTTGTACTTACCTGTTTGTAGATATGAATTAGATATTCTGGCATTCTATATCTTTTCATCGATATTTTGGCAGGTTGATATTTTGCTCCTGGATATTCTGTCAGTGATCCAAAAATGGCATGTAACCATGTATACTGATCAGAACCTGTTTATATAGCTAGATGATCTCATTGGAAGGAGAAAATGCTACGGCCAGGTGTACCTTTTAGCTAAATAGTCAATGTTGTATCTCCACAGTGTAGTTAGTGAAAATATCATGTTTTCTTTTGGTGCAAATACATATTGTACATGATACAGTACAAACAGGAAAGGAGCGTATCCCCTTCTTCATTGGTATCAATCAATTATTGAATTTCTCAAAGAAAGTCCAGTCCACAGGCCATTTATTCAGTTCCAAATAATTTTTGTTCCTAACTTATTAAAGAAAGAACATCATATAATGTGATTCATACAATTTCATCAAATCTTTTCAGATAATTTCATCAAATCATTTCAGCCTACACGTTTTGTCCTAACCCGGACCTCATCAGGGCTGCAAAAACAAATATTTATACCAATCAATTCCATACAATGTGATTCATTATTATGTTATACATTATACTGATACAAAAGAACTACTCACAAACATCAATTCAAATTCACAATACTGCATACACTTGTAGATGCCTGCCTATGTCCATTCTAACTAAAATACACCCAGGACGGGATTTCAATTAATTCAATTTTCATTAATAATATACTTCATTAGTAAATCTTTAAAATTATCAAAAGACTCTCTTCATATTCATTGGCATTGTTAACCTCATTTTTACGTTCTTGTCCATTCGACATGATGATGACATTCCAATACCCAGGTTATTTACCTAAGAAAAACCTCCATTGCCTCATTGTTTCTCTCCTAAATGCCAGTGCCAGACTTCAGGAAGAACGTAATGTTCTTCTGCTTGCCCCGCCCCAGCTCAGCTCAGCACAGCTCAGCCAATCTGAACAGCGATTTTGAGTTAGGATGGGCAAACGCGGAAAACATGATAAAAAAGATAATGAAGGGCAAATAAATAAATAATGGAGCTCCGAACGAAGCCTTAATTATTAGATGCCAGCGCGAGCTACTCCCTGAGGGTCGGCGACCTACTGCTAGCTCACGATCGACTGGTTGGAGACCCCTCGTCCAGGCACTGTCCATTCACCTTTCGGACAGTACCCACCCAGGGAGCTCCAATATTCTCAGATGGGGCCCTCTCTCTAACTCTGACCACTCAGATGCTTGGAGATCATTGCCCAGGAAACACTGGATGGGGAGTAGAGGAGATACAGCTAATTTCATAGGGCTTGTCACACTTCCTCATTCCAAATTCACCATAGCCATGGAATGGAGTTTGGTAGTGCTGTCTGCATAGTTCACCTGATGAAACTCACCTTGTAGCAATCTCTCTTGAGGCACCAAGGTATCTTGGTCCATAGTCATACTAGCCCCTGTGTCTCTTAAAAGCTCAACCTTAGTCCCATTTATGTGAGGCCTCTGTCTGTACTCATCCATGTTTGGAGGTGAGGCGGCCAAGATTGCCCACGGAGCAGGGCGGAGAGGAACATGGCGGCTGCAGGCTAACGGCTGCTGCGGGGCTCCGTAGCCTGAAGCACCACAATAGCGTGTGATGGTTTCTTTTTCCTTATAGAAGAGCGGAACTTCAAAAATTAATGCGGTGAGGACGAGTAGACTTGTTCTTTATTAATGATCTTGAGGCATTTCTAAGTATTTTCCCCGTTCCTTTGTTTGTTTGCTCTGGAGGTCGGACGAGCGCTCCGGGGCACTAGGACCCTGTGGGAAGCCTGAGCGATATTACGTCAGGAGACCAGATACGGGGGAGCTGAGCCGCGTCGGGAACAGCGGATCACGGAAGTTCTCTCCGGTCGGAGTTGAGATTACTGCGGATAAGTGCAACCAACGAGAGACTCAAGTCACCCGCAGGAGTCTCTGGCTTTGCTCTAGGGGGGCGCTCGTTTCCCGGATAAGAGGTCCGGTTTGCTGGGAGATTGCAGCAGCTCTCACTAGCGGTAAGGTGGTCTATAGAGGGGAGGACTGAATGGAGGCTGTCGTATCTGGTGCATGTTCAACCACTAATTTAGGCGAAATAAATCAAGCCTGTGTCTTTAAGGGTAGCAGTGCAGAAGGGAGGTCGTCACCAAACCTGGAGAGCCCCATCGCCGATTCCTGTCAAGCAGAGGGGTCTTCGGTTAAAGGAAAAAAAGGGAAGATAAGGAACAGATACCAACTTTGATCTAAGCAGGACTTGAGGAGGCAGGGGGTTTGGGACCTTGCCGAGACTGCCGAAAAAGGGGGACCAACACCTTTGTCTCCCTACAAACAGAAGAAAGGGGGGCTAAGGAAGGGCAGGATAGCCAAGGTAGTTAAGCAACCCCAAGCGCAGAAAACTACTCGCTTAAAAGTTACTTCAACATAATGGAGCGAGCTGTAAACTCCAAGGGGGGTTTGAAAGATAATCCAGGACCAAAGCAGGGTGTTAAAGACGGTAATACCGAAACTGTGGAGAGTGAGTTTGTAGAGAAAGGGAGCATAAGGGCTTAAGAAGAAGGGGCCACCTCTCAACCTTATACAGTGTCTACTCTCTCTACGGTACCTTTGGAGAATAGGTACGCGGCACTGGAGATGGCTCCTAATGACCCAGAGATTCCTGTATACTCCAACTTGGAGAGTGGCCCCATCCTTGGGGTGCCATCCTTAGAGACTTCACTTGAGCTACAGGCATCCCCGGGTTTAATAAATCCGGCAGCATCGTTACCTATGTTGATTGATCTCCCGGCCTCAGCCTCACAAAGTTCTGTGGCTCAGTCCTCCCCCTCTGTGTCCCACATAATTCCTATTGAATCCTTGCCTCAACCCCTATCTCGGTCCTCCCCCCATCTACTAGTGCTGTACACAGTTTTGTCCCTCAACCTGGGGGTAGTGGTGGGCCGGGTGAGGCTGAGACTGAGATGGAAAGGGACAGATTGAGTCTATTGCTTCAAACATTGAGGGATGATTTGCTGGGCAAGTTTGAGATCTCCGAGAGAAACCAAAGGGGACTACATGAAAGATTTGATATATTAGAGACTAAGCTAGAGGGGATAGCGGCCCGAACCAGTGTGCTGGAAAGCAAAGTCACTTTGTTCTCAGAAATCTCAATGGGGAACTCCAAGGATATAGACGCTATCAAAGCCCAGAATCGAACCCTTATGATGGATCTAGAGAGGTTGGAAATGCAGAGTCGGCGGAACAACCTCAGAATCCTTAAAATACCAGGAGGGACAGAAGTAGAGGACATAAAGGGATTTGTCTGTAGGCTACTTCGGGAGGACATACTAAAGGATCGTCCAGACATTGATCTAGAAGCCGAGATCCAGCGGGTGCACAGAGACCCTTATAGGCTTCATCCTGATCGTAAAGCACCAAGGAAGATCCTGGTTTACTTCCAAACATACGGGGTCAAGGAATTCATTTTAAGCAGATGCCTTGCACGTACTTCCCTCCACTTTCGTGCTAATCCCTACCAAATCAGATCCGACATAGGAAAAACGGCACAAAGACAGTGGGAGTTGGGTTCTAGGATGCCAGAACTTCGTTCACTGGGAGCCCAAGTCCAGATGAAGTTTCCTGCTTTACTTAAAATTATGTGGAATAATAAGATGTTCACCTGCAACTACCCAGAGGAAGTTGATGATTTACTATCTAAAATGAGGAAATAGTTCACCCTTCTAGAATTAGTTGCAAGGTTTGGAAAAAGAAATGTGCTTTCAAGAAGTGGTACGCACTATACGCCCTTAGCTACTCACACATATGATGAGTTTGTTTTCTGGAAAGAAGTGGTGGGGAAAAGGGGGGAAAAAATAGAGAAAAGAGAAAATGTATGTATATATATATATATATATATATATATATATATATATATATATATATATATATATTCACTGAAAAAACCATAGGTTATACACCATATATAGTTAGGAATTAGCATTTAAAAAACCTTATTTTACTCACACAAAACCATTGAAATTCCATATATAGTTAGTTGTACTAACTATATATCGCGCACCCGCAATCCACTGCTGATCATGTCACATATTACATCATTCATGACATGGTCAGTGACATCACTGATGACATCACTGATGACATCTCAAATGACATCACTGATGACATCACTGATGACATCTCAAATGACATCACTGATGACATCACTGATGACAACATCCAGTGACTGTATTTTTCTGTAAAGTTAAAATATGTCTTACATATTTAAGAATGAGTGGATGTATAAATGTCTGGATGAAGGATTTAGTAGGTGCATGACTGACTGTATGAGTGATTAAATGTGTCTCACTGAGTGCATGGGTTAGTGACTAAACTGTCTCAATTTGTGCATCATTGTGTCTGTTGTTCTATAAACTGCTGCATGTGTTGATCATCAGCTATATGATTAACTATATGGGTTATTGATTGGTTGCCCAAGTATTTGTATGGGAGACTGAGAGTGTGTATGGGTGGCTGGGAGGTGTATGACTCTGTGCATAGATGTGTGAGCAGTTGATTCACTAGATGTATGGGTTCAAAAGTGCATGTGGAAACAGCTGTATGGGCGGTTGACTGTGTGCATGAGTGTATTGGTGAGTGAATGGATATCTCAGTGCTACATGTCAAAGTAAGTACATATGTAAAACACAGTACATGTGAGAGTTGACATATATAAATAACTGTGCAAAAGAGCCAGTGAATGTGTGAGTGGCTGTATGGATCATTGTGAACTTGTATCAGGGATTGTATAAGAGAGTAAATATGTGTTAGTATATGTTTGAATAAGTAAGGTGTGTATAACTGTATAGTTGAGGAAATGGAGGTGTGATTGATTCTTTGCATGACTGACTAGGTGTGTGAGTAACTCCATGGATGAGTGACAGTTTGTGAGTGTCTGTTTACACTGAGTGTATCTAAGGTTATATTAGAGTCTGAAGAGCTTCATCGTATTATCACATGAATGATGTCATCAGTGATGTGATCAGTAATGTCAAATGAGATGTCATCAGTGATGTCATCAGTGATGTCATTTGAGATGTCATCAGTGATGTCATCAGTGATGTCATTTGAGATGTCATCAGTGATGTCATCAGTGATGTCACTGACCATGTCATGAATGATGTAATATGTGACATGATCAGCAGTGGATTGCGGGTGCGCGATATATAGTTAGTACAACTAACTATATATGGAATTTCAATGGTTTTGTGTGAGTAAAATAAGGTTTTTTAAATGCTAATTCCTAACTATATATGGTGTATAACCTATGGTTTTTTCAGTGAATTTTCAAGGTTTTGTAAATGCTCATTCCTAACTGTATATGGTCTACAACCTATGGTTTTTTCAGTGAATTTCATTGGTTTTTTAAAAGCTAATATCTATAGCTGTAAAATGTATTCTTCTTTAAATCCAAAAATATATTTTATATGTTTATTAATAATTTTTTTTAAAATATTTTTTTTGTTTCGCTCCCGGTCCGCGAACCGGAAAGCTTTCCGTTAGCTCAAATTGATGCCGCGACCCGGTCCGCGAACCGGTAAGAAATCAACATCGTGATGCGTCGCGAAAGCGCGACGTATCGCGTTGCCGCGTAATGCGTCTTATGACGTACCGCGTTAGCGCACCCGGAAGTGCCCCGGGGCGCGGACCGAGGCGCGAAACGCAGCTCCCCGGAAGCGATCCACGGCGCGTCGCGAAAGCGCGACGTATCGCGTTGCCGCGTAATGCGTCTTGTGACGTACCGCGTTAGCGCACCCGGAAGTGCTCCGGGGCGCGGACCGAGGCGCGCAGCGACCCGGAAGCTAACCGGGGCGCGTTCCGCAGCGCGTAACATGAGCGTGAGAGGTCATGTGACTTGTTAATAAAACTTTTCATTGGTTCATTTCACTTTTGGTTTCATAATCATGTAAGGCTAGGTCAGGTGACCTAAAAATAGCACTTTTCATTGGTTGAGAACTATTGTTTTTCCCAAATGATGAAAACCCCTCCTTCTTTCCTCACTCTGACTTTCATCATTGTGAGAGGAAGACCTTTATTAATACTTCAGAAATGGCTTCAGTAGTTGCTTCAGCTGGTGCACCCCCACCACCACCTCCACCTCCTCATGGGAAGAGAGGACCACCTCCCCAGGTCATGACCAACACAGAGGAGGAAGAGGAAGAGATGGAGGAAGAGGAGGGAGAAGAACCACAGTTCTTAGAAGAGTTGCCCCGGGTTTCCCATAAGAAACCCAGTTTCATCTGGCAGTTTTATTCAATCCCTCCTGGCCAAAAAAAAGTGAATGCGAGGTATGTCACCTGCCTCATCTGCAAAGATAAATTATCAAGAGGGACGGATAAGAAGTATAGTTATGGGAACTATACTATGCATAGGCACATGACCAGGAAGCATCCACTTAATTACAGCCTGGCGGAAATACGGGATTTGGAGGAAAATCCAACATCAACTCCTGTGGCCAGATCAAGATCGTCAATTTCATTGACACCAGCAGAGGCACGGGAAACTGTGCCAAACATACAAGAGAATTTTGGCCACATGAAACATACTTGTATGCACTGTGGTGCGTTGATAGCATGTGGTAATATGAGTATAAATGCTATCAACCTGGCTTATGAACATCATAATTGCCCTAACCGCCCCCAGTAATTTTTTTTTTGCTCCTGTTGAGCCCTTTTCAATGCCTGTTTTTTGTTGTTTCCCCCCCCAAAAAAAACCCAAAAAAATATAAAATCGTTCAAAAAATACAAAAAAAACAAAAAATGTTCAAAAAATTAAAAAAAATATAAAACAACAAAAATATAAAAAAAAAAGTTCTTTTCAGAACTACCTCCCCTTTCAAAAAAAATTGCTAGAATGTTTAGTACTCTGGCAAGCTCTATTTCTTTTGGTTGGCTTCCCGGTTAGCTTCCCGGTACGCAAACCGGGAGCTAACCAAAAAAAAAAAAAAAAAAAAAAAAAGAGTAAGTATAAGGAAAGTAAACAGAGAGTGATGTTAAAAGAAAGACAGCTATAGGGAGTAAAGAAGAGATACTGTTTAATAGATCTATTTACCGAAGAAAAGACGGAAGAGGGTATAATTGTGAAAAACAAAATAGATAAGGAAGTGATAGAAAAAAAAAGAGAGTATAACATTAACAAAGAAGAGTTTCTTGGAGAATGTGAGTGAATGTTCAAAATAAGATTACAACATGGGGAATAACAGAGAGAAAAAATAGAAAACAGAAAACAAAAAATAACAGAAAAAGATTAATTGAAACAGCAAAGAAATGTAAGTAACATAGAGCCATATCATCAACATAGGCAATAAAAGTTTTGCAGCTTTTATTGGCAGAAATGTGTCGCTAAAGCCGCTTTTGCGGCAGAAAACTGCCGCTAAAACCACTTTTGCACCAGTTTTCTGCCAATAAAAACAGCAATAATTTTATTGGCTGTGTTCATAATATGCCCCTTAGTGTGCTTCAACTACACAGAGAAAGAATTATGAACAAATAGTGATAGAGTGATCAGTCAAAGACACTAAGAGTAATAGAGACGGAGTGAGTGAACAAGAGTGAGGAACTATGAGAAGAGAGGGACTGAGAAAAAGAGTGGAAGGAGTTGAGTAAGTAGGTAATAGAGAAAGGAATGAGGGAAGTAGCAAAGGCAGGAAACTGAGGGTTAAAGAAATGAAGCAGTGGAACTAATAGAAGTTAAATGTGATAGAAATGTAACGAAAAGAGTACAAAACATTTACCTTATAATTGTCGTTAAATTACTCACTTTTTGTTTTTATACTTTCAATCTGTGAAAGAGAGAACAAACATTTGAAAAATATTAAAACATGTATTTAAAAATTACAAAAGACAAGGGAAAAGATTGAAGGACAAACAGTTTTTCAACAACTTTGACACTTACAGAAGCTTCTGCTTCTCCAGGCCCCCTACACAGTCCTAAAGATATACATTTTAAACTAACAGTATCTTGATGCAGATGAAGTGAGGCCTATCTTAAAACATGGTGCATCTTTTGCATTGCTGTTGTCTCAGAAAAGTGTCGCAAGACACTAAAATTTTAAATGATTGCTTCAGGATGCCAATAAGATGTGTCCTATCCAGAGGTTTGTTTGAGGTGAGGCCTACTCAGGGTTGCAGATGAAATTTCGAGTTGTTGAAGAGAATAGAGGACATAATACATGTGAAGGTCTACCAATGAAGTGTGTCATGTCCACTGCACTCTTGAACAAAGTCCAAACCTCCTATGTTTCCCTGGACAGACCTAAACTTGATCTGCACAATGTGATTCGTAATGATAGGAAACACAGGTGATGTAATTGAAATACGTGCAATTTCTTTTGCTCATTTCACAATCACATCACTTGTGTTTCCTTTGCTTAGGTATCTCATTGTGCAGATGTAGTCCAGCATATGAAAGAGTACGCAGAAGTGCAGCACTGCATGCAACAACTTTGACACTTACAGAAGCCTCACCTTCTCCATGCGTCCTACACAGTTCTACATATACATCATAAATGCAAACAGTACAGAATTAATTATACATGTTAAATGGTTTATTTTTGCTGTTCTCAGAATGTATCAAAATTCACTAAAAACAGTGACTTGAAGGTATTCATCATATAACAGCGGGGGAAAAAAAAGACAATCAAAATGATTGTGTTTAAAAAACCCATACAACATAACAAATCAGAATTCAGAACTCCTTAAAGTTAACTTACTTTCCATGACGTCAAAGGATGTCCTATGAACAGCTTACACTCTGTTGTGCTGTTATTACTTTCAGCCCGCCACTTTCTGAAAGAAAACCTCCATCGTTTTTAAAAACATGTTACATGCAATAAATGACTTCTTGCTCTCTACCACAAGTTTCCACAAAGCCAAATCTTGTCAGAGCCATTTATAACTCTTGGATTTCTTGTAAGCCAATCCCGTCATTTGGCATTTCTGCAACTTTCAGAAATAAAATGTTGAAGATCATTTTCACAATCCTGGAATAGTAATATCTTCCCCTTCTTGCTCAGTCATGTTCTACATTTCCTATGACACTGATACTGCTTACTATGAAGCAGACTTACACTACCTCTATGACTACTACAATTATTTAATTCTCTACATCACTTTTAATCACAAAGCAATGTAAAACAGTAGACAGCATTGCAGACTTACATTCCCTCTACTCTATGTTTTGATTGGCTGCTTCAATTAGCTTATAAAAAGAAATAGTTTTTCTGAACTCATTCAAAGTGCACTTATTTCTCCATGACGTCCAGTCTTATGGTTAGAAGTTATGTCTCTGAACTACACTTATCCTCATGGCCAAATCGTGTAGGAGCCATTAGAACTTCTTGAAATTCCACAGAGCACATCCCGAGATTCTTTCCCTAAAATTTTGGTTTTAAAAACACCAGGTAAGAGTTTTTTAGGTCATACGGCAATTTTTTTTTGAAAATTAAAACAGAATCATTGCAAAATGACCAGCCATTTCTAGACTTTAAATAAGCTGTGTAATGTCCAGATGTTATTGACGGACCGTCATGATATATAATTGCTGCAGTTACAAAAGTCCTTCCTGATATTGACAACTGCGAAGCCACAAACTTTTTAATTAAAGTTGTCAATTTTGTTCCATCAGGCCTACATCGTTGGAACATTAAAATGACATACTGGCCATATGTTCGTATAAATAATGTGGACATCATTTCAGATTTACATTGGCTACACTCCATGTTGTGATCAGCTGCTTTTACTAGCTTATTAAAGGAGACTGATTTACTGTCTGGCAAAGTTAAATATATAAATCTTTCTGAGTCTACACTAGTAGTACTTGATACCATACAGTTCTCGCAGTCATGCTGCCATTGATAAGAAAGCCCAAACAGCTGATCTACATCTACACCTTCAGCATGCAATACATCAAGCATATACATTAAAAACTCCTGACAATCTTGCTGAATATTTTGAGAGAATTGTGTTTGGCCTGAACATCTGTCTAACAGATTTCGAATTTCAGACACACTTTCTATGTTTGTTCTATCAGTGCTACATTTCTCTAACACAGAATTTAACAAACTGCAAAATCTTTGATCAGAATTGACCACAATCTCTTCTTTTACATTTTCTAGAGAAAACAAAACATTAACCACTACATTAGCATAGCAGTTGACACCAGAACTGTTTTCAAATTGAAAACCAACAACATCTTCAACAGAATTCTTTTTGTTTCTGCTTATAATTTCAGGTTCATCGACTTTTCGTCTTTTTGCTACAACCTCCCCAGTATTGGTTACATTTCTTCGTTTCCGGCCTACCACACGTTCCTCAAACAAAGGATATTGAGGCAAATGTGGCGCATACTCTCTTCTTAACCTATTGTATTCCTTAACACAATCTAGATCCGCACAAATGCTTGTGACATCACACTCAATCAAGTACAATCCCGATAAAGTTCTAACTCGTGACAATGCCACATATGCCATACCCTCCTTGAACACAGAACTGCCAATATTCACCAATGCACTGTCTACACTTAAACCTTGCGATTTATGGATTGTCACCGCATATGCCAAGCAAACAGGAAACTGCTTACGGCGAACATATAAGTCTTTTACAAGCAAAAATCTAGCAGAGCAACGACCAATTAGCTGTACTTCCTCAATGCCATCAAATTTAATTTTTAAAAATTCAATTCCATCTCTATTTCTGTATTTTACAAAATCAACAACATTACCCATTGATCCATTTACCAGACCTCTTTCAACATGTAAATTCCTTCTTAAAATTATACGGCAGTTCAAGCACACATTCAGAGTCTTTTCAAAACCTGCAGTTTTAGATATACTCTTCTCTAATGAATCCAATTTTGTTTTCAGATTCTCAGACAAAATAATTGTTGATCCCATATGCTCTACTCTGTCAATAGCTTCCAGTTTCACAATCTCTTGCTTTTCTAAATGCAACATTTTGTTGTTGAATTTGGCACATTCTGCAAGAGTTGGCATCAAACATATTCCAGATTTCTTCTCAGTAATTTTCTGAAAAATATTCTCAGGCACAACATCTTGTTCTGGATATAAATTTGACAGTAATCGTGCATGTAAAGCTTCTTTCCCATGCTCGGTCACTTTTCCAATTCTAACATCTTGTAGAATAGTCTTGTAAACTTCATCCTTCGCCTGACGCATATTTTCATGCAGTTCAGCATAATTGAAGTTTAACCATATATTGACGTTGCCAATGCTGCCTAGGCACTTCCTGGTATCTTCATGCGTGAGCATTTTGAACACAGGTTGCCCTTTCACTGGTGTCAGCTGCAGAAGATCTCCGAAAACAATGATGTGTTTGCCACCAAATAACACATCATACTCTGTTTTGAGAACTTCTTGCATTCTCAAATGCACAAAGGCAAGCATGACATTGGAAACCATGCTTACTTCGTCAATGATAAGAAGTTTCATTTTCCTCAAGATTCTTGAAACTTCAAAACAAGCATCTCCAGATAGCTTGTGATATTGTAATTTGTTGTCATGCTCCACTGGCAGCATCAGTAAACGATGTAAAGTAATCCCTTTAATGTTATGTGCTGCCAGTCCAGTTGGAGCGGTGACAACACAAGACAGCGATGACTCTGTCCTTTCCTGCAAATAGCATGAAATTGCTTTAATGAGGAAACTTTTTCCAGTTCCCGCTTCTCCACTCACGTACAGTCGGATAGGCTTCAACGACGTACATGAGCACTCTTTCTTGTCATGACTTAATCCATGATCAATTTGCATGGTAACTTCGTCATATATTTTCCTCTGCTCAACGTTGAGTTGTCTTTCCAACTCTTCTAAGTTAACCGCATCCTCCTGAGCATGTGCCATGGCTCTTTCCACTTCATTCATAGCAGTGGCAGCTTCATTTTCGATAACAGGTCCTCCTAGTGGATCCTGACTCAATGAAGCAGAACTCTGACTGTCCTGAGAACTGTCTCTGGCAATCTCGGCTGCAATCATTGCTTCCTGCTCAATTTCCGCATTCAACATTTGTACATATTTGGGAAAAGCAGGACATTCTATGGTCTCCTTGGCGGCATTGAAAGAGTCTTCGTAACAGAGAAAATCTCCAAGCAGTTCCTCTTCTGCACGCCAAGGCTTGAAAAGTTGCAAAAGTGCTAAATAGAAAAACTCCTTTTTTTCAGGAGATTCGCCACTCAATTTTCGATGGTTTACCAAGTGGCATTTTCTTTGCTTGACATCCCTCACTTCCTATTACAGCATACACTCCTTTCTCAGTATCTTCTTTGATGTTCCTCTTGAATATCTAATTTTGCAGAACCTCATACAGACAAACATTCTCGAGGTGACTGCTTCGATTTGGATAATATGTATCCAACATGTTGGTCTTCAAAATGTCGGTACTGTTTGGCTCCTTTTCCGCCTAATACTCAATTTCCCGCACAGGTTTGAGAACTCGATTACGCGTTGCAGCAAGACCAAGACTCGCCCAAATGATACTCCTGGACTTGGCATAGAGACTTGCTGAAGACAACCGGTCAGAACATTCGTACGCTCCGATTTCTCGATGCGACAACATCTTCAGACAGAAACTGTACAACTTCTTGCTGAGGCTCTTTTCATGGGAAATGTCCTCCCACATATCCTTCAATTCTGTCTTCTCTTTTTTGGTGATGTAAGACGTCACATACCGAGCCACAGCCATACAGTTATCAGCCACAAACTGTATATCCATGTTAGCATTCCACATGGACAAAATCACCGGGTTGTAGTCGTTGATGTACTTGGACTCTTCGTTCCTCTTCAAATTGTATGTGTTTTTAGGTGATTTCTTCATCACATTATGTCGCAGCGAAGACATCAAACTGTTTACTCTTCCTTTAGAAATCACCGGTCGTGGAAAACCGAAACGACATTTGGTGTAGAACTTGTCCTTGTTTTCGGAATTTACGACGACAGTACTTTCCACATCGATGGCTTTGGAAACGCAGAACTTTTTCTCTTAGGCTTTTCTTCTCCTTTGCGTTTGGAACAGCACACGTAGAATACTGTTGTATAAAACTCATCACTGAGTCTTCTGGATCCGTTCCAAATTTAGGTGCATCCTTGATCCACAGCAACATATGTATATGAGGAGCACCTCTTGCTTGGTACTCCTTTCTCCAGAAGAAATCCAACACCTCTCCAAGAGGTGGATTCTTCTTATTCATGATGAAAGACATCATAGCTTCAAATCTATGATTGAAGTACCTACATACATTGACTGGATCCAAAGAGCACAGTTCTCCGGGTGTCTTGAATTCGATGTTTTCTACGTTAGCATTTGCCTCTCGTAGAAATTCAAGTAAGTCTTCCCAGCCATACTCGGCACAGCTCAGAGTGAGGAACCATGTGGGAGTACCTAAGTTCCTCAGCATACATTTTAAATCACCATGACGACGGTACCAGTACTCATTAGTACCACGCTGACACGCCATGAGATTAATCAGGTGAGAATCCAAAATACTGTCTTGGACATTGACTTTATCCATAAAGTCACTTGCCGAGATGTTTTGCATGTGTATACCACTTTTCAAGATGTGGTTCACTGCATATGACAGTCCAGACAGATCGCTTTCAAACAGGAGATGAAACAAATAAGGAATGCATTGTCGAAACCTAGCATCTCCTGCATACAATCGCAAAGTCCGGTATTCAGAAGCAGGAATTTGATGAGGTCGCTCATCATATCTTCCTCCCTGACCTGTTGGAAAAAGCTGTGGGAAACACCGAGCTTCCAAACTTTCCTCCCAAACACTAATGGGACTCCCTTTGGCTTGTTTCATTTGAAACAACTCAATAGCATTCCCCATGACTTCCTTGGAATGCAAAGGATGAACACTATAATGTTCATATATTTCTTCACTAGTAGAAGTTTCTACTTTCTCAATTTGACCAGCACACAAATCGCTATCCTCTTCCTCACTTACTTCCTCTTCTGCAACATATACATTCTTATAGTATTTATTATTTTTTTTCAAATACAATGTTGCCTTTTTAACTTTCCTAACATCTACTAAATCTTGCCATATTTTCTTATTCTTTGTCAGAACCCCATTAACTAAGATAACCAGAGGTTCCTCGTCCACTTTTTCTACTCCAATTGTGTTAATGTTTTTCTTCAAATCTAGAGGCAAATAAACAACTCTTCCCTTTAATCCTCTCTGTAAATCTGATGGAGGCAATTTCCCTGTCTTTGGCTCCATTCTTACAATAGCCTGAAAGGGATGGATACTTTGAATCAAAATAGATTCATAAGTATTTAAATCCTTCAATTCAGAAGGAATCTCAACCAATTCCAGATTATTATGAACTGCTCTAGCAGGCATCTGGTTTTGATTTAATTTGCAACAACAATAAGTACACACACGTTGATCCAATCCCAAATCAAAACAATTTTCTACCATCAAGTATGTTGCGAAATCCTTCCATTCACTATTATTTTCCCTTTCACTTTTTGCATATAAATCCACTAACTTAGTCTGATTCTTATAATAAGTGCGTCGACAACACACACAAGTGAAATTGGGCCTCTCACTTGATTTGACCTGAAACGTGGCAATTTCCCTCTGGAAATTATCTGTACTGGAAACCTGTACACTATCTTCCACATTACCCGCTTCTTCTTGGTCAATTTCAACATTCTCCTCTTTACTTCCAAAGTAACAAAACTCAATTTCTTCACATATATTCTTCACATCTATTTCAGAACCATGCAAAAGAGCAGCACATAATTTTTTAAGCATAATTGCTGGACTCTTAGCATAATACAACATTCTAACTAATTTCCTCACTTTATTATGATGCACTGCTAGCATCCTGAAATGATGAAAAACACTCTGACATACTCTCCTGGAAAGACAAGCCAGTGAATGACCATGCAAACCTGTCACTTCTCTCACTCTGCAAGGATCTAATTCTTGCAACAACCTTATTTTCTGCTTCAAACTTTTCTTATTAAATGACCGTACAAAATAAATCACAAAGCAAATTGATGGAATCCTGTCGCACACTGCAAATACTACTACACTTCCAGGTGTACACAGGACCCTTAGCACGTCTTCCTAAAACCTCATTACCTAACACCTCTTCTGCCTCTGTTGTCACAAGTTTTTCTTTTTCAACTGGACAACCATCTTTCACTTCATAAGCACGACCACTGGTGTCAACTGCATGCACCAAATCATTATCCTGGAAATAACTCTCCTCATTAAAAAATGCCTCACAGCTTGAACTATGCATCCATTCTCCAGAAAAAACTTCACAAAAATTACTACGATTAACTATTCTCTTCCATCTACTATTTCTTTTGAAATCATAAATTGCCTTGTTTAGCTTCCTAATTCTATTGATTATCAAAATAAATAACTTACGTTTAATTTCAAATGCCTGATCAATAACTTTCTCAACTTTTTTTTTTCTCTTATAAAAAACCACTTTCTGTTGACCTTTCTTAATATTTTTTAACAAATTGCCAATTATCCTGTTGCGGAACATTCGTTTACGAATGTCCCTAAACTGTTGTTTCCTTCTACTATCATGCACAGAGTTATCTCTTGCTCTAGCAGTAACATTTTTGATTGGCCTTTCCTTTCCATTTGAATTGCTTCTCTTTTTCTGGACTGAAACATTTTCTGTAGTAATATTTTTTTTACTGCAAATATTTCTTATGAATGTTTTTCTACTCTTACCCGGTGCTTTCTTGTTGACTTGACAAATCTTTTTGTTAGAGGACTGCTGCTTTTTTTCAATCACCTGCTGTCTTTGACGTTTTGCAGCCTTTCTCAGTCTTTCTTTCGTTGGCATGGTGAAATGTTGAAATGATCTGCAGTTGAATCTGTGGTAAAATATATTAAAAAATGTTATTAACCACTATTTCCCAACAGTACATCAATAACAGTAATCAAAAACTTAAAACACTACTTTACATTTTTACATATAAGATTTTTTAGTGCATGGCAATTTTAGAATACAGAAATAGCAGAAAAGAAATGGAATTTATAATCATGTTACCAGTGCTATCTTATATGTGAATCTGATCTAATTTTATGAGCATATTTTAATATTTTATTGAAGACACTACACATAACCTGTTTTTGAAGGTGTCTTTATTTTTAAATTAAACGGTTTACATTTTTACTTTTTTTTTATTATACATTTTTAAAATAAATGTTTATAGTTCCATAGGCTCAAGCAGGTCAGCTTCCCACCCTATGTCATATAATTCGGACAAATCTGCATCCTCATCACGTTCTTCTTCATCCTCAGGATTTAAATTATCCAAGGGATCAACATCCACTGATGTTTCAATTACAAGTTCAATGATGAGGTCAAAATCAACTGATTGCAGATTATCGCTCATGTTGATGTTGTCTTTATCTTTAAAGAAAGATAACAACAATGAGATGTTGCAGAGTAAGAGACAAATCTCAGAGATTATAATAGTAAAATTGTTTAACAAGAGTAACATTTTGCAGATATTATTTAGCCATGTCCAGCGATGCTGAGCAGGTGAAGCCTATGTCTAATTTTTCAGTGAACAGGACTCATCTCTTCTTAACCTTGGATAAGCCTCACCGACTCTGTGTCCCCTGCAGATACTTAAATGTAAAGGGGCAGATTTATGTTAAATGGCACATCCCCAGGCATGCACCAGTTAACGTGCACCACTGCTCTGCCACCCATGGTGTGCCGCATTTACAATCAGATAGGAGAAAGCTGCGTCAAAACCCTGCGCCTGCTTTAAGCAGGCATAGGTCTTGACGCAACATTGTGGAGATGGGGCACCTCTGAGCCTTGCTGGAGCTGCATCACACTTGCAATACAACTCCAGCAATGCGCCACCTTTACAGCACAGATACGTCACGCATCTGTGCCATTTTTGCCCCATGCTGCGCCGCATTGTAAATGCAGCACACCATGGGTGGCGGAACAGCGGCGCAGGATGACTGGCACATCCCTGGTGATGCGCCAGTCATCAGAAATCTATCCCTAAGCTTCTTATCTTGTTACAGATGAACCGCCATATGTATCATCAAACTATTTTGCATTTCCTAAATAGCGAATTTTAAGGAATAAATAGCAATTCTTTACCATTCCTAATTTGCAATGAGCAAATTGCTAATTGCAAATTACCCATTCATTTCCATGGGCTAGGAGGCTCATAGGAATGAAGGTGCAATTTGTGATTAGCAATTAGCTCATCACAAATTAGGAATTTTTTCAAGGGTGCAGGGGTGTCTCAAGAACACCCTGCTGCACCCCTGAAAAAGAAATTTGGGGGCATATGGCGCACATACATGCCCTAAGGGCATGTATTGGCGTCATATGGCACCTTTTGTTTTTTGGAAAAAAAGCTTTTTGAAAAGAATTCGCAAATTACCACAAACTAGAAGTTGGTGGTAGTTTCCAAATCCTTAATGTCATTTTTTACATATTTTTTGTTTGATACATTGCATTTAAGGAATCGCAAAATTTGCAAATCCTTCAGTGCAATCGCAAAATAAGGAATAGCAAATATTGCTATTGCTTATTTTGCATCAAACTTGTTTGATACATACCATTTGTCTAATTAGCATTCGCAAAGGCAGAAATTTGCAGAATTTTGATCTTTGCGAATGCTAATTAGCTTGATACATATGGCCCCAAGTGAGGCCTGTCTTGCAACATGGTGCATCTTTTGCATCACTGCTGCATCGGTTTCATGTGGCACGTTTTTTTTACACCATGACACATCTGCCTAAATGCATCAATTTGTAATTTTGTCGCCTCATAGCATATCTTTTGCACCGCCGCTGCGTCATAAAAGTGACGCACAGTGGCGCAAAAGAGGCATACACCTATCATAAATCTGTCCCTAGCATTTTAAATGATTAATCCAGGATGACGATAAGGTGTGGCCTATCCAGAGGTTTGTTTAAGGTGAGGCCTACTCAGGATTGCAGATTAAAGTTACACTTGATGAAGAATACAGAGGAGATAATACATGTAAAGGCCTACCAATGAAGTAAGTAATGTCCACTTTATTGCGCCAGTCATCATAAATGTATCCCTAAGCTTCTTATCTTGTTACAGATGAACCGCCATACGTATCATCAAACTATTTTGCATTTCCTAAATAGCGAATTTTAAGGAATAAATAGCAATTCTTTACCATTCCTAATTTGCAATGAGCAAATTGCTAATTGCAAATTACCCATTCATTTCCATGGGCTAGGAGACTCATAGGAATGAAGGTGCAATTTTCGATTAGCAATTAGCTCATCGCAAATTAGGAATTTTTTCAAGGGTGCAGGGGTGTCTCAAGAACACCCTGCTGCACCCCTGAAAAAGAAATTTGGGGGCATATGGCGCACATACATGCCCTAAGGGCATGTATTGGCGTCATATGGCACCTTTTGTTTTTTGGAAAAAAAGCTTTTTGAAAAGAATTCGCAAATTACCACAAACTAGAAGTTGGTGGTAGTTTCCAAATCCTTAATGTCATTTTTTACATATTTTTTGTTTGATACATTGCATTTAAGGAATCGCAAAATTTGCAAATCCTTCAGTGCAATCGCAAAATAAGGAATAGCAAATATTGCTATTCCTTATTTTGCATCAAACTTGTTTGATACATACCATTTGTCTAATTAGCATTCGCAAAGGCCGAAATTTGCAGAATTTTGATCTTTGCGAATGCTAATTAGCTTGATACATATGTCCCAAGTGAGGCCTGTCTTGCAACATGGTGCATCTTTTGCATCACTGCTGCATCAGTTTCATGTGGCACGTTTTTTTACACCATGACACATCTGCCTAAATGCATCAATTTGTCATTTTGTCGCCTCATAGCAAATCTTTTGCACCGCCGCTGCATCAGAAAAGTGACGCACAGTGGCGCAAAAGAGGCATACACCTATCATAAATCTGTCCCTAGCATTTTAAATGATTAATCCAGGATGACGATAAGGTGTGGCCTATCCAGAGGTTTGTTTAAGGTGAGGCCTACTCAGGATTGCAGATTAAAGTTACACTTGATGAAGAATACAGAGGAGATAATACATGTAAAGGCCTACCAATGAAGTAAGTAATGTCCACTTTATTGCGCCAGTCATCATAAATGTATCCCTAAGCTTCTTATCTTGTTACAGATGAACCGCCATATGTATCATCAAACTATTTTGCATTTCCTAAATAGCGAATTTTAAGGAATAAATAGCAATTCTTTACCATTCCTAATTTGCAATGAGCAAATTGCTAATTGCAAATTACCCATTCATTTCCATGGGCTAGGAGGCTCATAGGAATGAAGGTGCAATTTGCGATTAGCAATTAGCTCATCGCAAATTAGGAATTTTTTCAAGGGTGCAGGGGTGTCTTAAGAACACCCTGCTGCACCCCTGAAAAAGAAATGTGGGGGCATATGGCGCACATACATGCCCTAAGGGCATGTATTGGCGTCATATGGCACCTTTTGTTTTTTGGAAAAAAAGCTTTTTGAAAAGAATTTGCAAATTACCACAAACTAGAAGTTGGTGGTAGTTTCCAAATCCTTAATGTCATTTTTTACATATTTTTTGTTTGATACATTGCATTTAAGGAATCGCAAAATTTGCAAATCCTTCAGTGCAATCGCAAAATAAGGAATAGCAAATATTGCTATTCCTTATTTTGCATCAAACTTGTTTGATACATACTATTTGTCTAATTAGCATTCGCAAAGGCCGAAATTTGCAGAATTTTGATCTTTGCGAATGCTAATTAGCTTGATACATATGTCCCAAGTGAGGCCTGTCTTGCAACATGGTGCATCTTTTGCATCACTGCTGCATCAGTTTCATGTGGCACGTTTTTTTTACACCATGACACATCTGCCTAAATGCATCAATTTGTAATTTTGTCGCCTCATAGCAAATCTTTTGCACCGCCGCTGCATCATAAAAGTGACGCACAGTGGCGCAAAAGAGGCATACACCTATCATAAATCTGTCCCTAGCATTTTAAATGATTAATCCAGGATGACGATAAGGTGTGGCCTATCCAGAGGTTTGTTTAAGGTGAGGCCTACTCAGGATTGCAGATTAAAGTTACGCTTGATGAAGAATACAGAGGAGATAATACATGTAAAGGCCTACCAATGAAGTAAGTAATGTCCACTTTATTGCGCCAGTCATCATAAATGTATCCCTAAGCTTCTTATCTTGTTACAGATGAACCGCCATATGTATCATCAAACTATTTTGCATTTCCTAAATAGCGAGTTTTAAGGAATAAATAGCAATTCTTTACCATTCCTAATTTGCAATGAGCAAATTGCTAATTGCAAATTACCCATTCATTTCCATGGGCTAGGAGGCTCATAGGAATGAAGGTGCAATTTGTGATTAGCAATTAGCTCATCGCAAATTAGGAATTTTTTCAAGGGTGCAGGGGTGTCTCAAGAACACCCTGCTGCACCCCTGAAAAAGAAATTTGGGGGCATATGGCGCACATACATGCCCTAAGGGCATGTATTGGCGTCATATGGCACCTTTTGTTTTTTGGAAAAAAAGCTTTTTGAAAAGAATTCGCAAATTACCACAAACTAGAAGTTGGTGGTAGTTTCCAAATCCTTAATGTCATTTTTTACATATTTTTTGTTTGATACATTGCATTTAAGGAATCGCAAAATTTGCAAATCCTTCAGTGCAATCGCAAAATAAGGAATAGCAAATTTTGAATTAAGGACATTTTAAGTCATTTCCACATGTGCAGTGTTTTCAAATTTTGATTTGAAAATCGTTTTTAGGGAAAAGGAATGGTTTGTAAATTTATGACAAGGACATAATGGTGTATGCTTCTTTATAAGGCATTTCACTGTCTCTGATGTCATTTTTCCCATATTACATTATAAGACCTTTCCCCATGGAGCACATTCCTTGTAAATATGCTCCCACCTGTGCATGGTGAATTTAGATTTTGACTGTTTGAGTCACATAGCCATGTTAAAAGTGACCCAAAAAAATTGCAAAGGCTTTAAAAAAACACTTTCATGTGTCTTAAGGACATTTTAAGTAATTTCCCCATGGGCAGTGTTTTGTAAGTGGCGCAAAAGAGGCATACACCTATCATAAATCTGTCCCTAGCATTTTAAATGATTAATTCATGATGACGATAAGGTGTGGCCTATCCAGAGGTTTGTTTAAGGTGAGGCCTACTCAGGATTGCAGATTAAAGTTACGCTTGATGAAGAATACAGAGGAGATAATACATGTAAAGCTCTACCAATGAAGTAAGTGATGTCCACTTCATTGCGCCAGTCATCATAAATGTATCCCTAAGCTTCTTATCTTGTTAGAGATCAACCGCCATATGTATCATCAAACTATTTTGCATTTCCAAAATAGCGAATTTTAAAGAATAAATAGCGATTCTTTACCATTCCTAATTTGCGATGAGCAAATTGCTAATTGCAAATTACCCATTCATTTCCATGGGCCAGGATGCCCATAGGAATGAAGGTGCAATTTGCGATTAGCAATTAGCTCATCGCAAATTAGGAATTTTTCCAAAGGTGCAGGGGTGTCTCAAGAACACCCTGCTGCACCCCTGAAAAAGAAATTTGGGGGCATATGGCGCACATAAAAATTAACAACATTCCTTTACCCCAAAAACGATTTTCAAGTCATAATTTGAAAACACTGCCCACAGGGAAATGACTTAAAATGTCCTTAAGACACATGAAAGTGTTTTTTGAAAGCCTTTGCAATTTTTTTGGGTCACTTTTAACATGGTTATGTAACTCAAACAGTCAAAATCTAAATTTACCATGCACAAGTGTAACCATATTTACAAGGAATGTGCCCCACGGAGAAAGGTCTTTTAATGTAATATGGGAAAAATGACATCAAATGTCCTTAAGACACATAAAAGCGTTTTTTGATTGCCTTTGCAGCATGTTTGTATCACTTTTAACATGGCTATGTAATATAAACATTCAAAATCTAAATTTGCCATGCACAGGTGGGAGCATATTTACAAGCAATTTGCGCCACAGAGAAAGGTCTTACATTGAAATGGGAAAAATAACATCAGAGACAGTCAATTGCCTTATAAAGAAGCATACACCATTATGTCCTTGTCATAAATTTAAAAACAATTCCTTTTCCCCAAAAACGATTTTCAAATCATAATTTCAAAACACTGCACATGGGAAAATTACTTAAAATGTCCTTAAGACACATAAAAGCGTTTTTTGATTGCCTTTGCAGCATGTTTGTATCACTTTTAACATGGCTATGTAACACAAACATTCAAAATCTAAATTTGCCATGCACAGGTGGGAGCATATTTACAAGCAATTTGCGCCACAGAGAAAGGTATTACATTAAAATGGGAAAAATAACATCAGAGACAGTCAATTGCATTATAAAGAAGCATACACCATTATGTCCTTGTCAGAAATATTATAACCATTAATTTTCCTCAAAAACGATTTTCTAGTCATAATTTGAAAAGACTCCACAGCTCCTATGCAGAAAAACACCCTGTCAGTACTAATACTTCACATTTTCTCCAATTACATTTTCTCAAAGAAACAAAATCTATTTGTAAAACACTTGAGACAAAGCAACATTTGAAAAACACAACTTTCTTCATAATTTTCTCCTTAAAGCACACTATTCTCTATCTAAATTAAAGAAATATTTTCTCACCTTAGCAAATACTTTGAGTTTGAAAACAGTCTCAGAAACACACCAATTTGTCTTCAGCAGAGCAAAAGGTATGCACTCCAGAGTCTGCAGCTATCAAAAGCACAGAAATGCTGTAATTCTTCACACATATCTCTCATGTCACCCAATCAAAACTCTTCCCTCACTTTTTTTCAAATGAAAACCCTTCCCCCCTCTGCCATTTCATGCCTTTTCTGCATGGCAACCACCTCTTGGAAGACCTCTGGTGTTTGCAAGTTCACACAACAATGTTGCAATTGAACTCTGAACTCTCAGTGCACCTGCGTATCCACTGCAATCTTTCATTTAATGATTTTTTATTGACCATTCAAAATACATCTTTCAAAGAACTCATCCATGCACCCTAACTTTCTGTTTTCAGCAATCAAAATCCACCAATCACTGTTACTGCTTCATTAACACAGAAACTCCACAGTTTTTTTCATTTTAAACTCTCTTTTTTTCAACTGCCATTTCATTGCCACACTTCATCTGACTGCAGCAGAACCTTCTCTCACCATGTTCTCTGTCTGGATTGTGGAGAAGCGTGGCTCAGTGGTTAGAGGCGGCAGACCCGGAAGCTGAGATCGGCCGTGGACCAGGGTTCGGTACCCTGCCTCGGCGGGTCTCGGGCTCAAAAATTCCACGGACTCAACAATTCTCGCTCCGGTGCCTACTCGACTCACGGGGTCACACTCTGCGACTCTGGGCAATAGCTTGCTTAATCTCCACTACAGCCCCTCGCGGCGGGATGCCTGGCTTTCACCTTTTGGATACCCTGCCGGGGTATCTCACAGGGGAATACCAGGACGGGTTCCCTAAGCAAGCGCCTTGATACCTTCGGGTGATACGTGCGCTATATAAGTCGCAATAAGTCGCAATACATACATTGTTGGACATAGTTATATCCACTGGGCTCACAGGTATGCTAAGAACAGAAATTTACCTAACCTCAATTTACAAGATGTGGAAATTAAGTGGTTTGGCCACAGAGGATTAAAATGTCACCAATTGATACCATTGGTGAAAACCTTTATGCATTTGCCAAAACCTGACCTGTTAATTGTGCACTGTGGAGGTAATGATTTGGGCACTTTGACTGGGGTAGGTCTGGAAATGCTTTTAAAGGACACCTTTGAGCAATTGATGACACTTTTTCCTCAAACTGCCTTGGTATATTCAAATATATGCCAAAGACAGAAATGGAGGTGGTCAAACCAATTTTGACCACAAATTGAGAAGTTGAGGAAGCATGTAAACAAATCTGTTTCAGCTTACATGAGAGACCATGGAATGGGCTCCATGTACAACAATAACTTGCGTTACTACATGCAAGATATCTACAGAGGAGATGGAGTTCACTTCTCAGATGAGGGCAACAGAATTTTCATTCTGAATTTAAGACTGTGCATTGGTACCTACTTATAAGTACCTAAATGTACCATAAACCCAAAAGCTCTTCTCAGAGCTACCCTACATCTGATCACTCTCAATTATTATTTTACTCTAACATTTTTCACTAATCTTCAAAAAAGTACGCTCCCTGGGGCGCTACCCGGTACGCGAACCGGGAGCTAACCTCGCTAAATTTTTAAAAAAATGTTTTTTTTTCGCACATATGGGCCTCCTCAGCCACCCTCAGAAAACCTAGGGGGTCAAGATAAGTCTACCGTGCCCCCTTCTACCCATTCTGAACATTATTTGCCCTCCATCTTGTATCTTAATTTGACCGAAACACAAAATGGTGGACTCCCGTAACGCTTAAGGTTCGCGAACCGGGGCGCTCAACAGTTCGCGTACCGGGTCGCTCCCTGGGAAGCGCACCATCAAAAAAAGGTGGGAAAGTAGTTTACAGAAAAGCCACTGGAGACAATTTCACCAAATATAGATTAGCTCATACTACATACCAATCCCTACCATTTTCACAAATTTGATTGGAATTCCATTTAACCATTTAGCCTGTAGACCTCTCTAAATACCCTGAGGTAAATTACTTCTCAAAACACATCTGAAGTGTTGGAATTGACAACCAATGAAAATGTTACTTTCATTTTCTACTTTTTTTACCTGACATTTGATTGGTTATGTACCTGAATATATATAAAGAAAGAGAGAGAAACACAGCCATTTTGACTACTACTTCCTGAATTACATTGCAAGATCATTTTCACTCACAACTTAAACTTGTTTTTAGAAGGTGAGATATTATTTTATAAATTTGAAAACATTTTCAGATAGTTATATACTATCCCTCTGTAAGAGTTAGACATTGAGAAAGGCTTCTTTATTATAATTATGGATTGATTTAGGTTTCTGTGGTATAATTATGAATTTACTTAGGCTTCTTCACAGGCACTTTTTAATAGTACTACTTCACGCCTGAAACCATACAATGCCAATAGATTACTTCTCTGTTATAAACTCACAAGTACCTGTCTGAACTTAAACCTAACAGTGTCCTATCACTACTGATATATTTATTTTTTATGCAAATTACAGCAATAAAATGGAAGGTGAGCAGAATGTTTCCTTCAAAATTGTTCTGGACAGCAACAATGAACAAGTTATGGAACCCATTGATGACTTAGAATTCATGGATGAGTCACGGGACTATGAATTACTTCAATGTGTAGAATCTGTCAATCATTTACTCCATTATGATGACGGTCAAATGTGGGAACTTATGTTCACTCAACAAGAGGACATATCGGACAGTCAAATGCTAGACGTTCTATTAAATTTTGAAAAACAATCTGAAAAATAAAATTGTATGTAAAATAAAAAAATTGTTTGAGTCTTTAATCATTTTTATATGTAATTCATAAACTAGTTAAATGTTAGAAATGTTATTAAATTTTGAAACACAATCACAATAATAAAAAATTAAAAAATAATCAACAAAACAACAAAACCAACAATCAATTAACATACAGTATTTGAAAAGTCTATCATTCATTTTTCATTATAGTACGCTGCCCAAAACGCTTCCCGGTTCGCTACCCAAATTTTTTTTTTTTTGCCCCGCGGGGCCCTTTTAAAGCCTCCACATTAAACCTAGGGGGTCAGGGAGGATATACTATGCCCCCTTATGGTCATTTCCCCCTTTGTTTTGGCCTCCTCTTGTCTCTCAATCCTACCGAGAGACAAGATGGCGGCCGCTCCGGACTGTTTAGAATGTTGACAGACACCGGAGAGCCAATCAGCTTCGCTACGCGAAGTTCCGGTACGCGTAAAGTCCGCGAACCGGAGCGCTGCCCGGTCCGCTGTTACAGATATATATCTTTTTTTGAACATTAATTTCTCAAAATCCACTGAAGCACATATATTGAGACCTAGCAAAGGCACATCGGGCTACCAGTCCCTACAATTTTGCCAAGTTTCGTGGAAATCCATTCAGCCGTTCGTGCTAAAAGTGACCCCAACCGCCCTATGGAAAACTCAATGTTAAAAACACGTTTTGGGACCCCCCTTTTTTCTCGGCCCCCCCTTGACGAACCCCCCCCAAATTTCCAGGGGCTGCTCAGAAACAAAATGTTCCATTTTCCAGAAAAGTTCAGCCAATTCCGTCCACAAACGCCAAAGTTATTAGACATAGAATTTTCAAAAATCCCATAGGGAAAAAATCCTAACTATATATACCTAGTGGCGACCGCCAGTAGGTAATATATATATATATATATATATATATATATATATATATATATATATATATATATATATATATATATATATATATATATATATATATATAACAAAAATAACTATAATAATAAAAAGTAACAAAAAAATCCAATTGTCAGTGGGGGGGAAAGAAACCTTCTTTTTCTTTTTCTTTTTTTCACTTAGGGTGGTGGTGTTCTAAGGGTGCGGGGCCCCCTAAGGCGTGTCAATGCCAGACAGGACGGGAGGGTTCCTCGGGGGGTGGGTGGGGGGGTTACAGGGGGGGGGAAACAATTAAAATGTCCTCATATGCCATAAGTCTTAATGTTATTAGGTTCAGCTGTTGTTTCAGGCCACCACTGGTACTATTTGATAAATGGCCCTAAGTACGATATCTAATAGTAAATTCCTTTCCTGGAATTTGAATGGTTTAGGAAGCCGAAAGAAGCAACAAAGAGTTAGTGAATTCTTAAAAAATACTGAGGCTCATGTATACCTCCTACAAGAGACCCACCTGGAAGCAGAAGTATGTAGTCAAGTATTCGCTAAACTCAGCTGGGTTCAGGAAATTCTGTGTTCCAAGCAAAAGGGCTCTACTAGAGGGGTAGCCATAATAGTACGCGCAAATAAGGGAATCAGGGTGCACAACTGGGGAACGGATCAGTCTGGGCGGTGGCTGGCGGCAGTCCTCTCTATTGGTAGCTCGCGTTTTCTGTGTGCTGTTTATTACGGCTCTAACGAATATAACTCCGGCTTTCTTCAAAAGTTGGAGCAGTATATGATACAACACACAGTTCCAGCAATACTAGGAGGAGACTTTAATCTTATTTTCGATCCCTAATTAGATCGCACCTCTAAAGCTAAATATAAATCTCCAAATAAATCGCTTCTAGCCCTTAAGAACATAATGAAGGATTTTACACTACAGGATGCTTGGAGAGTTAAGTATGGTAACCTTAGGGAATACTCCTTCTACAGTAAAAAGTACAGTCAGTTCTCCAGAATAGATTTTTTTCTTTTAGACCAAATATTTCTGTCTGATATAGTTTCAATCTCACATATTCCAGTAGGACTGTCGGATCACTCTGTAGTCGAACTAAAAATTATCATTAAGGTTAGCCCTTCAGAGTACAGGTGGACCCTAGATAGAACCATCCTCCTAAATGACGAGATTAAAACTAAAATTAGGGGGAGCTTGTTGGAGTTTTTTCAATTTAATGATGGAACAGCCTCAGAACAAACAGTATGGGACACACTTAAGTCCTATCTAAGGGGAATTTGTGGCTCATACATGGTATTAAATAGGAAACTTAGGAAAGAAAAGGATATTCACGAGCTTGATTTAATTAAAAAGAAGGAGCAACAACTGCAGCTAGCAGCTCTTGAAGACAGAAATAGAATTTTGGCCCCTGAAAAAGAACTTTTAAAGCTACAGTCAGACTTTAAAGCTAGAGCTGACAAGTTGAGTAAGGATAGGTGGGAAGTGAGCAAGCTCCGTAACTTCGAATATGGAGAGAAGTGTGGCTCTTTGTTAGCCTGGAAGGCAAGAACGGAGAGGAGTAGGAATAATATTAGCTCATTGATACAGCGAGGCTCAGGGCGGCTTCTTACTGAAGATGCAGAGATCAGGAGTGAGGCTAGAAGTTTCATGGAGAAACTGTACCAAGAGGAGAATAGTCCGAGGCTGGAAGAGCTGGAAAAATGGTGGGCTTCGAGAGAGTTACCCCAGTTGAGCGAATCTGACAAGGCTTTTTTAGTCACTGAGATTACGGAGGGGGAGGTACGGGCTCAGTTGAAAAAAATGTCCAGGAATAAAGCCTCCGGCCCGGACGGATTGCCGAATGAGGTGTATAAAGACAATCTAAAAGAAGTCTTAACCCCATTACTGAGACTCTTTAATAAAATATTCCTGAAGGGGGAACATACACCAACCTCTTGGTCGGACGCCACAATTTCATTGATAGCAAAGCCTAATAAAGATCTGAAAAAAATAGAGTCATACCGGCCCATCTCGCTCCTCAATTCAGACTTAAAAATTTACTCCGGCATACTTACATCTAGGCTGGCGAAAATAATTAAGTCTATAATCCACCCAGATCAGAGGGGGTTTATACTGGGTCGCCAATTAAACTAACTCATGTTCCAAGTCATAGGAGCTATAGACATAGCAACAGAGAGGGGCCTGCCGCTAGCCATCGTCGCGATCGACGCAGAAAAAGCGTTCGATCAAGTGAATTGGTCATTCTTATGGAAGACCATGGCATAGTTCGGGTTCCCAGACATATTTATCGAGGGGATTGAGACATTGTATAGGGGTCCCCGGGCCAAAGTATTGGTCAACGGTGGCCTGACTGATTGGTTGAACATCTCAAGGGGAACGAGGCAGGGATGTCCACTGTCTCCTCTTCTCTTCGATATTTATATTGAACCCTTTGTTTGTTCCCTGAGACAAGATCCTGTATTTACACCATTTAAAATTGGGAACCTGGATCTTAAGACGGCTCTCTATGCTGACGACCTTCTTCTTTATACATCCAACCCGGTCGAGGCTATCCCCAGGCTATTCGAACTGGCCGAAGAGTTTGGCACAGTGTCGGGGTATAGAATCAATAAAGATAAAACCGACATAATGAGCTGGAACAATCCAACACAGATACCAGAAGCTAAATCAAAAATTAGGTATCTGGGGATTTACCTTACTAACAACTTAGAAGAAGTCTCCAAAACTAGTTGGCTAACAGTTGTAAAGGAAGTTAGGAAGCTTTTGACTAGATGGAACACTCTACCTCTTAACATCTATGGTAGAGTGAATCTAGTAAAGATGATAATCTTGCCCAAAATAACCTTCCTATTTAATTCCATCCCTTTAAACTTTAATAAAAAGGATATTTCAAATCTTCAAGGGAGAATCGGCTCTTTCATCTGGGCTACCAAGTCTCCTAAGATTGCCTGGAGGAAATTGAGAAGGGGATTGAAATTGGGCGGGCTGGCTCTCCCTGATTTACTCCTTTACTGTTATGCCTTTCAGTTCAAAAACATCAGACTCTTGGCAAATAAGTTGGACTCTACATCGCATGGTAGACTATTTAGGGCTATGTTATCAGACCTGCCGTATGCCCCCGATTTTTTCCTTTACAAATTTGGAGATCAGAAGTTTTTTAAGAAGGTACGTCTGAAGCTCCTGTGAACAGCCTTAATTATTTGGCAATCAATACGTAGAATCCTGGACATTCCTTACTATCATCATCAGGCCCCAATATGGGATTCCCCAGGTACACCAGAGTGCCTATTAGATCGGCTGGCCCTCCCACTAAGATCAGCTGGCCTTATGAAGTGGGGGGACTTGTGTAATAACTCAGTACTACTAAGTTGGGAATCCTTGTCAAACCTTACTGAAGGCTGTATCACAAGATTCAAATTTTATCAACTATCTTCCTGGTGGGGGAGGCAGTCTTGGGTCAAGGATGACGAGAGCCGTATTTTGGAATATGTCAGTAGAGGGATGGGACTGAAGGGGGAGGTTGCACTTTGGTATAACATACTGGTTGGAGCAAAAGACAAGCTAGCAGCTGAAATCATTAGGCTTTGGGATAATTCTTTAATTTGGGACCCTGGTGAGATGCTAAAGGTCTGGACGGATTCTTTTACACTTTCCCCAAAAATTATAAAACCATCTAACCTAAGAAGAAACCACCTGTTCACGGCATACAGGGCTTATTGGACTCCAGCGAAACTCTCCAAGATCTCAGCAGAAAATTATTTCTGTCCCAGATGTGGGTTTCCAGCAGCAGATGACGGACATATGTTTGTGGACTGCCCTGAAATCGCTGGTTACTGGAGACAGGTGTGTGGGTTCTTGGAAGAGGTTGTGTTATCACCAATAATCTGTAGTCTCAGATTGATTTTCTTCCGTCTCCCACAGGATTATGACATCAGACATAGTACCTCTCAGTTTATTTTTTACGTTATTGTTATTGCCAGGAGGGAGATATGTAGGGAGTGGAAATCGGTAAACCCGCCTAAATTTGCTGACTGCTTAAGAAACATCATGGCAGTAAGTTGTCTAGACACAATGTGCGGTGGAGAAAATACCATCAAGGTCTGGTCGGCATTTAAGGTATGGTGCGAAAAATAATCCTAAATGAGTCCAATGATTATGCCAGAGGTTGAGTGGTCCTGTCCTCCCTAAGGGGTAAGCTACATCGAAACTGGGAGTTGGATTTGGAAACAACCTACCTCTGGGCGATCTCTGTCGGCTATCCACAAACTCCAGGGCGGTAACAGCTAGTTTGTGTTAGTGGCCCAGAGTAAGCCTATCTAGAGTTGACACTTTCTGGTGGCATATATGAGGACAAAAAAATGATTGCAATTTTCACCCCACCCAGGGACACTAAGGTTGCCTCTTCCACTTTCCCACCCCTCTCAAGGGCACTCTTCACCCCCACACTTACACTAGCAATCCCTGAGGATGGCTCACTGGTGGGGATCTTCTTTGTGCAGACAGCATCTCCCTTCTTGTGCCCTGGCTGATTACAGTCAAAGCACTTTCCTACCTCTGAGGGATCAAGGAACCTATCATTCTTTCCCTGATACCCCCTCCCTTTGCATTTAGGTTGACTTGGACTGCCCTCCTTGTTCAGGAATTTGTGGGTCTTTGCAGGACTCCTTCATGTTTTTTACCTTCTTTCCCCAGAGCTTTACCCTGGCGGGGGACCTGTCCCCCTTCTTATGATCACCCCCCTTATGCTGATTGGAAACCCAGGTTCTCACCCACTCATCAGCTGCTTCCCCCAGCTCTCTGGAGTCTTTCATCTTAGAATCCACTTGGTACTGCGGCAACTTCTCTTCAGAACAACATGTTATCTTTCAAAAACAACTGATAGAATCCCTCTTATATGTCTACTTTGTTACCAACATGCCAGCTTTTTAGTACCCGCACTGAAATGTCCGCAAAGTTCACACAGGACCATGTTATCACTTTCTGTGTGTCTCTGAACTTCATCTGTACTGTACTGGAGTCAGACCGCACTTTGTGACTAAGCATTTCCTCATGTGAGAGTAGTATTTTGCCTCATTCCCCTTCAGGATTCAGGAGCCTATCCCTCCCAGCTACTGGAATCAGTTCCTACAGAGTGATCCCAATGCTTGGGGTAGACCCCCCACATCTCCAGGGCCCACTAAAATGCAGTCAGACATTTGTAAATGTCATCCCCCTCTGTGTGCCTGGGTAATATACCCTTGCGAAGCTTGTGGTCAAACCCACCAATCCTGGACATCTCGATCACTTTATTATTATCACTGCCACCATTCCTTCTTGCTTTATTACACTCTCACCACTCCCTAGCTAATTCATATTTCCTCTCTTCTAGGAACTAAATCTTATTTACTGTTTACATTGTGCTATGTATATGCAATTTACCTGTTGCTATTTTGTTGCATAACTATCCTTCACTGATTTAAAGCGCTCTGATATCCGCAAGGGTCTTGTTCGTGCTCTATAAAACGTTCAAAATAAATAGCGCCCTTTCTCTTAGGGACATCCCTAGTCCTTGTGTGGGAAAAACCCTTCTTTCGCCTCTCGAAATCATGCACCTACTACTGGAAGCAATGGAGGAGGCATCCTCACCCTCCTAGATCATCCTTCTCCTCTTGAATCTCTGCAGCTACCCCAGTTCAGGCCTCCAGGGACTTAATCAACTCTGCCTTCTTAATCTTGTTGGATGCAGGTAGACCTATAGCCCTACACTGTACCCTACGCTCAGCCATCTTGAGTTTAATCAGTTTAGCTAGGTCCAGCTCCATGATAGTTTTGGGTCACAACATCTAGCAATCAGCCTTAGCACAATTTTGGAAAAATCAAAAGAATGGATTACAAATCAATTTAGTCTAACTTCCGATGATTCCAAAACTCAAAAATGTTGTTCTAAGACAATTTAGAGGATGTCCGAGGGTTGGGCAGAAACAGAAGGAAGGAGGCCGTATGTGAGCAATTACGAGATAGGATTTATTATAACAAAAAGGGATTTTCTAGGTTTTACACTGATATGCTTTCTAGAGTTCAGTTCACTCATAGATACAGTCCTTCATACCATCCCGTTTCATTCTGAGGTGTAGTCCTTCACACCGACCCTGTTTCGTCCAAAAGGGGTTGACAGTAGGATATAAGTGATTCTTCCTTTCCTTCTGTGTGGTTTGGCTGGGTTTCCCAGGTTCACCGCTCGTTGGGACTCGCATACATAGGCAAAGGAAAAAAAAAGAAAAGAAAGGAACAATGAGCCTGTGTGCTCTACTGGCACTGTTTGGCTACCACCACACCACTGTGCAATAGTGTTGCTGGATGGACCGTGAAGGGGAGGAGGCTTTGTTGCATAAAAGGAAAAAGTACAAGGAGTGTTTCAATGGACAATCACTCAGGTGTCACCCGTTCCGTGGTCCCAGGGTGCGCAAAAACAAAAATGCCACACTCGATGTGCCCCACCTTTCCCCCACTCCTAATCACTTACCTCTCGCTGCCGTGACTCTCCTGAGTTGCGGCAGCTCGTGCTCGTCTTCAGGGACCCACCAGTCTTCGCACCACTCTTCGAGAGGTTCTGATTCTCTTGCATTTCCTTCCACAGTAACTTCTCTTTAGGCATCTGTTCCTCGGGCGTCTGCTTCTCGTAGTTTTCTCCATACTGCCTCTTCTCCGCTCCCGAACACACCCAACTCAGGAGGTTCCTCCTCCGTTGTTATTGGCCACCAGCACCTTTCCCTTCCTGTCTCGGACTGAGACGCGAGCATCAGTCGTCCCCTGCAGGGTTTGTTTGCTCTGTTCTCTCTGGTCACTTCCTGTATAGTAGAAGGATAGTCCGTTTTCATTGTCGGCGTCTGCTTTCAGCTCCTGTCACCATCATTCGTCCCTCGAATTAATGGAGCCCTGGTGAAGGTACAGAGGTGGGGTCGGGACAATTGGTGGGATTCCCAGGTACTCCCTCACATCCCCCTTCCCTAACTTTCTTGTGTACAAGAAAAGGGTCTACCGGGTAACTGGATAGGTAGTCAACATTAGCTTGTTCCTTTCCTATGGATGACAGTAAAACAAAAGGGTTGTAGGGATAAGAACCATCTCAGAATTCTCTAGTTATGTCCCTTGTTTCTGGACAACCATTCAAGGGGTGCGTGATCAGTGTATAAGAGAAACTCTCTTTCGTCTAGGTAGTATCACAGGGCTTCAATGGGGATGAACGATGTTACAACGCATGCTTTTACATCGCATGCCTTTACAACGCGGTATTTACAACAAATACCATTACAACGCATAGTGCTTTTAGGCGCTGGATAGTGATTTATTTAATTTACTATTCCAACTCCAGTCCCCGTGGATAGTAGGGAAGGTGTTGGATAGTAAATTAAATATATTCCCTATCCTAGAGCGCCCCCCAGCGCAATGCGTTGTAATGGTTTGCGTTGTAAAAGTTGCGTCGTAAAGGCACTTCGTGGTAAAAGTTGCGTTGTAAAGGTTGTACACCCTTCAATGGCCCATTTGATTGCCAGGGCTTCCTTTTCTATAACGTCATACTGTGTTTCCCGTGGAAACAGTTTGCGGCTGATGTACAATATTGGTCTTTCCTGAGTATTCTCATCTGCATGGGACAGTATAACCCCAATGCCGCTGTCAGAAGCACCTGTTTGTAAAAGAAAGGGGTTGTCATAATTAGGACTTAATAAGAACAGTTTTGAAGTGATGAGGTGATTGAGGCACTGAAAGGCATAGAGTTCTGGGGATGGGCGTAGTCTTTCCACCCTTCCTGTATAATAATCCCTTTTTTTTTTAAGAATTGGGGACCTACAAGGTTGCAGTCTTCCTGCGGAGCTGACCTAAATGTTCTATCACGGTCCACAGTTCATTTTCAGTGTCGGTTAGGAGGATGGGAGCCCAATTCTTGTTTCTCTTATTCGCTGTTTGCGTCTTTTCCGGTCCTTTCCTATGGTCGACTCTGGATCGGGGATTTGAGAGAAATGTGCCTCCTTTCTGCATTCGGCTCCTTCCTTCCAGGGTCTCCGAGCAGATCATGAATATGGGGGTAGTCAGTTCCCAGAACCATTGGTTCAGGTAATGCCGGGATCAGACCCACAATCATAGACACAGGTTGATGGGGAAGGTGATGTTGAATGTCAAGAGTTGTTATGGGATATGTCTTACTGTCTCCATGGACGCATTGAATAGTGACAGCTACGGTGGTGGATGGGGCCCCTCCTGGAATGGTCTGGGGTCTCATTACTCTCTGTAAGGCCACCGTATCAATTAGGGCCTCTCTTGGCTCTCCATTGACTGTGACCTTTCTGTGGAAAGGAGGTGTGCCCTCCCCTGTGGAGCAGTACAGGGCCCTGGCATATCCTACCTCCATAGGTTCCACCTTCTGGGGACATGAGCGGGCTATATTTCCAAATCCCCCTCAATGAAAGCATTGGCGTCCTGAAGAGGAAGGAGGATGGGGAAGGGCCGCAGGCAAGAAATGAAATGAAAAATAGAACTTATGAAGCACGCGTACACCTACGGTTTCTTGGCGCTGAGGCAAAGTACCAGGAGCTAGAGTCACTGTTTCTGGTTTTCTAGGAGTATGATGAGGTCTTGTGGCCCTAATGGATGTGCTTCCACGATGTTTCCATGTGGTCTCGTCTCTGCCTTTTTGTAACTCCTGTGCTCAAAAATATGCTGCGGCTACCTATACTGCTTTTTTCAGTGTGAGGTCTGCATGTTGTTGCACCCAACGTTGTATGGGAGGATATAGCGACATAAGGAACTGTTCTAAGTAGATCTTTTCTAATATAATTTCCTTTGATGCCGTCAGCGGCCGTAACCATCTACCTGCTACGTCCTTTATCCTGTAGTAAAGAGCTCTAGGGTTTTCATGAGGGCCTTTCCGGAGATGGTGCAGTCTAATCCGGTAAGTTTTGTAATCTATTCCCATTCGTTCTAGGAAGCTTTTTTTAATGTCGGAGTACGGGGTTACCCCAAGGGGGTGGGCCACCTCATATGCAGATTGTAGGTCTCTCGATAATAGGGGTCCCAGGTATTGCCCCCACCTGTCCTCCCGCCACATGGCAGCTCTCGCCATTCTTTCGAAGTTGGACAGAAAGAAGTCTGGGTCCTCCCCTGGGACATATTTCTATATCACCACCAAAGGAGGGGCAATTAAAACCCGTGGTTGTCCTAGAACTTCCCCTAGATTCCCAATTACAGTCTCTGACTCTGTTGTTTATGGGTTTTATGCAGGGATTCTCGTTCGACCTCTGCCACCTCCAGGAACTTCCCCGTTACCTTCTCTAATCAGCCCTGGCCTTCCGCCTTATTGTTGACAATGGCCTCCATTTCCCCAGATCCCACTTCTGACACCACCTGTCGGAGGGATGGGCAGAAACAGAAGCAAGGAGGCCGTATATGAGCAAAAACTAGATAGTATTTATTATAAGAAAAAGGGATTTTCTAGTTGTTACACTGGTATGCTTTCTAGAAATACAGTCCTTCACACCGTCCTGGTTCATTCTGAGGTGTAGTCCTTCACACCGACCCCGTTTTGTCCTAAAGGGGTTGACACTAGGATAGAAGTGTTTCTTCCTTTCCTTCTGTGTGGTTGGGCTGGATTTCCCAGGTTCACCTCTCGTTGGGACTCGCAAACATAAGCAATGGAAAAAAAAAGCAAAGAAAGGAACAATGAGCCTGTGTGCTCTAATGGCACTGTTTGGCTACCACCACACCACTGTGCAAGAGTTTTGCTGGATGGACTGTGAAGAGGAGTGGGCTGCGTTGCATAAAAGTAAAATGGGCAAGGAGTGATCCAATTGACAACCGTTCAGGTGTCACCTGTTCCGTGGTCCCAGGGTGCTTAAAAACAAAAATCCCACACCCAATGTGCCCCACAGTCCTCCCTCCTAATCACGTACCTCTCGCTGCCAGAACTCTCCTGAGGTGCGGTGGCTCGTGCTCATCTCCGGGGACCCACCAGTCCTTGCACCACTCTTCGGGAGGCTCCGATTCTCTCACGTTTCCTTACACAGTAACTTCTCTTTTGGCGTCTGTTCCTCTGGTGTCTGCTTCTTCCGCGTCTGGATATTCCTCTTGTAGTTCTCCCCGCGCTTCCTCTTATCCGCTTCCAAACACACCCCCGTCGGGAGGTTCCTCCTCCGTTCTTTAAAAAAAAAAAACTTTTTATTGATTACAAATTAACTACAATACCATATGACTACAATTCCTTCGTGTCACGCCCATCACGTTTCTCCGTACAATAAAACATCAGCTATAACTGCACATTGATCACATTCGGAGTCGACAACTTCATCTGGCCTTGGTCCAGTTTCATCTGAGTCACCTTGAATCTGTATCTGACTCCATTAGGGGCGGGGTACAAATGTTCCCTCTTTAGATAGTCCAACTTCCCCATACTGTATATATGCCGCCCTTTCTGCCACCATACGCCGACGACACCCAGCTGATACTCTCCCTCACCAAAGACCCAGCCACCGCCAAAACCAACCTACAGGAAGGGATGAAAGGTCATCGCAGAATGGATGAAGCGCAGCCGCCTGCAGCTGAACTCAGACAAGACGGAGCTCCTCATCTTCGGACAATCCCCTTCCGCCTGGGACGACTCCTGGTGGCCCTCTGCACTGGGCTCCGCGCCGACACCCTCGGACCACGCACGCAACCTGGGATTCATCCTGGACTCCTCCCTCACGACGACCAAGCAAGTCAACGCCGTCTCGTCATCATGCTTCAACACCCTGTGCATGCTCCGGAAGATCTTCCGATGGATCCCCACCGAAACCAGAAAGACGGTCACCCAGGCCCTCATCACCAGCCGACTGGACTATGGAAATGCCCTATACGCAGGAACCACCGCCAAACTTCAGAAACGACTACAACGCATACAGAACGCTTCCGCACGACTAATCCTCGACATTCCTCGCCACAGCCACATTTCCGCCCACCTGAGAAACCTGCACTGGCTCCCCGTCAACAAGAGGATCACATTCAGGCTCCTCACCCACGCACACAAAGCGCTCTATGACATGGGCCCCGAATACCTCTCGTTCTACACGCCCACCCGCCAGCTCCGGTCAGCCAGCCTCGCCCTCGCCACCATCCCACGGATTCGCAGAACCACCGCCGGAGGAAGATCGTTCTCCTACCTGGCGGCCATAACATGGAACTCCCTCCCCGCACACCTACGAATGACCCATGACCATCTCTCATTCAGGAAACACCTCAAGACCTGGCTGTTTGAGCAGTAGTAGCACCCCCACCCCTTTCAGCGCCTTGAGACCCTCACGGGTGAGTAGCGTGCTCTATAAATGTTTTGATTGATTGATTGACCATAGCCCCATCTATATCTCCATACCACTCTCGATATGCTGGACCGGTCTGGGATCCCCAGTATTTGGCTATGTTTCGCTTGGCGAACATCATACCTAATGTTGCCCAATCTTGTGCTGCGTGATTAGGGTCAGCCGGTTCCCAAATATTTAAGAGACACCTCCTGGGTTCTGACGGGACCGCCCCTCCACTAACCTGTGTAATGGTTTACATAATTGTGTCCCAGTAGGCCGCTATCTCTGGGCATTCCCATAACGTATGGTAGAAAGTACCAACTGACCCACATTGTCTCTGCCTTCCCTAACTTGTGTTGAGTCACTCTTGTGTAGTAAATGCGGGGCAGAATTTTTAATTGCACTAACTTCAACTTGGAGAAAATTGCTACTTTGTGCGGAGAGGAGAGTGCCTTTTGCCAGTCAGTACTCAGTACCATCAAGGTCGCCTACCTCTATCTGCCACTTTTCGCTGAGGGATTGTGTGGGATCTGGTTCATTATTAATTATTTTGCGATAGTTGAAAGAAATTACTTTTCTGTTCATATACTCTGCCAGGAGTCGATCTTCTAAGGGGGAGGCCTCAGGGAGTGTAGATCCCGCCGCGATCGCTGCTGTCGGTGCATGTCTCATTTGAGTATATCTGAATATTTCCGTGGGTGCCAACTCGTATTGCTCTTGGAGGCTAGTGAATGGGACAACTTCGCCTTTACTCCACGAATCATCCACCATTGAGATTCTGATGATGTCCCAGCACCAAAAAAACTTTGCTGGCGCTGAGTCTGCCTAGTCTCTGTGTTTCCCATAGCGGGGTCATCTGCATTATAACAGCGTCCCATCGCAATTTTTTGAGAGCTATGTGCCATATCTGGACTGTGTGTACTGTTGGCCCCTTTTTTTTAAAAAGAACAAACTGTAATGCATTTTATTGTGCATACAACATACATCTGTGAAATAGCAGTGCACATGGGTCTTGGGCAGAAAATGCCACCCTTGACCTGTTGATGTTGGCAATGCCCTTGTTGTGCCCCCTCTGCACGCTGCAGCTTGGGAGTTCGCTGTAGCCCCTTTAACTATGCACCATGCACCGTACATATACCCCCCTTCCCCGCTCCCGGCAATAAGGCCTCAAACAACAACTATGACCCCCACACCCCCCTACCCTGCACTGCTGTCTTCCTCTGAGCATCATTCATATCGGTTAGTGTGCTCCCTGGTACTACAGGTGAGGACAGTGATGGTGTGCCGAAGCCTTCCGCTGTGGCCCGCTACTGCATCCGCGGGTATCGATGCTAGATCCAATCTCGCATTTCTATTATGTTATCCCATCTTCATCTGGTCCTGGGGGGTGCTCTATGTGCTGGATTCTCTCTGGCATGGAAGCCTCCGAGTCCCTGCCCCATCTCGTTAAGTACGGCACCAGACCCTCCCATGCCTGGGCTCTCTCTGGCTTGCCCACTCCCCGCCGTGCATTCCGAAGCAGGACCCTGCTCTCGCATCCCGCACACTTCTTCATCTTCCCTTCTTCAATCGGAGGATATCAGGGTCCCTCGGCTTCTTCCAGCTACTAGTGATTTCCCGCTTTGCCAAAATAAATGCTAAGTCCTCATGTGGTTTTGGTTTTAGCAGAGTGTGGAAATAAATGAAGCAGTATGTGTGCCGGCGTACACAGAATCACCCTTTCCGTCACCCTCGCTGTCACTTGTATCACTTCTTGCCAGTATTGGGTTAAGGAGGCAGAGCTCCAAATCATATGTATAAACGTCACCCCCTGTTCCTGACACCTCAGGCATCTAGCATCTGCACCAACAAAATATCGGTTAATACGTTCTGGGGTTAAGAAGGCTTGATGGAGTATACAAAAGCTGATCAAGCTAAACGGGGCATTTCGTGATACTTTGGCAGTTTGCTCCAAAACATTGTCCCAGTCCTTGTCCTCTAGGGGCCCACCAATATCATCCTCCCATTTGCGTCTCAGTCTATTTAAGCGCCTTGAGACCCTCCGGGTGAGTAGCGCGCTATATAAATTCCTTGATTGATTGATTGATTGATATCTAGTGGCTGCGTGGATTCCCGTCCAACAGCTCTGTACAAGCAGGCCACCGCCTTGATGGGGCTACCCGCCTTGCTCATATATCCACATGTATAATGCTGCCGGGGTTCCACCGTCCCCGCTCTCCAATGTCGCCGTATTGCTCCCATGACCGCCGCATGTAGAAGGAAGTGCCCTGGCGGTATGTCCCAGTCCGCCCTGAAGTCCTCGAATGATAGGAGCTCCCCATCCCGGAACAGATCCCCGACCTTTGTCGCCCCCGCTTTGCTCCATTCGTGCAGACTTTGCCACTGTCCTCCTTGAGAGAGGGCCTCCAGTTCTTTCAACTCCATCTCTGGGTAGCATGGGTTCTTCGATTTAGTTTTCTGCAGGCACCTGCCCCAGCAGCGATGTATCACCCTATGTTCATTACTGACAATTTGTTGGGGTCTGATCGTCCTCAGCAGGCTTTGGAACACCGCGGAACCCTCCGGGGCGAACAGAGGCATCCCTCTATCTGGGTCCCTGGTTCCCGCAATCCATTGCGTAAACCGCTGCAGTTGTCCTGCCAAATAGTAAGCCTCCATGTCCGGCATTGCCATGCCCCCAGTCTAGGCCGCTTTAATGTAGCAAGGGCTACCCTTCTGCGCACCGACCCCCATACAAAGGCCGACATGCAAGAATCCAGCTCCGGGAACCAGGCCGCTGATATTCAAATTGGCAGTGTTATGAAAAAGTAAAGCAGTTCGGGTAGTGCCACCATTTTAAGTAGCGAGATGCGCCCCATCACCGAGAGGGGGAGCTTCCACCAGAAAGCCATAGTGTCCTTAAGCGAGCGGAGCGCCCTCCCTATGTTGTCTTCCTTCATGTCTTCCATTTTGTGAAATATGTGGACCCCTAGGTAACGGAAGCAACGGGGCTCCCATCTCAGATTTCAAATTCAAAGGGGGCCTCACATCCCTCACCAGAGGGAACAGTTTGGACTTCAGCCTGTTCACTCGTAGCCCCAATAAGGAGCCAAAGTGCTCCATCATTGCCTTAGCCCCTGGTAGGTCTCCCTCTGCATCATTCAGGAATAGTAGGAGCTCATCTGCATATAACGCCACTTAGTGGCGTATCTCTCCCACCTGGATCCCCCGGTACGCCCTTTCAGACCGTGCTATACAGGCTAATGGCTCCACTGCCAAGACAAACAACAGCAGGGACAGGGGACAGCCTTGGCGTGTCCCCCTCTCCACTCGATATTGTGCTGATATTGTGCAACCCGTGCGGACCCTTGCCACTGGATCAGCATATAGTAACCGCACCCAGCCTATAAAGCCCTCCCCCACGCCCATTTTGGTCAATAATGCGTATAGGAACCCCCATTCGAGGCTATCAAATGCCTTTTCCATGTCTATGGTGAACACCGCCCCTCTCTGCTCCGCCGTTGTTCCTCATTCAATATTAGACAATAGCCTGCCTATATTTAGCGTTGTATTCCGACGAGGTATGAAGCCTGTCTGGTCCTGATATACCGGAGGCACCATATAGGGGAGTATTTGTGTTGCCAATATTTTACTTAGAATTTTAAAGTCGAGATTGAGTATCAACAATGGGCGATATGATTCGCACTCCAGGGGGGACTTGTCTGACTTCAGGAGTGGGACTACCACAGCCTGGGGGTCAGTACATCTATGTATGCAGCATAGAGCTCTTTAGGGAGCCCATCAGTGCCTGATGTTTTCCCTCTCGCCAGTGCCTTGATAGCTACTCGGATTTCTCGGTCCAAGATTGTAGTTCCCAAAGGCTCCACCTCCTCATCCATCAGGGCATGCATCGGGAGGTCTGCCATATATTCCTCCATGTCCCCCTCCCCCATGGCCCAATGCTCGTATACAGGTGCTCATAGTATCCCCGGAAACTTTCATTAATGTCATCCTGTCTATACAGACGTCGCCCTCCTGGTCCCGTCAGTTCCAGTGGAGTGCTCCCTACGGTTAGGGGTAGCGAGCCACGCCAGCAGTCTGCCCGCCTTATCCCTCTCTGCATGTGTTCTATCCATGTAGGCCCGGTAATCGAAACACCTCAACCTCTCCCCCTGTACCGCCACTTCCTCCTTCGCTTCGAGCAGCTCCTGCAGTAGGTCCGGATCATTTGGACGCCTGCACTCCACTTCCCTCAGCACCCGGTCTGCCCTTTCCACATCCGTCAATAGTGTACGTCTCACCCTTATGGACAATGCCATGGAACACCCTTAATCATTGCCTTAAAGGCCTCCCACTTAGTCACCCTAGAGTCCGTAGTGTCTGCATTGTCCGTAAAGAATGTAATGATGTGCTCCTTAATCTCATGGTGGAACATGTGGTCCTCAAGTGCCTCCGGCTTGAGGCGCCAGGTGGGGATAGGCTGCCGCTTATGCCCCCATTGTAGTCGGGCTAACAGAGAATTCTGGTCAGACACAGTTCGGGTGAGGTACTCTTTCTTGTGAAGTCGGGTGTGCATATTAACTGCCCCCGTCAGATATGGAGCCATTGTCCCTGATAGTTGCTCCAAGAACACCCCCTGATCCGTATTCGGACCATAGACATTGATGAGCATGATGTCCTGACCATCGAGGCATTCCGTGACCACTACATATTGGCCCTCTGGATCTACTTTGTGAGCAGTATGTTGGAAGGGGACACCCGCCCGGATTCAGATCAAGACCTCCCTGGCAAATGCAGAGTATGTGGTATAGTACACCTGGCCTCTCCACCTACGATGTAATGCTTCCCCCTATGCTGCTAATGTATGTGTCTCTTGCAGCATTGCTATGTGGACCCCCCGCCTATTCAGCTGTGAGAAGATTTTGTACCATTTATGCATGGAGTGCATCCCCCGGATATTCCAGGAAAGAAGATTGTATTCAATCTGCGTGTGCATTATAAATTAGCCTTTCCCCATTCGTCTGGCCTCCCCTGCCCCGTCCCGTACCTGGTGCCAATATCATAGTATGCGGGCCTTCACGTAATACCGTGTGGTACCCCATTGAGGAAGACAGCAGTGCCCCCAGCAAAAACTAAGAAAACCATACCAACTCCCTCTCCCCAGGACAAGTGATAACGTCTCCCCCATCCAAACCTTGCACACTCGTGCTTGAACAGTTAGAGTGCAGAGGTGGTGGCTAGGCCAATGTCCCCCTGGAGGACAGCCGTCCTCTCCGCCTCCGGGATCCCCCTCGGGTAGTTATCAGGGGACCCCTACTGTCGTTGTGTAGGGCTATACTGACATCATATCCCACCTCCCCCCAACATAGTCCTGTGTATACTTGCTTGTGCGACCCACTTCACATCAGGTTATCTGCGGATCTGGGAGATACATGCAGCAGGGTCTGGCTGGCATCCCCTCGAGCTCGAGTTGGTTTCAGAGTCCGAGTCCCTCTGCTCTTCCCGGGAGTGCAATAGTGGGTCCCGGGTGTCTGCCGCACTCAACGAGACCACCGCTGCGATTGCACTGGCTCTGGCCAGGTTCGCCTCCTCCGTCGTCGGGTGGCTCTTCGATGTCGTCCCTCTGTCCGGAGAGTGTGTCTTTTCAACTGGGTTTTTCTCTTCTCCCTGTGGTCTTTGGGGATCCTCCTCCTCAATCCTTTCCCATACATCCTGGGGAGTGGTGAAGAATATAGTGCCCCCAGGGCGCACTATGCGGAGTTTACTGGGAAAACCATAGAGTAGGACACCCCCATCTGTCGCAGTTTCCTTTTGACCGTGGTAAAGGACGCTCTCTGCTGTTGCACTACCAGGGAGAAATCTAGGAAGATCCGTACAATGCTGTTGTCTATCTTAATTTGCCCTTTGAGGTGCGCCTGGCTCAGCACATGGTCTCTATCTTTGTAGAATAGGAGGCGAGCCACCACCGGCCTCGGTGGTCTGCCGGGTTGCGGGGCCCGGGCTGGAACTCTGTGTGCCCGTTCTAGGGTGAAGAATTTTGATAACCCCTCCTCTGCGACTGCTGTGCGCAGCCAGCGCTCAAGGTACGCCACCATGTTGTTCCCTTCAACTTTTTCGGGAAGGCCCGTGACCCTAATGTTGTTTCGGCGGGCCCTGTTTTCCGCATCCTCTGCGCATTGCTCCAGGATCAACACTCTCTTTTCTATGTCCGTAACTCTGCGTGCAGTCGCAGTTAATGGTGGCTTCAAGCTTTCTATCTCCTCTTCTGCGACCATGAGCCAATCCGCCAGCTTCCTATGGTCCGCACATAGGAGGCCCAGGTCTTCCCTGATTGTGTCGATCTTGGTCTCCACTGCCATCCGCGATCGTTCTATGGCCTGTAGGATATTGTGGAGTGAGAGCTCTTCTTGGGGTATCACCCCTTCCTGGTCCTCGAGCATTAGGAGTGCCCGTGTTCCTCGCTTGGCGCCTCTTGCTGCTCAGTGTCCCGTCTTTCGGTGGATTACCCAGGGGCATCAGTTGCTCCCTGCCGTACCCAGCTGCGTGCCCCACGTTGGCCGCAGCGATGGCCTGCTGGTTCCGCCTCAACAGAGCAGTCCCCGATATGTACCCTTTATGCCGCTGCCATTTCCCTATGCTACAGTGCTGCCAGGAAGGGTGCGAGGCGCTGTGTAGTTCGGGCCGCTCTGGCCACGCAGGCGTACCGTTCCTTCCAAGGTCAGCACCTGTCTTCTAGACCCCCATCAGGGCTAACGGTCACAGTCACAGGCTTTTGCATGCCAGGCCCCGGGCTCCACTTAACTCCCGCACAGTGCTGCCTCCTTACTTGCTGGTTTACTGGTTCCAGCCACCGCCGGTGCCCCCCTTCCTTCCTCTGATGCGGTGAATCAATGTGGGCAGAAATCAGCCACACACAGCTGTCTGCACGCCGTCCGTCCTGGTGATTCTATCACCGCGCGGCCGCCATTTTGTGCGCTCCACGGCCTCGTGGGTCCGTCCGACGTATTTCTATGGGGGAGGGCTGTCAGCCAACTGCAACGTGTGCCCCCAACACCCCAGCGATTCTGACACTCCCTGAGCTGGTCACCGGGCTTGGGGCCCCCCTTTAGCGGGTAGGGTGGTGCTGTAGAGGGGATCACCGGCGGGAGCTCCGATTCAGGCTCCCGTCTCCATCTGCATCAGGCCACGGCCCCATGTTCCTCCTCTGTTCTTATTGGCCACCAGCACCTTTCCCTTCCAGTCTCGGACTGAGACGCAAGCATGACTCTGCCCCTCCAGGCTTCGGGTGCTCTGTTCTCTCGGGTCACTTCCTGTATAGAAGAAGGATAGACCATTTTCATTGTCCGCTTTTGGCTCCTGTCACCATCATTCGTCCCTCGGATGAATGGAACCCCCGGTGAAGGTACGGAGGTGGGGTCAGGACGATTGGTGGGCTTCCCAGGTGCTCCCTCACAGAGGATTTTTTAAATCTTTATTCACTTTACTTAGTGGTTTACTTTTAAACACAAGTCCTCATCAACACCGCTGAACACAAAATGTTGGAAAGTGGGTTATTAGAAATGGTAAATATACATCTACCAATGGCAATAAGGCCACTAACACGGTCTAGGGCAAAGTAAAGGTCTCAATAAATTATTCCCATGTTCAACCATTGATAGCTTGGCTGTTATCAGGCAGGCTTAACTTAGGAGACAGCTGTCTGGTTACATTCTTTTGAATCCCATTGGAGATGTTTTGATTTATTGATAGTATGTTCCAAAATAATACATTGCTCATATGATCTGTCTCTCTGTATACTAAATTTTCATAGTTCAGTACTCAGTAGATGAAATTTCAACCTAGGAATTTTCCCTCAGTTTTATCCCCAAATGTTATTGTCACGTAATATATATTCCATATGTCCAACATATTCCATTTTAATCAAACGTAATCTAGTTCTTGCAACTCTGAGCTTCCTTTTCCCTGCATAGACTAGCAGGACCCAAATACATTGGCTCTTTGCCAAGTGGGGTAACTGAACAAGTTCTAGTTAACACTGTGGACAGACTGGGACAATTAGAGAAAAAAGACGATATCAGGCCACAGCGCTCCAAGGGGGATATTCACAAGGACTTATCTTCGATTTATCTCCACCTTAATGCATCAAAAGTGGAGATAGAAGTAACACCCCATCCACAAGCTGTTGCAAACTGCAGACATTCCTAGGTTGAAATTTCATCTACTGAGTACTGAACTATGGAAATTTAGTATACAGAGAGACAGATCATATGAGCAATGTATGGGGTGTTACTTCTATCTCCACTTTTGATGCATTAAGGTGGAGATAAATCGGAGATAAGTCCTTGTGAATATCCCCCTTGGAGCGCTGTGGTCTGATATCGTCTTTTTTCTCTAATTGTCCCAGTCTGCCCACAGTGTTAACTAGAACTTGTTCAGTTACCCCACTTGGCAAAAGCCAATGTATTAGGGTCCTGCTAGTCTATGCAGGGAAAAGGAAGCCCCTCGATAACCGCCCCATAATGTATCTCCACGGTGGATACCACCAACTAACCCTAAAGAGATGCAGACTAGGCGTTCCTGTGGAAAAACACACAAAAAACCACAACACCACTTTCCCAACGAACTACCAGATCTGCAAAGCGAACCAAAAACAGGCAGTAAACCGCTGTAGCACCAGGCATTTAACACCTGTCTTTTGCTGGTGCTAAGCAGGACGACTACCCACAGCATGAAAGCGAACCCAGCCAAGAGCCACACCTGAAGACCCACAGATGCCATGGACACAATGATCATGCAGCTCCAATACTCATGAGGGCCACAACACCCACCGCCACCACCTCCAGCCCCCACGCACACACAACCAAACACTTTATTGAAATACAACACAAAACACCAATGCAGAAGACTCCTGTTAGGTCCGTCAGGGACATTCTCGATGTCACAGCCTGGAAAATAAAGCACACAATCAGGATATGTGTCATGTGCACATCAAGCGAGACACAGAGAAAGAGAGAAGGAAATAAAGCCAGAGAGAGAAAGAGAGGGAAGGAAGGAAAGGAAGGGAGAGAGAGTGAGAGAAAAAGAAGGAAAGGAAGGGAGAGAGAGAGAGAGAGACACTGCCGCCCCTGTGCACCCAGGCCCCACTGTTCACCTGCTGCCACCGGTGTGTCCACCAGTGGGGACACCACATGCCTGTGCAAGCTCAAGGCCCCGGTCCCGCCACTACGGCATGGTCCACATCATGGGACTCGTCCCTCGGCCCAGCAGGTCCCACACATGATGCTGAGTCCTGAATTATCAATGGCGGAGACCACATCAGTGCACACGTCATCATTGCTGGCTGCACTCGGCTATTTCGGTGCCACTAACCCTGTGCAACACCAGTCAGTGTCACGTGGTGGTAGGCCTGTGATGGCTGCAAGGCTTCTGGGGCCACTAACCCTGTGCAATGCCAGTCAGCGCCACTTGGTGGCGGCGCAAGGCTTCAGGTGCCACTGACCCTGTGCGCAACAACTCATGGGCCCTTTATGATTGAGACCCATGGAGCGTCCGTTACCCAGTCACCACTGGCAGAGGAGAATGTGACATTGTTGGCCCCTTATATTTGTGGGGTCACATGGCCTGTGATGCCTGTGCCGTATGGGTGTGGTGTGTGTGCAAACCTGCCCTCAGGGAGTGGCCGTGACTTGCTGACAACTAGACCAGTGACCTGCACACCACCAGCAAATATGCCTGCGACAAGTAGCTATGTGGGCTCCACTCAGAGAGTAATCGGAGTGGTCTGGCCTGGCATATGCAACAATGACTCGGCGCTCTGGGTGTGGTTCAGTCCATGTCCGGACAAGGAAGTGACTATTGCATATGTCCCTGTTGTAGTGTCCACGGCACATGGAAGACTAGAGGGAATGTAGCACACTGTGACTGGCATCCCACTAGAGGAGCATGATTGACATAAGGGGAATCACTGTCCCTACATTCATCCACACATCCATAAATAAGTGACAAAAGACATGACACAGCAGTGCGTTACTGGATGTTTATTGCACATCTAGTGGAGTTTTGCAGGTGGAGCGGTACAGGGACATGCCAAGCACACTCAACAATATGGGCCCCTGGAGGGCCAGTCAGAGTCCATCTGGGGATGGCAAGTACTGCGGAAGAGGAAGGTACAGTCCGCCGTCTGGTCACCATGTCATTGGTCATCACACAGGATATGGCAGTCCATGTCGCGGTCCAAGGTGAGTGCAGCAGAGTGTATCGGGGGACAGTGGAAGGTCAAGGGGCCATGTGCGGTACCAAGCAGAAACAGGCCAGGTGGCGGAAATGAATGCTAGTGCCTCCTTCAGAACTCAAACCCATCCACGTCCTCGGATGTGTGCTCTGCCCCACCTGTGGGTTTTGCAGTGCCGGATGTGGCACTGTGTGCCACTGACACATCAGGGCCTGGAGAAGAATTGTTGGCCACACTGTGTGGCAGTGACACATCAGGTTCTGAAGTGGATACGCCCGCCGCCCTGTGAGGCACTAACATACAAGGGGGCAGAGATGTGGATGGTGTGGGGGCAGCACCATTCATCAGCACCACACCTTGTGGCAACAATGCCAAGATGAGGATCTGTAGGGCATGGTAGATCCCAGCTACCTTTCGATGAAATGCAGCGGTGGCTGTCATCCTTTACAACTCCATCCGCACCATGTCCTTCATGAGCCTCCGCATGTGTGCCAGCTCTCGGCTGGGATCGCTGGAGCCACTCTGTGGGGACAGGTGTTCTTCTCTCCACGTCTTGACTCCAGCGATGTCAGTCGGGGCTCGTTAGAGACCATGGAGAGGGCTGTGCGTGTCCGTTAGGGACTGGAGGTGGTCCCTGATGGGACCTAGACACCCGTGGATCTGGTTTTTGATGGCAGTGCAGTCCCTTCTAGGAGAGGTCATGCAAAGGGTGGAATAGCTTGCTTACTCTCCAATAAAATTGATTGGAATTTTACTTATTATCTAGAGCCCAATAAACTATTTCAGGCACTAACTTTGAAAAATCTGTTTATAGATTGTCCTAATAAATTGCTTATTTTAATTAATATCTACATTCCCCCTGATACTCAATTTAATGAGGGTTTAAAGTCGCTCTTCTCCTTTTTGGCTAAACTTATGGATGCCTCTCCCGCCCCATATATATTGTTACTAGGGGACCTTAATTGTAAGATATCCAATTGTGGTCTTGACCTATTTAGAAATAAACTTAGGGAAGAATCTCTCCAAATCCCCCAAGCTCAGTTCCCAATGAATATTAAAACCAACAAAAGAGGAAAAATAATTTTGGAAGGTCTTTCTAAAGTGGATTGCCTAATAATAAACAGTAGACTCCCCTCTGATATTCCTGCAGCTTTTACACATAAATCAAAAAATGGAGAGTCAATCATCGATTATGTAGTGTCAGATTGTTCCTTCTTTCCTTTTATGAAGGATGTTTCGGTTGTTGACTCTGATTTAAGTGACCATAAGATATTGATTATTACAGCTGCTCTTAGGCCTCCCCTGTCTGACCCCTGGCACTTGGATACTGATCTGGTGAATTTTAGTGCCAGTTCTGGGAGATGTTATTGGAACTCCCGGGCGTGTGATGGGCTGTTGAGTATCTTAACCTCTACCAGTGAGAATTTGTCCCAATGGGAGGGGAGGGAGCTCCTAAGTTTTGCAGATTTTCTATATTTGGTAACCACAATATCAAGGAAAATCCCTACTAGTAAAAATTTAATAGTACTCCCCGAATCTCTTCGGAAATTAAATATTGAAATAAATAAATTGATAAGGGGTCAATATTTATCTTTTAATCAGGAAAGGCACCACTTACTAACTCTGTTAAACAGAAGGAGATCAAGGTTGAAGGCTAGATTGAAAAGAGACAAGGAGGACTCCTTATGGATTAAACTCCGGGAGTCATCCCTTAAGGGTCAATCTAGATTATTCTGGTCCCTGATAGGCAAAGGTTGTGGCACTAGATCTTGTCCCATGCCAATTGCTATTGACGAGCAGATCTGGGTCCACTATATCGAACTTTTATACAGCAGTAATGATTTGCAGCGGAATAATATCTCTCATTTTGCGTCCTCCATCCCATTTGACCCCCCGTCTGAAAAAGACATTGAATTAGCCATTAAGGGTATGCGCTCTTCTGGCGCGATGGGGCCGGATGAGGTTCCCATCTCTGTCTTAAAACAGCAGAGCAAATTATGGAGTAAAATTCTTTATCCAGTGTTTCGGTCCTGCTTTTCTAGCGGTTCTCTCCCTTTATCTTGGAAAGGGAGCATCTTGGTTCCATTATTTAAAAAAGGGAACAGAGCTATTCCTCAAAATTACCGACAAATCGCCTTACTTGATGCCATAGGCAAGGTCTTTTCAAAATGTCTCCTTAGACTTATCAACGATTGGGTGTCTAGGGCTTCAATTTTGCCTTTTGAACAAACAGGCTTTAGACAAAAGCATGGCACCCTGGATAATTTGACTGCACTCCAGGTTATATCGGAGAAATACGTTAAAGTCCGTGGAGGTCGAGTTTATGGAGCATTCATCGACTTCTCCACGGCTTTTGACAAAGTAGACAGAACATTACTGTGGGGAAAGTTATTTGATTTAGGGATGCCTTCTTTTCTTATTAAACTAGTTCACGCCCTGCACTCTGATACTTGGTGCAGAGTGCTGTTGGGTGGGGAAAGAGGATTATCCAGAATTATTCCCACAGCGAATGGGTTAAAGCAGGGTTGCCTATTGGCTCCTCTGCTATTTCCCTATATATGGCGGATTTACCTAAGGTTCTCTCTGCAAGTACAGGTATTGCCCCAATCCTGGGGGGCTCCCCAATTGTGTGTCTGATGTATGCCGACGACATTTTGGTCCTTGACCTAACGCCTAATGGACTGAATAATCGTCTGCAAGCCTTATATAAGTTTGCAGAAAAACACTATCTACTGATAAATATCGCTAAGAGTAAAGTGATGTGTATGTCTGGTAGGAAGAGACCTAAATTTGTGAATTTCTCCTGGACAGTGGGGGGCCAAAAATTGGAAGTTGTGAAATCCTATACCTTTCTTGGTAAAATTGTCATGAGCAATCTAAGTGAAAAAGCTCATATAGCCAATAACATCCGGAAAGCTATTGTCCAGGGCAAGAGTTTGATATCCCTATATAAGGCCACAGGCAGAAGACATTTCACGATATTGCTAGATGTATATCGAGCTAAAATCCCAGCCTCCTTACTCTATGGTATAGAGTTAACTGACATAAAAAGTTGGAGTTTCTTAAACTCCACGGAAGGGAACATTTTACATAGCCTTTTATCTGTCAATACAGCTAGTTCTACGGCTGTTTTTAGACAGGAATTCGGCTTACGTAGCAGCTGGGTTCAAGGTCTAGCGGGGATCGTGCGCAGGGTTTTCAGCCTAGCAAAGAGTGAGCCAGGCACGTTAAGACATTTAATAAAAATGAGTTGCTGGGTCTCCTTAATGACTATTCTTTAATTATAAAATTTTTTAGATATGCGGTGAGTCAATTACAATTAGATGAAGCTGTTTTATTTTCTTTATCTCCATATCAGTTAAAAACCCTTTTGAAATATACTTCTTGGGAAGTAGGGTTTAGACTGGATAGAGAGCTTCTAATCTTGAAAAAGGGCACTAATCCAGCCATTGACTCTTGTCTGGTGAGGAAAGCACAACCTTATGTTCACTGGAATATACCTCATGGTGTAAGGCGTCTTATATTTTTAGTAAGACAGGATTTACTTCCCTTGAAATCGCTCCTATCCAGATGGTACGGCTCTTCAGCGGTTTGTGACTTATGTCACGTGAAAACTCAAGACTTACTGCATGTAGTGCTTGTTTGCCCAGCATTAATGTCATTTAGGCGTAAATGGCTATGACCCATCTGCCTGCAATTGCATATCTTATCTGCCTCTGATTTTATTTTTGCCATGAATAATCCCCCTAACGAAATGTTTTGTTTCAAATTATATAATTTTTTAAAATGTTTTTTGAATTTGTATTAAGGTGGTATTATAAGAGATTTTGTGTAATTTTGTACACCTGATGTTTTCTATGTCGTATTATGTATTTCTCTTATGTATTTTATTCACGATTTATTTGAATGTATACCTTGTCTTCTTTTTATGAGGACCTCATATGAGTTTCCTAATCATAAATAAATAAAATGAAAAAAAAAAATGTGTGCAGTGTGGCAGCCAAGATGTCGAACCCCACCCGTGCCTGCACAGCCGTCTCCCTCTGGCCCTCCAGCACACGGGGTCTTGGGAGACTGCCAGGGCTTTGGGAGCATCCAGCTGGGCGGTTTGGGTAGTGGGTGAGGTTTCCTTGATGCAGCTGGGCTGCCCTGATCCTGGAGGTGAGTTGTGGATGATGTCAATGATGTCTTGGAGGGCTTGGTTTTTGATGCTAGGGGTGTCCTCCTCGTCATCAGTGAAGAGTGGCTGGGACTGCTCTACAGGAGGTGTTGACGATGCCCCTGCAATGTGAAGGGGAGTTGGTGTATTACAATGTGTCCACATGTATGTAGCTGCATGGTACATGTTGACATTCAGACAGCATGGCATTGTACATTGTGACAGTCTGTAGATCAGGGCCATGATCCAGAGTCATTGTGGGTGTGCACTATGCTCTGCTTGATTGTGCATGTGTGCCAGTGTGGCCATCTCCACCCATCCCCCAGTACCTGGTGGTCACTCACCCTGTTGCGGTTGTGTTGTGTCCTGTCGAGCAGTGTCCGGTCCCCCGACTTCGGCCACAGTCTCCACACTGATGACTGTTGATAACAGCTTCTCCATGTCATCCAGCATGAGCTGTGGCTCCCACCTCTAGTCTGCATTCACGACTTCTGGTTGGCTGCGAGTTTACCCTTGGTCTTGCGTTTGATATCAATCCATCGCCTCTTGGCCATATCCATTGACCTCTTGGGCTCTCCGACGGCATTCACCTTGTCCACGATGTCCCACCATATTCCATTTCTGGTGCCCAATGACACGTTGGAGGTGACGAACAGTTGTTGATGGTGTTCCTTCACCTCCGTGACTAGGATCCTGTTTTCCTGTGGACTGAACTTTGTCTTCCTCTTCTTCTTGTTGTTGCCCTTCCCTGTCGCCGAGGTCCCAAGCTGGTCGTCCGTGGTGTTTGTGGGGTTGCGCTCAGCTTCTGCACCTGCTCCGGCTGCCTCCATGGGGCTTGGGTGTTGGTAAGTTTGTGTTTGAGTGTTTTTCTACTTTTATAGAGATTTTTCCTGCCATCTGTGTATTGCAGGCCTAGCGCTGCTTATCGCTGATTTACTCATCGCGCTTTGGCCCATCACATGTATTTTCGCCTTGAGGTTTGTGTTTTTATCTCCGCCGAGGTGGTTGTATCGCAGAAATTGGCCGCAGTTTCGGCATGCTATCACATGGTACTGCCTTGTTGTGAATTCCACGTTGACACAGGGTTATTTTACTGCAATAGGCTGTGATGTGTAAAGTTGCGTTAGCATTTTTTGGTGATGTTTATCACACGTTCTTGTGAATATCCCCCCTAGTCTTCCTAGCAGCTTTCAAGACTGTCATCCCCTGATCTAGGCAGGGTGTGGTAGTATTGCAACAGGTAGGATCCAACCATTTGAGTCCTACACATTTTAATAGTTTTTTTTCACCTGTTTTCTGCAGGTCCATTATTGAGTATATGTGGGATAAAGACCTTAGTGCAATCTAATTTGGATGAGTCATTTTGGTGAGATATTTAATCCAATGTTCATGGAAAAACATGTGTAACTATATGTTGTCCAAACGTGATGCCTATTACTCTGGAGGAGATAATAGCTGCTTTAGAGAGATGTGCAATTGTGAAGGCACCTGGTCCCGCTGGGGTCCCCTTAGCATCATTTAAAACGGATATCTATTTTTGGCCCTGTTGGACTTGGCTCTTCCTGCAGGGTCATCCCTGAACATTTTGCCTTCCTCCTGTTTCTTTCTGACCTGTTGTTAGCTGTTTTATGACTCTGGGCACTCTACCACTGCTAATCAGTGCTACATTGCAAAAGCTTTCTATTGTATATTCATGTATTGATTAGTGATACCGTGATTGGGTTATTTGATTTACTTGTCAGACCCTAGTACAGTGCACCATGTGTGCCCATGGCCTGTAAATCAAATGCTGCTACTGGGCCTGCAGCACTGGTTGTGCCATCCACAGAAGCAGCCTGTAAAGTATGGCTCAGGCCTGCCATTGCAGAGCCTGTGTACAGTCTAGTACTGCTATGTCGACTTGGTAAGTGCACCCACTTACCAGTCCCTAAACCTTCCCTTTTCTGCATATGAGTCACCCCTAAGGTAGGCCCAAGGGCAGGGTGCATTGTATGTAAAAGGTAGGACATGACCTGATGTGTGTAGCATGTCCTAAAAGTGAATTACAGCCACTTTCATTTTTCACTATTTCAAGGCTTATAGTCAACAAGGAGCATAGAGGGAAAAATGAACACAAAGGTCGCCCTCCACTCATATAGTCATCAAAACAACATGACCCGGTTCTCTAAGGCAATTATTTTAAAATTCAAACGTGTACAACGTATTGCAATTTTCTGTATAAACAATTTTCTCCCCTATTCTTTATATATTTGGGGTAGAGTGTCACACGTTTTCCTGCCTTTTAATGAAAGGTCTCCATCCCAATTATGACAGTCTATCTGAATGCAAGAAAAAGAAGTACCTGATGTATATATAAATTCCCAATACATTCAGTTCACAACACTCACAATGTGAAAATATGTGTGCAGGCAAAATGACCCCTCACGGGCGAACCACCATCGGGATACCTCGTAGGTACTCACCAGATAAGCCCATTTTTATCATCATCGGTGGTCATTTTACCCAAAATAAACGTGTCCGAAAAAAACAAACTATAAGGGCAATGAAGTGGTAAAGAATCTCAAAGAAGTGAGTGAAAATTGATAGGTACACATGTCTCACAATCACTTTATTCTTTACTTCGTGAAACCTATCAAGCTAAAAAGCAAGGCTGGCTGCTATACATGCATACCATTACCATAAGCCAACATGTTTCATTGCCCAAAACACTTTTAGGCAAATTCTTCCGGGCCAAAAGTTTCTCGCCACGGCATCAAAGACACACCATTCATGTAGACTGTCAACAAAGGGTTACAATATACAATTAGAATTACCCATATCAATGCACACCATGTCAAACAACCTCTGCTCCATTTATTTTATTGTGTATGTCATATTTATCCTTAATCAGCCCCGGCGTCTCCTACCGGCTGTAAGGTACGATTAAAAAGAAGAGAATCCCCTAATGTGAGTCTTCCTCTCAGATTCAGCTCTCAGTCGTTATATGAATCTAAACCCAAAATCCCCATTACGGGAAAGGAATAAAGACATTACGCAAAACATACGTTTTTGGTGACAAATATGTACGAACAGAGCTATTCATATATAGGTTTTTTCTTCCTACCCAATTGTCATCACCACTGACTATCTCAACTCTTATAATCCGTATTAATGTACTGTTTCCATTTACCCAGTAACACGGACCTTCCTGCAGCGTCACTGCCATTTATACCCGCTCCACCTTCTCCTTACCAGTCGGAGCCTCACGGAGCATGTCGTCTCCACCTCTGTTGCCGTGAACTCATACCGCGTTCATTTGAAAACGCGCAGAGTACCACGGGTCAACTGACGCTCACGCGTAAATGAAGCGGCCATTTTGAATTGGGAAACAACCCAACTCTTCAAATAGCACGACATCTTACACATTACTCAAAGCCTATATCGCATTTGGCAGTAAACTTTTGCCGCATAATCATGCGTTCGTGTATATTTGCGCCCTGTATTCACCCAAATGTGCAACTCCCAATTAAAATATTGATTTTGGAAATTTTTTAAACTGCCACGCTACTGTTTACACAATTCATCTTCTACTATGATGTCTTTTATTTTTTATTTTTTATTTTGTTATCCCATCCTAGCTAAAAATAGGAAATATTTTAAACTAGATGGAGATACTGTATAAGATCTCACAATGACATCAAGGATATTAGTTGTTATTTTCTAGGGGGATAAACAGTGTGTACTCATTGGCAGTGATGTTCATAGTCAATTTCAAAGTGGATAAACGAATATATGTTAGTAACACAGGATGCTCATTGGAGGTAAAAAGGTGCCCTGTCTACTGTATGCAGACGATCTGGTAAAAAAAAGGTGCCCTGTTTACTTTATGCAGACGATCTGGTAATAGTAGACCAGACCGAGATAGGCCTCCAAAGAAAGTTGAACTCATTTAATGTAGACTGCGCTAGGAAATTCTTAACAGTAAACTTAGACAAAACGAAAATTATATGCTTTGGTAAAAAGGCAAGTAAGTTTAATTGGTATTTAGGTGATCTTAAACTGGAAACGGTTAAGGAATATCGTTACCTAGGGATATGGTTTGATGAGACACTAAACTGGCGTACTCATCTGGAAGCCCTAAAAGCAAAAGCTCATACTTCAATCTGTGGACTAAAAATGTTTAATCGGGATTATGGGGATTTGTCACACCGACCACCATTAAAAGCTTTTAGCGCAATGATACCCCCACAAGTCCTTTACGGAGCAGAAATCCTTTATTTGAGCGGTAAGGGAGTCTGGGACTGGGTGAAAGGGAAATGCCTGAAAAGCCTCTTATCTCTCCCACAATCATCCATGGCCCAAGCAATAAGAACAGAAATAGGAACAAAGTCTTAGGAGGTACAAGTACAAACTGCGGTAATCAGACTCTGGAAACGATTAGAAGATACAGAAGGTCAAAAAGTTGCACAATGGTGTAGGAAAGAAATTCAAAATAGTGACCTAAAATGGGCAAACGCTTGTAGGGAAAGAATGGTGCAGGTTTGTGAAAGGCTAAAGGTGGAGGTGAGCCAGGAAATGCAACAAATAGTCTGTACTAAGAGTGAGCTGAAATTTAATGGGAAGGAAGTATCCAGAAAGATTGATATGGGCTATCTGGCAAAGAAAAAATCAGTAGAATTCATGAGGAACTCTTGGTCAAATGATAACTGGTTTCCCTACTTAGATATGCTACCAAATCGCTGGCATAGGCAGGAGATATTAAGGTTGCGGATTGGGATCAATCCATGGTTAATAAATAAAGATCTTAAATCAAAACTTTTAGACCATAAAGGGTGTTGCAGGTGTAACCTGGGCACCAAAGTAGATCTTGTGCATACCCTTCTCGACTGCCTAACATTATTAGAACAGCGTAAACTGTGGCTGCGCCCAATATTTTTAAAATACGATATAAGAACAAGGGCACAGGCGGCCAACAGAAATGCCCACTATCGAGATTGCTATTGCCCTAGGGAAATACATAAAGGCGGTCCAGAGCCTTCTAAGTAGCCAGGAGTAATTTTTAGGATTTTAGGAATTTTAAATTAATGAATTATATAACTTGTCTAAGGAAAAGGAAAAGTGGTTTAATGTAATAATAAGTGTTATTATAAGTGCCATTTTATTGGTGTTGGTTTGCAATGTATAAGGGTGTGTAAGAGTTTTAACTGATAATGGAATACTTTGTACAATGTTTTTATCACCTTTTATGTAGAATATTTTAGAATATTTTAAACTCGTGGTATTGCCTCTTGCACTTGTTTAAAGATTACGATCATAATAAATATATCTTTGACTTTGGAGGTAGATAACCACAAGGCTAATATGCCTCTTCTCACCAATATCAAAATAATGCACATCCAAGTGGTACTCTGCGCGTTTTCAAATGAACGCGGTATGAGTTCACGGCAACAGAGGTGGAGATGACACGCTCGTGAGACTCCGACTGGTAAGGAGATGGGGAGCTGGTTTAAATGGCAGTGACGCTGCAGGAAGGTCCGTGTTACTGGGTAAATGGAAACAGTATATTAATACGGATTATAACAGTTGAGATAGTCAGTGGTGATGACAATTGGGAAGGAAGAAAAAACCGATATATGAATAGCTCTGTTCGTACATAGTTGTCACCAAAAACTTATGTTTTGCGTAATGTCTTTATTCCTTTCCCGTAATGGGGATTTTTGGGTTTAGATTCATATAACGACTGAGAGATGAATCTGAGAGGAAGACTCACATGAGGGCCTTCTCTTCTTTTTTATCGTACCTTACAGCCGGTAGGAGACGCCGGGGCTAATTAAGGGTAAATATGACGTACACAATAAAATAAATGGAGCAGTGGTTGTTTGACATACATGGTGTGCATTTATATGGGTAATTCTAATTGCATATTTGAACCCTTTGTTGACAGTCTACATGAATGGTGTGACCAACTTTGATGCAGTGGCGAGAAACTTTTGGACCTGAAGAATTTGCCTAAAAGTGTTCTGGGCAATGAAACATGTTGGCTTATGGCAATGGTATGCATGTATAGCAGCCAGCCTTGCTTTTTAGCTTGATAGGTTTCACGAAGTAAAGAATAAAGTGATTGTGAGACGTGTGTACCTATCAATTTTAACTCACTTCTTTGAGATTCTTTACCACTTCACTGCACTTATAGTTTTTTTTTTCGGGCAGGTTTATTTTGGGCAAAATGCCCGCCGATGATGATAAAAATTGGCTTATCAGGTGAGAACCTACCAGGTATCCCGATGGTGGTTCGCCCGTGATTGGTCATTTTGCCTACACACATTTTTTCACATTGTGAGTGTTGTGAACTGAATGTATTGGAAATTTAAATATACGTCAGTTACTTCTTTTTCTTGCATTCAGATAGACTGTCATAATTGGGATGGAGGCCTTTTATTAAAAGGCAGGAAAACGTGTGACACTCTACCCCAAATATATAAAGAATAGGGGAGAAAATTGTTTATACAGAAAATTGCAATACGTTGTACACGTTTGAATTTCAAAATAATTGCCTAGGAGAACCGGGTCATGTTGTTTTGATGACTATATGAGTGCAGGGCGACCTTTGTGTTAGTTTTTCCCTCTATGCTGCTTTTTGATTATATGATTTGGATGGCAGCTCAGCCGTGGGAGCATTTTTCTAGCCACCATCCTATTTTAAATGTTACAATACACACCCTGTCAAATCACACTGCATTTTTTCACCCATGGTCATTATTGTATTTTCTCTATCTTTGGATCAGTTAACACCCTGAAGACCCTTAGATCAGAGTTAGGATAGGTGATTCTACAGACAATGGATAAAAATTGCTTAGCCTTCACAGACGAACAAATAGCTGCCATTTTATCAGGCCCCTCTTTATTTCCTGATGCCCCCCTACTCAGTAATACCTCAGCAAGGGGGGAATGGGAAAAACTGAGTACCTTGAAAAAAAAACAAGTCAGGATTGCTCTTCACTGGGCTCTCATGACAGAGTATTATAGAGCTGGATCTGCCCCCGCGAGCCTTCTTGTAAGGATTGAACCTAGGATCTTCCTTGATGACAGCAAATTCAGGTTAGACTGGAGCTACATATCTAACAAATGTACAAGAGATTGGCTCATTTTAATCATTAGTACTGCTAAAAGGCTGAGTGAGGAGTTTCCAAATAGAAATTTTAGAACTAGAAGAAAGCATAAAGCGTGACACTACCCTCACTAATACCAAAGAACATCTTAGCAAAATCCAAGACGATTTATGTGAGTACAAGAATTATATGATTAATCAAAAGATTAAAGGCTTACAGCGTAATTTTGAAATATATACCCACGAGTGGGCTTTCCTGTACGTAAGTGACAGTTACTATCAGACAGGAACAGAACAGCAGAATTTGGGAGGCCAACGTAGGGGGAGAGGAGGAAGACAACAGCAAAGGCGCACCCCTAGTAACTGGACCTTCGATAAAACATCTAGCGAGGACGAGCAGGAAGGTCCCCAAGCCAACAGAGTAAGGTTCAACCAACAAGAGCACAGCAACGAGGATCTTGGAGTTCTACTGAAATCTTTTTTAGGACGGGGACAGAAAAGCAACAGAGGGAGAGGACAAACAGGAAGGGGACGAGGGAGAGGCAACCAAACACCACAATGGCAATCGTACTCCCCGAGAGTGACTCGCAGTCGGGGACGACAACAACTATGAGTAACATTGTGGTTAACCTATCTGATTATACTCTCACCACGAGTGAAGAGAGAGTGTTGAATAAAGGCCTTTGGTTTGTCCCTACTCCTACACACAACACCTTTAAATGTAGGGTTGAATTTCATGAAACGATGCGAAGGATTAAACTTAAAAAGTGTTTCACTAATAGAGTACAGGCGAGACCAGGATTTTACAACACTAATCTGAGAAAGCCGTCGAAATTTTGCCCTCCATCCAGTTCAGTGGGACCGGAAGTTGCTGTATTTGAATCTAAGGTGCTTCAGGATATTACCAATTTGGAGCTGAGTGACACTGGCTCAAAATATAAACATATGACAAAAGATGATTGGAATGCGGTAAAAAGTTTGCAGAATAATCACTCACTCAAAATAAAGTCTGCAGACAAGGGTGGGGCAGTTGTTGTTTTAAATTCGAAAGATTACGATGCAGAGGTCAATAGACTCTGAGATGTCCGACAAACTATCGGCCCCTGAGTCGCGACCCTACACAAGAACTTTTGAAAACTATACGTGAAATGGTGAGTGTGGCAAAAGAAAAGAAGTGGATTACAGTTAGGTAGGCAGAGTTCCTAGTGAATGACAACCCCAGGACCCCTACGTTTTATATACTCCCGAAAATTCACAAATCCACAATGCCCCCCCGGACGCCCAATTGTATCGGGAATCCAGTATGTGTTAAAACCTTTGTCGCAATTTGCGGATTTCCTTTTGCGTGAATCAGTCTTCAACCAAAAACATTTGTTAAGGATACCACTGAGATTCTAAACATTCTGGGTGATATGTAATTTGATCAAGAGCATGAATTTATAGTCACCATAGACATCGAATCTCTCTAATCCTGTATTCCCCAAGATGCTACGCTGGTGGCAGCAACCCGAGCTCTTGGGGAACAAGAGTGGTTTCATGATGTACCACAAACTTTTGTTTCACAATGTGTGGAACTTGCCTTAACTCAGACCTTTTTCTGTTACAAGGATAAGCTGTTTCTGCAGACCACGGGTACTTCCATGGGCGCCTCTATGGCGTCCAGCCTGGCATGTATTTATGCCGGCCAGTTTTAGGAGCACGTCGTCTTCCATTCCACCAATCCCTTCCAGAGGCACTTGCGCCTCTGGAAGAGGTATATAGACGACGTGCTCTGTGTCTGGTCTGGACACGAAGAGGGCCTTTTGGAATTTTAAACTGGCTAAACCATCAGGACCCCAGTCTCCGGTTCACGTGGTCTTATAGTCACAGCTCTGCAGTATATTTGGACCTAGGCATTGAAGCGAGTGGGGGTGTTTTGCACACCGGGTTCACCAAAAACCCACCGATAGGAATTCACTCCTTTTGTATGACTCCTATCACCCAAGGGCATTGAGAGACAACCTCCCAGTGGGGCAGTTTCTGCGGTCCCGCAGGAATTGCTCCTCTACTGAGGTCTACATGGAGCAGGCACAAGAACTAAGTAGCAGACTTCAGGAGAGGAAGTAGCCAGCCAAAACTATAAAACACGCTAAAAAGAGGGCATTAAATACCCCTAGGAGTGTGCTTTTGGAGAAGAATGTAAAGAAAAAAGACGAATGTGTTCCTGTCGTCATGACTTATGATCCTTTGGCCACAAAGATTAGGCAGTCAATCCGGAGACACTGGTCGCTTCTGTCCAATAATGATTTCAAAATGCCACCACCAAGGATTGCGTTCAAGAGATCTGGCAACCTCAAGGACAAACTGGTCCATACACGTATATCATCTATGCAAAGTGCAAGGGAGAGCACTATTCCTAAGGGCCACTTTTCCTGTGGGTCATGCTCGGTGTGTCCCCCAACCAAGAGGACATCGAGTGTGCTGCTTTGATCCGGAAGGGAGTGGTTTTTGGGCCACTTCAGCATTTGCAACACCACAAATGTGGTGTACAGGTTGCAATGTGAGTGTGGCCTTTACTATATAGGACTTACCTCTAGAAAAATTAAAACAAGGATTCAAGAACATATTAGCACTATAAGGGCAGGCAGGTTGACAACCAGGTTAGTACAACATTGCTACACAATGAAACATAGTTTCACATGGACAGTCCTTGAGAAAGTGATTGGTGATCCACAAAACATTGAAAGATTACTTGTGTCCAAAGAGGCACGATGGATTTTTCAAGAAAAGAGTGAAAAACATGGGTTGAATGAACTCATAGAGTGGAACAGAGTAGGCTAACCTCTGTAATTTCACTTGTCTGTTCCCCCTGTTGGTTCCATATACTAGCAGCATTCATTATTCATCTATATGATACACTTGTATGTGTATTATTTTAGTATTGGTGAGAGGAGACATGTTGGCCTTGTGGTTGTCTACCTCCAGATGAGCATCCTGTGTTACTAACATATATTGGTTTATCCGCTTTGAAATTGACAATGAACATCACTGCCAACGAGTACACACTGTTAATCCCCCTAGAAAATAACAACAAATATCCTTGATGTCATCGTGGGATCTTATACAGTATCTGTATTTAGTTGAAAATATTTCCTATTTTTAGCTAAGGTGGGATTACAAAATAAAAAATAAAAAATAAAAGACATCATATTAGAAGATGAATTGTGTAAACAGTAGCGTGGCAGTTTAAAAAATTTCCAAAATCAATAATTTAATTGGGAGTTGCACATTTGGGTGAATACAGGGCGCAAATAGACACAAACGCATGATTATGCTGCAACAGTTCACTGCCAAATATATGCGATATAGGATTTGAGTAATGTGTAAGAGGTCGTGCTATTTGAAGAGTTAGGTGGTTTCCCTATGCAAAATGGCTGCTTCATTTACGCGTGAGCGTCAGTTGACACGTGGTACTCTCCGCGTTTTCAAATGATCTTGGTATAAGTTCATGGCAACAGAGGTGGACACGGCAACAGAGGTGGAGACGACACGCTCCGTGAGACTCCGACTGGTAAGGAGATGGGGGGAGCTGGTTTAAATGGCAGTGACGCTGCAGGAAGGTCCGTGTTACTGGGTAAATGGAAACAGTACATTTATACGGATTATAAGAGTTGAGATAGTCAGTGGTGATGACAATTGGGAAGGAAGAAAAAACCTATATATGAATAGCTCTGTTCGTACATATTTGTCACCAAAAACGTATGTTTTGCGTAATGTCTTTATTCCTTTCCCGTAATGGGGATTTTTGATTTTAGATTCATATAACGACTGAGAGCTGAATCTGGGAGGAAGACTCACATGAGGGGCTTTTCTTTTTAATCGTACATTACAGCCGGTAGGAGACGCCGGGGCTGATTAAGGGTAAATATGACGTACACAATAAAATAGATGGAGCAGAGGTTGTTTGACATGGTGTGCATTGATATGGGTAATTCTAATTGCATATTTTAACCCTTTGTTGACAGTCTACATGAATGGTGTGTCCAACTTTGATGCAGTGGCGAGAAACTTTTGGCCCGGAAGAATTTGCCTAAAAGTGTTCTGGGCAATAAAACATGTTGGCTTATCGTAATGGTATGCATGTATAGCAGCCAGCCTTGCTTTTTAGCTTGATAGGTTTCACGAAGTAAAGAATAAAGTGATTGAGAGACCTGTGTACCTATCAATTTTAACTCACTTCTTTGAGATTCTTTACCACTTCACTGCACTTATAGTTTGTTTTTTTCGGACACGTTTATTTTGGGCAAAATGACCGCCGATGATGATAAAAATGGGCTTATCTGGTGAGTACCTACCAGGTATCCTGATGGTGGTTTGCCCGTGAGGTGTCATTTTGCCTACACACATTTTTTCACATTGTGAGTGTTGTGAACTGAATGTATTGGAAATTTATATATACGTCAGTTACTTCTTTTTCTTGCATTCAGATAGACTGTCATAATCGGGATGTAGGCCTTTTATTAAAAGGCAGGAAAACGTGTGACACTCTACCCCAAATATATAAAGAATAGGGGAGAAAATTGTTTATACAGAAAATTGCTATACGTTGTACACGTTTGAATTTCAAAATAATTGCCTTAGAGAACCGGGTCATGTTGTTTTGATTACTATTTCAAGGCTACCTGCCCCCATAGGCCAGAATCAGCAGTTTGATTAGAACATCTGATAATACTAACTGACCGAGGGAGCATGGTAAAAATTCGAATTTTGTATGCCTGAGAAGTTTTAACATTTTGTGTTTGAAAATACCACTTTTAGATTTTCTTGCCTAACCATCCAGGCCTGCCTCTGCTAGGTTATGTATTTCTTGTCTGGTTTGTGATTGACAGTGGCTGGGGAGGCTCCAGGAGACAGGGTGAGTCAGCACAGGGCTGAATAGACCCATCTGCATGTAGAGTGGTAGGGGGAGTGGTACCTGGGTATGAATAGGGCTGTGCCTGCCTTCCCCAATGCTGGCTCCAACTCCTGTGGTGTGTCTGAGGACCCTGGCCCATCCTGACAAAGAAGAGAAGGAGTCTTGTAAACAAAGGGCTCCACGACTGACCAGAACTGGTTTTGATTAGGTATAGACACCTCAGATCTCTTCTGGAACAAGACAAACCTTTGCCAAGGAGAAGAACCAAGGAAGCTTCAGGAGTTTGGACTGCCCCCCTGCCAGTGTGCTGTGTTGTTGGGTTGGCCTGCAGTGGTGTCTTCATTGCCAAGGAAAGGAGAAGGAACTTTCAAAGTACTTTCCTCATCTTGCAGAATAATTCTCCAAGGGCTTGAACTTGTGCTTGCCTCCTGCTGAAGTCTCAGGGACAAAAGACTTCACCACCACCTCCCCTCTGGATTTCCTTGCTGGGAATTCTGTCTGCAGAAGCCTGCATGTCGCTGGGAGCTGGAAGCACGACTCATTGAGAAGAAGCATGTCACAGTCGCAGCTGTTGCTGTTTCATAGCTGGAGAGGTGTGTCACCGCCGCAGAAGTCACCCCCGCATCACTAGAGAAGCATGCCTTTGTCGCAGCTGTTTACAGACGCATCACCAGAGAAGCGTGTCACCGCCGCAGAGGTCGCCGGCGCATCACCGGAGAAGCATGTCACAGGGCATGTTGCAGTTCCAAAGTTACAGAGTTCACTGCACACCCTTTCTACCAACAACAACAATGCCATCCTTTTTGAATTTTTTGGAACAGAGGCAGGGGCAAAGGAAGAGGCAGGCGAATTTTTTTTCAAAAACAACTGCAATGGTCAGAGGACGAGTAACAATGCAGGACAAGAAGCCAAACCAAGAAAAGTTAGTGGTTAACCTGTCTAACAGGACCCAAACACCAACAGAAGAATCAGTTCTACAGAGAGGACTAGGCTTTGTTCCTACTCCCAGAGAGTACCCGTTTAGACTCACTGGTGATTTACACGCCTTCTTCTGAATATTATATCCGAGATCCTTTTTTCAGATGCTGGACATAAACAAGACAGACACAAACATGGCAGACACAAGCCTACGTAACCCATCAAAATTCCCACCTACCGTAGCAATGACCTGCACCGAGATACTGACCAATGAAAAGGCGGTACTCAGAGACATTAACGGCTTACAACTGAAAAAAGTTTATAACAACCTACCTACAAGATAGAGGAAAGCCCTTCAAGACCTCAACAGTGATCAGACGCTTGCAATAAACCCTGCCGACAAAGGAGGAGTAATCTTTATTCTCAACAATGACGACTACAACAATAAATGCCGCAGACAACTGGCAGACAACAGATACTAACAAAAAATAGTCACAGATCCCACATATTCCCTCACATGAATCATCACCATCTCAGTATCTGAAGCACAAACAAATGGATGGATTAGCTAGAATGAAGCAGAATTCCTAATGAACTCCAAACCTACGACCCTATACTTCTAAATCTTGCCAAAAATCCTCAAAAACATCATGCCGCACCTGGAAGACCAATAGTGTCTGGGATTAACTCTATCCTTGAACCACTCATCCAATACTATGACCACTTCCTACGACCATTAGTACGAGCAACACCGTCTTACCTCAAAGACACAAAAGAAACCATCAACCTAATTGAGCATATAAGGGGACTGGAGGAAATCACCCTGCTAGTAACCCTCGACGTTGAAGCATTATATACCAACATCCCACAAGAAGCTACATTGAGAGTAGTTGAAGAAAGTCTAAGGAACCGTGACTTGGCTACACCACAACCAGTAAATGTTATCATGGAATGCGCAGAACTACCCCTAAGGAATAACTTCTTCAAGTTCCAAGATCAACACTACCAACAAATCCACTGAACCTGTATGTGCAGCACTTTCGCGCTGACCTTACCATGGCTATACATGGCCCATTTTGAGGCAGAACACATCCTACCAGCTTCCAACCCCTTCAAAACAGAAATAAGAGTGAAAACATAATAAAGATGACATACTCATGTTATGGACAGGCACAAAAGAAGGCTGCACGGAATTCCGAACCTGGATTACGAACTGGATCCTTTCCTAAAATGTATCACTGACCGCCTCAAGTGAAGAGATCACTTTTCTGGACCTATTAATGATCCTAGAAGAGGGAAAACATTTCACCAAAACATACAAAAAACCTACAGACCCAGTTTACTAACCTACGACAGCCATCACACAAAATCTTCCATTTGGACAATTTCTGAGGCTCAGAAGAAACTGCAGCAATACCACGGATTATGAAACACAAGCTGCAGAACTAGGCAACAACCTGGAACAGAGGAATTACCCATGGAGAATCATAAAGAATGCGCAGAAACGTGCATGCAACAATCACTGGGAAGCATTATTATAAACTCTTGAAAAACCAAAGGATGACACTATTACATGGGTGACAACATACACATCTCAATCAAATCAAGTAAGGAAACTCCTGCTAAAACACTGGAACATCCTGCTCGTAGGAGGGATGCAACTGGAGAGCCCAAGATTTGCCTTCAGATGCACACAAGGCCACAGGGTAAAGCACTGGAAAATCAAAGGACACTGTGGGACCTCCAGAAAGTCAAATGGCATTACCCATGCAGAACCTGCAATATTTGCCCCCTACCAACACATACCACAACTCTACAACGAAACATCCAGGAGTGGACACAGAAGAAACATACAAACTGTAATACTAAAAACTGCGTGTATATGGTAAAATGTCCTTGCAACCTCCTCTATATAGGAAAGACAACCAGAGCCGTGAGGACGAAAGTGAACGAACACAGAAGTAATATACGGTGCAAGAAAAACACCACTGAAATGAGCAGACACTACATCGAAACAGGACATACACCAGATCAAATGACCTGGACTGCCATAGAGTCCACTCCTTCATGGTCTAATAGGACACAATTTTAAAAAGAACAAAGATGGGTCTACTGCCTAAGGACAAATACTCATGGTCTAAACGATGAAATACCGTGGATTGAGGAAGTGTAGCCTAATAACCATCTCACCATAACCTCTTCTCATCCCAATTCAGAAAACAAAGTTACCATAATGATGTGTAAACTATGGAGACACACAAACCATGAATAATCGTGAATGACCTGGTTTCTTCTCAAGGAGAACGGCTAAATGGCGAGATGCCATTGCAAAAATGCTCAACATAAAAACTACAAACAATATCCCACATGGCACTAAACTTACGATCATATCTTCACCAAAACTCAGAGTGTTGTGAATGTATCTAGGACCCTACTTAAATATCCCCGATTCATGCCCTTATGTGGTTATAACGAAACATATCCTTATAAAGGCATAAGAATCATGTCCATATTTAGTCATAGCCCATGCAGTCCAAATACGGCAAGGCTACTCCCATAGACTCCTAGAAAGTACAACGCGTTCTTTAAACAAACCAAGCCTCCAGCAGCCCGGGAAATCCCCCTGCTTTTGTTTTTATTTGCACAAGAACTCCTGGAGTCCAGAAAGAACTGTTAGTTCTTAGTGACGTCTTATGTCCAACCTTACGTCAAACCCGGCACCTTCCAGGTATAAATATACCATTGTTGCCTTAAGCAAACACACGGTGGTTTGGAGCAGAGCGGCTATCTACTTGCCCGATGCCCAGCTGATGCGAGTGCCGAAGGAAGCCGACCCTCCCATTTGACGCACTGAGAGAGACGCTGTCTTTTCTCCTGCCGAGAAATTCCAGCTCCGGTGTTTCCAGTCACCCTTGCGGGTTGCTGGGAAATCGAGTCCTGAGACACGAGATGCAAGACCTCCTCCATTCTATTACCAAGGTACGGAGCTGACTAAATCCTTGAGAGATTTCTTGATTCAGATTCTTGGCAAAAACCAACTTAACTTAAACTGCAACTTACTTACTCCTTCCCACGTATTAGGCTTAGGTCAGGTACACCGGGGTAGGCGTATATTAGAAGCACCAGTTGAGTACGTTAGTCAATGTTTTTATGTATGTATATATTTTATCCGTTTTAAAGTATCATATGGCTAAGAAACCATATCAATGCTTTTACAGTATTATTTCATAATACTCCTTTTACTGTACGCACTTTACCTCATGATAAGTATTGCAATTGTGGCAACTCACTTCTCTTGCATGAGAAAGAAGACTGCTAAATAAATAACAACTTTTATTGAAAACGCCCATCTCTGTGTTTCTCTGCACTCCTGGTGAAATTAAGCATGCACGATTGACTGAGTGAAATAGCTGTTTATTGTTTTCACACAACTCTAGAGATATACTCTTTATTCTGAGGGAGCAAAGTTGTCATGTTTATGCGGTTGTCAGAAGCTCATCCCTTCTTGTCTATTCAGGGAAATTAACACCTCCTTGTTTACTCGAGAAAGTTTCTAGTGACCTCTGAGCTAGCTGGCAAACCTAATTAAGTCTAACAAAGTCAGTAGAGACCTAGATGACCTCAGTCCTACGTCTAAACTGCTGTTTATGTTATTCCAATGCGCAGAGCCTATTGGGAATATAGGAACTACACTACATGGCGCCCAACGTTTGGTAAGGCGATAATCTAACGCAAGATACTAGAGTAACTCAGTCGTGTTTTTTCACACAGACCCCTTTTCCCGTAAAAACTCCAAAAGACGTCTGGAGTGGGTGAAAGGTTAATATCCACCGGAACTTAGTAGGAAGAGATTCCTATGTATTAGTTTTTGGTTTAGTCAATGTTGAAGGAAACAGTGTTCCAAAATATTGTGCACCTAATCTTTGTTTCCTTGAAACTTGCTCTGCAAAGCAACAAACCTTTCAGTCAGTAAAAATTACGGAAAGTGACGAAGAAAGGGAAAGAGCTAGAATAGCAGCTCAACTCCTAGCAGATGACACAAGTCTCCGAGATGAAGACCCGAATGCTATAATCATTCGGGTAAATGTAAGAAGAACTATAACTCTTAAAATTATAGAAAATGGACTATCACCGAGAGGTGGTACAGTCATATTCGTGGTAGAGGCCCATGAATATCGTAAGACAGAGGTATTCTATTCATGGATGCATTTTCCAGCAGCAAACGCTGTAACACAAGACTTCCACTATTACAAAATAGAGGAATCTCCAGAGGAATACGCTCCTTTCGAGGACGTTGAAATCCTACTAACTTACCAAGAGCATCTGCTCTGGTTTAATGGCGCCCTAAAACATCAAAATCACATTACCAGGCTCGGTCCACTAGGTAGACCAGGAGCCACATGGCCGGTTCTAGCCAGCTACACACCACATCCCGACATAGAAAAAATGTCGGACCGCGAACTTTTAGCTCTGCTAAAGCTATTAATTAAAATACATAGATAATTGGTCCAATATGTCATGCGGACTTCAACAGTCCAACCAGCAATAAAAATTCCACAGCACACCCCTCACCAGGGGAACACAAATAAAATCACACCACAGAATATACAATCAGCCATTGGCAAAATACCCGCAAAACGGGAACAAATTCCATTCTGGTTAGCTCAGAAAATCACTCAAATAGAGGCAGTATTTCCTGATACTACACCTCATGAGAAACACAGAATTCTGTCTATCTGCCTTCCAATGGGGATCCCCCCACATGTGGAGGACTGTGACACTTGGGGCACAGTCTTTTCTTCAATATACACAAAAACACATGGTGTTCCGTCCATGGCGGTTATACCAGACGTACTAAGACAGATTCAAAATGAATACGGTCCAGAACCTGCTTTAACTCTAGGTATGAAATTACTGAAAGACTTTAAGCAAGTCTCGGCAATATTACTAGCCAACATAAAAGGAGAAGCAGCATCTGTGGCGATCCGCCAGAAATTTAAAGAAACAGATATAGCAGAACAACCTTTTGAACTTGCCAGAATCATAGAAAAATCCTATGAAGAACTAGGTAGAGATAGTTTGGGTGGGAAACCAGTAAAACCCCAACTAATTGAAAATCCTGAAAAAACTTTTATTAAAAATAATCTGAATACTCCAAAAAAGAGTTGGGAGGGTAATAAACAATCCACTCCCAGAGAAAAATGGTTTAAGTCCAGAGGAAGGTCTCCTCAACGGAGAGATAGATCTCCAGAAAGAGGAGGCAAGTCTCCCCAGAGAGAGCCCTCTGAGAAAAGATACAACCTTAGAGATAGGGATGAATTCAGAAAACCTGACAGATATCAAGCCTTTTCAGACATCCTCACAGAAATCGGAAAGAAGAGGACGGTCAGAACACAAGGAAGAGCACGTCAAGTCCAAAGACAAGGAACCTGCTCATCAAAGTAAAAAATTACAATTTCCAAAGAAGAAGGTAGCCAGTATTAAAATAAAACATGCCGAGGATTCTGAGGACACAACTGAAAAACGGAGAGTGGGCCCAGACAATGCTAGACAGCGCAGCAGAAGTAACAATAGCTCGCAAGATCCTGATGAATCTTCTGGAGACAGTGGACACGAATGAATACATTCAAGTGGAAATTGCAGACACCAGAGTTAGCAAACCCCATAAATTATATGAAATAACATTACGTATAGAGGGGGACAAAACTAGGAAAATAAAGGGTCTCTTTTGGGATAACCTTTCGAAAGGCTATGACATCCTGGTAGCTGAGAAAGACTGGCCACCAGAGTTTGTCAGGGACTGCCCTCATGGCGAAGAAATGATTATGTCTGCCTTCTCAAATGAAATTCCAATTCATAAAAAATATACATTTACAAGAAAATGGGCAGTGGCCCAAGCCCCTGCATTATATAAAAATCATGTAGGATGGGATGAGGATTCTCCTTCCCACAAAATCCAGTTGAAAAATCAACCTACTGTCCAAAGGCAGTATCCTGTTAAGCAGGAAGCTAAAAAGCAAGTCAGGGAGATCGTAGATCAACTTGAATATTATGGGGTAATTGAAACATGCACTTCACAAATGAACAATCCTTTGTTTCCTGTCTCCAAGCCAGACGATTCATATCGTCTAGTTTTGGACTACAGACACCTAAACTCATGCTGCAAAACATTTGCAGTACAAAACTCACACAGTGCAGCACTAATGAATAACATCGTGCGCAAAAAATATAAAACGACATTAGATATCTCAAATGGTTTCTTTTGTCAAAACATTGCACCTGAAAGCAGGTATTTGACCGCTTTCTCAACAATGGGTTCGCAAAAACAATTCTGTCGACTCCCACAGGGATTCCAGAATAGCCCAGGATTATTCTCAGCAAGGGTAACAGAGTTACTACAAATGTATGATGATGAGGCATTATCATATGTCGATGACATCTATCTCAAAGATGATGATCTGGAGACACACTTGAAAAGAGTGAACACCATAATACTTGGGTTCGCAGCTGAAGGGTATAAATTCAACTTTAAAAAGTCAAGAATTGCCCACCTAACTGTCCTGTTTTTAGGATATGAATTATCAAGTGAAGGCAAAAGCCTTGCAGACAACTTCTTAGAGAAGTGTGCTGTACTCCAAGCTCCAAAAACGCTGAAGAACTTACAATCAATACTAGGTTTCCTGAATTTCGGAAGAACATACATTCTAAATTATGCAGAGAGGGTTAAACCTCTCTATGAATTAATAAAACCTGATTTTAAACCAATCAATTGGACTCAGAAACACACAGAAATTTTAAGATCATTACAAACAGACATGTTAACTAAAACAAAATTGCAAACACGAGCAAACGAACGCAACCTTGTAATCTGAGTCATCCCAGGAAGATGCGGATTCACGTACCTGACCTCTAATGAGGGAGAAACGGTACCAATAGCTTATAAATCACACTTGTACACACAAGCTGAAATGAAATTCAGTTCTACTGAAAAAATTCTTACTGCGGTTCAAACTGCTGTAGCAAAAGAAAGAGCCCTGGCCCAAGGCAAGAGCGTATCTGTTTTAACAGCAGTATCAGCCATTGAGGCAGTGACAAGACCACGCATTCCAAATGCTGTGGCATTAGATCCAAAATGGATACAACGGGAAAATTCTCTTGCTGCAGAAGACGTGAAACACGCTTTTGATCCAAAAATGAAAAGACTAGAAATTCTAGAACACGAACATGAATATCCTCTGCCAATCTAAATTCTGCCTCTCGAACAATATACCTGTGTAATCTACATGGACAGATTTGCACAACACTATGATGTGTATAAAAAACCCTACAATGCAGCGTGCACGATTGTTAAAGGTCGCTGGCGCTTAGGTAAATTCAGACCGATAATCACCAAAACTGAATCACTCAGAAACTGTACAGCTCAGTGAGCTGAAATAAGATCTTTAAAGATAGCGCTTGAAAATGCAGATCGCGAATTCCCCACACTAATAGTGTGCGATTCGCATTACTGCGTCAGGTCTTACAATAATGACATGCAGACATGGATCAAAAATGGTTACAAAGATGACACAGGTGCCACAATAAAGCATAAAAAGCTCTGGGAACAGGTAGTTCTTTTACAGAAAGAACTACAAAAGACTCACGTGATACATGCACTGAGTCATCAACGTGATGGCGTTCACGTTGCAGGGAATTCATTGGCTAACAGAGCCACAGCGGCAGCGGTTCAACTGGCTTCCTTAGCCACAAATAAGCGTTCTAAAAAACACATAGATGGAGAAACCATGCTGGCGGTAAAAGCCTCATTAAAAGGCGACTATGCAGCATTACCTCTCAACTATCCACTCAATAATACATACATAATTGATGCAAACTCCGTTCCTTTTGCTCAAATCCCTGGAGTGGGGGACAGAGTAATTCCAAACACGAACTGGAGGGCTTACTTGATTCAAGAAGCACACATGGGACAGGGTCTGAGGCACTAAGAGATCGGGAAATCTCTAAAAGAATTACAATCAGTATACTGGTGGCTGGGGATGAGCCTGCAAAATTACAAATTTGCAATAGATTGTCCAGACTGCAACAGAGATCGCAGTTGTGAACCGGACCAGACTACGGCCAGGACTCCTTTATTAGAAAGCATCAGGCTATGTATACGCAGAAACAAGAAGAAGTCTGAGTAATATAAATTTAAAGCCAACAGCCACTGAAGAAAAAACACCTGTCCCAGCAAGACCTGTCTGGATTCCAAAGATTGGGGATCTAGTTAGAGAAAAGATCGCGGTGAAGAAGGAATTTGGGCTTTCATACAGAAAAGCAGTACCTGTCTTAGCTGTCAGCGGAACAAGATCAGTAGTACTACCACCCCTTGCTGGTAAAAAGAAGAACAGAGCTGTATCCATCGACCTGGTAAAACCACAATCATGTGGCCAATAATAAGTAGTAGGCCCAGTGGACTCCCAAGAAATAGCAGAAGACCAAATCTTGCTACAATCCAAGAGGTTCAAAACTGAGAGACTAATCACTTTTGATAAACCTGCAGTGAACAAAAAGGACTATGCAACAAAGCCATGGAACTTGTGCCTCTTGAAACCCAAATTGCAACAGTTTGTCAAGAAAGACCAGTCTACAATGATGTAGCATCGGACTATACTAATGTACCAAAGAAAAATGCAAAGACAAAAGAAAATCCGGTAGCAATTCCTAAAATTGACAGAACTGCATCTGGCTACTTCACAAATTTCGATGATTTTTCTGATGATCCAAGTGAACATGAAGAAACGCCAGCAACAAAAACTTTCAAAGAAAAAATAACTGAACTCTTTCATCGACTAAAAGAAACATATCTGATTTCACCATGGATTGAATTTTGGATTTTGTTAGGTGTACTTTTCCTCCTGCTTTGGCTCATCATGGTTTTATGTTTGGGTAGATTTATTGATGGAAAATATAGTACAATGGACACAGCAAGTCTGAACATCAACTTGGTCCTTAAGCCTCACAGATCCTCACACATCGAGAAAAGAGAACTGTCATCAGTGAACATCACAGCCAATCCAATACCCGGTGGGGTAGCATGGGACAAAACGGATTATGAAATTTATGGCCTGATTGAGCTCTTGAAATATCCACACCAGTCCAAGGTTTCCTTAAGTGACTTTGTGACACCAAGTACTTTCTCTGATGATTGGGACTTTGAAAATATTAATAATATGATGTCAGATTTAGTAATGTCCGCTAAATTCACAGAACATGATTATTTACAGGGTTCATCAAACTATGAAGAAATGTACTGTTATAATCATTATGGTCATTACTATTTGCATAAATCTGCTCAACCTAGAAATGTTTTTAATTATAACCAATGGGAACATTGTGCAACACCGCCAAAAGGCAGCTCGAAAACATTTTATGAGAAATTCAGGGTTTAACACAAGTGATGCAGAAACGTTATATTTCAAAATGTTAAATAAGATAGGAATGAAAACAATGTTGAGAAATACTAAATTGATTTATTCTGAAACATTTTATGAAAAAATGGTTACATTTGGTTTTGAATTTTGGAAAAACAGCATTGAAACAAAAACCATTTGGGGTACAAAAGACTGGCAGGTACAAGGTCTTGAAGCATTATTTAGAGCCTGCATGATCCCAGAACAGATAATATTCCTGAATGACACCATTCAGCAAACATCCTGTCTTGGTTTAACCAAGATAAAAGACTTAAATAAACCGTCTATTCTAAAGCCCATACCTGATATTAATACAACTACAGATGTGGAGATAGACGTATCCCATATTTTACACCAAAATAGAACAAATCCTGATTGGAAAAAATGGTTGACCTGGCCCACAGACACAAATAACTGTCAAGATAGGTGAACAACCTTTACAACAAAACTTTTACAACGCACTACCATTACAACGCGGTTCTTACAACGCAAACTATTACAACGCATTGCTCTGGGGGGCGCTCTAGGATAGGGAATAGGTTAATTTACTATCCAATAACCTTCCCTAGTGTCCACGGGGACTGGAGTTGGAATAGTAAATTAAACTATTCACTATCCAGCGCCCAAAAGCACGATGCGTTGTAATGGACTGCATTGTAATACTTGCGTTGTAAAGGCATGCGATGTAAAAGCATGCGTTGTAATGTCATACATCCGTCAAGATAGATTCCTGAACCAAACATAGGGGTTAAAACAGAACAGGCCAGACCCAAGATATTCCCAGAGACAACATTCAGGGATATTTACAACATACAGTGTAGGGAAACTATGCCTTGAGTGGCTACAACAATCCACACTGGCTGAAATTAAGCAACACTTGACTTTACTTAAAGAAGGTGCTGACTTGCGAGATTTCATAATGGGATCTCGCAAACAGCGTCAAAAATGTTTCATATACGCCGGTATATACGCTGCTTACAACGAAGCTTGGAAAGTAATGCAAATTGAAACTGCAGAAAAAATACGAGAAATTGATCGTATAAATTTGGAAAAATCACTTTCTGTAGTGGACAATGGGTTAACGACTCTGTCCTCTAGAATATATTCACTGGACAGCATTGTATCATCTGCTATTGATATAATAGAGCAGGACTTGCTAATGCTACAACATGGACAGTCCCAATTACGTTGTATTGTACAGCTAGGCTGGACGTTACAAAACTTGCGTTCAGGCTACGTGCCATGGCGTTTAATCAACACAACGTCATTATTCTGTATCTTTAACCTTACTGATAAACAAATCAGTTTGGCACAAAAAGGAGCAGACTATACGATTCTGAGCATTGAAAAATTTGAGAGATTACCATTGACAATGTCAGAGAGACCTGTCATTGAATGGATAATACAAAGAATAATTACAATTCCGATAACCACTTTTCAGTTTAAGTATTGCCAAAAATATATACCAGCAGGCCTGTATGAAAGGTTGGGTAAAGGATACATTAAATCAACCTGGAATTTACCTTATACACACAAATGTTATAGTGAAGGGAAAAAAGAGGTATTCCTTAGTGGTAACAATTGTAAAAAATCATTAAGCGGTACACTTCTGTGTCAAGGTATTAACTTGCATGGAACCTGCGAAGGTTCATCAAACAACCTTTCATGTCACCTGCACGGCACTCCTGCAACACAGATAGAGCCTTTTTTCAGACAGCTTTCCAACGGCAGCTGTATTCTAATAAGTGACCACAGCTGTTGTGGCATGGTGCCAGGAAAAGCCTATCTCGTAACCGTCACTTCCAGGGTCATTTGCTGTATGCAGGTATTGTATCAAAGCAGCAATCCAGACATGGAGGCGGCAATATGGCCTTCTTTGAATATCTCTTCTATTCGAATTGATACTTTGAGCAGAATGAAGTCTATTCGTTTACAGACAACTGTGCCTTTAACCTCGTCCAAAGAGACGTATGATCTGCAAGTTACAAGGACAGCGGCAGAGATACATTCCCTATTATCAACAAATTACCCCGTGCATTTCGTAAAAATGTTAGGTCAAATTTTAAACATGTCTGATACCAGTGGCATCGCACATGTATTTAAGACAATTTTTTCGGGACTGTTAGCAACCTTTGAAACAGTTCTGGGCATTTTCCAGAATTATGTGCATTCGTTATTCGGCAGCCTGCCTCTTCTTTTGGGACTCGTAGCAGGAATTTCTATTTTTGATCCTTCTGCTCCGATATGGCAAGCCAAGCCACAGACAAAACTCCAGCTACAATGGAAGAAACGATCCTAGCAATACGCTACCGAGACCGGATCACTAGAGTTCTCGGATTAGCCTAAGAGATCTGAAAATACTTGGTTTCTTTCATTTAGACCAATCTGGCAAGATTGCATCTTACCTGTGCTTCGATATCTGCTATGCGGAGAAGAATGCGTGTTGGACGTCTGTCTTACACTACCATCAGCAGTACCTATGGATATCGATACTTTGCTTGGTTCGGTAACGGCTCGTGCAACGTGTTGTCCCCAGCGGCTACCTATTCTGATGACGGCATTCGTTGAGACTTCACCTTTACGATTAAGGGGCGGTGAAGTACGAGATGAAAGCAGCACCACACAGGTACAACCTTCTGTGAGCATTGCTGATCCCGACATCGATGATGGCAATGATTCTCACATATGCACTATTTCAGCTTTTTAGAACTTGGTCGAACTTTCACCTGATGTTGTAGACCAATTTTTCGCAACCCTGTCTGATATGATGTTCTCCCCTAACAACGAGAATAACTTTTAAAACAACGAGCACACAGCGTTCCCTGAAACTCTGAATTCGGCCTTCAGTTTTGATAAACAACACTACTGAAAACAATTGGAACTATTTTTTCCCCTGAAAGCAAAATTATTTTTTTCCACTTCCAAAATATTTACCTTTTTGTTGACACATGGTACTCTGCTTAAAGTAGAACTATTCTTAGAGAACAGAGCTTCTATTTTTAGAGACACTAGAGACAATACTTTACCTCAGTCTCTAGCACATGTACAGTATTTTGTAAATATGTGATTAAATGGTCTCGACCTTCTTTTCTGTATTCAGAGCCATTTCATAAATGTAATTTTCGCAATTCTTCAGCTGATATTTATATATGCATTTTTCTGAATGATATCTCTGCTTAAAAAACGTACAGTACCAATACTCAATTTCGTGTACATACCATACACCATTTCAAATGCAATTTATGTATTTTGGGGTGGGTTAGAAAACACACATGCATCGTTATATGTTTAATATTGCTTAGTATTTAGTATTGATGGACATTAATACGTGGAGTGGGTGTTGTGAATGTATCTAGGACCCTAATTAAATATCCCCGATTCATGTCCTTATGTGGTTATAACGAAACATATCCTTATAAAGGCATAAGAATCATGTCCATATTTAGTCATAGCCCATGCAGTCCAAATACGGCTAAGGCTACTCCCATAGACTCCTAGAAAGTACAATGCGTTCTTTAAACAAACCAAGCCTCCAGCAGCCCGGGAAATCCCCCTGCTTTTGTTTTGATTTGCACAAGAACTCCTGGAGTCCAGAAAGGACTGTTAGTTCTTAGTGACGTCTTATGTCCAACCTTACGTCAAACCCGGCACCTTCCAGGTATAAATATACCAATGTTGCCTTAAGCAAACACACGTTGGTTTGGAGCAGAGCGGCTATCTACTTGCCCGACACCCAGCTGATGCGAGTGCCGAAGGAAGCCAACCCTCCCATTTGACGCACTGAGAGAGACACTGTCTTTTCTCCTGCCGAGAAATTCCAGCTCCGGTGTTTCCAGTCACCCTTGCGGGTTGCTGGAAGATCGAGTCGTGAAACACGAGATACAAGACCTCCTTCATTCTATTACCAAGGTACGGAGCTGACTAAATCCTTGAGAGAATTCTTGATTCAGATTCTTGGCAAAAACCAACTTAACTTAAACTGCAACTTACTTACTCCTTCCCACGTATTAGGCTTAGGTCAGGTACAACGGGGTAGGCGTATATTAGAAGCACCAGTTGAGTACGTTAGTCAATGTTTTTATGTATGTATATATTTTATCCGTTTTAAAGTATCATATTGCTAAGAAACCATATCAATGCTTTTGCAGTATTATTTCAAAATACTCCTTTTATTGTACGCACTTTACTTCATGATAAGTATTGCAATTGTGGCAACTCACTTCTCTTGCATGAGAAAGAAGACTGCTCAATAAATAACAACTTTTATTAAAAACGCCCGTCTCTCTATTTCTCTGCACTCCTGGTGAAATTAAGCATGCACGATTGACTGAGTGAAATAGCGGTCTATTGTTTTCACACGACTCTAGAGATATACTCTTTATTCTGAGGGAGCAAAGTTGTCAGTCATGTTTATGCGGTTGTCAGAAGCTAATCCCTTCTTGTCTATTCAGGGAAATTAACACCTCCTTGTTTACTCGAGAACATTTCTACTGACCTCTGAGCTAGCTGGCAAACCTAATTAAGCCTAACATAGTTAGTAGAGACCTAGATGACCTCAGTCCTACGTCTAAACTGCTGTTTATGTTATTCCAATGCGCAGAGCCTATTGGAAATATAGGAACTACACTACAAGAGCGGACCTATGCATAACTATTTACAAGAACGGAATAGTGCTTATACAAGCAGCTAACAACGAATTAAAAAAATTCGACAACATTTTCTCAACCTTAAAAGAATATGTAGGGAAACCAAGATCTCAAACACAATAGCGGACTCCACATGTAGACACCCTATACATCAACAATAATAACACTACAGTCATCATTCCAACTAGAAACTTTCAAGCACCACAAGGTTCAACGTGACTAGGAGACACAACTGGAACAGGAGGAACAGTGAATGGGAAGATCACAGAGAGAACAGAAATGATTACACGATATGCGAATACCAACCCCGAGCTCCTACAAAGGGAAGAATCAATGCCTCTCCCTCATGAGGGGACATCTCCTACGAGTAGGCCTCTCAATGAGAACCTGGAAACATCTGTGGTGGAAGGTATCACCTTCCCAGATTCCCCTCCTCTACAACACAAATGACACCTAGAGCTATACGAAACGTGGTGCCCCCAAAAATGGTATTAAGGGCACAAGACATAGATAATGCAGCCCTTATCGCAAACAAAAGCGGAGCAGTCAACCAAAAAAGTGACAAGAAGATTAGGATTGCGGGAAGGAAAACAGATCTAAAACACTGGAGCGCTAACAGTGAACCACTAAAGGAGCGGATGTACACTCCTAATACATCATCCCAGATGCAGAGCGAAATCAGAGAGCTACAAACACAAATAGGCTATATGTCACAGGACATACGAAACGCACTGCAGGCAATGAAAAAGAAAATTGGAAACACGGTAAGCACTCACTCCGAAGTCGAGCACATCCAAGAACTACTACATAACTCACAAAGAAAGAGCAGTGATATGGCCATGCAGTTATCCAATAGGCATAAGAGACCAGAGAGAAATCGCAATTACTTGTCGGAGGAGGAAACCCTAGCTTTACTCCGGGCATATGAGCCTACGGAGAGTAGTAGAGGGGAAGAAATTAGAACAGCACCAATCGACGCTAAAAGGACATCCAGACATAATGAAAGGAAACTCAACCTTAACAACTTACATCAGGTCCAGCTAACCACTGACTCGCAAAAGCCGAACACTTGTAGCTCAGGGAAACGTCTGGAATGCCTACTGATTAACTGCCGGTCCACAGCGAAGCATGCTTCAGACATCGCTGCCCTCATCAGTAGCAAGGAAATTGACCTGACAATACTAACAGAAACATGGCTTTCGGAATCCTCGTCCCCATTTATGGATCTCCTAGTGCCCCCTCTTTACAACATTGTGAGATTAGATAGACTAAAAAAGACAGGAGGTGGTATAGCCTGCATCCACTGATCGGAAATAGAGGTCAGCCGAATACAATCCGAAGTACTCGAATCCTGTGAATATCTAGGGCTTAATATAAGATCAGCAGACAATCAAAGGTGCAAGCTCCATGCTCTCTACCACCCACCAGGATATAATTCTACCTTCATAGAACAACTAATGGAGATCATAACAGCTAACTCTAACACTCACGCTAATAACATATTCCTAGGTGATTGTCAATATTGTCGTCTCAGCGTAAATTAAAAACAGATCAACGCCCTCAAAGACTTTCTGTCAGAACTAAACCTCACCCAAGCCTGCACAAACCAAACACATTGAAAAGAAGCCACGTTAGACTGGATAATATCAAGAAATAAGGATACTTCAATCCACGAAAATGTTCCTTGCGACTGGTCGGATCACCATGCCATAACCTTCCTGATACACACCGTGAAAAAGAACAAGACCACGCAACGTATCAAAGTTAAAAAATGGACTAGGGACACTAAAGACTCGAACATGGAACGACTAGAAGAAAGCTGTGAGAAGGACTTAGATGCACCAGACAACCTGCATAATGTGAATGATCTAACGGACCACTACACCTCATGAGTAGAGAACATTGTTAATGAAACCATGCCACTAAAACTGAAAAGAGTCACAGAGAAGATCAAAAATCCATGGTTTAATGAGACACTGAATGAAGATAGGCGGAAGCTAAGACTTTCTGAAAGAAAATGGAGATAACACCCATCATCCCCCAAATTGAGATCCCTCAGAAAAATCAGAAACAAATACAACAAAAAGATCATCAACTCCAAAAAAGAATTTATTAGATCAGAACTGGATAACGCCAAAAATAGACCAAGGAAATCTTCAAACAACAATCCAATAAATTGGCCAAATCTGCCCAAGAAACCACAAAAACGCAACTAATTTGTGAGAAATTCTCTACATTCTTCACTGACAAGGCCGACATGCTAGAAAGAGAGCTCATGAAAGCAGCGGACAACCTCCCTATCCAACCACTCTCACTGATCAATAACACCTTGAATATCGACCAGAATAGGACAAAAAACAAGGCTCAGTGGAATACCTTCAAACTATATGACCAAAATAGCATTGCCAAAACACTCCTGGACATCAAACCTGATAACCACTATAACGACCCACTCTACTCAAAATGTCTGAAAGAGTTCAGCCATATCGTCATTCCAATATGGACAAAAATAATGAATGCCTCTCTTTCCCAAGGGATCCTTCCAGATTGCCTTAAAACAGGGCAAGTAGTCCCATTCATCAAAAAATCTACAGCGGACCGGGCAGACCCTAATAACTTTCGCTCAGTTACCAATATTCCATTACTTGCCAAAGTAATTGAGAAATGCGTGCAAAATCAATTGAGCAATCACATCGCCAATTGCACGCTACTGGATGACTGCCAGTCGGGATTCAGAACAGGACACAGCACGGAAACAGCAATCCTACATATTGTTGATGACGCACTACAGGCCCTAGACCATAATCGAACATGTCTGCTAGTCCTTCTTGACCTGTCTTCTGCATTTGACACGGTAAATCATGAAAGCTACTAACCAGACTCCATGACAGGATGGGAATGTCTGGAAATGTGCTGAAATGGTTTGAATCCTTCCTTCAGAATAGAACACAAAGATTTTTGGTCAACCAGACACTATCACCATCTTGCCCTAAGTCAATTGGAGTTCCCCAAGGATCTACATTATCTCCATCTCTATTCAACTTGTATGTCGAACCTTTTACAGAAATTCTCTAAAACTCGAAGATTTACTTTCACTGTACGCAGACGACACGCAGATATACATCAAAATCACATCTCTCGAAGAAATCAAGTTAATGAATGAGACACTAAAAACGTCATTACAATGGTTAACTAGCAATCATCTGAAGTAAAATGCACAAAAAACTGAATTCCTACTAATCTCACCACCAAAGAACCACACAGAAGTGAAGGAATGGACCAAACTGATCAAAGCATTAAATTGCACCCCCACTCATGTGGAATCAGTGAAATCATTAGGAATCATGCTGGATGAGAACCTTGACATGAAAACCCTCATCAAAAATATGGCAAAAAGTGCCCGTTTTCAGCTAAACTACATTAGAAAAGTGAAACCATTCATCTCTACGGCAGATCTCAAAATGGCAGTCCAATCCTTGGTTATCTCGAGGATCGAATATAGATGTACAATCTTAGCAGGGCTACCAAAATTTCCACAGCACCACTAAAAGCATGCCTCAATGCAGCTGCAAGACTCATCTCTGGATCGAGGAAATTCGACCATATCTCTCTACACCTGAAAGCGTTAAACTGGCTACCATATGAAGCCAGGATTCAACTAAAAATGGCATGAATTAGCCACAAAGCACTCCACCACAATGCACCAAGATACCAGGCCCAGAAAATTTAGTTATCAGGAGGAAGCAGACCTGCCAGGAGTGCCAAGGAGCTGTTGTTGCGACCACCCATCTTCCGGAAGAAGAAAACATATGATAGAGCTTTCTCTGGAGCAGCCCCCAGAATCTGGAACTCACTCCCTCCAAACATTAGGAAAATTCCAAACAGGGAAACATTTAAGAGGGAAGCTAAGATCTTCCTTATGAGTAAGTTCCTACCATAGACAAGACGGCTCTTCACTAGCACCGTGACATAGATGTCACGAAACAGAACAGCTTTGTAATTAAAAGAGAAAGTCACCAGCGATACTGGAGAGAAACATTAACTGACTCAGGGAGGGAGTTTGCATAGATAAATTACACTCCAGAACTATTAGGTACTGGAAGTCCCAGTACTCCTTTGATTCCAAGATGTATCCAAATACTTACCTCATATGTCTATTCATATATATTGTTAGGTGAACATCTATGACTGTATATTAACCTACCTAATATCATTGTGAAATGTCTGTTATACAAGATGTATCTCTAAACTACCTCATGTAATGTGAAGCGCTCTGATACCCAAGGGTCACATTTGCGCTATGCAAAACTCTTTAAATAAAATAAAATAAATAAATAAAAATATGTTGTTTTTTCAGAATACAGGCCACATCAGACACTCCGTTTGAGGACAAAACCATGTATGTTGAATATTAGAAATGGGGCTTGACTATTCACATATAGTGAAAAATAACATATCACGATACCACCCAAAGATGGCACCCATGGTCAAACAGTCGAACTACCAACTACACCACTCAAAGGTCTGTGCCCTATAAACCTATCTGCTTAGCCATACTAATGCGTTTTTACTACCTGCACCACCAACCATCACACTTAGAAAAATAAAGAATTCATTATAGGACACTGGCTGGTAACAATAGCTTGATGAGAATAAGTATCAAGAACTATGTCTACTCAAACACTCCATTACAAGATGGTGCCTAGGATTCACATGACAAACTCTCCCATTAAAATGCAATTAACTCACTAATTGACAACACCCCCTGTTATATAAGGGATTGGGGCCAACCTTCCCATTACCGGCGGAGACTGGGAGAGGCACGCAGGTGGAACCGCCCCGATACTAAGGGAGAACCGTGAGTAAAATAGAAAGGGAAAACCATTTCAGTATGTTAGGCAACATCTCTCTGGCTTTATTAGCACCTAGAAGACTAAAGAGGTATGGTGTTCCTGGATGGCAAATTGACCACTCAGTGGGTACTCAGAGTTGTGGGGAGGTGGGGTTGTGGTTTCGGAACTAGGACCCTCACTCACCCAGCAGGCTAGGTGTCATGGCTTACCATATGGGTCTGCTCCTTGTCGAGCCGGCGCTGCAATGCTCAACGGGCACCCATAAAAGGACTCTTTATCTGAGATCTTTTGTTCCTTGTCAACAACAGGAGGGAGTCAACTGACTTTTTTTATTTGTTTGACTTTTTTTGTTTGTATCTTTTGTTCCTTGCCATATAGGTGCCGTGGGTGTGAGGGGCCTAGTACGATGTAGATGTGTCATGTGGTTTAAAACAGGTAAGGAAATCCTCTATAATTATTTTTATTCTGGAGAGGTCAAACCTGATTAAAATGTAAAATAAGAAGGAGGGCGAATATTTTGTTTTACTTTGACAAAAATTACGCTCTACCCCTAAGTGGTCAACATGTTTCTTGCCTGTAAATGTCCCTAATGGATCAATTGGCGATTCCTCAGGACCAAGTGACTAAATGAAAACTATCTACAGATTGTGGGGTGGTTCTACATACCACTTCTTCTCTCTGTAGGAATTTGCCCCGGAGAAAAGCAGCCAACCTCTTATGGATTCAAATGCTGCTTCCTGATGCAGCAGAGCAGGTAGGTGCGCAGGACTGCTCTTAGCGGGAGCAGCGACACCACATTGAGTTTCCATATACTGCGCTGCAGTCTGATGTAGCAGCATTTGAATCCATAAGAGTTTGGCTGCTTTTCTCCGGGGCAAATTCCGCAAGGAATAAAAGATCTCCGATAAAGAGCCCCTTTATGGGTGCCTGTCGAGCATTGCAATGCCGGCTTGACAAGGAGCAGACCCATATGATGAAGCATGACACCTAGCTTGCTGGGTGTGTGAGGATCCTAGTTCCGAAAGGAGGTATTCCCCACCTCCCCACAACTCTGAGTACCCACCGAGTGGTCAATTTGCCACCCAGGAACACCATACCTCTTTAGTCTTCTAGCTTTACCCAGGGCTAGTACGGTGGAGATTTATCAAGCCCCCATTGTCCCCATTGTTATTTATTATTTATTAGCACCTAGCCTTTAAACAATTGCTTCTTAAAAACGAAGCCTCATTAATACATGTACTGTCTTTTTTGTGTTAAACCTGCTAAAATGCCAGTAAGGTCTGGTTTTATGCATAGTTCACTGACCCACTTAGAACCTTTTTGACCTGATAAGTGGGGCACTATGAAGCAGCATACGTCCATACAGAGCACTGTGCCATTCCTTACAGGCCTCCAAAACCATTAACTCATAACGAAACGTGACAACTCTGTGCACTGTCAACTCCCCTTAACTGTACAGGGCAAATTCCTCCAGCATGCTGGGATCGTCCCTGGACTCTGTATAACAGCAATTACGTTTGTCTTAGTCTTCAAAACACTGCAGTTTTGTTTCTCAACAACAAACTTTATTGACAACAACAGAGGGATACAACGAAATCTTTTAAAACTATTTTCTTTGCCTTCTCTCATTTCACAGTTCCCAAGTGCCCTCACTGATCTTTCCCTATGTTAGCATGCACAAGCTGCAGCCCGCTCTCTGCTTTGTATATGTTACTGTACAACCTTATTTTGCTTCATGCCACAGTGTCCTTTCACACAGAGCCTGCTGGGATCTTCACGTTCTGTTCTTACCTGGGATTTAGTCTGAACACCAAAGATAAGGACGAAAGACAATGCCCCTTTTTATTTTGTTATGGTCAGGCCCTAGCACTTAGACCAATAATGCAAATGCAGCTGTTATTTGGGATCATGTACTTTTGTCATATAGGTATACATAGATTATTAAGACACACTTGGAGAGGGATCTTTCCCGGGACGAGATCATGACAGCCCCTGAGATGTAGAACTTTCATCTCTGTATGCTAAAGAATGGGGTGTGCTGCCAACACCTAGAGATCTTCTGATATATAATAATTTTGCTTCTGTAGAAGGGGAGGGGGTGAGGCTGCCATGCCTTTTATAATGCCAGCTCCTTTTACGATTTATGGACTACTTCCTATGCTGACCATATTTGTTTAGGTATGTTCTTACTTATTGTGGCACGTATACTAGAGCACAATAGCTGAAATAAACATTTTAAACTTTTCTTGTGACTCTGTCTGATTTTATTGTGGCTAGTATGAGAGTGAGAGCAAAAGGGTGTGTCCTGCAACCAGGAATCCTGAGAGGGTCAGGAGTGTTGTGTTCTGGGGTGTCTCATCACTTGTTCCTCTGAGAGTGAGTAGGAGGGTAAGTGAGCACTATATCTAGTCGGTCCTGGGTTCATGGGTACTCAGGTGGTAGGATGAATGAGTCCCTGCCTACTAAGGTTCCATGATCCCAAGCATAGTTCTGTGACTCTGGAGAATCTCTGCAACAACTCAACCTCTAAATTGATAGGCAAATTTCTCTTGGAAAGACTAGAAAGTTGGGTGAATGACAACTCAGATCTCTCAGAATCCCTGTAGGGGTTCAGAAGAGAGGTAGGGGCCATGTATCACTGTATAAATCTTCATTTAATTATAAGTAAATACACTCCCTCCAGGAGTGGCCAACTACAGTTATCTTTTGTAGATATAACAAGTGTGTTCAACTTGGTTAATCATTCACAAATACGGCAGTCACTGAACAAGATGGGTGCCCCTAACTAGAATATCTATCTATCACAAATAAATAATCATCTATCTGCTAGAGAACGATAAGGGATAAAAAGCAAGTGTACTCCATGCCTTATGCTAACACCTGGGATCAGACATTGTGTCCTTGCTCCATTACTGTTTTCCCTCTATGTTAACAGAGTTGATAAATCCTTAAAAGGTTGAATGCTGATGCCCCAAAAGTTGGTAAATGTATAAGCCCTATATTATTGTATGCAGATGATGTGGTTTTGTTTTACAGAACCGCAAATGGTCTCCATTGCTTAATTGAGAACTTTGCTGTATACATGGAAGAAAATGATTTAAAGCTTAATATTAAAACAACATTCACAATGGTATGTGGGAAAGGGAAACCAAAGACCAGAATACATCATGTCAAGGAGGTACTGATAGCCGAAACTCATACATTTGCGTACTTGGGTATACTTTTTACATCTAATGGTCTTTGGGGGTCACAGATTGAAATATGTAATTTAAAACTTTTACAGTCAATAGAGGCCATTTTTAGAATTTCCATTTATAAGAGCAAGTGTATATCTGGAACTTGCTGTGGTGAAATGAAACATTGCGCCTCACAACAGATTCAAGACAACACTTTTCTACGGAGATTACTAGCAGTCCCAAATCCAACCCCTTCTTCTATAGTACATAAGGAGTTAGCAGTTCCCTATATTGATGACCATATCAGTGTTGCTCCACTTACTGTTCGGCATGGGATCTTGAGCAATAGTGGAACTAAATCTACCCAGGACATTATAACTGATTGCTTGGCCCTTGATCGCAGCAAAGAATCCCAAAGCTGGCATATCTCAACAAACTCTTTAAATAATTTGATGAGAATATTGACATTAATTCCCCTATGAAAGTTCTTTGTTACAGTAAGAAATAATTGAAAATAGGACTTATAGTGGCTAGAGAATCCCTAATGAATATTAAAAGAAGGTATGCTGATTCACATCTTGAGGCCTTAGTCTGTGAAACTACATAGGATATATATCCATTGGGTTACTTTTATGTTTTCATGTTTTAATCTATTTTTGGATAAGATTGAATCATTTGTCGTTGATGTATAATTGTATATGGTATTTCTACTGCGTGACGTTAGCAAAAAGGCAGCAGAGCACTGTACATGGTCAAAGGCAACCTTAAAGTCAGTGATTTAAAGGAGAGGAAGCGGAGCTGTAGATGCTTAATGCATTGTGATGTCATGTTTTTAAAGAGATGAGTCTTCAACTCTTACCTAAATAGGAGCAGTGTTGTGGTGATACTGATGGCTACAGAGATGTTGTTCCAGATACTGGGAGCATAGATGGAAAAGGAGTACTGCCTTATTTTTCTTTTCTTTTTTACTCTTCTGCAAACTCATGGCATCATGTTTGCACATTTTTAAAAATCAACCAGATTTGCTAAGCCTGCCTACAAGATAAACAGGAGTATTGGTCATGATGGCAATGTACATGATGCAGCTGGTTCTGAAGATGCTTTCGTCAGGCAAGGGATAGCCAATAGAGTTTTATTGGGATGGGGGTGATGTGATCATATTAATTCAGGCCCTGGGTGAGACGTGTAATGGCATTTAGGTTGTCTTTAAGGGGGTGCCAGTGTGGAGAATGGGAGCCATGGAACAGGGCATTACCACCATCCAGGCTCAATATGAGATCACTGTTACATAAAATTAACTTATCTGGAGGGCAACAGCAGTTGTGAACTGATGGTTCAGTGGTCGATGGACTACCTTGTCAAGAGTTTATGACAAAAAGGCAAGTCTCTGCTCTTGAAAACCCAGCTGTTTCCATGGTGTTTTAAGTGAGGCAGGGTGATGTTTTCAAACTCTGAATGTTGCTGACAACTTCTTAATTAATTTCTTTTTAAATAGAGCTTCTAAGTCTATCACTGTGGTTTCAGATATGTCCTTTAATGAACAGAATTTTACAATACCAAAAATGTTTGGATTTTGCAACTTTTTTGCATGTATGCATTTATAGAATGGACGTGTGGTGCTTGGGTGTGATATTTTACTTTTTAATTTTTCATATTTGTTCTAGGATTATCCTAAATGGCTGGTACTTAATTACCACAATAATTTACCTAACCCCACAGATTGTTGACTATCTTTACAGTGTGCAAGGAAGTTTGAGTACTATGGGGTCGATTAGGATGGCGGTCGGAAAACCATTCTGACCGCTGTGGTACCGGAAACTAACCATCCACTGGTACAGCGGAAAAACCGGCGGTCAGATTAGGATCAACCACCTGAAAAATCCAACTGCGGTGAACTGATGGCACGAAAGACCGCCGGTAGTGTGTGGAGCAGGTAAAAATATGTTTGCGGCAGTCGGATTCCCTGCGGATAAACGTAACCCAACCGCGTGGTCAGCGGATTGCTGCATGTGAAATTAGGATACCATTGAAGTGACAGTGAATGATCTGCTGTGTCCAACTGCCGTGATCACACCTGTTAGATTTGGGTGTCTCTGGTTGGCACAGGTATGCACTTGTGACAAACAAGGACCCTCTCCTCCAGTCAGGGCAAGGGAACTACCCATTAAGAATAACCGCTGCTCACCCTTTAGGTTACGTGGCGTGAGCAGACAAGGCTAATCCTCAGGGCGATAGTCAGTTAATCATTTATGATCATACACAGCAAAAACAATGACCCACCACAAATGGACACCAGGCTGTATTTTATAAAAATATGTATCCTTTATCAAAATATAACTTTCTTATACAGGTTTAATTACAAGACCATAATTAACGTTTGTCTTTGGATGCACACAATACTTTCTTTAGGTCTGCATATGTGTTTTCTTTTTGCAAGTGTCTTTAGATCATGAGAAACATTTCAAAAATGTTAAACAAGTCTTTCTTTGTGAGGTTAGCACTTTCTTAAAAGTAGTTCTTTCAGCAATACTTTAAATCCCCCCAATTCTACAGTTCGTGGCTTCTAGGGCGACCCGAGGGGGTAAACGTACAGTTCCAGCCTTTTACAGATGAAAACCGCACTTTCCAGTCTGACGCGTACACAGTACCTGACGATGCGCTGCCGACCATGCGGGGTATGAGGCGTACTCGGGCCGCGGAAACGTAGTGCCGGTCCGGCTCGTGGCAGACGTCTTTGTGATGCAATAGGTTGCACCAGCGGTGGCAGCGGCACGGGGCAGCCTGCACACAATGTACAGTGCAGCTCTCCTGGTGCGGCGCGGCCTCGGGGACAAAGCAAGGTGCGGTGCGCTTGGTGTACGCTTCTAGAGTATGACGCGTACGTCGAGGGCTGACAGGCGGGTGCGAGGCGTACGGCCAAACGGAAAAGGCGGTACGTCTCGTAGGGTACAACAAAGGCTGGTGCGGTTATGCACGCTTCTGGCGTACGACAAGAACAATCTGGAGGGTGCCGGTCAAAAGCGGGGAAAATGTATTTTCTTCGTGATGCACGACGTTCTGGAGATGGTACGCCTCGGTGTACGAAGCGTCTCCGGGACGGATGCGCTGGCTTATACGGTTTCTACCCCCAGTGGGGATGCGGCAGGCAGTGCGGGGCGTCCTTAAGCGGAGGGTGAAGTGGGTTTTGGCAGCCCAGTGACACGGTGTGAGGACGGCTCAAAAGCAGAGCGGGTCACATGGGGCGGGCAGGCACAGGACGGCTTTGCAGCAATCCAGGGACACAGGGCACACTTGTGGCGGCTCCAGCAGCAGGGGGAGAACTCAGCAATTTCTTCACAGCTTTAGTAGGCGGGCAGAGTCCAATGTTCCTGGGGCTCAGATCAGGGGGCTGGCTCTCTTCCAGGCCCTTGGAGATGAGCTGTGAAGCACAAGGTTTTGTAGAAAATAAAAGCAAAAGTCTTTCAGAATTCCTTCCTTTCCTTTGGCAGCAAGGTTCCCACTGCAGGCTAGTCCCCCAGGATAGGGACAGTCTTTCTCCTTCAGCTTCCGTGGTTCCTTCTCCTCAGGCAGAGGGGTCATCTTGGTTCACAAGCAGGATCTAGTTTGTTAGGAGCAGAGCTCCTCTTCTTATACCCAGTTTCTTTTGTCTTTTTAGGCCAGGGGGGCCTTTGCATAGTCCCATTCAGCTCTGGAGCACTTTGTTGTGCAGCCCCTGGCTTCTTCTTTCAGTGTGTGGGGCAAGGACAGCAGACGCTCCGCAGGAGGTGGAGCCGGCTTTGTGATGACAAGTTAAGTCAGGAGCACTCTGTTCCCAGTCCTCCCACTTCCTGGGCTAGGTGCAGCGCAGAGTCATCAGTCGCTCCCCAGGAGGTGGAGCCAGCATTGTGGTGGCAGAGCACAGCCCTATTCAGAGTCAAGGGGAACTCCCACCATCTGGTGTAATCCCTCCATTAACCACCTGTCATCCCCAGCCCTGTCACTCACAAAACCCAGACAGCAGATACACATCCTGGCAGAGGCGGGCTGAAATGGTTAGGCAAGCAAATGCTAACTTTCTAATAGTAGCATTTGCAAACACAGAATATTAAAATAAACTTTACTTAAAGAAGTATTTTATTATTCTGAGTTCAGGCATACTAAACTTGACCTTCTACCATGTTCCCTGAGCCTGCTGGGATTATAAGGTGTAATAATTCCAGTAGCCCATTCTGGCCTATGAGAACAGGTAGCCTTTCAATAGTGAAAAACGAAAATGGCTGCAATTCACTATTAGGACATGCCACACACATCAGGGCTTGTCCTACCTTATGCTTACAATGCACCCTGCCCTTGGGCCTACCATAGGGGTGACTCAAATGAAGTAAAGGGAAGGTTTAGAGGCTGGCAAGTGTGTGCACTTGCCCAGCCAACATGACAGTACCAGACTGCACATAGGTTGTGCAATGGCAGACCCTAGACACATTTGAAAAGGCTGCTTCTGTGGGTGGCGCAACCAGCGCTGCAGGCCCACTAGCAGTATTGGTATTTGCAAGCCCTGGCACTCCTGGTGCATTTTACTGGGGACTGACAGTAAATCCAATGAGCCAATCATGGAAATCAATTATAGGTACACTTTACATAGGGAGAGTGTATGTACTTTAGCACTGGTCAGCAGTGGTAATGTGTCCAGAGTCATTATACCAACAAAAACAGGTCAGAGAGAATATTGGAGGAAGGCAAAAAGTTCAGAGATGACCCTGCAGAGAGGGCCAAGTCCAACACAACCCCCTTCCAGCCAAAACGCAGGGTAGACCAACCACTACCGTGATGGGCTTCCCTGCTTAGGGCGATAGAACATGGACCTGGCCCGCAACAGCAGGGGCATATTCCAGTTCTACGCCAACCTGAACCTATTTCAAATCCTCTGTTCATACTCCCAGGGTCCTCCAAGCCAATCCATGGGAACCCTTCTCTACACCTGTGGACACCACCTGTGCAGCATCTAACCTTAACTTGCTCACAGGTGTGTCCCAACAGACAGACATCAAGTCACAGCGGCCACTGACCGTAGTCAGGGATGAAACCCAGGCCTTATGCCTCTCCGGACTCTCAAACCTCTGTGGCGTCAGGGAGCGGGGGGCAGTAGCCCCAGGTGCTTTGCACCCTTTGTCCACTCTCCCTCCTGTCAGGTGAGGTATGACATCCTGGCACTGACCCACCAGCCCCAAGCATGTACCCGGCGGCTGGACAAAAGACTGGGTTGGGCTCTCCCACACCCGGTCCTCTTCCTTGGGGCTCTATACCCTCCCACTTGGAGTGGTACCCCCTTTCAGAATTGTCAGGGCACCTGTGGCAGGTGATCTGCACAATTTGCCCACCAGTTATGGGGTGCTATCCTGAAACTGGGGTACCAGGTCAGGGGGGACACCCTGCACCTGGCCCTCTAACCCAGGGTCTAAACCCTCAAGCGGCACCAGGGTCAGAGGCGAGGACTCTCTTTCTCTACACCCTCTTCCAGAGCACTGCTCACCCACCACAGGAGCGGTACACCAATAAGCTACTTTGGTCAGGACACTGATTACAGTTGCCCCTTCCTCTAGGTCAGACAACACCTGAACCTGGCTCTCCAACCCAGGGTCTAAACCCTCAGGCTGCATTGGGGCCAGAGGCGAGGACTCCCTCCCTCTGCACCCTCTTCCAGAGAACTGCACACCCCCAATTCGAGCGGTACACCAATAAGCTACTTTGGTCAGGACACTGATTACAGTCGCCACTTCCTCCAGGTCAGACAACACCTGAACCTGGCTCTCCAACCTGGGGTCTAAACCCTCAGGCTGCAACGGGGCCAGAGGCGAGGACTCCTCCCCCTGCACCCCCTTCCAGACGGCTGTACCCTCCCACCCGGAGTGGTATGCCAGGAAGACAGAATGGTAGGGACACTGATTACAGATGTCCCTCCCACCAGGTCAGGGAACCCCTGAACCTGGCTTCTCAACTCAGGGACCCAACCCTGCAATAGAACACTTGCCTGGCGCACCAGGACTTCCTTGGGAGCACGCATGCCCCCCCCTGAGGGTAACACATAACTCCTGTGCTGTGTGACAGTCTGCCTGGCGCAGATCTCCCGTCCCCTGTCCATCTGACAGTGCGCGAACATCACCCAGGACAGAAGTGGTGTCACCTTGGTCATTCCCTGGGGATGCAGCCCTTCTGGCTGGCCTCTGACCCACTGGATCTTCCACTGGGGACTCTTTCCCCCTTTCACCCCTCCACCTGGACTTCTGCACCCTCCCAACTGAAGCGGTACTGCCAGGTACAAGAACTACGGGAGCTCTGCTTACAGAGTCTCCACATTCTCTAGCCACTTGGAGATCCTCCTCAAATGGCCTACAAGTACAGCCTAGGCCACCGGCCTGATGTTCCCTTAAGAAACCACCAGGCCTTGAGACTGGGTTTCGGGTACTTTGGGACAGAACCCACACTCACTCCTCCTCCTCTGAGAAAAGACGCGAGCCCTTACACCCCTCCCACTACACTGAGACCTAGCTGGGCTACACTGAACCTCTTCCATCACACAGGACTGGAAGTTACCTGAGCCACTCTTGTTGGAATCACTCCCCAATGCTTCTTCAGACCCTCTGGAATCCACTAAAGGGTCAGCCTCCAATGTGAGCTCCCTGGGGTCAGAGAACTCACTCTCAAACAGGTGTTGGCATAGCTCTGGAAAACAGGGACTTAAAATATGCTCTCCCAGAATTGGATCACACAGCCCCCTACAAGGGTCAATCAAACTATCCTTCACCTCACCGTCCAGTGCTTCACACACATACTCCACATCACTCTCTTGAGACTGGCAAGACAGTATCTGACTGTCTCTGTCCCACAGCCCACACTCTTCTGGGCAGTCTCCATACTCACATTCCAGGACTTCAACTATGGGGAATCCCTCCCACCACTAGGACTGTGAACCCCTGCTCCAGTTACCCTATTCCCTTCAGGGACGCTGCACACTACTGGAGCTGTCTCATGCCCATGAACCTCCTGGTGTATGTTAACCCCCTCCAAGTCAGGTGCCACATCTCTGGGTGTGTGTACTACTCTCTCAGCACTGGATACCTGAATGTTGCTGCCACCATCTGAGCTGGACTCCACCTCCAACTCAGCAAACCTCACTTCCTGAGCTGCACACTTTTCCTTTTCAGCTAAGGCTCACTCAATTTCCTTGCACTCCCGGTCTAGCTAACTCAGCCTCCGGTCACGAGCACGAATACGATTTCTTTCTTCACGAGCCAACATTTCCCAAAATTTTTCCTTCTCAGGCTGGGGATTCTCCTCCTCATATTCCTCCTCAGAGTCATCTGTTAGTGTTGCTTCCCGGAGCAGCATCCCATAGCGATACAGGACTGCCTCAAGATCCTTCCTTGTAGATCCCTTCTCCACAGGCAGTCCCCTCTCCTTGCAAAATACTTTTAGCTCCCCTATCTTGTAGATGTATAGGTGAAAAAAGTTGACTTCCATTTTGACAAGGTCCAACAGGAGCAACAACTAGCCAGAGTTAAAAAAAAACAAATTCCAAAGGGAAACAGGGAAAAATAGTCTGTGGTTGCGTTATAGGTCTGCTCGCACTATGTGGTGATCAATAATTTACTGTACATAACATAAACCATAAATGCAAATTAAAAAATCCTCACCGCTGCCACCAATGTTAGATTTGGGGGTCTCTGGTTGGCACAGGTATGCACTTGTGACAAACAGGGACCCTCTCCTCCAGTCAGGGCAAGGGAACTATCCTTTAAGAATAACCCCTGCTCACCCTTTAGGTTGCGCGGTGCGAGCAGACAAGGCTAATCCTCAGGGCGATAGTCAGTTAAGCATTTATGATCATACACAGCAAAAACAATGACCCACCACAAATGGACACCAGGCTGTATTTTATTAAAATATGTATCCTTTATCAAAATATAACTTTCTTATGCAGGTTTAATTACAAGACCTGTTATATAGCTCCTATATATCCTTATATCGTGTTAAGTTAGCATAGGTACATTTGAGATTTAAACGCCATTTTTCCTTTCTTGCAACTTCTGCACACGACCCTTAATTGTTGACTTAGCTTTCAACCTAGTTGTTTGCCGTGGTGTATGTGAGAATAATATGTTATTGCTCTGATATCAGTTTTGTTTAATAAACCATGTCTGCACGGAGAGTGCTGAAGTTTCAGGAGCAACACGATATGGAATTGTTATGAGGTCTGATCTCCACGCCTTCATAGTCATAACACAAGTGCAGCCTTTGCCAACTTGGGCTTGAGGCGGGATTGATATTGCTTTGCACGAGAATTGTTAACACACTTGATGCGGTGCACATGCAGAGAGAGCTGGTGTATGCTGATGTGATTCCTTCATGCTAGGACACTAAGGTATGGGCCCGCCCTAAAACAACCCAAAGAGACCTTCTTAGCTAATAATATAATATATGTGTTAGGGAGGGTGAGATATAAGTGTTGTTAACTCTTATTCATTACAGCATGTTAACATGCTGTCACCATTCGCTTTTTATGTCTTAGTAACTATGCTGATAATTTTGATACTGATAATAAGTATACTTGTATTATCTAAGATACTGCGCCTGAGAAGACGGCATTAGTAAATAAACATTTCAAATGCACATGTGTCTTCTTTACTCCATGTTCTGGTTTGTAATGATAAATATAACGAAAGAGTGTTCATGAGTCCCACGTACCCTGAGGTACTGTAAGTTCATGTTCTGGTTTGTCTAAACATTGGGAGTTTGATATGTCCAATGAGACACTGTAGCTAGCTCGGTAAGGGGTGAGTTGGTTGCTAAGGTAAGTTTTGGGACACCCTAATTTGCCGAGGTTCCACTCCTCTGTGCACAGTTCTGTGTGAGTACAGAAACCCTGCAACAGACCATAATTAACGTTTGTCTTTGGAAGCACACAATACTTTCTTTAGGTTTGGGATATGTGCTTTCTTTTTGCAAGTGTCTTTAAATCATGAGGAACATTTCAAAAATGTTAAACAAGTCTTTCTTTGTGAGGTTAGCACATTCTTAAAAGTAGTTCTTTCAGCAATACTTTAAATTCCCCCCAATTCTACAGTTTGTGGCTACTAGGGCGACCCGAGGGGGTAAACATAAAGTTCTAGCCTTTTATAGATGAAAACCGGACTTTCCACTCCGACGCGTACACAGTACCTGACGATGCGCTGTAGACCATGCGGGGTATGAGGCGTACTCGGGCCGTGGGAACGTAGTGCCGGTCCGGCTCGTGGCAGACGTCTTCGTGTTGCAATAGGTTCCCTCAGCGGCGGCAGCGGCACGGCGGCGTGTACACAATGTACAGTGCGGCTCTCTGGTGCGTCGTGGCCTCGCGGACACAGCAAGGTGCGGTGCGCTTGGTGTTCGCTTCTAGCGTACAACACGTACGTTGAGGGCTGACAGGCGGGTGCGAGGCGTACGGCCAAACGGACAAGTTGGTACGTCTCGTAGGGTACAACAAAGGCTGGTGCGGTTGTGTACACTTCTGGCATATGACACAAACAATCCGGGGGTGCCGGTCAAAAGCGGGGAAATTGCCTTTTCTTCGTGATGCGCGACGTTCGGGAGATGGTACGCCTCGGTGTACGAAGCGTCTCCGGGATGGATGCCCTGGCTTTCACGGTTTCTCCCCCCAGTGGGGATGCGGCAGGCAGTGCGGGGCGTCCTTAAGCGGAGGGTGAAGTGGGTTTTGGCAGCCCAGTGACACGGTGTGAGGACGGCTCAAAAGCAGAGCGGGTCACATGGGGCGGGCAGGCACAGGACGGCTTTGCAGCAATCCAGGGACACAGGACACACTTGTGGCGGCTCCAGCAGCAGGGGGAGAACTCAGCAATTTCTTCACAGCTTTAGTAGGCGGGCAGAGTCCAATGTTCCTGGGGCTCAGATCAGGGGGCCAGCTCTCTTCCAGGCCCTTGGAGATGAGCTGTGAAGCACAAGTTTTTGTAGAAAATAAAAGCAAAAGTCTTTCAGAATTCCTTCCTCTCCTTTGGCAGTAAGGTTCCCACTGCAGCTAGTCCCCCAGGATAGGGACAGTCTTTCTCCTTCAGCTTCACTGGTTCCTTCTCCTCAGGCAGAGGGGTCATCTTGGTTCACAAGCAGGATCTAGTTTGTTCGGAGCAGAGCTCATCTTCTTATACCCAGTTTATTTTGTCTTCCCAGGCCAGGGGAGCCTTTTCATAGTGCCATTCAGCTCTGGAGCACTTTGTTGTGCAGCCCCTGGCTTCTTCTTTCAGTGTGTGGGGCAAGGACAGCAGACGCTCCGCAGGGGGTGGAGCCGGCATTGTGATGACAAGTTCAGTCAGGAGCACTCTGTTGACAGTCCTCCCTCTTCCTTGGCTAGGTGCAGGGCAGAGTCATCAGTCGCTCCCCAGGAGGTGGAGCCAGCATTGTGGTGGCAGAGCACAGCCCTATTCAGAGTCAAGGGGCACTCCCACCACCCACTCTGGTGTAATCTCTCATTCACCACCTGTCATCCCCAGCCCTGTCACTCACAATACCCAGACAGCAAATACACATCCTGGCAGAGGCGGGCAGAAATGGTTAGGCAAGCAAATGCTAACTTTCTAAAAGTAGCATTTGCAAACACAGGATATTAAAATAAACTTTACTAAAAGAAGTATGTTATTATTCTGAGTTCGGGCATACTAAACTTGACCTTCTACCATGTTCCCTGAGCCTGCTGGGATTATAGGGTGTAATAAATCCAGAAGCCCATTCTGGCCTATGAGAACAGGTAGCCTTTCAATAGTTGCTGTAATTCATTATTAGGACATGCCACACACATCAGGGCTTGTCCTACGTTATGCTTACAATGCACTCTGCCCTTGGGCCTACCATAGGGGTGACTCACATGAAGTAGAGGGAAGGTTTAGAGGCTGGCAAGTGGATGCACTTGCCCAGCCAGCATGACTGTACCAGACTGCACGCAGGTTCTGCAATGGCAGACCCTAGAGACATTTTAAAAGGCTGCTTCTGTGGGTGGCGCAACCAGCGCTGCAGGTCCACTAGCAGTATTGGTATTTACAAGCCCTGGCACTCCTGGTGCATTTTACTGGGGACTGACAGTAAGTCCAATGAGCCAATCATGGAAATCAATTATAGGTACACTTTACATAGGGAGAGCATATGCACTTTAGCACTGGTCAGCAGTGGTAAAGTGCCCAGAGTCATTATACCAACAAAAACAGGTCAGAGAGAATATTGGAGGAAGGCAAAAAGTTCAGGGATGACCCTGCAGAGAGGGCCAAGTCCAACACAACAATTGATAAATGAGAAAGCCGGCAGAAGGGAGGTTGTATACCCACCGCCGCAGTCACTCTGGAACAGTAATGGCGGTCGACAAAAAAACCACACAGCAAGGCTACCAAGTGTACTCATTAACATGGAACAGCCTCAAAAAACATCTAACACACCCCAATGGCACATCCCCATGGCAAGTAAAAAAATACAAATACTAGGTCAACCCACACAACACACCTGACACCAATACTCCGTTTTGACAAACCCACATAGCTGAGTATAACACCAGCCCCTTTCATGACCAGAATCCCTTGCAATACTCCACTACTGAAGGAACCAATCCAACGGCACAAGGATAGGCTATTCTGCATAAATCATACGACACACGCACACCACACATATCACCACCACCACCTTCACACCTGCACCTTTAACCCATTTGCACATCACACACCATGTCACAGAAGAAAATGCTCAAATTCACTGACAATGAGTTGTCAGTCATGGTAGATAAGGTAATCAGAGTAGAACACATTTGTTTTGAAACCTGGTCCAACAGACACCATTAGCCACCAGAACGCACATGTGGGCAAGGATAGTCAGCAAGGTCAATGCAGGTGGGACCATCCTGCGCTCCAAGAAGGAGATGGTGAAATGGTGGCATGTCCTCAAGAGCAAGGTGAAAGAGAAGAACAACAAGAACCATGAGCTGGCTCAGAGGACTAGCCGTGGTCCTCCCAATCCACTACGAACATTCACCACATTCGAGGAGAAGGTGCTTGGCATAGTGCATCCAGAGAGTCTCACAGGAATACCCAGGGGAGTGGTGGCTGGTAAGTACCAACAAGTATCTACCATCACAATGCTAGTACTGTCTTGCACAACTACAAAGCGACATCTCCTAGGCCCAAATGCATTCATGTGCACCACACTCTCCCCAACACATGTCTCACAGATCCAACATTCACTCCCTCTGATTCAGCCCAAAGGCAGCTACCAACATTACCATGGGGACATGTGTACAGGCAGCCAGCACTAGAACTTCCACCAGGTCTCCCTGTCCCAAAGCTGAGCCAGATGGTACACTCCAACCCACACCCATAACCATGTGGCAGCCATTGTAGTTCACTCATCAAACTTACAGGTAGCCATCTTAACAGGGAGGACTGTTTGTGGGTGGGAAGCCAGCACTCCAACTCCCATCAAGCACCCTTGTCCCACGGCTCAGCAGGATGGAGCACTCCCCTTACCCAGAAGCCTGTGGCAGACATGGCATTGCTCACCTTCACCAAACAGATAGGTAGCCATCTTATGCTCTCTTGTCCCACCCCTGAGCAGGATGGAACACTCCCCCATCCATGTGTAGCCTATTCCCTTCCTCTGCTCCTCTTCACAGGGAGACAGCCTTATTAACAGGGAGGTGGCATGTGGGTAGGAAGCCAGCACTCCATCTCCCACCAGACACCCTTGTCCCACAGCAGAGCAGGATGGAACACTCCCCCCAACCATGTGGCAGCTATTGCATAGCTCTCTTCAAACCCCCTTAGCCAGAAGCATGTGTTAGCCATTATATTGCCTTCATCAAACTAACAGGTAGGTATCCATCTTAATAGGGAGGTGTGCTTCTGAGTGGGGAGCCGGCAAACAACTCCCACCAGGCACCTTTGTCCCACAGCAGAGCAGGATGGAGCACTCCCCCCTAACCATGAGGTAGTTATTGCATAGATTTCCTCAAACCCACAGGTAGGTTACCATCTAAACAGGGAGGGGTGTTTGTGGGTGGGAAGACTGCCCTATAACTCCCACCAGGCACCCTTGTCACAAAGCCCAGCAGGATGGAGTCCTCCCCCAGCCAGAAGCATGTGTCAGCCAATGCATTGCCCTCATCAAACTAACAGGTAGGTAGCCATCTTAACAGGGTGGGGTATTTGTGGGTGGGAAGACTGCACTACAACTCCTACCAGGCACCCTTGTCACAAAGCCCAGCAGGATGGAGCCCTCCCCCCAAGCCAGAAGCATGTGCCAGCCATTGCATTGCCTTCAACAAACTAACAGGTAGGTAGCCATCATTACAGGGAGGGTTGTTTGTGGGTGGGAAGCCAGCAATACAACTCCCACCAGGCCCCCTTGTCCCACAACTGAACAAGATGGAACACTCCACACCTCCCCAAACATGTGGCGGCCATTTTATGTCACTCATCAAACTTACAGGTAGGTATCCATCTTATGCTCTCTTGTCCCACCCCTGAGCCGGATGGAACACGCCCTCATCCAAGAGCCATGTGTAGTCATGTCTTTCCTCTGCTCCACTTCACAGAGAGGCAGCCATCTCAACAGGGAGGGGTGTTAGTGCATAGGCAGTCAGCACTACAACTCCCATCAGGCACCCTTATAATACAGCTCAGCAAGATGGTACACGCCCCACACCCAGAACCACGTGGCAGCTTTTCCCCTCAACTATGTCACAGTACAGGTAGGTAGATAGTGCATGCACCCTGCCATTCTTCTCAAAAAGCATGGAGCCATATGACCACACCATCCTTCACATCTCACCCTACTTGGCATAGATCCAATAGCCACTAACAGTGTGCAGACAGCAAAGCGTATGTAACTGTCCCAGAAATTCATGTTTGACTCACCAAATCACATGTTGAGGAAATTCAGGACACAATCATGCACAAACAGAATCTGTAAGTGCAGTGGGGGCAGAGCAATAAAGGCCCATATGAACACAAAAAATGCATGGTCAGTTGTAAAAAGAAAGCAAAGTACATGATATGACAAATTGATGCATGAGATCACAATTTGATTTTACCTGCTCAGATGGAACCTCTTCCATGCAGAGCAAACAACAAAGACGTTTTACATAAAGTTGTTGTGCTGCTAGTCGTTAGATGACAACATGTCCTTGTGATCACACAATCTGTACCTGGAACATGTTCTCTATTGACATGTCACACCATGGACAAGTAATGTATCTACCTCCATATCATGTCATGCTGCTCAGTCCTGTGCGGCCATACAATGTGATATCAATGTAATCTGTGTGGTGTACAACATGTGACAAACAAACATCTAACACCAAGCTTGTGGGGGGCACTTCAATGACCATTTCATCTCTGTCGAACAGCTGACCAAGAATTGACTGCTGCAGATGACAACACCAACCTGCAGAGCTAGTCTCCCCTCCCCCCGGAACATGGACTCTTGGATGCAGACTCCCTAAGTTCCTCGGATGCAGAGCCCAAACCTGGCCCAATCAGGATGGCCAGGGCGCACCAGGTCCCAGGTCCCCAACGTTCCCACCACCATCACCAACTCTGCAACAACAACTGCGCTGATCCCTGCTGCAAAAGATGTGCGGCCTCAGCCACCATCACCAACAGTGCTGCGTGGAACACTCTCCCTGCCTCAGAGTTTACCAACACCACCCAACAATCGGAGGAGGGCAGGGAGAATCTGCGCGTGCATCAAGTGGCAACGACACATGTCCGGGACAGAAGGGCAGGTGTGAGAGCAACTGGGCGACAAACTCAACAGGACACTGGGGCCGAAGCCCTGGCCAACATCGCCAGAGTCTTTGGGTCATACGAACAAATCCAGAGACAAATGGGCCAGGTTTAGGAAGAAGTGTGTGAGGTCCACCTGCTGCTGAGGTCCATGGACACGCAAAAGGTCCAAATCCTGGACCTCATGGCCAAGCTTGTGGATGTACAGAGGGACAGAGGGACAGGCATGCGACCCGAAGGACAGCTCAACCTCCCTCCAGTGGCCTGCAGGATGACAGTGCCACCACCTCACCAGTGGCAACAGAGAGGGGTGAGCTGGAACAGGCTGACTCGTCAGACACAGCTGAGCTAGCTGCAGAGGCCCCCCCTGCCAAACGCACAAGGAGCCATCCGAGGAAATCCACATGAGGATCCTGTGGCAAAGCACCAGCCAGACGCTATTGATGATGATGGCATGATGGCACCTATCTTCACATTGACATTGACTTTGTTGACTATCCTTACCCATACTGCCATGTTGATGGTAGGCGTCTGTTGGACTGTGTCACCACATCAATGTGGTGACTACTCTATTGTCTCATCTACCATCACTGACAACTCATTGATTCACTTTGCACCAATTTCTTAAATATCATTTGTCTGTCGAAAACACTCATTGTAATTAAACACTCTTTACACACCTATGTTTTTGTGTCAGCTCCATGTTGATCACAGGATGGACAATGTTCCAGTTGCACTGATTGTTTCGAGGCATTGAGAGGTTTAAGGGACCTAGAAAACACAAGAGAACAACATTCACTTGTCAGCAGATGGCATCACAGCCATTACACAATACTTGTAATCAAGGTACACAAACCAGCACACATTACAATTAGCAACAATATTGACATTAACATCATGTAGCTGGGCATGACTACCTTGTGCCGCAAACATTAGCCACTAGCACAGAGCCAACTACAGGCAGCAGTCAAAAAGCTCCCCAAGCCTTTTCACCACCATCAAAAACAGCAGACAATGGCATTGTTGTACAATGTCACTCACCTTCAAGGGAAGTAGTGGCTGATGAGCTATTGACGCAGGTCGACACCCTCCTCCTCTCCACTATTCTCGTCACTGGACATGTGTGGGTTTGCAAGCGTGGGCAGATGCTGCTCATCATTGTTCAGGAGCAGGGGGATCATTTTGCGCAGGGCCAGGTTATGGAGCATGCAGCATGCAACTATGATGTGAAACACCTTTTGGGGAGAGTACATCAGTGCACCTCCAGTCCTGTCCAGGCACCTAAATTGAGACTTAAGAAGACCAAAAGTACACTACACCACACGACGTGTCCTCCCATGGGCATCGTTGTAGCGGACTTCACTCGGGGTCATGGAATTTCTCAGTGGGCTCAGCAACCAAGGCCGGTTGGGGTATGCAGAGTCACCTACGTGTGAGATACACAGACCAATTTTGTAATATAACTGCGTAGAGTGGACAGCATTTCATACATACAGCACGCTACTTGACTCTGCGTATTCACCCACAATCCACGCACGCTCCAGATGCAGATTTGCCATCAGCTGCGATACGATGCTGTTATGCAGGATGTAGGAGTCATGGGCTGATCCAGGATATTTAGCACAGACTTGGGAGATTATAATATCCGCCTGGCATACCACTTGCACATTGATGGAATGGAAATGCTTCCTGTTCCTGTAGATATGCTCATGTGCCTGTGGTGGAACCAGGCCACCATGTGTGCAGTCAATGGCACCAACAACATTAGGGATGTGGGCAAGGTTATAAAAATCAGCCTTCGCAGCTACCAATTCATGACTCCTGGGAAAATGGATGTAGCTGTCCTTGAAGGTCATCAAAGTGGACAGGACATCACGTAGCAACATGCTGAACATTGGTTGAGACATCCCACCTGCGCTGGACACCATCTACTGGAATGAACCAGTTGCAAAAAAATGCAGGGCCGCCATCACCTTACACGTTGGTGTCAAAGCAGTCGGATAGGTTCTGCACGGCCTCAGATTGGGCTCCAACTGAGCACATAGTTCCTGAAGGGTAGGTCGATCCAAACGGAATTTCCGCATGATGTCCTCATCTTCCATGTCCGCAAGCAATGTGAATGGACGATGCACATTTGGTAACCTCCTAGGTAGGTTGAAAGGGTACTCATGTCAATTCAATTTCCCTCTGAGATGTGTCCAACATCTTACGTTTTGACTGACACAGCGCCAACATTGAATGGCCTGAAACTACAGCATACAACACAAGTCACATGTAGAGACGCCTTGATCTAAAGTAGTTGTACACGTGCCCACTATGAACACAGTGAGTACCCTCAAAACGAATTCAGAATATGTGAATGCCAAGAGGTACATTCCAACATCTTGTGTCACCAGTCCTGAGAGTAGCTGACACAGCACATGTCTGAAACAGTAACACTGCTGGCTTCTACGTAGGTGCTGTACCTGCCACACCTTCTTGAGTAAGTCGGACAGGGCACACATTACCAACACAATGAGCCCAGTGTGTGCATAAAGATCAAGTATAAACATGAGTTGAGCAATCTACACAGTGATATATGCACATTATATAGTCAGTCCTTCATTACTGTGGGTTGCTTAGCCATCTCACACATTGATATGTGTACATATGTGTGAGTCCATCACACAACAGATCTGTGTACATGCACAACAATATCATAAGTGACATGTGAGTTGGTACTTGTCAATGCATGTAATCCTGTGCACTGTCATGGCAGGTGAAGTCATCAGTGAGTTAAATGTCACGCTAGTATTGAGTTACACTATCTGGTGGCATGATCGGGGAGGGGCTTGGGTGACAAATAGACCCTTTGTCCTCAGACCCTCGTGGTTGATCATGGTGGTGGCAGCACTCTGAGATTCCGCTGGGGAAAGACGGGCAGACTGCGAGATTTCCTCTTCTGCCCATTTACATTTTGCAGCACTGTTCTTTTTAGCGCTTTTTTAAAAATAAACCCGGCTTTTGCATTCAATTGATTAATAATTGTGATGTATGTATTTTAAATCAACTGTACCCTTTTTAACTTCTTAGTGCTGTTTCCCGGTTCCCCTGTGCCCCGTTCCACCGCGGCTGCTCTGTGCCGATTGTAGTGGAGGGACAGGTCGGGCGGCGCCATCTTTAGTGGGTCCCGGTCCCCGGCTGGTCGGGAGGTAGCGGTACAGCTCGGGGAGGGGCTTGGGTGATAAATAGACCCTTTGTCCTCAGACCTTCGTGGTTGATCATGGTGGTGGCAGCACTCTGAGATTCCGCTGGGGAAAGACGGGCAGACTGCGAGATTTCCTCTTCTGCCCATTTACATTTTGCAGCACTGTCCTTTTTAGCGCTTTTTTTAAAATAAACCCGGCTTTTGCATTCAATTGATTAATAATTGTGATGTATGTATTTTAAATCAACTGTACCCTTTTTAACTTCTTAGTGCTGTTTCCCGGTTCCCCTGTGCCCCGTTCCACCGCGGCTGCTCTGTGCCGATTGTAGTGGAGGGACAGGTCGGGCGGCGCCATCTTTAGTGGGTCCCGGTCCCCGGCTGGTCGGGAGGTAGCGGTCCAGCTCGGGGAGGGGCTTGGGTGATAAATAGACCCTTTGTCCTCAGACCCTCGTGGTTGATCATGGTGGTGGCAGCACTCTGAGATTCCGCTGGGGAAAGACGGGCAGACTGCGAGATTTCCTCTTCTGCCCATTTACATTTTGCAGCACTGTCCTTTTTAGCGCTTTTTTAAAAATAAACCCGGCTTTTGCATTCAATTGATTAATAATTGTGATGTATGTATTTTAAATCAACTGTACCCTTTTTAACTTCTTAGTGCTGTTTCCCGGTTCCCCTGTGCCCCGTTCCACCGCGGCTGCTCTGTGCCGATTGTAGTGGAGGGACAGGTCGGGCGGCGCCATCTTTAGTGGGTCCCAGTCACCGGCTGGTCAGGAGGTAGCGGTACAGCTCGGGGAGGGGCTTGGGTGATAAATAGACCCTTTGTCCTCAGACCCTCGTGGTTGATCATGGTGGTGGCAGCACTCGGAGATTCCGCTGGGGAAAGACGGGCAGACTGCGAGATTTCCTCTTCTGCCCATTTACATTTTGCAGCACTGTTCTTTTTAGCGCTTTTTTAAAAATAAACCCGGCTTTTGCATTCAATTGATTAATACTTGTGATGTATGTATTTTAAATCAACTGTACCCTTTTTAACTTCTTAGTGCTGTTTCCCGGTTCCCCTGTGCCCCGTTCCACCGCGGCTGCTCTGTGCCGATTGTAGTGGAGGGACAGGTCGGGCGGCGCCATCTTTAGTGGGTCCCGGTCCCCGGCTGGTCGGGAGGTAGCGGTACAGCTCGGGGAGGGGCTTGGGTGATAAATAGACCCTTTGTCCTCAGACCCTCGTGGTTGATCATGGTGGTGGCAGCACTCTGAGATTCCGCTGGGGAAAGACGGGCAGACTGCGAGATTTCCTCTTCTGCCCATTTACATTTTGCAGCACTGTCCTTTTTAGCGCTTTTTAAAAAATAAACCCGGCTTTTGCATTCAATTGATTAATAATTGTGATGTATGTATTTTAAATCAACTGTACCCTTTTTAACTTCTTAGTGCTGTTTCCCGGTTCCCCTGTGCCCCGTTCCACCGCGGCTGCTCTGTGCCGATTGTAGTGGAGGGACAGGTCGGGCGGCGCCATCTTTAGTGGGTCCCGGTCCCCGGCTGGTCGGGAGGTAGCGGTCCAGCTCGGGGAGGGGCTTGGGTGATAAATAGACCCTTTGTCCTCAGACCCTCGTGGTTGATCATGGTGGTGGCAGCACTCTGAGATTCCGCTGGGGAAAGACGGGCAGACTGCGAGATTTCCTCTTCTGCCCATTTACATTTTGCAGCACTGTCCTTTTTAGCGCTTTTTTACAAATAAACCCGGCTTTTGCATTCAATTGATTAATAATTGTGATGTATGTATTTTAAATCAACTGTACCCTTTTTAACTTCTTAGTGCTGTTTCCCGGTTCCCCTGTGCCCCGTTCCACCGCGGCTGCTCTGTGCCGATTGTAGTGGAGGGACAGGTCGGGCGGTGCCATCTTTAGTAGGTCCCAGTCACCGGCTGGTGAGGAGGTAGCGGTCCAGCTCGGGGAGGGGCTTGGGTGATAAATAATGATACCTCATAGGGCGCGCAGCGGTCGCGCGCAGCGGGCGCACCGTCTGCGCGCCGAAGGAGCGCCAAAGGAGGGCCCGTCTGTGCCCGTCCGTGTCCCGGACGGGCCCAGGGCCAGCTACTCTGCCCGACGTCCTCCGGGTTCGCCCAGCTCAGAGAAGCGCAAGTATTCTCATCATGATCCTATGAGACTTGCTCTCCCCGGCGGTAGATTGACTTGCTTGCGCGCGGGTCTGGATTGTGCTATGGTGAAGTGCCCCAGTTGTGGTTTTCTTCCCCAGCCATCCCTACCCCCACGCATAGTCAGTAACACCGGCGCAGCAACCATTAGGGCTGGGCTTATTAATGCCAGATCCGTGGTGAGACATGCCGACGATGTTTTCGAAATACTGGTGGAGGGCCAGTTGGAGGTGCTGTTCGTCACGGAGACGTGGATGACCAGCACATCCGCCCCAAGTGTGGAACTTGCCGTCCCCAGAGGTTTTAAGATTGCTAGGGTTGACAGACCTCGGGGTAGAGGGGGTGGGTTAGCCGTTATTTTTAAGGATGGGTGGTGCTTCACCTCTGAGCCGCCTGCTGCGGATGTAGGGGGTGAGGTTCTCCACTTCTCCATTATAATTTCCCCTCATTTTACTTTAGGAGGGTCTTTGATTTACAGGCCCCCGGGCCAGGCCAATCATTTTATTGACTCTCTTGAGGAATATATAGTGCCGCGGGCCTTAAGTTTTCCAAAATTTCTTCTGGTCGGTGACCTAAATATTCATGCGGATGCTCCTGACTCACCTGAAGCCCGTAGGCTCAGTGAAGTTCTTGACCTCGCACAGCTCAAGCAATGGGTGACTTCTCCGACGCATGTGGGAGGTCACCTTCTTGATCTGGTTTGCTCAAATTTCCCCATTAAGACTGTGAGCGTAGAAAAAGTTACCTGGTCCGATCATGACCTGGTCAGGTTTGCGTGGGAGATTGTGGAATCTGGTCAAACACCTCCCATGTGCCATACCCAAAAGGTCAATGTGCCCGCGTTCAGAAAGGCCCTATCCGGAGCCCGCCCACAACCCACGGTGGTTTTGGATGAGGCGGTCGGCGGGTTTAATGAGTGGGTGCTGCAGGCGGCTACTGTATCCACTAAACACACTACCGTGTCTAGACTCCGACGCTCTCCCTCTCAACCCTGGTTCTCTCCCGAGTTGAGAGAGCAAAAACTAGGCTGTAAAAAATTGGAACGTGTGTGGAGATGCGGGTATAGCTTTGAGGCCAAGTCTGTTCTACGCTCAGCTCAAAAAGATTATTATGCCGCCATTAAGGTTGCTAAAGGGAATTATTATGCAGGGCGTATCGCTAAAGCAGATAACAATAGTAGAGAGATTTTCTCTATTGTTAAAGGTTTTGTATCCCCTGTTGCTGATGTTGCTACTCTCCCTTCCTCTGCGCAATGGTGCGAGGATTTGTCCACCTTTTTCATCAGCAAAATAGCTAGGATACAGCAGGATCTACTCGCGGCGCGGTCCGCAGATTGTTTAGCGGCCGACTCTTGCTTTACACATTGCCCGTGTTCTGGGCAACAGTTGACTAACTTTGCGCAAGTCGCAGAGTGTGCTGTATTACCTCTTCTTCAGTCTCTGAAATCCGGCTCTCCCGCTGACCCGTGCCCAGCCCGAGTGCTTTCGGAGGTGGCGGAAACGGTCTGTAGTGAGATCACGCAGAGAGTGAATCTTTCCTTGGCTTCTGGCGAGGTTCCTCTTGGTTGGAAACGAGCCAAACTTCTGCCGCTCCTGAAAAAACCGGGTCTGGATGCTACGGTTCCTGGGAACTATCGTCCCATATCCCTTTTGCCAGCACTCGCTAAAATCTGTGAGAAAGTGGTTTTTCAGCAATTGGAGAGTTTCGTGGAATCCTCCAATGCCCTTCATCCTGCCCAATCGGGCTTTAGGGCGTCCTATAGCACCGAGACTGCGCTGGTGGAGATGACGGAGTCTATTCGGGAATGTTTGGACAGAGGCGGCAGAGCGGTCCTGATTTTATTGGACCTCTCTGCCGCGTTCGATACCGTCCCTTATGAGCTCCTCCTCGCCAGGCTGTCTGCTATTGGTATCGGTGGGGTTGTTCTGGCCTGGCTGTCCTCTTTTCTATCGGATAGGACACAGCACGTCTGGATGCCGCCCCACGCCTCAGAGCCTAAACCACTCCTCATGGGGGTCCCTCCGGGATCCACTCTTAGTCCCCTACTGTTCAACATTTACATCACCCCCTTGGTTTATTTAGCGTAACAGTATGGGGCTAAGATTATAGGGTATGCAGATGATACTCAGTTGCTGTTCACCTGGCCAGACGATATTCTGGATGTTTCTGCAGTCCATTTATGTCTGTCCTCAGTATTTCGCTGGTTAACCTTGGCCCAGCTGAAATGCAATGAGGACAAATCCGAGGTGCTTTTTTATGGTTCCTTCCCCTCCTCGTTCAGGAATACGCTGTGGCCCCCGAATATTCCCAGCCCCAAAGAGATGGGGGGCCCCGCGAAAAACCTTGGCATCTGGTTTGGGGAGCACCATAGATTCGAGGACCATATAAAAAAGCTCACGGGAACCTGCTTTGCCACGTTGAGAATGCTTCGCAAATTTTTCCCTTTACTCCCTAGGGATGCCAAGGAGACTGTTGCTCGGGCTCTCATACTGGCAAGGTTGGATTATGCAAATGCACTGTTCAGTGGCATTCCGGGTTACCTGGTTAAACGCCTGCAAATTATCCAGAATTCGGCAGTCCGTCTCCTATTCAATGTCCCAAGATGGAAGAGTGTGCGTTCTGATTTGCGCACTCTTCACTGGCTCCCCGTATCACAGCGCATCTTGTTCAAATCTTTGGTGCTTGCGTTTAGAGCAATCCATGACCAAGGCCCCGCATATTTGAGAAATAGATTTGCCATCTATGCCCCCGCCCGTACCCTTAGATCATCTACTCTGTTTAAACTGTCTCTTCCTCGTTTTAACCGAGCTAGACTCGGCGGTCAGTCGATTGCCGTGGTAGCGGCCCGAGCTTGGAATGCTCTCCCTCTCCATTTGCGCTCCATGCAATCTGTGGCTCAATTTAAGAAGCACCTGAAAACTCATCTGTTCAGGAGTATAACCTAGGTTGTTTTCTTGTTGTTCTGCTCTCTGTCTTTCCCAATTTGCGCCAGGATACTCCTAAGTAACGGAGCGCGTTACAAAACGGTTTATACATACATATACATACATACATACATGATTCATAGTAAGTGTCTACTGTTCAATGCTGAGAACTGGCCATTGCCATTGCCACAGCATGATGTGTCCATAGGTGCCATAAGCGTGCAACGCCAAAACAATCCTGGCCATTGGCACCAATGGTAAGCTGCGAAATCGCGGTAGCGACCGCCTGGCCCCTGCAGTGTGACACCGCCAATGCCCATTCCCTATCAGTCAATGGCAACCGTGATCGCGGTAGTGAAATACACATTTGAAAATCATGGTAGGCGTGCTCCGCTACCACGGGGGCAGTCATTCCAACATCTTGTGTCACCAGTCCTGAGAGTAGCTGACACAGCACATGTCTGAAACAGTAACACTGCTGGCTTCTACGTAGGTGCTGTACCTGCCACACCTTCTTGAGTAAGTCGGACAGGGCACACATTACCAACACAATGAGCCCAGTGTGTGCATAAAGATCAAGTATAAACATGAGTTGAGCAATCTACACAGTGATATATGCACATTATATAGTCAGTCCTTCATTACTGTGGGTTGCTTAGCCATCTCACACATTGACATGTGTACATATGTGTGAGTCCATAACACAACAGATCTGTGTATATGCACAACAATATCATAAGTGACATGTGAGTTAGTACTTGTCAAAGCATGTAATCCTGTGCACTTTTGAAATAATTTGAAAATCATGGTAGGCGTTCTCCGCTACCACGCGAGCAGTCATTGGATACAATTGAAAGATGCACAATTGCGGTAGCGACCGCCTGGCCCCTGCAGTGTGTCACCGCTAAGCATGGGCGGATTTTGCGAATTGGCAATCCGTGAAATTGCGTATTTACCGATTCGTAATCCGCAAAATCCGCGAACTCTCGCGAATTTTGCGGATTCCTTATTTTTGTGTGTTCGCAAGTGTTTCTGCCATTTCGCAAGGGTTTTTTACCAGTTCGCAAACGCGAACTTACTTGTCGGGTAGCAACGGTCGTGACCATGTTGGTACTATGTCTGGTTCCTCACAGCACCCTCTGTTTCACCACTCCCACCCTCTGTTTCACCACTGCCACCCTCTGGCTCACCCATGCCACCCTCTGGCTCACCCATGCCACCCTGTAGTTCATCACTGTAGATGATGGGGGGAAAAGCACACCTGCCCTGCCTCAACTGACATGAATGAATTAGGGGCTGATTAATGTGTCACTGAATTTGAACTTCCAGGCTGGCAGGTGCTTCCTTATCTGTAATTGCTTTCGGTTGCAGTGTAATTTTTTTAACAGGACCTTAGTTGTATACTTGTAGCTATTCTCTGAGCCTGCTGTGAGGGTCAGAGCAGGGTCATAGAATAGTTGCAAGTAGGCAACTGAACTCTGAAGGGGCCCCTCAGGAAGCACTACAGGGAATGGTTACTAATGATAAGATTGAACTTTTGCACCTGCTGAGTGCTTTCAGTTTTGCAAAAATCCAAACATCCAGCAGCATCCACAAAAAGTAATCCTTCCAGGCACTACAGGGAATGGTTACTAATGATAAGATTGAACTTTTGCACCTGCTGAGTGCTTTCAGTTTTGCAAAAATCCAAATATCCAGCAGCATCCACAAAAAGCAATCCTTCCAGGTCAAGATCCAAATTAAAGTGACCAGCACATGAAGAAAGCCCTGGGAGGAGCCTGCTGGACAGGAACAGGAAGATGGAGACTGTGGGGCACTTCCTCCCCCCCCCCAAAATGGACTCCTTGCAAAATAAAAGTGCAGGCAAATGTCAACCTGAGGAGTTATTCTGATAAAAATCATAAATTTTCAAAGGTTTATGCTGCCTGCTGGTGGATTTCTTGTGCGAAATTGCAAATTTTGCAATCTCGCAATTGCGAGATTGTCGCTGCCCGCCGCATCTACGTGTTCGCAAGTGTTTACTCCCGCGACATTGTATAGTATTCTAGTTGGCAAGTGCGACCAAGCAAAAAATCCGCTTCGCACGGATTTACGAATTTGCGGCAATTTCGCGAGAGTTCGCGGATTGCGAATTTGCCGAAAATCCACAAAATTCGCGAGCGGAACGGATTTTACGCCCATGCTTAGTCACCGCCAATGACCATGCCCTTACAGCCAATGGGAACCTCAATCACGGTAATGAAATACACATTTGATAACCGCGGTAGGCGTGCTCCATTACCGCGGGCCGGTCATTGGTCACATTTGAAAAAAGCTGACCTGGAACACCAATTGCAGCAGCTGAGTAACACTGAAACAGCCCCAGGGGGCTGTGTATGTCTGGGAGTGAGCCACACTTTTCCACTGCATCCAGACACTGCTGACTGACACTCTTCACCACCAACTGCTGCTGGTCCTGTGTCCTGGACCCAGTGATGTTGAAAACTGAGAACATCAGGGCCCGTCCCTTCACCAAGGAGGAGCTGGAGGTCCTGGTGGACTAGGTGCTCTCACAAAATGGGAGGCTATATGGTGCTCCTGATGTCATTGTAAGTGTTTCAGAGTGAAAGTAGGAGAGTGCAGAGAGTGCACACATGAAGTTGTTCTGCTGCAGTATGTTCCTGAGAGTGTGGGTTTGTGTGATACACTGCCTAGCATGCTGAATTCAGGTAAATGGGGTTTGTAGCCTAATTTCCACACATCCCGGGCTGCATTGCAGGATGGAAGGGACATGCATTGTTTTTGCAGCCAAACCGAAACACTGCTGGTTTTGAAAGTGGAAGACAGAACCGACATTGCCTCTGCTAATGGATGTCTGAGTCCATGAGGTTTTCACATGCTCATTTGTGACATTACAAAGACTTTTCGTCCAGAAGGTACTGGTGGAAGTGTGTTTGACTTATATATTGCCACCATGGATATGTAAGCATTATGCACAAGAAGAGTGAAATGCCTTAGGGTGACACGCTTGCTGGAAATTCACTTATGACACAGCAGATTGTAGTACTTCTTAAACATCCTTCTTCCATTCTTTTCAATACGTGTACTGACTCACATGTGTAGGCACAGTTTGCCCTCTCATATTGTACATGCATGTCACTGTTAAGATGGCCCACGTTTAACCTCAGCGTGAGCCCCCTTGGCCTGCACAGTTACTGGCCAATTTGACAGTGACCCATCACTGAATGGACAGAGTGAGACATTTGTGTTGTTTGCCACCCTATTCATCAATGAGCTATCTTGGGACTGTGGATAGCACAAAATAGACCTTGTGAGAAGGGTGTGAGAATGTAATATCATGTCCCTAAATGTGACCTCCTTGACACAGTGAGCCATTTACAGGCCAAGGACATTGAGGGGTGTGTAGTGTTGGACACAGTGAGTCTGCCCGACACATCATTTCCAATGTAATGTATGTCTTGCTCCCTCACAAACTGAATCACAGATGTGGGCCTTCTTCAAATTGCTTTCTGTGCTGTCATTCTTCATGTGTATGAGATGGCCAGGTACTGTGTCTATCCTCATACCTGCATGCATTTATATACGATTACCTGATGCTAAAGTACTACGTGTCATGCTGTATGGCCTCTGCTAAACATATCTGAATAGCTGTGCTAAGTTTTTGCATGCTCACGCTACATGAACTTTCTCATGTGTGTAATGTATTGGCCCTTGACACTGCATGCTGAGATGTGGCCTTATGGCATCGACTGTATTAGGTGTATTAGGGGAGTCATGGACGTCACCGGGCAGTGAACAGCACTGTGCCTCATCTTAGTGTGCTTTCGTCGATGTGTGCAGTGCCTGCCCTCAAAATTGTGAGAACCACACATCTGACACCACTGTGCAACGATCATTGTGCTTCAAAGCACAACATGCTGGACATCTGTAGCTCATGGCCATTGTAAAAGGACATTTTTGATTCAGTATCTGTGTTGTCCCCTGAAAGTAACTCCATATGTGACTTTGACATACATGTTATAATGTACATCTTTCTCACCTACAGGCACATAGGTATGCTTACAGGAATCTGTATGTAAGGTTACATGGAGGCACGGGCAAGCTATTCGGCTGTGTGAACATCACATGGGTCATTATTGCCAAATATGCATAATATTCATCTTCTGATTTTTGCATTAAGGTTGCCCATGGAGACTGCACAGGGTGGTGTGCAAGATGGGGTTATCATAATCTAGTTTTGTGCTTTGCTTGCATATGATGTTTGTGAGTATGGCACTAAACTGAACCTATGTCTATGTCTATTGCAGCATCTACTGAGGGCACAGCAGAACAGGTGACTGACACCAGTGGTGAGGCATCTTGCACTACTGCTACACATGAGCTCACTGACACTAATGTGACGGGAGCCTCAGAAGGGGTCAGGAGTGCCCTTGAATAATCAGGCCCAGAAGCACCAACCTCAACGTCATCTGACGCCAACAATGTCTTCTCAATGTTGGTGGGCACAGGGAGTGGGAAATTTGACTCTTCTTCTACCACACATCGTCCAGTGCCCACCCTCCTGGCTGCTAGCCCAGGTGCTGCCCATGCCCGCAGGAGGAAGAAGGGTAGAGTGTCTTTCCCCCAGGCACCGCTGACCCTGCCCCTGTCTCCACTGATGCCCTCAGTGTTGAGGCTGTGTACCTTTTGCGCCAGCTATTTGTGTGTGTCAGACTACTCTCCTGCATGCCTTCCAGGATCATGACAAGAAGTTGGCACAGGTAGTTGCCTTCATGGTGGGCATTCATTCTGACACAGAACTGTCCAGTCTTTGTCCTCCACAGTGACAGCAGCCATTCAGCTGTCACAGGCTCAAAGTCTAGCTCCAGTCCCTTCAGCAACCACCCTGCCAGTGGCAACATCTGACCAGAGTGACCTCACCACAGCCCTCAGGCTCCAAGTACTCCACACGAAGCACACAACAGCAGCACTCCAAGCGTCCCTGAGCACAGACACCATCCCCCAAAAAAACAGTCACACAGGAGCGCAAAGGCAAACCCCTTCAAGTGACACTCAGGGGCATCAGACCAAGAAGCAGGCCTCAGTCTCACATGCATCCAAGTCAGCCCCATCCAAAGACACTCCCATCCCCAAACCTTCTCCCAAAGACAAACAAACATTTGCTTGTCTGCTGTGAAGCTTGTGCCTGCAAAGAGTCAGCAGAAACAGCTCTCTAAGGCAGATTCACCCACAACCTCAACTCCCTCCCACACCCCTGTGAAGCTGGGACAGGAGGGCAATGTGGGGGGTTCACCTGGTTGACAGGGGATGGGGCAAAAAGGCAAGGCCAGGCCAAGTGTACCACCAGATCCAGCAGATCCCCACTGGGAGGGCCAGCACCTCACCTGCACCTGATGCACCTTTGGTGGAGAGTGTGCCAATTGTGCCTGCCCCACTTCCCACTCCTTCTAATACAATTCTTGCCTATCGAATCCCCAAGAAGTGGAGAGGCAGCCCGCCACATTCACCCTCACACACTGTGTCTCACAGCAGCATGTTTCCACTTCCTCGTGCCACCACGCCACCCGGTCCAAGCAGCCCTCCAGCTCCCAAAGCCACTGATGCCTCTTCCTCAGCTGATCCTCTCCCAGGTCCAGTCCTCCAACTTGCCCCGACAATCAGCCACCTCCCAGTTCAGCTGACATCCAAGTCTGAGGCAAAGTCCCCCTCCCAAACCTATCTCTCCCACAGCAGTGCCTGGACTGCCCATTGGTATCCCCCCAGCTGTGGTAATTCCCATCGGAGTGTACGATGTCACCGATGCCATGTGCAGTTTCTCATGCACACATGTACCTACTTTGAACTATGTACTGGCCAATGGCCTTGCTGTTTGTCACTTTGGATGCTCATTCCCTGTGCAGTTTCTCATGCACACATGTTATTGTTATGTTATTTTCATTTCTAACGTGCACAGATACTGCAAGAGTGTCCCAGAGTGAGTCTTGAGAGAATGAAGAGGAGCCTAGAGCCAAGATAAGGGAAATAGGTGAGTTGTCAGCTTCTTCTGGAATAGATTCGGAGATGAATGCACTGGAGCACAAAGGGCAGATAGTTCCAGACCAGAGCGGCCTTCACGGCCAGAGAGCTGCCGCCTGTCCTTTGCAAGCGGAAACGTGGGACTTGAGCCAGAAGTTGAGTGGAGGAACGCAGGTCTCTTACAGGGGTGTAGAAAGAAAAACGTTTCTGAAGATAACCTGGCCCGGTGGCATACAGAGCGCGGTGTGCGATAACTAGGATCTTAAATCTGACCCTCTCAGCCATAGGCAGGCAGTGTAAGGTGCGTAAGTGTTGTCTCACACTACGTCTGGCAGGTATATTCAAGAGGAGCTTGGCCACCGCGTTCTGCACCATTTGCTATTTATTTAGTAGGTAGCTTGGTATGCCAGCACATAAAGCGTTGAAGTAATCTAGCCGAGAGAGAATAAGGGCTCGAGTCACTGTCACCTTAGCCACCTGAGGAAGAAAGGGAAGAAACTTCCTGAGGATTTTTAAGAAACTGAAGCAAGTCCCTACCAGCTTCTTGATCTGGGTCGAGAATCGGAGATTCTCCTTGAACCAAACCCCTAAGTTCTTAACAGGGTTCCCTGATAAGGCAGGCAATACTAAGTCGGAGGGCCAGAGTGTTTCCCTAAAGCGAGAGGGAAAGTTACCAAATAAGAGGATTTCTGATTTCTCCTTGTTTCATTTCAATTCAGCCTCCGCCAACCAATGAAAGACTGCGTTCAGGCAGTATTTGGCAGCCGATATAGAGACTTTGTTTTTTTCCCATGTGAACAAGAGCTGGGTATTGTCGGCATAAGTGATTGTCTTCGCCCCCAAGTCCTCTGCCAACTGAACTAAAGGAGTAACATAAATATTAATAAGAAGAGGACTCAGAGAGGAGCCTTGCGGAACACCTGTGCTCACTTCGGTGATGAGGAAAAAGATGGGAGCCACACCTGCAGCGTCCGATCCTCCAAAAGGTCCCAAGTGCTTCTTGATATGCCTATCTCCGCCAGGCGGGAGAGCAGCAATGCGTGAGGATTTTAAGGGAGCTGGGAAGATCAATGCGGGTAAATGTGGCCAGTGAATGACAGGGAGGGGATGATAGGGATCCTCCAGTCAGGAGGGCACCAGGGTCTTTATTGCTGGAAGTACAGTACGCCTGTAGAGTGCGAATTTTCTCCATGAAAAACATGGAGAGTTCTTCACACCACACACCAGAGCATAGAATCGTACTTGCTTGTGCTTTGGCGGCCAGGAAACTTTGAACTACAGAAAAGATTTCCTTAGAGTTATTCTTGGCTGCATCATTTCTATTCTCATAGTAATAGCTTTTATCCTGTGCTACAGCCATATGATAGGTTTTTTGTTATTCCTCAGCATAAGTTTATCCTCAGGACGGTACCCTTTACGCCAGATTCTCTCTAGTTTCTTACACTCCTGCTTCAACATCCACAGCTCAGGCGTGAACCAGGGTTTAGAAGGGGAGTCTCTATACTGCCTACTCCGAGTAGCTGGGGCTATGAGATCAACAGTGTTGGAAATCCAGCATGTGAACTCAGCAAGCCCCTCTGCAAAATCATTGGTTGGCAAGAGGGGGTCTGGTGGACCCCAAGGCTTGGCTGAATAGCGACGGATCAATTTTAGCAAACACAGGTTCACGCTCAGACCGATACAAAAGGTCACCGTCTGGCGGAACCCAGGTCTGAAAATGATCTGACCAAGACACCGGAGTGGGAGTACATATCTCCCCGCTTGTCCCGCTTCCTGCCAGGATTAGCTACTCAGCTCAGGTACTTAAGGATCTACAGATTGTTGATTGTCATGAAGACCTTAAACTAATTGTAGAAGGGCCTTTTACATGCTTACACTGTAAATCCCAGTTCACTACTATGAAGGGAGAAAACCCTGATAGATGTGTGAACAGCCATACTCCATCTTATAAAACTTCTAATATTGCTGGTCATAAAAACATTCTTTGCAATGTACGCTCTTTACCTAAACACACCTCTGAAGTATGGGACCTAATCTCTACAAATGAGCCTGACTACTGTTTCATGACTGAAACGTGGCTTAAATCCCATTCCACTCCTTCCATTACATTGGCCATTCCTTCGGGATATAAAATGATCAGGTTAGACAGACCTAAGAAAATAGGTGGAGGAATTGCTATTGCTCATAAAAATCACATCAATTGCTCTGTTTTGGCTGAACTCTGCACTCCGGATATTGAATTGCTGATTTTTAAAACAACTCATTCCACCAAACAAACCAGATTAGGAGCCCTGGTTTATCGTCCCTCTGGACCTAGCTCTAACTTTGTCAACATATTACTGGAAAATCTTGCGCCATATGTTCAAAAAGACAAAGATTTTTTGCTAATAGGTGACTTTAACCTTCACAGTGAACTTATAAATTGTAAAGAAGCACAGGCTTTTCTTAACGATCTTTCATTGCTAGGTCTCCAATCACACAATGTGGGCCCAACTCACGTGGCCGGACACACTCTATACCTCATTATAACCAATTTCCCTAGTGTCACATGCCTTCCCCCTACACAGGTCAGCTGGACTGACCATTTTATCCTTGAGTTTTATACTCCCTATCCTGTAACCACTACCCTCAAAACCACCAACATCCCTGAAATACGGCGGCAATGGCATAAAGTTAATGAGGCCTCCTTTGCTGAGAAATTTGTCCAACCCTACCATGTGATTCCTGATGATATCAATAAAGCTATTGATATGTTTAGCAAAGACATTATAACAGCCATAGATAAGATAGCTCCATTAAAACAATTTAGACCCCGACCAGCCAAAAAACAAGAGATCTGGTTCTCGGAACAGCTCAGGAATCTCAAGAAAGCAGCCAGGAAATTAGAAAAGATTTGGAGATCTACCCATCTGGTAACAGATAGGAAACATTATTGGGACGCTCTAAGTATATATCATAAAGCTATCAGAACGGCGCGAAAAACCCATATTACCACTCTTATCACGGCTGCAGACAATTCCCCCAGAGTACTATACCAGGTCCTTCATTCTTTCACCAATCCTACAGCATGTGAGAGTGAAGACACTTCGTCACAACTACTTTGCGACAATATATCGCAATTTTTCTGCAATAAAATCGATCTTATCTATGCTAAAATAGTCAACTCGAACATCAATTTGACTACAAATACAGTCCCTATCTTTCAGGATTCAGAACTTGATAGTGGCCCTCATACTTTAGACCTTTTCCCCCCTATCACTCATAAAGAGGTATCTCTGCTCATGACGCAGATTAAAAGTGGAAGTCCTGATGATGTCATCCCGGCAAGACTCATGCCCACCTTGCTCGGAATCCTATCTCCCACCATCGAAAAACTTGTTAACTTATCCCTCTGGACAGGATCTGTCCCCAAGCAGTGGAAACAGGCTTTAGTCAGGCCAATCAGGAAGAACACCACAACTCCATGGAATGACTTGTCAAATCTTAGACCTATTTCGTTGCTGCCATTTTTGGGAAAGCTCACTGAGAAGTATGTTAATCGTCAATTATCCAGCTACATTGAGAAAGCTGGCGGCCTAGACTACTCTCAATCTGGGTTTAGGCCGAAACACAGTACAGAGTCCACCCTCCTGTCTGTCACTGACGATCTGCATATGTTTCAGGACAAAGGCTACTCGGTAATTTTGGTGTTATTAGACCTTTCAGCCGCGTTCGACACCGTGTCACATAACATCCTCATTGACCGGTTGTCGAACGTAGGGGTTAAGAAAAAGGCCCTTGCTTGGCTAAGGAGTTTTCTTACGGATCGGACCCAGACTGTCACCATGGGTAAATACAGATCAACTGAGGTAGAGATTACGAAAGGGGTGCCACAGGGCTCCTGTTTGAGCCCAACACTCTTTAACATCTACGTGGCACCCCTGGCAAGAGTGATGCGCAAATTTGGTTTCATCCCCGTGTCATATGCGGATGACACGCAGCTCCTCTTCCCCTTTCAAAATCTCACCACAGAAATAAGAAACTCCTTCTCCGCTGGCATGAAAGCCGTCGCACAGTGGATGTCCACCAACTTCCTACAGTGCAATGTCAACAAGACGGAAGTAATGCTGTTTGGAGATGCCAAATTACTGTGGACCCCTGACTGGTGGCCATCTGATCTGGGTACTGTTCCAGAGCCCAAACAGATTGTCAAAAATCTGGGGATACGCCTTGATCACGACCTTTCTCTCAAACAGCACAGTAATATGGTAGCTGGCTCATGCTTCCACATCATCAGCATGATGCGCAGAATATTTCCACTGCTACCGGATTCCTTCAGAAAAACTTTGGTGCAAGCCCTTATATTGAGTCGTATTGACTACTGTAACGGACTGCTCCTTTCTGCTAATGAAGGAGTTCTGGATAGGCTCCAGGTGGTCCAGAATACGGCAGCTCGCCTTGTCCTAAATGCTCCCCCTAGAACAGCATCAAAACCTCTATTACAGAAACTACACTGGTTGAGCATCCGACAAAGAGCCAAGTTTAAGATATGTTGCATTATCCATAAATGCTTAAACGGAAATGGCCCTATATACCTGGAGCAGAAATTTACCCCCTACACTCCCTCCAGATCGTTGAGATCTAGTGAGAATTTTCTGTTGGCAGTACCTCGTGCAAAAAAAACCAGACATGGAGGGAAAGCTCTATCTGTTGCAGGACCCACACTGTGGAACAAACTGCCTCTGGCCCTCAGGCTCTGCACAGACCATTTAAAATTCAGGAAGCAACTGAAAACTCTGCTGTTCATTGATAAAATCTAGACCTTTCCCCTCATCTGCATATTTATTTAGACTCTATTTGGTATCACAGCGCAGAGATACTCCGGTTGGAGTCGATTCCAGCGCTATAGAAACATATAAATAAATAAATAAATAAATAAATAAATATGCATATGCATATGTGCAAAAGAAAAATTCATACAGATGGGGTCTAAGGTGTGGCTCCTGAGTGCGTTGGCAGGCCAACCCATTGGGTGAGCTGAGTGAGGAACAATATGTTTGATATTTTAAAAGTGTCCTTCGAAGCTGCCAGGTCAAAATGGATATTAAAGTCACCAAGAATGACATAATGGGTAAAATGTAGAGCTCTGAGAACAATAACGTCTCCCATAGCTCTGAGAAACGTGCTCGCTGAAACCGGAGGTCTATAGATCAAGAATCCCCCAAGTGTAAAATGAGGCGAAACATTGATACTAAAATCCAGAGCTTCGCAATCTCCTTCAAGTGTTGAAGCAGCCTGTTGAATGGACTACTTATCTCTATATATGATATCCACCACACCTCCTCTCCCTTTTAATCTGTCCACTCAAGAGATTTTATAGCCAGCTGCAATGGTCAGTGCAATGGGTGGGTTAGAGAACTCATCCAGCCATGTCTAGGTAATAAACAGGAAATCTAGGGCCAGATGTAGGTTGGTCGGTAACAGCCGAAAATCGGTATTTTTGGCCGTTACCGACCGGTATTGAGCGATCGGCATGTAGGTGACTGAAATTTGTCCGAATCGGTGAATTTACCGAATCGGTAAAATACCGACTCAGAATATTTACCGATTCGGAATATTTACCGATTCGGAACATTTACCGATTCGGTAAAATACCGACTCGGAATATTTACCGAATCGGAAAATTTACCGATTCGGTAAAATACCGACTCGGTAAAATACCGAATCGGTAATTAAGAATAGGTAAAATTGAAGATTGAGATGTAGGGAGGCTCTGAAATACCGAATTTGCTTCAAATTCGGTATTTAAGAGTCGGTATTTACCATGGATTCAAATCAGGTGGTAACCAGGTGCAGCCTATAAAAATGGACCTAAAATGCAATGCTGTTTGCACAATGGCGGCACTTTATGTCATCGCAAGACGGCTACGGCTACAGGAGGAAGGAGAGAGGGAATGGCTGAGACAGGAGCAGGTCTACAGGCAGAGGGTGACCCTGTTCATGCTCACAGAGGAAGAGATACTGCAGAGGTACAGGTTGGCTCCAGACACCATCTTGGAGCTCATCAGGGACCTACAACCATTGTTGCAGCACCCCACCCCAAGGGCACATGCAATACCACCCCATGTACAGGTGCTGTGCAGCCTCCACCTGCTGGCGTCAGGGAGCTACCAGAGCGTGGTTGCTGCGGTGGGAGGGGTGAGCCAGAGCAGCCTCTCAAGGTTTTTTCACATATTCCTTGACGCCATGTTGCATAGGATGGAGCATTACATTTCTTTTCCATCCACCCATGCTGAACTGGTTCAAACCAAATCGGAGTTCTACCAGATGGCAAGATTTCCCCATATCATCGGATGCATTGATGGCACGCACATCCCCATTTGTCCCCCTGCTGCCACAGAATACATTTACCGCAATAGGAAGTCAAGCCACACCATCAACGTCCAGGTGATTTGCAATGCAAAGTACGTCATCACAGACCTTGTCGCAAAATTCCCTGGAAGTACCCACGACTCCTATATTTTTCAGAACAGCGGCATCTATGCACGGCTGTCAGCAGGGGAATTTGGCGAAGGATACCTCCTAGGTAAGACAGAGTCTGCGACCCCTTCAATACCTGATGCAGTGAGAATCACAAGTATGCATGTGAGTAATGTATTCACATTTCCCTTTTAGGAGACAGTGCATATGCCCTACGTTCATTTATCCTCACTCCCTACCTCAACCCCTCCACACCCAGCCAAAGGAGGTATAACCGGGCCCACAAAAGTACACGCAATGTGGTAGAACGGACCTTTGGCATCTGGAAGAGCAGATTTAGATGCCTTCACAAGAGTGGAGGTGCAAGGCAGTATACCCCCATCACCTGCTGCAAGATAATTGCTGCCTGTGCCATGTTGCACAACTTGGCTGTGAGGAAGGGTACTGAGGTGGAGTTGTCTGACTACGAGGATCATGACGACGACAATGCTGTGCCTGACAGACAACCTGCTGGAGTGTCAACACCAAGTGATGGCAGATACAGACGTGAGGAGATAACAGACAACTATTTCTGAGTGAGTAAAGAGACACAGACAGCTTGTGAATGTGAAAAAAAGTATTTTTAATGTTGCAACAACGTTAATGCACTGATGTTGAACCAATAATAAGTCTTTGAATGTGGGGACTGCTAATGTCCCAGGTTGACTCACACACACTGTAAATGTCATTTACGGGCGCGCTTCGCAGACCCACTGGGGTGTGGTTCACTCCCTTCGGCATGGCCTGCAGGCTCAGCTGAGCGCCTGGTGCTCCGGCGTGGCTCTACAACTGCGCTAGCCAGGCTGCTGCGGCTGCTGCTGTCGTCTGCCACGTTCAGGGCAGGATCCCCAGCAGTATGAGAGATTATCATGGCCTCCAGGGCACTGGTAATCCTGGCCATGCCCCTGGTTACCTCCGCGGTGTTCTGCGTGAGGCTTTCTTCCATGTTGGTGCTCCTACGGCATAGCAGGAATGTTGCCGTGGCCAGCCGGTGCATAGCCCTGTTGTGCACACGCGCATCCCTGCGCCTTGTTTGCTCCAGGGCATCCATTTTTTCCAATACTTTGTTGATGGCGGAGGTCATGTCAGTGTTGGTCTTTGCTACCTCCCTGTTTGTTTCAACTAAAGCACTGATGCCCTTGCCCATCTCTCCCATTTGCTGATTCAGGATCCTGAACTGGCGGTGGCAGGCCTGAATGGACTTCCCCTGCATGCGCTGGATGCGCACCATGCTCCCCTCAAGGCCACGGAATACAGTGCCCTCTCTAGGTGGACCTGCACTGCTGGGAGTGCGTTGGCGCCTGTGTGTGCTGCTGGACTGATGTGTGGACACCTGTTCAGTAGGAGTGACTTCTGTGGCTGCTGGTGCCTCACCCTCGCCTCCCGGCATGACTCTCAGTGGGGCCACATTTCTCCTCCTGGCTGGTGAGGTAGCAGGTGTTGTCAGGGACCGTGATGGGGAGTTCTCAGGTGAGAACACCAATGGGGGGCTTTGGGAAAGGTTTGGGGATTGGGTAAACACAAGGGAACAAACAGTGTCATCCTCAATGGAGAGGGCAGTGGCGTCTTCTCCCTCCTGCGAGGCTGCTGCGGTCCTTGGCCCTGCCTCACCACTCTCCTCCCTCGCTGGCGCAGTTCCTTCTGAGGCAGATGGCCCACTAGCTGATGTTGGCTCTAGGTATAAAGAAGCGTATGTACACTGAGTGCTATTGTCTTACAGTCACTACAATAAATGCATTGCACATTTCACTTTCATTACTGTGATTGCCTTTCAATGCATTGCTGTTTTCTGTGCACTTACATGTGGTCCTACTTTTGCTGACTACATTACCCATAATGCATTGCTCATGTATAGTGCTAGCAGTACTGGACTGGGGTTGGCTGTACACATAGGCTAAAGGGAAGCAATTTGCTTTGGGGTGTCATGCTGCGCAGGCCTCTTACCTTTCTTAGTAGCTCTGGCGGAGCTGTCCACATCTCCTAATCCCACGACACTGTCAGGCTTGATGGTGGAGGCCACCAGTTCCTCAAGGTCAGTCAGGGGGGGCGCAGGGTTCCTGCCTCCACCGGTCACACCAGCCTGCTTGTGGATCTCTGCCATTTTTCTTTTGGTGAGGCTCCTGAGGTCGTAAAACCTTTTCTTAAGGTCCTCTTGGCTCCTGCTGGTCACGCCCACAGCATTCACCTTCTCCCCTATGGCAAGCCACAGGTTTCTTTTGGCTGACTCTGCTACAGTGAGGGACAGCCTGGCAAAAATCTGTTTGTGTACCCTCACCACTTCCTCAACCAGTACCTGCAGCTCCATGCTGCTAAACTTTAATTTGCGTTTTCTGTCAGCCTTCTGGCTCTCTGTGCTGCTTGCCATTATTTCTGTATTTCACTCCAAACAAATCTCTCCCTGCTGCTCTGTCTCTCAGCTCAGCTCTGACTGCCTCTCCAGAACCTTCTAATGAGTTGCAGCTGCCTGGGTAGCCACTTCCTGGTAGGAAGGGGGAGGGTGGTTGCACCTGATTGGCTGTTGTGTTAAGTTTCACTTTCATTTTCTGCCCGTTTTTGAATATACCGATTCGGTATTTACCGATCGGTATTTACCGATCGGTATTTCCAATGCATTCCTATGGGCCTTTTGGCCCATGGGAATGCATTGGAAAACCGATCGGTAAATACCGATTCGGTACTTACCAATTCGGTATTTTCCGATAGTCCGATGCGGACTTTTACCGAATCGGTAAAAAATGCCGATTTTTTACCTACATATCATTTACCGATTTTTGAATACCGAATCGGTAAAATTCAGTATTTAAGAATCGGAAAAATCAAATTACCTACATCTGGCCCCTAGTTCCTTGTCCAACAAAAGATCAATGGTATCATGATTGTGCCTGTTAAGGGAGCGTACATTAATAAGAGCAGCATGCATGGTTAGTTCGTGCTTACTCCTCTTATCAGCAGCCCTGACTGGATCGGGTCCGACTGAGCCAGCACTGAATCTAAAGCCACATGAAGAGCAAACTGTGTTTTTACATTCCAGTACATCCCAACTGCTGACGTGGGAGCATGGAAGCGGGCAGAGTGAATAAAGTTCTTTACTACTATACAACACCCTCTCTGAAAAGTGGGACACATGGCGGGCAGAGTGGCTGGCGCTAGACGATTTCAGGACGCTGACGGGTGCAGATGGGCCTGCTTAGACGCGCCAGGGGTGCGCCCTCTGTGCGCGTCCATGCAGCGTGCATATTTATATGGGGCTACTACTCTGACAACTAGAGCACGCACTGACTGGCGTCTTCGGTTTGTCAATGGTGAGACCCAGGCAGTGGCTGCAGGTCCGAACTCCGGTCCCGGACAGCAAATGAAAGTAGTACCGAGGAGCCCCAACCAATTCAAGTAATGCAGGTAGAAGTGAGAATGTTGAATTTTAAAACGAGTGAATTTTATCAAGTTTTAAAAACTAGTGAATTTTTATCAAGTTTTAAAAACATGTACCTACTTTGAACTATGGACTTGCCAACGGCCTTGCTGTTTGTCACTTTGGATGCCCATTCCCTGTGCAGTTTCTCATGCACACATGTACCAACTCTGGAATATGGACTGGCCAATAGTGTTGCTGTTTGTCACTTCGGATGTCCATTCTCTGTGCAGTTTCTCATGCACACACGTACCTACTTTGAACTATGGACTGGACAATATCCTTGCTGTTTGTCACTGTGGATGCCTATCTTGGTGATATGTAATAAAGACAGTTACCGCTGTTGTCTGCTTTGGCTACGTCCTTGCTAAATAAAAGCTTTTAAGTATGGGTATGGTTTAATGTGTCACACGCTCTGTATGCCACTTTAACATTGCCAATTGCTTGTTTTACTTTTTCAGAGTTTGCCAGAGGTGACAGGCACTTTAGTTCTTCCTGACTCTGAGGCTTGAGGGTGCAATGATGGTTGTGTGTGATGATCTACTCTTCTCCTAATCATTCTATGGTCAGGTTTGCTAAATTGTACACATGTCATGTTAGGATGCCATACCAGAACAGAGGTGTATTCAATCCACAGGATTACTTGCGGGGTGGCCAGGATCCATCATATCTGTTTCTTGATGTCTGAAAAGCAGTGTTGATGTGTGGTCATCTGGTGTAGGCCTGTCTTCTTAGTCACATGGGTACATTTGAATATATGAACTTGAGTGGTCATACAATGTGAATGGGCTGTCATTGTTAGTAGTGTTGATGTGTGCGTGCCCTGCAATGCCAACTGCACACACGTATGATCCAGGTAATGAGTGCCTGTTGGTTTAAATTGTCTACCATGTGCTTCAGATTGTGAGCACATGTAGGAGTTGAAAGTTAGGCACTGTGCAGTGTGTTGGTGTGTCTGTGAACTCCTGGGGGGTACTTACTTGTTATTGCTGCCAGTTGTGAGTATGCAAAGTGTGTGACTGTCAAATCTGTGTTGTGTTTTGTTGATCAGCCATGTGTCTCGTTACTGTTTGTGCTCACTGTGCAAACCTGCTCAGCCACACTGACATTATTTGTTTGTTTTCCCATGCATTGCTGTCAATTGACCCATTTTTGGCTCCAGTATGGTATGTGATATGTGGAGTCCTGCCATACCCTATATGTGCTTCTGATGCCTACACATTGTGAGTGACTCCACTGTGTGTTTGTGTACTGTACACTCCTCACCTGTCCTCTGCTGAAGTGCACACCACTTCAATGTCATGTCTTCAACCCCATGGCTTGCCAGTGTGTGAGCCTCCTTGCCACTTCATGGTGTGACACTATGCTGTGTGAGGCTGAACTGTGTGCAGGACTAATGTGACACTCAGGACAGTTTCCGAATTAGTTATGTGTTAATTTCTTCTACTGGTTTGCTGTCATGGCAGCTCATGTGTAGAGCATATTTTTGAGCAGCACAGTCCTCTGGTCATGTTGTTTGCCCCTGGGTTTCCCTTAGTTGTGCATCTGTGGGTGATGGTTAAGCTGTATGAGAGTTTGCTGGGGTACTGCTACCCTTCCTGAGTGAGCTGTGCTGATTTGTGTTCAGGGAGGTTATGGTGTGGCACTCAGATATGTGTGCTACTGGTTTGGTTGGCGTGCTCACAATGCTTGGTGTACATGCAGTACTGTCAGTATATGCTGCCTTGTACTTGCTTGGTGTGCATCCCCCTAATGTCTTGCTGAGTTTGCAATGTGATGGATTTGTGTGTGCATCTGTTGTGTTTTTGCTATGGATGTATGCATTGTTTGACCTGTGTTGGTTCTTTCTACTGACAGATGCTATGTGTGTGTGATGGTCTATTTGCATGACACTGTGTGTGAGTAGTTGTTGCTGTGATACATTCAGATGTGTGTTGCAGGTAGAGTGTCTTGCATTACTTGTGTGTCTGTCACATGCAGCAAGGTGAATTCTTGTTACTGGGCTTGTTTTGAGTGCACATTGGTGGTTTGTCCTCCTATTTTTGACCTGTCACTTGTCAGGATTGGGCTTGTGCAGGCTTGTGGTACACCATGGCATCTTGTTCACTTTATTAGTGTCAGGGTGTCTCTGTCTGTGTTAGCTGATTGTCCCTTGTTTGTGTTGAGGTATAGTGTCTGTGCATTGGCCTTGAGTGACAATGTTATTTATTCCTGTTCTGTCTAGGGTCACATTGCCTTTCCACGGATCACTGACAAAATATAGAATACCAAAATATCGACCTACCAAAATATCGAGGTAAAAATATAGAATACCAAAATATCGACATCCTATCTCCAAACAGGTAAGTACAAAAATATTGAATCAAATATATCGATATAAAAAATATAGATAGTCAAAATATCAAATTTTTTAAATAGTTAAAAGTAATTTTAAATTAATGAAATATTAAATATAACTAACTTAAACATACTTAAAATACTTAAATAACATTAAAATTAATAAATAATTAATATATATATAAACATAGTATTAATATAAAATATACAATATATTTACCAAAGGATAGCAGGAGGGTTAAATTTACTATTACCACTCCAGTGAGTTCAACAGTAGAAAAACATTGGATAGCATAGCAGTAAAAATTACTATTCCCACTCCAGTGAGTGCAACAGTAGGGAAATCGTTGGATAGCGGGAGGGTAAAAATTACTATTCCCACTCCAGAGAGTGCAACAGTAGGGAAAGCGTTGGATAGCGTAGGGGTAAAAATTACTATTCCCACTCCAGTGAGTGCAACAGTAAAGAAAGCGTTGGATAGTGTAGGGGTAAAAATTACTATTCCCATTCCAGAGAGTGCAACAGTAGGGAAAGCGTTGGATAGCGTAGGGTTAAAAATTACTATTCCCACTCCAGTGAGTGCGACAGCAGGGAAAGCGTTGGATAGCTTAGGGGTAAAAATTACTATTCCCACTCCAGTGAGTGCAATAGTAGGGAAAGCGTTGGATAGCGTAGTGGTAAAAATTACTATTCCCACTCCAATGAGTGAAACAGTAGTGAAAGCGTTGAATAGCGTGAGGGTAAAAATTACTATTCCAACTCCAGAGAGTGCAACAGTAAGGAAAGCGTTGGATAGCGTAGGGGTAAAAATTACTATTCCCAATCCAGAGAGTGCAACAGTAGGGAAAGCATTGGATAGCGTAGGGAAAGTAAATACTTCATATATAAATAAAAATAGAATAAATATTAATACCAGTTACAAATTAATTAAAATAATTAACGCTTTTATATAATATATTAAGTAATCAATTAAAAATAAAAATAAAAATTAATTATTAAAAATAATTACCTACTAATGCAAATTATTTACCAATTAACAATAAATTAATTAACAATTAAAAAATAATTAAAAATTAGATAAAAAAAGAATTTAAAAATTGAATGACTTACAATTAAATTATTTCCCACCCTATTCCCCTATAAACCCACAACCTGCTACAGAAAATAATTTACTAAAATTAACATATTTATCAATTAATCAATTAATTCAAATTAATTACCAATTATATTTTAATTAATTACCAACTAATAATTAATTAACAATTAATTCAAAATAAATACCAATAAATGAATTAACATATTTAAATAATTTTAATGAAATTACTTCCCACCCTATCCCCCTATAAACCCACAACCCACTACAGAATTATATTACGCAAAAATGTAATTCCATTAAAATAATTAATTATTATAAATAATAAAATAAATATACACTTTTCAAAAATATACTAACATAAAAAACACTTTAAACATTGATATTAACTTACTTACCTCAAATTCCATATTTTTGTAGTCTATATTCTGTCCATTCTATATTTTTGTTGTCTATATTCTGTCCATTCGATATTATGTCCATTCTATATTTTTGATTCAATATTAATTCTATCCTATTCGATATTATTGTAGTCTATATTCTGTCCAGTCGATATTGTGTCCATTCTATATTTTGTAATCGATATTAATGCAAATCGATATTAAAAACTCGATATTTTGAGTGTATACCGCCTGCATTGGTTTAGGCATCCCTGAGTGTGAGTGTGATGTTTGTGGATGCAGCACAGGGAGTGTGATTGGTTGTCATTGAACTCACAGGACACCATTTTGAACATTATGTGTGTTTGTTACAGGTGTTGTGTGCTGCAGGTGTGAGGCGGGTAGAGGAGGGGTATGTGTGAAGGTCCTACTTGTGTTTGAGAGTCAAGGAGTGTCACTGGGCCTTGTGTGTTGTACTGATGACATACACGTCAAGTACGTTGAGACAGATGTGTGGCTGTCACTGTATGACTTCAGACACTTCCTATCATTCCTGTACCTATGCATGGCTTGAATTGATGTCTCCCTGAGTTGTTGCACAGGGGTCACTTTGGTTTAATTTCACTCACTGTTCCACCCATGTCTGATTTGATGGCCTACGGGTGGTGTGATATGTTCTTTCTTGTGCATGTGATGTACATATGCTATGTGGCTTGCCCCATGGTTTTCCAGCACTGTCCACTTCACTTTTGGCTGTCCCATTCATTGTCCTCCATTGCTGCTGGGTTATATTATGAGTATGTGTCTGTGTGTTTGTGGGTGTTTGTGTGTGACTTGACAGGCAGTGTGTACAGTTCAGTGTATGTTCATAGGCAAATTGAGGCTTCATTTTGTGATTATACTCAGTTAGCTTCACATGAGTGGGAGGTAGGTGTGAGGAGGAGGGTTGTCCAGCCCCTGAGCGTCTGTGCAGGGTGTTCCTCTTCACCCCCACCTTTCAAGTCAGGCTCCCTTGTCCTTTGGTGTGTGAGGTGCAAGATCTGGCTACACCTATGGGGGCACAGGAGGAGCACACAACATGTTCCCAAATAGGTTTTGGGAGCTTAGTGTGTGAAGGGTGAAGGTGGAGCCCTGTTAATCTGGCCGGAATGCCCATGCCTGACTCAGGCCCTGCCTATTACATTGTTTGCAGGTTTTCCTGCATCTTCACCACCGCGGTGACATGACCGGGACATTCCAGTGATTTCACCATTTATGGGTGACCCGGACGCGGAGGGGTGAGTTTCTGGCAGGTAGGACATGTGTGGGTATACTGGTGGATATGTTCCTGTCCCCACCAGAATGTCTGATGGCTGATCTGGACAAGAACTGTATGTCAGCACAGGATTTGTGTATTGTGTGTTGTGGTTGTGAGCGGATTTGTATTTTTGCGTACCTACGGTGTTGTCCACGACGGAGCATTACTTGCTGGTAGTGGATAAGGAACAGCAGCGGAATGGCTTGAAGAGCTGGATCCAATGCAGTAAGGACCAGCAGTCTGGTTTCGCGCTCTGCTGTCGCCCTTCCACCGTCTCGGGGTGGGTGGATTGTCCACTGTGGAGTGATGGGCTGTTTGGGGCATCGTGATTTATATGGTGGATGGGACATCATTCACATGGCGGTGGGTTCTGGCGGTTCCCGTCACTCCGCGGCGGACGAGAAATGGGCTATATTTACCCATTGTAATATGGCGGGCGCGAGGACCGCTACTGCAATGCGGAAAAGATCATTTTCTGCCACCACCAGCACCACGGTTGTGCTTCCGCCCGCTATCATAATGAGCCCCTAAGTTCATTGATTTAATGTTAGTTAATTTGTATTCTATTCCTGTCTGTGCCAATTTCATGGTTTCCTTATTATTTTCAAGTTGTAATTCATGTTTTCTTATATTGCTCATCATGAGGGTTAACTGTATTATTTGTATCCAATAACAATATTAATAATGTGTAATGCTTCCTTTCAAAATCACACAATTCCTTAGTGGTGTAAATAACAGGCAATGGAGTTTCACAATTTAAAGATTTTTTATTTCTCACCCTTTGAAACCCCATTAGTATGCAGTGTTGGCTTGATCCTGTCCAGATTCAAATCTGTCATAAGGGGATACATACAGATCTGAATGGACAGCATCTAACAAATGAAACTGTAAGTTATACCTTACTGAGAGCCAAGGAACAAAATGTGTTATGTTGATATTGTTTTATTTCATCATGCAGTAGTGTGAAAGAATTGGTTATAACATACAGAAATTTTAAATTTTACAATACAGAAAGGTAATGAGCATATAAAGACCATATGTTATTAAACTCTTAAACAGATCGATTTTATTCTCCCAGGAAACACAATCAGCACTTAGAGATACTAAATTGGACAGAACAAACAGCTAATATGAATGTTAGTATTTAGAAGGTCTTTTTCAATTTGTTGCAGCCTTTATGTTGACAACATTATCTAGCAATATATGTGTTTACTAAAATTGGACAACAGAAGTATTCCCCCACACGCGGGTCAATATAGCTTTTGCTGTACATTGAGCAATAGAAAACATCTCTGAATATATTAATCACTCATGTAAACCTTACATTAGATCTGTACTTTAAGTATATGAAAAATATACCCAACCTCCTAATTGGTAATTCATGGTCAAAAAAGATAGTTTGCATATGTTGCTTGGAAGAAAGCTTTACAAATCCACTAAACATGACAAGGGCATACAAACAGAATCAATTTGAGCACACACTCTAGTAGTTTAAACAATCACAATAATCTTTAGTTAGAAACTACTGTTTTGTTGCACAATCTTGTGTTTCTCTTTGTTCATGAGATCCTTGTACAAAGTGGAATAGTTCTATGGGCATCATGTTTGCTTCAACTTATGCCAACGTTTAACTGATCGATATGTAAAGAACCATGCCTGATCCCCTAATGTTTAGAAATTATTATAACATAATTTGAAACATAATATGCACAGGTTATGATTTACAGGCAGTGTCATTTTTATTTGGAATTTTGGTCAATTAGTTAATAGTGGAATACCATCATCGTTTAATTACCACCTGTATTCTTGTCCACTCAGAATGTAATTTATTTTATTAAAATTCCAGAAGTAAACTTTAGTGTTACCTGATGATACTAATAGAGTGATCTGTAGAAATCATAATTTCTAGGACACTATTAGTTGATTTTATAGAAAACCTGTTACTGGTTATTTGTGATTCTTTAAGTGTCCTGTGCTTTTCCATAAATAATGTATCTACAATGGAACATATGTTACACACGAAGAGAAGTTTTGTGTTGGAATATAGTTATTTCACTAGATTACATAATTGTACAAATAATTTTAAAAAGGGATTATAACTATAATATTTTAGCTGAAGCAAACATTAACGCTTGAAAGTCCCTTTTGCAACTCTATTTATATCCAAAAACATATTGTAGTCCATGATAGCATGCATACCGATAACAAGTTACTCAGCAATCAGCTACAAACGCAATAGCTGTTTCGTGAAATTTTACATTTTTTACATCTTGAAGCACAATTCAAAATATTATTGGAGCACACGCTTACATTCATATTTCTTACTCAAAATTAAAGACTTGCATCGACTGCTGTACTGCTTATTGTGTTTAAATTTTAGAATGTAATTTTATGTATATTGACAATACTGTCCGTCTTTTATCTTAGAAAACTATAAAAAATTATTGGACTATTAAAAACAGAGATCATAGACCAACTATGACCAATTATAATATTAAAGTAATTTGGATTTTGAATTCCAAATGTATTTATTAATTACTAAGCTTGTGCATTTCTGTTCACCTAACACAGGTGTCACTAGGTTACTTTTGCTGTGATGTTACGAACCAAGTAGGTTAAAAGAGGAAAATAGTTAATGAATTTACAGATGATCAAATACTCAATTTATAAAGAAAAATTTATTGTTATAGAAAATATCACAATGTTTTTAAGGACATGCCCCAATTTACTTTCAGCTTTGCTATGTATAAATATAGAAAACATTTATTTTAACATTTGGTAAAATTATTCTATCTGATAGAGGAAACCTGACAAGAAACACACAACCAGATAGCCTAATAGTGTCAGATATTTTAAATGCCATGCATAGGATATCCTTTGCACAAGTAGCTCTGAAAATTACACTTCTGTGAATCCAAGGTGCTCTGAGGTGTCAACTGATGCCCAGAATTTAATTAAGCAAGAGACTTTAAAAGAGGAATTGCAAGACTATACATTCCATTGTCAGCCTCGTTTGAGCTATGCATGCCTCATTATAAGAAGACTGGAGTAATAATACTCTAGCCAGTCATACACTTGTTTGAAGATTCACATAATGGCAGCCATCACCTGCTGCAGTCCTAAATCAGTTAATGCACCAGAAAACCAGAAGGTCGCAAAACAAAAGTAGATGGCCAGCTCACATCTGTTCATGTAGTAGATCACTGTGAGATGCTGTGGTGTGGTGTGCTATACTATTTCATTTCCACCAATACAGAATTCTTGCAAAAGATTTTACTTCAAAAGGTTGGCAGAATATATGGCGAAATGCCAGAAATGCAATACATTTTAAGCTTCATTGATTCACTGACTCATGTAAATGCAACAACAATGTGTTAATTTTGCTAAATATTTCTTTTGTGGCCACCATTGATTACTTTTTTACATTCGGTGAGCATTAAATATCTGACTACTATAGTCTTCAGTATTCAATATTGCAAGAGATACAGGCTAGTACTCCTTGTTGTATGGTGTACCAGTTCTGGTCAGCAAAGGCCACCTTCACAGTCAGTGGCTTTACTCTGGAAGGGGGAATAAAACCAAAGACATATCATTGGAAAATAAAAGATAAAAGAAGCTGAATATATATGGGTTTAACAGGGTAAGTGGCACCCACTGGGTGGTGTGGCTACAGGAATTCCTGCATGTCGCTGCTCCCGACGGTTGCTGCTTTCTTCACTTTTTGGTTGGCTTTCTCCAACTTCTCTACAATAGTAGGTAGTCTCACTGTGATCAACAGTTGGAAATTTCCATCACCTCCAATCAGGGGCCGTGCAGCCTTCACAATGTCATCCATGACTGGCAGGAGAGCGTCAAGCATCCCACTAAACTCGACAAACATGTTGGCCACACGGCTCTTGCCAGCCAAGGTGCTAAGGAAAGTGCTACATTGCCTCACTGGAATAAGGAAATGTGTAACTTGCTGTTGAATAGTATTTTCTCGGTCAATGTCACCCATGATGGCTTGGATATTTCCCTGGTTCGCAGAGATGGATTGCTCCATGGTGCTGATTGCTTGGCTGCGGGACCTGCATTGTTCCTGATACATGTCCACAGTGCTCAACTGTGAGTGCAGTCCACGTAGTGCTTCTTCAGCTTGGTTATTTGCGTTTCTTATAGCAGTGTCGGCTGCATTAACTGCATTAATGACTAAAAAAAAGAAGAAAAAAAAGGTGAGCGATGAGGTGTATACATTCATTTTATGGACATACTTAAAACATTTGGGACAGATTTACTAAACTGTCATTCAATGCAGCGCAGAATACAAAAGTTCTGTGCTGCGTTGCGTGACAGGGAGGGAGAAGAGGAGCGCCATATCTACAGAGATAAGGCACTCTCCCCTCTCCTTAGCACAAGTGTAGAATTTTGCTGCAGAGCCCCACACACCTTTAAGCTACAGGGTAAGGGTGCGTGAGAGAGTCTAGCATTGGTTTTGTGTTGGAAGGTTTCTCTTATACTGCCTAGGCAACTTCTAAATCTTTTCCTACTTTGCATGTGTGCTGGACAGTGCAGCACACATGCCTAGTTGCAAAACCATGTCTCACATTTTTGGCAGAAAGGGTTTTGCATCAAAAAGGGCGGGAGACTGCATGGGGAAACCCATGTAATGCCCCCTTGAAGCTAAGTAACACAAAGCAGAACTGTCAATTTCCAGCGCCAAAAAGTAAATAATAAAAAACAGATTTTGTGCTGGTTTGCATCACTTTTATGATGCACAACCAGTGCAAAATGTTACTAAATCCCCCCATTCGTTTTCAATAGCATTTGGGATTTAGCATAGGAAGTCAGAGGAGGGAAGTCATCTTATCCTATAAAAACTCTCCTACTTGAGGGCTTTGTTTTATAACCTTTTCGATGTGTCAGACGGCCCCTGGCCGTCCAACGTCACGGTGAGCATGTGCGTCGGACGGCCGATCTGCGCATGCGTTGGATTTGGCCGCACCCCGGCAAAATGTCAGTTGCGGCGAAGCAGATAAATAAGAGATATGTGACAAACGTGGAGCCAGACATTAATGACATGGGCAAGTATAAGCCAGGGTACAAGGAGTTATCTGTAACTTGCTCTTTGGTTGTTTATGTGCTGTTCCTGATATTACTGGCCATTAAGGCAGCTGGAAGAGAACATTTTTTTTTTTCTAAAAGCCATGTTTACTTTCTGAAGTTTACAAGCCTTTTAATGTAATGTACGGTAAATTTGCTGAGTGGTGCGTGTGTATGATTGACATAACATCGAGCCACAAAATATTGATGTAAATAAATCGACAAAAAATATATTGAATAAAAAATAGCGATGTAAGAAATGTAGATGTGAAAAATATTGATGTATGTATATATAACAAAAAATATATATTTAATATTTTAAAATTAATTTTAACAAAATAAGTTACATTTAATATACATTGTTACAAAATAAAAAAATAAACTTAAATAAAAAAATAAACACACAAACAATAATTTATACATCTATTTACTTTAAAAAAATTATAAACTATTATCTCTAATTTATTTTAAAAGTGCAAAATTATATATAAATAAAATATATAAATAAAATATATATATATATATATATATATATATATATATATATATATATATATAAATAATTTAAAATATAAAAGAAATTCTAAAATTAATAAGATAAATTTAACTACAAAAAAATTAAACCTAAACTGCCCAATACAATAAATGCAACAGTAGGGAAAATATTGGGTAACAAAGTAATTACATTTACTATTTCAACTCCAGAGATTGCAACAGTAGGGAAAGTGTTGGATTGTGGAGGCGTACAAATTACTGTTCACACTCCAAAGAGATCAACAGTAGGAAAAGTGTTAGATAGAGGATGGGTAAAAATTACTATTTCCACTGCAGTGAATGCAACAGTAGGGAAAATCTTGGATCGCAGAGGAGTATAAATTACTATTCCCACTCCAGTGAATGCAACAGTAGGGAAAGTGCTGGATAGCGGAGGGGTGAAAATTACTTTTCCCACTCCAGTGAGTGCAACAATAGGGAAAATAATGGATAGAGAAGGGGTAAAAATTACCATTCCCACTCCAGTGAATGCAACAGTAGTTAAATTGTTAGATAGTGGAGGGGTAAACTTTAATATTCCCACTCCAGTGAATGCAACAGTAGGGAAAGTGTTGCATAGCGTATATAAAAAATTACTATTCACACACAAACACTTACACAAAAAATATGTTAACAATTAAATAAACTAATAAAAATAAATAAACAATATTAAAAAAAATAAACATTTAAAAATAACAAATATTATATTACGAATTACATATAACAAAAAACAGCGCATATTAGATAAGATAAAATAATAAATACATTTACATAAAAATAAATCTTTTAAACTACAAAATATTTACAAAAAAACATTAATTAAAAAAATGTATATATTTTATTTCCTACCCTATAACACCACATCAATAACAAAACACTTACACATTTTTAATTAAAGTGACTTACATAATTAAAAAAATTAATAATCAATTAAAACAGATTGATATTAAAAACAAATAATAAACATTAATTAACTACACAAACTTTAACACTATAATATCCACAACACACACCTAAGTTAAACTATAAAACAATAAAACACAATTCAAATTTATGCCGCCCTCGCTGGACCCCTGCACATCCGCAGCAGAAGAACAGGTGGAAAACCTTCTGAAACACCACGGCCAAGACCTGGAATGAGCTCCCAATCGACATCAGAAGCGCACCCACCCTGCACATCTTCAGGAATACCCTCAAGCCCTGGCTCTTCAACTGACCAGAGCTGCTTCCCCACCCACCCCCAGCACCCTGAGACACCCACAGGCTAGTAGCGTGATTAAAAATGATTACTATTAACAACTAATAATTACATAATTAAAATGTATTTAATACTCACCCTTTACCCCTTAAAAAGTAAAAACAACACACTACAAAATAAACAATTATCCTAAAATAAATAACAAAGTAACATTAATTAACAACTATATATTAATTTATTAAACACAAATTACTTCCCACCCTTTACAACCATTACCAAAATTAATTACCAATAATTAAATACAATTAATTAACAACTAATTATGAATTCATCAATTAAAAATAAAATACGTCCCACCCTTTACACATACGAAAACCACAACACACATCTAAAATAAATTACACAATTACCAAAAATGAATTTCAAATTAATTATTTAAAAAGAATTAACAACCAATGATTAATTCAAGAAATTAAAAATAAATTAGTTCGTACCCTTTACATCTGTATACACCACAACACACACCTAAAATATTTACACAATTACCAAAATGAATAACCAATGAATTCATTAAAATTAATTACCAATCAATTAATAATTAATATGTAATAAATTACTATACACCTTTAAAAAAATATTAATAAATAAATATTAAGCAATAAATTAAATGTAATGTAATTAAATTACTTCCCACCCTATTCCCCTATAAAAACACAACCCACTATGGAACTAAAAACGCAAAAATTCAAATAAAATATATTAATAAATGTAAAAAAATAAATTACTTCCGACCATATTCCCCATTAAACCCACAACCTGCTACAGAACTGAAAGTGCAAAATTCAAATAAAAAAAAATAACTACTAAAAATGTAACACATATATTAAAAATACAAACAATTTCTATACAAAAAAACATACATACCATACATATAAAATGAATACTAAAATTCATAACAATACTAAAAACCGATATTTTTAACAACTTTATTTTTGCAAGCAATATTAATCACCACATTTTTAAAATCCATATTACTTACCTTAAATCGGTATTCTTGATCACAATATTCTTGTTGTCGATATTTCTGACCCACGATAATAATGACTCGATATTCTGTCCCTGCACTGGTGCATGTCACCAATAAGGATATCGAGATTCCATTCCTTTTGGCTAAGTTTCCTCCATACAAACACCGTGTACATACAATGCCTGATTGAGTGAATAACTATCTTAAATTGTGTACATTTGAATGTGCATTTTTATCTTATAATGTGAACAATCTTGAATTTTTCATAAAACTTTGGGTTTACAATAAAGTGCTATTTCCTGTCTGTAGTAACCAGGCTGATGCAAGAAGTAGAGAGCTGGTTATTTATAACCCTAGGTCTAGTTTGCGTAGCCGCGCTACGCATAGCTACACAAAGTGCACTTTTCACTACGTCGCGCTACGCGTAGGTATGCAAACTGCATAGTGCGGTAGGGAAATGCTGTTTGCAATGATTGCACAGTGCCAGATGCTTGTCTGCACTGTGCAATCATTGTGAACGGCATCATGCACATTGCAAGCAGTTGTTTTCTGCCGCTTGAGTAGATTTGTACTCGAGCGGCAGCTTTCACAACACAGACTGGTAGTTTCTCATCGCGAGCGGTGCGAGCATACGCGTCCACTCGCAATGCGAAACCTAACCTCCCTGCATTGAGAATCTCGCCGGGAGGTTTATTTTCCAAGCTCGCAATCGGCAACTTGATGTTGCCGATCGCGAACGCGGAAAAAGTCTCGCCGGGATGTAGATTTTGCTCGCTCGCGGTCGCCAACTTGACGTTGAGGACTGCGAGCTAGCAAAAAATGCCTGGTACGCTATGTGTTTTTGTACTGTGCTACGTGCGATTCCCGTAGCGTGCAGTTTGCGCTTGTTACGCACACTCCATGGGCGTAGCATTGTTTTCCACCCAGGCCTAGTTATTTATTGACTGCATGGACAGCAGAGCCAGGAGGACCAGCTCTGCCAACAGTTCCAACAGGAATGTACAACCTCAATACAGTTGCTAGGTCACCATAGATTCTAGAGCACAACATCACAGGATAGATAAGCTGCAGTATAACATAATAGATAAGCTGCAGTACAACATATCTTCTCATCTCCCAAAAAACTGAAAAGAAAAAAAACACATAAAATAACAATAACCTAAAAAACAGAATTACAACCTTTACCTGGTAGGCCTAACAATATTTCTAGAACTTTTCTTCGGACATGCTTGTTCAATACAAGGAGAAACATCTTCCCTTGAAGGTGGGACGGCCCAAGGGAAATTAGCTGTCGAACTATATGCAACAGATCAAAATACAATGCTCCATTACAAGAGCAATCATCCTCACAGCCAAAAAGACAACATTCCCTTTGGACAATACCTAAGAATTCAACATAACTGCTCAGACATCAGGGATTTCAACAACCATGCAGATGAACTCTCTAAATAATTACTCAACAGAGGCTACCCAAACAACATAGTAAGGAAAGCATACAAAAGGGCAAAATATTACGATCGAGATAGCCTTTTCTCAGCTAAAACCATCACGAAAGATAAAACAAAAGATGGACTTATTTTCGTAACAAATTATAGCTGTGCCAGCAATAAGGTAAAAAAATATAATTAACAGAAATTGGTCCCTCCTAAATGAGAGAAATGGTACCAAAATTCCCAAACCAATGTTCAGTTTCAGGAGAAGTAAAACTATCAGAAATAGCCTTGTACATACCTATAGGGAAGATAAGAGTCAGAAACAGAACTCGAGTATCCAACAGGAAATTTTGCATGTTGTATGTGTATCAACTGCGACAGCTTAATAAAAGGAAGCGAAGGGAGCTACAATGAAGTTACTCACAAAACCAAAAGTTTTATTAACTGTAGAACCAAAGATCTTATCTACCTTATCTACCTGATAGTGTGTCCATGTAAGAGAGGCTACATTGGCGAAACATCTAGGGAGATAAAAACAAGAATAAATGAGCACAAATCAGCCATTAGGACCAAAAAGAAAACAGCGCCCCTTGTAGACCATTGGATAAGCCATAACCATACAATAGAGGATCTTAAATGGTGTGGTATTGAAGTAATTCAACATAGCATCACAGGTGGAAACTCACAAATAAAGAGGAAAAAGAGAGAGCAATTCTATATGTCTCTCTTTAATACCTATAGAACAGGATTGAACAACAAAGAAGAATGGGAAAGACTTATCACCTGATTACAGTAACCTAATAGTAAACTAATGTATCAACAGCTAAATGAAAGATAGTATGCATTTGAATATATACTTTGTACTGTATAATAAGGACATAATGATATTATGTAACTTATTGATTTATATTTTGAGATATTTCTGTTTGGACACTATAGAGGATAACTAGAAAGATCAGAAATGTATTCTGTATAATTTGTAAATATACTGTATGATGATGAGCGCTAATATCATTGAACACCAACAGTAAATTGATGAATAACACATGTAACATACTAGAGGGTGAAGTAGCTAAATCAACAAATATTCCATCGTAGTTTTTAGATATTCCAATTAATTTGAAATATATTTTAACTCATAAATCAGTATTTTGTTTGGTGAGCATACAAGAGGGGTTTAATGGAATGTGGATTACAAACACATGTAAATTTAACAAAGAGGGCAGCCTATTATCTGAGGAGTAAATTATATCTGGCAAAACCTTTAGATTTAGATTGTTATTCTTTGATTCCAATCTTTGTGCAGTAATAGGATAAAAAGTCGGTGGTGTTGAGACATTGAGCATATACCATCAAAGCTGTAAGTCTCTTCGTTTATTTCGAACTTAGATGCTATTTAAAAGCAAAGAGATCCGCATGGTAGCCGTAGTGCGTAAAGACTCTAGTTGCAAGTTAACGGCACGCTGCATTGAAGCACGCATATTTTTATTATATTTTTATCATTCAAGCCAAATATTTAGTTAAACAAAATGGGTATGTCACAACTATAAAGCAGTGATGATAGGCTGAAGAGATAAACTGAGATTTGCCATTTTGAAAACAAACACACAATACGGAAGTCTACTCACCTATAGTAATAGATTAAGGTTTTCTCTCGCTAAGATGTAAATATAATGATATAAACCTAGCGACTGAAAAGTAGTAATGCAAAAACTGATGGCATATCCGTATTTTCATTTTAGGAGATGCAGCTGCTTCATTAAATCTATTTTTATTCACAATCGACCCTGCAAAAAATAGGGGGTGAGTAAAGCCTTCAAAGAGGTAATGAACCTAAAATGTATAATAAAACACTTAAAGCAGGCACTACAATCCCATTTTTATGTATCCTACTAGTGACTCTCATTAAAAAAGAGAAAAAAAGAGCACCTCATACCTCTGTACACGTATCTAAAACGCTTTACGGTGGTTCCAACGGGTCGAAGTGACAGAATAAACCTATTCTTAAGGTAATCAAGTTATAGAAATGAGGAATGTAGTTTATTACATGATAATTGTGACCTAATAGAGATTCTCATTTTATAAGGCTCAAGACACAACGAGTCATAAGAAATCAAACGGTGGAATTGAGAAATTGATTAATCCAATCCCCAAAAGAAATGAGACGGTGGAATTGATGAATTGATGAAACCAATTCCCACTAGCTTTTTTCATAAGGTAATTACGACCTCAGGGCTATTGGCCCATAGTAAATAAGACACCTGAAATTTGCTGAAATGTCCTAGTTCATATCCTCACGTAAAACTAGTCATGTAAAGATGTATAAACTAAGTAAAAACTCATAAATAGTTAGTCGGGAGAAAAGAGATAATAATCACATGCCAGTACTGTAGACAAACAATGTTTGGAACTATCAGGCTGAAACAATAAGGGACAAATGTCATTAGAAAATGAATTGTGTTACTGTATTGCATAGGTATCTAAAACATTGTTTTTATTTTTAGATTTCACATCGTTAAATGTCTTTGTCCTGATGAAGGTGATAAGATTAGCAAGCACCAAAACGCCGCGTCGACTGTTATGTTATGTTAACCGATTCTTCTATAGCGCGGCAGCTACTCCAAAAGGAGTGTCCCGGCGCTTTGGCGAAGAAGTCCTTCAAAGAAGGCAACATAACTAAGAGACCAAAAGGAGAGGCAGGGGCCTATCTAGTGAAAAGCCAAGTTTTTAGCGACTGTCTTTTTTGATTGTTATTTTAATGTTTTGTACATTGTGATGATGATATATTATGTTTTTAATTAATAACTTAATACTTAGAGTGTAACCCTGAGGGAGGAACTGAATAAATATTATTCTTTTTTTAATGAATCTGAATTCTAAGCCTTATAATTAGTAACACTTGCCCTAATGTTTTTAGTTTTTATATAATTTGTACTTTCTAGTATTTGAACAGAATGTAAAGTATTGATAGAATTGGCAGTATTTCTCTCTCCCTGACCCGAAAGGTATTTCCTTTGCGATACCACAGGATTCTTTATTTGTCTCCTCACTTACCCCCGTCCCTGTAAACAAATATAGGGGTATCTTCCTAATCTCTGCACGGGACGGCATCTCTTACACAAACCTTCACCACCCTGTTGAGGTTCCACCAATGACCTCCATCAACCATTACTGCATTTCCAAGAATCTTGAGAACTTTGACAGGTTGACTGAATTTGCTATCACCTTTCTTAGTATAAACACCACTCTTAATTTTAATGATTTCCCCACTTCCAGGGGAGCCACTTTCACACCTCTGCGGGAGTCAAACCACAGCTTCTGTTTAGATTGTAAAGCAGACATATTCTCACTTGCCAAAGACAATAAATGAGCAACATTGGATTCAGATCCGACCCATTTGCTCATCCAAGCAGGCCTGAAACTAGTTTTTGGCTTCCGTCCTCTCAACAATTCAAAAGTTGAAATTTTGGTGGCAGAATGGGGTGTACGTCTAGAGAACCAAATCATAGCAGTAAGTGCTTTGCAAATATCATGGCTACCGGCTCTGGTCCACTTATTACACTCCCCCACCACGTGATTCATTCTTTCAACCAAACCATTACTTTGTGGGTGATAAAGGGAACTCTTGTGGTGTTTTACACCAGATTCACAGAGGAATTACTCAAATTCAGTACTAATAAACTGCTTTTCATTATCTGAAAGCAAAGTCTCAGGAAAACCATCTCTCAGCCACACGTTCTTAAGAAACTTCACAGCAGTCTTAGTGTTGGCTTCTTTCACCAGCTTAATTTCTGGCCACTTTGAGGTATAGTCCATAAGAACCAGGATAAAACGAGATCCACCTGGAAGAACCTCATAGGTCCCCATGACATCAATGCCCAGTTTTAACAAAGGACCTTTGGGGCAATCAATAGGCATCAATGGTTGAATAGGCACTTTTAAAATTTTGTCAGCTGCACTGCAGAGTGCAGACACAGCTATTGGCAACCACATAATCAATCTCAGCATTCATCCCTGGCCACCAATAAAAGTCTCGGATGCGTCGCTTAGTGAGTGTGGAAACCAGATGACAATTGTGAGCTCTTTCAATGGTGGTTTTGTGGAAGAGATCAGGAGATAACAAATTTGTCCGCCCTGAGCAGCAACCTAGCTTCAATGGAAAGTTCACTTTCAACCTTCCAGAAAGGTTGAAGAGAAGCAGGAAGCACCTTCTCTCTGGACCACCCATTCCTGACGAAAGTACAAACTTCACATATCACACAATCAGATTCCAACACTTGCACCCAATCCATCTCAGAGCCTAGACTCAGATCAGGTAGGTTGAGCACAGCAACCAGACAATCATCAGAATATTCACTTGGAAAGTCTTCTAGATTGACATTGTCAAGTTCACTCGACTTGATGGGAAAATGGGACAAAAAATCTGCCCTTCCATTCTTACCACCGGAAATATGTTGCACCCCAAACTGATACTGCAGCAGTTTTGTCACATGCGCATGATTCTGGGAAAAGAGCATTTACTCACACTACCCCCCAGTATGTTTACTAAAGGCTTGTGATCAGTCAAAAGCATGAAGCGCTTACCCCAGATGTAACGACGGAACTTCTTAATGGCCAATGCACATGCCAGCAGCTCCTTTTTAATGACCGAGTACTGGAGTTCAGGAGTTCTCAGTACCCTTGATGCAAAGCATTTAGGGGCCAATTCTGATCTCGGTTGGAAAGCACTCCGACCGAGCCTGATCCGGGGTATTTTCCGACCGATCCGGACTCTAGCAGTCCGACCGATTGAGTACGATGCGGCCGTCTACTGTCAGACTCGGTTCGGTCGGGCTCCCATAGAAGTCAATGGGAGCCGATCGTACGACGCATACATGGGCTCCCATTTTCTGAATGGGTATGATGCGGACAAGTGCGCCCCCTACAGTGGGTAAGAGTTGGTGCCATCCGCACTGTACATGCCTGTGTTGGGGAGACCCATGGGTCTCCCCCTGTGTCCGAGTCATAAGGCGGCGGGTAACTGGGGGTCCGATGCGGATCCCCAAAGCCCAACTCTGGGAGCTATTGCGAGCAAGAAGCACGGACTCGATCTGGCTGTCCGAATCGAGCATCGTACTGGCTCAGTTGGAATTCACCTCAATTGTGCGCCACGCTTAGCTTACGGCCGAGACGTACGGAGCGGTTTGGACCCGGAAATGATTCGGACAGAGATTTTGCGCTTGTTCGCATCGTACTTTGACGTCCGGACCCGTGTACGAACCGGATGGAAATTCAGCCTCCGAATCTGATCCGCTAATGCCGGAACCAATTCGGTGCCCTTCAGACCGAGATCGGAATTGGCCCTAGTGTTTTCACAATTGTTGTCCATTTGAGTTAATGTGGCACAAATACCTACTTGACTTACGTCAACAGTGACACAACAAGGTAAACTTGGGTCTAAAGGTTTAAGAACAGGATCATCACTTAAGGCAGACTTCACAATCTTGAGGGCCAAAACACAATCAATGCACCATTCAAACTTGATTCCTTTTTTTTGAAGATTGCTTATGGGACGTACAATGGATGCAAAGTTTGGTATGAACTGCGATTAGTACTCACATAGCCCCAATAATGACTTGACACCTGCTTTGTCTTCTGGATCGGGTGCATCAATTATGGCTTGAAGCTGTCCTGGTCGTGGACTGACTCCATTATGAGAAATAACATGTCCTAAGTATTCAACTTTGAAGCACAAACATTAACACTTTTCCTCCTTCAACACTACGCCACGTTTTTTAAACAAAGTTAACACTTTTTCGCAAACAAGGTCAGGAGAAGCAAGATCCTTACCAAAAATATGAACATCATCCTGAAACACTAGGACCCCATCAAGATCCCTGAGTATATTGCTCATTATCCTCTGGAAAACAGATGCCGCTGACGCAAGCCCAAAAGGCATGTGACAGTAGCAAAATGTTCCCAAAGGTGACACAAATGCTGTAAGATGGCGTGATTCAGGATCAAGTTCCCCTGATGGTAAGCACTAGCTAAGTCGAGCTTAGTGAAATAGCATGCTGTTCTAGTGGAAGAGAACAGGTCACTAATCTTTGGTAAGGGATGAGAATCTATCCATATCTCCTTATTCAGGGATTTCAAATTGATACAAACATGAAAATCTCCTCCCCTTTTCCTAGCTACAACTAAAGGAGAAAGCCATAATGAAGAGTCTGTCGGTTCAATGATCCCTTTGGCACACAGACCCTTTAATTATTTTTCTAAATCCTCCCTCACATTGAATGGAACTCCTCTAAGTTTGTGTTTCGTGGGAAGAGCACCATCTTTAACGATTATCTTGTGCCTGAATCCTTTAATTTTGCCCAACTCCTTACTAAAAACATCAGGGTATTTGTTCTTCCACACAAGACTAGCATCTTCGCAACCAACAACTAACATTTGCTCCTTTGCTCCAGGTTTGAGTATCATGCCGAACAGGCCCTGATGAAACCAACCAAATATGTTGAGTCCCTTTACTGCAACGTATACCGTTCCTTTTATTCTCCTACCTTTGAATTGCATTTCTTCTTTTAAATAACCTAATAAATCAATTCTCCGCCCCTCATACGGGACAGGAGAGCGATCACGTGGAGATAGATATTGAGAACCATTGCAGGTTTCTTCAAACAATTTCTGAGTGATCATTGTAATCATTGTGATCTTGGCCCCTGAGTGATCCCCCACCTTAATATCCACAATAGGATCAATACACAAAGATGGATCACCCGTTATCACATATTGGGAGGAAGCAGGCTTGACATAATCTAGTTCATCTGCACTTCTGATAACAGAATTAACCTCCAGGTCAGATTCGTACTCAGATTCAACACTACAAATAGTTGGCTTCCTAACACTCTTTTTCTTTAAGCAAACTTTGGCAAAATGCCCCATCTTTTTGCAGTAATTACACATGACATTATTATCGGGATAACGGGAACCCTTGACATGTGGTGGATTCCCACATCTGATGCACATGTTATTACTATTCCCTTTAGTGGAATTAGCTAGTTCAGAATTGGGCTTGGAAAGGTTGTTTGACCGATTGAGTAGATTTAACACGATACTTCACAGGATTATTAGCATTGACTACATCAACAGCATCATGCGGCTGGTCATCTAGTTCTTTTAGCGAGACCATAGATATTTCTATACTCTTAGCAATTTTTATAGTTTCATCTAGAGATGGATCACCCAAACTCAACAGTTTCTGTCAAATGCTCTTATCTTTGCATTGACAAACAAACTGATTTCTAATGAGTTTAAAGAACGTATACCTTAGAACCATCAGGCTTGGTTGCTTGTCAAATCTGGTTCTCAACTTAATGATGTTTTGCTCATATTCATCAATGCCGTCAAGTTGTTCTTGAGAAAGAGGTTGAAGAGGTTAATGGATAGATCTTCCCTCAAATCCTGGGGAGTGAAGAAGGAGACATTTTTACCTTTATGCACTAAAACGTAGAGCACCTATGGCTCCCAGATACATTTGGAAAGAGTCATACCAAATTTCCCACCTGACTGGAGGATCACCAGCAGAATCAAGAAACGAAGGTGGTGGATTGACGGATTGCATAGTGCATAATTCTGATGAGCTTGGCAAATGTGATAAAGAAATGATGCACAAATGTGACAACAACTAAAGTAGTATGTATATAATAAACAAAAAACATGAAAATGTAAATATATGAATATCAGACATAAAAAATATTTGAAACTGTACTTATATGTATAAACTAGCGGCCCGTCCCGACGCTGTCCGGGAGCAATTAGGCTTCAGGCCCGACGTTGTCCGTGGGTCCCCTGGAGCCTTCCTCCATATATTGCAGTATTATACCTTTATGTTTACTTTGTATGCTTTTGTAACCTGCACACGTCACTTTTTTCTCCTGTAATGCACCGTTTGCTACGCTAATGCACCGTTTGCGAGCTCTTGTATTTTTTGCCTCACTATTGTCATTGCCGCTCCTGCACATGTCACTTTTTTCTCCTGTAATGCACCGTTTGCTACGCTAATGCACCGTTTGCTAGCTCTTGTATTTTTTTGGCTCACGATTGTCATTGCCGCTCCTGCACACATCACTTTTTTCTCCTGTAATTAAGCATGGGCCTAAAATCCGTTCCGCTCGCGGATTTTGCGGATTTTCGGCAAATTCGCAATCCGCGAACTCTCGCAAACTTGCCGAAAATTCGTAAATCCGTGTGAAGCGGATTTTTTGCTTGGTCGCACTTGCCAACTAGAATACTATACAATTTCGCGGGAGTAAACACTTGCGAACACGTAGATGCGGCGGGCAGCGACAATCTCGCAATTGCGAGATTGCAAAATTTGCAATTTCGCACAAGAAATCCACCAGCAGGCAGCATAAACCTTGAAAATTATGATTTTTATCAGAATAACTCCTCAGGTTGACATTTGCCTGCACTTTTTTTTGCAAGGAGTCCATTTTGGGGGGGGGGGGGGGTGGGAGGAAGGAAGTGCCCCACAGTCTCCAACTTCCTGTTCCTGCCAGCAGGCTCCTCCCAGTGCTTTCTTCATGTGCTGGTCACTTTGATTTGGATCTTGACCTGGAAGGTTTACTTTTTGTGGATGCTGCTGGATATTTGGATTTTTGCAAAACTGAAAGCACTCAGCAGGTGCAAAAGTTCAACCTTATCATTAGTAACCATTCCCTGTAGTGCCTGGAAGGATTACTTTTTGTGGATGCTGCTGGATATTTGGATTTTTGCAAAACTGAAAGCACTCAGCAGGTGCAAAAGTTCAATCTTATCATTAGTAACCATTCCCTGTAGTGCTTCCTGAGGGGCCCCTTCAGAGTTCAGTTGTCTACTTGCAACTATTCTATGACCCTGCTCTGACCCTCACAGCAGGCTCAGAGAATAGCTACAAGTACACAACAAAGTTCCTGTTAAAAACATTACACTGCAACAGAAAGCAATTACAGATAAGGAAGCAGGTGCCAGCCTGGAAGTTCAAATTCAGTGACACATTAATCAGCCCCTAATTCATTCTTGTCAGTTGAGGCAGGGCAGGTGTGCTTTTCCCCCCATAATCTACAGTGATGAACTAGAGGGTGGCATGGGTGAGCCAGAGGGTGGCATGGGTGAGCCAGAGGGTGGCAGTGGTGATACAGAGGGTGGCAGTGGTGAAACAGAGGGTGCTGTGATGAACCAGACGTAGAAACAACATGGTCGCAACCGTTGCTACCCGACAAGTAAGTTCGCGTTTGCGAACTGGTAAAAAACCCTTACGAAATGGCAGAAACACTTGCGAACAGAAAAAAAAAGGAATCCGCAAAATTCGTGAGAGTTCGTGGATTTTGCGGATTGCGAATCCGTAAATACGCAATTTCGCGGATTGCCAATTCGCAAAATCCGGCCATGCTTACCTGTAATGCACCGTTTGCTACGCTAATTCACCGTTTGCTAGCTCTTGTACTTTTTTGGCTCATGATTGTCATTGCCGCTCCTGCACATGTCACTTTTTTCTCCTGTAATGCACCGTTTGCTACGCTAATGCACTGTTTGCTAGCTCTTGTATTTTTTTTGCTCACGATTGTCATTGCCGCTCCGCGCTCCTTAATAAATAAATAAATAACCTACCTCATCCGCCGCTCACCGCTCCTCCCCGCCGCTCCTCGCCGCTCCTCGCCGCTCCTCACGGCCTATCCGCCGCTCCTCACCGCTCCTTCCCGCCTGCCCGCCGCTCCTCACCACTTCTTCCAGCCTGTCCACCACTCCTCCCCGCACTAATGTCCGCCGCTCCTCTTCTGCTCCTGCCGCGCTCCTGATGTCACCACGCAGGTCGCGGCCGGCGCTACTTGCAAGGGACTACTTTTTTTTCGTCAAATTTTTTAAATAACGTATCTTTTTTTAATTTATATAGCCTATGTCCATCTGCACACTCTGAGGATTCCAACGATGTATCGGGTGTGTGGATTGGCGCTGTGGTTCCCGAGTTTACCCGCCTCAAAGCCTCAAAGTTCTTCCTTTATAATAGTAGTATAGATTGCACAAATACTATGTCACTTTGTAGAGGTGTTTCTTTCACTGCGGATGCACAGATGAAGCACACAGTAGGATGTCGTAGAATGGATAGCAGAAAGTGTGTGTGTCACTGAAGACACCAATAATAAGGTACTTCCACTGTAAGATAGATGATGTTATAAAATTTAGGGTGTGTTCATCACCGCAGATGAACAGATGAAGCCTCATAGAACTGTATTGTGAGTAGGCAAACAGCGGTTGATTCATAAAACTGTATACTGATTGAATGAGCAACAGGAGCTTCTTGGGCTAAAAAGCGTATGTGTTGCTTCACATTAACTCTGTTGGGCTGTTCAACACAATGTGCTTTGGTCTCGGTCTGGGCAGCGTTCGACATGATAAAAAAAGTGTGTGCGTGTCACCGACGATGAAGAGACACGCTTGGTCATGGAAACCCAATGCTTAAAATGGTGTGCATGTCACCGACGATGAAGAGACACGCGTTGTCATGGAAACACAATGCTCATTCAAGACTGCACCAAAATGGCAGCTACGTTATGTGCACAACAAAAACAAGCCTCCCAATAAATTAAAATGGCTGCCTTCACGCAACGTGATGTGACGCGATGAAGTCACAGCTTGAAGACTTAAATGATTCCGACAATGGACCGACGAGAAGCAGGCTCGAGGAGGCAGCTGGAACAAGTATGAATGCATGATAGGTTTGGAGGCGCGGCGCGAGGAGACTTAGTGCAATATTGGCAGTTGCTGGAATTTAAAAGTAAACACTTTTCTTCTGGTTCCGAAAATGAGTATCTTAAATGTTAAAGAAAGCACAAGGCAGCCAACACCGAGATACACAAAATATCTCGTAGGGTGTGCACACCAAATGGCAGTTGCAGAAGGTCAGAAAGTAAACACTTTCCCTTTTGCTTAGAAAGTAAGCCCCTTTTTTTAAATGTCACAAAAGAGCAGGGCAGCCAGCAGAGACAGACACAAAATACCTTGCATTCAGAAGTCCAGATAAGTTATTCCTCAGCGGTTGTTCAGAAAAAAGTTGATGCAGGAGGCAGGAGTGTTCGGAAGTTTACAAAACAGCTGCGTGGGTACTTCCATGTAACCAAAGATCGTCGCCATAATTTTGTAGTAACCAGGTTTACGTAAGAAGTAGAAAGCTGGTAATTTATTGGCTACATGGAAAGCAGAGCCAGGAGGACCAGCTCTGCCAAAAGCTCCAACAGGAATGTACAATTTCAATACAGTTGCTAGGAGACCATAGATTCTAGAGCAAAACATCACAGGATAGATAAACTGCAGTATAACATAATAGATAAGCTGCAGCACAACACTGTCCTTTATTAATTAATCCGATAAAACATACACTTTTATGAAGTACCTCAAATGACCTCTGACTCCCTTAAAATTTTGCTATCTGGTGGGTTTAAAGTGTAGTAATCCCCCTTAACATGGGCAGTCGAGTGGAGCTCGTCAGCCCTGTAAGCACTTCTAGAAAATACCTGATGGTGACATTTTCTCTTATTAATCCTGTTAAACTCTGGAACATGCGTCATTGGATATTAACCAGTTGTTAGACCTGTCAGCCTAAGCGTTGTCTTCTCCCAAACTTTTTGTCTGTTTGCCTCCAATTTTGGTGATCTGTTTTTGTTGGACTTCGAACTCTGGGCACTTTACCATTACTAACCAGTGCTAAAGTGTATGTGTTCACTTCCCTAAACATGGTAACGTTGGTATATTAACAACACATCCGCAAGGGACAAGGGTCTATTTGTTTGACGTTGCATCTATCATTATTTTAGTAGGCTTGGGAGAGATATTAGAAAAAATGTTTTCTCTTCTATATCCTTTTTAATCACTTTTCACTTGCACTGCACTTCTCTTTTTCCATCATAATACACAGTGGATATTCCTACTAGTAATAAGATGACTAATGAATATAAATTGTTGTTGGTCATTACTGATTATTTTATGCAATGGTCACAGAGATCCTTTTGTATCAGAAGGGCTGAGTGGTAAAGAATGAAAGATATCCACATGATGACACTGGCCAGGCTATGCAGTTGATGGAAATCTGACGGGTTCGCATGGGTCTCTGTCCCTGTTTTTGCCTTGCTCATGAGCCTCGATTATGTGCAAAACTCCTTTCGGCACTCTGTTTATTAGTGGTAAGTTACATGGTTGAAGTTTGCCGTCTCTCTTTCTTCATTCATACATTCTTTGGACCACCAGATTTTCAGGTATTTGGAACATTGGTATATTCACAATTGGCATATTTAATTCACTTCTAAGACCCTAGTAAATTGTACTATATGTGCCCAGGGCCTGTAATTTAAATCCTGCTAGCAGGCCTGCAGTACTGATTGTTCCATCCACTTATGTAGCCCTTTAAACATGACTCAATACTGTCAAGCAGATCCTATGAGTGCAGTTTTACTGCTGTGTCGACTTGGCATTTAAAAATCCTTGCAAGCCTTAAACTCCCCTTTCATTATACATAAATAACCCCTGAAACAGGCCCTGAGTAGTGCAGGGTGCCAAGTAAGTAAAAGGTAGGACATATACTCTTTAGTTGTACATGTTCTGGCAGAAAAAAACACGCAAATGTGTTTTTACTACTGCGAGGCCTACCCTTCTCATAGGTTAACATTGGGGATTTCTTAATACATCTAATAAGTTGTAATTCATGATTGAGAAGGAGTAAATCTGTAAAGTTTGGTACCTATGAACTTGTACTGATAAATCCTCTTTAATGGCCAAATTGGACTTAATATTAAAACCGTAAAAATTCAACTTTTAGAAAGTTGGCACTTTTCTCTTGTTAAGCCCTTTGTGCCTGCTGCCTATCACCAATACACATCTAGGTCGGATGACAGCTGGGTTTTGTGCATTCCCTCTAGAAAATCGCACACAAAGGGAGCATAGGTGTGACTGATGGGCCATCCACATTCTTATGCCTCAATAGGCTGTTTTCTGTCCCCACACAAACGAGTGCTTAAACCCCTGGTGTTGTGAGTATGGAGACAGGATAGGAATGTAGGATGTCTGTGCACTTGAAAGTACCTCTTTGAAGTCTCTCCCACTTCAAAGGAACCAGTGGTATAAGAACTTGACTTCTGACCCTACCCATTCAGTACACATCGGGACCTGTGGATACTCAGCCAGGAATACGGAATGCTCTGCAGATAAAGGATTGCCGCTCGGCTGGTCTGCTGCTCTAGAAGAACTGTTTTTCTGCAGTGCTGACATGCCTGCTCCCGGATGTATGACGTTAAAACGCATACTTTTACAACGCCTACCATTACAACGCAGTTTTTACAACGCAGGATCCATTACAACGAAGTACTATTACAACGCATGTATTTACAACGAAAATACCTTTACAACGCATACCATTACAACGTAAATATTGGTAATTTAATAATATTTTTTTAAATGTCAATTAATTAAAATTAATATAATTTAATTTAATTTAATATTTTTTTTTAATGTAATTTAATTAAAATTAATATATTTTAATTTAATTTAATTAATATTAATTAATTTAATTAATTTTATTTAATTTAATCAATTTAATTTAATGTAATTTAAATTTAATTGTATTTAATTTTTACCCTGTATATAAATAATATATTATATTTAATAATTAATAATAATAATAATAATAATAATAAATAATGTAATCATTTAAAAAAATATCCCTTTACCCAAAAAACCAAAACTGACCCTTAACCCTAAAAATACCCCTTTACCCAAAAACCCAAAACTGACCCTGAACTCTAAAAATACCCCTTTACCCAAAAACCCAAAACTGACCCTGAACCCTAAAAATACCCCTTTACCCAAAAACTGAAAACTGACCCTGAACCCTAAAAATACCCCTTTTCTCAAAAACTGAAAACTGACCCTGAACCCTAAAAATACCCCTTTACCCAAAAACCCAAAACTGACCCTGAACCCTAAAAATACCCCTTTACTCAAAAACCCAAAACTAACCCTAAACCCTAAAAATACCCCTATACCCAAAAACTGAAAACTGACCCTGAACCCTAAAAATACCCCTTTACCCAAAAACTAAAAACTGACCCTGAACCCTAAAAATACCCCTTTACCCAAAAACTGAAAACTGACCCTGAACCCTAAAAATACCCTTTTACCCAAAAACTGAAAACTGACCCTGAACCCTAAAAATACCCTTTTACCCAAAAACTAAAAACTGACCCTGAACCCTAAAAATACCCCTTTACCCAAAAACTGAAAACTGACCCTGAACCCTAAAAATACCCCTTTACCCAAAAACTAAAAACTGACCCTGAACCCTAAAAATACCCCTTTTCTCAAAAACTGAAAACTGACCCTGAACCCTAAAAATACCCCTTTACCCAAAAACTGAAAACTGACCCTGAACCCTAAAAATACCCCTTAAAAAAACTCAAACATATACATTTTAAAATATAATTATATACTTACCAATACTTACGTTGTAATGGTATGCGTTGTAAAGGTACCTGCGTTGTAAAAAAATGCGTTGTAAATACATGCGTTGTAATGGTTTTTGTGTTGTAAAAATTTCGTTCTAATGATAGTTTGTTGTAAAAGTTGCGTTGTAAAGGTAGTTTCCCCTGCTCCCTTCTTGCCTGGGTGAGATGGCCTAGTCCTGAACCACTTGAACTCAGAGTGACTCAAGAGCTTGTCTGCTTGCCTCCTATTTGGAGTCTCAGGGACACAAAAGATTTCCAACTACTCCACAACCAGCAACTGGGCTCTTACATCTGAAAATCCCACCCTCCAAGGAGTGCCAACCCTGTCCTGGGCACTTGGAAGTGGGTACAGAGTTCTATAATATACAAAAACCATGCATTGATGCCATTTAGCCAATCAGAACCGGCACATTCCCTTTGAAGCGTACATATCACAATAATGCAGTGCATCGCTTTGCCAATGGCACAGCACATTGCCCCCATTCCCGACCCATCCTCGACTTGGGCGGCTCAATGACGACTCATCCTCTGCAAACCCTTGCTTCAATGACAACACGTTGCCTCTTTGATTCCCACATCACAGCTCCGTCGACGACACATCTAAGGTACTTTGCAGAGGGACAGGGCTGGTCCTATACCTGACCCCCATTCCATCACGGTCGACCTGAACTTTTGGATTTATTCCAGTCAAGCATGAATACATAGCCCCAGTTGGCGCTTTATGCGTTTAAGCACTATATTTCTTTAAAAATTCACAACTCAAGTTCTACGTTTTGAAATCTTGTGGTATTAGTCTTATTTTGTTCATTAAATTGAGGGCTATTTTTCTAACCAGGTGTGGTATAGTTTGTGTGGTGTTTTCACTGTTTTAAAGTTTGAAATGCGTCACAAATATTTAAAGCCTGACTGCTCTGTACTAGGCTACTAGAGGGTGACCACAGGTTAGTTTAGGGTGGGCATCTGACTTACCCTGACTAGGATTATGGTTCCTGCATGGACAGGTTGCATACCTCTGCTGACCAGAAAGCCAATTTCTAACACAAGTTCTTTAAATTACCACCTGTAAGTTCAGAGTTTAAAGTACTGCTATCACTCCAGCATGCCATACGCCATGGTGTCTTTTGACACTAATCAAACAGTGAACTTCTCTGACATGCAGTGCTTTTGCTGTCCTGTTTCCCAATGTGTATGGCTAAGATGGCCACAGGAATGGAGAAAGCGAAGACAGGAAGTGTCAGGCACAATCAGGAGAGAAGGGATGTGAGGGAAGGAACGCTTGCAGGGTTCATACGTAGAGGAATGATTGTATATGAGTTAGAATGTAGTGGTGCCAATACAAAGGGTTTTTGCACGGAAATGGAGAGGTTCACTGATGGTGTAGATGGACTTGGACATCAACCATGCCTGGAGAGATGATCAGTGATGTGGTCTGTTAAATAAATAGAAATAAGATACAAAATAGATGTGGGATCACAGCATGTCATTATGAGCCCAAAAACATATGTGTGAAGTTCTGTAAGCCAGTAATAGGTGCCTCATTTTGTTTGTGTCAAGCTCTGACTGTAAAAAAAATGTGTGTTGTTCTACATACATGTATGTGTGTGTGTGTGTGCGTGTGCGTGTGTGTGTGGGTGTGTGTGTGTGAGTATGTGGTGTGTATCAAGGTGTGAGTTTGGGTATGTGCGGACAAAGGTCCTTACCTTTAGATACATATACAGATCACAGTTTAGAAGGGTCCGAAGTTGGATTGAGTCAAAAAATAGGCCTGGGCTCCAAAATAAAAATGGGCCCCATTAGTGAATTAGATAGCTAACAAAAAGTGATCCAGGTTTGTAAATTAGGGCAGTTTTCATCTTAAAAAGACATGATGTGTAAGTGTTTTGCAAGGTGTGGAAGAATGCATGGATTTGAGTTTGCTGCAGGCAACACTTGTTTTCATATCAGAAAAATCAACAGCAAAACGCAGTCCATTAGACCATAAAAATAGTCCTGCAAAAAGCCAGTAAACGGCCCACCAACTGAGGGCCCTTTGGGAACTGCATGATTGCAGTATAGGCCAGTACAACCCTGGCAGAGTCTGTTGCAAATAATTGAGTGTGCATTTGTGAGGTTGGAGGTGTAATGGTGAGGGCCCTTACCTCACGGTATCTAAGTGTAGAAGCTGAAAGTGTCTGGATTTGTTGCAAACGTATGTGCCATGAGTGGAGGTCCTTATTTTGAGGTAACTATGGGGTTATTAGGATGGCGGGCGCGGTGCTGGGACCGGCCGCCAGATCTGCGGCGGTCCTGCACTACTGATTAGGATGCGACCACCACCCTGGTGGTCGCATTCCACAATATTGACATTGTGGCGGGTGCTGCTTACAGCTGCACCCGCTGCAATGCCAAAATGGCATTTTGTGCATTGCCTTGCACAACGTGGCAGGCACCGCGGTGCCTGCCTCCTTGTGCATGGCAATGTAAAGGTACCCCCCAAGTGCAGCCCCACACTCCCCGACCCCCGGGGACCGGCAACAGACCCCCAAAGCAATTCCCCGCCAGCCTTTCCAAGGCATCATCTGCACCATGGAAAGGCCTTTGAAAACACCCATCCTATTATGGTTGGCAGTGTCTTTTAGGCACCGCCACCATATTAGTGGCCAAGTCCGCCTGGCCGGATATCATAACAATTGTCGACCGGTGGAAAAGCGGCAGACGCACTTTGCGTCCACCGCGATACCCCCACCATAATAATATGGCGGGGGGTAAATCAAGTTGGGATGGTGGGTGGATCACCACCGCCGAGCCTGTGGTGGCGATCTGCCAACCATCCTAATGACCCCCTTAGTTCGAGTGGAGCGAAAAGTGTATTGTAAGTGTAGGTGTGTACATGTGGGGTGTCCTCACATCGAGGTATCTAGGTACTAAGGCACAAAGGTCTGGCTCTGCTGCAAGTGTGCATATATGTACTTGTGTTTGTGTGTGTGTGTTTGTAAGGGTAGCGGTTCTTAATCTGATGCATCTATGTATGAGAGGCAGGAATGGTTTGTTATGAATGAATGAATGACTACACATTTGTATAGCGCATGGCTACCCGGAGGCATCCCAGCGCTTCAAAGACCCATTCATTCCGGTGATTTAGGAAAACAGAAAGGTTTTAAGCAGCTTCCTGAACCTAAGATGGTTCGCTTCCAAGCGAATGGTGTCAGGAAGCTTGTTACAGAGCTTTGCTGCCTGTAGGGAAAAACGCCTGCCGCCCATGAGGGTTCTCTTTATCCTAGGAATCGCCAGTAAGTTCTTATTACTGGATCTTAGGGTTTGTGACGTTTGGTAGGGGCAAAACATAGGTTGGATCAAGGCGGGACCAGCCTTGGTCATGGCTTTATGTACAATGGTCATGGCCTTGAACTCAATCCTCTGTTGAACTGGCAACCAATGAAGTTGGCGCAGCGCTGGTTTGGCCGAGGTCCTTCGCGGGATGTCTAATAACATCCGGGCCGCACAATTTTGTACGGTCTGTAAGATCTTGACTGTCCCCTGTGGGGCCCCTGGGTAAACCGCATTGGAGTAGTCAAGGCGTGATAGGATCAGGGCCTGTACTAAAATCCGCCTCGCCTCGAACGGGAGGAGCCTAAGGATTTTCCTGAGTAATCTAATCAAGGCGTAACAGGTAGATGCTACCCTCCGGGCTTGCACCAAGAAATTCAGAGCTGGATCCAACCAGACTCCCAAATTCTTAATCTGTTCTTTTGGAGAAGGAGGTTGGCCGAGGCTACCCGGCCACCATACCTCCACCGAGGAGGGAGCATTGTGTCCCAGCATCACGACCTCTGTTTTTGCTCCATTGAGTTTTAGGAAGGATTCATCCATCCACTCACGGACTCTGCTAAGACAAGAGGAGAGGTTGTCGTAAGTTGAGTCCTGCCCTGAGAGGGTGATGACTAGCTGGGTGTCATCAGCGTAGGTAACCAGTTGCACCCCCAAGGAAGCACCACCTCAGCCAATGGCCTCAAATAGATGTTAAATAAGGTGGGGCTGAGGGATGAGCCCTGGGGAACGCCACACTGGAGATACATCTGAGGGGAGGCCACATCATCCTCAAACACAGCAAAAGTCCTATTGGAGAGGAAGGAGTGCAGCCACCTTAATGCGGTCCCAGTGACTTCTATATTGCTCAGTCTTTGAATCAGGATGGAATGATTGACAGTATCAAAGGCCGCGCTGAGGTCTAAAAGCAGTATGGCTGCGCAGCTTCCCAAGTCCACAATCTTTCTGGTTTCCTCCACCACAGCAATAAGGGCGGTTTCAGTGCCCTGTTTGCACCTGAACCCAGTTTGGGTAGGATGTAGGGAGTTATTATTTTCAAGGAAGGTGGCAAACAGGGAGTTCACATGTTTTTCGGCAAGCTTACTAATAGTAGGCAGCAGGGAGATAGGGCGATAATTTGCCCAATCTTCTGAGTTCAGGTTAGGTTTTTTTAACAGTGCCTTTATTCTCACCTGTTTCCACGAGGATGGCACTAATCTGGCTGCCAGTGAGGAATTGATCACCTCCTGAATAACTGGGGCCACCGTATCTGAAACCATGTTAAGAATGGTGGGCGGCGCAGCGTCAGCCGGGGATCCTGATTTCAGATTACCTAAGAAGGACTGAACCATCGGGCAGTCGAGCGGAGTGAGTTCCTTGAGCCTGATAACATCACAGGGTGGAGGAAAGAATGCCCCTGTTGTAAACTGCTGGAATGATGAATATATATTTGCCACTTTCGAGGCAAAGAAGTTTGCTAGTTCCGTACAGCGGGACTGGGCAAGAAGAGGATCACTAGTAGGACAGAGGGGAGTGACTAGGGATTTAAACATTTTAAAAAATTTCCCTAGGGGAGCTGGAGGCCGAGGTAATCTTATCTTGGAAATAGATGGACCGAGTAGTTTTAATTTCATGCTTATAGCTACGCAGTGCCATTCTATAGCTATCTTTGCTAGCTCCTGAATAATCTTTCCTCCATTTCCTCTCCTTCGGTCTGCATATCAGTTTTAGGGCTTTAAGTTCAGGGGTGTACCAAGCTTTTTTGTTTGCCCCACTGCGATGGGAGAGTTCAGATTTTGGGAGGGTGAGGTCCAATGATGACTCCAGCCATTGATTGTAGCGTGCATTGGCCTCTAGGGGATCAGTACTAATCCTGGGAATGGTTTCCTTAAGGTTCGAGGTCCATTTCTCTGTTGATAGTTTGGACCAAATTCGGCTCACTTTCTTAGTTATGTTTGCAGGTCCTATCTGTTCCTGGGGGGTCAAAGCGAAGAACAGGAGAGAATGGTCAGACCAGGGGACTCTCATAGAATTAACAAAATTCAGTTATAAGAGTGTAGGTTTGTTTGTAAGTCCTCACTTCGACGTATCTACGAACTAATGGCTAGAAGGGTCCAAATCTTTTGCAAGTGAGTGTCTGTGTGTGTGTGTTTATGTGTTTCTATATGTGAGACAAGAGACAGGAAGGGTCTGTTGCAAGTTTACTCAAATGTGTAAGATGGGGTGAGATATGAGGTGCTAACCTTGAGGTATATCAGGAGCAGAGGTTTGAAGGGATGGGTCTCTTGCAAGTATGTCATTATGTATGTTTGTGTGTGTGTATGTGTTTGAAGGTGGGGTCATACCCAAACATCAATAAATACAAGAAACTGGAAGGATAGATGTATTGCAAGTGTTCTTGCATGTGTAAAATGAGAGTGGAGTGGAGTGCAGTGGAGTGGAGGTGGTTACCTAAACGTATCTAGGGAGCTGAGGTTGGAAGACTTGTTCTGTTGCAAGTGTATGTAAATGTGTGTTTGTGTGTGTGTAGATGGAAGTGTATGTGCCTGTATGTGAGAGAGAAGGTGTATATCTTGAATTATGAAGGTGCAAGAGACAGGAAGGCTTTGTTGCAAGTGAGTGTGTGTGTGTTTATGTGTCTGTGTAAAAGGGTGAAGGCTCTACCTTAAACTGACTTTGTAGGTTAGTGGCTTCTGTGACTAATGCCCTCATGAGTAGCCTTTAAATTGTGGCCTGCATGGTAATGGGATTTGTTGGCCCAATTGGAATTATAACTTGTTTTGTTTCTCTCAGAGATCCATGTGACAAACCAGCAAAAAAGAAAGTAAAAGTAAAAGTGGCACCAGTTCCCAGGGCTGTGAGCAGACTTCTGCACCTCAGTTATGGCTGTTTCAGTGTGGGGGTTCTGAGAGTGCTCATGTATTTTAGTGTGCATACAATGAGCGCAGTAAAATACTTAAAGATGGGGCATGCATTATACTATTTGGATAGTGGCTGTGCATGCCTCTTTGGATTTTTTTTGTTATCTTTGAATAAGCAGCCACAAGGGAATCTTAACCACTTGGCTGCTAAGGGGTATGCATGTAGGTCCATTGACTTTCCATTGAAATCAATGGGCCCTACATGACGAGCTGAGCTCGTCATGAGCGTCGAAGGGGTTAAATGCATTCCCATTACCAAAGAATTAAGGCCTGATTTAGTTCAGCAGCCTGGTTGCTCCATTTTACATGCAACCAATATGCCGCCCGCCATATTGCAAGCGCCATTGGATGTAATGCATTTTTAATACGGCGGATGGGATACCTGTCAAATTTGTGAAGGAGTAACTGGTCCACCGAACTCTTAATCAGGTCTTTGAGGTGGATTTTCAATGCCTTTTATGTTATGTTGTGTTGTTGGAAAGTGGGTTATTGGTAGGGGCAAATGTAGGTCTGCCACTGGCAATAAGGCCACTAACATATGATAGGACCCAGCATAGGTCTTAGAAAATTATTCCTTTGCTCAACCCTTGTTAACGTGGCTGCGAGCAGACAGGCATAACTTCAAAGACAGGTATGTAAAGCATTTAAAAACACCATTTCAGTAAATAATTAAGCCACAACACAAAATAAAAATCTAACACCAATTTATACAAATAGGTAATATTTTTAACTTTTAAATGACACCAAAATGAAATAAAATCCACTTTAGGGAAATAGAGATATGAATTTATAAAGATTAGTCACTTTCTAGAGCTTAGAAACCAACAGTGCCCCTTTCAGTCATTTTATTTTCTCTGACCGGGACACACCTTTAAAAATGGTTCTGGAGAATTTCTCACCACTCTTGTGCAGCCTTCTCCAGCAGGCTGGGTCCAGTTAGTACTCCTTCCTGAAGTTCTGCTTGCGGGTCCAAAAGTATCCCACACACAGTCCAAGGTTCTGGAATCTCCAAGAGGGTTCTTGAAAGTGTGAAACTTCAATTCTGCAATACACTTGAAAAAAACCCTTACAAATCCACTGGTACTCCAGGCTGGGAATTCCTTGTGGGGCTGTCCAGGTGAGCTCTGTTAACCTGTAGCTTGCAGGGAGTCCACCGAGTCCTTTTGCTGCAAGGTAATCCACAGGGCTGCAGTTTCACTTGCTGCAGTCTTCAGAGGTCAGGCCTTAGAAATCTTTGCACAGCAAAACTGCTCAACAGGGCACTTCTTGCTTCAGTAAGTTTCAAGCAGCAGATCTGGAGGGCTTTGCCCCACTCAGATACTTATTCAAAATTCTCTGGGTCAAGCAACAGGTCACTTCTGACCAATGAGAGCAGGGCAACTCCTCGTAGTTATGCCCACATCCTGCAAAGTGTGGGATTATTTTGTCCCAGAGTACATCAAATCTTCCAAATCCATAATGGCTGATTTTCCAGCAAGGAGGTAAGAGCTGGCTAAACACACCCACTGGGATGGCTTATTTCCATGGACTCTCCCCCTACCATCTGCACATACCTTCCTTAAGCCTAGCCCTGACTCTGGGACAAAAGTGTCAGAGTGAAACTGAAACCTAAGCCTCCCCTCTGCCTTTGAAGCCCATGGTTTACGACTCCACCCCCTGGCCTGGTAATCCTATAGCCCAGTATAGATTTCAATGGGTGGGAGGGGTGCACAGCAATTTGTTTAGGGTTTATTTTGTGCCAATTCTTTTATGTGCTGCTTAAGGTTGGGTGCTCCGGCAGGTTACGTGTCCGTCCGTCACGTGTAGGACAATAGATGCTAAGTGTGTGCATACATGGATTATGAATGCATCTCTGCTTTATAGGGCACTCCTTTTGGTTCTGTATAGAGACTCCAAACCAAGTTGTTATGGTATGCTTCTTTAATTAGTATTCCACAAAACGTTCATTTGATATTAGATCATATCGTTTATAATTCAGAAAGTTAATTTTTCATCGTGTCATGTTTTCAAACATGAAAAATTCGTCAAATCTCATACATGCTCCAATGCATTTCGGGCTACCCTGCCCTTTATCCAGGAGCTCTGGAAAATCAAAAAAGATATAGCCAATAACTGCTATGTAATTCATTTACACGCACTGATTACGTGACATCATGCAAAAACGGTTGTGAGGCGCGGCAAGTGCTCGAGACCACAGTCGAAAAAGTGAACGAAAAAAGTGAACGGAACAGTGAGGTGGAGTGTCAGACGGTGACGTAAACTTACTTAACGGACTGTCAAGTGTTGGAATCAGGATGGGGCTGAAACAAAAAAAAACCTACATAAACAGCCGTCCATGGGCGTATATATATACCTATCTGTAAACAGACTTATGGTTACATTTGGCGGTTTTAAAGCCGACTTACTTGATAGACACATGAAGGTGAGCGTCTTGACGACGATCGGTTCTCTGCGAACGGCTTCTCGGGAAGTTCAAACACCCCGGTGTTTGTGTGAAGGTTAAACCCTGAACGGGTCACATGATTAGTAAGGTTAAAAACGGACGAAAAGTGAACGTGCTGCAGTGGCGGCCATGTTGTAATGGTTGATATCTAGACTTGCTTAACAAATATTTATTGCAACGTGAACTAGCTTGGATTTCGGGCTCAATGACTGGATTGAACTTAGTTGCTTTTTGTAAAATCACCTATGTTGTGATTCCTGATGCTATAATTCTTTTGTAAAGCCATATTTATAAAATGTACTGACATGTATATTACAATGTTGTTTATTTTACATCTATGTATGAGTTACATTAAGCAAATCTAGATATCCACCATTACAACATGGCCGCCACTGCAGCACGTTCACTTTTCGTCCGTTTTTTAACCTTACCAATCATGTGACCCGTTCAGGGTTTAACCTTCACACAAACACCGGGGTGTTTGAACATCCCGAGAAGCCGTTCGCAGAGAACCGATCGTCGTCAAGACGCTCACCTTCATGTGTCTATCAAGTAAGTCGGCTTTAAAACCGCCAAATGTAACCATAAGTCTGTTTACAGATAGGTATATATATATGCCCATGGACGGCTGTTTATGTAGGTTTTTTTTGTTTCAGCCCCATCCTGATTCCAACACTTGACAGTCCGTTAAGTAAGTTTACGTCACCGTCTGACACTCAGCCTCACTTTTCCGTTCACTTTTTCGACTGTGGTCTCGAGCACTTGCCGCGCCTCACAACCGTTTTTGCATGATGTCACGTAATCAGTGCGTGTAAATGAATTACATTGTACATAGCAGTTATTGGCTATATCTTTTTTGATTTTCCAGAGCTCCTGGATAAAGGGCAGGGTAGCCCGAAATGCATTGGAGCATGTATGAGATTTGACGGATTTTTCATGTTTGAAAACATGACACGATGAAAAATTAACTTTCTGAATTATAAACGATATGATCTAATATCAAATGAACGTTTTGTGGAATACTAATTAAAGAAGCATACCATACCAACTTGGTTTGGAGTCTCTATACAGAACCAAAAGGAGTGCCCTATAAAGCAGGGATGCATTCATAATTCCTAAAGCCCAGCACACTGTCCTCCCAGCAGACTGATTAACGCTACAGCCTGGCTAATCCACTCAACTCTGACCAATCAGGGCAGACCACTGGAAGGCTGAATTTGGAGTTACAAACAAGAACGTCTTATAACTTCTTGTATGTACACTTTAGGAGAAATTCAACAATATAATATTGTAGGATTTACTACTACCATTTTGGGAAGTCTTTGAGTGGTCCAGCTAGTCCTCTCCTATCAATATTTATTCATCGAAAACTTCCTACCATGTTAACTATGGGCAATGGGGTTTGCAATGGAGAAAATGACTTGGGCCAGTTTTTCAGCACCAGGGCTTAAAAAAACATATTTTATAGGTATTTCCCTAATTTCTACAGGACCCCCACCCCCTGTGCAACTAGGGAAGACTTTAGGGGTTCTGAATCTGCATAAATATTGCAGATCCTCCTTACCCAGTGCTTCTAGCATCAAAGTTGAATTTGAGCAGCACTTTAAAACAATGTGAGAAGTGAAAGGGGACATTTCACTTTACCCAGGCATATACAAACTAATTTTAAAAAGATGTACCTTATAGGTAACTGACCCCCACCCCTGGGGGGTCTGTTACTCCCAAGACCCTGGGGGTCCTTAATATGCCAAAACATTGTAGGTTTTCCATTTTTAAGTGACCCTACCACCAAAGTCGAGTTTGGGCAAAATGTACTGTTTATTATGCAGTTCTGGCAACCAGTGCTGCTTTTAAACTGAACTCAGGCTTCAGCATTGCACACATGCAAGAGCACAAAATCTTCTGGCCTCTAAACTGCCGTGCCCCAGGATACTAGGGACTTCTAGGTAGTTTCAATCCCTTGCCCTATTATATACTAGGGGCTTATGGGGTAGGTCAAGCCAATTACAGGAGTAACCCACCCCTAGTGTATGTTGAGTGTCTCATCTGTATTCTAATGTGTTCCTTTCATTGGCACTGGGCCTGGGCCTGGTAAAACAGAGCCCAGGGTCAGTCGGAGTCAGTTACCACCAATTCCAGTCAGCAAAAAGTTGGGGGCTGCCCAGGGCACGGGATGGCTTTGGAACATATGTTTAGAGTATGTGTATCTGTCTGTTCTCTGCCAGATGCATTTGTAAAATAAATAACTGTGTTATCTCAAGTGAGATATTGCGCTGAGTTGAATTTATTCTCACCAGTAGAACTGGGTGACAAACATGAGCATTTCATATTCTGATATATTGTTCCAGTTCATTCCCAGGTTATAGTCAGGGAAACTGAGATTATGCAATTTGTGTAGCTGTGGTGATTTTTCACAGAATTATGGATATGCCACATTTTCCATATAATCTAACATCTGCTGCATAATCTGCAGCTTTAAAGAAAAATTTCAAAGGGATCAAAAGTTACAAAAAATGTTGCAACACAAGTTACCATATAGTTTAAGGCCCATCGCAAAGTTTCACTACTTACCTCTCTTTACTATACTTGGGTGTTAAACGTGTAATGATGAAGTGCAACATATGCCAAGTGGGTGCTAATAAGTGTAAAAAAATATGATGAAATATTAACACAGAATGTGCCAATTATGTCGCATAATTATCCACTTACCTGAGAACTAAATCATTCATTCCACAGGTATATTTTAAAATGGACAGATTCCGAAACTGCATGTTGTTTGCTCGCCTCAAATAAGTTATTGTTTCATTTTACTAATATCATTTTGCTAACCCATCTGGTGCTAAATAAACTCAAAACACACCACATACAGGCACCTACCACATGCGTAAACACCATGTTTATGCTCAAGCACATTTATGCCCAAACACAGTAATGCCCAAGCACCTCACACCAGGCTCAGACAAACGCTGCACACAGAAACACCCACACTAGAATGGCCATGCCACACAAACACACATGCACAAAAGCACTACAGGAACGCATACATATACAGCACTCACACTCACTTAAATTGCACATGTCATATGTACATCCTACATACAAGTAATACACAAGCAGAAACTTTCGCAATTTACACACAGGGTCTCAAAAACTGCAAGCCCCACAAGCTATCAGTGCTTTTCCCCCCTTAGCTGAATCTACCTAGAATGTATGTATCAAAAAGACCAATGAATGATGGATGGAGTCCAGCTGCCTGAATCCGAAAACTGACATTAGTGAAGTTGTGATATCTGGGGAGAGCTCCTCTCCGAGCGACTCTACCTGAAGGGAGACAGAGCGAGGACCCACTCTCACCCCATCACTCACGCCAAGAACCTCAGGATCATCACTGACTTAAAACTTAAGAGCATATCCCAAGTCATCGCTGTCTCTGCCTCATGCTTTCATACCCTGAAGATGCTGAGGAAGATTCTCAAATGGCTCCTAGTCAACACCCAGCAAACCATCCCCCATACTCTCGTCACCAACAGACTCGACTACAAGCACACCCTCTATGTCGGGATCAACAAGCATCTCATCAGGAGGCTGCAGAACAACCAGAACCAAATTGCAAGGAATTAATAGCCTGTCTTCCTAGAGAGAAGATGTCAAGACTTGGGTCTGGTCACAAGGGCCGCCTTAAGCTTGCACTACTATTACAACCCTCTTGGTATCCAGGTGCTAGAGTTGATGTCTGTCTGACCTGCTGGAAATTAGGAAGGTTGAAGGGGACGAATATATACATCAACTCTTTCTCTCAAATAACTCTCTATATGCTCTGTCTGCCTGTTAGAAAGAAGTCATGATGTAAATCTAGGGTTTGGAGGCCGCCTCCAGGATTAATAAGAATTGGGCCCGCACTGGCTCACCCGAAGGCACCCTTGGCCCATCCAGGTAAAACCTGCTGCAACTGGGCCGGGTTTCAATGTTGGTTCACCGGGAACATAAAGTCCCCCTGACGTTTGTCCATGTCTCCCCCTTTCCTGTTGAGACCTGCTGCCATGCATGGTAGTGGGTCTGAGTGCTATAAGTGTGTAAGTTTAAGACATACGTACCAAGAAACGGTCCTGCAAATGGGATTAACAAGAAGAGGAAAGACCGGCTCCGCGCCTCCTCGGCATCCCTCCTCTGCTCCACGGCTCGCCTCACAGCATCATAGGAGGCGTCGACAGCTCTCTGTGCTGCTGCGAGATGCTGGCTGCTGAGGTCCGCCTGCACCCGCAGCCCGGCCAGTTGCTCCTGCAGGCCCTGCTGACGCGCCTGCAGTGCCGTCTGCTCGTTCTTCAGGCACTTTAGGGTGTTGAGGCGCTCCTCGGCGTTGGCGCTCAGTAACCTCACTTGCTCCAGGGACGCCTGCTCCGCCAGCGAGAAGCTCTTGTAGGCGTTATTTAAGTCATGGCGGATGAGCTGAAGGTCCTCATTCAGGTCGGTGCTGCTCTCCAGGGTCTCAGCCACAGACTTCAAGGAGTTCAAGCCATCCAGGAAGGGCTGCAGGACGGCCTGCTTGTAGCTCCCCTCGGTGACGGGGATCAGAGCCTGAGCCAGAGCCTGACCCGGAAGCAGAAGAACTGGGCCTGAGAGGGGGGAAAGCATAAGAAAGATTAGAGCCCTTAGGGAAGAGCACTGATGCCTTCCTTTCAGTCACCGGCATAATTCATTCACTTACAAGAGAAAACAAGCATTTGCAATGTAAATCGGTCCAGCTTTTTGGACCTTTAAAGCATTTAGCCATGTTCCTTGATCTTTGCTACAGGGTTCCTTACTGCCCCAAACCTGGGCTGCCTAGTGCTTTTATTGTGGGGTCCATTTCACAATGTCCACCGTTGATCACAATGAGACACTTAAAACAAGCATTTGCAATGCAATAGGGCTTCCATTATTAAAGTTTGAGCTATTAGCATTGCTAATAATAATGCAACACCAATAGCTCAAACATTCAGTAATGCGAGACCTATTGCATTGCAAATGATTGTGTCCTCATGCATTTGCACCACACTGTAGTATCCTTGGTTTATACCAACCGAGTGGTTCAAAACCTTGCACTGACCATCACTACAAACGTCACTGCAGAACTGCCTGGCACAGAGGAAAAATTGCTCGAAACCGATACAAAATAGCCAGGAGCCGATGTCATCTTGCTGGCACCAGTGCGACGTACGTGATCGGGCCTCATGTCTGCTTTGCTTATCTATGAATAGCCGAGAGGTGAACTACGTCCCTTTGGATGTTATGAAAGCATTTCAGGACTAAATACAACAAAGCTGTGATAATTGGAAGGAAGCCCAAGCTCGAGCAGAATGCGAGCTATGCGGAATATATCACACTGTCGCTACAGTAACCTCTGTGCAAGTTTCAAAATCTGTGCCCGTAAAAAGCTACTCACAAACACTGCACTCCCTTTGAGTTTGTTTAGCATTTATGGCGTAGCCCGGTGAGTCATGCAGTCCTGTGACTGTCTAGGCAAGTTTCCAATCGCTGGTATTATTTCCTGTGCTGACAAAGGAACCAGTGGCAAAAGTAAATGAGGCACACAATTGAGTTATATCATAAGGACTTGATGGTGAGTCATTCAGAGTTGAAGCTGAGTTCAGCCGGCGATCTCTCTGGCTCCTCCATTCACCCAACTGCATTAATAAGGATTAAAGTTGGTTTCAAGGAATTATAATGCCAGCCACTATGTCATCCGTTCAGCAAAGTCCTGTCATATATTTGTCATGCAAATGAGAGAAAAACTACAAAGTGAAAGGGATAGAGCGCGTCATTTTAAAGGGAAGCTTTGGTGATTATAAACCAGTGGTGCGCGTGCACCACAGAGGAGCGGGGGCGATAGAGTGCAGCAGCAAGGCGAACGTGCGCTGCTACGTGTAACATTCACCGTTGGGAAGTGGGCGGAGCAAAAGGGGGACATGCGCCCGCCTTTGCCCAATTGCATACTTTGTTTTGTAAAAAAAACGCAGGCTAAAGCCAATTGCAGCCGGCGAAAGCAAAACCACATGCACAAGTTTGTGGTCAGCTTTCAGAACCCCCTACATGAGGTCTCATGCTGCGCAAGCAGTGCTGCGCACTGCAACGCTAGACACGAGACCTAAAAACAGTTTTTATTTAAATATAGAGGAATGCTCTAATTTAATTACTCTATGATCAAGGAGAAGCGATCAGGTTGCTAATCAGAGCAATTAATGCTAATATTATGTGCATCATGATGCACAGCAGATACGGGTGAGTGATGGAGTGGGCTGCTACCAATAGGAATTTGGTTAATATCTAATTTAAAAAAAACATGTTTCCAGTTGTTTATTAGATTAAGGACGTGGGTGCTAACAGCCTTCTTGTCCACATATTTTCAGGTGTTAACTGCTATAAATTCCATTTCGTGTCATACCCCTGAACCTCACACCTGTATTCGTGAAGTGAGCAACCAAGATCAGTTATACCCCTCAGAAGATGATGTTAAATGTTGTAAATTGCTCATGCCATGTTTCTGCTCAGATAACTATTAATGCCCGAGAAGATGACAATAATACCTGTATCTTTCGAACAATCCCTCCGTTTTTGCTGTCGAATTGCTTCCTTTGAGATGACAAAATTACACAGTTCAGACATGCACATCCATACTATTATAACAAAGAGAGAGCCCAAACCTTTGAGGCGGGTAATCTCAGGAACCACAGCACCAATCACAACACCCAATACAGCGTTGTTAAGGGCAGTTGCAGCAGAAGGACATAGGCTATGCAGACGCCCACCATATACATTTAAAAGGTAAAAGAACCGTGCCAGCAAAGTAGTCCCTTGTGGGCGTGTCTGCGTTGTGCTGTGGGCGTGTGCTGGGGGGTGTGACAAACGCTGGGGGGGTGTGGTACGTTCCGCCATTCATGACATGTCTCATATTGTGTGCTAATCCCACCCTGCTCCCTTTAAATACCCCTGCACCCCATAATCATAACCCACCCTTACTCCTTAAAATACCCCAACACCCTTAAACACTAACCCATATTAACGCTATAAATATACCCTGTACCCCAAAACCCAAACCTATCCCTAAACCCTAAAAATACCCATGTACCCCAAAACCCAAACCGAGCCCTGAACCCTATAAATACCCCTGTACCTCAAAACCCAAACATACCTCTGAACCCTACAAATACCCCTGTGCTCTAAAACCCAAACCTAGCCCTGAACCCTAAAAATACCCCTGTACCCCAAACCTACCCCAGAACCCTAAAATACCCCTGTACCCCAAAACTCAAACCTAGCACTGAACCCTTAAAATACCCCTGTATCCCAAAACCCAAACCTACCCCTGAACCCTAAAAAATACCCCTGTACCCCAAAACCCCAAACTAGCCCTGAACCCTAAAAATAACCCTGTACCCCAAAACCCAAACCTAGCCCTGAACCCTAAAATACCCCTGTACCTCAAAACCAAAACCTAACCCTGAACCCTAAAAATACCCCTGTACTCCAAAACCCAAACCTAGCCCTGAACCCTTAAAATACCCCTGTACCCCAAAACCCAAACCTACCCCTGAACCCTAAAAATACCCCTGTACCCCAAAACCCATACCTATCCCTAAACCCTAAAACTACCCCTGTACCCCATAACCCAAAACTATATCTGAACCCTTAAAATACCCAAACACCCCAAAACATATACCTCAGTACCCCAAAACATATACCCCTATACCCATACTTACCTTATCCAAACATTAAAAAAAACATACTTTTACCATTCATGCATTTACAACGAATTTCATTGTAAATGTATGCATGGTAAAAGCATATAAAATGTAATGCCATGCGTTATAATGGCATTGCGGAGTCATGATTCTTTCGTAATGAAAGTATGCGGAGTGATGGTATGCGGAAAGAAAGTTGTGGAATAATGGGTGTTTACCCTCCCCCGGTAAATACATTGGTGGCACGACGGCCCACATCTCCAGCAACATACTCATATTTTTTCACCACCTATTTGAAAAGTACACAGGTCTCTCCCATTGATGGCGAGCACCGACATACACTTTTAGACTCACCTCCCGCCACAAGTTCTAGAATTGCGAACTTTAGAGCTGGGGAGCTACGCTCGAATCCCGGCATCAGCTCAACATCCTGTGATTCCAGGCAAATCGCTTTGTCTCCCCGTGCCTACCACAAATGAATGTGTTCTTCTGTAATGTAAATTGTGCTCGTGCCATGTTGTCGAGTTTGCGCTATATAATATTGCAAGGGAAAATAAAGTAGGGAAACTCGAGTTTACACACTATTGAACGCGCACTCTTAAGTGCATCAGCAGTGCACTGTGAATCGGAGCGTTTCACAGGCCTGTCACAGATAAGAAATGCTATCAAAACGAAATCTGTCGTGTGTAATACTTCAGTTTCATTAAAAATAAATTAAGCTTTACCTGACTACTTGACCCACTTGCGCTTTGGGCCTAGGGGTAGGAGAAGCCCCTCTGCCCCACCGAGGAGTTCTTGCAGTCAGCTGACAGCCAACTTGTCATCAATAAGCCCAAATGCTACTGCTAAGGAGAAGCTACCGGAGGGAATGTGCGCTCCAAAAACATGTCTCCGAAGGCAGAAAAAACTGTTTGTAACGAGTCCCACAAATGCACTGATTACCAGAGCTGTCCGCGGCGGAAGCCAAGAGCACCCAGAACAGAGCGGTTATCGGCGGGTTCTTCTTTTAGAAACTACAGGCACTTCTGCATTTACGTCATCACCAGCGTGGGGCAGTGACATGACCCCGCCACAATTCGAGAAAACTGCAAGCACGTCACTGCCTCGTCAGGCTGAAGGCGCGATACAAGATAAAAGTAAATAACATAAAATACAATATATATTTTTAACGAGGCGGCCCTTCCACTTCACAAGAGGCTGCATCTATGACGAGGCAGTCTCACGTTTCCATTCTGAGACCTTTATGAACGTGATGCAGGAAACAGGCATCACTGGAAGGTCTGCGTAAACCCGTCAGAAGCAGCTAAGCTTTAGGGTACGAGAATGGAGTGCAGCCCTCCCCCTCACTAACACCAGGGCCCTCATTTATGAAAAGTGACGCATCGCTGCGTGAAAGCAGCAATGCGTCACTTTTCACTGCGCCCTCCTTGCAACACCAATGATGCGTCATATTTACAGTATGACGCCTCATGTTGCAAGGAGTTACAGATACGTCAGTATTTCTGACGTATCTGTAAGCGCAAAAGTCACGCATTGCTGGAGTGTGTCACAAAAGTGACGCAACTCCAGCAATGTGTCCTTTCATATGGGGCAAGTCCCATGTAAAAGGGCCTGCGTCAGTCTTACGCCTGCCATGAGGCAGACGTAAGATATTGACGCATTTGCATCCTGAAGTGGCGCAGTGAAATCTCATAGATTTCACTGCGTCACTTCTACGACCCTTTCTTGCGTCAATACGCCCCCTTTGCATACATTATACCTGGTGCAGGTATAATGTGGGGCAGGGGTTTACAAAGTGGCGCATCTACCTAGATGCGTCACTTTGTAAATATGGCGCAAAAAGGTGAATTTTTTACGCCACTGGTGCGTCAAAAAAAGTGAGGCACCGGCGGCGTAAAAGTGACGCACAGCTTCATAAATGAGGCCCCCGGATCGGCATGCGTTGCCAGTGCCAATTAACTTCCAGTCTGAAGTTAAACAAAACAAGAGGCTGAGGCAGACTTTTGGCGCGCATGCGTACAATGTAAAGCATCGCGCACATGAGAGAGTCGGGACAGGTCAGGCAAAATAGAGTGCGAATGCAGCCAGACAATCATAGGAAAAAACAAGCATTTACAAATACATAAGGACTCATATTTACGCGAGACCTATTGCGTTGTAAACAAAAATGCGGGCTTCCAAGAAGACAGGAACGGGAGTGGGTGGGTGGTGGGCAGATAAGTGACGGACTGCGGGAGGGAACGGGGGGAGGCAGAGGAACAAAAAGAGTTTTAAAAGTAAAGAGCCCGATAGCCAATGAAGGAGAAAAATTACAGCATGGTCGTCAGGAGGAGATACTAACAATCCAAAAACAAATCAAAATGCAGCATTTATGATTGAAGACAATAACAAATATGGCCGCAAAGTGGGCGGAACTTCCCCCTCTATAGTGTATACTGCATGCCTCGCAAAGCGAGCAATGCATGCGCTGCACCGCTAGGCGGGTCCTAAACTCACTTTAAGGTACATGTACATTCTCACAAAAACACATTTAGAGTTTATTTCTCACACTTTATATGTGCAACCCCAAGCATCGGTGTCAGCATTGCAAGTCTGGGAAGGGACCATACAGTGTGCCTCCAACACGCTGTAATACAGTACATTTATGAAGGCACACTACAAACTGCATTGTTTCTAGGCACTTCCAGCATCTGATAATATAGCTCAAGATTTCCATCCATCAGTTTTTGCTGTCCAAGGGCGGGAGCCTTCCTGACTGACATCACAGGAAGTGAGATCATGGGAAGTGGCTGATTAGAAAGTAATAAAGGGGGCTGAAACTGGGTCACACCATCTGGGAGAGTGACTGGATTGGAGCATGTATGTGGCCAAACCCCTTATGCCACGTCTTGGCACAATCTACTACAACTACAATAAGGGAAACTTATCTGAGGCACTAGAGCGATGGTTGAATGCTATCGATAACAAGTGCTGTCAACATCCGCAAGATCCCGTACTGCTATTACATGCAACTGGAGGGTGATATCATGGTAGTGGTGGTGGCTGTGCTGGTGTCTTAGTGGGTACAGTGATAAATGCACTATTGGTGAATTGGTGGGGCACAACTAGGGAGAGCTATGTGTGGTGCACAGTGGTGCTGCACTAGTGGTGATGTCATACTATGCATGGAGAAGGTGCATCGCCAGCCTTCAATGGTGATTGGGTTGAGTGATGGTGGAGCAGTGGAGGTTATGTTAGATCCTATTCTGGTTTGCTTGCTACTAGTGTTCAAAGTGTTATGCTGTGGTGTGTGCAGCGTTTAGAGCGGCGGTACTTAAAGTACGGCCCGCAGGCCATTTGCAGCCCGCCAGGTCACTCCATGCGGCCCCCCATGAAAGACAGCAGGTGCAGACTCAAAAACAATTTCTCACCCGGAGCCCCCCGCCCTCACCTGCCTCTCTGACATCACTTTCTCGCGCAGCCTTTGAGAGCATTTTCTGTGCTGCCGGTGCATGCTGCTCGCAGTGTGGCCTCTTTAATGTCTCAATGGGTGATGCTAAAACAGCTGTCTCTTTCATTAAATGTATGATTTTATGGCCCCGGGTTAGGTTTCAGTCAAGCTCGGCACATGGGCATCCGCAGGGAGGGCAAGAGGGTGCGCTTGCCCCCCCTGGATTCAGGCCCGGTTCTAGAGGATGGGCCCACATACCTGGGCCGATTTTCCTACCTGAAAGGCTGCTACAGCGCCGAGTGTGACTCTCAGCAGGTCACAGAGTGAGGCCGGTCCATTGCCATGGGCAGAATGACAATGGGCCGGCAGAGGAGGCACAGCATGGAGCATCTCCGCCCATCCCAGGCCTCAGGAGGTGAGCAGCACAATTAGCAAAGTCTTAGGCAAGGGACGGGCGCTTTAGTCTCTCACAGCAGGCCACAACAATCAGATAAAAGGCTACGGGGCGCGGGTGGGGGCGTTTGGGGAGCGGGGTTAGTGCAAACATTCTTAGTTTAAAAACTGTGAAGTGACAGACCGGATTGAAATTGAAACTTTCTTATGAAATTCCATCATGTGCAATGGGGAGAATGCTGTATACAGTTAACAATGAAAAAACTCTGGAAAAAACACTAAGGACTGAAATAACTACATTTAAAGAACAATATGACTAAAAATGGGAAAAAAATGAAAATTCGATTTTGACAATGTTGTTGTGAAAAATGTAATTTCTCCTCCATGTTGTGGCCAAGGGAGACGTAAGAGCATAGGAGAGATAAAGAGAGAGACAGAGCCAAAAGGACAAATAAGAGACGTAGTGGGGAGTAGAGACAAACGGAGAGAGGGAGAGGAAAGAGGGAGAAATGATTGACGAGAGAAGATAGGAAAAGAGGCGAGAGGTGGGGACATAATTATAGATAAACCCAATGAGGTAAGGAGACGGAGGGAGACAGAGGGCGACAGACAGAGGTAGACAGACAGAGGGAAGGGGGGACAGAGGGAAGGAGACAGACAGACAGGGAGACAGAGAGAGGGAGATACAGGGCGAGAGACAGACAAAGACAGACAGAGGGAGGGAGACAGAGCGAGAGGGAGACAGAGAGAGGGAGACAAAGAGAGGGAGACAGAGAGAGGGAGACAGAGAGAGGGAGACAGACAGAGAGAGGTAGACCAAGAGAGAGGGAGACAGAAAGAGGGAGGCAGAGTGAGACCGAGAGACAGGGAGACAGAGGGAGGGAGACAGAGGGAGGGAGACAGAGGGAGGGAGCCAGGGAGGGAGACAGAGATAGGGAGACAGAGAGAGGGTGACAGAGAGAAGGAGACAGAGGGAGGGAGACAAAGACAGACAGAGGGAGACAGAGAGAGAAGGAGACAGATAGGGTGGGAGACAGAGGGACAAAGGTAGGGAGACAGAGGAAGGGAGACAGAGGAAGGGAGACAGAGGAAGGGAGACCGAGGGAAGGAGACTGAGGGAAGGAGACCGAGGGAAGGAGACCGAGGGAAGGAGACCGAGGGAGGGAGACCAAGGGAGGGAGACAAAGACAGACAGAGGGAGACAGACAGAGGGAGAGAGAGAGAGAGAGAGGGAGACAGATAGGCGGGAGACAGAGAGAGGGAGACAGACAGAGAGAGAGAGACCAAGAGAGAGGGAGACAGAGGGAGGCCGAGAGAGATGGAGACAAAGGGTGGGAGACAGGGAGGGAGACAGAGGGAGGGAGACAGAGGGAGGGAAACAGAGGGAGGGAGACAGAGGGAAGGAGATAGAGGGAGGGAGACAAAGACAGACAGAGGGAGACAGAGAGAGAGGGAGACAGATAGGGCAGGAGACAGAGGGAGAGAGGGAGGGAGACAGAGGGAGGGAGACAGAGGAAGGGAGATTGAGGGAAGGAGACCGAGGGAGGGAGACCAAGGGAGGGAGACAGAGACAGACAGAGGGAAAACAGAGAGAGAGGGAGACAGAGGGAGAAAGAGAGAGAGAGAGAGGGTGGGAGACAGAAGGAGGAAGACAGAGGGTGACAGACAGAGGTAGGGGGGTGACGGAGGGAGGGAGACTGACTGGGAGACAGATAGAGGGAGACAGACAGAGACAGACAGAGGGAGGGAGACAGAGAGAGAGGGAAAGACGGAGACAAAGAGAGATGGAGACAGAGAGAGAGGAAGACAGAGAGAGGGAGGCAGAGGAAGACTGAGAGAGAGGGAGACAGAGAGGGAGGGAGGCATCAGGAGGGAGGCAGAGGGAGGGAGACTGAGGGACAGAGACTGAGGGAGGGAGACAGAGGGAGGGAGGGAGGGAGAGAGACAGAGAGAGGGAGACAGAGACAGAAAGGGAGACAGACAGAGGGAGTGAGACAGAGGGAGACAGAGGGAGACAGGGGGATACAGAGAGAGAGCAAGGGAGAGCGAGAGAGAGAGGGAGACAGAGAGGGAGGGAGACAGAGCGAGAGAGGGAGGGAGGGAGACAGACAGATAGGGACAGACAGAGACAGATGGAGGCAGAGATAGGGGCAGGGGAAGACACGCAGAGACAGACAGAGAGACGGAGAGGGAGACAGAGGGAGGGAAACAGGGACAGATAGAGACAGACAGATAGAGGCAGAGACAGGGACAGACAGATAGGGGCAGAGACTAAAACAGACAGAGAGACAGAAAGACATAGAGGGAGACGGAGGGAGAGAGAGAGGGAGGGAACAGAGGGTGAGAGAGGGAGACAGAGAGGGAGACAGAGAGAGGAGATAGAGGGAGGGAGAAAGACAGAGGGAGACAGAGAGAGGTTGACAAAGGGAGGGAGACAGAGGGAGGGAGACAGAGGGATGAGACAGAGGGATGGAGACAGGCAGAGGGAGACAGACAGAGGGAGACAGACAGAGGCAGACAGTCAGAGGGCGACAGGCAGAGGGCGACAGACAGAGGGCGACAGACAGAGGGCAACAGACAGAGGGAGACAATCAGAGGAAGGGAGACCGAGGGAGGGAGAGGGAGACAAAAGGAGGGAGACAAAGGGAGGGAGACAAAGTGTCAGACTGTCAGGACTAGGGCGGCTTGCGATCTAGGGCCCGCCCCATCATGTAGGCACATACGCCTGTTCCTGTGCGATCAACCCTTATGTTGCAAAAGCCATAGAGTAGCCTCTGGAGGATTGTGATGGCGTAAATGTTTAAAGAGGCAAACCACACCTTGTTGAATTTTAATCTGTGGTCTCCATTATGTACATATCCTTTTTTGTGCATGTTCATGTGTCCTAGTATGTTTGTTCTCTTTACTAACTTTACCCCACTCATGATGCGTGAGATTTGGCATGGGCTTGTCTACGTTGACGTCGCCGGCTGCGCCCAGTTCCCTGTGCTCACTATTCGGTGTTCTTGGAGAAGAAGGAGGTTAGTCCAGGAGCTCTGACCATCACTTGGTTTTGGGGCTCTTAGAAAGCAGTGGTGGTGAGTCCTCTAGCGCCAGCTTGTTCGCAGGAGTCTTTTGCACGATTAGAGACGGAGGTAAATTGTGGAGCAGTCAGATTCCCCAGGTCGACTCTTGCTTCGATGGCTGACGCTTCCTTTATAGTCATTCAGCGCAGACATCACTTTGTGCGTAGAGTAGGTCGTACTTTACATGTAGGACCTGACCAGCTTATGCTTTTTGTTTACCTGAGCACCTATCAGTCCAGAAAGGGCTGTGTTTGTTAAAGCGTATTTTGGCTTGTGGACCAGAGTGTTTATTTAAGTTTTCACAGATGTTTTATAGTGCTATTGTTTATATGATGCTAAACTGAGTGGATTTTGTGCATGTTATTCGACAATAGAAATCTTGGTTGGTTTTAGTCTAATGCTAGTTAGCCATTTAGTAAGAAGAATCTGCTGATACTAGAGTTAAGTGTTGGGCAGCATTATTCAGAAAAGCGTATATTCTATTCACTCAAAGTGAAACAAAGCCTCATTTATGTGGTCAATATTGAGCAAGAATGTATAGACACATTCTGAGTGGCGTTATCACGCAAAAGGCAAATTGCGTTATTGTTTGTTATTTGTAGCTAACTTTTCCTTTGCAGTTCTCCTTCCCAGCTGTTCCCTTCCTTATTCCCTTTCTCCCCCGCTTGATCACTTCAATACTCTGTGTAAGTAATACAGTCAGAGTTGAAGGTATCGAGAGGTGGGCCCTTTTATCATCGCATCCAGACTCCGAGGAAGGCTTCGTCTGACAGAATAGTGAGCCCACGAATTTTATTCCTCCCGGTCTGGGTGCGCTGATAGAATGGCTACCTTGGACGATTTAATGAAAGTGATAGTTCAAATGCAAACTGATTTAACAGAAGCTAGGAATGCTACAGCAATTCTTTCTGACAAGGTAGATCGTTTACAACGGCTAAACACTCCCCTTACTCAAGAAGCACAGAGTGGAGAATCTAAGCCTCCAACCAATATTGCTGTGACTATTCCACCTCAGATCCCTTTGGCACCCCCTGAACGCTTTTCCGGAGACCCCTCTAAAGTGCAGATATTTTTAACCCAAATAGAACTACATTTTACTTGTAGACCAGCTGCCTTTCCTGATCCCCAATCTAGGATTGCCTTTTTAATTTCTTATATGTCAGGGGACACCGCTAATTGGGCAGTCCCGTTGGTTGGACAAGACAGTACTTTGTTATACAACAGGCAGCGTTTTGTTGAAGAATTTGAGAAAATATTTGATAGACGAACGGTGACTTTATCTGCAGACCGTGAATTGTTACAATTACGACAAGGAAATAGAGACCTCATTACCTATTTGTCACACTTCAATAGGTTGATTGATGAAACCTCTTGGCCAGAAGAAAAGAGAGCTGCTCTCTTTTATCAAGGTTTAAAGGGCGAACTTAAAGATGTTCTAGCGAAAATTGATTCTCAACCAGTTTCTTGTTCGGAGCTAATCAATCTAACTTTGCGTCTGGACCATAGACTGTCCGAAAGGAGAACGGACAAGAAAAAGAATGATAGACCTGGTTAGAAGGTTGACAACAAACCCAGAGCGCAATTCAGTAATTCAGAAGCAACAGTCGAACCGATGGAAATTGGGACTCTTAGACAACCATTATTCAAAGACGAAAAAGACAGTAGGCGTAAAAACGGTCAATGTCTCTATTGTGGGAACTTTGTGGACTTAGACACAGCACAACGATTGCGAATACTATGTGAGAAAAAAGAGACGCCAGATATCGTACAAGCTGTAGACGGCAAGGTATTATCTGGAGGCCCTGTTACCATGCAAACCTCTAAAATTCTCATGGTCTGTATTGATGCACAAGAACAAAAGCATAAGGAGGAGGTTCGGTTTGATGTCATTCAAGCTCCACAATATGGCTTTATTTTAGGAATGCCTTGGCTTTGTTTACATAATCCTATCGTTGCTTGGCAAAAAAGAGAACTGTTTTTTCATTCCCAGTTTTGTCACTCCTCATGTTTGAAGGCGTTAACACCAACATCGAGTCAAATTGCAACAGCGGAGGAAAAACAAACAGTACTCTCAAAGGCTTATGAACAATACCAAGAAGTCTTTAATGAAGTCACCGCAGCAACCCTCCCTCCACATCGGACGTATGATTGTCAAATCGATCTTGTACCTGGTTCCTCTGTACCCAATTGTCGTATATACACATTGTCTGAAAAGGAAAACCAACATTTAAGACAATACCTAGATAAATATTTGGAGAATGGCTTTATTCGCCCTTCCAAATCACCAGTAGCCTCTCCATTGTTTTTTATACCAAAATCAAATGGGGAATTACGAGTCTGTATTAACTATAGAGCACTGAACAAAATCACAGTCAAGAATAAATATCCTCTTCCGTTAATTCCTGTTCTTTTGGACCAGGTAAAAACAGCAGTGATTTACACCAAACTTGATCTTCGGGGTGCGTACCATTTGGTTCGCATCCGCAATGGGGACGAATGGAAGACAGCATTCAAAACCAGATACGGTCTATTTGAATATATGGTCATGCCCTTTGGGCTCTGTAACGCGCCAGCTGCGTTTCAGTTTTTCTTAAATGACGTGTTGCGAGAATACCTAGACCTATTTGTTATTGTCTATATAGACGATATACTTATTTATTCTGATTCTATAGCTAGTCATGAAGGTCACGTGAAAAAGGTACTGAGAACATTACAAAATCATAACCTGTATTGTAAATTATCAAAGTGCGATTTTCATGTCTTTGAAGTCGAATTTTTGGGAGTATTGCTCACACCAACAGGCTTGAAAATGACTGACAGAAAAATACAAGCTGTAGCAGAGTGGCCGATTCCAAAAACAGTTCGTGATGTTCAATGTTTTTTAGGGTTTGCGAATTTTTATTGCCGTTTCATAGAACGATTCTCTGCAATTGTTGCTCCAATCACACGACTGTTAAGAAAAAAGGAAAAATTTGACTGGACCCCAGAAGCAAATAACGCATTCAATAGCTTAAAATGTGCCTTTACAGCAGCTCCCATTCTAATGCATCCGGATGTACATGAACCGTTCATTATTGAAGCAGACGCCTCAGACGTAGCAATTGGTGCCATTTTATCTCAACGAAAACAGAACACCGGTCAATTGCATCCTGTGGCGTACATGTCTCGAAAATTAAATAAAGCTGAACAAAATTACACCATAGCAGAAAAAGAATTGTTAGCCATACATGACGCTTTCAAAGAATGGCGACATTATCTTTTAGGAGCACGGTTCACAGTGACTGTCTACACAGACCATAGAAACCTACAATTCATGAGTTCCGCAAGGATGTTGACTCCACGCCAACTACGTTGAATGATGTTCTTCGCCGAGTATGATTTAATTGTAACTTACCGCCCAGGGCAAGACAATAAAAAAGCTGATGCACTTTCCAGAAAAGATTCCTCATTGCACAATAGTGAAGGACTTCCTCAAGCCGTTATTGATCCTGAGAGAGTGCTCTGTGTATTGACAACCGAACAATTTTTGGATGACATTCATACACATTTTCCTCCTTTGTTATGGACACAATGGCTAAAAAGAGATCCAACTCGATCCATCAAAGAGGGAATACCATTCCAAGGAAAACAAGTGTATTTACCCACCAAGAAATTACAAGAGACAGTCTTTCATTGGTTACACTCTCTTCCTTTGTCAGGACATACAGGCCCAAGAAAAACCATGGAGAAAATTCAACAATTGTTTTGGTGGCCAACGCTTAGACAAGACGTTCTCAAAATGGCGCAAGATTGTGAAACATGTGCACGATTTAAAACTGAGCATAGTAAACCAAAGGGTTTACTGCAAGAACCCCCCACACCAACCAAACCATGGGATCATGTTTCTTTAGACTTTATCACAGGACTACCACTAGTAAACCAACATTCCGTTATCTTAGTAGTAATAGACAGCCTAATGAAATATGCTATGTTCATTGCATGCAAACAATTACCAACTGTAGGACAACTAGCACAGATATTTCTACAAAACATTGTACGTTTGCATGGTTTGCCATCCGTCCTTTTGTCAGATCGTGGATCCAAATTTTCGTCTAAGTTCTGGCAACAATGGTGTCAAAGTTTACAGATAGCTTCAACCATGTTGACTAGTTACCATCCACAAACGGACGGCCAGACTGAACGTTTAAATCAGACTTTAATGCAATACTTACGGTGCTATGTCTCTGACACTAAAAGATCGTGGTTCGATCTGTTATGGATGGCAGAAATAGCCTATAACGCATCACCTCATTCATCCACCGGTTCTACTCCATTTGAAGGGCTGTATTGATACATACCAAACACTATTCCATTGACTCTACCCAAAGTAGAGTGTGACACACCAGCTGTGCAGGACACAGTTCGTCTCATGCAAAAAGTTCATCAAAAGATTCATGACCGTTTGTTGCAAGCCAAGGAAAAATATAAAGAACAATATGATAAACATCACCGAGCAGGTCCCCACAATGTTCCTGGGGATCGTGTTTGGTTATCCACAAAGAACTTTGTCTTCAAACAAAAGAGCATGTTTCATCCAAAATTCATAGGCCCGTATCCAATTGTTCGTCAGGTTAATCCAGTAACATACAAACTACTCTTACCCAAAGGTTTGCGGATTCATCCGGTATTTCATACCTCCCTTTTAAAACCTGCTGGACAACACATGTCCAGAAAGCCAGCACCTCTTTTGGTTCAAGGAAATTGGGAGTATGAGATACAAGACATATTGGATTCTAAACGTAGAGGTACAAAGTTATGGTATCTGATTTCCTGGAAAGGATATGGACCTGAGAATGACTCTTGGGAGCCAGCTGAGAATGTGCATGCCTCCCACTTGTTGCGACGCTTCCACTCCCGAAACCCTCTTAAGCCGGGTCCTAGCCCCGTGCTTCGATGGCTGACGCTTCCTTTATAGTCATTCAGCGCAGACATCGCTTCGTGCGTAGAGTAGGTCGTTCTCTACAGGTAGGACCTGACCAGCTTATACTTTTTGTTTACCTGAGCACCTATCAGTCCAGAGAGGGCTGTGTTTGTTAAAGCGTATTTTGGCTTGTGGACCAGAGTGTTTATTTAAGTTTTCACAGATGTTTTATAGTGCTAATGTTTATATGATGCTAAACTGAGTGCATGTTATTCGACAATAGAAATCTTGGTTAGTTTTAGTCTAATGCTACGTTAGCCATTTAGTAAGAAGAATCTGCTGATACTAGAGTTAAGTGTTGGGCAGCATTATTCAGAAAAGCGTATCTTCTATCACTCAAAGTGAAACAAAGCCTCATTTATGTGGTCAATATTGAGCAAGAATGTATAGACACATTCTGAGTGGCGTTATCACGCAAAAGTCAAATTGCGATATTGTTTGTTATTTGTAGATAACTTTTCCTTTGCAGTTCTCCTTCCCAGCTGTTCCCTTCCTAATTCCCTTACCCCCCCGCTTGATCACTTCAATACTCTGTGTAAGTAATACAGTCAGAGTTGAAGGTATCGAGAGGTGGGCCCTTTTCTCATCGCATCCAGACTCCGAGGAAGGCTTCGTCTGAGACAAAGGGAGGGAGACAGAGTGAGACAGAGAGGGAGACAGAGGGAGGGAGACAGAGGGAGGGAGGGAGACAGGGGGAGACAGACAGACAAAGGGCGACAGACAGAGGGAGACAGACAGAGGGAGACAGACAGAGGGAGGAGGGTGACAGAGAGAGGTAGACAGACAGAGTGAGGAGACAGACAGAGGGAGAGAGAAAACATGAGGGAGGGAGACAGAGGGAGAGAGAGGGAGGGAGACAGGGAGAGAGAGCGAGATAGACAGACAGAGTGAGGGAGACAGAGAGAGGGGGGTAGAGGGGGGAGAGAGAGAGATAGAGAGAGAGGGAGGTAGACAGTGAGACAGAGAGGGAGACAGGGCGAGAGAGAGGGAGACAGAGGGAGGGAGGGAGACAGCGGGAGGGAGACAGACAGAGGGCGACATACAAAGGGTGACAGACAGAGGACGACAGACAGAGGAAGACAGACAGAGGGAGGTAGACAGAAAGAGGGAGAGAGAAAGACAGGGAGGGAGGGAGACAGAGGGAGGGAGACAGAGGGAGAGAGAAGGAGGGAGACAGGGAGTGAGAAGGAGGGAGACAGAGAGAGAGGGAGGGAGAGAGAGAGAGAGAGAGAGAGAGAGAGAGAGAGAGAGAGAGAGAGAGAGAGAGAGAGAGAGAGAGAGATGTGTGTATGCCGGGTCTGGTGGCTAAGTGGACGAAGGCGTCAGCTGCGGGGACCTGTGTTCAATCTCATGGTCATAGTTTTTTTGTTGCTCTAGCCTCTCCCCCCTCCCCCTCTGCCCTGCCCCCACCAGTGCGGCCCTCGGCCACAAACCACACTTTAAATTTGGCCCCTGAGAGAAAGTTTGTGAGTGCCCATGGTTTAGAGCATTGTTAGCTCTGTGCTTTGTAGCAGAGTTCATGATGACTTGACTGGTGCTGTGTAAGATGAGGGTTCAGGGGCAGAGCTACATTCAGTGATGGGTGCAGTATTGTTAAGGTGGTCTAAGAGCGGTGCATTTGCTGTGCTGTTGCAGAGAGTAACTAGATAGTGCTCAATTCAGTTCCAAGTGTATTAACAGCTCGCCTGCATAAAAAAACCTAATCTTTATCTCATGTCCTGCAGAAGTCCTTTCACTAACACTAGGCTATTTCCTTTCCTTTTTTAAGCAACAATCATTGTGCTGAAAAAAAGTGCAGCCTCAACACTATACAAGATCCTCTAAATGTAAAGCCCAACCTTGGTTTTAAAAACATTAAAAATATCATCAGTAATTGTCATTATTACTCAAACATTTTCCCATCATCCCTCTAGGCAGGACATTTGATTTCAGGATTTCCCAGCACAACCACCTGTAAAAGGAGAAGCCAAGCATCAGCACTAAATTTCACATGACCCATCAGCACATGCATTGACATCATTGAATCCCCATCATTCACTTGCTCAGGAAATGACATCACTGAATTTCCCATCATCCATCTGGAGAGGAAGCAGAATTACTGTTTTTGACAACTGAACCATCTTTAACGATAGAAGCCAAGCAAGAGAACTACATTTTCCATTATCCGTCATCACAAGAAAATACATTAGAGCATCCATTAGCAGTTATCTGTATGAAATTTCATGACTGAGAAATTACTGAAACTTTACTTAATTTTCTTAATGCAAAAGTGTGCAAATGATGTCAAAATCTCTTAGGCATACATTTTAGCTTACTTTTGCAAATTAATTCTTTCAATCCCTATATGACCATCACGGCTATCATCGCAACCCATGGACTTTAGATCATACCCTATGCCTACGCCACCCATTTTATCCTGTCCCTATCTGAAGACCCCTCCTCCATGATGGGCAACTTCTGCAGGTGCATGACGAGCGTTGTCGACTGGATGGAAGACAACTGCCTAAAACTCAACGCAAACAAAATGCAAGCACTGATCTTCTGGAAAAACACCTCTCCTTGGACTAATGCCTGGTGGCCATCCGAACTAGGACCCAACCCACTCCCAACAGATCATGCCTGCAACCTTGGCATAATCCTGAACAGCAAACTCACCATGAGAAACCAGGTCAACGCAGTCTCCTCTGGCTTTCCCACTTTCTGCATGCTGTGCAATATCTTCAAATGGCTCCCCGTCAACACGAGATGTACCATCACGCAAGCCCTAGTCAACAGCCAGTTCACCTGAAGTAACACACTCTACATAGGAATTAACTTACACCTCCTGAAGAGACTGCAGACCATACAGAATGCTGCAACCAAACTCATCCTCGACATCGCAAAGCGGGCACACCTCAACCTCCACTTCAAGCAGCTCCACTGTATTCCCGTTCAAAAGAGATGTCAATTTAAGATGCTGATCCACATCTACAAAGCCCTTCACAACCAAGGACCAGCATACAACAACCACCGTTTGAACATCCACCAACGCTCCAGACACCTGCGCTCTGCCTCCCTCCCATGTTCACATCCCCACATCCGCCGAAGCATCAGTGGAGGACGCTACTTCTCTTACCTCCCTACTAAGTCCAGGAACAACCTCCCCTTTCACCTCCAGACCTCATCCTCTCTGCTGGAATCCAGGTAAGGACTCAAGACCTGCTGTTCAACCGAACCTTCCCCCACTGCAGGATTTTCCCAGTGCTCGGCTAATCATCTGTGATTAGCCGCATTTTACAAATACTGATTGATTGATTGACTAAAATGCACAAGCACTCTGGTTAGCATTGCATCCCATCATTGTTTGCCCTCTTTGCCCCCGTCTGTGCCACCCTCTGTGCCACTCTAGACAGAGAATCTTCTTATGCAGATCAGTAATGACCCTGAACTGCAAGCACCCCAGCCTGGTTTTGGCCTTCTTAGGCCTCATCAATAAAGTATAACTTGGATTCCGTAGCATAATGAGCAACTAACCCTCACCTGGGCATATCCTTGGACAATTAGGGCGTTAAATCAAACTCACAAAAAGTGGCAGCAGGAGGCTTGCAAATAGTCTGAACTACTTAGCATTTGAAATTGTACAAAAGACTGTATGAGATGCATTTAAGTTAAAGTAAATTCTCAAATTTTCGGAAATTTGAGAGACTGCAGCTGCCATTTTGTATTTGGCAAGCAGATGCCATTTTGCCAGCTCACAGATCTCAGAGAATTTTGAATCACCTGAGCAAAAACTCTATTTACATATAAGATAGAGCTGCAACGTGTTTAAAAGATCTACAAAGTGAGGGAGTACACAGAAGGACACAGGTTGAACATATAAAACATAGTTTTGTAGACAGGAATCTTGTCCATGCATAAAGATGTGTGAGTACAATTCAAAAGTTTAAAGAAATTTGTGAATTTTATAAAAACAGATAAACATTTTACTGACATCATAAATGGGTCAGAAAATTTTAAGTTAATCATGAAAATTTGTCTTTACCCAAAAATCTTGCTTTTGTTGGTTCTAAAAATGAGACCATTTTCATTTAAAAATGGACATGGCTTAACTTGAAGGATTAAGCTGTTTATCTTGGCTTTTTTTAAATTTCAGTTTTGAAAATCTCGATATACATCACATATCAAATTTTTTGGACAACTGTGATTAGTTGATGAAGGCAATCAAAAATAATTATCCTGCCTGTACAAATTGGGTTCCTGATTAAATGGGGTGTAAACCCTGGTAAAGTAGCAACCATTATCCTTGTGAGGGGAGGGCACAAGCAAACCCAAATAAACCTGTGCTCACCTTAGTAGCTTGGCAAGGAGCATTCAAGCTTAACTGAGAGGCAATGTGTAAAGTATTTGTGAAACACTTCAAACAGTAAAGCAGTGAAAATACACTACATAAGGAGCGTGTGGAAAAGTAAATTTTGCCATGTTCTGTGTCCCTACGCCTCATCCATCATATGTTATGTGTGCATGACCAATATGCATATGTTATTCCCCATGTCCGATTAATGACGCAATTACAGTTGTGTCCACCTCTAGTATGTCAGTTTCCAGTTCTCGTGAATACTACGAATATCAGGCCTATGTAAAGTAATGTTGCCACGTTTCTCAGTATGCACGTTATTCCAGTATAAAGTCCCCGTTTCCAGGCCTCAAAAGGGCCCGGACATCAGATTCAGCTCCTGTCTCCTGAAAGCCTCGCTGAGGAGCGATACAGCCCCCACCTGTATCCTCGACCCTTCACTTACTTCCTGCCTCGCAGTGCCCGGTACAGCTTGGCTCTGCCTCTGAGTCTGCCAAAAGTATGTTATAGTTCCAGCTATCAGTTCAGTCCTCCTCTTCTGCATTCCTAAGCTACTGAACTGCATCAATAGTTTCCGTCATTGTCTAGCCTATTCGGCTCCACGTTAGAGAAATACTGTATTAATGGTCATTTAATATTCTTCATCACGCACTACATGTAGAATAATGCATGGTCCAGTCTTAGAGTCAAGTTAGCTTTTCCCCTCATGACTCCTAGTTTATATCAACATGTTCCCTAAACATCAGATACCAGATAGGGTTTAGGTACATGTCGCTCCGACCCTCCAGACTCTAGTCTCTGCTCCTAGCACAGAGTTCGTAGCCCCCAGCTTCTCCTAGTAACACGTCATTGCCAGTTTTCGCGCACCATTAGGTTAGAGGTCCCGGCTCCTTAGGTAGCCCCCTCCAATGTTTCCGCCCCATTCATGACATATTCTGTTACGTTTGCATCACATGTCTATGTATACTCCCAGTTACACCTACTTTTACTGTTATCTCTCGCGACTGCTACGCGTCACGCCTTCTGCTCCACCCACTGCTACGCCTACTGCAATGTAATGCTATGTGTTTGCGCTATGTATATAAGTTGATGTATTGTTATTAAAAGTTAGCGCGCTCATCCCAGACCAAGCCCCAGCAGCTGCTGGGTCATCCTATGCAGGTTGTCCTGATCCTGTCCTTATGCTGTAATAAACCTGCAGAAACTCCTACTACCTCGAATCTTGACTCTTATTTTATTGAGCTATCTGTTATTCATTCATTCATTCAAAAATAGATCCGGTATTATTTATTTATATACCACATAATGGCGCCCGAATAGGGACTTGCCCTTTCCCCACGCGTCAGTGAAGCCACGCCGACCCCCTGACCCTCTGCAGTCGTGACGGAACCATACCGTGCACTGGCAGATATTTCTGCTCCAAGTATCCCTCAGGCCCACGGAGGAGACGGAGGAGGCGGTCCAGCATCCGAACGAGACGGTGGAGGAACGCGGCGAGTCCCGACCAGAGCCCAAGCCGAGAGTCCAAGGTCCGAGGTATCCGGAGGCCCACCTGTAACTGAAGTCCGAAGTTCGTCGTCCGTCGTCCAGTCCAGTCCGAGGCCTTCCGTTCCGTGCTGCCCGGTGAGTACCATTGCTGGGGTAGTATCTAGACAGGACCAATCTAAATTGACTCCTGGTCCGTGGGTTGGTGGTGCCCAGACTCACAAACGAAGTGTTCACCTAGGTGGATACGGGTCTTGATGCGTCCCTTTATGGGACCGGTATGTTCCGTACTGTTACAGCAGTGCATCCAGTAACTCTAGTCTGTTCCGTTCTCGAGAAAATCTGTTCTATTTCTGTTCTCAGTATTCCAGGTAATATTCTGTTCGAACTGTTATTTATAATGTTCTTCATGTATTTTACTGTTGTGGTATGAGTGCGATGTGATTTCGTGTTTTCATTGTGTATTGTATTGTGTCCAGATTACAGTTCAGTCATGCCGCTCTTTTCCAAGTTACGTCAGATAAAAACTAGAAAGGGTCTGTTAGAAGAAGCAGTTCCTGTCCCGCCTAGGGACAGTCCAGGTCACTTTATGTATCAGAAACATGGCATAAGCGCCATAATGTATCTAGATTTATGGGTAGAGTATACCAAACAGTTAGAAGAAAAGTATAGATGGCCCGTATCGGGTACATGGGATGCCGAATGTATCATGCGAGTAGAAGAAGCATTATGGAAAAAGAAAGCCAGACAGTCACAGAAAGATGCCATCGAGTTATGGCGTAAGGAAGCTCATAGAAGAACCGAGAAAGAAGTCAGAAAGTCGGAGTTAAGTAGAGAATCCCAGGAACGAGCCCAAGAAAGAGAATTAATCGAGATAGGTGAACAAGTCAAAGCCGAACAGTCAGACAGACAGAGGCATGCCCTCATTAAGGGTATGTATCCTCTTCTTGCCGAGGGCTTGCCGAAAGCGACCCCGGAGGCATCCAGTAATTTCCCGCCACCATTAGTTCCGACCAAGCTACGTCACAAACCGACCGCAGCTGATATTTTTATTTCGTCCTATTTGGACGACACAGTCCCAGAATATGCAAATCCTGTTCGCGCTCCGCCAGTCCCTGTAAATCAGGCACTTCCCGCTTCTCCAGACACCGGAGTACCTGTTACGGTACCCCCGGTCCAGCCCGTCATACAAGTCCAGCCTGCATTTCCATTTCCCACTCTGCCAGGACGTAGAGCCTCAGTAGACGACTCCAGTTTAGGGGCCGCAGGAGGAGGTCCTCCTCAAACCCCGCCGCCACACAAGCGTTCAACATTACTCGAATTACATGCTCAAGCGTTACAGCGCACGCCCAAACATCAGTCTGTTACAGAAATCAGGCAAACCCTTAACGAATGTGTCTATGATCCAGTTCCAGGCGAATACAATATGGTTTTATATTCCTTACGTGTAAGGAGAGTGACCGAGTATCTAGTCACCTTGCCGAATATGAAAGAAGATCTAGACAGAATATATCGTTTCATCCGTACAGGGGATGATCCAGAAAGTATTGGCGAGATTATGTCTCAAAGGAAAGCCGAGATCCAGCTCATGATATTAAAGTTCCTGATCAATTGTCTAATAAGAGAACAAGATTACCCGTCTAAAGATTCGGCCGAAATGAGAATCCTGACAAGGTGGAGTGATAATATAGCCGAGGGTAAGCACAAGACCGTCGGTGCCATGGAGAGTATGTACAAGAAAATCCGTAAAGAGATAATAAGGTTACACGACCAGCGTAAAGCAGCACAAGTAAGCGAGAAAGAAAGTATCTCTGATCCTGAAGAGGAAGACGAGAATCCCGCCAGAATAGCGTATGTAGGAAAATCCAGATTTCCAGATCGCCATTTACGCCTAGAACCCAAGTCTATTTTTCATCATCCAGCACCAGAACAAGGTTCTCTAGAACAAGTATTTCAAGCTACCGATCACATTCTGAAATCACGAATCGGTTATAGTGAATTAAGTACCATGCATGAACAAGAACTAGCCCGATCAGCAGTCCGATGGATTACTGATTCTACCACTTTTCCAGACGAAATAGTGGCACAAATGTTTCTGAAACTGCCCCCAGCCGAGCAACGACTGGTGGGTATGTATATGATCCAGCACCTCATTACTCTGTATGAGGGTCAACATTCTGATCCAGGCCCGTTACACGATATCCTGAACGAGTTACTCCAGTATAGATGGAGAGGTCTAGGTACCGATTTAATTAGTGTCATTCTAGAACAGCGTCACAAATACAGAACGTTTCTGAACCCGCATTTTGTTCATGTCTCACCCCCAGAAAGTAAATCATTCTACATAGACAGACAGAATCCGTTACGAGAAGTCCACCCAATCCAAGGGGCGGGTGGCGTAATGCAACGAGTGTTTGTATACACTCCAATATCAAAGATGGAACTTCTTGAAATGAAGAAATTAATTCCCTGTCATGACAAAGATCCAGCAGGGTTCCATAGAGAATTAAAAGACATGCTCCGTATGGGAGAATACACTTACCCAGACATCATTAAAATGTTAAAGGTCCTGTTACCCGCAGGGGTGTATGAAAAGCTAAAGGAAAAAGAATGGGAGGTGGGAGAGAAAAAGATCGATTGGGCAGCTCTAGAAGCTGAAGACAAGGCACGAGTACCAGGTACCGGTCTTGGAGATAAATGTAAAGAATTACCAGAATTACTGATTCAAGTTTTACCCAGATTATTGACAACGAGGAAGGAAGACTGGGATGCAATCTCAGCCTGTAAACAGAAACAAGATGAAGATATTAGTGATTTTTATTCTAGATTTGAAAAATGTTTCAGTATTAATAGTGGTCTCAAGACAAGTAGTGAGTCATACCCTCATCTTTTCGTTACTAAATTAGTCGAGAATTCAAGTCCACAAATTAAAAATCGAGTTTTGAAAGTCGAAAGCACCTGGCAAGCAAATACTCCGTCCCAGATGCTCCAGATGCTCCAGTATCACCAGAATAGAATCAGGGAAGAGCAAGAGCACGAAAGAAAACGTATGAAAGACACGAAAATGAAAGTGCTAGTTGCACAATCTGTTCCTCAAGACAGTCAGAAGAGGGGTCCGAATCAAGCCAGTCATCCTGCAGCTCCCGTTAAAGGGAACTGCAATTATTGTAAACAGCCAGGTCATTTTATAAACGAGTGTGCAGTTCTGAAACACAACATAGCTACTGGTAAGACTAAAGAAAGACCACGTCCGCCTAGACAAGAACAAGTTTCACAGATTCCTCAGTCACAGAATGCACCACAGACAGTTACAGCACCGCAGCCTATTGCTGCAACACAGCACGTTACATCGCAGATGTACCAGTATGCTCAGTCCGAGTATCCAGAGTACCAGCCATATTCATGAAACAGCCTAGAGAGGGAGGTAGGCTTGCCTCTCATCGAGATACCTGTAGATCAAGAAGGTCCCTATGTTCACAGTCAAGTATTAGGGAAAGACAGAAAGTTTTTGATCGATACAGGGGCAAGTAGGACCACAATTAGTCACGCCGAAGTTCCAGGGGCTCCGCTCTCAGGCTCAAGAAATGTTTCCCTTGGATTTTCAGGAAAGCCAATAGTTAATGAGATATCAAAGCCAGTCACTCTAGAAGTAGGTCCATTGTCCCGTACTACTGATCTGTTACTTACTAAGTCATGTCCAGAAAACCTATTAGGTATTAAGACATTGAAAGAATTGGGTGCAGTTATTTGCTGTTCCCCAGAGGGAATACGATTGTTCCTACGTGACTTTAAGGGTCACTATGTATTACGAGATTTTGATTCCAGATTGTCTAATGTTCCGCAGCACTTATGGGCGCAAGGTCCAACTGATGTAGGTTACATGCAAATCACACCCCATCGTGTGACTCTCAAACCAGGTGTAGTGTTACCACGAATCAGACAGTACAGATTGCCACCTGAGGCTGTAGCAGCCTTATCCAAAATTATTGACGAGCTCATGGCTCAAGGAGTAGTTGTAGAAACTGACTCCAATGTATGTAATTCTCCGATCATTCCAGTCATGAAACGTACTGATCCGAATGCACCCCCAGTATATCGATTAGTGATTGATTTACGAGAGCTTAATAAATGTATTATTCCTCAGTACCCAGTTGTTCCAGATATCTCTTCCCTGTTAACAGCTATTGATTCCGAAGCCATGTTTTTCACTGTCATAGACCTCAAGAATGCATTTTTCAGTGTTCCGATTCATCCAGACAGCCAGTTTCTTTTCGGATTTTGTTTAAATGGAAGGAGCTATATGTTTACACGCGCTCCTCAAGGTTTCACAGAAAGCCCTAGTATTTACAGTCAAGCACTCAAGAGACAACTAGACAACATTCACATGCCAACTGACACTGCCCTGCTCCAGTATGTCGATGATCTCCTGATCACAGCCCGTTCTGAACGTGCTTGCGAACGAGCATCCCTTACAGTCCTGTATTTTCTAGCCGAGATGGGGCACAAGGTGTCACCTTCGAAGCTTCAATTCTGTGTCCAGCAAGTGGTATACTTAGGGCACTTGCTGTCCAAGAGGGGTAGGCAGTTGACACCCGACCGTATCCAGTTAATAGCGAGTCTTCCCCAGCCCAGAACCCAGAAGGAGGTACGTGCTTTTATTGGCCTTACTTCTTATTGTAGACAATGGATTCCCCAGTATGCATTTCTAGCCAAGCCACTGATACAGTTAACGACACAGGAGGCAGCCGTATCGACTGTCCTCCCTTGGACATCTGAACATACACTTAGTTTCAATGAGTTAAAGAAAGCCCTATGTCAAGCTCCAGTTCTAGCTACACCGAACTACAGTAAGCCTTTTACACTTTTCGTTACTGAACGTGAAGGTACAGCATTATCTGTTCTCACACAAGATCAAGCAGGACAATACAAGCCCTGTGCTTATTTTTCGAGCACATTAGATCCAGTCGCCCAGGCGTTGCCTGCGTGCCTCAAGTCAGTTGCAGCCACAGCACTAGCTATCAGACAAAGTGATTCCATAGTTTTAGGACACTCCCTGACAGTACAAGTTCCACATTCAGTAGAAGTTCTTTTAAACCGAACACAAACACAGCACTTGACAATCGCACGTTTAACAGGTTATGAATTGACACTGTTCCAGCCACACATAGAAATCAGACGCTGCAACGTCCTGAATCCTGCTACACTGTTACCATCAGTTAATTCAAATCCAGACCCACATGACTGTGTGGAAGTAGTTAACATTACGACAAAGCCAAGACAAGACCTGACAGACATTCCGTTATCAGATCCTGACCTGACACTCTATGTGGATGGTTCATGTATGAGAACTAGTACAGGAGAACTAGTTGCCGCGTATGCAGTGACTACTGACACTGAAGTTATTGAAACACACCGTATTGATACCCTGTCCGCTCAAGCAGCAGAGCTAGTCGCTCTGACACAAGCCTGTATACATGCCAAGAACCTGAAAGTTAATGTTTACACAGATTCACGTTACGCATTCGGAGTTGTACATGACTTCGGAGTGCTCTGGCAGGAGAGAGGTTTCATGACTTCTCATGGAACCAAGATTCAGCATGGTCTCCTTATTCAAGCCCTGTTAGATGCCATACATTTACCGACATCTATTGCTATCATGAAATGCAAAGCACATACGAAAGTTACTGACATTATTTCCCAAGGTAATGACTTAGCAGACCGCACAGCCAAGCTTACAGCACAGACTCTAGACATTCCAGTCAATCAGACACATACTCCAGATCCGATTACATGCATGACAGTTAAGGACCCTACACAAGATGTCATAGATATCCAGTTACATGCTACTCCCGATGAAATCAAGAAATGGTCTGAACAAGGAGGGGTCCAGACAGATCAAGGATGGTTAACGAAGGGCAGAGCCACATGGTTCCTCCCCGATTCTATGGTTCAAGTCATTATCAATACCGCACATAGTCCAGCACATTTAGGAGAAAAAGCTATGTTAGACAGTATCCAGAACATTTGGTTCAACAAGCATTTACGAGCTGCAGCCAAGCAGAAAGTCCGCACCTGTATGATATGTTGTCAGTTTAATCCAGGTAAAAGTGTTCCGGTGGAACAAGGTGGTTTCCAGCCCCCTGACCACCCTTTTGAGGTCCTCCAGATGGATTATATTCAAATGGAGCGATGTCGAGGTTTCAAGTATGTCCTTGTAGTAGTATGCGCTTTGTCCAGGTGGACAGAAGCATATCCAGTCCCAGATTACACAGCCGCGACCACTGCCAAGCAGTTGGTTCGTGAATTCTTCCCTAGATATGGACTCCCTAGAGTCGTATATTCTGATAACGGCCAGCCATTCTCATCCGAACTCATGAAGCACGTTTCCCTGTTGTTAGGGTACCAGTGGAAGTTTCATTGTGTACGCCATCCTGAAGCAGCCGGTCTGGTCGAGAGACATAATCAGACTCTGAAAATCCGCATTGCCAAAGTCTGTAAAGAAAAAGGTGTGGACTGGCTAGTAGCTCTGCCAGTCGCTTTGTTTTATATGCGCATGGTCGCACATTCCAGATCAGGTCTGTCCCCGTATGAGGTCGTATTCGGCCGCCCCCCTAACATGTGGGGTACTCCTAGACCCCGAAGTATTACCGATGTTTCATGTAATATGTTGACAGATTACCTAGCTTCCTTGATGTCTGCCCTCAACTCATGTCGTTCACAGGTTGCCGCCGCATTTCCAGACAATACCGAGGTGGCACCACATGAAATCGTTCCAGGCTCCCTAGTGATGGTCCGGAATTTCGACAGATCAAGTCCGCTGGAACCACGTTGGAAGGAGCCACGTCAGGTCCTCTTGACCACCCGTACAGCCGTGAAGTTGGAAGGCAGAAAAGGATGGATCCACCTGTCTCATGTTAAACTTTTTAAAGGACTGAAATCCGTTTCTAAAAACATTTCCCAGGATTTGAAGGACTGCCAGAATATTGCTCTTAAGGACTGTCCCGCACAAGACATTATTACAACCCCTCCCTTGTTAGAGAAAACTCCGCAGCAGGAGTATAAGTTAAAGCTCAGGTCTAGTAAAATAAGTCAGTCAGTTTGATTGTATAAGTCCTCCCCTAGGTGAAACGGTTAGATTGTTTCTGACATGTATAAAATAGACCCCCATAGTGAGAGAGTCAGTCAAAGTTCAATCAGATGTATCGTTTTTCTAAGTTTCGTATTATTCATCAGCATTTTGATTTCCTGCACCAGCTATGCGTTCTATCTGTATTTTCCAGTTCCTCATGTAAATATGTCTGCTAATGCTACAGTAGAGCACACGTTTAGTGATCTGCCTCCTCACGAATATTCTTACCGCCTCGCTATGCGCAACAACACATTTATCCGTATGTTACATTATTCACACCAGACCAGCAATGCCACTAATTGTTGGGTGTGTGGTCGACTCCCCCCTTTTCAGACACCGAAGGGAGTTCTACCACTGTTTCCTTATCCTTTTTCACATAATGGTTCATGTGGAGCATGGTCCACGTTAACGTCATCCTCAACAGATATGTCTTTTCTTAACAGTACATGCTTCCCAGACAAGCAAGGTCTCCCCCACAGAACAGGTTTAGATCTAGAAAATGAAGTTTATAATTTAGGTAATTATTCGTCGAATTTCATGGTCCTGAATGTTCAGTCTGATACTACTCCAGACTTACCTGCTATTTCAGTACTACCTGTCAAAGGCGAATTATGTGTCCGTAGTTATGGTTCCGTACACGTAGGACATAGTGATTGTACTACTGTTATCCAGTATAGTGACAGTGGGAAATCTATTTTCAAAGCTTCACGTCATTCTTATTTTATTTGTGGTCAAACTGCATATGTCCGTCTGCCCCTCGATTGGGAGGGAACCTGTTACATTGCTTTCTTACTGCCACCTGTTTTCCTAGCCCCATCTGATTATCACAGAAACACACATCTAGTACACATTAGACATAGAAGGGAGTCCCCAATTGTCGATTATACTGAAACTACTCTAGAACAGTATACAGATTTCAATAAAGGTTTCTTCTTCTTTGTAGGACCTGTCCAGAATAGTAAACTGATCCGTAGGTTAACAAGAACCCTTGAAGCTGTAGTAAATGAGACTGCCTCTGCTCTAGGTAACCTAACCGAAGAACAATCTGCTATGAGATTTGTCGTTTTGCAAAATCGTCTCGTCCTTGACGTCATACTGGCCGATAGGGGCGGGGCCTGTAGAGTCATCGGATCTAGTTGCTGCATTTTCATTCCAAATAACGCGCCGTCTGTTTATTCAGCTATAACCAGACTCCATAAAATTGCCCATCTGTTACATCAAGATCCAGGCACCTGGACATGGTCAGGTTGGTTCTGGAATATAATTTCCGCCTGGGGATGGAAAGTCCTGTCCTTTCTAGGTATTGCAGTAGCGATCTTATTTAGCTGCTGCCTCTGTATACAATGTGGCCCTGCGATTTGCAGCATGTGTGCTACCTCTTGTATTCCTAGTCCCAAGCCCCGTTCTAAATCCCGTTCCAAGACAATTCGAGACGAGCAAATGGTACTGTATGAAATGATAGATGGTATCATGAAAATTGATGTTTCCTGATGGAAACGTAGTGACAAGGAGGGAATGTGGAAAAGTAAATTTTGCCATGTTCTGTGTCCCTACGCCTCATCCATCATATGTTATGTGTGCATGACCAATATGCATATGTTATTCCCCATGTCCGATTAATGACGCAATTACAGTTGTGTCCACCTCTAGTATGTCAGTTTCCAGTTCTCGTGAATACTACGAATATCAGGCCTATGTAAAGTAATGTTGCCACGTTTCTCAGTATGCACGTTATTCCAGTATAAAGTCCCCGTTTCCAGGCCTCAAAAGGGCCCGGACATCAGATTCAGCTCCTGTCTCCTGAAAGCCTCGCTGAGGAGCGATACAGCCCCCACCTGTATCCTCGACCCTTCACTTACTTCCTGCCTCGCAGTGCCCGGTACAGCTTGGCTCTGCCTCTGAGTCTGCCAAAAGTATGTTATAGTTCCAGCTATCAGTTCAGTCCTCCTCTTCTGCATTCCTAAGCTACTGAACTGCATCAATAGTTTCCGTCATTGTCTAGCCTATTCGGCTCCACGTTAGAGAAATACTGTATTAATGGTCATTTAATATTCTTCATCACGCACTACATGTAGAATAATGCATGGTCCAGTCTTAGAGTCAAGTTAGCTTTTCCCCTCATGACTCCTAGTTTATATCAACATGTTCCCTAAACATCAGATACCAGATAGGGTTTAGGTACATGTCGCTCCGACCCTCCAGACTCTAGTCTCTGCTCCTAGCACAGAGTTCGTAGCCCCCAGCTTCTCCTAGTAACACGTCATTGCCAGTTTTCGCGCACCATTAGGTTAGAGGTCCCGGCTCCTTAGGTAGCCCCCTCCAATGTTTCCGCCCCATTCATGACATATTCTGTTACGTTTGCATCACATGTCTATGTATACTCCCAGTTACACCTACTTTTACTGTTATCTCTCGCGACTGCTACGCGTCACGCCTTCTGCTCCACCCACTGCTACGCCTACTGCAATGTAATGCTATGTGTTTGCGCTATGTATATAAGTTGATGTATTGTTATTAAAAGTTAGCGCGCTCATCCCAGACCAAGCCCCAGCAGCTGCTGGGTCATCCTATGCAGGTTGTCCTGATCCTGTCCTTATGCTGTAATAAACCTGCAGAAACTCCTACTACCTCGAATCTTGACTCTTATTTTATTGAGCTATCTGTTATTCATTCATTCATTCAAAAATAGATCCGGTATTATTTATTTATATACCACAAGCGCCTCAACAGATTTAGAAAACTACAGTCATTTTTAATAAATAAAACTAGACCAAAAGGACAACACTCCAATCAGTAGAACTGGAGTTATGGATTTTTTAAAGATTTCATTAAGAATAACACCAGAAAGCACAAAGCACCAACCATGGAAAAGTCACAATTTCAGGCCGACCTTGATGGAGCATGGGCAGGCTACAGAGACCCAGTTAGGCCAGCTGAATAAAGTACCTTAAAATCTGGGTTGTGGAGCATAGCCAGGATCTTTGTCAAGGATGCGTCATGCAGCCAAAGCAATGAACAGTTCCAAGATACACTGAGGTTGCGAGGAGAGGTTCTGAGCTGTTGTCAAGGGTATCATCACCAAGAACTTACAATTCAAGGTGTGGCATCGAAGATGCGGCGCACATTCTGGACAATGTGGAGTCTGGCATCGTCATCGAGGCTGCTGTCTGCAGGATATGTGAGCGTCCGCACCAAAGTTGCGATGTGCAGTTAGAGTGATGCATCAGTTCTAAGGACTGCGGCAGCGATGTGAGTCTTTGCGACGGGTCCAAACCAAGAAGCACCAGCAATTCTTTTGGTATGACCCGCACAGCAGAGAAGATTTGCTGGTTCTACTGGATTCACAGTGGCTAGTAAGTACCTTAGGCCCACTTTCAAGGGTCCAGGACTGGGTTGGTACCACTTGGCAGAGTAGACCCACAGATGACAGAGTCCAGGTGCAGATGCAGGTGCAAGATTGTTAGAAACCTGTTATTTCCCTGAGGCTTCAGATCAGGAGGTCAGCCAACTAGCCCTTTTGAGTCACTCTGGGTTCTGGGTTCAACAGATGCAGGTCCATTCATTCTCACCCAGGCAACAGGGCAGCGGGATCAGGGCAGCACAGAACGGCAGCAGGTTCTTCAGAGCAGCAGTCCAGCAGAGTGGCAGTCCTAGCAGCAGCACAGCAGTCCTTCTTCCTGACAGAGAATCCAAGGTCCAGAAGTGAACTGAAGAGTCGATCGCTGTGGTCCTTTTTTTATACGCTGATGCCTTAGTTCTGGAAAGGTGGCTTTGAAGTGCATGGGGTTCCCTACCTCCCCTGCCCTGACTAAAAGCTGGTTGAAGTGACAATTCAGGTTCAAAGGCCCCTTGTGTGGTGACAGGACACAGTCTATTCAGGTGAAAGTTAGGCTCGGCCAAGCTGTTCCTTCCCTCCCATCCTGCCAGTAATGGCCCCTTCAATCCTTCAGCTAAGTTCAAAGTCCATTGCCAGCTACACCCAGTTATGTGACCAGAAACAGGCTGCAGACGTGAAATGGCTAACGCAAGAAAATTATATTTTCATGATTGTAATTTAAAATTCGTCTGCATCTTATGTTAGGATTGTAAATTAGGATTTCAGAAACACCAAACGTAAACTGGTTATCTCCTCCCATTTGGAAATCACACCTATACCATTGTAAAAAGGAAGCTCCAATGTTATCATATGGGACAGATGGTCCTTGTAGTAGTGAAAAAGAATTTTAGAGTTTTTCACTACCAGGACATGTAAAATTTAAAAGTACATGTCCTACTTTTAAGTACATTGCATTCTGACCTCTTGGTTGTCCAGGGCCTACCCTAGGTGTGACTTATATGCATTAAAATGGAACGTTTGGGAAAGGCAAAAAGGTTTATTTTGCCAGATTGAAATGGCAGTTTCAACTGCACACACAGGCTCTGCAATGGCAGGGCTGAGACATGTTTAAAGGGATACTCAAGTGGATGTCACACTTAGTGCTGCAGGCCCACTAACAGTATTTAATTTACAGGCCCTGGGTACTATTTTACTAGGAACTTAAATGTAAATTTAATATACCAACTGGGCATGAGCCAAATTACCAAAGTATAGTAGAGAGAGCACAAGTACTTTAGCACTGGTTAGCAGTGTTAAAGTGCTAAGGCCAGCAAAAACGAGGTCAGAAAACATGGAGGAGGAAGGCACAAAGTAGGGAGAAGACCGCCCTAAGGCTAAGAGGTCTAACACTGCCAACTTAAAAATATCTATTTTGTGCAAAATTATTCCATTCTGTGGGGAGAATAATCTCCACAAAAGGAATGCAATATCATAGTGCACGCCCCAGGTGTGCGCTGAGGTTTACCTAGACATGTGGAAAATGGGGTCAACATATGGAAAAAATTTCTTTAGAACTGCTATCTTTTCAAAAAGACTGCAGTTGAGAAAATCCCTTGCAGAGGATAAAGATGCAGGTGCTGTAGGAGTGGCTGAAAGTCAGGTCTTGCTGCCAATCCCTGCTGCAAAAAATCCCAAGTCAGTGGGAGCTATCCACCTGGGTTAGGAGGTGGGTCTGGCCATAGATCAGGCATTACTGCCATCATCTTCTTCGCCCAGCCTGAATGGGCAGTTAAATGAAGTGCATACCCAAAAACATGGACATTCACTAAAAAAAAAATAACATAGTTAAAAGTTAGCTACAGTTCAGCAAATTTAAAAGTGGAATGTCCCTGAAATTCTCTAGTTATGTTATGCACTGCACACCATAACTCATGCCACCTTCCGTGCTCCACATACCACTTTACCAAAGGCACAGAAAATAAAAGCTGACAACCAAGAGCAAAATGAGATAGGTGATATGAGTTATGGTATGCTGGTGTGTGTGTGTGTGTGTGAGAGAGTGTGAGTGTGTGTGTGTGTGTTAATATATATACATAAAAATAACCCAGTGGCGGTCACCACAGGGTATAGTTAGGACCACATTTCCATAGGGAAAACCTATTTTCTTTTGCCTATAACATTGTCACTATTTGACAAACCTTCACAAAATTTCCAAACTTTTGTGAAACAATCTACCTCAGCTCGGTCCTGGACAGTTTTGGAGTGTTCGTCACGCAGGGGATGAAAAAAAGTATGGGTGTCCCAAAATGTGTTTTCTTCATTCATTTTTCAATAGGAAGATTGAACAGTGATACCGCAAAAACTGCTAAACAGAATTGCACAACATTTGGCAGAAATCTAGAACTTCGTCCAAAAACATGTCTCTTGTGATATGATGTAAATCCATTTGGTAACTGTGGAGAAATTAAGGTTTCAAAATAATTGAATCTATCATGCTACAGAGGATTTTTGGATCCAACAGATCAAAACATTTAATCGGATTGTCTGAATGCACATCAACAAAGATGTGACAGCAGCCATCCTATGACATGGGGACTCAGTCAAGTAAAAATATAGGGTGCAGTATAGGGATATGTTGTCCCTATGAGCCTGGAGGGGGGCCCCAAGGTACCGTGCCTCAGGCCAAAAGCAGCATTTTCTTTCAGTGCTGAATGTCCATTGAGGCCCCTCAGATCTGAGGTGCTGAAGAAAAAAAATACGGGGTTTCTAGACTTTTTTTTAACCCCCCACTCCTGGGAAGGGTAAAGGCTTGGGAGGCAGGCACATTGTTACTTTTAGGGAAGTGGCGTGCAGCCCCCATCCTGAGCCTTCATGAGGCTCCAGGGACTCCAACACCAGTACTGGTATTTCTCTAATGGGAAGGGTGGCGCACACGCTCCTTCTGTGAGCATCATAGAGATGACAGGGACCAAATCCTCAGGGGCCCAACGGTGTGCAGCACCTTCTTCAAACCTTTAAGAGTCAATGGGGACCCAACCCAATCCCCCAGGGCCAGTATTGGTATAAGGTCAATGTTGCACATAACACAAGCTTGCTCCACCTATATGGGTTGTATGTACGATAGTAGTAATGATGTTTCATACACTCGTTCGCGTATGGGCGGACGCTCCTTCCAGGTGGCGGTCTTTAAGCTATGGAACAGCCTTCTGCCCCCCCTGGGACAGGTGCAGGATCTTGTTGGCTTTAGGAGAAAGCTAAAAATTGTCTCTTTCAACATTAGGCGTAACACCTGCTGTTGAGTACAACTGTTCTGTCAATGGGGTCAAGTCAGCGCTGCGACACTCTCGGGAGTAGCCGCGCGCTCTACAAATACCCTATAACATAACAGATTGCTATATATATAATACCTATTTAAATATCGAACCAAAACACATTCACTGGATGATGTCATCAGTGATGTCATTTGAGATGGCATCAGTGATGTCATCAGTGATGTCACTGCCAATGTCATGAATGATGTAATATGTGACATCATCACCAGTGAATTGTGGGCGCGAGAGTTACAGTTAGTCATCTAACTATAACAGAGGAATTTCAATGGCTTTGTTAAAGTGAAATGCCCAGCTAAATATAACACCCCTAAAACGTATGGTTTTTTCAGTGAATTTCTAAGGTTTTTTAAATGCTAATTCCTATCTATAACCTGCTTGAAACATATGTTTATTTCAGGGAATTTTTAAGGTTTTTTTCAATTCTAATTCCTAACTATAACCTGCCTGAAACCTATGGTTTTTTTCAGTGAATTTCAAAGGTTTTTTAAATGCTAATTCCTAACTATAACCTGACAGAAGCCTATAGTGTTTTCAGTAAATTTCGAATGTTTTTTAAATGGCAATTCCTAGTTATAACTTTGACCACTTTCCCATATTTTCAACAAAGTAACCAAATCTGCAATGCTACCTACAAAATCAGGCAATAGTACCACTTACCACAAACAAATTAACATCAACATCAAAGTACTGTAAGAATGTCGAATATGTACTTTTTTGAATTACATTCAACTCACACCCATGTTTAAAGAGCAATATGTGATAGAGTTTCTAATTATACACTTCCCACACCCAACAAAATCAAAATATCCAGCGCCACGATCACCACAACCATCCCCACGGACCCCTCCACCCTACTACCCCAGAGGCAGTGCAAAACAGTACTACGGACCTTTCCAAAATAATATATCTCCTCAACAATACACTAGCTCAATCTACAGAGATGTGGCAACCAAGTATGTATAAGGGGAAGAACTTGAACATCAACAATAATGTACACAACGCTAAGACTACCGGTGAAATACTATACACAATTCACTATAGAAATCAAAAACTTTTCAGTGTGTACATATACCATTGATATGCGGTTAATTCTGCAGGTGGCACTAGTGAGAGGAAGGAGACGCCGGCATTCCAGATCGCCCAGAACACCCAGGCAGGTGGACACAGCGTGGACACAGCGGACACAGCAGTAGCCGCAGACCGAGGTTTCAGCAGTTCTCTGCCGTTTTTCTAAGGTCCGAGGGGCGACCTGCCGAAGTGCCGAAGTGCCGGGGGACAGCGGAAATGGAGCAAGCGGGCGGGCGGGCAGCGGCGGCCTGTGTGAAGAGCAAGCAAGCGGTAAGAACGGCGTCCTGGTAGAGGCGGCTGCGTCCTGTGCCTCCCCTTCTGCCGCTGAAGCCGCTGTTGCAGCACCCTCCCCCGCCACACCCGCCATCCAGCCGCCATCACGATCGAACTTTCCCCCCCTTCTCCACGGCAGCCGTCTCCCGCGGCAGTATTCTAGTAGCATTTTAGCAGCTTTCCGTACGGCAGGAGCCGCAATAATCCAGCAACAAGCCAGCCCGCACAAAACTTAGAATCCCAGCGGGCATATCGGCAGGCAAACCGGCAGGAACCGCGGCAGCCGCCCACACTGTCATATTGCCAAGAACTTATCTACACCCTTGGAGAGTGTACGTAAGAGTATGTGAGAGCATGTGAGCACCACGCGGCAGGAGCCGCCAACTCTAACATCCACCAACGCTTCAACTCTGGAGAGCGGCCGAGAGGGGGTGTAGTGTGGTGTGTTGCACTACCAGCCTTGCCAGCCTTGCCAGTAGAGATCCACCCAGCAGCCCCTGCTGTCTCTGCTGCTGTGGAGTCGGTGAGGGTTGGCACCGGACAGCCGACGGCGGATGGGAACAGGGCGCAGGCGGTACGCCATGAGGTCTGGAAGGGAAAGAAGACTTCCAGCGATACAGACAAATAAACGGAAACGGAACAACATAAGTACTTCCACAAGTCCAGTGTCCCCTGGAACGGCCAAGCTGACCAAGCTGACCAAGCTGACCCCCCGTGGAACAAAGGCACCCGAAAACACAATGGGGTACGAAACCTCGCTCGAAGAAGCTGACGAAGTGTGGTAAATAAAATATTACCCTGGCAGAATTTCTAGGCATTAACAAAGTATCATGCATCAAATGAGAGACAGGATCCGTGGTGTCCAAGTTAAATGGGCTTTATTCCAATAACTCGAGTCAAAGGGAGAATCAGTTCCATCACCACAGAGGCTCAGGAAGGGTCATCTAACAATTATTTACTGAACATGGGTTATATACATTTTATCTTGTACATAGGACGTTGGAAGGAACGCTCGAGGCAGAGCAGAGAAAGAAAGAGATAAGAACATGTGGGTGTACACTTTGATGAGTCATAGGTAGGTGATAGGTAGGTGTCATAGGTGGGTGGGTACTTAGAGGAGGAGTTTGGATAGCTAGCTGGAACTATGCCCTAATTGTGCAACTTTGAGCATGACGTGCAATTGACGTGTAACTGGGAGGAAGCTGACTTTCAACCTAGTAGAGAGATCTCTTGTGTCAAGGCGACCAGCACATCTAGTACAACTGATATCTAGAGTCAGGGGATGTATTATCTGATTATTCGTTCATTGCATGAGCTTTCTATGGATGCAAGCACTGTAATCCACTTAAACAGAGACAGAATGGCTGGGCCCTATCTATGCAGATGGGTTCTGTGTACCTTCTTCACCAGACTGTAATGTGATTCTGTAAAGCAACAGATAACTGTTATTCATAATACTGTCTTGGCAGGCCTCTTGCTGGGCTTCTTGCGGCTTTCAGTGCGTCAGGAGTCATGAAATGCAAATACATGGGCCTTATGCTACCTTAACGTTTGGGAGACTTTGATGACTGGCATTTCTAATGCAGGACATGAATGCAGAGGCCTAGTGATTCAGGCCACTACAAGGAAATATGCATGGATGACATGCACACACATGTAACATAGGGTATACGTAGGGGGCATCTTGGTCAGGCAAAATTTCATTTTCCTCAGAAGGACCTAGCATTAACCCACTTGATGGGCCAGCAGAAGGACCAAGATTAGGAGCAGTGAACAGGCTCGCCAAAACATCTGAAAAGACCGGAGACAACAAAACAAAAAACAGCCCATCTCCAAAACAAGGGAGGCGCAGAAGCCACAAAAGGAAAAACAATCAACAGCTAATCAAACTACCTGGACAACAAAGTGAAACAAAACACAATTTCCAGCCAAAAATCAATGCAAAATTCAAATTCCTAAAAAACCCAGGGAACGCAATCTATTCTTCAAACGATTCCATCACCGGCCTCCAATCCCCCCTGCAACCGGCCAGTGAGTCCAATGCTTGCCCCGCAACTACCAGCCACATAATAGCGGAAATTCATATGGCACCAATGCCAAATGAAAAAACGAACTCAACTGGGCATGGAGCAGACAACAGGGGTGACCTGGCACAACAATACATCAGGACACCGTCAAAAGAAGGCCACATCAGCCAGGCACCTCCACAAGCGGGATGCTCAGAGGAAACTCAACTAACAAGTTCACCACAGTCACCCGCTGTATCGAACAACCAACCAAAAGGGTATGACGGGAACTCTGGGTCCCCCAGAAGCAACCCGCTCCACCGGCCAGTAACAACAACCTACTCCCTACCCACTCAAGATCCAGCACCAGAGGAGGAAAAAATCCGAGACATCGAAGACCGCCAAGTTCAAAACAACCACGTAACTACAGTATTAAAGGGATGTATGACGTTAAAACGCATACTTTTACAACGCCTACCATTACAACGCAGTTTTTACAACGCAGGATCCATTACAACGAAGTACCATTACAACGCATGTATTTACAACGAAAATACCTTTACAACGCATACCATTACAACGTAAATATTGGTAATTTTATAATATTTTTTTAAATGTAAATTAATTAAAATTAATATAATTTAATTTAATTTAATATTTTTTAAATGTAAATTAATTAAAATTAATATAGTTTAATTTAATTTAATTTAATTAATTTTATTTAATTTAATTAATTTTATTTAATTTAATCAATTTAATTTAATGTAATTTAAATTTAATTGTATTTAATTTTTACCCTGTATATAAATAATATATTATATTTAATAATTAATAATAATAATAATAATAATAATAATAATAAATAAATAATGTAATAATTAAAAAAAATACCCCTTTACCCAAAAACCCAAAACTGACCCTGAACCCTAAAAATACCCCTTTACCCAAAAACCCAAAACTGACCCTGAATCCTAAAAATACCCCTTTACCCAAAAACCCAAAACTGAACCTGAACCCTAAAAATACCCCTTTACCCAAAAACCCAAAACTGACCCTAAACCCTAAAAATACCCCTATACCCAAAAACTGAAAACTGACCCTTAATCCTAAAAATACCCCTTTACCCAAAAACTAAAAAGTGACCCTGAACCCTAAAAATACCCCTTTACCCAAAAACTGAAAACTGACCCTGAACCCTAAAAATACCCTTTTACCCAAAAACTGAAAACTGACCCTGAACCCTAAAAATACCCTTTTATCCAAAAACTAAAAACTGACCCTGAACCCTAAAAATACCCCTTTACCCAAAAACTGAAAACTGACCCTGAACCCTAAAAATACCCCTTTATCCAAAAACCCAAAACTGACCCTGAATCCTAAAAATACCCCTTTACCCAAAAACCCAAAACTGACCCTGAACCCTAAAAATACCCCTTTACCCAAAAACCCAAAACTGACCTTAAACCCTAAAAATACCCCTATACCCAAAAACTGAAAACTGACCCTGAACCCTAAAAATACCCCTTTACCCAAAAACTAAAAACTGCCCCTGAACCCTAAAAATACCCCTTTACCCAAAAACTGAAAACTGACCCTGAACCCTAAAAATACCCTTTTACCCAAAAACTGAAAACTGACCCTGAACCCTAAAAATACCCTTTTACCCAAAAACTAAAAACTGACCCTGAACCCTAAAAATACCCCTTTACCCAAAAACTGAAAACTGACCCTGAACCCTAAAAATACCCCTTTACCCAAAAACTAAAAACTGACCCTGAACCCTAAAAATACCCCTTAAAAAAACTCAAACATATAAAATTTAAAATATAATTATATACTTACCAATACTTACGTTGTAATGGTATGCGTTGTAAAGGTACCTGCGTTGTAAAAAAATGCTTTGTAAATACATGCGTTGTAATGGTTTTTGCGTTGTAAAAATTTCGTTGTAATGGTAGTTCGTTGTAAAAAGTTGCGTTGTAAAGGTAGTTTCCCGAATTAAAGCCTCACAGCAACACAAGGACTTCCGACTTTATAGAGCTAAAACTCGACCACGAAATTTCTTCACCAATTAAGGCCGACCTAGTCGCCTCACCCAGGGATATGACTTTCCTGACTTCGGAAGAATGGATCGACCTGGAAGCAGCATACAACTGCAGGCAGCCCACAAATAACATCAGCAAAGAAAGCTCACACCCGCTTTCAGAGAGGGCTACGGACCCAGTCAATACTTTTTGGGTCACTCTTCTCAATACAATACAGCTATCTTCAACGGCCCTACAGTATCAATCCGACAAGTTGGACTTACAACTATCAGTCCTGCAAAGTCTAGCAGAGGCCACAATGGGGATAGATAGGAAATTGGCAGACCTCAATGGACTCATAAAAAGAGGACAAGAGTCAGTCAAATTAACAGAAATAGTCAGAACTAGCTGTACCTGCTCGCCAATAATCGACAAGTTATTGTCATTACCCACGATGCTGGGCAACCTTTTGGATGAAATAAAACTAAACACCATAAAACCCCCTCAAGCGGAAGCCAGGCTGGAGAGGCCCGACCTAAATCCAAATGCGACGAAGCCATCACCAACAAAGGCAGGGCCTCTAGGAAAGATTGGCGAAATGCAAAAACTCAACTCGTCGGGGGGCCAAATCCAAATTGTCACCCCCACAGCAGAAAAGACCATTCAGAATACCTTCACAACAGGACAAACTAGCGAACCAGGGAGCCCGCAGAACGCACGGGCTCGTCGTAAGCAAAAAAGGAAGGGGCGTAATAGAAAGGTCAACGTGGACTGCCAAGGAGACAACTGGAACCCCACAGCACCGGAAGGCATGGGGCCACCAGTAACCAGCAAGCTTCAAAGGAAAAACAACCCCCCTTCACTGAAACCTGAAACCCCACTGCCCTCAATGGGAACGTCAACAGAAGGATTAGGAACCCACATCTCTAGCGTGGGTACAATAAACCAACCAGCGAGAAAACAGACTGAAAGCAGAAACGACTTAACACGCCGACACCAAATAGAGCCGGCATTAGGGCAACCGGATGGCCACTCAAGGGCAAAGAATATAAACTCGGAGGAAGAAAAAAAGGATCGGGACGAGCCAAACCCCACCAAAGACGACGTGACACTGAACAATTCTATAACATCGTGTATTTGCAAGAAGACGAAGACGACACCCAGCAATGCAAACTTTCAGATTCCATGTATCATTAACCCCAAAGATAAGCATTTTAGTGATCAATTTCAGCGGGATACTTCAAAATGAAAACCAAACGAACAGAACATCAAACTCTTAGAGGGATCATGCACAACCGAGGAACAGCCCCAACAGAAAATGTTGCCCCCAAGGGAAACAGACACAGAAACAATTTATTTCATTCCCGAATATAAATCCAAGGGAAGAGTAGACATTCTAAATAGGGGCAACATATTAAAGTTAATCAACTCAATAGACAAACTAAAATCTATAAAATCCTCGGATCTGCTCTTAATCGAATTCCTTCCAGCAACACACCCACAAGGGAACGAGAAAACAAGGGCCACGTGGAAAACCAGGGAGGTAGCAAAAACAATCATGGAGGAAGCACCCACCTTCCACCAGTGGGGAATCCAGCTTGAACCAGAAATAAAACCAGCTTATCCTACCCCGTTTCTCGAAGAAAGGAAGAAAGAACGACCTCAACCGGTCAAATCAATACTTAAAGGAGCACGAAGCCACTCCCCAGGACGGGAAAAATACCCGGCGAAATCGCAAAACCTAATGTTTCAACAAACAGCTCCTTGCAAAGAAACAATAACTCGCACAATAACAGGAAGCGACACCAACTGACAAATAAAGTCAGTTTTAGCCACCAAAACTGCGGCTTCCCCTAAAAACAAAAACAAACTTAAAATTTGCAGTTGGAATATTAACGGACTAACCGACAAACTGGAGGACCCCGAAACATTGAACTATTTGCAAACCTTTGACTTGATTCTCCTCCAGGAAACATGGGAGTCAAGCGGCATATCCCTACAAGGATATACAGCCTGGACACATCCGGCCCGCAAAGAATCACAGTACGACCGCTGCTCTGGCGGCCTGGTAATTCTCGCGTCAATATCAGTCATAGGAGAAATCAAACCAATAAGCATAAATATTACCTCACCGAACGCAATACAAGCAATATCACTTACAATTGATAATAAACAAGGAAGTCAACAGTTACACGTTGTAAACACATATATCCACCCTAAGAATAAGCTGACTGGGTCAAACGAACTAGTTCAAGAGTTAACAAGACTCATGGAAGATGGGGAAACGGATAACATACTACTGGCTGGCGACTTCAATCTCCACCTATTTGGTGAACCGGCAACCGACGACATGACACAGGAAATGGACACATTATGAAAAATCCTGACTCAAACAATCACCTCCAGACACAAACACAGCAACACTGCTTCACAGCTAGTAAAAGCTCTAGAGCAATTGAACATGCGCGTTCTCAATGGACGATTCAAAGAGGACATTCCTCCAGCACCAACATATTACTCGTCAATCACCTCATCCTACCTAGACTTCATGCTAGTAACACTCCCGTTGTACGACAAACTACAATCATTTAAGATAGGAGACAGAGGTCAGAGCGACCACCTGCCGCTAGAAGCTCAGTTAGCCCTGACCTGTAAGAACGAAGCAGCAGAAACAAGAAGTATGTGTACAGAATATACCGCTAACTACAAGCGATTACGATGCAAGATCACGGATATGGAAGCACTAGCAACCAGTGCAAAAACAATAATACAGGAAATATCCAACAAAACCGCCAATCCCCTCGTCCTTTGGGAAGACTTCACAGCGGCATTAGGAGAAAAACATGCCACAGGGAAGAAAACCCAAAAAGGGAATACTACAAGGTTCACGCTTGGCAAAGTAACAACTGCAGAAACAAAAAACATCAAGCTTGAAATAAAAAAGACCCTTAGGCAACTCCGCCAAGATCCAAATAAAACGGAAATTCAACTGCAGCTTCGCAGGTCAAAAGCACTGTTACAAAAGAAAACTTGGGAAAGGAAAAGGCAATTGAACGAAGAATTTTGTGCTAAAATTCTACATAAATCAAAGCAGAAGAACAGCTCTAGTTTTTGGAAGACCATCCACAGGCTTCAACAGCCAGACAACAACGGCATCAACTCTGAAATACCGGAATCCAACTGGGCTAACTATTTAACAATTCATTTTAACACAAGCGACCCTGCAATGAAGAAAGTTAAAGGGGCTGACTCGGAAGAGGGAGCTCCCCATCAAATGGACATAACTGCCACACTCACCAAAAATGCAAACCAGGTGCTCAAAAATGAAACAACCGGGACGCACACCTCAACAGAGGACGAAGCCAGTCCAATGGCAGCTAAGCCTAGAATAATCGAGAACGATCCACCAGACCAGGAAACAGCAGACACTATTCTTAAACAAATCACCAAGGGAAAACTTGAGGGGGCTCCAGGACCAAACGGGATCCCTCCGATACTATATAAGAAGGACCCAGCTTTTTGGAGCATTACCTTGACTCCAGTATTCAATGAAGTAAGGGAAACAGGAAAGATACCAACATCTTGGAGAGGCTCGATAATAAGCCCAATATACAAAAAAGGCGCTAGGATCGACCCAAGCAGCTATCGTCTGATTGCCCTGATTGACGTAGAGGCAAAGTACTACGCAGGCCTCATCCTGAAGGACCTAATAACATGGGCAACAGAAAAGAACATCATCCCAGCCACACAGACGGGCTTCCGGAGGGGCCAGGGCACCCTAACAAACATCATGGTGTTAACCCTATTGTTCGACGCAGCAAAAATGGCAAAAATCTCCCTATTCGTGTGCTTCATTGATTACAGCGCCGCATTCGACCATGTAGATCGGCACAAACTATGGTGGAAGCTGAGCTCATGGGGTATCCCTGGCCCCCTCCTACAGCAGTTGGTAATGTTACATACCGACACCTGGGTCCAAATGAAATTGGGATCAGGCACACACCTATCAAGAAAAATAAAGACCAGCAAAGGACTAAAACAGGGCTGCGTCCTAGCCCCAATGTTGTTCAACCTCTTCCTCGCGGATCTTCCCGAAGAGCTAAAGACAGTTACATCACATGCACCTCAGTTAGGAAATATTACGCTCTCAAACCTGCTCTACGCAGACGACCTGGTCCTCATCAGCCGGTCTCCTATTGGCCTCCAAAACCTTCTGGACAGAACCAACGCATTTTCGAAAGCAAATTCGCTAACAATCAATTTGAACAAAACCAAAGTCATGCCAATGAACCATAACAAAAAACGGAAACCTGCATGGTTCCTGGACAATCAAAGATTAGAACTGGTGACCTCATATAAATACCTAGGAGTCATAATAGATGGCAATGGCTCCTTTAAACAACAACTAGAGGCCATTCGCCGGAAGGGCATGACTTTTCAACTATCAACAAGGCCCCTGCAGAAGCTCTCCCAGACAGGACATTAGCACCACTCTTACAGGTAATAAAAGCTCGCCTACAGCCCATGCTCTCCTACGGCAGCGAATCAATGTGAGGCAAAGATGCTAGTACTCTAGACAATACAATTAGCCGTGCATACAGAGCAATTTTCCATCTTCCTAAAAACTCTTCACCCGCTCAAATTCGCCTTGAATTTGGACTGCAGAAACAATCTGTGGAGAGGAAAGGCCAATATATAAAAAGCTGGCGCAAAATTAAAGAAGCGGAGCAAGGATCCTTAAACGCCAACTTATGGATTGAACTAACCACCAAAGAAACTTCACCAGCAAGGGCCTACCTAACTAACTCACTGGAGAGTCTAGGACTAAAAACGCTCTGGGAAACAAGAACGGATTTTGGGACCTTTAAAAAAGCAGTGTCGAAAGTCATCAAATTGGTCTCCTCACTTGAAGATAGAGCCAACCTATCCAAGAGAGCGCATGGATGGGTTGTGCTCGAAGGGTACAAAACCACAAAGCCTCAAGAGTATCTATCAACGGGCCTCACACAAAAAACAAAAAATACGTTCCTAAACATGCGCTTAGGCAACATACCCATAGCACGTCATTTGGCACCATGGAAACGGCCTAATCCATCAAACGCATGCCGCCTTTGCTAATCTGCGAAGGAGGATCTTATACATATCATTTGCATCTGCGAAGCCCTTGTGGACACAAGGCGGTTTATGCTTCGGTCCATATGGAATCAGAAGGGCGTAAAAACCTGCAGGCAAGCAGTGATGCTCTGTTTCAACCCTGAAGAGACCCAGTTAAACTGTAGAACAGTCAAATACTTCGACATAGTGGCCAAAAAACTAAATGAAACAACACTTGGGTGGAATAACCCCACCGCATCAGGAGAATAGCAGTCTTCCCTAATGGCCTTAATAACTACAAGGCCTACAAGCACCAAAGCCACGGCAATCATAATAAAATATGAAATCACACAAGATTTAATGAAAAGACAGTTGGGTGCAACAATTAATTATACCAGGAGAATAGCTACCTCTCCAAAGGCTATACAACCATAAGAACAACAAGTAAGCCCATGGCCAACAGGAAAAATACTCACTAATCTACTATAGACTCTTTGTGATATTACGCATCAGTCACCATACGAATCCGCCCTTCATCATTGGGATTTTATTCGTACCACCCGTCTGAGAAGTTCGGTGCCACACTTAGAGGTCAACCCGGTGGTAAGGGGGTTCCTCACAAGGTATAGGCAATGACAGTGTGGTATACCACTCGATGTTTATGAGTGGCCAAAGACATGGGACTGGGGTGTGCAGTGCTAGAAAGAGTGAAGGAGTGAAAAAACCAAAAGAGAGTGTGTTAAAATTGGTTTGAAAAAAGGCACTTGACAACAAGTTTATTCGGTGTGTGCCTAACATACCAAGGTTAAAAATCAATGCAACCTAAGGCTGTCTCATGATGTAGACCGCCTGAGGTAGAAAAGGTCAACTAGTTTCTGCAATTCAGGGACTGTTGTATCCTTGCATTCATCAGGACCAATATACTATTAAAACTACTGCACCAAGTGAACTAAATAAAGTGAAGGGTGACACCGGGATAACAAAAACAAGTGCAAAAAGTCACCTGAATGCTCCAGATGCCCTTACAGTCTGTGTTGATCACTAAGGAAAAGAAAAGGGTTAAGTATAGCTGTCGTGATCTAATGGGCTGACCAGAAAGTCCATTTTATGTGGATCAAACGTTACATCACACTCTGAGTATTGACATGCAGGCACTTAATGCTAATATGGCCCGGTTTTAAGTTATTTGGAAAGAAAATTTCGTAAGCCAAATGTCTTTCAGTCCTTACCTCGATCTGTAAGGTGGACTGACCTCACCCCACCTGGCAGCGGCTCAGGGGAAGATGAAGCACCGCTCTATAAAACATGTGAAACACACGTAAAAAACACAATGCGCACATACAGGGACAGAGCACTTCCTGTTATCAGTAGCCGACAAGGAATGATGTCGGTATCTTTCAAAAGAATACTTTAGTACCCAGCAGTCGCGGAGCCGAGACTCCGTTTAAAGAGGGATACAGTTTGTTGGAAAAGCGGCATAGCGCGAAGAAGAACGAAAGGCTTCTCTTACCTCTCCGTCGGTACTCCGGGCCGGCGTCCTAGTGTGCACCAGTCTATCTCTTAGGTTTGGGCCCCTCTTAAATGACACCAAGGGACGAGAGAGAGTTAGGCGTCCGGAATTCAGTATTGGCCAGTGTTTCCTGACCATGCTTTGAATGCTGTTTGAGAGGCTTCCGAAAGTTTGAACAAAAGTGAGGCGATCTAGGTCAGGCTTGGGAGGTCTAGGTTCCAACAAAGCCTCACGATTGTTATTCATTGCCCTTTTCATGGACCTTCGGACAAGTTTAGGAGGATATTTTCGTGCCACCAATTGCATACTTAAATCCTTAGAATGCTTCTTGAAAGCAGTTATCGTAGAGCAGTTCCTTTGAACCCGTAAAAATTGACTGAAGGGTAGACTCTCTTTCAATGCTTTAGGATGGTTGCTATCAAATAGCAGCAGAGAGTTCCTTGCAGTGGGCTTCCTGTTGAGCTCCGATCGTAGGCCCTCAGGGCCAGCAGTAATTAGTAGATCCAGGAAAGCTAATTGGTGGTGACCGATTTCAATGGTAAATTTGAGATGGTTATTTCTACTATTCAACCAACCCAGGAATTCCAGGCATCTAGTGCTTGACCCTCTCCACACCACAAAAATGTCGTCGATATACCTTTTCCAGGTCTTAAGGTTATCAATGAAAGGGTTCTGATTGTTCAATACATGATTTTGTTCAAACGAATTAAAATATAGATTAGCCAAGCTGGGGGCGTAAACGCTCCCCATGCTCGTCCCCGATGTTTGTAGGTAAACCTGTTCTTCGAATTGAAAAAAGATTTGTTTCATGGCCAGAGTGGCACAAGCCATTATAAATTGGACGGGAGTGATGCTGTTCAATTCCCTGGACTCCAAGAGTTGGTGCACCACGTCCAATGTCTCATCCTGGGGGATGGAGGTGTAGAGTGCCTCTACGTCAAAAGACACTAAGAGATCCCTCTCTGTGTCAAATTCGATGTTAGGTAGCAGTCTCAACAAATCAGTGGTGTCTTTGAGATAAGTGGGCATTCCTTGCACCATCGGTCTCAGAAAATGATCCACAAAGGTGGAGAGGGGTTCCAGGGCTGATCCTATCCCCGAAATGATCGGGCGCCCTGGGGGCGGCCGTTGCTCTTTGTGAACCTCGGGTAAGGTATAAAAGTAAGGCATCTTGGGGTGTTCCGTGCAAAGGTAAAGGGCTTCGGCTGGTGTAATCCTTCCCTCTGAAGATGCTTCTTCAACCATGGTTTTGATGTCCCGTTTCAAGTCATCTGTAGGGTCGTGATTCAAGGAAGTGTAAGCATGCCGAGTGTTAAGTTGCCTGAGGCACTCAGCTCGGTAGACTTCAGTATCCAGGATTACAATCGAGCCGCCTTTGTCAGCTGGCTTTATTGTTAAGTCCTTGTTGTCAGTCAGGGATTTCAGTGCCAAATGGTGTGATTTAGGCAGATTCTGGAAAGTCTTTTGTTTAGTACTAAAGAGATCGTCCAGCTCCTTCTCCAGTGCCTGTTCATAGGCTAGAACCTGGGGAGGCATGAGATGAGTAGGGGGAGTGAAGGTAGACTTGCATTTCAGTCCAGTGTTGACATCATCCTCATGCTGTATGGAGGCTTCTTTTTCAGCGAAGAAGAAGTGTAATCTGATCTTCCTTAGAAATCTTGCCAACTCCAAGCGAGTTTCAAACTCATCATTATGATGGGTTGGCACAAAGCCCAGTCCTTTGTTCAGGGCCTCCTCCTCAATTGGGGTCAGGATATGTCTGCTCAGGTTCATAATTATACTGGAGCTGCACTGCTCTGTCCTGCCTCTTTGTTCTTGGACGAGTTGCTCCTCAGGGTCCTCCCTTCTGTTGACGTCGGTGGGGGGCTGAAGTGGACTTGGGTCTGTGTGTTCCCTCTCCTCTTGCCTCGGGATCTGCCCCGGCCAAACCCTAAAAAAGGCTGCCCGTTAAAGTTGTTTGTAGGGAAGTTCCCGGGGAAGTTAGTCATGTGTGGTCCCATGGGTTGTTGAAAAGGGCCCGGTTGTTGTGGGGGGAAAAAAGGTGGCATGCCACCAAATTGCCACGGGGTGGGTGGCCACCATTGTTGTTGCTGGTTACCTCTCCAATTATTTTTAAAATTTCTTTTGCCTTGACCACGACCTCGTGTGTTGGAATAATCGCTACCAGTGTCGCTCCCTGAGGAATTATCACCTGAGCTAGATGTGCTGTAAGATGATCCCTTTCTGCGGCCGGTGGTACCGAACTCTGGGGGGGTGTAAGTGTCGCTTGAGTAAGGATATATTCTCTCAAATTTGAATTTATCCAGGTCTTTCCTGAATTTGTCCATCTTAACCGCCAAAGTATGTTCCCTGAAATCTCTGTTGTTTTTATTGGAGTCATCTAAGTTTTTGCTGAAAACCTTAGAAGCTATAGTAGTCTTAATTTTAGACTCAAGAATTTGAATTTCTATGAGCAAGGTATCAGCTATGCGTTTGGAGGTTTGGACGATCAGAATCAACCAATCCCTGGTGCATCTCCAGGCGATAAGGGCCCAGTTTTTTAAAAACTCCTTATCACTTAAAAACAGCCTAGGTGCGTTAGTCACTATAAGTCCTGTAGGTGCGCAGTCACTGCGCAGGTATTGAGCCATTATGGTGCCATGTAGGGCTGTCCTAGTTTGTGATTTCTTTAAACCTAACAATTTGCCCCACTCATCCTCGCTCAGGCTGACGACAGAAGTAGAAGACTCCGTCAGATCAGGGTGTTCAGCAAGTGCTGCCAACAGGTCTTCATCTGAAAACGATAAACCATGTTTCTCGGCCATGACTAGGGAAAGTGCGCTGTCAAAAATGCAGACTGTGTTCTAGAGTCACAAAGAAAGTTCGAAACACAACTGTGTGATGAACTACTACTACGAAATCAAATAATCGTAGAACAAAGGTCCGCAGTTAAAAAACTGCACTGAAACAACAAAAAAGGGGGGGACCTAGGGGAAGTTTACAGACCACGCTCTGGATACAATCCCCAAGAAAGCCTATAAACAACAAAGGTACCAGAGGGTCTCAAAAAGGTGTGCCTAAAAGAAATAGAGAGCCAACCAATCCCTAAAAACCAAAGTGATGCGTCACAGAAAATTCTCAACAGGATAGACTGGTGCACACTAGGCCACGTGAAGACCCGCCAAGGGCGATAGGTTCACTATGGAACCTTCCTCCTGTCCAGGGACACCACCCCTGTGGCAATTGTCAGGCCTGTGCACAAACAACTAAATCATTGGAGATAGATATCGGCACGGCTAGACCGTGGAAACAAATAAAATTCACTAATTGCAACAGTGATCATGTGATCTATCTTATTACCTGCCCCTGTGGCTACAAGTATGTGGGCATGACCACCTGGAAGGTCCGCATACGGATATCTGAGCACAAGAGTACCATCAGGTGTGCCAGACAAGCCACAAAGTTAACTGCTCACTTTCTTGAAGCTAAACACTTAGCCACTGATTTCCATTGGACTGTTTTGGAGCAACCATTTATCCCAAAACACACAGCAGATGTGACTAAGTACCTGCTGACTAAAGAACAAAGATGGGTACTTAAATTGAAGACACACAAAGGTGGCCTGAACGATGATATTCCTTGGTCTGCTTTGTGATTCAGCCCACGGCAACAGAGAAGGGCCCTAGTATATCATTTCGCCTGTCTGGACACTCTACCTATGAGAGGTTGTTCTTTGTGCTAGTAATTGCTTTAGAGATGATGAAGGTTCTGACATCATTTCCTTGCCCATACTTTCTCTCCTCTTTGAATTCTACTAGCTGGGCGGAGTGACAGCGCCCCACCGTGTTTGTCCATCTTGACCACATCTTGACCACATCTGGGACCTAGTCCCGATGTCTCCGCTATTCCCTCAGCTGTTTTTGCTTAACCCTGATAATACCATACTTATTGCAGCGAGATTCACAGAAAGTTGTGTCTGGGTATTTTTTCTGTATTTAGAGCTTAAGGTATTAGGCATGCACTGTCAGCTGCCTTGCGCGGCTATTCTCAGCCCTTTTGACCCGCTGGTCATATTTACCTTTGACCGTTTGATCCAGTGTCACTGACTTAAAGCTACGCATTTTCTCCATTACTAGTAATACAGGACTGCATTTGTGTATTTCCCTAGCCTTTTTTCCCCCCGCTGTACTTTGCTCGTGTTGTGTTTACATTTGCGTTGATAACATTCTACCCTCGTTGCTATGACTACCAAGCGTCTGATCGGCCAATGATCTCTCCCGGCCTTTAGTGTTACAGCCTATGAGAACGCAGGCTTGTTCGACTTTGTACCAATCTTACGGGTCTGCTAAGCGCCCCACGTGACTTCACGTGACCTCGCGACCAATAGCAGCGCGGCTTATTAACAACCGCTACCTCTCCTCTCGTTACCTCCCCAGTCGGCCAGGACGCCGGCCCGGAGTACCGACGGAGAGGTAAGAGAAGCCTTTCGTTCTTCTTCGCGCTATGCCGCTTTTCCAACAAACTGTATCCCTCTTTAAACGGAGTCTCGGCTCCGCGACTGCTGGGTACTAAAGTATTCTTTTGAAAGATACCGACATCATTCCTTGTCGGCTACTGATAACAGGAAGTGCTCTGTCCCTGTATGTGCGCATTGTGTTTTTTACGTGTGTTTCACATGTTTTATAGAGCGGTGCTTCATCTTCCCCTGAACCGCTGCCAGGTGGGGTGAGGTCAGTCCACCTTACAGATCGAAGTAAGGACTGAAAGACATTTGGCTTACGAAATTTTCTTTCCAAATAACTTAAAACCGGGCCATATTAGCATTAAGTGCCTGCATGTCAATACTCAGAGTGTGATGTAACGTTTGATCCACATAAAATGGACTTTCTGGTCAGCCCATTAGATCACGACAGCTATACTTAACCCTTTTCTTTTCCTTAGTGATCAACACAGACTGTAAGGGCATCTGGAGCATTCAGGTGACTTTTTGCACTTGTTTTTGTTATCCCGGTGTCACCCTTCACTTTATTTAGTTCACTTGGTGCAGTAGTTTTAATAGTATATTGGTCCTGATGAATGCAAGGATACAACAGTCCCTGAATTGCAGAAACTAGTTGACCTTTTCTACCTCAGGCGGTCTACATCATGAGACAGCCTTAGGTTGCATTGATTTTTAACCTTGGTATGTTAAGCACACACCGAATAAACTTGTTGTCAAGTGCCTTTTTTCAAACCAATTTTAACACACTCTCTTTTGGTTTTTTCACTCCTTCACTCTTTCTAGCACTGCACACCCCAGTCCCATGTCTTTGGCCACTCATAAACATCGAGTGGTATACCACACTGTCATTGCCTATACCTTGTGAGGAACCCCCTTACCACCGGGTTGACCTCTAAGTGTGGCACCGAACTTCTCAGACGGGTGGTACGAATAAAATCCCAAATGATGAAGGGCGGATTCGTATGGTGACTGACGGGTATTTTTCTCATCCTGTTGAGAATTTTCTGTGACGCATCACTTTGGTTTTTAGGGATTGGTTGGCTCTCTATTTCTTTTAGGCACACCTTTTTGAGACCCTCTGGTACCTTTGTTGTTTATAGGCTTTCTTGGGGATTGTATCCAGAGCGTGGTCTGTAAACTTCCCCTAGGTCCCCCCCTACCGTAGTGTTTTTGTTCTTTGTGATATTACCCATGTGCAACACTCTTTTTAAAGACCTTTTATTTATTGTTCAATATTGTGAGTTTTTATTAACTGTACAATAAAATAAAATTTAAAAAATATTCAAAATTCATTGATGTGTAGTGCACTGAATAGTGGACGCAACCATATTATCTCAGACACTAGGGAATATTACGGTCATGTACCTGTGTTCACCCCCTCCTTTGAAACAGAAGCGGAGTGGGCTAGCCCAACGTAAACAACGTCAACATAGCACTATAAATAATTAGTCTACGCCTTGGGTGTGGTTCACTTCTGCAAAGAGAAGAGACTGCACCGCAGCAAAGGTCCTTACCCTGCCACGTGGCTGCCACCATGACCGCGTGCTTCCCCGATACAGGCCGATTGTGAAGTCACCGCAGACTTATGTCTGTATCGACTAGTGCCTTCGATCTCCACTGCGGACAGCAGGGTTCACAACTTGAATTCAGCTTTGGATCTAAATTTGTCTTCAGTATCTGTGCTGAGAACTGCCTTCAATCTATTCCGCGGTCAGTAGAGTTGACAACTTGATACCAGGAGCGCCAGCACTACAGAAACATTGAATTCAGTCTTGATTTTTTTAAAACAGAGACAATTGCACTATGTCCTCAGATTTTGTTAAAGTTTGAACAGTAGGAAATTCAGCCTTCATTTATTTAATGCAGAGACAATTATGGACAGCGTGTAAGTTAGCCTTGATTTATGAAAAAAAAAGTCAATTTTATTAATGGATGCCACAAAAAAGTTCATCTATGTCTGTACTAAGTACTACTTTCAAGTGTACACTGCGATCCACAGAGTTCACCACTTGATACCAGAAGCAGTGAAGCACTACAATCAACATTGAATTCATTCTCAATTTATTGAAGACAGAGACAATTCTACTGTGTCGTCAGATTTTGTTAACGTATGTGTCAAAAAGGCATTCGTCGATGTTTCTGTGGACTACTGCCAAAGTTTACTCTGCCGACAGCAGGGTTCACAACTTGAATTCTACTTTCCAATTACACTACGAACAGTAGGGAATTCAGCCTTGATTTATGTAATGTAGAGACAATTCTACTGTATGTGTTCATTTTTTTTTACATAAGTGACAAAAATCATTTGTCGATATCTGTGCTGACAACTGCCTTCGATCTACATTGTGAGGGCTCACGATTCAGGTGGAATGGCGATTGCACATGACGCATTCCAATAGCCAAGAGACATTGAACCAGTGCGACCCGCCGGAACCACGAATGATTACAGGATGAGCAGACGCTGAGTTCTTCATGTACCACTAACTCACTGCACCACAAGTAATCTCCACGTGGCCTTGTTAAAGCAGAATTCACTAGGCAAGAAACATTGCTCCCAATGCGGCCTGCCCAGACTGCGCATCATCGCAGGTTACGTACACGCTCAGTTCCAAAGGTACTACTAACTCAGTGCACCATAATTCATCGCCACGTGGCCGTATTCAAGCAGAATTCAATACAGAAAAGACATTGGTCAGAATGCGGCCCCCCCTTTACCACTCATTATCGCAGGGTACGTACAAGCTCAGCGCCAAAGATACTACTAACTCAGTGCACCATAAATCATCGCAAAGAAGAATGAACAGTTTTATGTCAGCAATGAGGCAAACTATCACTTTTAAATGGAATTCAAGCAGAATTCAATCGACAAAAGACATGACCTCAATTACTGTGCCTCCCGCCCCCGACCACGCATCATCGCAATATACGTACAAGCTCAGCACCAAAGGTACTACTAACTCAGTGCACCAGAAATCATTGCCACGTGACCGTATTGAATAAGATTACTTATTTAGAAGAAAATATATCATAGTTTTTGGAGATATACTTCAACTTACTTCTGTGAATGGACAACCAATATTTATTAGAAAACTTGATTTTAAAGACTTTGCTACCAGTGCGTCCTGCTTGGACCACGCATCATCGCAGACTCCACAGAACTTTGTTGCTTCAGGTGCCACTAACACTTTCCACCGCTTATCATCGCTGCATGCACACACACTAAATTACCAATACTGTGTAGCTCTAATCAATGTCACGTAGTCGTGGGCTCTTGCTAACCGCTGCCTCCTGCCTACACTGCGGTCATCAGAGCTTACAATTAATTACACTGTTGATTTATTATTTGCAGGCTACAATACCAAACTAAGAATAACATTTATCAAAATCTACACAATATCCCTTTATTATGCTTCCTTTAACAACGTTTTTTATATCACATGTAGATTTTCTTGAATAATAAATTAGACGCTGCAAGTGCAAAGGTACACTTAATGATAGTCTACACTGTGGATAGCATTGCTCACAATTTGAACCTCACTTTTTCTTCATTGGAAACCTGAATTTCTTTTTAGGAGACAAAAATGGCGACATGGAAGAATCATCTGATTCTGATAATTTTGTTGCTTAACCACATCAATGCTGATGGTATTCCCCTCCTGTGCTGAGATTTGTTGATTCCCATTATTCATGACGAGCTGGGCTCGTCATGAGCGTGCGAGGAGGCTACCTCATGACGAGCCCAGCTCGTCATGAGCGTGGAAGGGGTTAAAAATTCATAACCATCGATACCACATTTTTTCCCCTCAAAATACATACAATCCAGTATGCACATTCAATTCTTTGAGTGCAGCCCGTTCAGACCACGCATTATCGCATGATGAGCACACGCTAAACAACAGACATACCACTAACTCAGTGCACCATAAATAATCACCACAAGCCTTTATTAAGGCAAAATTCTGTATTAATAAAAATATATCCCCAGTGCGGCCTATCCGGACCACGCATCATCGCAGGTTATGTATACGCTCAGTCCCAAAGTTACTACTAACTCAGTGCACCATAATTCATCACCACAAGGCCATATTGAGGCAGAATTTAACTGATTCTTAATTCAATAATAAACTGCAGTACCAAATAAATTAACCTCCCTCAAACCTACACAAAATCGCCACTTGCCCTTACTAAGCCAGAATTCAGACAAAAAACATTACTATCAGTACGTCCTGCCTGGACAACTCATCATCGCAAGCTCCACAGAACCTTGGTGTTTCAGGTACCACTAACTCAGTGGAAACCAAACTAAGTATAACACCTATCAAACCCTACACAATATCACTTTAGTATGCTTCTTTCAAAAATGTATTTTATATCACTTATAGTTTTAGTTGAATAATCAAATGCACGTTGCATACATGTTCGATCTTCCACTTCCACTATAATTGCTGATGATGCATTCCACCCTAAGATATACACTGTGGACAGCAGGGTTTACAACTTCAATTCACCTTTACATCTACACTATAGACAGTACGAAATTCAACCTTGATTTATTTAATGCCGAGACAATTATACTGTGTGTATTCAGATTTTGTTAAAAAAAGTGAAAAAAAGAAATGTTCTATAACTTTTCTGACTACTAGATTCCATATACACTGTGCACAGTAGGGTTCACAACTTGAATTTACCTTTTCATCTACACTACAGACAGAATGAAATTCAGCCTCGATTAATTTAAAGCAGAGAAAGAAATTGTGCTGTTGCACTGCTAGTATTCGCAAGTTCCTTCAATCGTTGCATTCTGTGAAGTATGATAACAAAGAATTTAGAAAATTGCGACAAAATGTACCTCCACCACTGGCAATACCAAGTACCTCTGGGACATCACCTTCAACATCGCCACCAGACATACGTCCCCATTTTGAGGAAGTTAGAATGCACTGCGTGAAGTGGAATCGTTTAATTTGTTATGGGGAGCAATCAGTAGACCTAGTTTACAGAGCAATTGATAACCATTGATGCTAGTTTCCCCCCCTCAAAGTTTATATAGTCCAGCATGCAACAGTGAATGGTTTAAGTGCAGCCCACTCAGACCACGCATCATCGCAGGGTGAGCACACGATAAACACCAGACATACCACTAACTCAGTACACCGTAAATAATGGCCACGTGCCCTTGTTAAGGCAAAATTCAATAATCAAAACCATTTTTACCACTGTGCTCTGCCTGAACTACACATCATCGCAGGCTCCATACAAACCGCACCTACTTCAGTGCGCCACAACTCATGAACCCTTTACGATATAATGTTCTGTACATTATTTCACATACAATGTTCCTACCTTTGTACAACAGAAGTCATAAACCGTTATGATTAAATATTTGTATATGATATCATGATTACTATTCTACTTGTTACCAACAGCAACGTAATAAAATGGAGTCGAGCACACGTGCCCGTACCCACTTTAACTATCTATCTGTGTCTGTGTATTTATTAGGTTTGTAAAATGTTGCTCCTGCGCCCTACCAAATTATATTGTGCTATAAATAGCGTAAGCAAACAACTAACCTGTGACAGTCAGTGTGGGCTATTCCTCTTTTTTTTTTTTAAGTATATTTATATAGGGCAACCCAAAACTATACCAGCTATTTACATGAGCACCATATTTACAATACATTTTCAGGCACAAGTACATTACGTCATTACACTACAATAACAGGATGTGCATGCAACTTCGAGACTCGAACACTGAATTTCAGCATCAAGTTGTATAGTGTACCTGAATGACCACATACGTATATAAATAAGTTGTCCTTCATGTGCCAAAAACTATAACTTAAACCTTTCACAGCCCTATATTACTACAGCTACAACACTCCACTGAATGTACAATAAACATTCATAATCGCAGAAATAAGTAATGTCTACCATATTTTATGTGTGCAACTATTACCGAATATACAGTCAGTTATTCCCCGTACCTTCCATGTTGGCCAAGTTGTGGAACTTTACAGATATAATGACACATTTACTTTTAAGACCCAGGTGACGTCAGCACTACAAAATGGACACCCGAATAACTTAATTTCTCATATAGCTCACAACGGAATCATGGCCATAGCTCTGGAATCAGAGCCTCCTGCAGCTCTGGTGTACGTCAGTCCAGCCAACTCCACGTACGCTACCAGGAAAACACAACAACGATACATGGCCCAGATTTCCATTATAGTGATTTCTTAGTTCCAGGTCTAGTTGTCAGAACGGCACACACACTCCCCCATGGCTAGTATGCACCCACACCACACCCATCCAGCGCATCCGTGACTACACACGTGACCCTACCTATAAAAAAGATGGAGCTCACGCGTTCTACGCCATTTTAGAGTTGCTCCCATCCCAACCGCTGAGATGGCCCGTCCTACTGGTTCAAACGCCTCATGTAGGCCCGAACTACCGAACAAGGGGGCCCACTACCACGTGCATGGCCTCTTTGGTCACTGAGTTAGTGGTACCGAAAGGATTGAGGGAGTGAAGAACCTGTGATGATGATGATGGGAGCAGGAGTATGTCGTTAGCCATAGAGCTATCAAGACTTAGCACTATATTTGAGACTTCTTAGTGGCAGATCGGGACTACATGATGTAGAAGGTGTCCTGTCCATGAAAAGGTGAGCAGTGAGGCCTGGGTGCGCATCGGAGGGATTAGATGGGCTGCAGCAGACTGGATACAAAAAGGCGACGTAGCGATTTAGACGAACGGAGTCCTATATAGTGTATCAAATTACATGTATATATATTTTTTCCAATAGCAGGAACGTTTTTATAATCGCTCAAACGTCCGGAATATAAACTATACAAATAGCTCTTTTAAATGTGAGAGTAAACGGTGTGGAAGGGCGATGTTATTCAACTCCACATTAAGATAGTAACAATTACCAATCATACCATCTTTCTTTTACTATGTTTTAGATGTAGAGCTTCAGGGTGCATTATATCCCGGGACGTAGTGAAAAACACACTGGTGACACAAAGTTGAGCTGCGAATATTCTTTGCAGTCACTCTATCACTTCCTCTCTCCTTTGATAAAAAATTACACACAATGTTAACTTCCTTTTTATCTTACAGGTTGTGTTTCACAAATTGGCGTCACCCCCCCCAAAACCTACAAAGCTCTACGTTTGTGTATTCTGCGATGATGCGTGGCCATTGTAACAACACCTGAGAAGCCTGCTTCAACACGTAGTGCACCCTCTTTGAATCACGCCAATGGCACAAGGTGAGCAAATTAGCGTGTTTCCGAAACAAAGACAAGTCATCTGTGAAAGGAGAGAGTGGGTAGTGTGCAGCAGCTTCACTGCGTAGAAATGTACAATTACCTCCGACAAGTGATGATAGGTTACAACAGTCTGAGGGGCAGATTTACAAGCCCCTTGCGCCACTTTTGTGTCACTTTTAACATGGGAACTTCTAAATCTGCCTCTGACTTCCCAAGAAAAACACTCACCTCCGGACTCTGCAAGTCAATGGGGTGCAACAGTCTAGATACCCAATATTGACAACTCACCGCTATGCAGTGGGAATGCATGGGATATAGTACTTTGGAAAAAAAACAGTGCACATACACATCCTTACAGTGGAACTTGTTGTAATATAGTATACTGAATGTACAAAAAAATAAAGCAAAAATATACGTGTGCAGTTGTATGGACTATGCTATTGCTAACTCTTTAGACTATCTTTCAGATCACTAAACTGGAGGGTGCACTATAAACCAGCACCTGCTTGGTCACACAATGGAGGCAATAGGTGAGCTACTAGTATTTTCTCCAGTATTAACTGCTCCATCTATAACTTTCTCCCACATTTCAATGTCATTTTTTCTCTCTTTCTCACTCTCTCTCATATCGTTTCTCTTTTTCTTTTAAAGTTATGGACGCTGCTGTCCACTCTGCCGTGTACAACCTTAGCTGAGTACAAGTTGTGAACTCTGTTGGCCACTGTGAAGCCTGTTTCGACACGTAGTGCATCATCTTTGAATCAAGCCAATGGCACAAGGTGAGCAAACAAGCTTTTTTCTGAAACGACAAGTTATCTGTGAAAGGAGAGAGTGGGTAGTGTGCAGCAGCTTCACTGCGTAGAAATATACAATTACCTCCGAGCAGTGAGAATAGATAGGTTACAACAGTCTGAGGAACAGTTCTACAAGCTCCTTGCGCCACTTTTGTGTCACTTTTAACATGAGGAAAGTGGCGCAAGGAGCTTCTAAATCTGCCTCTGACTTCCCAAGAAAAACACTCACCTCCGGAATCTGCGAGTCAATGGGGTGCAACAGTGTAGATACGTAATATTGAGAACTCATCGCTATGCAGTGGGTGTGCATGGGATATACTACTTTGGAATAAAAACAGCGCACAGACACATCCTTACAGTCTAACTTGATAAAATACATTATCCTGAGTGTAAAAAAAATAAAGCAAAAATATACATGTGCACTTGTATGGACTATGCTATTACTAACTCTTTATACTATCTTTCAGATCACTAAACTGGAGGGTGCACTATAAAGCAGCACGTGTTTGGACACACAACGGAGGCAAAATGTGAGCTACGAGTATTTTCTCCAGTATTAACTGCTCCATCTATAACTTTCTCTCACAGTTTTATTGTCGTTTTTCTCTCTTTCTCTCTCTCGCTCTCTCTCAGATTGTTTCTCTTTCTCTTTTAAAGTTATGCACGCTGCTGTCCACTCTGCCGTGTAGAACCAAAGCTAAATTCAAGTTGTGAATTCTGCTGGTCACAGTGTTTAAACAAGGTAAGCAGAGCTGCCTAGATATACAATGCCTCCGATTAAATGCATTAGAAATAAAAGAGCTTATTTACAATCCCCTTGCGCCACTTTTGCATCACTTTCAACACAAAAGTGTTGCAAGAGTCTTGTAAATAAGCCCTAAAGAATATTGTGCTCCATAATGACTTTATCTCTCACCTAATTCTGTATTATCTCAGAATCATTTTAAAGACCTGTTGATCTGTAATGTTAACCTGACGCAGTAGGCACTTCCATACAGACACCGCTTGATTGCGGGCCTATAAGACAAGTGAAATGTACCAGGCACACTGCGCACGTAAAAATAAGGAAATATCGTCAAGTGTTACCTTGACTTGTAATGTTTGACCTCATTTAGTCACATTGATCTAATTTTAAACACTAATTTTCATTTTTGTTTTGCAGATTGCCTACCGAACTTCTATTGGCGTCCATATCACCTTTTGTTTATTATATTGTTTTGTTAAAGTTATGTTTCTAGTTATCTATTGTATTGTTATCTTCAAGTTACGTTTTCAGTTATTTATTGTTGTTTTAATAAAAGTTAATTAAAAAAAATTAATACGTCTTTTTTTTGGGGGCGTCCCCAATAGAAATTATATTTATAATGTGAAGTATAATTCTGACGCTAACTCTTTACCAGATCTTTACCAGAGTCTGTAGCTATGACTAACGGTTCCTATGGAAAAGTTTTAAACCTCCAGCACAGTAACTTTTTCCATTAGCAACATAGTGTGTTGAACTTCTACCCTCTGTGCTCACGTAAGTGTTCCATGAACTGTTACTGTGGTAACAGGCAGAAAGCCATTTGGGGGTAGGGTAGAAAGGTACTGGCTGTACAAAAACCGTTATATTTACCCTGGATCCTCTACAAGACAGAAAGGAAAGTAAAGTAAAACAAAAAACTGTGTACCAGATTGACGAACCCCTTGTGCCACTTTCCAGTCCAAGGCCCCTGCCTACAAAATTAGAAGTGTGTGGGCCTCAATGATGACCCTCAAGCCCCGGGAACCACCACCCCCGGGGATTTGTGTTTTGTGGGAGTCAGGCTACGTAGCCCCCCACCTGGTGCCCTCGAGAGCCCTGGGGACCGCCACGCCCAGATCCGGTTCCTGCAGTGTCCCGGGGTGCCTACCCCCGGGACACTGCTGTTTGCTATAAGAAGGCAGGAGTCTCGCGGCTCCCGACCTGCCAGAGCAAACTTAGTTTGCATTTTGAAAGACAGAGCAGTGAAATCTGTTATCACTTTCAAAATCCAAACCAGATTGCATTTCCACATGCAAGTCAGCATCTCCCCATTTGGAAAAGCAATGCCGGCTCCCGAAGTACGCAGGAAGCCGGCGGGACCGTGGGGGCATAGTGGCACGCCTCACAGTCCCCGACATTTTTTTATAAGACCCGGGGATACGATCCCCAGGAATATTAGAAAGTACTGATAGGGGCTATTTTTTTAACAGAAAAAGAAAAAGTTAAGCACCCAGCTCAGTGCGGCCCCCTGTTTTGCACACCTTGGATGCACAACTCATAATCTGTAGGGTGCGCGACTCCAGTGCCTTTGGTTCACAACTTCTACTAACATGCAGCTCCCCATGTGGAAAAGCAATCTGATTTAGATTTTGAAAGAGAGAATACATTTCCTTGCTATGAGAGGGCGGGATGGGCTCCCCGGGACACTGCAAAAGCCGGCCCTCCCACAATACATAAAGCCCCGGTGAGTGGTGGTCCCTGGGGCTTTGGAGACCTTACAGCCCCCTCTTCCCAGCCATGATTTTTTCGTAGCCCAAGAGGTTAACGGGGCCCTAGAGTGCTCCAGGAGGGAAGCCACGTAGTCCTCCCTCCCACAATACACAATATATAAACCCCCGAGGGGTGATGATCACCGCGGCTTTGAGGACCTTTGACCCCTCCCCCCACCAATTTTTAGATCTCCGCCTGCGAACTGCGCACATGCGCAGTCTCGCTGGGGAGACTTAATGTCTTAGAGTAGGGAGTTCAAGCCCCGCCCCTCTTCTCCATTGGCTGGCCTCCTAAACTGCAGCCAGCCATTGGACAAGAGGTCGCAGTGACAACATTTTTTCCATTTAGCCCCGCCCCTTTTTCATTTCTTTCTCTTTCTTCTCCATTGGCTGGAATGTAAACAACAACAGTCAAAAACACGCCAGTTGTTTACAATCCAGCCAATGGAGAAGAGGGGAGAAAGAAAAACACGCCCCCCCCCCAGTCTGAAAAGGACGGGGCTTAGTGACGCAGTCTTCCTACTTGCGTGCGACATTTCTACTTTTGGTAATGCTTACTACTTTTCCCTCTTGCCTCACAAAATGCCCCTCAGTGTAACAGAAGTCAATTAAGAAACGCATGAATTTCTCTGCCATTTTATAGCCATCTCGCCCGCTTCCCCCTGATACCTGCCCTGGGGGGGGGGGGGGACTTATCACTTGCCCTTTTGAAAAACAAATCCGGCATCGCAAGCTTCAATTTATTATAATTATGCACCTGCCCCCATCCCCTGCCTAAAGAAATTCTGCGGACAGCTTGGCTAGGGTTATAGGTGGCACAAGAGTCTCCTGCAGTACCTGCAGCCCCGAGACATCCCAGGCAGCCTTCACCAACGATTCGCAGACAGGTGAGAAGGCACTGACGGAACTCACCATGGCTATTTAAACTCCATAAAACGCTTCCAGGGTCAGCGAGAGGCCACTCGTGTTCTACATGACTAAATCATCTCACTGAGCACATCGGACAATACCGACGGCAAAGCGTGCAGACCATATAATCACAACTGCATCACAGATGTTATTGGATCATGCAAGAAATGCTTTCAAGTAAATCAGATCTAGATAGAACGCAGATTACAGGATCAACAAACAAAAGAGCATTCTATGACGCCGATTCAAAAGCTGTTCGCCAATAGATATGTCCACTGAACAGGCGGCAGAGAGAAGCGTGCCCTCTGCCTGCACCTTTACCAGCCGGTCTCCCTCCTCCTTGGAGTCTCGGACGGCCCTTTGTGTCTCTTGCTCTCCTCATGGGACCTCTCTCCTCACAGCCAGACAGCAGCCCTCCCCCGGCCCTCCAGAGTTGTTTGCAGTGGGATGGGTAACTCCAACCAGAGCCGAACACACATTTCCCAACTTCTAAAGGCGCTTGTTTCATTGAAACTACAGACACATGCCCCCTTCTTTGGACTTTATCGTCTCTGCAAAGGCGAACAGGCTTTTGTTTCTCTCTGTATGAGTTGCCCGGATGTTGTTGCTATCTTTCCTACTCCTGCCTGGTGTTACTCTTTCATAACAATGCATTTTCAGCTCTGTGCGTGACAAATATTGTGTCCTCTTAGATTTTCTTGAAAGAACTCTCATGGGAAAGAAATAACTACTTGTGATTGCTAAACACACAGTGTTAATGTTTACTTTTGGGGTTTGACTAGGAATCCAATTACTTGGCTCGCTATTTAATTAGTATTTGGCAGGGAAATGCAGCTGTCAACCATGTGTTGGTCCTACCAGGGCTTTTAGTGTTTTTTAAAGTAGTTATTTCTTTGTTTATTTCACATCACCACAATATTTAAGTACCCTTTATCCTATGGCATTCCCCTAGACTCATTCCAGAGCTGTTTGAGCATAAACTACAATTAGCAGTGCCCACTCCTCATCAGATAATGACCCGTAACAAACTGCATAAACTTTTCAACAAAGGAACCCCTTTTTCGGATACAATATCCTATGTTGTTGTGTTTCGTAACTGCTGTTCACCAGCCGGTTCCTGTATACTACAGTATAGTGTTTTGCACTGTCAGCAACGGCACATCAATTCAATGCGCAGTGGCGACAGGGACCCCGAGGGAGGCTGTCTGCTGAAACCAGGCGGCTCTGCACGCTGCAGTGAGTTTTGAACCTAGCCAGTGAGCAGATGCTTCAGACAGGCGTGCATGTGATTTATCAGCAGTAAGTTCCTGTTGTGCCCGTGTGCCTCGCCTTCTTTTGCAACCACTTCACGGCCTTGCAGAGAGATAACGGGCCAGACTTAAACAAGCGTGTGGGGCTCTGTGTGTGTGTGCGGCTCTGTGTGTGTGTGTGTGGGTCTGTGTGTTTGTGTGTGGCTCTGTGTGTGTGTGTGGCTCTGTGTGTGTGTGTGGCTGTGTGTGTGTGTGGCTCTCTGTGTGGCTCAGTGTGTGTGTGGCTCTGTGTGTGTGTATGGCTCTGTGTGTGTGTGTGGCTCTCTGTGTGGCTCAGTGTGTGTGTGGCTCTGTGTGTGTGTGTGGCTCTGTGTGTGTGTGTGTGTGGGGCTCTGTGTGTGTGTGTGGCTCTGTGTGTGTGTGTGACTCTGTGTGTGTGTGTTGGACTCTGTGTGTGTGGGCCTGTGTGTGTGGGCTCTGTGTGTGTTTGTGTGTGGCATTTGCGAGAGATTAAGCTATTGGCATTGTAAATGACAATGACATTTATGTATCTGTTTTCAAAACCAACACATAAATAAAAAATGTGTTATTTACAATGCCAATAGCTCTAACTTTTGCAAAGGCGAGACCATAGCATTGTAAATGCGTGTTTCTTTTTAGCCCCGGGGAGTGACGATCCCCAAGGCTGGGGGTTCCTCTGGGCCCCAAATAAAATGTAATCATTTTGCCCCCGATATTTTACCCCCCCCCCCGGAGACGAATTATAAAAAAAAACTCAGTTTTATATGATTTATTTTACGGTACAGTCCACGCACCCCACACGCACCTGCCGTTTTTTTTAAAAAAGGTGACCCACTAAGCAGGTATAGAGGGTAAAATTATTTCTACCCTGCCCCCTTTCTCCGTTTTGAACACATATTCCACTGACTTCCTCAGCCTCGCCTCTATCGAGGCACAAAATGGCTGCCAACAGTTCCTGGTTTCGAATGTTTACAACCGCTTGACAGTCAATGAGCATTGAGCATGTGATCGGGATGGTGCGCTTATGGTACGATGACAATCCTCGCACAATCCGTGGAATAATGAAAAGCAAAGTCTGGAGGTCACATTATAAATGTACTTTAAATGAAAACCTCTGCCCTGCAACGAAATTGGCTACCAGGACCAATGTAACAGTAAATCGATTCTGGTTTTCTTAAATGGTCACAAAAAGGCTGCATTATCAAAAGAAAAGGCACATACTGCAGCAATCCCTTTGGAGCTACAAATTTCGGGATAATAATGTAAAATAAATCTGGTGGAAACGTCTGTGTTGTGTCTACTCACAGTTTAACTCATAACAGAGCAGAGAGAGGGTTAATGTGCCTGCTGCAATGCACATCATGCAGATCACTGATTTCTCTTTATGTGGATAGCTCAATGGGTTACTGATTTTGACAGAGATATCCTTTTGTTACTTGCAATTCTTAAGCGGCAGCCCTCACAACATAGCACAGTGAACTATAAACATGCACCAAGAAGCTGCATGCAAACTGCAAGGTTTGGCTTCAGAACCTTATTGTTTTTTTGCTCAATCTCTCATTATCCTAAACTTGCTAAAAACACTCCTTTGGGTTCTAATAAAGTCTTATTTGTACAAACAACCCTAATCACTGGGTGACATTTCTGTTTCTGTCAGCCATGCACCCTTAACAGATAAGGCCTACCAGAAAGGACAATATTTGACACCTGCACCTAATTACTCTGGAATTATCTGATTCTAAGCCTGTGACATTTTTCACATAATTATAGATTTGCAGCATTTGCCACATGATCCATCATCTGCGACATAATCTGCAGATTTGAACAAAAAATAGTTTATAGCTCAAATGGTTCAAAGTTACTAAAACACAGTGACATGAGTTGCTGTGCTGTCGAAGGTGCCTTTCGGAAATTTTGACTGGTCACCTATCTGTTTCTTATTGCTATATTTGGGATGCATTAAGTCTCGCATGTTTTAGAGTTAGAGCTATTGGCATTGTAATGGAAATGCTTTTTAATTATGTGTTTTGGTGTGAAGAGGATGTCAGTGATTGATATTATGTGTGTTACAATGCATCTAAAAGGAAAGAATCTGAGAAATTGAATGTGGCGAGGTGTGCCAGGCTCAGATTGCAGCTCTCCGAGGCACAGTTGATAAACCCTTTCTGCCTTTGAGAATACCTTGCATGCGGAAACAAAAACGAATTCCAAAAGAGAGGCATGAAACCAAAACAGTTGTTCCCAAACCAGAAGTACAAGCATCAACCGTAACACACTGGTTTATTGTACATGTTATCTTACTATTTAAGATGTATGTTGCATGAACCTGTGAGTATACAGTAGTACTGTGTACTATAGAAGCTTTTCACGCGTAAATATATTTGGAGCCTTTGTATGTAAAGATAAGGGTACCCCTGACTAATTTTCCTAAATCAGGGCAAGTAAATCAGTTGTAAGTAGAACAGATTTAGGAAAGTGGAATGTTACATTTAAAATTTACGTTCCTGGACCTAGGCAACATACACAATGTCATATAAATGCACCCTGTCTGATTCAATATAGACAAAAATATCTATTAATAGTTTATATTCTTTATGTAGAACACTGAATGTCTATAAAAGTTAAAAGATTCAAACTCTACAAAAAAATGTGTCGTGTTTACACTTTTGTGATTCTATTCCCTATTGAACATCCTAACACTGTGCTATGATTCTATTTCTTGTTTTCACAGTGTTGACAATAGATATTATAATGTTGGAATTGATTAAACATGCATCCAAAAGTATATACTGATTCTTAGTTCATTAAATGGAAAAGACATTCATTTCTAGCATGGCTTTGAAGATTTTAGATCCTACGCGCGTTTCGACTGTACGCCTTCATCAGGAAGCCATGTACATAGTTCATGAAAACCTAAACAGGGTGCAAATAACCAAAATATATGTAAGTGTTGCACAAGGGTCCTATTTACATAGTTAAGCTCCCAAAAGGGGGTCATACACAGTACTTTTCATAGATTAACGTAACCATTAAAACCACTAGTCACAATGTAACACAATTACATTAAAACCTAACCTGTAAACCACAAAGGTTTGTGACAATTAATCTATGTCACCCAATACCCGTCACCAAGTGTTGAACTATATCAAGAAACCGAAGAGTGAACCATTCACTATATGTCAAACCATAAACGGGAAAAATAATTTGATATAAACTGCTAGATTCATCAAAGACCCATTTTGCGAGTCTTTAATAGCGATTCATAAGGAATCGCTATTAAGGACTTGCAAAACGGGATTCATGTAGGAATAGCAAAAAATATTGCGATTCCTACATGTTCCTTATTTGCGATTAGCAAATTGCTAATCGCAAATAAGGAATAACTCCCCATGCATTCCTATGGGTCTGTAGGCCCATAGGAATGCATGGGGAGTTATTCCTTATTTGCGATTAGCAATTTGCTAATCGCAAATAAGGATGCGATTTCAAGGGTGGAGGGGTGTCCAAAGGACACCCTTTAGCACCCCTGAAATGTGAATTTACACTGATGTTGTACACACACATGTCCAAAGGACATGTGTGTGTGTAACATGCAACTTAGAAAAATGCATTTAAATGCATTTTTCTAAGTTTTCGCTATTTACCACGAGGTTTGACTTTGTGGTAAATAGCGGTCCTAAATTGCGAATTCACAATTTTTAAATGTTTCATGAATAGCATTTAAGGAATCTCTAAGAGAGATTCCTTAAATGCGAATCCTCGCAAATTTGCGAATTCTTTATTAGCGATTTTTGCATTTGGGATGATGAATCCCAAATGCAAAAATTGCGCTCGCAAAGGGCCAGATTCTCAGAATCTGGCCCTTTTGCGAGCGCATTTCGCTTGATTAATCTGGCTGTAAGAGTTTGAAAGGAGAAGAAAGAGAAAAGATAAAGAAGAAAATAGCCAGATATGTCTCCACTACCCTTAACCATCGTGGGATAAATAGGTGCTAAACGGGCGAGATTTTACCTTATCATCAATGTGTATTTGTGTAGCCTGTCTCTTGATTGGCTTGCACCACATTCTGCTTATCCGTTTTGATATATCCCTGGCAGTTTCAAAGCTTAGACCTAATCTGACAAACACCACCTACTTAAAAACCATGGAAGCGTTCACACATAAAGATAACAAAGACAAGTCAGTTACATCTGCAATCTGAATGGTGCATTTGTATTTCTTCGTTTGTGTCACCTAAAGTAGATCTAGAAATCATCAACCATTCACTCACAGCAGGACGTCAATAGTGTCAACAACTGTGCGTGATCAGGGTGCATCTTCAAAGCACTGACGGTGGGAGCGGTGTCTGGCTGTTGTGGTGAAAGCAGTGACTGCTTGGGTGAGGGGTCTAGTCATGAAGACATGGGAGCTTTCATTTGCCCAAGAAGGGAGATAGATATGATCCTTCTAACTATCGTCCCATTTGTCTTTTAGATATTTTACAAAAAATCTTTTCAAGGCATCTTTTAAATCGGATGGATTCATGGATCGATGAGAAGGAGATCTTTACTAAGTTCCAAGCAGGTTTTAGACGGAACACAAGTACGATAGATCAGGTTTATAGGTTTTGTTGCATTTGTTGGAAATATGTCCTTTTCCAAAAAGGACATATTTATGTAGCTTTTGTTGACCTTAGGGCAGCTTTTGATTTAGTTTTACGGGATCGTTTATGGGATTGTTTATTTGCATTCGGATTACCAACCTGTATACTCCAGCAGATTGTACGATTACATGACAACAATTTTTCTAGAGTGCGTTGGGGCCCGAAAGGGGAATTAACAGAACCCATACCTATTAGACGGGGAGTCCGACAAGGATGTGTGTTGGCTCCTACACTTTTTTCTCTATTTGTCAACGACATCCCAGAATACTTAGATGGGTGTAGTAACGACTCCCCAAAGCTGAATGGTGAGAGGGTCCCCTCCCTTTTATTCGCGGACGATACAATCCTGATCTCGCAAACGCCCATGGGCCTTCAAACCCTTTTGAACACTTTTAAAGCATACTGTGACTCAAAAGGCCTTGAAATAGATACGAAAAAAACAAATGTATGTCCATAAACCCACATAAATCTTTTAAAGGGCAATTCTTTTTAAATAAGCAAAGGCTCGAACTGGTTTCAAACTTCTCGTACCTGGGTGTTTCCCTAGATTCAAAAACCTCATGGAGCACGCAAATTGAAAAGAGTAAAACTATATTTAATCAGAACTCTTTACCTATTATAAAGCGCCATGGGGCAAGTCTAAGCAAGTCCATTTCACAAGCACTAGAAGTCTTCAAATTTAAGGCCCAATCTGGTGCTTTATATGGAGCAGAAATCTGGGGCATAAATGCAGGTAACATCTTTACGATTAGTGAAAACAATTTTTTTAGAAGGCTTTTGAGATTGCCCAGACGTACTCCACTTGTACCATTGTTTATGGATTTAAACATGAAACGAACAGATCATATTGCACTACTTAGGCCATTATTGTTCTGGGTCAGACTCTGGAGTACTCCCGAACTTGCAGATTATAAACAAGGTATCGTAGAAGTCAAGAGTCTGGATGTTCATAATACAAACCCCTGGCTTAAGCATGTTAATAATTGGTTACATCGGATAGGCCTTGCTCACTATTGGGACGATCCAGCATGTTTGACACAAAGATGCAAGATCCAGGTTAAGAACCAATTTTGGTTTTATATAACACACAAATACCAAAACAATCTTTCATGTGGATCCATTACACGTAGATTCCTTGATTTTAAGGACACTCCACTGTTTGAAGAATTTTTAAATGAGATACAACCAGCCCTAGCGAAAAGCCTGTACTTAAAATTTAGATATGGCATACTTAAAACGAAATCAGTACTAGCTAGATGGGATAAGGTCTCAGGGCAATCAAAAGTACAAATTGTACATGTTGTCAACTAAACATAAGAGAAGATGACAGTCACATATTATTCTTCTGTACTGCCTATGACCGAGCTAGGAGAAGATGGATCAAACCCTTGTGTAAAGCCTTAGGTATTCGATCATACCAGGAAGCATATAGGATTGTTAAAACTGACACTGGACGCCTTACAGTGTTTTGTGTTCGTAGATTCCTATTGAATGTTGGTTATACACGGAAAAACTTGGCTCTTGATCTATAGATATTAAATGTGTGCACATTAGATGCAGGCTAGGTTGCCCTGACACAGGCTGGTAATGGTATCTGTAATAATATTTGTTTTTTAAATACTATGTCTATTTTAACATGCATGATTTTTATTGTTCTAATTGTCGTATTGTATATATTCTGCTTCCAATTGGTATGTTGTACTCACTGTGCATAATGTATTGTGTTGTAATGCATCTTTTATGGCCGAAATGAGCCGAAATAAAGATTAAATAAATAAATAAATTTGCCCTTTGTGTGTGGTAGGGATGTATGACGTTATAACGCATACTTTTACTCCGCAGACCATTACAACGCGACTTTTACTCCGCATACCGTTACAACGCATAGCGCCTTGGGGCGCTGGGTAGTGGTAAGTATAATTTACTATTCTAACTCCAGTCCCCGTGGACCCTAGGGAAGGTGTTGGATAGTAAATTATACTTATTCCCTATCCTAGAGCGCCCCCCAGCGCAATGCGTTGTAATGGTATGCGGAGTAATGGTCGCGTTGTAATGGGTCTGCGGAGTAAAAGATCCGTTGTAACGGGTGTATACCGTGTGGTAGGGACCTTTGGCTTATGTTTGAGGGTGCACAAGTCCCAGACTGTTCAGTCCATCTTCTCATACTGTGCAAAGTGATGCTTAAGTCTGTTCCTTGCTAGGCAGGCACTTTATTTAGCCCTTTCTAAATTATCCCTATCCTACTTGCAGCTTGTTAAATATATAGTTTCAAATTCAGCCATGCTAAATCGCTGCTCCGGAAAATTGATGGGCTCGCGATCTAGGCTAGAGTCCCTTTCAAAACTCTTTTTGGAAATGCTGGTAGATTCCTGAATCAATGCTTGCAGTTGTGGTTAATAGGCCATCAGCCAACCTCTAAATGATTGCCTTATTAAGCTTGGAGGCAGGAGCTTCTTGGCCCACGCCACTCCCTGTAAGTCAATGCCAGCCAAACGTAGGCCTATTTCTTACTTTGATGGACCCCGCAGACCTCATAAAAGGAAGTTTACATCTACGTTTGTGTAAGGCAAGGGTTTTATTACTGCTTTACTCCCCAAATATTAATGTTTGTTAGGTTTCTTTTATTGTAAAAAAATATCCTAGCAATAGCATGAGTAATAAAATAAAATCCACAAATACAAGAAAAGGATGCCGTACCACAGGCTGTTACTAGGTGTCCCTGTGGAAATGTAATGTGACCTGTATTGGCCACATAAGGTTCTGCATCCCTACTTCGGCTACTGCTGGGATATTTGTTAACATATGAAAACTAATAAACATTATTATTTGCAACAGCATTAGATCAAACTTTCAGCAATGCGAGACCTTTGCATTGCAAATGCTTGTTTTTTTTTTACCTTCAGGGCAGATGACTAAGTTCACGAGTCTTGTAACGAATGCTAGCAAATTGTTTCTCATGTTCCTGGCAGCTAACAAGACTGCTCGCTCCCGCAGGAGTCTGACTGCCCAAGGGAAAAGAAAAGCTCCCTGAGACAATAAAAAAGCTCTGACTTTGAATTGGTGTTCCTGCAAGACTCTTGCATTAGTCCCTCAGATCCAGCTATATGCATATTTTTGTACTTTTATTTTTTTAAAACTACTAAATGAATTTACACAAAAATCACAATCTGTGGACCAAAATCGAGCTTTCTGCCAAATTTGTTGCAATTTTATTCAGCAGTTTTTCCATAGCAGTGCCTAAAACAGTCTATGGAAAATGCATGAGGACATTTTATTTTTTGACCCCCCCTATTTTTGAGCGCACCAAATTAGTGTAGGTGGGTCACATGGCTCCAAAAGTATCAGGTAGGGAAGGTCCTAACTCACTGTTTCACTTGGCAATAATATGTGATTCCCCAAACGTTTTTTTGTATGCTTAACTCCTGATATACTGACTGAATGGTCACTTTTTATGGAAATGGCCCTTTCTGCAGGGCTAACCCAAAACATTTTCCTTCCTCCTCGTCTGTTTTTGACTTCATTTTTTCTGACTTTAAGACTCTGAGCTCTATACCACTGCCGACCAGTGCTAAAGTGAATGTGCTCTTATCTAAATGTGATGACAATTGGTTTATCCATGATTGGTATATTTGGTATATTTGGTTTACCTATTAGTAGCATACCACCTGTAAACCAAAACTTCCCGGCACTCTAACACACAGCCTTGACCGCTGAGCCTCACTCACTAGCGTTTCACCTATGGCATGCTGCCCTCACTGCCTGCCTAAATACGCCATTGCAGTCGTTGTTCACCAGCATTACCTTCCTGGCAGCTCCCGCCCTCGACCCAAATTGGACATTTTTCCTGAACCAGCACTCCACGCGCGGCCCTGCTGGCACGACAAGGTGCTACTACAGACTGTATTGGGTTATTCCTTCAATTGCGAGGAAGATGTGTGGCACCGCGGCTAGGGCGACTGACTCTGGAATCTGGGGATCACGGTTCGATCCCTGGCACCGGTGGCAGATTAGCCCAGCACCATGTGACTCTGGGCAATACTTTGCTTAATCTTCCCGATGGCCCCCAGCGCCTAGAGACCCTTACGGGTGATTGTGCGCTTTACAAATGTGGATTATTATTATTATTATTATATTATTGCATATCTCCTGGAGTCATTATCCAGGCCTCGGCCCTATCTGGCATCTCCTTCAGCGGCAACCACCTAGCTTCCATCGTGCACCTCTCTCGGCGCTACGGGCACCCTTCCCTTGGCTAACTCGGCTCAGCCCTTCAATTAATTTACCTTCAGGCTTCTCCACTCCTCCTTACTCTGTTCACTCTGTGATGGCTCACATTGTTGCAGGTAATTAGACCTCATTGCCCCTTGAGCACGAATCTATTTCCCAGGCACTTGCTTTAATGTTCAGTCCTGATAATTATCCCATAGCCTTATTGGGGATCAAGACCTCGTCGACACTTACATCTTAACTCTAAACTGTAATTCTAAATAATTGTGGAGTACAAGATGTATTATCAGATTGTGACTTCTGTTAATTTACATTTTCATATTTAAAGTCACTTTTTAAGTCACCTGCCTGCAGTAAGGAAATGGGCTGATTTCCAACTACCCTGTCACGTACTGCTCACTCACCTTTTAATGTTTTGTTTTGTTCGAGTAATTTGTTAATAAAATCCTTTAGCAAGCAATTTAGATAAAAACAGACCCAATCTTGATTGTAATATTGTGGTTAACTTTTTTGATTTCAACTGTAAGGGGCCACTGTCTCTAAAAAATAACTACTGCCCTTGGTCCCTTTTTGACTATAAGGGTTTCCTTGTTTCTTATTCTGAGCTAGTGGGCCTGCATCACTGCCTGTGCCAACCACAGAAGTGGCCTTTCAAATCTGTCTCATGCTTGCCACTATACGGTTTATGCGGTACAAAAGGGGGTGGTGATGGACGGAGTATCTGAACCAATCAAACACTCACACCCAGTCAAAAGATCTGGGTTTGATCCATCACCGTTCTTTAGCCCACTCTGCCACCCCAGTTCAGACATGGCTATATGAAAATCAGTCTGACCCTGTGCCTCATGGGAACAGTCCAGCCCGAACTGCCAAGCCATGTCTTCCCTGGACCGGAAACAAGCTTCTGAGGACCGGTTTCTGGCATTACAGCCGTCTTCAGCCCGGCTTGCTTGAATCCAGTGGCAAAGTGAGCAAGGGACTCACGTCTGAGCATACCCTGCCAGATTGTGTTAAAGTTTGAACAGTAGGAAATGCAGCCTTCATTTATTTAATGCAGAGACAACTACGGACAGCATGCAAGTTAGCCTTGATTTATGAAAGGAAGAGTCAATTTTATTAATGGATGCCACAAAAAACTTCCATCTATGTCTTTACTAAGTACTACTTTCAAGTGTACACTGCGATCAACAGAGTTCACCACTTGCTACCAGAAGCGGTGAAGCACTACAATCAACATTGAATTCATTCTCAATTTATTGAAGACATAGACAATTCTACTGTGTCATCAGATTTTGTTAACGTATGTGTCAAAAAAGCATTTGTCAATGTTTCTGTGGACTACTGCCAAAGTTTACTCTGCCGACAGCAGGGTTCACAACTTGAATTCCACTTTCCATCTACACTACAAACAGTAGGGAATTCAGCCTTGATTTATGTAATGTAGAGACAATTCTACTGTATGTGTTCAGATTTTTTTTTCATAAGTGACAAAAATCATTTGTCGATATCTGTGCTGACAACTGCCTTCAATCTATATTGTGAGGGCTCATGATTCAGGTGGAATGGCAATTGCACATGACACATTCCAATAGCCAAGAGACATTGTACCAGTGCGACCCGGCCGAACCAGGAATCATTGCAGGATGAGCACACGCTAAGTTCTTCAGGTACCACTAACTCACTGCACCACAAGTCATCTCCACGTGGCCTTGTTAAAGAATTCACTAGGCAAAAAATATTGCTCCCAATGCGGCCTGCCTGGACTACGTATCATCGCAGGTTACGTACGCGCTCAGTTCCAAAGGTCCTACTAACTCAGTGCACCATAATTCATCGCCGTGAGGCCGTATTCAAGCAGAATTCAATCCAGAAAAGACATTGGTCAGAATGTGGCCCCCCCTTTACCACTCATTTTTGCAGGGTACGTACAAGCTCAGTGCCAAAGATACTACTAACTCAGTGCACCATAAATCATCGCAAAGAAGAATGAACAGTTTTATGTCAGCAATGAGGCAAAGTATCACTTTTAAATGGAATTCATGCAGAATTCAATCGACAATAGACATTACTTCAATTACTGTGCCTCCCCCCCAACCAGGCATCATCGCAGGGTACGTACAAGCTCAGCGCCAAAGGTACTACTAACTCAGTGCACCAGAAATCATCGCCACGTGACCGTATTGAATAAGATGGCTTATTTAGAAGAAAATATATCATAGTTTTGGGAGATATTCTTCAAGTTACTTCTGTGAATGGACAACCAATATTTATTAGAAAACTTGATTTTAAATACTTTGCTACCAGTGCGTCCTGCTTGGACCACGCATCATCGCAGACTCCACAGAACTTTGTTGCTTCAGGTGCCACTAACTCTTTCCACCACTTATCATCGCTCTGTGCACACACACTAAATTACCGATACTGTGCAGCTCTAATCAATGCCACGTAGTCGTCGGCTCTTGCTAACCGCTGCCTCCTGCCTACACTGCGGTCATCAGAGCTTACAATTAATTACACTGTTGATTTATTATTTGCAGACTACAATACCAAACTAAGTATACCATTTAATAAAATCTACACAATATCCCTTTATTATGCTTCCTTTAACGTTTTTTATATCACATATAGATTTTTTTGAATAATAAATTTGACGCTGCAAGTGCAAAGGTACATTTAATGATACTCTACACTGTGAATAGCATTGCTCACAATTTGAACCTCACTTTTTCTTCTTTGGAAACCTGACTTTCTTTTTTAGAGACAAAAATGGCTACACCACTGGAAGAATCATCTGATTCTGATCATTTTGTTGCTGAAAAATTCATAACCATCAATAGCATTTTTATTCCCCTCAAAGTACATACAATCCAGTATGCAACATTCAATTCTTTGAGTGCAGCCCGTTCAGACCATGCATCATCGCAGGATGAGCACACGCTAAACAACAGACACATCACTAACTCAGTGCACCATAATCAATCACCACAAGCATTTATTAAGGCAAAATTCTGTATTAAAAAAAAATATCCCCAGTGCGGCCTATACGGACCACGCATCATCGCAAGTTACGTATACGCTCAGTCCCAAAGGTACTACTAACTCAGTGCACCATAATTCATCACCACAAGGCCATATTGAGGCAGAATTTAACTGATTCTTAATTCATTAAGCATAAACTACAGTACCAAATAAAGTAACCTCCCTCAAACCTTACACAAAATCGCCACTTGCCCTCACTAAGCCAGAATTCACAAGACAAAAAACATTACTATCAGTATGTCCGGCCCGGACCACACATCATCGCAAGCTCCACAGAACCTTGTTGTTTCAGGTACCACTAACTCAGTGGAAACCAAACTAAGTATAACACCTATCACACCCTACACAATATCACTTTAGTATGCTTCCTTCAAAAATGTATTTTATATCACTTATAGATTTAGTTGAATAATCAAATGCACGTTGCATACATGTTCAATCTTCCACTTCCACTATAATTGCTGATGAAGCACTCCACCCTAAGATGTACACTGCGGACAGCAGGGTTTACAACTTCAATTCACCTTTACATCTACACTATAGACAGTACGAAATTCAACCTTGATTTATTTAATGCCGAGACAATTATACTGTATGTATTCAGATTTTGTTAAAAAAGAATTGTTCTATAACTGCTCTGACTACTAGATTCCATATACACTGTGCACAGTAGGGTTCACAACTTGAATTTACCTTTTTATCTACACTACAGACAGAAATAAATTCAGCCTCGACTAATTTAAAGCAGAGAAACAAATTGTGCTGTTGCACTGCTAGTATGTGCAAGCTCCTTCAATCGTTGCATTCTGTGAACTATGATAACAAAGAATGTAGAAAATTGCGGCAAAATGTACCTCCACCACCGGCAATACCAAGTACCTCTGGGACATCACCTTCTACATCGCCACCAGACATACGTCCCCATTTTGAGAAAGTTAGAATGCACCGCGTGAAGTGGAATCGCTTAATTTGTTATGGGGAGCAATCAGTATACCTAGTTTACAGAGCAATTAATAACCATCGATGCTAGTTTCCCCCCCTCAAAGTTTATATAGACCAGTATGCAACAGTGAATGGCTTAAGGGCAGCCCACTCAGACCACGCATCATCGCAGGGTGAGCACACGATAAACACCAGACATACCACTAATTCAGTATACCTTAAATAATCACCACGTGCCCTTGTTAAGGCAAAATTTAATAGTCAAAACCCATTTTTACCAGTGCGCTCTGCCTGAACCACGCATCATCGCAGGCTCCATACAAACCGCACCTACTTCATTGCGCCACAATTCATAAACCCTTCATGATAGAATGTTCTGTACATTATTTCACATAGAATGTTCCTACCTTTGTACAACAGAAGTCATAAACCATTATGATTAAATATCTGTATATGATATCATGATTACTATTCTACTTGTTACCAACAGCAACGTAATAAAATGGAGTCGAGCACACGTGCCCCTACCCACTTCAACTATCTATCTGTGTCTGTGTATTTATTATGTTTGTAAAATGCTGCTCCTGTGTCCTACCACATTATAGTGTGCTATAAATAGCTTAAGCAAACAACTAACCTGTGACAGTCAGTGTGGGCTATTCCTCTTTTTTTTTTTTTAAAGTATATTTATATAGCGCAAAATCAACCCAAAGCTATACCAGCTATTTACATGAGCACCATATTTACAATACATTTTCAGGCACGCATACATTACGTCATTACACTACAATTACAGGATGTGCATGCAACTCCGAGACTCGAACACTGATTTTCAGCATCAAATTGTACAGTGTACCTGAATGACCACATACGTATATAAATTAGCTGACCTTCATGTGCCAAAAATTACAACTTAAACCTTCCACAGCCCTATATTTCTAGAGCTACAACACTCCACTGAATGTACAATAAACATTCATAATCGCAGAAATACGTTATGTCTACCATATTTTATGTGTGCAATTATTAACGAATATACAGTCAGTGATTCCCCGTACCTTCCATGTTGGCCAAGTTGTGGAACTTTACAGATATAATGACACATTTACTTTTAAGACCCAGGTGATGTCAGCACTACAAAACGGACACCTGAGTAACTTAATTTCTCATATAGCTCACGACGAATCATGCCCATAGCTCTGGAATCATGCTTCAGAGGCTCGCGCAGCACTGGTGTATGTCAGTCCAGCCCACTCCCCTTACGCTACCAGGAAAACACATCAAAGCTATATGGCCCAGATTTCTATTGTAGTGATTTCATAGTTCCAGTTGTCAGAATGGCACACACACTCCCTCATGGCTAGTATACACCCACACCACACCCATCCAGCGCATCTGTGACTACACACGTGACCCTACCTATAAAAAAGATGCGTCTCACGTGTTCTTCGCCATTTTAGAGTTGCTCCCATCCCAACCGCTGTGATGGCCGGTCCTACTGGTTCAAACGCCTCATGTAGTCTCGAACTCCCGAACAAGGGGTCCCACTACCACGTGCATGGCCTCTTTGGTCACTGAGTTAGGGATACCGGAAGGACTGAGCGGGATAAGAACCTGCGATGATGATGATGGGAGCACAAGTATGTCGGTAGCCATCAATACTTAGCACTATATGTGAGACTTCTTAGTGGCAGATCGGGACTACATGATGTAGAAGGTGTCCTGTCCATGAAAAGGTGAGCAGTGAGGCCTGGGTGTGCATCGGAGGGATTCGATGGGCTGCAGCAGACTGGATACAAAAAGGCGGCGCAGCGATTTAGACGAAGCCAGTGCTATATAGTGTAACAAATTACATGTATATATATTTTTTACAATAGCAGGAACGTTTTTATAATCGCTAAAACGTACGGAATATAAACGATACAAATAGTTCTTTTAAATGTGAGAGGGAATGTGTGTGAAAGGGCGATGCTATTCAACTCCACATTAAGATAGTAACAATTACCAATCATCACCAATAGCTTCAGGATGCATTATGCATTCAAGTAGTGAAAAACACACTGGTGACAGAAAGTTGAGCTGGGAATATTGTTTGCAGTCACTCTCTCACTTCCACTCTCCTTTGACAAAAAAATGACACACAATGTTAACTTCCTTTTTATCTTACAGGTTGTGTTTCACTAATTGGCGTCACCCCCCCAAAACCTACAAATATCTACGTTCGTGTATTCTGCGATGATGCGTGGCCATTGTAAAAACACTTGAGAAGCCTGCTTCGACACGTAGTACACCCTCTTTGAATCACGCCAATGGCGCAAGGTGAGCAAATAAGCGTGTTTCGGGAACAACGACAAGTCATCTGTGAAAGGAGGGAGTGGGTAGTGTGCAGCAGCTTCACTGCGTAGAAATATACAATTACCTCGAGCATTGAGAATAGATAGGTTACAACAGTCTGAGGAACAGATCTAAAAGCTCCTTGTGCCACTTTTGTGTCAATTTTAACATGAGAAAAGTGGCGCAACGAGCTTCTAAATCTGCCTCTGACTTCCCAACAAAAACACTCACCTCCAGAATCTGCAAGTCAATGGGGTGCAACAGTGTAGATACGCAATATTGAGAACTCACCGCTATGCAGTGGGAGTGCATGGGATACACTACTTTGGAAGAAAAACAGCGCACAGACAACTCCTTACAGTGGAACTTGATAAAATACATTATCCTGAGTGTAAAAAAAAAATAAAGCAAAAATATACGTGTGAACTTGTACGGACTATGCTATTACTAACTCTTTATACTATCTTTCAGATCACTAAACTGGAGGGTGCACTATAAAGCAGCACGTGTTTGGACACACAACGGAGGCAAAATGTGAGCTATGTGTATTTTCTCCAGTATTAACTGCTCCATCTATAACTTTCTCTCTCTCACAGTTTGAATGCCGTTTTTCTCTCTTTCTCTCTCTCTCAGACCGTGTCTCTTTCTCTTTTAAAGTTATGGACGCTGCTGTCCACTCTGCCGTGTAGAACCAAAGCTGAATTCAAGTTGTGAATTCTGCTGGTCACAGTGTTTATACAAGGTAAGCAGAGCAGCCTAGATATACAATGCCTCCAATTAAATGCATTAGAAATAAAAGAGCTTATTTAGAATCCCCTTGCACCACTTTTGAGTCACTTTCAACACAAAAGTGTTGCAAGAGTCTTGTAAATAAGCCCTAAAGAATATTAATAATGACTTTATCTCTCCCCTAATTCTACATTATCTCTGAATCATTTTAAAGACATTTTGATCTGTAATGTAAACCTGACGCAGTAGGCACTTCCATACAGACACCACTTCAACGCTGGCCTATAAGACAAGTGAAATGTACCAGGCACACTGCACATGTAAAAATAAGGAAATATCGTCAAGTGTTACCTTGACTTGTAATGTTTGACCTCATTTAGTCACATCGATCTAATTTTAAACACTAATTTTCTTTTTTGTTTTGCAGATTACCTACCGTACTTCTATTGGAGTCCAAATCACATTTTGTTTATTATATTATTTTGTTAAAGTTGTGTTTCCAGGTATTTATTTTATTGTTATCTTCAAGTTATGTTTCCAGTTATTTATAGTTGTTTTAATAAAAGTTAATTTAAAAAAATATATACGTCTTTTTTTTGGGGGGTAGCGGTCCCCAACAGAAATTATATTTATAATTTGAAGTATAATTCTGAGGCTAACTCTTTACTAGATCTTTGCCAGAGTCTATAGCTACGACTAACGGTTCATATGGAAAAGTTTTAAAACTCCAGCACAGTAACTTTTTCCATTAGCAACATAGTGTGGTGAACTTCTAACCTCTGTGCTCACGTAAGTGTTCCATGAACTGTTACTATGGTAACAGGCAGCAAACCGTTTGTGGGTAGGGTTGAAAGGTACTGGCTGTACAAAAACCGTTATATTTACCCTGGATCCTCTACAAGACAGAAAGGAAAGCAAAGATTTACAACCCCCATGCGCCACTTTTGAGTCCAAGGCCCCCCCTACAAAATTAGAAGTGTGTGGGCCTCAACGACGACCCCCAAACCCCGGGAACCACCACCCCCGGGGATTTGTGCATTGTGGGAGTCAGGCTATGTAGCCCGCCACCTGGTGCCCTCTTTTGCATTTTGAAAGACAGAGCAGTGAAATATGTTCTCACTTTCAAAATCCAAACAAGATTGCATTTCCACATGCAAGTCAGCATCTCCCCATGTGGAAAAGCAATGCCGGCTCCCGAAGAATGCGGAAAGCCGGCGGGACCGTGGAGGCAAAGTGGCTCCCCTCACGGTCCCCAACATTTTTTCATAAGACCCAGGGGATACGATTCCCGGGAATATTAGAAAGTACTGATAGGGGCTATTTTTAACAGGAAAAGTAAAAAGTAAAAGTTGTGCACCTAGCTAAGTGCGGCCCCCTGCTGTGCACGCCCTGGATGCACGACTCATAATCTGCATTACTTTTCCACAGCAGGAGCTACTAACATGCAGCTCCCCATGTGGAAAAGCAATCTGATTTAGATTTTGACAGAGAAAATAGATTTCCTTGCTATGAGAGGGCGGGGTGGGCACCCTGGGACACTGCGAGATGGGTACAATACATAAAGCCCCGGGGAGTGGTGGTCCCGGGGCTTTGGAGACCTTACAGTCCCCTCTCTCCAGCCATGATTTTTTTTGTAGCCCAGGGGGGTAATGGGGCCCTCGAGTGCTCCAGGAGGGAAGCCACGTAGTCCCCCCTCCCACAATATATAAACCCCCGAGGGGTGATGATCCCTGCGGCTTTGAGGACCTTCGACCCCTCCCCCCATCATTTTTTTCTTTTTAGCCCCGGGGGGTGACAATCCCCAAGGCTGGGGGTCCCTCTGGGCCCTAAATAAAATAATAAAATGTAATAATTTTGCCCCCGATATTTTCCCTCCCCAGAGACGAATTATTAAAAAAAAACTCAGTTTTATTTTATTTATTTTACGGCACAGTCCACGCACCCTACACGCACCTGCCGTTTTTTTTGTTTTTTTAAAAGGTGAGCCCTGGGGGTCCTTCTAGGACCCCCTAAGCAGGTCTAGAGGATAACATTATTTCTACCCTGCCCCCTTTCTCCATTTTGAACACATATTCCACTGACTTCCTCAGCCTCGCTTCTACCGAGGCACAAATGGCTGACAACAGTTCCTAGTTTCGAATGTTTACAACCGCTTGATAGCCAATTAGCATTGAGCGTGTGATCGGGACGGTGCGCTTATGGTACGAGGACAATCCTCGCACAATCCGCGGAGTAATGAAAAGCTAAGTCTGGAGGTTACATTATAAATGTACTTTAAATAAAAACCGCTGCCCTGCAAAGAAATTGGCTACCAGGACCAATGTAACAGTAAATCGATTCTGGTTTTCTTAAATGGTCACAAAAATGTTGCATTATCAAATAAAATGCACATAAAGCAGCAATCCATTTGGAGCTGCAAATCTCGGGATAATAATGTAAAATAAATATGGTGGAAACTTCTGTGTTTTGTCTACTCACAGTTTAACTCATAACAGAGCAGAGAGAGGGTTAATGTGCCTGCTGCAAAGCACATCATGCAGATCACTGATTTCTCTTTATGTGGATAGCTCAGGGGGTTACTGATTATGACAGAGATATCCTTTTCTTACTTGCAATTCTTAAGCTGCAGCCCTCACAACATAGCACAATGAACTATAAACATGCACCAAGGAGCTGCACACAATCTGAAAGGTTTGGCTTTAGAACCTTATTGTTGTTTTTGCTCAATCTCTCATTATCCTAAGCTTGCTAAAAACACTCCTTTAGGTTCTAATAAAGTCTTATTTGTACAAGCAACCCTAATTACTGGGTGACATTTCTATTTCTGCCAACCATGCACCCTTAACATTCAAGGCCTACCAGAAAGGACAATATTTGGCTCCTGCACCTTATAACTCTGGAATTATCTGATTCTAAGTCTGTGGCGTTTTTCACAGAATTATAGATTTGCAGCATTTGCCACATGATCCATCATCTGCGACATAATCTGCAGATTTTAACAAAAAATTGTTTATAGCTCAAATGGTTCAAAGTTACTAAAACACAGTGACATGAGTTGCTGCACAAAAAGCGTGACTGGTCACCTATCTGTTGCTTATTGCTATATTTGGGATGCATTAGGTCTTGCAGGTTTTAAAGTTAGAGCTATTGGCATTGTAATGGAAATGTTTTTTAATTATGTGTTTTGGTGTGAAGAGGATGTCTGTGATTGCTATTATGTGTGTTACAATGCATCTAAAAGGAACAAATCTATTGAATGTGGCGAGGTATGCCAGGCTCAGATTACAACTCTCCGAGGCACAGTTGATAAACCCCTTCTACCTTTGAGAATACCTTGCATGGGGAAACAAAAAACAAATTCCAAAAGAGAGGCATGAAACCAAAACAGTTGTTCCCAAACCAGCAGTACAAGCATCAAATGTAACACACTGGTTTATTGTACATTTTACCTTACTATTTAAGATGTATGTTGCACAAACCTGTGAGTTTACAGTAATAATGCCTGTGTACTATAGAAGCTAGTAATATCAAGAAAGGACTAGCTAAGTTGTGTTTTGGCGAGACTCAGAGGGTACGTCTGTGGGCAAACCATTTGGTTTGGTCATGAAGCCCTCACCCACCAACCTAGTTGGTGGCATGCTTCATCATCGGGCCCACCACAGTGACACCGAATGTGTCCCGGGTGTGCTGCGACTCCAGATTACTGAGGAGCTGGTATACTTACTGAGTGTGCTGTGATAAGTGGGTGTGAACGTGATGTTTAAAAGCTATGCAGGTGGTCCCAGTTCCCGAGGGTATAAGGATAATTTTAATACCTGGGCCCCTGCTAGCAGATAAAAAGGCTAGTGGACGTTATGGAGTGAGTTATGAGCTCCTACGTCCTATGTGGTCTACATGTTTCAGCCAGGCCTTTTGTTAAAACTGGCTTTCCTCAGGACCAATGAGTATGTGTGGGTGATAAAGCAAACTATATTAAGTGGTTGGTGTGTGGTAAAAAAATGTCGCACTCGCTAAGGTGCTATACGTGTTTAGAGGGGGATTCCCTCTGCTTTACTGTACATACAACATAAAGACACAAACAGACATACAAGGTAGAGTCTATGAGAATAGTATTTTGTAACACAACATGTTGCCGGCTTCTAAGGTGCGTGAGCGACCTAGGGTGGCAGGTAGAACGTGGCCATGACGATTTACATGGCGGGTGTAGTTATAGCGTTATTTAACAGCGTAGTGGTGGTGGTGGGCTAAACAGCGATGCAAGCATAGCGTGAGATGCAGGTAAGTATAATACATAGTTGCTCACACTTGCTATTTGCTGTTAGAGCCTCCTGGGTCACCTGGCAGGGAGAGAAGACCCTAGGCATTGTAAGAAGGCATAGGTTAGGGCTGAACCTGTGGAAGGAAGATGCTGTTGCTTACCCAGAGCGTAGAGGTGTGTCAGCATGGTTACTCACGGAATTGCCGATCAGCGTGCTCCTGCGACCTATCGTCCTGCTCCGGTGTCCCGAGTGAGGGTTTGGAACTCGGAGGGCGGCTTTAAATAGCCCGTTTCATTCGCAGCACCTGGGGCTGGAAAAATAGAGGGTGTGGTCGCGCAGAAAGGCGTGGAGTCATCCCCCGTACTGCGCATGTGCGCTGGACAAGTGCCGATAGCGGTCAATGTTGGTTTTGCGCATGCGCGGACTGTGAGCTCTGTGCTAGCGCGCCTGCGCACTACATGCTAGTGCGGTTTAGTGGAGATGGCAGCGCTGGGGAGAAACAAACCATGTAATGGTTAAATAACGATGATAGGCATGTATGCCAGTCATGTGGGGACTAAAGGTAGATGAGATTTAGAAGTTTAAAAATAACGAATTAAAAAATGTTGGTACAGAGAGATTAAAATATATAGTACAGATATTGGGACAACCCACGAGTCAGAGCGGGTCTAGGTATGGAACAAAAGGCTGGTTAGTTTGACAGCGCATTCCACGTGATGGAATCATTAAGCCCCTCTATATGCGTGGAAAGGCGGTATATCCAGCGCTGTTCTTTAATGAGGAGAGATTTCTCATTGCAGTCCGATACTGCGAATTGTTCAATCACTGTCCATGTGAAGTCATTTGGGGTGTGATTTTGGGTGAGGAAGTGTTGTGTCAGCTTGCTGATATTTTTACCACAGCGCATGGTGCTCCTGTGTTCAGTCATCCTGGTTCTAACTTTTCGGGTGGTCATGCCAATGTACCTGAGACCACACCGGCATGTGATAAGGTACACAAGATTGGATGAGTTACAATTGGTAAACTGGCGTTGTATCCAAGTTTTGCCGTTTTCCAGGGACAGTGTCTTGGAAGGGGTGGTCAAATGACAGACACTACAGTTGTTACAGGGTTGGTGGCCTGTTATTGCAGGTAGGCCCCACGCGTTTAGAATCGTGTTGCCTGTTGGGTGTGGATTTTTCTTTGGTCTCGTGGACACCAATTGATCTTTGAGGTTCTTCGCTCTTTTGTAAGCGAACCGGGGTGGCTCCCACTTTCTGGTTCCAGAGTTAATGATCTTCCAATTTTTGCGGATTATGTTGGATACCTGGTTGGAGGCTGTGTTGTAGGTGGTGACGCACGTCAAGGTGGGCGTTTCCGGTGGTTTGACGTGGGTTTCCAACAGTGCTTCCCTGTTCTGGTTGCGTGCTCTTTTGCAGGTTTTAGAGATGATTCTGGTGGGGTAGCCTCGGTCCTCGAGTTTGTGGACTAGTGCTGTGGACTGTGATTTAAAATCCTGGATGTTGCTGCAGTTGCGTCGTATGCGCAAAAATTGACCGAATGGTAGATTCTCCCTGAGCGGTCTGGGGTGGAAACTGTCAAATCGCAGCAATGAATTCCGCGATGTGGGTTTATAGTGTGTGGTGGTAATCAGGCCCCTCTGTTCAGCTCTGATATTGAGGTCAAGGAAGGCGAGTTCGGTGGGACTGCTGGTGCAGGTGAACCGAAGGAAAGGGTCACGGTTGTTAATCCATGTTAGAAAATCCTTCAATGTGTCCTCATTGCCTTCCCATATAACGAAAATGTCGTCGATGTAGCGACGCCAGACTACGATGTTTGCTGAGTAAGGGTTGATAGGGGCTTCAATGTGTGTCTGTTCAAAATGGTGAATGTATAGCCCCGCCACGCTAGGGGCAAAAACACTCCCCATAGACGTTCCGTTAGTCTGGAGGAAGAACTTACCCTCATATTCAAACTAGTTCTCTTTCAACGCGAAGGAAGCACAGTCCAAGATGAAATGACGTGGAGTTCGGTTTTGCCAGTCATTATCCATCAGGACGTCGTGGAGTACTTTTAGGGTGGCATCCTGTGGTAGACTTGTGTATAAGCTCTCTATGTCTAATCCGACAAGGAGTTGTGTGTCTGGGTTGAAGCTGACGTCTTTGATGATGTTTAGAAGATGCTTTGTGTCCTGGATGTAAGATGGAGTTTTCTGGACCAGTGGGTTTAGGTAGAAGTCACAGAAACGTGAGAGAGGTTCTAAGAGGGACTGGATGCCTGACACGATGGGTCTGCCTGGGGGCGGAGTGACCCCTTTGTGCACCTTGGGCACTGTGTAGAAGTAGGGTACTCTAGCGTTTTGTGTGCAGAGGTAGTCCGCTTCCTGTTTGGATATATAGTCTGCATCATAGGCCTCTTTCACTAGTTCGTTGATTCTTTTCTGCAGTTCTTGGGTGGGATCTCTTTGTAGACATTTGTAATTACGTGTGTCGCTTAAGAGTCTGCGACATTCAGTGTCGTAGTCGCTCTTGTTCATGACCACTATCCCTCCCCCTTTATCCGCTGGTTTTATAATGCGGGTGGGGTCATTTTGTAGGCGCTTAACAATCTCCCTATCCTGATGGGAGAGGTTGTTGAATGTATTTTAGGTTGTAATTTCTCTATCTCAGAGTATACTGCAATCTCGAATGTGGTAATTTCCACTGGTATGCTGGCTGGTGGGGGGCTGAAGTTGGACTTCAGTCTGAGGCCAGTTTCATTGGTGTTCTCTGTGTCATCGCTGGGTTTCTCCTTGTTTTCGAAAAAGGCTTTCAATTTAAGTTTTCTAAAAAACTCGGCTAACTCAACATGGAGTTTGAAGGTATCCAATCTGGTGGTGGGGACAAAAGAAAGGCCCTTGTTGAGGACGGCGGTTTCTTCATTCGTCAGAGGTATGTCAGAGAGGTTGAATACCAAGGGGCTGTTGGTTTGTGGGGTGGTTATTTGCTGGGTCCTGCTTGTTCCCGGGATTTGTTCCGTGTGTTGGCACTCACTGGGTCTTCTTCTGTTGCCCATTGTACCAGTTGGGGGGCCCACTGTACTTGTTGGGGAGGATTCCTTCTCTTGCCGCGGGGTCTGCGGCCTTGGCCTAAAAAAGGGTATCTTTGGTTTTGGTTGTTTTGGTAGTATGGCATCTGTCCAGGGGCATACAGTGGTGGATATCCAAAGTATGGGGGTGGCATTGGTCCAAAGGGTGGTGGCCCAAAGTTTTGAAGTTGTGGGGGTCCTTGCCAGGGTTGTTACCATTGTTGGCCTCTGCGTCCTCTCCCTCTGGATTTGTAGGATCCTGTACTGGAGCCACTCGATATAGATCTGTTGTCTCCTGAGCTATCCTCTCTCTCTATTTTGATTTACTAATACTATAGAAGCTATTCACGCGTGAATATATTTGGAGCCTTTGTATGTAAAGATAAGGGGACCCCTGACTAATTTTCCTAAATCAGGGCAAGTAAATCAGTTGTAAGTAGAACAGTTTTAGGAAATTGGCATGTGGTTCCTGGACCTAGACTACTTACACAATGTCATATAAATGCACCCTGTCATATTCAATATAGACAAAAATATTTTTTAATATTTATTAATAGTTTATATTCTTTATGTAGGACCCTGAATGTCTATACAAGTTAAAAGATTCTAACTCTACAAAAAAATGCGTAGCGTTTACACTTTTGTGATTCTATTCCCTATTGAACATCCTAACACTGTGCTATGATTCTATTTCTTGTTTTCACAGAGAACAGCCATAACAACGCAAGGATTACCCCGCACTGCCATTACAACGCGGTGATTACAACGAAAGTCATTACAACGACTTTTGCTGGAGGGCGCTGTTGGATAGGGAATAGTTTAATTTTCTATCTAACACCTTCCCTACAGTCAACGTGGGCTGGAGTTGGAATAGAAAATTAAACTATTCCACTATCTAGCGCCCTCCAGCGAAAGTCGTTGTAACGACTTTCGTTGTAATCCCCGCGTTGTAATGGCATGTGGGGTAAAAGCCAGCGTTGTATTGACATACAACCATTTTCACAGTGTTGACAATAGATATTATTATGTTGGAATTGATTAAACATGCATCCAAAAGTATATACAGATTCTTAGTTCATTAAATAGAAAAGACATTCATTTCAAGCATGATTTGAAGATTTTACATCCTACACGCGTTTCGGCTGTACGCCTTCATCAGTTCATGAAAACCTAAACAGGGTGCAAATAACCAAAATATATGTAAGTGTTGCACAAGAGTCCTATTTACAAAGTTAAGTCCCCAAAAGGGGGTCATACACAGTACTTTTCATAGATTAACATAACCATTAAAACCACAAGTCATAATGTAACACAATTACATTAAAACCTAACCTGTAAACCACAAAGGTTTGTGACAATTAATCTATGTCACCCAATACCCGTCACCAAGTGTAGAAACCGAAGAGTGAACCATTGACTGTATGTCAAACCATAAACGGGAAAAAATATTTGATATAAAGAGTTTGAAAGGAGAAGAAAGAGAAAAGATAAAGAAGAAAATAGCCAGATATGTCTCCACTACCATTAACCATCCTGGGATAAACTGGCAAGATTTTACCTTATCATCAATGTGTATTTGTGTAGCGTGTCTCTTGATTGGCTTGTACCACATGCTGCTTATCCATTTTGATATATAACTGGCAGTTTCAAAGCTTGGACCTAATCTGACAAACACCACCTACTTACAAACCATGTAAGCGTTCACACATAATGATCACAAAGACAAGTCAGTTACAGCTCTCATCTGAATGGTGCATTTTTATTTCTTTGTTTGTGTCACCTACAGTAGATCTAGAAATCATCAACCATTCACTCACAGTAGGACGTCAATAGTGTCAACATCAGTTGCGTGATCGGGGTGCATCTTCAAAGCACTGACGATGGGAGCGGTGTCTGGCTGTTGTGGTGAAAGCAGTGACTGCTTGGGTGAGGGGTCTAGTCATGAAGACATGGGAGCTTTCATTTGCCCTTTGTGTGTGGTAGGGACCTTTGGCTTATGTTTGAGGATGCACAGGTCTCAGACTGTTCAGTCCATCTTCTCATACTGTGCAAAGTTAAGTATGTTCCTTGCTAGGCAGGTATTTTCTTTAGCCCTTTCTAAATTATCCCTATCCTACTTGCAGCTTGTTAAAAATATAGTTTCAAATTCAGCCATGCTAAATCGCTGCTCCGGAAAATTGATGGGCTCGCGATCTAGGCTAGAGTCCCTTTCAAAACTCTTTTTGGAAATGCTGGTAGATTCCTGAATCAATGCTTGCAGTTGTGGTTAATAGGCCATCAGCCAACCTCTAAATGATTGCCTAATTAAGCTTGGAGGTAGGAGCTTCTTGGCCCACGCCACTCCCTGTAAGTCAATGCCAGCCACACTTAGGCCTATTTCTTACTTTGATGGACCCCGCAGACCTCATAAAAGGAAGTTTACATCTATGTTTGTGTAAGGCAAGGGTTTTATTACTGCTTTACTCCCCAAATATTAATGTTTGTTAGGTTTCTTTTATTGTTAAAAAATATCCTAGCAATAGCATGAGTAATAAAACAAAATCCACAAATACAAGTAAAGGATGCCGTACCACAGGCTGTTACCAGGTGTCCCTGTGGAAATGTAATACGACATGTATTGGCCACATAAGGTTCTGCATCCTTACTTATGCTACTGCTGGGATATTTGTTAACATATGAAAACTAATAAACATTATTATTTGCAACAGCATTAGATCAAACTTTCAGCAATGCGAGACCTTTGCATTGCAAATGCTTGTTTTTTTTTTACCTTCAGGGCAGATGACTAAGTTCATGAGTCTTGTAACGACTGCTAGCAAATTGTTTCTCATGTTCCTGGCAGCTAATAAGACTGCTCGCTCCCACAGGAGTCTGACTGCCCAAGGGAAAAGAAAAGCTCCCTGAGACAATAAAAAAGCTCTGACTTTGAATTGGTGTTCCTGCAAGACTCTTGCATTAGTCCCTCAGATCCAGCTATATGCATATTTTTGTACTTTTATTTTTTAAAAACTACTAAATGAATTTACACAAAAATCACAATCTGTGTACCAAAATCGAGCTTTCTGCCAAATTTGTTGCAATTTTATTCAGCAGTTTTTCCATAGCAGTGCCTAAAACAGTCTATGGAAAATGCATGAGGACACTTTATTTTTTGACCCCCCTATTTTTGAGCGCACCAAATTAGTGTAGGTGGGTCACATGGCTCCAAAAGTATCAGGTAGGGAAGGTCCTAACTCACTGTTTCACTTGGCAATAATATGTGATTCCCCAAACGTTTTTTTGTATGCTTAACTCCTGATATAATGACTGAATGGTCACTTTTTATGGAAATGGCCCTTTCTGCAGGGCTAACCCAAAACATTTTCCTTCCTCCTCGTCTGTTTTTGACTTCATTTTTTCTGACTTTAAGACTCTGAGCTCTATACCACTGCCGACCAGTGCTAAAGTGAATGTGCTCTTATCTAAATGTGATGACAATTGGTTTATCCATGATTGGTATATTTGGTATATTTGGTTTACCTATTAGTAGCATACCACCTGTAAACCAAAACTTCCCGGCACTCTAACACACAGCCTTGACCGCTGAGCCTCACTCACTAGCGTTTCACCTATGGCATGCTGCCATCACTGCCTGCCTAAATACGCCATTGCAGTCGTTGTTCACCAGCATTACCTTCCTGGCAGCTCCCGCCCTCGACCCAAATTGGACATTTTTCCTGAACCAGCACTCCACGCGCGGCCCTGCTGGCACGACAAGGTGCTACTACAGACTGTATTGGGTTATTCCTTCAATTGTGAGGAAGATGTGTGGCACCGCGGCTAGGGCGACTGACTCTGGAATCTGGGGATCACGGTTCGATCCCTGGCACCGGTGGCAGATTAGCCCAGCACCATGTGACTCTGGGCAATACTTTGCTTAATCTTCCCGATGGCCCCCAGCGCCTAGAGACCCTTACGGGTGATTGTGCGCTTTACAAATGTGGATTATTATTATTATTATTATATTATTGCATATCTCCTGGAGTCATTATCCAGGCCTCGGCCCTATCTGGCATCTCCTTCAGCGGCAACCACCTAGCTTCCATCGTGCACCCCTCTCGGCGCTACGGGCACCCTTCCCTTGGCTAACTCGGCTCAGCCCTTCAATTAATTTACCTTCAGGCTTCTCCACTCCTCCTTACTCTGTTCACTCTGTGATGGCTCACATTGTTGCAGGTAATTAGACCTCATTGCCCCTTGAGCACTAATCAATTTCCCAGGCACTTGCTTTAATGTTCAGTCCTGATAATTATCCCATAGCCTTATTGGGGATCAAGACCTCGTCGACACTTACATCTTAACTCTAAACTGTAATTCTAAATAATTGTGGAGTACAAGATGTATTATCTGATTGTGACTTCTGTTAATTTACATTTTCATATTTAAAGTCACTTTTTAAGTCACCTGCCTGCAGTAAGGAAATGGGCTGATTTCCAACTACCCTGTCACGTACTGCTCACTCACCTTTTAATGTTTTGTTTTGTTCGAGTAATTTGTTAATAAAATCCTTTAGCAAGCAATTTAGATAAAAACAGACCCAATCTTGATTGTAATATTGTGGTTAACTTTTTTGATTTCAACTGTAAGGGGCCACTGTCTCTAAAAAAATAACTACTGCCCTTGGTCCCTTTTTGACTATAAGGGTTTCCTTGTTTCTTATTCTGAGCTAGTGGGCCTGCATCACTGCCTGTGCCAACCACAGAAGTGGCCTTTCAAATCTGTCTCATGCCTGCCACTATACGGTTTATGCGGTACAAAAGGGGGTGGTGATGGACGGAGTATCTGAACCAATCAAACACTCACACCCAGTCAAAAGATCTGGGTTTGATCCATCACCGTTCTTTAGCCCACTCTGCCACCCCAGTTCAGACATGGCTATATGAAAATCAGTCTGACCCTGTGCCTCATGGGAACAGTCCAGCCCGAACTGCCAAGCCATGTCTACCCTGGACCGGAAACAAGCTTCTGAGGACCGGTTTCTGGCATTACAGCCGTCTTCAGCCCGGCTTGCTTGAATCCAGTGGCAAAGTGAGCAAGGGACTCACGTCTGAGCATACCCTGCCAGATTGTGTTAAAGTTTGAACAGTAGGAAATGCAGCCTTCATTTATTTAATGCAGAGACAACTACGGACAGCATGCAAGTTAGCCTTGATTTATGAAAGGAAGAGTCAATTTTATTAATGGATGCCACAAAAAACTTCCATCTATGTCTTTACTAAGTACTACTTTCAAGTGTACACTGCGATCAACAGAGTTCACCACTTGCTACCAGAAGCGGTGAAGCACTACAATCAACATTGAATTCATTCTCAATTTATTGAAGACATAGACAATTCTACTGTGTCATCAGATTTTGTTAACGTATGTGTCAAAAAAGCATTTGTCAATGTTTCTGTGGACTACTGCCAAAGTTTACTCTGCCGACAGCAGGGTTCACAACTTGAATTCCACTTTCCATCTACACTACAAACAGTAGGGAATTCAGCCTTGATTTATGTAATGTAGAGACAATTCTACTGTATGTGTTCAGATTTTTTTTTCATAAGTGACAAAAATCATTTGTCGATATCTGTGCTGACAACTGCCTTCAATCTATATTGTGAGGGCTCATGATTCAGGTGGAATGGCAATTGCACATGACACATTCCAATAGCCAAGAGACATTGTACCAGTGCGACCCGGCCGAACCAGGAATCATTGCAGGATGAGCACACGCTAAGTTCTTCAGGTACCACTAACTCACTGCACCACAAGTCATCTCCACGTGGCCTTGTTAAAGAATTCACTAGGCAAAAAATATTGCTCCCAATGCGGCCTGCCTGGACTACGTATCATCGCAGGTTACGTACGCGCTCAGTTCCAAAGGTCCTACTAACTCAGTGCACCATAATTCATCGCCGTGAGGCCGTATTCAAGCAGAATTCAATCCAGAAAAGACATTGGTCAGAATGTGGCCCCCCCTTTACCACTCATTTTAGCAGGGTACGTACAAGCTCAGTGCCAAAGATACTACTAACTCAGTGCACCATAAATCATCGCAAAGAAGAATGAACAGTTTTATGTCAGCAATGAGGCAAAGTATCACTTTTAAATGGAATTCATGCAGAATTCAATCGACAAAAGACATTACTTCAATTACTGTGCCTCCCCCCCAACCAGGCATCATCGCAGGGTACGTACAAGCTCAGCGCCAAAGGTACTACTAACTCAGTGCACCAGAAATCATCGCCACGTGACCGTATTGAATAAGATGGCTTATTTAGAAGAAAATATATCATAGTTTTGGGAGATATTCTTCAAGTTACTTCTGTGAATGGACAACCAATATTTATTAGAAAACTTGATTTTAAATACTTTGCTACCAGTGCGTCCTGCTTGGACCACGCATCATCGCAGACTCCACAGAACTTTGTTGCTTCAGGTGCCACTAACTCTTTCCACCACTTATCATCTCTGTGTGCACACACACTAAATTACCGATACTGTGCAGCTCTAATCAATGCCACGTAGTCGTCGGCTCTTGCTAACCGCTGCCTCCTGCCTACACTGTGGTCATCAGAGCTTACAATTAATTACACTGTTGATTTATTATTTGCAGACTACAATACCAAACTAAGTATACCATTTAATAAAATCTACACAATATCCCTTTATTATGCTTCCTTTAATGTTTTTTATATCACATATAGATTTTTTTTAATAATAAATTTGACGCTGCAAGTGCAAAGGTACATTTAATGATAGTCTACACTGTGGATAGCATTGCTCACAATTTGAACCTCACTTTTTCTTCTTTGGAAACCTGACTTTCTTTTTTAGAGACAAAAATGGCTACACCACTGGAAGAATCATCTGATTCTGATCATTTTGTTGCTGAAAAATTCATAACCATCAATAGCATTTGTATTCCCCCTCAAAGTACATACAATCCAGTATGCAACATTCAATTCTTTGAGTGCAGCCCGTTCAGACCATGCATCATCGCAGGATGAGCACACGCTAAACAACAGACACATCACTAACTCAGTGCACCATAATCAATCACCACAAGCATTTATTAAGGCAAAATTCTGTATTAAAAAAAAATATCCCCAGTGCGGCCAATACGGACCACGCATCATCACAGGTTACGTATACGCTCAGTCCCAAAGGTACTACTAACTCAGTGCACCATAATTCATCACCACAAGGCCGTATTGAGGCAGAATTTAACTGATTCTTAATTCATTAAGCATAAACTACAGTACCAAATAAAGTAACCTCCCTCAAACCTTACACAAAATCGCCACTTGCCCTCACTAAGCCAGAATTCACAAGACAAAAAACATTACTATCAGTATGTCCGGCCCGGACCACACATCATCGCAAGCTCCACAGAACCTTGTTGTTTCAGGTACCACTAACTCAGTGGAAACCAAACTAAGTATAACACCTATCCCACCCTACACAATATCACTTTAGTATGCTTCCTTCAAAAATGTATTTTATATCACTTATAGATTTAGTTGAATAATCAAATGCACGTTGCATACATGTTCAATCTTCCACTTCCACTATAATTGCTGATGAAGCACTCCACCCTAAGATGTACACTGCGGACAGCAGGGTTTACAACTTCAATTCACCTTTACATCTACACTATAGACAGTACGAAATTCAACCTTGATTTATTTAATGCCGAGACAATTATACTGTATGTATTCAGATTTTGTTTAAAAAGAATTGTTCTATAACTGCTCTGACTACTAGATTCCATATACACTGTGCACAGTAGGGTTCACAACTTGAATTTACCTTTTTATCTACACTACAGACAGAAATAAATTCAGCCTCGACTCATTTAAAGCAGAGAAACAAATTGTGCTGTTGCACTGCTAGTATGTGCAAGCTCCTTCAATCGTTGCATTCTGTGAACTATGATAACAAAGAATGTAGAAAATTGCGGCAAAATGTACCTCCACCACCGGCAATACCGAGTACCTCTGGGACATCACCTTCTACATCGCCACCAGACATACGTCCTCATTTTGAGAAAGTTAGAATGCACCACGTGAAGTGGAATCGCTTAATTTGTTATGGGGAGCAATCAGTATACCTAGTTTACAGAGCAATTAATAACCATCGATGCTAGTTTCCCTCCCTCAAAGTTCATATAGACCAGTATGAAACAGTGAATGGCTTAAGGGCAGCCCACTCAGACCACGCATCATCGCAGGGTGAGCACACGATAAACACCAGACATACCACTAATTCAGTACACCTTAAATAATCACCACGTGCCCTTGTTAAGGCAAAATTTAATAGTCAAAACCCATTTTTACCAGTGCGCTCTGCCTGAACCACGCATCATCGCAGGCTCCATACAAACCGCACCTACTTCAGTGCGCCACAATTCATAAACCCTTCATGATAGAATGTTCTGTACATTATTTCACATAGAATGTTCCTACCTTTGTACAACAGAAGTCATAAACCATTATGATTAAATATCTCTATATGATATCATGATTACTATTCTACTTGTTACCAACAGCAACGTAATAAAATGGAGTCGAGCACACGTGCCCCTACCCACTTCAACTATCTATCTGTGTCTGTGTATTTATTATGTTTGTAAAATGCTGCTCCTGCGTCCTACCACATTATAGTGTGCTATAAATAGCTTAAGCAACAAACTTACCTGTGACAGTCAGTGTGGGCTATTCCTCTTTTTTTATTTTTTTAAAGTATATTTATATAGCGCAAAATCAACCCAAAGCTATACCAGCTATTTACATGAGCACCATATTTACAATACATTTTCAGGCACGCGTACATTACGTCATTACACTACAATAACAGGATGTGCATGCAACTCCGAGACTCGAACACTGATTTTCAGCATCAAATTGTACAGTGTACCTGAATGACCACATACGTATATAAATTAGCTGACCTTCATGTGCCAAAAATTACAACTTAAACCTTTCACAGCCCTATATTTCTAGAGCTACAACACTCCACTGAATGTACAATAAACATTCATAATCGCAGAAATACGTTATGTCTACCATATTTTATGTGTGCAATTATTAACGAATATACAGTCAGTGATTCCCCGTACCTTCCATGTTGGCCAAGTTGTGGAACTTTACAGATATAATGACACATTTACTTTTAAGACCCAGGTGATGTCAGCACTACAAAACGGACACCTGAGTAACTTAATTTCTCATATAGCTCACGGCGGAATCATGCCCATAGCTCTGGAATCATGCTTCAGAGGCTCGCGCAGCGCTGGTGTATGTCAGTCCAGCCCACTCCACTTACGCTACCAGGAAAACACATCAAAGCTATATGGCCCAGATTTCTATTGTGGTGATTTCATAGTTCCAGTTGTCAGAATGGCACACACACTCCCTCATGGCTAGTATACACCCACACCACACCCATCCAGCGCATCTGTGACTACACACGTGACCCTACCTATAAAAAAGATGCGGCTCACGTGTTCTTCGCCATTTTAGAGTTGCTCCCATCCCAACCGCTGAGATGGCCCGTCCTACTGGTTCAAACGCCTCATGTAGTCTCGAACTACCGAACAAGGGGTCCCACTACCACGTGCATGGCCTCTTTGGTCACTGAGTTAGGGAAACCGGAAGGACTGAGCGGGATAAGAACCTGCGATGATGATGATGGGAGCACAAGTATGTCGGTAGCCATAGAGATATCAAGACTTAGCACTATATGTGAGACTTCTTAGTGGCAGATCGGGACTACATGATGTAGAAGGTGTCCTGTCCATGAAAAGGTGAGCAGTGAGGCCTGGGTGTGCATCGGAGGGATTCAATGGGCTGCAGCAGACTGGATACAAAAAGGCGGCACAGCGATTTAGACGAAGCCAGTGCTATAAAGTGTAACAAATTACATGTATATATATTTTTTACAATAGCAGGAACGTTTTTATAATCGCTAAAACGTACGGAATATAAACGATACAAATAGTTCTTTTAAATGTGAGAGGGAATGTGTGTGAAAGGGCGATGCTATTCAACTCCACATTAAGATAGTAACAATTACCAATCATCACCAATAGCTTCAGGATGCATTATGCATTCAAGTAGTGAAAAACACACTGGTGACAGAAAGTTGAGCTGCGAATATTGTTTGCAGTCACTCTCTCACTTCCACTCTCCTTTGACAAAAAAATTACACACAATGTTAACTTCCTTTTTATCTTACAGGTTGTGTTTCACTAATTGGCGTCACCCCCCCAAAACCTACAAAGCTCTACGTTCGTGTATTCTGCGATGATGCGTGGCCATTGTAAAAACACCTGAGAAGCCTGCTTCGACACGTAGTACACCCTCTTTGAATCACGCCAATGGCGCAAGGTGAGCAAATAAGCGTGTTTCGGGAACAACGACAAGTCATCTGTGAAAGGAGGGAGTGGGTAGTGTGCAGCAGCTTCACTGCGGAGAAATATACAATTACCTCGAGCAGTGAGAATAGATAGGTTACAACAGTCTGAGGAACAGATCTACAAGCTCCTTGTGCCACTTTTGTGTCAATTTTAACATGAGAAAAGTGGCGCAACGAGCTTCTAAATCTGCCTCTGACTTCCCAACAAAAACACTCACCTCCAGAATCTGCAAGTCAATGGGGTGCAACAGTGTAGATACGCAATATTGAGAACTCACCGCTATGCAGTGGGAGTTCATGGGATACACTACTTTGGAAGAAAAACAGCGCACAGACAACTCCTTACAGTGGAACTTGATAAAATACATTATCCTGAGTGTAAAAAAAAAATAAAGCAAAAATATACGTGTGCACTTGTACGGACTATGCTATTACTAACTCTTTATACTATCTTTCAGATCACTAAACTGGAGGGTGCACTATAAAGCAGCACGTGTTTGGACACACAACGGAGGCAAAATGTGAGCTATGTGTATTTTCTCCAGTATTAACTGCTCCATCTATAACTTTCTCTCTCTCACAGTTTGAATGCCGTTTTTCTCTCTTTCTCTCTCTCTCAGACCGTGTCTCTTTCTCTTTTAAAGTTATGGACGCTGCTGTCCACTCTGCCGTGTAGAACCAAAGCTGAATTCAAGTTGTGAATTCTGCTGGTCACAGTGTTTATACAAGGTAAGCAGAGCTGCCTAGATATACAATGCCTCCAATTAAATGCATTAGAAATAAAAGAGCTTATTTAGAATCCCCTTGCAACACTTTTGAGTCACTTTCAACACAAAAGTGTTGCAAGAGTCTTGTAAATAAGCCCTAAAGAATATTAATAATGACTTTATCTCTCACCTAATTCTACATTATCTCTGAATCATTTTAAAGACATTTTGATCTGTAATGTAAACCTGACGCAGTAGGCACTTCCATACAGACACCACTTCAACGCTGGCCTATAAGACAAGTGAAATGTACCAGGCACACTGCACATGTAAAAATAAGGAAATATCGTCAAGTGTTACCTTGACTTGTAATGTTTGACCTCATTTAGTCACATCGATCTAATTTTAAACACTAATTTTCTTTTTTGTTTTGCAGATTACCTACCGTACTTCTATTGGAGTCCAAATCACATTTTGTTTATTATATTATTTTGTTAAAGTTGTGTTTCCAGGTATTTATTTTATTGTTATCTTCAAGTTATGTTTCCAGTTATTTATTGTTGTTTTAATAAAAGTTAATTTTAAAAAATATATACGTCTTTTTTTTGGGGGGTAGTGGCCCCCAAGTATAATTCTGAGGCTAACTCTTTACTAGATCTTTGCCAGAGTCTATAGCTACGACTAACGGTTCATATGGAAAAGTTTTAAAACTCCAGCACAGTAACTTTTTCCATTAGCAACATAGTGTGGTGAACTTCTAACCTCTGTGCTCACGTAAGTGTTTATATGAACTGTTACTATGGTAACAGGCAGAAAACCGTTTGTGGGTAGGGTTGAAAGGTACTGGCTGTACAAAAACCGTTATATTTACCCTGGATCCTCTACAAGACAGAAAGGAAAGCAAAGATTTACAACCCCCATGCGCCACTTTTGAGTCCAAGGCCCCCCCTACAAAATTAGAAGTGTGTGGGCCTCAACGACGACCCTCAAACCCCGGGAACCACCACCCCCCGGGGATTTGTGCATTGTGGGAGTCAGGCTATGTAGCCCGCCACCTGGTGCCCTCTTTTGCATTTTGAAAGACAGAGCAGTGAAATATGTTCTCACTTTCAAAATCCAATCAAGATTGCATTTCCACATGCAAGTCAGCATCTCCCCATGTGGAAAAGCAATGCCGGCTCCCGAAGAATGCGGAAAGCCGGCGGGACCGTGGAGGCAAAGTGGCTCCCCTCACGGTCCCCAACATTTTTTCATAAGACCCAGGGGATACGATTCCCGGGAATATTAGAAAGTACTGATAGGGGCTATTTTTAACAGGAAAAGTAAAAAGTAAAAGTTGTGCACCTAGCTAAGTGCGGCCCCCTGCTGTGCACGCCCTGGATGCACGACTCATAATCTGCATTACTTTTCCACAGCAGGAGCTACTAACATGCAGCTCCCCATGTGGAAAAGCAATCTGATTTAGATTTTGACAGAGAAAATAGATTTCCTTGCTATGAGAGGGCGGGGTGGGCACCCTGGGACACTGCGAGATGGGTACAATACATAAAGCCCCGGGGAGTGGTGGTCCCGGGGCTTTGGAGACCTTACAGTCCCCTCTCTCCAGCCATGATTTTTTTTGTAGCCCAGGGGGGTAATGGGGCCCTCGAGTGCTCCAGGAGGGAAGCCACGTAGTCCCCCCTCCCACAATATATAAACCCCCAAGGGGTGATGATCCCTGCGGCTTTGAGGACCTTCGACCCCTCCCCCCATCATTTTTTTCTTTTTAGGCCCGGGGGGTGACAATCCCCAAGGCTGGGGGTCCCTCTGGGCCCCAAATAAAATAATAAAATGTAATAATTTTGCCCCCGATATTTCCCCCCCCCCGAGACGAATTATTAAAAAAAAACTCAGTTTTATTTTATTTATTTTACGGCACAGTCCACGCACCCTACACGCACCTGCCGTTTTTTTAGTTTTTTTAAAAGGTGAGCCCTGGGGGTCCTTCTAGGACCCCCTAAGCAGGTCTAGAGGATAACATTATTTCTACCCTGCCCCCTTTCTCCATTTTGAACACATATTCCACTGACTTCCTCAGCCTCGCTTCTACCGAGGCACAAATGGCTGACAACAGTTCCTAGTTTCGAATGCTTACAACCACTTGATAGCCAATTAGCATTGAGCGTGTGATCGGGACGGTGCGCTTATGGTACGAGGACAATCCTCGCACAATCCGCGGAATAATGAAAAGCTAAGTCTGGAGGTTACATTATAAATGTACTTTAAAAAAAAACGCTGCCCTGCAAAGAAATTGGCTACCAGGACCAATGTAACAGTAAATCGATTCTGGTTTTCTTAAATGGTCACAAAAATGTTGCATTATCAAATAAAATGCACATAAAGCAGCAATCCATTTGGAGCTGCAAATCTCGGGATAATAATGTAAAATAAATATGGTGGAAACTTCTGTGTTTTGTCTACTCACAGTTTAACTCATAACAGAGCAGAGAGAGGGTTAATGTGCCTGCTGCAAAGCACATCATGCAGATCACTGATTTCTCTTTATGTGGATAGCTCAGGGGGTTACTGATTATGACAGAGATATCCTTTTCTTACTTGCAATTCTTAAGCTGCAGCCCTCACAACATAGCACAATGAACTATAAACATGCACCAAGGAGCTGCACGCAATCTGAAAGGTTTGGCTTTAGAACCTTATTGTTGTTTTTGCTCAATCTCTCATTATCCTAAGCTTGCTAAAAACACTCCTTTAGGTTCTAATAAAGTCTTATTTGTACAAGCAACCCTAATCACTGGGTGAAATTTCTATTTCTGCCAACCATGCACCCTTAACATATAAGGCCTACCAGAAAGGACAATATTTGGCTCCTGCACCTTATAACTCTGGAATTATCTGATTCTAAGTCTGTGGCGTTTTTCACAGAATTATAGATTTGCAGCATTTGCCACATGATCCATCATCTGCGACATAATCTGCAGATTTTAACAAAAAATTGTTTATAGCTCAAATGGTTCAAAGTTACTAAAACACAGTGACATGAGTTGCTGCACAAAAAGCGTGACTGGTCACCTATCTGTTGCTTATTGCTATATTTGGGATGCATTAGGTCTTGCAGGTTTTAAAGTTAGAGCTATTGGCATTGTAATGGAAATGTTTTTTAATTATGTGTTTTGGTGTGAAGAGGATGTCTGTGATTGCTATTATGTGTGTTACAATGCATCTAAAAGGAACAAATCTATTGAATGTGGCGAGGTATGCCAGGCTCAGATTACAACTCTCCGAGGCACAGTTGATAAACCCCTTCTGCCTTTGAGAATACCTTGCATGGGGAAACAAAAAACAAATTCCAAAAGAGAGGCATGAAACCAAAACAGTTGTTCCCAAACCAGAAGTACAAGCATCAACTGTAACACACTGGTTTATTGTACATTTTACCTTACTATTTAAGATGTATGTTGCACAAACCTGTGAGTTTACAGTAATAATGCCTGTGTACTATAGAAGCTAGTAATATCAAGAAAGGACTAGCTAAGTTGTGTTTTGGCGAGACTCAGAGGGTACGTCTGTGGGCAAACCATTTGGTTTGGTCATGAAGCCCTCACCCACCAACCTAGTTGGTGGCATGCTTCATCATCGGGCCCACCACAGTGACACCGAATGTGTCCCGGGTGTGCTGCGACTCCAGATTACTGAGGAGCTGGTATACTTACTGAGTGTGCTGTGATAAGTGGGTGTGAACGTGATGTTTAAAAGCTATGCAGGTGGTCCCAGTTCCCGAGGGTATAAGGATAATTTTAATACCTGGGCCCCTGCTAGCAGATAAAAAGGGGTGCACAGACATAATATCGACTCCAAAATATCGTCTGGACAGAATATCGAGTTTTAAATATCGTTTGGAGAAAATATCGACTAGACAGAATATCGACAGCCAAAATATCGTTTTTAAGGTAAGTGAAGTAATATCGACTGTAAATAATATAGACAGTGAAAATATCCAAGTATATAATCTAGATAGTAAAAAATATAGTTTTTTAAATAATATTTAATTATTTATAGTGTGTTTATGTTATAATATGTGTGAAAAGTGTCAATTTATTTTATTATTTTTTTTAATTAATTATTTTTTTAATTATTGTGTAATTTAATTCTGTAGCGGGTTGTGGGTTTATAGGGGAATAGGGTGGGAAGTAATTTAATTATAATTAATTAAATATGTAAATTTATTAATTGGTAGTAATAATTAATTAATTGGTAATTAAATAATATATGTTAATTATTTAAAATTTAATTGGTCATTAATTTTATTTAATTGATTAATTGCTAATTATGTCAATTAAAATAATTTATTTTCTCTAGCGGGTTGTGGGTTTATAGGGGAATAGGGTGGGAAGTAATTTAATTATAATTAATTAAATATGTTAATTTAATAATTGGTAGTAATATTTAATTAATTGTTAATTAAAAAATGTTTGTTAATTAATTAAAATGTAATTGGTAATTAATTTTATTTAATTGATTAATTGCTAATTATGTTAAATGAAAGGGGTATTTTTAGGGTTCAGGGTCAGTTTTTAGTTTTTGGGTAAAGGGGTATTTTTAGGGTTCAGGGTCAGTTTTCAGTTTTTGGGTAAAGGGGTATTTTTAGGGTTCAGGGTCAGTTTTCAGTTTTTGGGTAAAGGGGTATTTTTAGGGTTCAGGGTCAGTTTTTAGTTTTTGGGTAAAGGGGTATTTTTAGGGTTCAGGGTCAGTTTTCAGTTTTTGGGTAAAGGGGTATTTTTAGGGTTCAGGGTCAGTTTTCAGTTTTTGGGTAAAGGGGTATTTTTAGGGTTCAGGGTCAGTTTTTAGTTTTTGGGTAAAGGGGTATTTTTAGGGTTCAGGGTCAGTTTTCAGTTTTTGGGTAAAGGGGTATTTTTAGGGTTCAGGGTCAGTTTTCAGTTTTTGGGTCAAGGGGTATTTTTAGGGTTCAGGGTCAGTTTTCAGTTTTTGGGTAAAGGGGTATTTTTAGGGTTCAGGGTCAGTTTTCAGTTTTTGGGTAAAGGGTTATTTTTAGGGTTCAGGGTCAGTTTTTAGTTTTTGGGTAAAGGGGTATTTTTAGGGTTCAGGGTCAGTTTTGGGGTTTTGGGGTACATATACAATATTGCCTATTATTTAATTAAATGTTGTTACTATATATATATGTTTTAAGAAATATGATTAAAAATATATATTTTTTTTTACTTTCATTAAATATTTAATTATTAAAAGTTATTTTAAGTATTGTTAATTATATTTTAGTAATTAATTTTTTATATTAATGTAATTAAACATTGTTTTTAGTAAAGTCGATATTTTTTACAACGATATTTTTGTAAACGATATTTTGTAGTCGATATTTTTGTACTTACCTGTTTGTACATACAAACTCGATATTTTTGTAGTAGATATTTTCACCTCGATATTTTGGGTACTCGATATTGTGGTAGTCGATATTCTTTCAGTGATCCATAAAAAGGCTAGTGGACGTTATGGAGTGAGTTATGAGCTCCTACGTCCTATGTGGTCTACATGTTTCAGCCAGGCCTTTTGTTAAAACTGGCTTTCCTCAGGACCAATGAGTATGTGTGGGTGATAAAGCAAACTATATTAAGTGGTTGGTGTGTGGTAAAAAAGTGTCGCACTCGCTAAGGTGCTATACGTGTTTAGAGGGGGATTCCCTCTGCTTTACTGTACATACAACATAAAGACACAAACAGACATACAAGGTAGAGTCTATGAGAATAGTATTTTGTAACACAACATGTTGCCGGCTTCTAAGGTGCGTGAGCGACCTAGGGCGGCAGGTAGAACGTGGCCATGACGATTTACATGGCGGGTGTAGTTATAGCGTTATTTAACAGCGTAGTGGTGGTGGTGGGCTAAACAGCGATGCAAGCATAGCGTGAGATGCAGGTAAGTATAATACATAGTTGCTCACACTTGCTATTTGCTGTTAGAGCCTCCTGGGTCACCTGGCAGGGAGAGAAGACCCTAGGCATTGTAAGAAGGCATAGGTTAGGGCTGAACCTGTGGAAGGAAGATGCTGTTGCTTACCCAGAGCGTAGAGGTGTGTCAGCATGGTTACTCACGGAATTGCCGATCAGCGTGCTCCTGCGACCTATCGTCCTGCTCCGGTGTCCCGAGTGAGGGTTTGGAACTCGGAGGGCGGCTTTAAATAGCCCGTTTCATTCGCAGCACCTGGGGCTGGAAAAATAGAGGGTGTGGTCGCGCAGAAAGGCGTGGAGTCATCCCCCGTACTGCGCATGTGCGCTGGACAAGTGCCGATAGCGGTCAATGTTGGTTTTGCGCATGCGCGGACTGTGAGCTCTGTGCTAGCGCGCCTGCGCACTACATGCTAGTGCGGTTTAGTGGAGATGGCAGCGCTGGGGAGAAACAAACCATGTAATGGTTAAATAACGATGATAGGCATGTATGCCAGTCATGTGGGGACTAAAGGTAGATGAGATTTAGAAGTTTAAAAATAACGAATTAAAAAATGTTGGTACAGAGAGATTAAAATATATAGTACAGATATTGGGACAACCCACGAGTCAGAGCGGGTCTAGGTATGGAACAAAAGGCTGGTTAGTTTGACAGCGCATTCCACGGGATGGAATCATTAAGCCCCTCTATATGCGTGGAAAGGCGGTATATCCAGCGCTGTTCTTTAATGAGGAGAGATTTCTCATTGCAGTCCGATACTGCGAATTGTTCAATCACTGTCCATGTGAAGTCATTTGGGGTGTGATTTTGGGTGAGGAAGTGTTGTGTCAGTTTGCTGATATTTTTACCACAGCGCATGGTGCTCCTGTGTTCAGTCATCCTGGTTCTAACTTTTCGGGTGGTCATGCCAATGTACCTGAGACCACACCGGCATGTGATAAGGTACACAAGATTGGATGAGTTACAATTGGTAAACTGGCGTTGTATCCAAGTTTTGCCGTTTTCCAGGGACAGTGTCTTGGAAGGGGTGGTCAAATGACAGACACTGCAGTTGTTACAGGGTTGGTGGCCTGTTATTGCAGGTAGGCCCCACGCGTTTAGAATCGTGTTGCCTGTTGGGTGTGGATTTTTCTTTGGTCTCGTGGACACCAATTGATCTTTGAGGTTCTTCGCTCTTTTGTAAGCGAACCGGGGTGGCTCCCACTTTCTGGTTCCAGAGTTAATGATCTTCCAATTTTTGCGGATTATGTTGGATACCTGGTTGGAGGCTGTGTTGTAGGTGGTGACGCACGTCAAGGTGGGCGTTTCCGGTGGTTTGACGTGGGTTTCCAACGGTGCTTCCCTGTTCTGGTTGCGTGCTCTTTTGCAGGTTTTAGAGATGATTCTGGTGGGGTAGCCTCGGTCCGAAAATGTCGTCGATGTAGCGACGCCAGACTACGATGTTTGCTGAGTAAGGGTGGATAGGGGCTTCAATGTGTGTCTGTTCAAAATGGTGAACGTATAGCCCCGCCACGCTAGGGGCAAAAACACTCCCCATAGACGTTCCGTTAGTCTGGAGGAAGAACTTACCCTCATATTCAAAGTAGTTCTCTTTCAACGCGAAGGAAGCACAGTCCAAGATGAAATGACGTGGAGTTCGGTTTTGCCAGTCATTATCCATCAGGACATCGTGGAGTACTTTTAGGGTGGCATCCTGTGGTAGACTTGTGTATAAGCTCTCTATGTCTAATCCGACAAGGAGTTGTGTGTCTGGGTTGAAGCTGACGTCTTTGATGATGTTTAGAAGATGCTTTGTGTCCTGGATGTAAGATGGAGTTTTCTGGACCAGTGGGTTTAGGTAGAAGTCACAGAAACGTGAGAAAGGTTCTAGGAGGGACTGGATGCCTGACACGATGGGTCTGCCTGGGGGCGGAGTGACCCCTTTGTGCACCTTGGGCACTGTGTAGAAGTAGGGTACTCTAGCGTTTTGTGTGCAGAGGTAGTCCGCTTCCTGTTTGGATATATAGTCTGCATCATAGGCCTCTTTCACTAGTTCGTTGATTCTTTTCTGCAGTTCTTGGGTGGGATCTCTTTGTAGACATTTGTAATTACGTGTGTCGCTTAAGAGTCTGCGACATTCAGTGTCGTAGTCGCTCTTGTTCATGACCACTAACCCTCCCCCTTTATCCGCTGGTTTTATAATGCGGGTGGGGTCATTTTGTAGGCGCTTAACAATCTCCCTATCCTGATGGGAGAGGTTGTTGAATGTATTTTAGGTTGTAATTTCTCTATCTCAGAGTATACTGCAATCTCGAATGTGGTAATTTCCACTGGTATGCTGGCTGGTGGGGGGCTGAAGTTGGACTTCAGTCTGAGGCCAGTTTCATTGGTGTTCTCTGTGTCATCGCTGGGTTTCTCCTTGTTTTCGAAAAAGGCTTTCAATTTAAGTTTTCTAAAAAACTCGGCTAACTCAACATGGAGTTTGAAGGTATCCAATCTGGTGGTGGGGACAAAAGAAAGGCCCTTGTTGAGCACGGCGGTTTCTTCATTCGTCAGAGGTATGTCAGAGAGGTTGAATACCAAGGGGCTGTTGGTTTGTGGGGTGGTTATTTGCTGGGTCCTGCTTGTTCCCGGGATTTGTTCCGTGTGTTGGCACTCACTGGGTCTTCTTCTGTTGCCCATTGTACCAGTTGGGGGGCCCACTGTACTTGTTGGGGAGGATTCCTTCTCTTGCCGCGGGGTCTGCGGCCTTGGCCTAAAAAAGGGTATCTTTGGTTTTGGTTGTTTTGGTAGTATGGCATCTGTCCAGGGGCATACAGTGGTGGATATCCAAAGTATGGGGGTGGCATTGGTCCAAAGGGTGGTGGCCCAAAGTTTTGAAGTTGTGGGGGTCCTTGCCAGGGTTGTTGCCATTGTTGGCCTCTGCGTCCTCTCCCTCTGGATTTGTAGGATCCTGTACTGGAGCCACTCGATATAGATCTGTTGTCTCCTGAGCTATCCTCTCTCTCTATTTTGATTTACTAATACTATAGAAGCTATTCACGCGTGAATATATTTGGAGCCTTTGTATGTAAAGATAAGGGGACCCCTGACTAATTTTCCTAAATCAGGGCAAGTAAATCAGTTGTATGTAGAACAGTTTTAGGAAATTGGCATGTGGTTCCTGGACCTAGACTACTTACACAATGTCATATAAATGCACCCTGTCATATTCAATATAGACAAAAATATTTTTTAATATTCATTAATAGTTTATATTCTTTATGTAGAACCCTGAATGTCTATACAAGTTAAAAGATTCAAACTCTACAAAAAAATGCGTAGCGTTTACACTTTTGTGATTCTATTCCCTATTGAACATCCTAACACTGTGCTATGATTCTATTTCTTGTTTTCACAGAGAACAGCCATAACAACGCAAGGATTACTCCGCACTGCCATTACAACGCAGTGATTACAACGAAAGTCATTACAACGACTTTTGCTGGAGGGCGCTGTTGGATAGGGAATAGTTTAATTTTCTATCTAACACCTTCCCTACAGTCAACGTGGGCTGGAGTTGGAATAGAAAATTAAACTATTCCACTATCTAGCGCCCTCCAGCGAAAGTCGTTGTAACGACTTTCGTTGTAATCCCCGCGTTGTAATGGCATGTGGGGTAAAAGCCAGCGTTGTATTGACATACAACCATTTTCACAGTGTTGACAATAGATATTATTATGTTGGAATTGATTAAACATGCATCCAAAAGTATATACAGATTCTTAATTCATTAAATAGAAAAGACATTCATTTCAAGCATGATTTGAAGATTTTACATCCTACACGCGTTTCGGCTGTACGCCTTCATCAGTTCATGAAAACCTAAACAGGGTGCAAATAACCAAAATATATGTAAGTGTTGCACAAGAGTCCTATTTACAAAGTTAAGTCCCCAAAAGGGGGTCATACACAGTACTTTTCATAGATTAACATAACCATTAAAACCACAAGTCATAATGTAACACAATTACATTAAAACCTAACCTGTAAACCACAAAGGTTTGTGACAATTAATCTATGTCACCCAATACCCGTCACCAAGTGTAGAAACCGAAGAGTGAACCATTGACTGTATGTCAAACCATAAACGGGGAAAAATATTTGATATAAAGAGTTTGAAAGGAGAAGAAAGAGAAAAGATAAAGAAGAAAATAGCCAGATATGTCTCCACTACCATTAACCATCCTGGGATAAACTGGCAAGATTGTACCTTATCATCAATGTGTATTTGTGTAGCGTGTCTCTTGATTGGCTTGTACCACATGCTGCTTATCCATTTTGATATATCCCTGGCAGTTTCAAAGCTTGGACCTAATCTGACAAACACCACCTACTTACAAACCATGTAAGCGTTCACACATAATGATCACAAAGACAAGTCAGTTACAGCTCTCATCTGAATGGTGCATTTTTATTTCTTTGTTTGTGTCACCTACAGTAGATCTAGAAATCATCAACCATTCACTCACAGTAGGACGTCAATAGTGTCAATATCAGTTGCGTGATCGGGGTGCATCTTCAAAGCACTGACGATGGGAGCGGTGTCTGGCTGTTGTGGTGAAAGCAGTGACTGCTTGGGTGAGGGGTCTAGTCATGAAGACATGGGAGCTTTCATTTGCCCTTTGTGTGTGGTAGGGACCTTTGGCTTATGTTTGAGGATGCACAGGTCTCAGACTGTTCAGTCCATCTTCTCATACTGTGCAAAGTTAAGTATGTTCCTTGCTAGGCAGGTATTTTCTTTAGCCCTTTCTAAATTATCCCTATCCTACTTGCAGCTTGTTAAAAATATAGTTTCAAATTCAGCCATGCTAAATCGCTGCTCCGGAAAATTGATGGGCTCGCGATCTAGGCTAGAGTCCCTTTCAAAACTCTTTTTGGAAATGCTGGTAGATTCCTGAATCAATGCTTGCAGTTGTGGTTAATAGGCCATCAGCCAACCTCTAAATGATTGCCTAATTAAGCTTGGAGGCAGGAGCTTCTTGGCCCACGCCACTCCCTGTAAGTCAATGCCAGCCACACTTAGGCCTATTTCTTACTTTGATGGACCCCGCAGACCTCATAAAAGGAAGTTTACATCTATGTTTGAGTAAGGCAAGGGTTTTATTACTGCTTTACTCCCCAAATATTAATGTTTGTTAGGTTTCTTTTATTGTTAAAAAATATCCTAGCAATAGCATGAGTAATAAAACAAAATCCACAAATACAAGTAAAGGATGCCGTACCACAGGCTGTTACCAGGTGTCCCTGTGGAAATGTAATACGACATGTATTGGCCACATAAGGTTCTGCATCCTTACTTATGCTACTGCTGGGATATTTGTTAACATATGAAAACTAATAAACATTATTATTTGCAACAGCATTAGATCAAACTTTCAGCAATGCGAGACCTTTGCATTGCAAATGCTTGTTTTTTTTTTACCTTCAGGGCAGAGGACTAAGTTCATGAGTCTTGTAACGACTGCTAGCAAATTGTTTCTCATGTTCCTGGCAGCTAACAAGACTGCTCGCTCCCACAGGAGTCTGACTGCCCAAGGGAAAAGAAAAGACTCTTGCACTAGTCCCTCAGATCCAGCTATAGGCATATTTTTGTACTTTTATTTTTTTTAAACTACTAAATGAATTTACACAAAATCACAAAAATCACAATCTGTGGACCAAACTCGAGCTTTCTGCCAAATTTGGTGCAATTTTATTCAGCAGTGTTTCCATAGCAATGCCTAAAACAGTCTATGGAAAATGCATGAGGACATTTTATTTTTTGACCCCCCTATTTTTGAGTGCACCAAATTCGTGTAGATGGGTCACATGGCTCCAAAAGTATCAGGTAGGGAAGGTCCTAACTCACTGTTTTACTTGGCAATAATATGTGATTCCCCAAACGTTTTTTTGTATGCTTAACTCCTGATATACTGACTGAATGGTCACTTTTTATGGAAATGGCCCTTTCTGCAGGGCTAACCCAAAACATTTGCCTTCCTCCTCATTTATTTTTGACTTCATTATTTCTGGCTTTAAGACTCTGAGCTCTTTACCACTGCCGACCAGTTCTAAAATGAATGTGCTCTTATCTAAATGTGATGACAATTGGTTTATCCATGATTGGTATATTTGGTTTACCTATTAGTTCCTCGTAAAGTAGCATACCATATACCCTGGACCTGTAAACCAAAACCTCCCAGCATCCTACCACAGAGCCTTGACCGCTGAGACTCACTCACTAGCGCTTACACCAATGGCATGCTTCCCTCACTTCCTGCCTAAATACGCCATTGCAGTCATTGTTCACCAGCATTACCATCCTGCCAGCTCCCGCCCTCGACCCAAATTGGACATTTTTCCTGAACCAGCACTCCACATACGGCCCTGCCGGCCCGACGGGGTGCTACTCCAGACTGGATTGGGTTATCCCTTCAATTGCATATCTCCTGGAGTCCTTATCCAGGCCTCGGCCCTATCTGGCCTCTCCACTCAGCTTCCATCGTGCGCCCCTCCCAGCGCTACGGGAACCCTTCCCTTGGCTAACTCGGCTCAGCCCTTCAATTAATAACCCCTTGGGCTTCTCCACTGCATCTTACTCGGGTGATGGCTCACATTGGTGCAGGTTATTAGACCTCATTGCCCCTTAGGTACAGAGCAACTTCCCAGGTACTTGCTTTAATGTTCAGTCCTGATGATGATCCGATAATCTTATTGGGGATCGAAACTTCGTCGACACTTACATCTTAATTCTAAACTGTAATTCTAAATAATTGTGGAGTACAAGATGGATTTTCTGATTGTGACTTCTGTTCATTTACATTTTCTTTTTTTGTGTTGAATTTTTTTTTTAGAAATTTGAAGATAAAAGTACATATGGAAATAATGATACAGAGTAAAATCTTTGGTAAGTAAAAAATGGTACAAATTAAGAAAAGCATTACACAGAATATAATAAATATGAGAACATAAGGATAACATATATTCCGTAATCCTAAATGCAATGATAATGAAAAGATTATAAAATAAGTGCAAGATGAAAGAAGAATGAAGGAAAGGAAAGAAGAATAGAACAGAAAAAGAAGAAAATAATAAAGAAAGAGGAAAAAGAAGAGAAAAAGAAAAGAAAAGAGTAGACAAAAATCCCAGAGCAACACAAATTTACATAAAAAGAGGTAAGGGAAGAAAATGTAAAGCTGAGCAATACGAGAGGAAGACTCAAAAGAATAGGATAAAGAAGGTGGAACAATCAGAGGAGAAGGAGGAGTGGAGGCAGAATCGCCATGTACAGAGGCTTCCAGAAAAGGGGACCACACCTGGAGAAAAATGGAAGCTTGATCCTGCAAATTATAAATTGTACGTTCATGTAGAGCTGTTTGCATCATCGCCACCAACCACTCCTCCTGCGAAGGGGGCAGAGGAGATTTCCAATGCCGTAGTATGCAAATTTTTGCCGTGGCCAGAGCCGTATGGAGAAGACGAGTTTGTGGTTTAGAAAGCTTCGGAAGGTTACGAAAATCATGCAAGATAATATTCAGAGAGGTAAGGGGTAGAGGGAGTGACATAGTAGTGACCAACGTCTTCCGTACAAAAAGCCAAAAAGGTGTCGTATGAGGGCATTCACAAACAATATGCGTAATATCACAACCAGAGGCTGAACACCTCCAACACAAAGTATGGGATGTTAACTTAGCATGGTGTAACTTGACTGGAGACCAGTGCCATTCGTGTAGAATTTTAAAAACACAAAATTTAAGACGGGCTTCACGAACTCCCTTATGTAACCCTTCCAATATTTGGTCCCATTGAGTATTGGAATATGTAACCGAGAGGCGAGATTGCCATTTCAACTGGAGAGCTTGTGAGAGGGGTTGTGAAAATAGAGGATGCAAGAAAGTTTTATAAAGACCAGAAATCACACCTTTAAGATTCCCCCACAACTGTAGATAGGACAAAAGAGGAGATACAGATATCAAATCAGGCGGGGGACCTAAATGTTTCGTGAGAGCTTGCTGGAGCTGAGTGTATTTACAGGATTGAGTGGATGGCAGATGGAATTCCTCACAGAGTTGAGAAAAAGATTTAAGAGTGTTATTGTGAAACAACTGATCTATTGTCTGAATACCAGCTTCCTGCCATATGAGCCAGGACAGAGTGCGACCTCCAACCCCAACGGCAGAATTAATCCATAAAGGAGCTTTAATATGGATGCGTGAGTTAGATTTAAGTATACGATGACTCCTCTGCCAAGATTTGGACATTGCAAATAAGATAGGGTTTTTAGGATCAAAAGAACTGACCCCTTTACCATAAAGAAGGGGCAAACCTGGACCAGAGGCTAACAAGTGACGTTCAAGAGGGACCCATTGAGGTATATCTTTAGATTTAGGTAGAAAAAAGACAAGTTGCGAAAGATGAAGAGCAAGTGAGTAATGTTCGATAGAAGGGAGACCCAAACCCCCTTGTAACTGATGAGATTTTAATTTTGCAAAGGCAAGACGCGGTTTAGCCGTGCCCCAGACAAAAAGTTTAATTTTGGAGTCAATGGATCTCAAAGTAGTTAAGGGGATGTGAAAAGGAAGCATACCCAAGACATAAAGGAAACGAGGAAGAGTAACCATCTTGACCGCCTGTACTCGCCCCCACAAGGACAAACCGAGAGCCTTCCATTTATCAAAGTCTCTTTGCATTTGCGCGATTAAAGGAGTCAAATTGTCCGTGACTATATTATCCAACCCTCTATTTATTAAGATTCCTAAGTACTTAAGCCAGGATGATTGCCAATGAAAAGGAAAACCAGAAATCACATCCTTTGTTGTACTAATAGTCATGGGTAATGCTTCACTCTTATCCCAATTTATCTTGTAGCCAGAAAAGGAAGAGAAATCATTAATGATGCGGAGGAGAGCAGGAAGGGAGCGGGGGAGATCAGTAAGTGTAAGGAGAACATCATCCGCATATAAATAAATTTTTGAGTGACCAATTGGAAGGGGAACACCTATTACCTCAGTAGATTGTCGTATCGCCGCAGCTAAAGGTTCCATTGCGAGAAGAAAAAGAAGAGGGGAAAGTTGACAACCTTGACGAGTACCTCGTCTGATTTGGAAAGGGGTGGATAGGAAACCGCCGCAATTTACCTGAGCCGATGGATCATCGTAAAGCAGTCGCACTTTATCTATAAACTGATCACCTAACCCAAACCTTTGCATGACAGAAAAAAGGTATTCCCACTCGATACGATCAAATGCTTTTTCAGCATCTAGAGAAAGGAGTAACGCATTGTCAGTGAGATGTTTAGCTGACCATAAAGTATGAGATAGGGTGCGTAAATGGTGACGAGATGACCTACCCGGAACAAAACCTACCTGCGAATTATGGATTAAAGAAGGTAGAACTTTACGAAGGTGTGAAGCAAGAATGCTAGCAAGTATCTTAACATCAGAATTTAAAAGAGATATGGGCCTATAACTACTGCACAACAAAGGATCTTTGCGAGGTTTCGGTAAGACAGCTATAACGGCCTTGTTGGAAATAGGACCAAGAGAAGACTCCTCCAGTGCCTCCCCAAATGCAGCATGTAAAGTATCGATCATACTCTGACCGGTCCATTTGAAGAATTCAGGAGGGAAACCATCATCCCCCGGAGCTTTATGATATGGCAATGCAGCTATCGCTGAAGATATTTCATCCTTCGTAATAACACCCTCCAGTAGAGCTCTACCCTCATCGGAGAGATTTGGAAGATGGACTGCAGCTAAAAAATTGGACATCGCAAGTGTGTCTATATGAGTGCTTGGAGAGTAAAGAGATCTGTAGAATGAAGCGAATTCTTCAACAATCTCTTGTGGTCGAGTAAGTACGTCAACATTACTTGATTTAATAGCTGGGATTGCCATATTGGCCTCCCTCTGTCTCAATTGCGCAGCTAATAGCCGACCAGCCTTTTCACCCTGCTCATAATGACGTCCTTTCATCCTTTGTAAAGCGTACTCAGCTTTAGAAGTAAAGAGACTATTAAGAGACATTCGTGCTTTCTCCAGTGATTTCCGAACCTGAAGGGTTGGTTTTAAGATATATGATTGAGAAAGTTGGCGAATGTCCTCTTCCAAAACAGTCTGTTTATCTGCATTTTCTTTATTGCGAAAAGCAGCGTCCCGCATGAGTTGACCCCTAATCGTTGCCTTGGCCGCTGCCCAAACCATTCTCTTAGAAGAGACTGATGTATCATTGAGAATAAGATAATCTTGGAGTTGTGATTGCAAAAGGAGTTTACCTGCTGGTGCTCTGTACCTAGCTATATTCAAGCGCCATGGTTTACGTCCTGGTTTGGAAAGACCCAAGTCAAGAGACAAGAGAACAGGGGAATGGTCAGAGATGGCTGCTTCCAGGATCTGGGACTGTGTAACCAATTGGACTGCCCGTTGTGAAAGAAGAAAGTAATCAAGACGTGAGAATGTACCATGCGAAGGGGAGAAAAACGTGTATTCTTTGTCCTGAGGATGACTCAATCTCCAATGATCAACTAAACCAATATCAGCAAGAATGTCCCGGAAAATGGCTCTATCTGGAGCATTAACAGTGTCAAAACAACCCGTTCTGTCCAGAGTCGGATCTGGTGTCAGATTCCAGTCTCCTCCAATGAGAAACTGGGAGGCATCAATTTCCATGAAAAGGCGGTTCAGACGGAGAAAAAACTGTTTTTTGGAGCCTAATGGAGCATAAATGGAACCAAGACAGATGAAAGAGTTCCCAATCTTCAACTTGGCAAATACATACCGACCTTCCGGATCAGACCATGTTTTGAGAATTGTGAAGGGAAGTGACTTTCGGAGAAGTATGGCAACCCCACACTTACGAACAGGGTTAGGGTTGGTGGGATCATGCTTGGAGACACTACTATGAATCACCGTACCGACCCAATCTCTGCTGAGTTTACTAGATTCAATGTCATCTAAGTGTGTTTCCTGCAATAGAGCAACGTCCACTGCATGCCATATCAAGAATGACAAAGACATACTACCCTTCCTTACTGAGAGACCAAGTCTGACATTTAGGAAAGGGATTACTCTTGATAATATAGTCAGCCCGAGTTACTCTAGATCGGTGTCTAAAGACATATGGTTAGACAACCGTCCTATTGGGTTTTACTATTGTGGAAAATGTAGTTCCTGCCGATGGGCCGTCAAGAAGATCAAAGAATTTGAATACAACAATACTGGTTCTCACATTATCAAATCATTTATTAACTGTGAGATGGCATATGTTGTATATGTTATTGTATGTACCTGCAAAAAAGATATATGTGGGCAGTACCATAACACGATTGAGAGATAGAATGATGGAACACTTTCGAGCACTAAAAAATGGGGATACTAGATATCCTATTTCAGCTCACCTCGTCCAAAATTGTGATGAACATGAGACCCATAAATTTAGTTATCTTGGAATTGAACATGTGATGATGAACAGAAGGGGAGGAAATAGAATGCTCAAGTTAAGACGTACTGAAGCTAAATGGATTATGAAATTGAGAGCTGTGGAAGAGGGTTTGAATTTGGATCCAGAATTCCAATAATTTTTTGGGTGATTGATGTAATCTAATGTGCATTCAATTTTGTTATCTTACAGGTGAAAACTGTGTAATTGCTTTATATACCCTAGATGTTTATTTCGATGTATGTATACCAGATTTTAATAATGGTATGATGTACCAAAGTGGGTACTGTCCTGAGTAACATATTACAGTGTAGATTTGTGTTATAATTCACATTACTTTACTTACTAATGTATGGTTAGTCTCTTCTGGAACTGCTTATAGTATCTTGTAATAGAAATAGTGTTGTGCTTGATTTGCATTGCAGAAATAAGGTGCTATTCCCTCGGACTTTACTTTCCTTTCTTCTTCTTCTGAAACCCCCCCAGTTGTATATTATTTAATTCATCAAAATTTTTGATGATGAATTTTGAGCTGTGATATGCGGATGCCGGTAAAGGATTTATAAGGTATGGAATTGTATCACTCAGTCAGTAGATCTCACTCCTCATAGATATTCTAATACTAGAAAGATTATAATATGTACATATGGGTGTTATAAACTACCTACTGTGTAAATACTTTTATTTTTAGCTTTTACATGAACAGATTATCAGTACTGAGGATGTGAAACCCTCACAATCGTGGGTGCTGTGGGAAATAACTCTTAATATGGCTAGAGCTGTAGTGTAACGTTTCTTTTTTCTACCCTTGGAGAGGTTGCCGGTTTGAGACTGGTATCAGGGCTTTGTTAGAATGATATCCGAAATGAGAGATTTATTACATAATTTTAAATAAAACATTTTGATATATACTGATTAGGTATATTAACACGGTATCTACAAATATAACATGTTTGATACTTTGGATGACATCGGTACTAACGTAATAACGAACGTATTTTCATTCGAATGCCTAATAGTTGTTTTGGGAGAATAACTGTAATACAAATGGGTGGTTATTTCAATACTTATTCTTACAAATTAATTCATCTATGGTTAGATTTGAGAACTAAGTATGTGTTAGATCTGATCATATTACATCATGGCGCTCATTCGAATGTGATTAGCATCTACCTAAAAGATGGCGCACACGTGAAACGCTAGCTTGTGATTTCGTTCTTATTCGTTGCTTTGGAATTATAATAGATAGGTAATATGGGTGGATATCTCAATACTAAGTTTTACAATTAATTTATCTACACGATGATTTGAGAAGTAACATACTGAGTGATATGAACATACTCCAACATGGCGCCCATCCGAATACGGATAGTCTTATTTTCAATATAAAGATGGCATCTACGCGGAACGCCAGCTCGAGATTACAGTCTTAGGAGACGATGAGACTTTGAGCAGGTAAGTGATCTTTTCATTGTGAGGAACTTTAGAAACTGTACTGGACAAGTGCTGTAGACTTGGTCTACTTAAACATATACGTTTTCCTTCCTTCTATAGATACACGTACTCCTGCCTCTATTTATAACTGAGATTCATCACCTACAATATACAGGTGAGATGATATGTACACAGCTCAGAAATGTACAACTGTAGGAATATGTTGCCTACAAGATGCTAGAGTTCTTGTGATATTCTGTTTTCTCCAACATTTTAGGTTACTACCTTACTTTCAGCCGGGTAAGCTATGGATTAACCATATGGAATAAATACGAACAATTGAAAATAGGAGGTGAGATTGAACTGTCAGATAGCTTGAGTACACAAGAGAAGGTACAAAGTTGCGGTCGTAATAACCCAAGATTGGCTTTGATTTATGTATTTTTCAGATATTCCAATTTACCGAACTAGGAGTAATTTACTTATGGATATATTGAAAAGACAAATAATGAGATTGTATTATGAATACTTGAATAAGGAGTATGTTAAGGAAAGTGAGTATTTACCACGACTTTATAGATAACTTGCAATGGTGAATCGCAAGGAATTAATTTTGCAGGCATATAATATGTGTAGAATAATGGAGAATATATTGAAATTATGAGTAGGTACTTATTGACTCAGGCTATTATTGGGCAGACTAATCGAAACCGGCATTCTTGTATTACAGATTCAGATTCATATTTGATTTGAGAATAATCGTGCTCTTAAGATATAATGAATACTACTAGCGTGGTAACACTTGCATTCTTATGCCAATCGTGGTTCTCACCACGTTGTTAATGCTGCTTCCCAAAAAAGTCCCTAAAGGGAAGCAGACAAGTCCTAGGACTGATCTCCAGACCCCACAAAGTACATACACATATAAGTATATACTTAAGTATATACAAGAGGTCTTGAATGCTCAACCTAGAAATGGAGTTCAGAATGTATTCATCTTGGTTTTCATGCTGTACTAGGAGAGGATAAGTTCTTAGCAGATATTGTCACACATCTCCAGGGAGGTGAGGTATACAATGGATTTCATTTTGCTCCAAGATTGTGGTACCTGATGTGTTTGTTGAATCGCTTTGCGCTGAATAAAAATTTAAAACATCTTCTCACCAGCTTCCCCTCTCCCCTCACACTTCCTCCCCATGCACTGCACCCTCCGAACCCTTCCTCCATTGCTTCTTTTTCTTTCTGTGTCTTTTCTTTCTGTCTTCTCATCTCTATTTCGTCTCTCCTTTTTCATATGATAACCTACCGAGTAATACTCTGCCAATGCTCTCGTAGTCCTTCATTCATCTTTAGCACCCATTTCAGTATGATACTATGATCCATTGATACTATGGTGTGCCACCACTCTATGGTACTGTGACAATATACCTCTATCACAAATTGTGATGTACCCTCCTGTTAGAACCGGGGTCTCTAGTTGGCAGGGGTCTGCACCCTAGTCCAAGTAGGGACCACCGCTTCCGACCTGGTAGCTTGGCGCAGAGCAGCAAAGGCGTAACTTCAGAGGCAATGTGTAAAGTATTTGTGCAACACACAACGGCGATGACACAGTAAAAACACTCACAAAAGGAACACCACACCAGTTTTATATAAAAATAAGAATAGCTTTATCTAAAAATGATGCGAGAACCAAAAGCAGGTAAATCCAGCTCCAGGCAAGATCAATAATAAAAAGGATTCCAGTTTCCAAGCAAGATCAATAATCAATAAGAATAAATCCAGTTCCCAGGCCTGATCAATAATAAAAAGGATTCCAGTTTCCAAGCATGATCAATAACCAATAAGAATGAATCCAGTTCCCAGGCCTGATCAAATCACCAAAAGCTCATGTGTGCCAAGGGCTCCTGCTGGTAATGTCTTTCTCACAGTGTCCTTGGATGGCAAAAGTTCACTTGAGGTAGGTTCTTATGGTCAAAATTCACTGGGGGAAGGTTCTTAGGCCAAAGTTCCCTTGTAGCGTAATAAGTGTGCCTCTCATAGAAATTATGCTCCCAGCGTAGGAAGTGCGGCTGCCCAGGCGCTGCTGGTAATGCTAAAAAATGCCCCAGTGTCAATTACCAAGTAATTATGCCCCCGTAGGCCGGTCAGTAAAGGACGGTTCCCAGCCAAGCACAAAGCTCACACTCCAGGTACCCGGCCAACCCGCACCCCGCCCCCTCGCAGCAGCCTGGTTGCATTGAGGCGTTACCTGGGGTGGTGGTTGCGGGCGCGTGTGCGAGGCTCCTCTCCCCCTGGGGCCTCGGGCTCAGCAGGCGCTGCACGGGTGGGGGTCACGGCTACACAGCACTCCTTTAGCACAACGCTTAACAGTGCCTCCAAGTCCCGGGCAACGACGGAGCCTCCTGCCACACAGCGCTTCGCTTCTCAGCGCTACACAGCGCGCTCCGGTCCCAGTGGCGGGGACCTCAGGGCCAGTTTCAGTTGGCTTGCGCTAGAAGCAGAGGCAATCACAGAGCCCTTGGGAGGATCACGGGGCAAGCAGTGCTGAGGGCAGGCCCAGCGTTGCAGCGCAAATCTTGAGAGTGTTGTTGCTGTTCCAAAGGGCAGTCTTTAAAACGCTGTGGTCCAAGGACAGGTAGTTTCCTTTAGCTTAAAAAGGGTGCAGTCCCAAAAAGGCAATCTTTAAAAGGTTGAAGATTCTTTAAAATGTGGTCCAAAGAAAAGTAGTTCCTTTGGGATGTTGTGGAGACACTCTGGTGGTGATGTTGCAGTCTCCCATGCAGGGCAGGATCAGCAGACAGTAGGGCAGCTCAGCAGGTTGTGGGGCAGCAGTTCCTTGGAGCAGTCAGCCTCCTTCCCAGTGGCAATCCTCTTGCGCAGCAGTCCTCACTCCAGCAGGGATTCGTCCAGGTCCAGCAGTGTAACAAGAATGTGAGGCCAGGACCCTCCCTTATATATCTTTTTAGTCTAGGGCTAGAAAGTGATGGAAGTCTCTGGAAGGGTCTGGGGGGCAGGGGCTTCTGGAAGAGTCCAGGGAGTTCTGGTATGTTCCCTGCCTTCCCTGACCTAGCTGTCACAGTGACGAGAGACAGGCCGTTAAGGCTACAGTGGGCAGCCCATCACAGCTCATCCCAGGGAAGAAGGTGTGAATCACCACTCCCACCTCCCAACCCAGGCAGGCTATCAGTATGCAGAGGGGAGGGGGAAGTCTGCAGCCTAATCTAAGTGTAGGCAGGAAAAAGTCCCCTTTATAAAAGTGGGGTCCCTAGCGTAGTAACGCCCAAACCCTATATATCATTGGAAAGGGTTCCCCGCCCCGAGTCCAACAAGACCAAACATGACAGACTTATTAGGTCCCTGTCAGAAGTTATTCCATAAGGGGAGGTTCCCAATGTTAGCCTATGGAGGATTAAGCCTTACTGCGGTAGCAGTGGCTTGTGGCTCAGATGCCAGCCTCACAAGGTTTTAGGGGAGAGCACCTGCACCTCAGCACTGTTTAGCAGTGGTGAGGCGCCCAGAGTCCTAAGTCCAACAAAATATAGGATAAAAATGGGAGGCAAAAAGGGCAAAAATGTAGGGGAGACCATCCTAAGGCTGACAGGTCTAACACGTGTCCCCCCCAGCTGAAAGTGGGGAGAACTACCCAACCTCTAGGGAGTTCTCATCACTAAGGCTTAAAAACCGAGAGAAACCGTCAGCATTGGCGTGGTCTACTCCGGGTCTGTGTTCCACCCTGAAGTCCATCCCCTGTAGAGAAATGGACCACCTCATCAATTTGGGATTCTCGCCCCTCATCTGCATGAGCCACCTGAGGGGCCGGTGGTCAGTCTGAATCAGGAAGTGGGAACCAAACAAGTATGGCCTCAGCTTCTTCACAGCCCAGACCACCGCGAAGGCTTCTCTCTCTATCGCACTCCACCGCTGTTCTCGGGGGAGCAGCCTCCTGGAGATGAAGGCTACTGGTTGGTCCCTTTCCTCCTCATTGAGTTGCGAAAGTACCGCCCCTATGCCATGCTCTGAGGCGTCCGTTCGGACAGTGAACTCTTTGGAGAAGTCAGGGGCTCTGAGCACAGGAGCGGTGCACATGGCCTGCTTTAGAGAGTCAAAGGCTTTTTGGCAAGCCTCTGTCCAGATCACTTTTCTAGGGTATTTCTTAGAGGTTAGCTCAGTCAAGGGGGCCACAATGGTGCCATAGCCCTTGACAAATCTGCGGTAGTAACCTGTGAGGCCCAGGAATGCCCTGACCTCAGTCTGTTTTTTGGGAGGCTCCCAGGCCAGGATGGTTTCTATCTTGGCCTGTAGGGGCTGCACCTTGCCCCCGCCTACCAAGTGTCCTAGGTAGACTACCGACCCCTGCCCTATCTGGCATTTGCTAGCTTTGATAGTCAGGCCTGCCTGCTGCAGAGCCTGAAGCACTTCCTGGAGGTGACCCAAATGGTCCTCCCAGCTGCTACTGAAGACAGCTATGTCGTCCAGGTAGGCAGCAGAGAAGGCCTCTAAACCGGAGAGGACCCGGTTCACCAGCCGCTGGAAGGTGGCAGGAGCGTTTTTCAATCCAAAGGGCATCACTCTGAACTGGTAGTGGCCCTCTGGGGTGGAAAAGGCGGACCTCTCTTTAGCTCCATCTGTTAGGGCGATCTGCCAGTACCCCGACGTGAGGTCAAAGGTACTTAGGTATCGGGCAGCCCCCAACCTTTCAATGAGCTCATCCGCCCTCGGGAAAGGATGAGCATCAGTCTTGGTCACAAAGTTCAGTCCCCTGTAATCCACACAGAACCTAAGTTCGGGTGTGGTGCCCGGTGGGGCAGCATTTGGTACCAGAACCACCGGACTGGACCAAGGGCTGTTGGAGGGCTCTATCACCCCCAATTCCAGCATCTTAGTGACCTCACTCTGGATGCTGGCCTTCACCTTATCCGACAACCTGTAAGACTTGGACTTGACAGGGGGGCTGTCTCCTGTGTCCACATCATGGGTACACAGGTGGGTAATCCCAGGGATAAGGGAAAACACTGAGGCGAACTGCCCCAGGACCTGGCGACAGTCTCTCTGTTGCTCAGAAGTCAAGGATGGGTAGAGGACCACTCCCTCCACCGATCCATCCTTCTCTTTGGAAGCAAAGAGGTCCGGGAGAGGTTTACTTTCCTCTTCCTCTGCCCCATCAGTCACCATCAGTAAGGTGAGCTCAGACCTCTCATGGTGGGGTTTGAGGCGGTTGGCGTGTAGCACCCGGTGGGGCTGCCTGGGGGTCTTAAGGTCCACTAGGTAAGTGGCCTTACCCTTCTTTTCCAATATCTCATAAGGGCCAGTCCAGCGATCCTGGAGGGCACTAAGCTCCCCAGGCTCCATGACCCACACCTTCTGTCCAGGTTCCAGCTCCACAGGGTGAGAATTCTGGTCGTACCATTCCTTCATCACCGCCTGGCTGGCCTCTAAGTTGTCAGAAGCTTGCTTCCACAACTTAGCCATTTGGCTGCGGAAGGCCAGCATGTAGCTCACTACATCTTGGGGAAGCCTCCTTGGAGTCTTCTCCCACCCATCCTTCACTAAACTGAGAGGTCCTCTAACAGGGTGACCGTACAAAAGCTCAAAGGGGCTGAATCCCACTCCTTTCTGCGGTACCTCCCTGTAGGAAAACAACAAACAGGGCAAGAGGATGTCCCACTTTTTCCTCAAGCCCTCTGGCAGACTCCTGATCATGCCCTTTAGGGTCTTGTTAAATCTCTCCACGAGACCATTGGTCTGTGGGTGGTAAGGGGTGGAGAACTTATAAGTAACCCCACACTCTTTCCACATGGCTTGCATGTGGGCAGACATAAAATTGGTACCCCTGTCGGACACCACCTCTTTGGAAAAACCCACTCTTGTAAACATCCCCATCAGGGCCCGCGCCACTGCAGGTGCAGTGATGGTTCTCAGAAGAATAGCCTCTGGGTACCGGGTGGCGTGGTCCACCAGAACCAGGATAAACCTGTAACCAGAAGAAGTCGGTGGATCCATAGGCCCAACAATGTCGATGCCCACCCTCTCAAAGGGGGTGCTAACGACAGACAGCGGTTCCAGGGGAGCCTTCAGCTTAGTCCCTGTTTTCCCACTAGCTTGGCAGGTCAGACAGGTCATGCAGAATGTATCTGAGGAGACCCTCATCTGCGGCCAATAAAAATGTGGGACAAGCCTAGCAAAGGTCTTGTCTTGGCCCAAGTGTCCTGCCAAAGGGATCTCATGGGCCAGTTCCAAAAGAAAGGCCCTGTAGCACTGGGGGACCACTAAGGCCCTTGATGACCCATGCACAGGAGCCTTGGGCTCACTGTAAAGGAGCCCATCCTCCCAGTAAATATCATACTTTGCGGAGGCATTGCCTGCTGCATGGGCTTCGGCCTGTCGCCTCATGCCCTCAAGGGTGGGGCACTCCTTCTGTGCCCGGCAAAACTCCTCCCTGGTGGGCCCACCTTCCACCTGCCACCCTGCAGGGGTATGTAAGTCCCCCAAGGGAACAACGTCCCCCTCCGTGGACTCCGGTGCGACCTCCTCAGGTGCCCCATCCATCTCACGGGGTGACTGCACCGGGGCGGGCTTCCCACGCCCTCGGGCTCCTCCCTTCTTAGCAGCTGGCTGGGCAATTTTTCCAGGCTCCAGCCCTGGCTGACTCTCTTTCCGGGCAGCCATAGACCGTGTGGTAGCACAAATCCACTCCGGTAACCCCAGCATCTCCACATGCACTTTGAGCTCTACCTCCTTCCAGGAAGTATGCTCTAGGTCATTCCCTAACAGACAGTCCACTGGCATGGCAGAGCTCACAGCAACTCTTAAAAGGCCTGAAACCCCTCCCCACTCAAATGGAACCTGTGCTATGGGATAGTGACCCCCCCCCCTGTTGTCAGCCATCACAACTGGATGGACTGCATCGGGAATTATTTGCTCTGGGGACACCAGCTGACTCCTTACCATAGTCATGCTGGCACCTGTGTCCCTCAGGGCCTCCACCCCCCGACCATTGAGGGTGACCCACTGCCTATACTTGGTAGTATTTGCGGGCACATGGACCTTGGGAACCATCTCACTGTCTCCCAGAGACACTAGGACAAGCCCTGCCCCCTCACTCCCATCATCTAGGGACAGCTCCTCCCCAAGCGCTACACTAGCCACCCCGGGGTTTTTACCTCCAGTGGGCTGTGGTGCTCTCTTGCGACACTTGGGATCCCCCTTGTAGTGTCCAAGTTCACCACACTCATAGCACCGGACAATTCTGGGCTGCTGACCTTTGTCAGGATAAGTGGGCTTCTGGTGGCCAGATTGGGGCTGGGACCCAGACCCTTTCCCTTGTGAATTATTTTGGGGGCCTTTGGGAAACTCTTTCTTTTTGTCTCCCCCCCTCTTTCTTCTGGTAGGAACCCTGACCACCCCTTTGGGAATCCCCCCCAGAACCCTTGTTGGACACCCTGGTACTGACCCAGGTGTCCGCCTCCTCCGCAAGCTTCCTAGGATTGGTCAACTTGCGGTCAACCAGGTGTTGGCGCAGCTCTGGAAAACATTTCTCTAGAAGGTGCTCTCTTAAAAACAAGTCATACCACCCTTCATAGTCATGCACATTGCTGCCCCGCACCCAACCATCTAAAGCTTTACTAGCGTAGTCCAGGAAGTCTACCCAGTTCTGTGTGGGAAGTTTGTGGCTATTCCTAAACCTCTGCCTATACCTCTCAGGGGTAAGACCGAACCTCTTAAGCAATGCGGCTTTCATGACAGAATAGTTAGTCTGGTCTTCCTTCTCTAGGTAAAGGAGGGTGTCCCTAACATCTGGAGGTAGGTACTTATACAAACCACCCCCCCAATAACTCTCTGGGACCCCATGGGCTCTTAAAGACACCTCATAGGCGGCTAACCACTTATCAATGTTATCCCCCACCTTAAAACTGGCCATCACATCTTTAGGCATAAAGACCCTGGACTCACATGAAGCTTCCATAGGTACGCTGCCACCATTCTTGTTGCTGTTGGCCCCTACTTCTAGGGCCCGGATTTCCAGTTCCTTCAGGCTGAGCTCATGGGCAAGTTCTTTTTCCCGCATAGCCAGTCGCTTGTTCTCGCGATCCTGCTCCATGGCCCACCTTTCTCTTTCCCGCTCTTTCTCCAGCTTGGCAAGCTCCAACTTGAGCTGTCTCTCCTCCCTCCTGTCCTCCAGGTCCTCTACGGACAGGCTCTTCACTGACACACTACTGCCTGCCCTGGAAGGTACCCTTGTACCTGGTAACAAATTACCATTTCCCGCTAAGTGCAGTAGGTCCACGTTTCCTGTGGCGTCATGCTCTGGTCCTTGCTCGTCCCCATCTCCTTCTGAGTGGGCTGTTACTCATGCTCTCAAAGCTTACTGAAGCTCTGCCTTCTTGGCGCTTCGCTTGAAGGGCACCCCTTTCTCCTCGCAGAACTCTTTGAGTTGCGCCACTGTGTAAACTTCCAGATTGGCCAGCTCGAATTCCATGTTGCTAGGTGGGGCCTCAGACGTTTGTAGAGAAAACCAATGGGACTTAGGCAAAAGGACTTTTAAAAAGAGCAGCCAGTCAGGGAGAATTTAAAAAAAAAAAAAATTTCAAAAATGCCAATTGGAGAGGGTAGACAAAAATTCAGTAGAGTCAGGTGTAGGGTTGCGGTGTACACTGCATTGCTGCGTGGTATTACACAAGCACAAGTCCTATCCCACCGCTCGATCACCAATGTTAGAACCGGGGTCTCTAGTTGGCAGGTCTGCACCCTAGTCCAAGTTGGGACCACCGCTTCCGACCTGGTAGCTTGGCGCAGAGCAGCAAAGGCGTAACTACAGAGGCAATGTGTAAAGTATTTGTGCAACACACAACGGCGATGACACAGTAAAAACACTCACAAAAGAAACACCACACCAGTTTTATATAAAAATAAGAATAGCTTTATCTAAAAATGATGCGAGAACCAAAAGCAGGTAAATCCAGCTCCAGGCAAGATCAATAATAAAAAGGATTCCAGTTTCCAAGCAAGATCAATAATCAATAATCAATAAGAATAAATCCAGTTCCCAGGCCTGATCAATAATAAAAAGGATTCCAGTTTCCAAGCATGATCAATAACCAATAAGAATGAATCCAGTTCCCAGGCCTGATCAAATCACCAAAAGCTCATGTGTGCCAAGGGCTCCTGCTGGTAATGTCTTTCTCACAGTGTCCTTGGATGGCAAAAGTTCACTTGAGGTAGGTTCTTATGGTCAAAATTCACTGGGGGAAGGTTCTTAGGCCAAAGTTCCCTTGTAGCGTAATAAGTGTGCCTCTCATAGAAATTATGCTCCCAGCGTAGGAAGTGCGGCTGCCCAGGCGCTGCTGGTAATGCTAAAAAATGCCCCAGTGTCAATTACCAAGTAATTATGCCCCCGTAGGCCGGTCAGTAAAGGACGGTTCCCAGCCAAGCACAAAGCTCACACTCCAGGTACCCGGCCAACCCGCACCCCGCCCCCTCGCAGCAGCCTGGTTGCATTGAGGTGTTACCTGGGGTGGTGGTTGCGGGCGCGTGTGCGAGGCTCCTCCCCCCCTGGGGCCTCGGGCTCAGCAGGCGCTGCACGGGTGGGGGTCACGGCCACACAGCACTCCTTTAGCACAACGCTTAACAGTGCCTCCAAGTCCCGGGCAACGACGGAGCCTCCTGCCACACAGCGCTTCGCTTCTCAGCGCTACACAGCACGCTCCGGTCCCAGTGGCGGTGACCTCAGGGCCAGTTTCAGTTGGCTTGCGCCAGAAGCAGAGGCAATCACAGAGCCCTTGGGAGGATCACGGGGCAAGCAGTGCTTAGGGCAGGCCCAGTGTTGCTGCGTAATGAACAGGGGTTCTGCCCATATTACCCTCCCATACCTGGGCAAGGAACATCACATGGATGAGAAAATAGAACAAAAAGGTATTAAGGGATAAATTAAGCAAACGCTACTTCACAACAGGAAACAATTTATTAACCTGTTTTTTACGCTCTTTTTTAACAATAAATGATTATAATTTTTGCAAAGGACAAAATATTGAGTCAAAAAAACGGGGGGGGAAGATGACCAGACTATAACAGTAATCAAATTGAGGTAATTACAATATATACAAATATACAACTATGTACCCTAAACAAAAAGAAAAACAGGGGGGTAAAGCAAACACTATTAGTTATCTGTCGACGCAGTCGCGGTCGCGTTTCCGCCAGTGGTTTCTTCTGGCTTCATCAGGACAAGGGTACTGCAAATTGTGGTATACGTGACCCCCCCAGCAGGGAGTGCCAAGGCACCACCCTGAGGGGTATAAACAACTTCTTTCCAAAGGAAAATCGGTTCACGCTTTCCTTCACAATTATCCAATCTCAAAGGAGGGGATAGATTATTTCGTTGGTGTAAAAAACACCTCGGTTAATTACACGCCCTCAATAAGGAATAACCAGGGATACCTCTGGTGCTACAATTCCCCCAGGTCACACGCGATTAAGGGAGACCTTCAATCTGAGTTCCAAGAGCTCCGCCATCCGTTTGTCAGGAGACAATCTCAGTGTTGCAGCGCAAATCTTGAGAGTGTTGTTGCTGTTCCAAAGGGCAGTCTTTAAAACGCTGTTGTCCAAGGACAGGTAGTTTCCTTTAGCTTAAAAAGGGTGCAGTCCCAAAAAGGCAATCTTTAAAAGGTTGAAGATTCTTTAAAATGTGGTCCAAAGAAAAGTAGTTCCTTTGGGATGTTGTGGAGACACTCTGGTGGTGATGTTGCAGTCTCCCATGCAGGGCAGGATCAGCAGACAGTAGGGCAGCTCAGCAGGTTGTGGGGCAGCAGTTCCTTGGAGCAGTCAGCCTCCTTCCCAGTGGCAATCCTCTTGCGCAGCAGTCCTCACTCCAGCAGGGATTCGTCCAGGTCCAGCAGTGTAACAAGAATGTGAGGCCAGGACCCTCCCTTATATATCTTTTTAGTCTAGGGCTAGAAAGTGATGGAAGTCTCTGGAAGGGTCTGGGGGGCAGGGGCTTCTGGAAGAGCCCAGGGAGTTCTGGTATGTTCCCTGCCTTCCCTGACCTAGCTGTCACAGTGACGAGAGAAAGGCCGTTAAGGCTACAGTGGGCAGCCCATCACAGCTCATCCCAGGGAAGAAGGTGTGAATCACCACTCCCACCTCCCAACCCAGGCAGGCTATCAGTATGCAGAGGGGAGGGGGGAGTCTGCAGCCTAATCTAAGTGTAGGCAGGAAAAAGTCCCCTTTATAAAAGTGGGGTCCCTAGCATAGTAACGCCCAAACCCTATATATCATTGGAAAGGGTTCCCCGCCCCGAGTCCAACAAGACCAAACATGACAGACTTATTAGGTCCCTGTCAGAAGTTATTCCATAAGGGGAGGTTCCCAATGTTAGCCTATGGAGGATTAAGCCTTACTGCGGTAGCAGTGGCTTGTGGCTCAGATGCCAGCCTCACAAGGTTTTAGGTGAGAGCACCTGCACCTCAGCACTGTTTAGCAGTGGTGAGGCGCCCAGAGTCCTAAGTCCAACAAAATGTAGGATAAAAATGGGAGGCAAAAAGGGCAAAAATGTAGGGGAGACCACCCTAAGGCTGACAGGTCTAACACCTCCCCTCTTCAGCATGCCCCTTTATGCGATTGTTCCTCTTCTGCCTGTACTGCTTCTGTACTATTAGGCTTATAAAATTTCAATAAAAATTATTTTGAAATAAAAAAGGACTATGTTCGGGTAAGTCGAAACGTAAGGACTCTGAACTGATCTGGTTTTATGCAAAAGTGATCAGCACCCATCATCCCTCACATGAAATGTACATCAATTACCAATCCATCCATTTGACATTATGCACAGACTTTATTCATGTTTTTCCAAAAAAGTTCCTTTATTCATATCTTCTTGTTCTTTTTATTAAAACCTTTTCTCCAAAGTAGCCGAATGTGGAAATTGTGTTTTTGGCATGAGAATGAGCTACTGTGTGAATGAATGATGGCTGTGATTGTATCAAAGCGCGTGCTCTTCTAGAGAGGCTTAGAGGTTGTGTACTCAAGGGTAACCAGCGATATCTCTTTCCTGACATTGAGGCTTTCTGTTTTGACTGGGTGTTGGGTGGCACGATGAGGTGTTGGGCCAGGTGGAACAGAGTCCTCATTGGTTTGTACCAAGTTTGGAGATGGAAACATTGGTGGTTTTGAGTGAGGTCCAAAGAAGACCAATCGAGAGGATATTTTATGCCTGTCTTCACACTAAGGGATTCTCTTTGGCTGAGAGACACTGATATACTGAGTAACAAAGAGCAGATGTTTCAGGAGACTTTACCTCATTGTGCACAGGTACCCCAAGTATTGAGCACAGCACCCTACAAGAGTTTGAGGTGAGGAATTTCCAATTGCCAGCCTGTTGTGGAGCATTTTAGGATCCAAGCGTAATTTACCGATTCATGCCCTTATATAGGTACAATTCACATTGCCCTTATATAGACATAGAAATCCTGCCCATATTTAGACATAACCCATCCAGTCCAAATACAGGCATGGCTACTTCCACTAGTTCCAAAAAGCCACAACAATTTCTTGGAAAACTCGGCTTCAGCAGTCAGGGACATCCCCTTACTTGAATATTGATTTGTCCTAGAAATCATGGCGTTTTCAAAGAACTACCATTCCCTTGGGGTTCTTTGGTGGCGTTATTATGTCCGACTTTACGTCAAACTAGGCACCTTCAAGGTATAAATATGCCTACGCTTGCCCTAGCAAACACATGGTGGTTCAGAGCAGCTCGACTATTTACATGCCTGACGCAGCTCGCTACAGCAGGTGCCGAAGGAAGCCGACCCTCCAGCTGACGCACTGACAGAGCGGCTGCCTTTCTCTCTCTGAGAATCCAGCTTCAGTGTTTCCAAGCTCCCCTCGCGGGGTGTTAGGAAATCGAGTCCCGAGACAAAGATACCAGACGTCCTTCATTCTAAAACCAAGATACGGAGCTGATTAGACCCTAGGAGAAATCTTGGTTAGATTCTTGGCAAAGAAAACTAAATCTATGCTACACCTCACTTACTTCTTTCCCTCGTACTAGACTTAGGTTAGGTTAGGTATCCCTTGTTGTAAATAATTTTGTCCACCCTAAGCGTGGAAGGGTATACTCAGATGTGAGTCCCTTGCTCATTGCACCATCAGGATTCAAGCAAGCTGGGCCGAAGACGCCTGAAATGGCAGAAACCGGTCCCCGGAAGCTTGTTTCCTTCCCAGTGTAAGAATTGGCTTTTGTAGTCTGGTCTGCCCTGTTCCCATGATGCACTGGGCCAGGGACAGACTAATTTGCATACAGCCGGGTTCTGAAACTGGGATGGTGCAATGAGCTAAAAAACGGTGTTGGATCTAGCCCTGATCTCTTGACTGGGTGAGAGTACTCTGCTTAATTCAGAGACTCTGTCCATCACCACCCCTTGTTGTAAATAATTTTGTCCACCCTAAGCGTGGAAGGGTATACTCAGATGTGAGTCCCTTGCTCATTGCACCATCAGGATTCAAGCAAGCTGGGCCGAAGACGCCTGAAATGGCAGAAACCGGTCCCCGGAAGCTTGTTTCCTTCCCAGTGTAAGAATTGGCTTTTGTAGTCTGGTCTGCCCTGTTCCAATGATGCACTGGGCCAGGGACAGACTAATTTGCATACAGCTGGGTTCTGAAACTGGGATGGTGCAATGAGCTAAAAAACGGTGTTGGATCTAGCCCTGATCTCTTGACTGGGTGAGAGTACTCTGCTTAATTCAGAGACTCTGTCCATCACCACCCCTTGTTGTAAATAATTTTGTCCACCCTAAGCGTGGAAGGGTATACTCAGATGTGAGTCCCTTGCTCATTGCACCATCAGGATTCAAGCAAGCTGGGCCGAAGACGCCTGAAATGGCAGAAACCGGTCCCCGGAAGCTTGTTTCCTTCCCAGTGTAAGAATTGGCTTTTGTAGTCTGGTCTGCCCTGTTCCCATGATGCATTGGGCCAGGGACAGACTAATTTGCATACAGCCGGGTTCTGAAACTGGGATGGTGCAATGAGCTAAAAAACGGTGTTGGATCTAGCCCTGATCTCTTGACTGGGTGAGAGTACTCTGCTTAATTCAGAGACTCTGTCCATCACCACCCCTTGTTGTAAATAATTTTGTCCACCCTAAGCGTGGAAGGGTATACTCAGATGTGAGTCCCTTGCTCATTGCACCATCAGGATTCAAGCAAGCTGGGCCGAAGACGCCTGAAATGGCAGAAACCGGTCCCCGGAAGCTTGTTTCCTTCCCAGTGTAAGAATTGGCTTTTGTAGTCTGGTCTGCCCTGTTCCCATGATGCACTGGGCCAGGGACAGACTAATTTGCATACAGCCGGGTTCTGAAACTGGGATGGTGCAATGAGCTAAAAAACGGTGTTGGATCTAGCCCTGATCTCTTGACTGGGTGAGAGTACTCTGCTTAATTCAGAGACTCTGTCCATCACCACCCCTTGTTGTAAATAATTTTGTCCACCCTAAGCGTGGAAGGGTATACTCAGATGTGAGTCCCTTGCTCATTGCACCATCAGGATTCAAGCAAGCTGGGCCGAAGACGCCTGAAATGGCAGAAACCGGTCCCCGGAAGCTTGTTTCCTTCCCAGTGTAAGAATTGGCTTTTGTAGTCTGGTCTGCCCTGTTTCCATGAAGCACTGGGCCAGAGACAGACTAATTTGCATACAGCCGGGTTCTGAAACTGGGATGGTGCAATGAGCTAAAACACGGTGTTGGATCTAGCCCTGATCTCTTGACTGGGTGAGAGTACTCTGCTTAATTCAGAGACTCTGTCCATCACCACCCCTTGTTGTAAATAATTTTGTCCACCCTAAGCGTGGAAGGGTATACTCAGATGTGAGTCCCTTGCTCATTGCACCATCAGGATTCAAGCAAGCTGGGCCGAAGACGCCTGAAATGGCAGAAACCGGTCCCCGGAAGCTTGTTTCCTTCCCAGTGTAAGAATTGGCTTTTGTAATCTGGTCTGCCCTGTTCCCATGAAGCACTGGGCCAGGAACAGACTAATTTGCATACAGCCGGGTTCTGAAACTGGGATGGTGCAATGAGCTAAAAAATGGTGTTGGATCTAGCCCTGATCTCTTGACTGGGTAAGAGTACTCTGCTTAATTCAGAGACTCTGTCCATCACCACCCCTTGTTGTAAATAATTTTGTCCACCCTAAGCGTGGAAGGGTATACTCAGATGTGAGTCCCTTGCTCATTGCACCATCAGGATTCAAGCAAGCTGGGCTGAAGACGCCTGAAATGGCAGAAACCGGTCCCCGGAAGCTTGTTTCCTTCCCAGTGTAAGAATTGGCTTTTGTAGTCTGGTCTGCCCTGTTCCCATGATGCACTGGGCCAGGGACAGACTAATTTGCATACAGCCGGGTTCTGAAACTGGGATGGTGCAATGAGCAAAAAAACGGTGTTGGATCTAGCCCTGATCTCTTGACTGGGTGAGAGTACTCTGCTTAATTCAGAGACTCTGTCCATCACCACCCCTTGTTGTAAATAATTTTGTCCACCCTAAGCGTGGAAGGGTATACTCAGATGTGAGTCCCTTGCTCATTGCACCATCAGGATTCAAGCAAGCTGGGCCGAAAACGCCTGAAATGGCAGAAACCGGTCCCCGGAAGCTTGTTTCCTTCCCAGTGTAAGAATTGGCTTTTGTAGTCTGGTCTGCCCTGTTCCCATGATGCACTGGGCCAGGGACAGACTAATTTGCATACAGCCGGGTTCTGAAACTGGGATGGTGCAATGAGCTAAAAAACGGTGTTGGATCTAGCCCTGATCTCTTGACTGGGTGAGAGTACTCTGCTTAATTCAGAGACTCTGTCCATCACCACCCCTTGTCTTAAATAATTTTGTCCACCCTAAGCGTGGAAGGGTATACTCAGATGTGAGTCCCTTGCTCATTGCACCATCAGGATTCAAGCAAGCAGGGCCGAAGACGCCTGAAATGGCAGAAACCGGTCCCCGGAAGCTTGTTTCCTTCCCAGTGTAAGAATTGGCTTTTGTAGTCTGGTCTGCCCTGTTCCCATGATGCACTGGGCCAGGGACAGACTAATTTGCATACAGCCGGGTTCTGAAACTGGGATGGTGCAATGAGCTAAAAAACGGTGTTGGACCTAGCCCTGATCTCTTGACTGGGTGAGAGTACTCTGCTTAATTCAGAGACTCTGTCCATCACCACCCTTTGTTGTAAATAATTTTGTCCACCCTAAGCGTGGAAGGGTATACTCAGATGTGAGTCCCTTGCTCATTGCACCATCAGGATTCAAGCAAGCTGGGCCGAAGACGCTTGAAATGGCAGAAACCGGTCCCCGGAAGCTTGTTTCCTTCCCAGTGTAAGAATTGGCTTTTGTAGTCTGGTCTGCCCTGTTCCCATGATGCACTGGGCCAGGGACAGACTCATTTGCATACAGCCGGGTTCTGAAACTGGGATGGTGCAATGAGATAAAAAACGGTGTTGGATCTAGCCCTGATCTCTTGACTGGGTGAGAGTACTCTGCTTAATTCAGAGACTCTGTCCATCACCACCCCTTGTTGTAAATAATTTTGTCAACCCTAAGCGTGGAAGGGTATACTCAGATGTGAGTCCCTTGCTCATTGCACCATCAGGATTCAAGCAAGCTGGGCCGAAGACGCCTGAAGTGGCAGAAACCGGTCCCCGGAAGCTTGTATCCTTCCCAGTGTAAGAATTGGCTTTTGTAGTCTGGTCTGCCCTGTTCCCATGATGCACTGGGCCAGGGACAGACTAATTTGCATACAGCCGGGTTCTGAAACTGGGATGGTGCAATGAGCTAAAAAACGGTGTTGGATCTAGCCCTGATCTCTTGACTGGGTGAGAGTACTCTGCTTAATTCAGAGTCTCTGTCCATCACCACCCCTTGTTGTAAATAATTTTGTCCACCCTAAGCGTGGAAGGGTATACTCAGATGTGAGTCCCTTGCTCATTGCACCATCAGGATTCAAGCAAGCTGGGCCGAAGACGCCTGAAATGGCAGAAACCGGTCCCCGGAAGCTTGTTTCCTTCCCAGTGTAAGAATTGGCTTTTGTAGTCTGGTCTGCCCTGTTCCCATGATGCAGTGGGCCAGGGACAGACTAATTTGCATACAGCCGGGTTCTGAAACTGGGATGGTGCAATGAGCTAAAAAACGGTGTTGGATCTAGCCCTGATCTCTTGACTGGGTGAGAGTACTCTGCTTAATTCAGAGACTCTGTCCATCACCACCCCTTGTTGTAAATAATTTTGTCCACCCTAAGCGTGGAAGGGTATACTCAGATGTGAGTCCCTTGCTCATTGCACCATCAGGATTCAAGCAAGCTGGGCCGAAGACGCCTGAAATGGCAGAAACCGGTCCCCGGAAGCTTGTTTCCTTCCCAGTGTAAGAATTGGCTTTTGTAGTCTGGTCTGCCCTGTTCCCATGATGCACTGGGCCAGGAACAGACTAATTTGCATACAGCCGGGTTCTGAAACTGGGATGGTGCGATGAGCTAAAAAACGGTGTTGGATCTAGCCCTGATATCTTGACTGGGTGAGAGTACTCTGCTTAATTCAGAGACTCTGTCCATCACCACCCCTTGTTGTAAATAATTTTGTCCACCCTAAGCGTGGAAGGGTATACTCAGATGTGAGTCCCTTGCTCATTGCACCATCAGGATTCAAGCAAGCTGGGCCGAAGACGCCTGAAATGGCAGAAACCGGTCCCCGGAAGCTTGTTTCCTTCCCAGTGTAAGAATTGGCTTTTGTAGTCTGGTCTGCCCTGTTCCCATGATGCACTGGGCCAGGGACAGACTCATTTGCATACAGCCGGGTTCTGAAACTGGGATGGTGCAATGAGCTAAAAAACGGTGTTGGATCTAGCCCTGATCTCTTGACTGGGTGAGAGTACTCTGCTTAATTCAGAGACTCTGTCCATCACCACCCCTTGTTGTAAATAATTTTGTCCACCCTAAGCGTGGAAGGGTATACTCAGATGTGAGTCCCTTGCTCATTGCACCATCAGGATTCAAGCAAGCTGGGCCGAAGACGCCTGAAATGGCAGAAACCGGTCCCCGGAAGCTTGTTTCCTTCCCAGTGTAAGAATTGGCTTTTGTAGTCTGGTCTGCCCTGTTCCCATGATGCACTGGGCCAGGGACAGACTAATTTGCATACAGCCGGGTTCTGAAACTGGGATGGTGCAATGAGCTAAAAAACGGTGTTGGATCTAGCCCTGATCTCTTGACTGGGTGAGAGTACTCTGCTTAATTCAGAGACTCTGTCCATCACCACCCCTTGTTGTAAATAATTTTGTCCACCCTAAGCGTGGAAGGGTATACTCAGATGTGAGTCCCTTGCTCATTGCACCATCAGGATTCAAGCAAGCTGGGCCGAAGACGCCTGAAATGGCAGAAACCGGTCCCCGGAAGCTCGTTTCCTTCCCAGTGTAAGAATTGGCTTTTGTAGTCTGGTCTGCCCTGTTCCCATGATGCACTGGGCCAGGGACAGACTAATTTGCATACAGCCGGGTTCTGAAACTGGGATGGTGCATGAGCTAAAAAACGGTGTTGGATCTAGCCCTGATCTCTTGACTGGGTGAGAGTACTCTGCTTAATTCAGAGACTCTGTCCATCACCACCCCTTGTTGTAAATAATTTTGTCCACCCTAAGCGTGGAAGGTTATACTCAGATGTGAGTCCCTTGCTCATTGCACCATCAGGATTCAAGCAAGCTGGGCCGAAGACGCCTGAAATGGCAGAAACCGGTCCCCGGAAGCTTGTTTCCTTCCCAGTGTAAGAATTGGCTTTTGTAGTCTGGTCTGCCCTGTTCCCATGATGCACTGGGCCAGGGACAGACTAAATTGCATACAGCCGGGTTCTGAAACTGGGATGGTGCAATGAGCTAAAAAACGGTGTTGGATCTAGCCCTGATCTCTTGACTGGGTGAGAGTACTCTGCGCAATTCAGAGACTCTGTCCATCACCACCCCTTGTTGTAAATAATTTTGTCCACCCTAAGCGTGGAAGGGTATACTCAGATGTGAGTCCCTTGCTCATTGCACCATCAGGATTCAAGCAAGCTGGGCCGAAGACGCCTGAAATGGCAGAAACCGGTCCCCGGAAGCTTGTTTCCTTCCCAGTGTAAGAATTGGCTTTTGTAGTCTGGTCTGCCCTGTTCCCATGATGCACTGGGCCAGGGACAGACTAATTTGCATACAGCTGGGTTCTGAAACTGGGATGGTGCAATGAGCTAAAAAACGGTGTTGGATCTAGCCCTGATCTCTTGACTGGGTGAGAGTACTCTGCTTAATTCAGAGACTCTGTCCATCACCACCCCTTGTTGTAAATAATTTTGTCCACCCTAAGCGTGGAAGGGTATACTCAGATGTGAGTCCCTTGCTCATTGCACCATCAGGATTCAAGCAAGCTGGGCCGAAGACGCCTGAAATGGCAGAAACCGGTCCCCGGAAGCTTGTTTCCTTCCCAGTGTAAGAATTGGCTTTTGTAGTCTGGTCTGCCCTGTTCCCATGATGCACTGGGCCAGGGACAGACTAATTTGCATACAGCCGGGTTCTGAAACTGGGATGGTGCAATGAGCTAAAAAACGGTGTTGGATCTAGCCCTGATCTCTTGACTGGGTGAGAGTACTCTGCTTAATTCAGAGACTCTGTCCATCACCACCCCTTGTTGTAAATAATTTTGTCCACCCTAAGCGTGGAAGGGTATACTCAGATGTGAGTCCCTTGCTCATTGCACCATCAGGATTCAAGCAAGCTGGGCCGAAGACGCCTGAAATGGCAGAAACCGGTCCCCGGAAGCTTGTTTCCTTCCCAGTGTAAGAATTGGCTTTTGTAGTCTGGTCTGCCCTGTTCCCATGATGCACTGGGCCAGGGACAGACTAATTTGCATACAGCCGGGTTCTGAAACTGGGCTGGTGCAATGAGCTAAAAAACGGTGTTGGATCTAACCCTGATATCTTGACTGGGTGAGAGTACTCTGCTTAATTCAGAGACTCTGTCCATCACCACCCCTTGTTGTAAATAATTTTGTCCACCCTAAGTGTGGAAGGGTATACTCAGATGTGAGTCCCTTGCTCATTGCACCATCAGGATTCAAGCAAGCTGGGCCGAAGACGCCTGAAATGGCAGAAACCGGTCCCCGGAAGCTTGTTTCCTTCCCAGTGTAAGAATTGGCTTTTGTAGTCTGGTCTGCCCTGTTCCCATGATGCACTGGGCCAGGAACAGACTAATTTGCATACAGCTGGGTTCTGAAACTGGGATGGTGCAATGTGCTAAAAAACGGTGTTGGATCTAGCCCTGATCTCTTGACTGGGTGAGAGTACTCTGCTTAATTCAGAGACTCTGTCCATCACCACCCCTTTTTGTAAATAATTTTGTCCACCCTAAGCGTGGAAGGGTATACTCAGATGTGAGTCCCTTGCTCATTGCACCATCAGGATTCAAGCAAGCTGGGCCGAAGACGCCTGAAATGGCAGAAACCGGTCCCCGGAAGCTTGTTTCCTTCCCAGTGTAAGAATTGGCTTTTGTAGTCTGGTCTGCCCTGTTCCCATGATGCACTGGGCCAGGGACAGACTAATTTGCATACAGCCGGGTTCTGAAATTGGGATGGTGCAATGAGCTAAAAAACGGTGTTAGATCTAGCCCTGATCTCTTGACTGGGTGAGAGTACTCTGCTTAATTCAGAGACTCTGTCCATCACCACCCCTTGTTGTAAATAATTTTGTCCACCCTAAGCGTGGAAGGGTATACTCAGATGTGAGTCCCTTGCTCATTGTACCATCAGGATTCAAGCAAGCTGGGCCGAAGACGCCTGAAATGGCAGAAACCGGTCCCCGGAAGCTTGTTTCCTTCCCAGTGTAAGAATTGGCTTTTGTAGTCTGGTCTGCCCTGTTCCCATGATGCACTGGGCCAGGGACAGACTAATTTGCATACAGCCGGGTTCTGAAACTGGGATGGTGCAATGAGCTAAAAAACGGTGTTGGATCTAGCCCTGATCTCTTGACTGGGTGAGAGTACTCTGCTTAATTCAGAGACTCTGTCCATCACCACCCCTTGTTGTAAATAATTTTGTCCACCCTAAGCGTGGAAGGGTATACTCAGATGTGAGTCCCTTGCTCATTGCACCATCAGGATTCAAGCAAGCTGGGCTGAAGACGCCTGAAATGGCAGAAACCGGTCCCCGGAAGCTTGTTTCCTTCCCAGTGTAAGAATTGGCTTTTGTAGTCTGGTCTGCCCTGTTCCCATGATGCACTGGGCCAGGGACAGACTAATTTGCATACAGCCGGGTTCTGAAACTGGGATGGTGCAATGAGCTAAAAAACGGTGTTGGATCTAGCCCTGATCTCTTGACTGGGTGAGAGTACTCTGCTTAATTCAGAGACTCTGTCCATCACCACCCCTTGTTGTAAATAATTTTGTCCACCCTAAGCGTGGAAGGGTATACTCAGATGTGAGTCCCTTGCTCATTGCACCATCAGGATTCAAGCAAGCTGGGCCGAAGACGCCTGAAATGGCAGAAACCGGTCCCCGGAAGCTTGTTTCCTTACCAGTGTAAGAATTGGCTTTTGTAGTCTGGTCTGCTCTGTTCCCATGATGCACTGGGCCAGGGACAGACTAATTTGCATACAGCCGGGTTCTGAAACTGGGATGGTGCAATGAGCTAAAAAACGGTGTTGGATCTAGCCCTGATCTCTTGACTGGGTGAGAGTACTCTGCTTAATTCAGAGACTCTGTCCATCACCACCCCGTGTTGTAAATAATTTTGTCCACCCTAAGCGTGGAAGGGTATACTCAGATGTGAGTCCCTTGCTCATTGCACCATCAGGATTCAAGCAAGCTGGGCCGAAGACGCCTGAAATGGCAGAAACCGGTCCCCGGAAGCTTGTTTCCTTCCCAGTGTAAGAATTGGCTTTTGTAGTCTGGTCTGCCCTGTTCCCATGATGCACTGGGCCAGGGACTGACTAATTTGCATACAGCCGGGTTCTGAAACTGGGATGGTGCAATGAGCTAAAAAACGGTGTTGGATCTAGCCCTGATCTCTTGACTGGGTGAGAGTACTTTGCTTAATTCAGAGACTCTGTCCATCACCACCCCTTGTTGTAAATAATTTTGTCCACCCTAAGCGTGGAAGGGTATACTCAGATGTGAGTCCCTTGCTCATTGCACCATCAGGATTCAAGCAAGCTGGGCCGAAGACGCCTGAAATGGCAGAAACCGGTCCCCGGAAGCTTGTTTCCTTCCCAGTGTAAGAATTGGCTTTTGTAGTCTGGTCTGCCCTGTTCCCATGATGCACTGGGCCAGGGACAGACTAATTTGCATACAGCCGGGTTCTGAAACTGGGATGGTGCAATGAGCTAAAAAACGGTGTTGGATCTAGCCCTGATCTCTTGACTGGGTGAGAGTACTCTGCTTAATTCAGAGACTCTGTCCATCACCACCCCTTGTTGTAAATAATTTTGTCCACCCTAAGCGTGGAAGGGTATACTCAGATGTGAGTCCCTTGCTCATTGCACCATCAGGATTCAAGCAAGCTGGGCCGAAGACGCCTGAAATGGCAGAAACCGGTCCCCGGAAGCTTGTTTCCTTCCCAGTGTAAGAATTGGCTTTTGTAGTCTGGTCTGCCCTGTTCCCATGATGCACTGGGCCAGGGACAGACTAATTTGCATACAGCCGGGTTCTGAAACTGGGATGGTGCAATGAGCTAAAAAACGGTGTTGGATCTAGCCCTGATCTCTTGACTGGGTGAGAGTACTCTGCTTAATTCAGAGACTCTGTCCATCACCACCCCTTGTTGTAAATAATTTTGTCCACCCTAAGCGTGGAAGGGTATACTCAGATGTGAGTCCCTTGCTCATTGCACCATCAGGATTCAAGCAAGCTGGGCCGAAGACGCCTGAAATGGCAGAAACCGGTCCCCGGAAGCTTGTTTCCTTCCCAGTGTAAGAATTGGCTTTTGTAGTCTGGTCTGCCCTGTTCCCATGATGCACTGGGCCAGGGACAGACTAATTTGCATACAGCCGGGTTCTGAAACTGGGATGGTGCAATGAGCTAAAAAACGGTGTTGGATCTAGCCCTGATCTCTTGACTGGGTGAGAGTACTCTGCTTAATTCAGAGACTCTGTCCATCACCACCCCTTGTTGTAAATAATAAGCACTGACAGAGCGGCTGCCTTTCTCTCTCTGAGAATCCAGCTTCAGTGTTTCCAAGCTCCCCTCGCGGGGTGTTAGGAAATCGAGTCCCGAGACAAAGATACCAGACGTCCTTCATTCTAAAACCAAGATACGGAGCTGATTAGACCCTAGGAGAAATCTTGGTTAGATTCTTGGCAAAGAAAACTAAATCTATGCTACACCTCACTTACTTCTTTCCCTCGTACTAGACTTAGGTTAGGTACATCGGGGTAGGTGTATTTTAGAAGCACCAGTTGAGTACTTTTTAGCCTTTATTATTCATGTATGTATTTATCTATGGTCTAGGAACCATACAATGCTTTTACAGTATTATTTTATAATTCACTTCTTACTGTACGCAGTATACTTTGCAACCAGTATTACGATTGTAACAGTTCACTTTATTTGCTTGAGAAAGAAGACTTTCTCTATTTCTTTGCACCTCTGATGAAACAAAGCATGCACGATTGACTGAGTAAAATATATATCTATTGTTTCCACGACTCTGAAGATCAGTTTCATTCTTGGGGAAACAAAGTTGTCATGTTTATGTAGTTGTCAGAAACGAATCCCTTCTTGTTCATTCGAGAAAGTTTCTAGTGACCTCTGAGCTAGCTGGCACTCACAATTAAGTCTAATATATTCGATAGAGACCTAGTTGACCTAAGTCCTACGTCAAATCTATAGGATATATTATTCCAATGCGCGGAGCCTTTTGGGAATATAGGAACTACACTACAAGCCCTCCAGCACAGCTATGTTTAATGACATTTAGTTGTGTGATGCCTCTGTTTTCAATTCTAGCGCTCCCCTTTTCAATTCCAGAGTTAAGAGCCTTTGTGAGCCACATGTGATGCATAACAACCCATGACTGCTCAGTGGCATGATTTATGAGGCTGGCAAAAAGAAGCTATAAAAGGCTGCCTCAGACCACTGTATTCTATGTCTGGAAACAGTGCCCTGCTGCAGGCGGCGTCTCTTCCTCACACACCCATATCAAGGTATAAAATTACCCAGATAACCAGGCCATGTTAGGACTCAAAATGCTCCAGTGATCCACGCCCTGGCAGTCCACGGGAGTGTTGTTTGTAGAACTGTGTGGAGGGCAGTTAGGGCTCAGAAGTGTGACCCCAGCTGTGTTAAGGAGAGCACTGTGTCACACAGACACACTCCCAGGGCCGGAACACAATGACAGGCGGAGCCCTATGTAGTAAAGGAAGATACACAGTCCAGCTGTATAGATAGATAATCCTTTATTGTAGCTTGCTTCTAGGATAGCTGAGTAGGAGAAGATAGGAAGTACAGATATAGCCCCACCAGGAGTAGGCTCCAAGCAGCTCAGTCCTTAGTTGACTAACTGATACTGTGAGCCAGAGAGACACAGGCATTCCATGATGTCATGGTACATTCTATTCAGTGGAGAACAGTAGAGAAGTAATTTACTACACCCTACAATAGTCACTAGTTAAGAGGCACTCTGAATTAAGGAGAAAAGAAACTGTCAACAGGTGGTCTTCTGGCACCACTTTCTTTTAGTGCCAGCACCTCGTGGAGTTGCAGCCCTGTCTGTAGTGTCCTGCTAATGTGTTCAAGTTCATTCTGACACATCCTGGGATCTCTGGGACCAGTTTGAGACACATGATCAGAAGGAAGGCATGACGTCTGTGGTGTGAATGTTGTGAATGCCCTAAGAACATTGTATAGCTCAACAAAGGGGAAATTACTGTGCGAGGATATATCTTTACCCGGAATTAAATCATCGGATTTCTATCTCAACTGATTATGCAATCTGTCATATGCAGGTGCTGTACTATACTATACTTGGATTGTCCCCATAATGTACTCAGGTGTGACTGTCATCGTAGATCTAAACATTATTTGCACTGGTGCCTTCCATGTGCCTGCTCAGGGTTTGCCTGTTGCTTATGACATGCATCCATTCAATGCGAATGCTGGTTGCTTTTATTATATTATGTTGACAACATAGCAGCATAGCAGTGTCTCGAATCCCTACCAGGAGCTTGCTCAGATGATAAGTTGGTATACCTGTACTGTCTCAAGGCAAAAGAAACCTACTAAGAGTGAACAACATACGCTTCGCTCTACACGGATAGTGATGGCTCTCACCTGTAAGCATGGCTACAAAGTAGGAAAACAGCAGTCTGGTCTCCATGGGGATGCTTTACTTCACACAGCTGGAGGAATCCTTTATCCTGAAACATATTCAAAATAATTTATTTCGATGAGAATTCAGTCAAATATGTGGTCCCTGAAAAGGTTGTGTGAAGTTTTGGACCGACTGTCCATTCCCTACCAGTGTAGGTCATTCATTCACAGATGCAAACCTCCTTGTGTGCGGTGCCTCACTCGCCCATAATAGTATATCGACAGATAATTCAATCAGTAGAGGCGTGATGAGGAGAAATATGATAATTTATACTCAATTTTCCTCTTTCCAATTGTTCTGTAATCTGCAGCACACATAGGAAGACAAAAGTGCCTCATATGATTGTTTTATGCAGGAAGCTGCCCCTTCTTGCACAAAAATGATCCTGCCTCCAACGCAGGCACCCTTGAACCATGGTGCAAGGGTTCTGAAGTTGGCCAGGCTGCCAGAGAAAGGACAGGAATGTGCTGTATTGCTTCAATACAGTGCGTTCCTGACCTTTCACTTTGGCATAGGTCAGCGCAGCAACGTGCCTTGCTGTGCTGCCCTACGACGGATCCCCGTAAATGAGGCCTCTAGAACAGAAGCGTGGCGGACGTACTGAGGTTACAGTGCACTCGCTGTTTCACCTGTGAAGTAGGGGTTAACTGGATATGAGGTATTTCTCATATTGTGCAAAGGAAGGATTTCCCTCACACTAACCAACAATACACCACTCGCTACTCCCTCACAGGCCCCAGGCCCGCTCTCCCACGCTTCTCCAACACTCTCTTTCCTTCCCGTTTTTTCTGAGTGCTTTCTCCTGCTTCTGCCTCATTTTTCAGCTTTCTCCTTCCTCTCCCTTGTTTTTCTGAGTTTTTTCCAGCTTTTCCCTCATTTTTCACTGCTTTCTCGTGAAGCAGTTAGCAACTGCAGCGCCTTGAGACGCTCACGGGTGATTTGCTGCGCTTTATAAATCCTGATTGATAGATTGACACAGCTCACTCACTCGTCACTCTCTACCTCACTGTCTAAGCTCACTCATTCACTCAATGATCCTTATAGAAAACTGTGGGGACAATATCAGGGTTCTCAGGATGGGTTCTTGTCGTCAGTTTCAGCTGCACACTGCAGAGGGAGAATGCGGGCAGCTCCCAAAACCGCTTTAACAGAATATACCTCAGTGTGATTTTTAGGTCACAAAGTCCTGTTAACCCCTTCGCCGTACGGCAAATTCCGCCGTTGTGCAAGGGGGACGGGGCTGGGTGGGGCGCTCAGGTCACAGTAATTCTCCCGCACAGGCGGGAATTTAACCGCGCGTGGGCAGAGCCGCAATGTTCGGACGGCTCCTGGCCGTCATGAGCACACGCCTACTGTGACTCATGACAGCCAGAAACCGTCCTGAGCATGGATGTGGTTAAGACAGTGAGCTATCCAATCAGAGGCAGGCGCAACACCGTTGTTAGTTTCTGAAAGCAATGGTAGCAGGAGGTGTAGGGGAGGCCTCCAGGAGATTAGAGGTGCAGGGGGTGGGAAGTGCAGTGGGGGCCTCAAGGGGTTGGGAGGTGCTTTGGGGCCTCCAGGGGGTGGGAGGTGCAGTGGGGCCTCCAGGGGGTGGGAGGTGCAGTGGGGGCCTCAAGGGGGTGTGAGGTGTAGTGGGGACCTCAAGGGGGTGAGAGGTGCAGTGGGGGCCTCCAGGGGATGATGGGAGGTGCAGTGGGGGCCTCCAGGGGATGGGTGGTGCAGTGGGGGCCTCCAGGGGGTGGGAGGTGCAGTGGGAGCCTCCAGGGGGTGGGAGGTGCAGTGGGGGCCTCCATGGGATTGGAGGTGCAGTGGGGGCCTCCATGGTAATTGGAGGTGCAGTGGGGACTTCCAGGAAAGGATGGGAGGTGCAGTGGGGGCCTCCATGGGATTGGAGGTGCAGTGTGGGCCTCCAGGGGATGATGGGAGGTGCAGTGGGGGCCTCCATGGGATTGGAGGTGCAGTAGGGGCCTGCACTCTAGGGGATGGGGGTGTAGTGGGGGCCTCCAATGGGTGGGAGGTGCAGTGGGGGCCTCCAGGGGATGATGGGAGGTGCAGTGGGTGCCTCCAGGGGATGGGTGGTGCAGTGGGGGCCTCCAGGGGATGATGGGAGTTGCAGGCGGGGCCTCCAGGGGGTGGGAGGTGCAGTGGGAGCCTCCAGGGGGTGGGAGGTGCAGTGGGGGCCTCCAGGGGATGGGTGGTGCAGTGGGAGCCTCCAGGGGATGGGAGGTGCAGTGGGAGCCTCCAGGGGGTGGGAGGTGCAGTGGGGGCCTCCAGGGGATGGGAGGTGCAGTGGGAGCCTCCAGGGGGTGGGAGGTGCAGTGGGGGCCTCCAGGGGATGATGGGAGGTGCAGTGGGTGCCTCCAGGGGATGGGTGGTGCAGTGGGGGCCTCCAGGGGGTGGGAGGTGCAGTGGGAGCCTCCAGGGGGTGGGAGGTGCAGTGGGGGCCTCCAGGGGATGGGTGGTGCAGTGGGAGCCTCCAGGGGGTGGGAGGTGCAGTGGGGGCCTCCAGGGGATGGGGGTGTAGTGGGGGCCTTCAAGGGGGGAGGGTGCAGTGGGGCCTCCAGGGGGTGGGATGTGCAGTGGGGCCTCCAGGGGATGGGAGGTGCAGTGGGGGCCTCCAGGGGGGGGTGCAGTGGGGCCTCCAGGGGGTGGGAGGTGCAGTTGGGGGGCTCCAGGGGGTGGAAGGTGCAGTGGGGGCCTCCAGGGGGTCGGAGGTGCAGTGGGGGCCTCCAGGGGGTGGGAGGTGCAGTGGGGGCCTCCAGGGGGGGTGCAGTGGTGCCTCCAGGGGGTGGGAGGTGCAGTTGGGGGGCTACAGGGTGTGGGAGGTGCAGTGGGAGCCTCAAGGGGTTGGGAGGTGCTTTGGGGCCTCCAGGGGGTGGGATGTGCAGTGGGGGCCTCCAGGGGGTGGGAGGTGCAGTGGGGGCCTCCTGTAAGGTTTGCGAGAGCCATAACGATGGAACTTTGTTGATATCCATAAACAAAATCTCCCTGCCCTTACCACGCCTGGTTGTGCGCACAATGGAGCCCCAAATAACCCTTGCACTGATGGACCAGGAATGGGGAATCGCATCCACAAAGCTTAATATCTGTGGTTAAAGAAGAGGAATCGGCTCGATGGAAAGATGTGCAGCGCGTGCACGTTACCATAACCTGGAAGCACTGCAGCGCTCGCCCGGGAGAGGAGCAGCGGGGGGCGGGGGGGGTGTGGGGGGATGGCTGGGGGTGTCTGTTGTGTCTGGGGGTGGCTGTGGGTAGTTATGGGTGGCTGGGGTGGCTGTGGGTGGCTGTGGGTGGCTGTGGGTGGCTGGGTGTGGCTAGTCTGGCTGGGGTGTCTGGGGTGAAGGATGGCTGTGGGTGTCTGGGGGTGGCTGAGGGTGGCTGGAGGTGGCTGGGGGTGGCTGGGGAATCGGGGATGGTTGGGGGTGGCTGGGGATGGTTGGGGGTGGCTGGGGTGGTTGTGGGTGACTGGAGTGGCTGGGTGTGGCAGGTGTGGCTGGGGGTGGCTGTGGGTGGCTGGGTGTGGCTGGGAGTGTCTGGGGTGAAGGATGGTTGTGGGTGGCTGGGGGTGGCTGGGGATGGTTGGGGGTGGCTGGGTGTGGCTGAGGGTGGCTGGGGGTGGCTGGGGAATCGGGGATGGTTGGGGGTGGCTGGAGTGGCTGGGTGTGGCAGGTGTGGCTGGGGGTGGCTGTGGGTGGCTGGGTGTGGCTGGGAGTGTCTGGGGTGAAGGATGGTTGTGGGTGGCTGGGGGTGGCTGGGGATGGTTGGGGGTGGCTGGGTGTGGCTGAGGGTGGCTGGAGGTGGCTGGGGGTGGCTGGGGTGGTTGTGGGTGGCTGGAGTGGCTGGGTGTCGCAGGTGTGGCTGGGGGTGGCTGGGGTGGCTGGGGTGGCTGGGGTGTCTGGTCTGGAATACATTAGTTCATGTTTCTGTCGTTGCCACGGGTCTAATCGGATCCTGCGGGGTTTCTCGTCTAATTATGAAGTTTCAGCTCTTTCCATGTTTGCTTCACATTATGAACAATCTGCAGATTTTACAACAAAGTCCGTCCCTCGAGTGGATCTGAAGTTGCTGCGCTGCTGCTGCGCCTGTCGAGGCGCCTCGATGCCCCCTCGCCGCTGCTGCGCCTGTCGAGGCGCCGCGATGCCCCCTCGGCGCAGTAACAGGCGCCTTCAGCTGCTGCGCGTCGGTCTGACACTGGGCCTGGCGAGGCCACATTTTTACCCACTCAACGTTCACAGGTGTAAACACTACAAAATAGTAAAAGGCCCCGTATTAAACCACACATTTGCTTTTCACGTCACATATTTGTTTTTCCTGTCCCATCATTTATTTAATTCAGTCAACCCTACTATACTATTTGGCGCTCCCCCGCCGCATGACTCCACTCTCCCTCCTTAGAAGAAACTTCTGTCTGTAACCGGCGTCGGGCTGTGCCTGTCGAACCAATTAATGTTCTTGAGAATCAGCCCTGAAGGTCCGGAGTGCGGCCGATCAGAGCAGCCCGCTTCGAAGTGAAGACTCTTCTAATGAATGATGAGGCGAGGGCCGTGCGCACCCGTGAGGGCCGTGCCTGCCTCTCTCATGGCCGTGGAGCCGTGGCGTCTCTGGCGTTGGCCCATCACAGAGGACCCTGGGGCCCCCTGCACATGTGTGCTTCTCGCCTGACTCCCGGAGAGGCTCCTTACCAGAAAGCACCGGCACAAATTAAGCGCTGGCTGGACATGGCTGGGCTTTGTGCAGCGGCTCCTGCACTTGTGTGCTCCTTACCTGATGCCTGGAGAGGGCTCTGCACTGCACGGGCCTCTTCCTGCTCAGCCCGGACCCTGTGCAGAGACCTGGTGATATGAGGAGCCTGAAATTCAAATGAGGAGGAAGCAGTGAGAGGGTGTGGTGTGCGTTCATCAGACTCGGAGCACGGGAGCGGTGCAAGGAAGGCGTGGACCTCCCCCGACAAACACAGCTCTTGATTACTTCCTACACAAACACAGGGAACAAGTCCCTGCTTCCTTGGCCTATCCAACACTCTTCATCCCTTCGCGGCTCTGGCTTCACTCATTCACAACACCTGGGATCATGGCCTCAGTGAGCTCCCGTCACTCATTCACAACACCTGGGATCATGACCTCAGTGAGCTCCCGTCACTCATTCACAACACCTGGGATCATGGCCTCAGTGAGCTCCCGTCACTCATTCACAACACCTGGGATCATGGCCTCAGTGAGCTCCCGTCACTCATTCACAACACCTGGGATCATGGCCTCAGTGAGCTCCCGTCACTCATTCACAACACCTGGGATCATGGCCTCAGTGAGCTCCTGTCACTTATTCACATCGCCTGGGATCAGGGCCTCAGAGAGCTCCCGTCACTCATTCACAACACCTGGGATCACGGCCTCAGTGAGCTCCCGTCACTCATTCACAACACCTGGGATCATGACCTCAGTGAGCTCCCGTCACTCATTCACAACACCTGGGATCATGGCCTCAGTGAGCTCCTGTCACTTATTCACATCGCCTGGGATCAGGGCCTCAGTGAGCTCCTGTCACTCATTCACAACACCTGGGATCATGGCCTCAGTGAGCTCCTGTCACGTATTCACAACACCTGGGATCAGGGCCTCAGTGAGCTCCTGTCACTTATTCACAGCACCAGGGATCATGGCCTCAGTGAGCTCCCGTCACTCATTCACAACACCTGGGATCAGGGCCTCAGTGAGCTCCTGTCACTTATTCACAGCACCAGGGATCATGGCCTCAGTGAGCTCCTGTCACTCATTCACAACACCTGGGATCATGGCCTCAGTGAGCTCCTGTCACTTATTCACATCGCCTGGGATCAGGGCCTCAGTGAGCTCCTGTCACGTATTCACAACACCTGGGATCATGGCCTCAGTGAGCTCCTGTCACTCATTCACAACACCTGGGATCATGGCCTCAGTGAGCTCCTGTCACTTATTCACATCGCCTGGTATCCTGGCCTCAGTGAGCTCCTGTCACTTATTCACAACACCTGGGATCAGGGCCTCAGAGAGCTCCTGTCACTCATTCACAACACCTGGGATCAGGGCCTCAGTGAGCTCCTGTCACTTATTCACAGCACCAGGGATCATGGCCTCAGTGAGCTCCCGTCACTCATTCACAACACCTGGGATCAGGGCCTCAGAGAGCTCCTGTCACTCATTCACAACACCTGGGATCATGGCCTCAGCAAGCTCCTGTCACTCATTCACAACACCTGGGATCATGACCTCAGAGATCTCCCGTCACTCATTCACAACACCTGGGATCAGGGCCTCAGAGAGCTCCCATCACTCATTCACAACACCTGGGATCAGGGCCTCAGAGAGCTCCCGTCACTCATTCACAACACCTGGGATCAGGGCCTCAGTGAGCTCCTGTCACTTATTCACATCGCCTGGGATCAGGGCCTCAGTGAGCTCCCGTCACTCATTCACAACACCTGGGATCATGACCTCAGTGAGCTCCCGTCACTCATTCACAACACCTGGGATCATGGCCTCAGTGAGCTCCTGTCACTTATTCACATCTCCTGGGATCAGGGCCTCAGTGAGCTCCTGTCACTTATTCACATCGCCTGGGATCAGGGCCTCAGTGAGCTCCTGTCACTTATTCACAACACCTGGGATCACGGCCTCAGAGAGCTCCCGTCACTCATTCACAACACCTGGGATCACGGCCTCAGAGAGCTCCCGTCACTCATTCACAACACCTGGGATCATGGCCTCAGAGAGCTCCCGTCACTCATTCACAACACCTGGGATCACGGCCTCAGAGAGCTCCCGTCACTCATTCACAACACCTGGGATCAGGGCCTCACAGAGCTCCCGTCACTCATTCACAACACCTGGGATCACGGCCTCAGAGAGCTCCCGTCACTCATTCACAACACCTGGGATCATGGCCTCAGTGAGCTCCCGTCACTCATTCACAACACCCGGGACCATGGCCTCAGAGAGCTCCCGTCACTCATTCACAACACCCGGGACCATGGCCTCAGAGAGCTCCCGTCACTCATTCACAACACCCGGGATCAGGGCCTCAGAGAGCTCCCGTCACTCATTCACAACACCCGGGACCATGGCCTCAGAGAGCTCCCGTCACTGATTCACAACACCCGGGACCATGGCCTCAGAGAGCTCCCGTCACTCATTCACAACACCTGGGATCATGGCCTCAGAGAGCTCCCGTCACTCATTCACAACACCCGGGACCATGGCCTCAGAGAGCTCCCGTCACTCATTCACAACACCCGGGATCAGGGCCTCAGAGAGCTCCCGTCACTCATTCACAACACCCGGGACCATGGCCTCAGAGAGCTCCCGTCACTCATTCACAACACCTGGGATCAGGGCCTCAGAGAGCTCCCGTCACTCATTCACAACACCCGGGATCATGGCCTCAGAGAGCTCCCGTCACTCATTCACAACACCCGGGATCAGGGCATCAGAGAGCTCCCGTCACTCATTCACAACACCTGGGATCAGGGCCTCAGAGAGCTCCCGTCACTCATTCACAACACCTGGGATCATGGCCTCAGAGAGCTCCCGTCACTCATTCACAACACCTGGGATCACGGCCTCAGAGAGCTCCCGTCACTCATTCACAACACCCGGGACCATGGCCTCGGAGAGCTCCCGTCACTCATTCACAACACCCGGGATCAGGGCCTCAGAGAGCTCCCTTCACTCATTCACAACACCCGGGACCATGGCCTCAGAGAACTCCCGTCACTCATTCACAACACCCGGGACCATAGCCTCAGAGAGCTCCCGTCACTCATTCACAACACCTGGGATCATGGCCTCAGAGAGCTCCCGTCACTCATTCACAACACCTGGGATCATGGCCTCAGAGAGCTCCCGTCACTCATTCACAACACCCGGGACCATGGCCTTAGAGAGCTCCCGTCACTCATTCACAACACCCGGGACCATGGCCTCAGAGAGCTCCCGTCACTCATTCACAACACCTGGGATCACGGCCTCAGAGAGCTCCCGTCACTCATTCACAACACCTGGGATCATGGCCTCAGAGAGCTCCCGTCACTCATTCACAACACCTGGGATCACGGCCTCAGAGAGCTCCCGTCACTCATTCACAACACCTGGGATCAGGGCCTCGGAGAGCTCCCATCACTCATTCACAACACCTGGGATCACGGCCTCAGAGAGCTCCCGTCACTCATTCACAACACCCGGGACCATGGCCTCAGAGAGCTCCCGTCACTGATTCACAACACCCGGGACCATGGCCTCAGAGAGCTCCCGTCACTCATTCACAACACCTGGGATCATGGCCTCAGAGAGCTCCCGTCACTCATTCACAACACCCGGGACCATGGCCTCAGAGAGCTCCCGTCACTCATTCACAACACCCGGGATCAGGGCCTCAGAGAGCTCCCGTCACTCATTCACAACACCCGGGACCATGGCCTCAGAGAGCTCCCGTCACTCATTCACAACACCCGGGACCATGGCCTCAGAGAGCTCCCGTCACTCATTCACAACACCTGGGATCAGGGCCTCAGAGAGCTCCCGTCACTCATTCACAACACCCGGGATCATGGCCTCAGAGAGCTCCCGTCACTCATTCACAACACCCGGGATCAGGGCATCAGAGAGCTCCCGTCACTCATTCACAACACCTGGGATCAGGGCCTCAGAGAGCTCCCGTCACTCATTCACAACACCTGGGATCACGGCCTCAGAGAGCTCCCGTCACTCATTCACAACACCTGGGATCACAGCCTCAGAGAGCTCCCGTCACTCATTCACAACACTTGGGATCATGGCCTCAGAGAGCTCCCGTCACTCATTCACAACACCTGGGATCACGGCCTCAGAGAGCTCCCGTCACTCATTCACAACATCTGGGATCACGGCCTCAGAGAGCTCCCGTCACTCATTCACAACACCTGGGATCATGGCCTCAGAGAGCTCCCGTCACTCATTCACAACACCTGGGATCACGGCCTCAGAGAGCTCCCGTCACTCATTCACAACACCTGGGATCACGGCCTCAGAAAGCTCCCGTCACTCATTCACAACACCTGGGATCATGGCCTCAGAGAGCTCCCGTCACTCATTCACAACACCTGGGATCACTGCCTCAGAGAGCTCCCGTCACTCATTCACAACACCTGGGATCATGGCCTCAGAGAGCTCCCGTCACTCATTCACAACACCTGGGATCATGGCCTCAGAGAGCTCCCGTCACTCATTCACAACACCCGGGACCATAGCCTCGGAGAGCTCCCGTCACTCATTCACAACACCCGGGATCAGGGCCTCAGAGAGCTCCCGTCACTCATTCACAACACCCGGGACCATGGCCTCAGAGAACTCCCGTCACTGATTCACAACACCCGGGACCATGGCCTCAGAGAGCTCCCGTCACTCATTCACAACACCCGGGACCATAGCCTCAGAGAGCTCCCGTCACTCATTCACAACACCTGGGATCATGGCCTCAGAGAGCTCCCGTCACTCATTCACAACACCTGGGATCATGGCCTCAGAGAGCTCCCGTCACTCATTCACAACACCCGGGACCATGGCCTTAGAGAGCTCCCGTCACTCATTCACAACACCCGGGACCATGGCCTCAGAGAGCTCCCGTCACTCATTCACAACACCCGGGATCAGGGCCTCAGAGAGCTCCCGTCACTCATTCACAACACCCGGCACCATGGCCTCAGAGAGCTCCCGTCACTGATTCACAACACCCGGGACCATGGCCTCAGAGAGCTCCCGTCACTCATTCACAACACCCGGGACCATGGCCTCAGAGAGCTCCCGTCACTCATTCACAACACCTGGGATCATGGCCTCAGAGAGCTCCCGTCACTCATTCACAACACCTGGGATCATGGCCTCAGAGAGCTCCCGTCACTCATTCACAACACGCGGGACCATGGCCTCAGAGAGCTCCCGTCACTCATTCACAACACCCGGGATCATGGCCTCAGAGAGCTCCCGTCACTCATTCACAACACCTGGGATCAGGGCATCAGAGAGCTCCCGTCACTCATTCACAACACCTGGGATCAGGGCCTCAGAGAGCTCCCGTCACTCATTCACAACACCTGGGATCACGGCCTCAGAGAGCTCCCGTCACTCATTCACAACACCTGGGATCACAGCCTCAGAGAGCTCCCGTCACTCATTCACAACACTTGGGATCATGGCCTCAGAGAGCTCCCGTCACTCATTCACAACACCTGGGATCACGGCCTCAGAGAGCTCCCGTCACTCATTCACAACATCTGGGATCACGGCCTCAGAGAGCTCCCGTCACTCATTCACAACACCTGGGATCATGGCCTCAGAGAGCTCCCGTCACTCATTCACAACACCTGGGATCACGGCCTCAGAGACCTCCCGTCACTCATTCACAACACCTGGGATCACGGCCTCAGAAAGCTCCCGTCACTCATTCACAACACCTGGGATCATGGCCTCAGAGAGCTCCCGTCACTCATTCACAACACCTGGGATCACTGCCTCAGAGAGCTCCCGTCACTCATTCACAACACCTGGGATCATGGCCTCAGAGAGCTCCCGTCACTCATTCACAACACCTGGGATCATGGCCTCAGAGAGCTCCCGTCACTCATTCACAACACCCGGGACCATAGCCTCGGAGAGCTCCCGTCACTCATTCACAACACCCGGGATCAGGGCCTCAGAGAGCTCCCGTCACTCATTCACAACACCCGGGACCATGGCCTCAGAGAACTCCCGTCACTGATTCACAACACCCGGGACCATGGCCTCAGAGAGCTCCCGTCACTCATTCACAACACCCGGGACCATAGCCTCAGAGAGCTCCCGTCACTCATTCACAACACCTGGGATCATGGCCTCAGAGAGCTCCCGTCACTCATTCACAACACCTGGGATCATGGCCTCAGAGAGCTCCCGTCACTCATTCACAACACCCGGGACCATGGCCTTAGAGAGCTCCCGTCACTCATTCACAACACCCGGGACCATGGCCTCAGAGAGCTCCCGTCACTCATTCACAACACCCGGGATCAGGGCCTCAGAGAGCTCCCGTCACTCATTCACAACACCCGGCACCATGGCCTCAGAGAGCTCCCGTCACTGATTCACAACACCCGGGACCATGGCCTCAGAGAGCTCCCGTCACTCATTCACAACACCCGGGACCATGGCCTCAGAGAGCTCCCGTCACTCATTCACAACACCTGGGATCATGGCCTCAGAGAGCTCCCGTCACTCATTCACAACACCTGGGATCATGGCCTCAGAGAGCTCCCGTCACTCATTCACAACACGCGGGACCATGGCCTCAGAGAGCTCCCGTCACTCATTCACAACACCCGGGACCATGGCCTCAGAGAGCTCCCGTCACTGATTCACAACACCCGGGACCATGGCCTCAGAGAGCTCCCGTCACTCATTCACAACACCTGGGATCAGGGCCTCAGAGAGCTCCCGTCACTCATTCACAACACCCGGGACCATGGCCTCAGAGAGCTCCCGTCACTCATTCACAACACCCGGGATCAGGGCCTCAGAGAGCTCCCGTCACTCATTCACAACACCCGGGACCATGGCCTCAGAGAGCTCCCGTCACTCATTCACAACACCCAGGACCATGGCCTCAGAGAGCTCCCGTCACTCATTCACAACACCTGGGATCATGGCCTCAGAGAGCTCCCGTCACTCATTCACAACACCCGGGATCATGGCCTCAGAGAGCTCCCGTCACTCATTCACAACACCCGGGATCAGGGCCTCAGAGAGCTCCCGTCACTCATTCACAACACCTGGGATCAGGGCCTCAGAGAGCTCCCGTCACTCATTCACAACACCTGGGATCAGGGCCTCAGAGAGCTCCCGTCACTCATTCACAACACCTGGGATCATGGCCTCAGTGAGCTCCCGTCACTCATTCACAACACCCGGGATCATGGCCTCAGAGAGCTCCCGTCACTCATTCACAACACCTGGGATCAGGGCCTCAGTGAGCTCCCGTCACTCATTCACAACACCCGGGATCATGGCCTCAGAGAGCTCCTGTCACTCATTCACATCACCTGGGATCATGGCCACAGTGAGCTCCCGTCACTTATTCACAACACCCGGGATCATGGCCTCAGAGTCACTATTTACACCCCTCTGATAACAATGAAGTTACCCTTCTTCCTTCCCTTCGGTCCTTCTCTAGGCGAGCTCCCCTCTTCTCCTTACACTCTTTTTTCTGAATCTCCTCTCTTCTTTCTCACTTCCTCACTTCCCTTTGATTACCCATGTATTTCCTTCCTATTCTGTCACGTGCCCTCCCCTATCACACTTTGCCTCTGTGCTCACTCCTTCGCAGGTCCCTGCTCTGTTCACATCTCCCTTCGCTAGCACAGTCTCACCCTGACCTTTCTTTTGTAGTCTCTTCCTCACTCTACTTTGCTGCACTTTATACAATCTCCCTCTCATCCTCCCACTAACAATGACATCTCTCACACCCCTCAGGCCTCCATTCTTCATCCCTCCTTCCAGCTGCCTGCACCCTGGATCTCTTTCCTCCTCACCCAGCCTGTTCTTTCATCATTTGATCAGATCTCCTTCATCCTAACAGTGCTCGTGCCTTTCTTGAGGTCCCTCACACCTCTTCACACCCTTCAGTTGTCAATAATATCCCCCAAACCCCCTCACACTCTATCCTTCATTTCCCCCTTATCTCCTTTTGATGTCTCTTCCACACACCACTGCTGCAGACAACAACTCAACTCCTCTACCTCTTCCACTCTTGCACGTTTCTTACCTGCTCTTCACCTCACTGCATCATTTCCCCTTAATAATCCCATCTATCCAGATTGGCCAGTCCAGCCCTCAATCTCCTGGCAGACTCTCACATCCCTCCAGATCCATTCATGTCAGAGATGTTTCCTCCCTCCCATTGTAGCTCCCCTGCTCCCTCCCCCATAGATGTGCTTCTGAGCCAAGCAGTGTATGTGTCTTCCTATTATTTGTACTTTACAATGACCTCTCACCATCCTCTTCTCCAGGCATTTGCCACTTGCAGGGATCCTCTACACCTCCATTCATGCAATCCCTGCGCAATCTGAGACGGCGCTTGCAGGTGGAGCCCACCGGCAATCTTTTATAGAGATTCCACCTCAACAAACCTAGATCAAGAGCAAGACAGAGAAAAATACAAAAGGCAGAAGAGAAAAAAGGGAAACAGTGACACAGGGAGAAAGCAGGGATGAAGGAGAACCAGCAGGAGTGAGATAAAGAGAGAGTGGGAGCCTGAGGGCGAATGAAAGAGGCGTGAGGTGGAATCAAGACTACACAGGCTTGGTACAGTGGGAGCCTGAGGGCGAATGAAGGAGGCGTGAGGTGGAATCAAGACTACACAGGCTTGGTACAGTGGGGGCCTGAGGGCGAATGAAAGAGACGTGAGGTGGAATCAAGACTACACAGGCTTGGTACAGTGGGGGCCTGAGGGCGAATGAAAGAGACGTGAGGTGGAATCAAGACTACACAGGCTTGGTACAGTGGGGGCCTGAGGGCGAATGAAAGAGACGTGAGGTGGAATCAAGACTACACAGGCTTGGTACAGTGGGAGCCTGAGGGCGAATGAAAGAGGCGTGAGGTGGAATCAAGACCACACTGGCTTGGTACAGTGGGAGCCTGAGGGCGAATGAAAGAGACGTGAGGTGGAATCAAGACTACACTGGCTTGGTACAGTGGGAGCCCGAGGGCGAATGAAAGAGACGTGAGGTGAAATCAAGACTACACTGGCTTGGTACAGTGGGAGCCTGAGGGCGAATGAAAGAGACGTGAGGTGGAATCAAGACTACACTGGCTTGGTACAGTGGGGGCCTGAGGGCGAATGAAAGAGACGTGAGGTGGAATCAAGACTACACTGGCTTGGTACAGTGGGAGCCTGAGGGCGAATGAAAGAGACGTGAGGTGGAATCAAGACTACACTGGCTTGGTACAGTGGGAGCCTGAGGGCGAATGAAAGAGGCGTGAGGTGGAATCAAGACTACACAGGCTTGGTACTCAGCGGCCAGATCTTTGATAGCATCAAACAGCCCAGGGGCATTTGTTTTCTAGATCATGGAAATGCTTCAAAGCTCCTCCAAGGGCAGCATTGGTAGCTTCCCATGCACAACATTGGATGCTCATATGATTGAAAGTGTGTAGTGTTCGGTTTTCCTACTATCCGAGCCATTCTCCTAAGCCAGACCACTCCAATCCCTCTCAATAAACAGCACTTTTTTCAGGTTGTCTAGCAGCTGTATGATAGTACAATGCATGCCACAACAAAGCATGCCTCAACCACGCAGTCTCAAACACGACTGTATTTTTACCACGCATGCCTTTACAATGCAATTCCGTGGTAAAGACATGATTGGTAAAGGGACATGTGTGGTAAAGATCACACCCCTGTGCCCAGCCCTGAAAACTGCCCCTTTTCTCCCGCACCGTCCTGGGCCCTAAAAATGGACCCCCATGCCCTAAAAACTACCCTGACTACCGCCCACCCCCCACCCTGAGCCCTACAAAACTGACCCCTGCCACTGTAAACTACCCTGACCCACGCCACCCTTAGGCCTGAAACTACCCCAGCCCTGAAAACTATCCCTGCCACGCCCCTACCTGAGCTCTAAAAACTGTCCCCACTCCTTAAAACTACCCCAACACCAGCCCCTGACCCCAAGTCCTAAAAATGAATCACCTACCTTGAAAACGACCGGCCGAAAGCGAAACTTGGGGTCAGCGCCATTTTAGGCTTGCCGGCGGACGGCAACTCCGCTCTGTCCCACAGCAAATGCGATCCATTCTCGCTCCTCCACGGGAAAATCACGGTGCTCCTCCTCTCTAGGTCGCCTCCCGCTCCCCTAGCTCTGTTTGGGGGATCGGGAGGCATCTACTGCAGGAGAAATACGGGGGTTCAGGCGCAGAGCTCAGTGCTCACACAGCCTTCCCCATCGGCTCCTAAGCCCCGCCCCCATGGAGAAGTTTTGTTGTACATCTACAACAGGGCATCCTGCTATCCAAAGTAAGATCAGTTCCAGACTATGTATTATGAGGGCTGGAATAGAATGTATAAGTTCCTTTATGCAGATTCTTATATATCCATATATAGAGAAGATTGAGCGTCATAATCATATTCTTAATGCACAGTTGTGTTTGCTTCATGCATCAGAAATGATTCGGGTTGAAGGTATCTAGTTTTACCTTAGATATAATTGAAGTCACTATTGATAATAATGGAGCAGGAACAGTTATTGGATTGTGAGATTGGAGCAGTATTAGAGTTGTCGAAGATAGAAATTTATAGGGACAGAAGATTGAATTAATTATCTCCTTACACAGTGGTGACTTGGGCTAGTGCCCATCTCTCTTCTGGTAAACAGTCTGAGGGGCCGATTATGATGGCGGACGGACCTGAGTCCGTCCGCCACCATAGAGTAGGAGGGAACCTCCGCATGGCCTGCGGAGTTCCCTCCTGTGCAATTAGGATGTGACCGCCATCCTGGCGGTCACATCCTCTATTTTTACCATTGCGGCGGGTGCGGCTTCAAGCTGTATCCGCCGCAATGGTAAAAATGCATACGTGCGGTGCCTGCCGATTCCTGCATACAAATGCAGGGGGGTACCATAGGTACCCTCCATGTGCACCTCCCACCCCCCCTTCACCCAGGGGGCCCGCAACAGGCCCCCGCAGTGAAGTTACACATGCTTTTCCACGGCGGAAAACCCGCCGCAGAAAAGCATTTTTTACAGCCCATCCTAATATGGTAGACGGTGTCTGAGAGACACCGCCTCCATATTAGAGCTTTTCCGCTGCGGTTGTAAGCCAACCGCGGCAGAAAAGCTGCGGACGGAAACCAGGACCCACCAGCCACCCTAATGTGGCGGTGGGTCTTTGGTGGGTCCGCTGCGGTTTTTCCGCATCCTCCGGGCCGGCGGTGGCTTCCGCCAGCCCGGAGGATGCGGAAAAACCGCAATCGTAATAGGCCCCTTAATATTGAGTTTTTAATTTCGACCTACAATAACATCGAGTTGGAAATATCGTAGGGACACAATATCGAAATCAAGAATATCGACAACAAGAATATTGACCTGAAGGTAAGAAATATCATTTTTTTTATATCGAAGTTAGTAATATCGATAGGAAAAATATTGATGTTACTAATATCGATATTTATATTAGTGTTATATATTTTATTATGTAATTTATATGTTTGTGTTTATATTTTTGATTAATTATTTTACTAGTTTTAGAATATATGTCTAACATTTTTAGAAGTTAGTATTTTTTTTTTTAAGTAAATTATGCGTTTAGTAACATAGCGGGTTGTGGGTTTATAGGGGAACAGGGTGGAAAGTAATTTAATGATATTAAATTAATTTAAAAACTTTAGGAATTGGTAATTATTTTGAAGTAAATTTAGCGTTTTCGTTCTGTAGCTGGTTGTGGGTGAATAGGGGACTAGGTTGGGAAGAAATTGAATTGTAATTAAATAATTATTTATTTCTATTTATTGGTATTGGTAATTCATTTTATGTTAAATATTTATTAATTAGTAAATAATTTTTATGAATTGGTAATACATTTTTACTAATTGGAAATTAATTTATATTAATTGATTAATTGGTAATTATATTAAGTGTATTAATTTATTATTGAAGTGTGTTGTGAGTTTATAGGGCAATAGGGTGGGAAGTAATTTAATTGAAATTAAGTAACTTTTTTATTGTTGAGTATCGATAATTAATTTATTGTTAATTAATTATTAATTGGTAATAACTTAGTAATAATTAACATTGTTATGTTTTGGAAATTAATGTATTGCCATTAATTAATAATTGATAATTAATTGTGATTGATTATTATGTATTGGAATTTATCAATAATTTATTGTTAATTAATTATTAATTGCTACATATTTTTTAATAATTTTTGTTTTTGGGTATAGAAAACGAATTATTTGTTATTTAATTATTATTTGGTAATTAATTGTTAATTTTATTATTTAATTGTATTTATCATCAATTTAATCGTTATTTAATTATTCATTGGTAATTATTTTTAAGTAATTATTTATTGTTATTATTAATGAATTTATTGTTATTTAATAATTAAATACTTATTTAAAAAATGTTTTTTAATTATAATAAGATATTTTTACCCCTACTCTATCAAACACTTTCCCTACTGTTGCACTCTCTGGAGTTGGAATAGTAATTTTAATCTTTACGATATCCAACACTTTCCCTACTGTTACACTCTCTGGAGTGAGAATAGTAATTTTAACCTCTACGCTAGCCAACACTTTCCCTACTGTTGCACTCTCTGGAGTTGGAAAAGTAATTTTTACCTCAACGCTATCCAACACTTTCCCTATTTTGGCACTCCCCGGAGTATGGAATAGTAATTTTTACTCCTAGGCTATCCAATATTTACTGTTTTAGTTAATGTAGTGTATACTTTATTTAACAACATTTTTTTAAATTTGTTATATATATTTTTGATATTTTTATTTATATTATTGTTGTATGTGTATGTATGTATTTATAATTTATAAAATGTTTTTTAACAATGTGTAAGTTATCACAGTAATTAATTGTTAATACTATTAAGTAAGTATATATATTATATGTTATATGTTTCTTTTTTTACATTATATGTATTACTTATCATTTTAAACATATTTGTAACTATGTTTATTTTAAATATATGTATTATTTACTTCATTTTACATTATTTTTCAACATTTCAAAAAAACAATATTTTTAAACAACATTATTTTTGGCAACAATATATTTTTTTCAGTATGTTTGTACTTATCATAATGTAGATAGAACTTCGATATTCTTGACATCGATATTTTGGCTCTGATATTTTTGACGTCGATATTCTGTCAGTGATTCATGTAGATTTTAAATCATAAAAAAATGTAGCACTCAGACGTTCATCACACACATACATCAAGGGATGATAAATGCAAGACAAGTCTCTTACCACAGCCTCACCTCACCTACCATGAGATGTATACACACATCTACTCTCCTCACATGATTTCAAATAGGTGCAGATTCATCAAGGCTTTGCAATGTTGCAAAGACTCAGAAAGTGATCAAAAGTGTGCAAAGTCTTACAGGGGAAAGTTTCCTTTAACGTAGTGCAAATCTGTGGTACTTGGGTGCTCCAACTCAACCACCCACGATGTGTGGCACAAAGCAAGATCTATAAATATTGCCAGACTTGAGGTTGCAACAAAAAATGAACAGGAGGAGGATAAGCATGCAGTACAACCTGTCAGATTCAGAAAAGATGTCTGAACAACCACAGGCCAAAAGCTCCACTAAAGCCGTCAGTGTGTATGAGACCCCCCCGCCCTCTTGTTGGTGGAATCTTTGGAATCTCTTGTGGGCCATTACTACGCTGGGTAGCTGGTGTTGGTGGTGGGGTAATGGCGGACGGCACCTACAGCAGTCCTGCCAAGTGCCACGTATCAGGCGTTAGATTAACGCATTTTAATACTGGTGTCCGCATCACTGCAATAAAATGCATTAGTCACTCATTATTAGAGCTTCTCCGACGTAGTACAATGATGAGACGCTGCAATTTAATAGGGTAAGAAAAGCCAGCAGGGTCTGCTTGCCATAGCAATATTATGCAGCTGGGACTGAACTCATTTGTTGCCTTGGTCACTGTCACATTTCAGTTAACAGAAGTTGATGGTTTATTTAGCAGTTTTCTCAGTGCAGAGCAAATGGAAAGCCTTTAAAAAACAACCATTGGCAAAGCCAATAGTTTCACCTATGAGAAATGTATTTGCTTTGTCAATGTTTTTTTTTACATGTTGCTCAACATCATCAGCTGCTGAGTGACATGACTTAAAGTTTTAAAAAGTACTATGGCCTGGCCAGCATTGACCACTTCCTAATGCTTTTTAAACATTTTACTCTAAGACATGTCTCACAGCTGTCCACGCTGCTGGTGGGGTCAAGCAACAAAAGGAATGAGGGTGAAAAAGACATCGGGGTATGGGTGGAGGCAGCAGGGGTTGGGTAAAACCAAGGGGAGGGTGGCAAACTTTTGAAAAACAGCAGGGGTTTGGAGCATAAAGCGGAACGAGGGAGGAGGGTGGGAAAGACATCAGAGAGTCAAGGGAACAGGAGTTTTTATCAAATCAATGATGGAGTAAAAATGTTTCCTTGAAAATGAAAAATACGCAATAAAATTACAGATGGGGAACTCTTTGCTTAAACCCATTTTACATGAATATCTGTAATTCTTTAGGCTAATTGCTAGGTGAGCTTCTGGAGGGAATTCTGTGCTCTTGGCTGTGTCCCAGAAAACACACTAAAGAGGAAGGAAGAGGATGTGGAGTAGCAACCAGAGCTGCTGACTTCAGACATCGGGACCCAGGTTCAAGTCTCGGTGTTGGCTCAACATTCTGTGATTCTGGGCAAATCACTTAATCTCCTCACAACTACAAAAACATTCATGTGTAATGTAACTGGTACGCTACGAAGGGCTATAAGGTTATTAGAACATTCTGCCACTAGAGGGCAGAATGTTCTAAAAAGAACAAAGCCTTATGGGAGCGTGAGGGGATTGGAATCCCCTCAGGCTCCCTGAAGCCTTTGTTCACAGCCAGAGCTGTGAACAAAGAAGCATTGGAATGTTGGAGCTCTAGGCTTATACCAGCCATTAAAAGCCCAGAGCACTCCATTGTTTTCAATGGAGCTCCCAACATTCCAATGTTCTAATATAGCCTTAACTCCCGCCGTACCGGGCTATACCGGCTATTAAAGGCCCGCTGAATCGTTAAAGGCCCGAGCCGAAGGCGAGGGACTTTAACGAGACAGCGGGACTTTAATAGCTGGTATAGCCCTGCTACGAAGGGCTATAAGGCTATTAGAACCTTCTGCCACTAGAGGGCAGAATGTTCTAACAAATTAAACAAAGGGTTCTCGAAGCTCGAGGGGATATAAATCCCCTCGAGCTTCGAGAAGCCTTTGTAGAACATTGGAATGTTGCTCTGCGGGCCTCTACCGGCCCGTAGAAGCAGGGAGCACTCCATTGTCTGCAATGGAGCTCCCAACATTCCAATGTTCTAATATGTATTAAGTCGCCCTTATGTTGTCTGTTGCTACATTTTAGCAAGAGTACAGTATACAGCACCCCACCCCTTTCCTCCAAGTGTGGTCCTATGAGAATGAAACTCATTGTAAAAACATAACAATTACCCCTCCCTCACATGACAAACCACAGAAAACGTGGTGCAATCAAACTAATTGCTGTAAACAATGACTTGCTGCTTTGGGGTTTCGAGGCGGTATATCTTGGTTCTTAGCGATGTGTACCAGCTCCAGTGGACTGAGGAAACAGTGAACAGTTTGGAAGAGGAGTAATTTGGTTCAAATGAGTGCTCCATACTAAGCGGTCCATTAGGATGACGGGCGGACTAGCGGGGATTGGGACCGCCTGCCATAAGGGCAGGGGTCCCGTGGGGGGCATTAGAATGTGCCCGCCACAGTGGCGGGCACATCCTGCCTTTCTAGCATTGTGGCGTGCGGTGCTCTCAGCACCGCCCGCCACAATGCTAGTAATGCATTTCAGCATTTGCATAAACAAAGCGGCAGGCACGGCAGGCACCGCGCGGTGCCTGCCGCTTTGTTTATGCAAATGTGGGGGGGGTACCACATGTACCCCCCGTGTGCAGCCCCCACCCCTCCTTCACTCTGGGGGCCCGCAGATGGCCCCCAGAGTGAAGACCGCATGCTTTGCCACGGAAAGGCGTTGTAAAATGCCCATGCTAATATGGCTGGTGGTGTCTGATAGACACCGCCACCATATTATTCCTTTTCCGCCCTGGCCACAAGGCGACCGGGCAGGAAAAGTGGCGGACGGTCTTTCCGTCCGCCGAGGTCCCCCCCGCCATACTAATATGGCAGAGGGAAAACGAGTGAGGGTGTCGGGCGGATTGCCCCCGGCAGGCTGGCGGTGGCTACCGCCAGCCTGGCGCGGGCAATCCGCCCGACATCCTAATGGGCCCCTAAAGGTGTAAAGCTGCCTTTCTTGACACTCACAGCAAGATCCTGCTGCTGCTGAAAGCAAATCTGCCAAAAGGGTTGGAAGGAGGGGGAGCAGAGGCCATGGAGGGGTCAGGGTGAGAGGAGTGTAAGCACCAATGATGAGGACTCAAGGACAACGGTGGAAGCAAATAGCAAAAGCCCTTGTTGATGGATGCGGATCGCTCAAAGTGCAGATCAAAAGGGGACAACGCTGTAAACTCATTTTCCCAAATTCACATGATGCCAAAACTCCAAGTTGTTTTCAAGTTCCATAAGTCGCCAGCTGTATCCATTGTAGAAGCTATTGTAGAAGACTTGTCTTGGGGACAGATGTAGAGTAATTGACATCAAAACAATGTTTACTTGTTTGACAAATGGTTTGGTAATTTCTGAATCGACTGATATGAAAGTGCATCCTAAGATGCAGTTGAATGCAGGGTATTTGGGGCATAAGACATCCTTGCTATACCTCTGCTTGATTTGCCTATATCAACCTCCATTCAGACAGCTGAAGAAAACAAGGCTTGGAGAGAGAGGAGAGGGTGTGGCATAACTACCAGAGCTGCTGACTTTAGAGCTCAGGAAACCGATTTGAGTCAACATCCTATTAGCAAATTGCTAAATCGCCCAGTACCTACAAATATAAAAATATGTGAAGAACTCATATCAAATAAAATAAATGTTTAAAATATTCCAGTTGCCAAGTATGCTTGCTCACAAAGAAATAAGTAGGTCGAAAAAAGCAGATGAAAAGTTAAAAAGAAGTACTTCGGCCAAGATCCACTGATAAGAAAAACGCACGAAGAACAACAGGAAATAGCATGGTACAACCAATAGAAACTTAGGAAAACAGAGTGGCAAGCACACAAACATTTTAAAGGTATGTGCGGGCTGTAAGTCGCTTTTAAGATTTCTATTTGATTACTAGAGATTTCACAAGCACAGCACAAAGCAATGTGCAGGCGAAACCTAAAAATGAGAGCTGAGATCAGGTCTGGCTTCCGGGACCATGTGGATCAGGCGACCCTGGCATCAGTAAAAAATTATGCATATTAGCAGGTGAGTTGACCCAGGTACTGGAAGCTTCTGTGTATTTTCCAGGGGTGCACTTGTAGCAAATATTTTGCCAGAACAAGCTGCAGCTTCTTCTTTTATATCTGGGCTGCCTGCACCTTCTGTGACAAGTTTAACGTGAGCAAAAGAACGATGATGGATTCAACTCAGATCTGTGACTGGGGGTGAGTGTCTGAAAAGTTTTAGCGCTCCGCCCATCATCTCCTTGTGTTTGCTTTGTTCGCTCTAAGTTGGCAGGGTATGCACAGACGTGGGTCTCATGCTCACTTTGCCACTGGATTCAAGATAGCCTGGCTGAAGTGGCTGTTACCCTGAATCGGTCCCAGGATGCTTGTTTCCGGTTCAGGGAAGACCTGGCTTGGCAGTTCAGGCTGGACTGTTCCCATGAGGCACAGGGTGAAGAATGATTTACATAAAGCTACGTCTGAACTGAGGAGCCGAAGTGAGCTAAAGAACGATGATGGATTCAACCCAGATCTGTGTCTAGGGGTGAGTGTTTGAAAAGATCCCATGCTCCGTCCATCATCTCCTTGTGTTTGCACTGTAGAGGAATGATCATCCCGAGCACGTAGCAGAGAAGAAGGTATGGTGTAAGTTGTGTACATAGCCTGTGCCATCCGTGGAGAAAAATATGCCCTGATGAAGGAACAGAAATGGGACAGGGAACATTGAGAGCTCCATCAAAGAACTGTGTGATTGATCAACTTTGTGCCACATAGCTCTTACATGAGCGTGAAGGTGTTTGACATCTAATTCAGCAGTAGGACATATTTTCCCAGACTTTATTTTTTTCTTAAAAGGTCACTCGTGTCTTTTTCTGAACGTTTTCAGTCTCATTTGCACGGCACTACATCACAAAGTGCTCAAGTCTCACAAGATAAAAAGTTTCACTTTGCCATTGAGATTCTTTTTTTCATAATTGAACTCTGATAAAAAATGTATAGCATAAAATGCTTCCCCCAGTTTTTAAGAGATCAGGCTCTATAGGTGCCATACCTTTTGATTTCTACGAAAAAACCACATGGAAAATGATCATAGCTTTATGGTGCTGTCAAATGTAGGCCTGAGTCCTTATTCTCCAGGGGCCAGATGTAGGTCGCCAAATACCAGTCGGTAACGGCCGATTTCGGCCGTTACTGAACGGTATTTGGGATTTGACATGTAGGTGGCCTTAATGTTGCAGAATCGGTATATTTACCGATTCGGTAAATTTACAGAATCGGTAAAATAACGAATCGGTAAATTTACCGATTCTGTAAATCAATATGTAGGTGGCACTGTAATCAGTGCCACAGGCCCTTATCGAATCGTTATTTACCATGGAATACTATTCCATGGTAAATAACGAATTCCAGTGTACATGCACATCTGTGCATGTACACCTGTGCCATGTGGCACACAGACATGCCCTAAGGGCATGTATGTGTGTCACATGGCCCACAAGTCAGAAACAGGGGTGCAACAGGGTGTCAAAGTGACACCCTGTCCCCCTTGTAAAATCGGTAATTTTACCGATTTGGTAATTACCGAATCGGTATTTGCTATTGAATCCTATGGGCTTCAAGGCCCATAGGAATCAATGGCAAATACTGATTCGGTAATTACCGAATCGGTAATTACAGAATCTTACCGATTCAGTATTTTTACCGAATTTTTTACCTACATAGCAATTACCGAATAGTAAATACCGAATCGGTAAAATTCGGTATTTACCTTTCGGTAATTTGCTATTACCTACATCTAGGCCTAGGTCTTTAATCATAGTTTCCTCAGGTTGCCAACAAGATAGTTTAATTTTTCTTTACATTTGAAGTTAGTAATTTTCGTAAAAGATACTCAGGGCTTATTTATGAGAGACCTGTGTCACTTTTGCATCCTGTAAACTGGTTTGCGGGTTACCTAGGGCTCTGAATCTGATGTATGAAGCCCCACAAGCCATCCTACATGGCTTTGAGTGGCCTCATAAATCATGAGTTTGGCAAATCACAGCTTTGCCTTACTCTACTCTCAGTAGAAATTCGATGGATGTTGTGGTGGGTTATCCCATGCAACATCCATGGATTTAAATGCTACGAACCTGGCGAACTGCCAAATCCTTTCGCCTCCCGAGGTGAGACATAATGAGGAGGACAATCCTTGTTTCTCCTAATATTTCCTCTTCCTATGCAGCACACGAAGACAGAGGAAACTGTCTCTTAGGATTGTTTCTGTGCAGGAAAGTGTCCCTTCCTGCACAAAATAATTATCGCATGTAACTGAGCTACCCTTGTACCTTGCAAGTCGTTGGCACTAAGCTGCCAAAATGGCTTTTTACTAGTGGAAGCCAACCAGCGGTCTTCTGTCTGTTTGGTAGCAACGGGGTAGGTCGGGGAAGGCGAGCCTTTAAAGAGGGGCTCCATAATGGTGTTATTGGGTCCTTAGCCCAGCTGAGAGGGGAAAATAGCTGGGCAGAGAGTATTGAGAATCATGTCATAGATTTAGCTAGGGTTAAATCCAAACTCTGAAATCATAATTGGCTCTTAGAAATTATTAGAACATATATAGCAGATATCATATTGTTGCAAGAGACCTGGGCCACTATGAACTTCAGTGTTAAGGGGTTCCTTACCTTGTGCAGCATTTTAATCTTCGTTTGCAGGTAGATCTAAGGAAGGACTAGTTACCTTAAGCTCAGTTAAATTAACTAATCTATCTACTTAGGTAATTCTCTGTAGGCCCAAATATCAGCTGCTGTTATTGCAGATCCTGTATAGTTTGTATGTGATGTTGATTAATATGTATAACAATTATTTTGACTCTCACCTGGCCATCTTAATTGAGGGATTTAACAAGCCTTCATGATAGCTATAACAAGGAGGCATTGATCATTTGTGGGGGGAGGGGGGAATTTTCACACGAGGATTACATGGTCTTTGGTATTTGTTAAAGACTATAAGGCACTGTACCCCTCTTTACCCCCTATGTATAATGGTGCCTGAATAGGTATTGAGATTGATTATTTTATGATTTCACGTGATCTAGCCACTTTGACTGAAATGTGACTGCTTCCTGTGTTAGCGATCACAACCCCCTATCTGTATTGCGGGACATTTACTTGTTGGGGGCATTAGGGAAGAAAGAGAGTTTGGCTCCATTTCACTTGGAGAAGTGTGGCTCAATGGTTAGAGCGGCAGACCCTGATGCAGAGGTCTAGCCCGGGACCAGGGTTCAATTCCCCGCCTCGGCGGGTCTTGGGCTCAAAAATTCCACGGACCTGATAATTCTCGCCTCGGTGCCTATTCCAATCATGGAGTCCCACTCTGCAACTCTGGGCAATAGCTTGTTTAATCTCCACCATGGCCCCCACAACGCTAAGGATGCCTGGCCTCCACCTTGGGGGTGCCCAGGAGTGGACACCTCACAGGGAAAGCCAGGATGGGTTCCACAGCAGTATTCGTACAAGCGCCTTGAGACCCTTGTGGATGAGTAGTGCGCTATACAAGTATCAATTTACATTTTACATTTACTCATGCAATAAGGGGGTGAGGGTAAAATGGGAAAGGGTGGATAGGGAGGTTTCCTGTGAAAGATAGTGATGGATCAATCAATCAATCAATCAGGCATTTGTTAAATGCAACTACTCACCCGTAAGGGTCTCAAGGCGCTGGTGGTGTGGGGGTACAGGTTCCAGTTGGAGGGGAATAGGAGAATAGGAAATAGGGAAAAGGGAAGTCATATCAGTACTCACCCTGGAGAAGGACCTGCCTGAGATTATCTCTAATGCCTGCAGGACCTTAAGAATATCCACAGCTCCAAGAAAACGCTTACCCATTGGCTGGTTCAATAATGACTGCACTCTGGGCAGTTGGATACTGAAACTAGCCCTCTCCTCCAAACCACGCTCTAAAGTTGATGTGTTAAATGAATGAATACGCACTTATATAATGAATGAATACGCACTTATATAGCGCATTGTTAACCAAGGGCATCCCAGGGCTTCCGGTGACACCTTAACATTCACCAGTGTTCATTGAAAAAGAAAAGTTTTGAGCTGCTTCCTGAACCGGAGGTAGGTATGTTCCAGACGAATATGGTCCGGAAGCTGATTCCAAGATTTCGCCGCATTGTAACTGAACCGTCGACCTCCCATCCGCGACCGTATAATCCTAGGGACTAGCAAACGTTGTTTGTTGTTAGATCTAAGTCTCCAGGTGGTGCAATATAATTGCACCATGGGCAGTAGTAGGAGAAGCTACAAATCCATTCTGGAGACATAGAAGTCAGAGCTAAGAGCAGAAGCATGGAGGGACTTTGGTAAGAGCTTCTCACACAAAGGATACTGCAATATTTTGGAAGGTGTAAATCAGCCATTTTTCTCAGGAAATGAAAAGCCCTCAGGGGACATAAATATTCCAGTCCAGGTCGAGGTGTACCACTATAACAGCATTTTTAATCCTGGCAACCCTGAGCCTACTTCAGAGCACAATGAGGTAGCCTTTGACAGCTTGGAGTCATTTGCCGACCACTGTGATTGCATTTCAGTAAGGGACATTACAGTTGCCCTCAATTAGAGCCCCGCAGAGAAAGCCCCAGTTCCAGATGAAGTCACCTTAGATCTTCCTAAAAACAATTCTGGTCTTTGGGCCCCAATTTTAGCCAATGTTTTCAATGCTTTTATTAAAGGGGATCCCCATTCTGCAGCGGTGGTTGTTCCCATTTTCAAGAAGTGGGACATACACTCATCTTGCTGTTATCGTCCAATTTATCTCTGAAAAAGCTCCCTCAAATGTTTGAGTCGAATTATTGCCACTAGGCTAGAGGGCTTGCTGCAGAAAAATCAGGCTCTCCCTAAAGGGCAGTTTTGATTTCGCCCAGGAGTGGGCACAGTGGAACAGTGTCTGAACCTTCAGATGGTCATAAGTATGTCAAGGCACGGAGAGGTTCCGTTCACCTAGCCGTTATGAACCTCTCCTCTGCCTTTGACTTGGTCAACAGGTCCAAGTTATGGGGCATTATGGCTATGATGGGTATAGATCAGGCTATAATTGGTTTATTGCAGAGGATACATTGGACTGTCTGATTAGGATGAGGTGTGGTCTTTAGGGTGAACTTTCCCCTGCTATCAAAGCCTCGTAGAGGGTCAGGCAGGGGGCCGTGATAGCCCCTTTATTATTTTTATTCCATATTAATGATCTAGAGCTGCACCTGAGTAAAGCAGAAAAGGATATGCCTATAGTGAAATCTAGTGCCCTCCCTGTTTTACTGTACACTGAGGATGCAGTTTTAATATCTAGAACCACTAATGTGTTACAATGACTTTTAGATGCTTTTAACAATGTTATGGGGGAGTTTGACCTAAAAGTTTATCAAAACAAATCTTTTGCCTTGAGTATCGGTCCTAAAAATATTAAACCAAGATACTTTTATTTGGGAGGGTCCGAAATTTGTAGAGTAAAAACTTTTAACTATCTCAGACCAATATTTGTGTTGGCACACTATATGTAACAGCAGGGCAATGTAGTACCAAAGAGTCGCAGAGTCAGTCTTTACTTTTGCATGCCAAATAGGGCACATGCCGGTGATCAGCATATAAGTAATTAAGTGTAGTGCTTTAGCTACCTATGGCGCCAGTGGTTGGGGTACAAGGGCGCAGGTCCTTTGCAGAAGGTCAAGAACAAATTTTTACGTCAACTTTTGGCAGTCCCTCAGTTGGCTCCTTTGTTTATGTGCCATTCTGAGATTGGTTTGCTTCCTATAGAGGACAGGATCAGGTTGGACCGCCTGTAAGTTTGGATTAGAATTTGGGTAAACTGGGTCCCTCTCTTTCAAAAGATAGATAGGAAGATTTTCTTTCTCTGGATCACGGTCAGGTGATCCCATGGATTACTTTTATTAAGGAGGGTTTAGGGACTTAGGTTCCCCTGAGCTATTTTCTAATCCATCAAACATTAAGCAAGATGTAACGGCCAAGGTGAAAGCAGTATTTAGATAAGGGTGGTGCCTTCTTCACCAGTCAAATTTTGATAAACTGGGTATTAACACTAATTGCAACTCAATTAAAACATCTCCGGCATGTGACTTTTATCTAACATCAATTTTGAACTCAAATAATAGATTTTATATGACTAGGTTTCATTTTATTGGCCTTTCCCGGGGATGTTGACTGGAACGGCAATATGATAAGTCGCATTTGTGATAATACCTCTAAACAAGGCACAATGCTCTTTATTCTCTTCTGCCACTCATGCTTCCTCCCCGGGAAATGTTTTTTGACCCCAATTCAATGTGTAGATCTAAGGTACAGTCTCATAGAGAGGAGTTTATCTTTTGGCAAAAACTATATGATTTGGAGCTCTGGGTTGCCTTGGTCAACTGTGTGCATTGTTCACTGAGGATAAGAACATGATATGGGTTTGTGTAATGCATTGATGATTGAATTTTAGATCTTTTTTATCTTCATAAGTTTCATGTTTATTGGTACATAAAGCTTGTGTGCAAGAGACATGGCAGCACTCTTTCTATGACTTTATCCTGGCAGGGATAATGTCCACGGTACACAGGGTGAACGACCATTCTTCCTTCTTTCTAAATATGTTACATTGAATGCACAGTATTGGGATAAAGTGTCGCTCACAGTGTCCCACATTACCTATTGAAATGCCACTCATAAGGCAGCATGAAAACTTGGCAGCTATTCTCCAGGAATGCTGAGTGCTGAGACCAGAGAGAGGAAATGGTGGTGTGATTTTAAGGCTTGTGAGCTTGCACAACAACAGACAGATAGAGCCAACCAAGAGCCACCTGGGAGTCAAGACCACCAGCAGCAGAGGTGGGTCCCACTGCCACTTTCAGTGGCCCCACAGAGCCCGAGCCTTTGAGTCACACACAGCCATAGTATGGGCATATGGAGTCCCACGGCTCGCATGCTAAAGTGGGGGAACGGCAATTTGGCTCATCAAGGTACTTCCTCCCTGGGGGTACCTAACTGCAGGGGAACGTGCGATAACTATTCTCCCTGCTTGCCATTGATAAGTGTGGTAAAAATAGTAAAGAAGTCTATTACATTTTAAAGACCAGTATATGATTACAGCGCATCTTCCAACTTAAACATAACACCTATGAGCATTATTAGAAGGTGGTTCTGACAGGGGCCGCCCGGATTTTTCAGTTTTTGAGCACCTAATTGTTGAACTTTTACTGTGGGGGAGCCTCATAATCTGGGACTCATCCACAGTGAACTCATAATGAAGGAGACTGCATGGAGACTTTACCATTGTCCCCCTGGCTTGACTAGGCCGCTGTGCAGCAGCTGGAGTATGGGGCACCGGGCTGGTTACCTGCAGACACATGTGTACATGCGTGTGCACACGTCTAGGGAATGCGCAGGGGAGATTCCTAGCATGCGCAGTCTAGGAACAGGAACAAATTGAATGGTGTGGCAGGACTTATGCAGAATTGGGTGGTGACATGGAATAGGCTTTATACACTGGAAAGAAACATGCCAAGCCAAGTCAGTGTGTTTTACTGGGTTTTCACTTCCTTATTCCCCTATTGGGATGTGTGGTCCATGGCTAGAATGACTTCCACAAGGCGTACAGATTCCAGACACGCACTAAAGTCCATTATAGTGTCGGTGAAAGTAAGTATTCTGCAGAGTCCAAAGTCATATTTGTACTGCTTTTGGGTCGTCCAGAAATGTCATATTTCTCTGAGTCCCTGTCTGGGGTCTGGCCCTGGAAGGTTAGATTAATGCCATTTCTTCCCTGAGCGAAGATCTTCCCTCCACGGAAGGGAGATAGGTGGAGCTACAAGCCAATCCATCAACCGCTGTCGCTGGGTGCCAGCCACTAAGCGGAACCACGGTAAAGGCAGTTAGGGGGGCAAGGAGTTGGGTTTTAGAGGTCATGTGGCCAGAGACACTGGACAACGCCATGTTTGAACAAACCCAGAGGCTGGACAATAAAGGGGGAGCAGGGGCAGGGAAGTGATGTGTCGCTGTTTGATGGGACACACAGAGACTTCCTGCCAGCCCCCCACTCAACTTTTAAAAAGTACTTGCACAGGAAGAGAAGCTCTCTCTGGGCTGTGATCTGCTGAGGTGAAAGGTGCTGGAGCCTGGTGCAATGGGCAGTTGGAAAGGTCACCCCACTGACTGTCCCAGGAATCTGAAAAGCACCAAGGGAAGAGTCCAGGACCAGTGAGCAGCAGCCGGGTCCCCTGCACAAGCAGAAGAGTGCAGGAGAGGGGAAAGGGAAAAGGCTGGCGCAGGGAGCCAGGGAAGACATCTCCCTGCAGAATGGGACCCTCTTGGAGACTCGAGGGCAAATGAGAGTGCTCCCAGTGGCTGGGGAGTGCCACCAGGAGCAAGAAGAGCCAAACATGGAGAAGATCAGACCCCCAAGGGCTGAGATATGGCCCTTGGAAGGTAGCCGACCTTTGACCTCTCGTGAGACCGTGTGGGGCTCCGCCACCAGCCTGTAATGGGCCCCCGGGGTAGGTTAGGTCCCGGGGGCAGCCCCCCAAAGAAGTAAAGCCGGGAAGCGCCATCGCACACCCCGTGAAGCTGCCCCTGCCTAACACTAAGCCAGGGAGCGCCATCGCGCTCCCCTTGAGGAGTGCAGGGGGAGGGGCCCGGGATCCCAACTCCGGGCCCCGTGTGAGGAGGCAGGGGTGGAAGGCACCATCGCGCCCCCACCCACAAAGAGGACTGGAGGGGGCCGGGACCCCATCCCTGGGCCCCGAAGTCAAGCCGGGGAGTGCCTTTGCTCTCTCCGCCCGAAGATATCAGGGGCCCGGGACCCCATCCCTGGGCCCAAACGACGAGGAGTGGCCGGGGGTGGGCTCCCCGAGCCGCATTCCCTTACCTGGGGGTCCAGGTGGGCCCGGACCCCCCAATGAGGCCCAAGAAGCAGCCGGAGTCCCACTTCACGGGTCTCCCTGGAGCAGCGGGAGAGCCGCTCATCAAGTATGCAACCAAGCCCACAATGCCTTGCAGGCCCGGACCGGCCTGCAAGGGCAAACATCGTGGTCTTTGCTTCAATCAATCAATCATCAATCAATCATAGACATTTATAGAGCGCACTACTTACCCGGAGGGTCTCAAGGCGCTTGGGGGGGGGGGTGCTGCTACTGCTCGAACAGCCAGGTCTTGAGCTTCTTCCTGAAGGAGAGGTGGTCTTGGGTCAGGCCCAGGTCGGTCGGGAGGGAGTTCCAGGTCTTGGCGGCCAAGTAGGAGAAGGACCTTCCTCCTGTTGTCGTTCTTCGAATGCGGGGGACGGCGGCGAGGGCGTGACTGGTTGATCGGAGATGGCGTTTGGGAGCGTAGAAGTTGATGCGGTTGTTGAGGTAGCTCGGGCCTTGATCGTATAGGGCTTTGTGTGCGTGGGTGAGGAGACGGAAGGTGATTCTCTTGTTGATGGGGAGCCAATGCAGGTCTCTCAGATGTCCGGAGATGTGGCTGTGTCGTGGGATGTCGAGGATGAGTCTGGCTGAGGTGTTCTGGATCCGCTGGAGTCTCTTCTGGAGCTTCGCGGTAGTTCCGGCGTAGAGGGCGTTGCCGTAGTCCAGTCGGCTGGTGACGAGGGCCTGGGTGACCGTCTTCCTGGTCTCGGTGGGGATCCACCAGAAGATCTTCTGTAGCATGCGCAGGATGTTGAAGCACGACGAGGAGACGGCGTTGACTTGTCTGGTCATGGAGAGGGAGGAGTCCAGGATGAAGCCCAGGTTGCGTGCGTGGTCTGTTGGTGTGGGAGCGGTGCCCAGGGCGGGGGGCCACCAGGAGTCGTCCCAGGCGGAGGGCGAGGAGCCCAGGATGAGGACTTCCGTCTTGTCCGAGTTCAGTTTCAGGCGGCTGGTCGTCATCCACTCGGCTACGTCTTTCATCCCTTGGTGAAGGTTGGCTCTGGCGGCGGCGGGGTCGTTGGTCAGGGAGAGGATCAGCTGGGTGTCGTCAGCGTAGGAGATGATGTTGAGGTTGTGTTGGTGTGCGATGGCCGCGAGGGGGCTCATGAAGACGTTGAAGAGGGTGGGGCTCAGCGAGGATCCTTGAGGGACGCCGCAGATGACTTCGGTGGCCTCTGACTTGTACGGTGGTAGACGGACTCTCTGTGTTCTTCCGTCGAGGAAGGAGATGATCCATTCCAGTGCCTTCTCCTGGATTCCGACGTTGCTGAGGCGCTGCACAAGGGTGCGGTGGCAGACAGTGTCGAATGCCGCGGAGAGGTCTAGGAGGATGAGGGCCGCTGTTTCTCCGTTGTCCATCAGGGCTCGGATGTCATCGGTGGCAGCGATGAGGGCGGTCTCGGTGCTGTGGTTGGCTCGGAAGCCAGACTGTGAGGGGTCGAGGGATCCATTCGTCTCGAGGAAGGCGGCCAGCTGTTTGTTGACGGTCTTCTCGATGACTTTGGCTGGAAACGGAAGGAGCGAGATGGGGCGGTAATTCTTGAGTTCGGTGGGGTCTGCTGTTGGTTTCTTTAGTAGAGCGCTGAGTTCGGCGTGCTTCCAGCTCTTCGGGAAGGTGGCGGTGTCGAAGGAGGTGTTGATGATGTCCCGCAGGTGGGGTGCGATGACAGCGTCGGCCTTGTTGAAGACGTGGTGAGGGCAGGGGTCGGTCGGAGATCCGGAGTGGATGGAGTTCATCGTGCGGACGGTGTCTTCGGTGCTGATCGGAGTCCAGGCGCGGAGGGTGGTGGTGGGGGGCGGTGGTTCGGTCGTGGCGTGCGTTGTTTGAGTGCTGAAGCTGTTGTGTATGTCCGCGATCTTGTTGTGGAAGTAGGAGGCGAGGGAGTTGCAGAGGTCTTGCGATGGGGTGATGTCGTTGCTTCCGGCGTTGGGGTTGGAGAGCTCTTTCACGATGTTGAAGAGTTCCTTGCAGTTGTGTGCGTTGTTGGCCAGCCGGTCCTTGAATGCAGTTTTCTTGGTGGCGCGGATCAGTTGGTGGTGTTTCCGGGTGGCGAGCTTGAGGGTGGTCATGTTGTCCGGTGTTGGCTCCCTTCTCCAGGCTTTCTCGAGGGCTCCGCAGTTCTTCTTGGAGCTCGTGAGTTCATCGGTGAACCATGGGGCCTTCTTGCTGCCGGGTCTGCTGGGCGGGGTCCTCAGTGGGGCGAGTTCGTCCGCGCAGTTGCTGATCCACTTCGTGAGGTTGTCGGCGGCCCAGCTGGGGTTGGCTGAGCTGGTGGGAGGGTGCTGGCTCAGGGAAGCGGCGAGCTGGTCGGCTGTGATCTTGTTCCAGCTTCTTCGAGCAACCTGTTGCTGGTGGTGGTGGATCGTCGTTCTTCTGAAGGTGAAGTGGACGCAGCTGTGGTCGGTCCAGTGGAGTCCAGTGGCGTGGCTGAAGGCGATGTCTTTGCTGGATGAGAAGACGGCGTAGAGTGTGTGTCCGGCGAGTTGGGTGGGGGTGGACACCAGCTGCTTGAGTCCGAGTTTGGCGAGGTTGTCGAGCAGGGTGGTGGTGTTGCGGTCGTTGTTGTTCTCCAGGTGGAAGTTGATGTCCCCCAGGAGGATGTAGTCAGCGGAGGGGAGGGCATGCGGGCTGACGAAGTCGGCGATGTCCTCGCTGAATTGTGTGCGTGGTCCCGGGGGTCGGTAGATCAGGGTGCCTCTGAGGGTGGTCTTCGGGTCGGTGTGGATCTGGAAGTGTAGGTGTTCGGCGGTAGTCAGGGTGTCGTCGGTGTTGGTCGTGATGTGGATGGTGTCCCTGTGGATGATGGCGATGCCTCCTCCAGTCTGGTTGACGCGATCTCTCCGGGTGATCTTGTATCCCTCTGGGATGGCGATGGCGATGTCGGGCGCTGAGGAGTCGTTCATCCAGGTTTCCGTGAGGAAGGCGACGTCAGGGGCTGTGGTGTCGAGGAGGTTCCAGAGTTCGATGGCGTGTCTGTGGACGGAGCGGGTGTTGAGCAGGATGCACTTGAGGTGGTTGCTGCTGGTGTTCGGCTTGGCGGGTGCTGGTGCGGGGCAGGTCCGGATGCAGGTGAACTTGCAGGCGTGGCAGCTGAAGGGTCCGTGGGTGCGTCTCGGGGTGGCTCGTAGCATCCCGGGACTCGGCCGGTGTTGAGTGCGTTGAGGGTGGCGGCGGTGTACGTCCGGCGGGTGGGCTGGGGTCCTCGGGGGCCAGGGGTTCGAGCGCTGGGCGCGGTCCAGGCGCGGACGGGCGCAGACGGGCTTACCTTTGGCGCGCCTTCGGCGCGTGCACGCTGCACGTTGGCCACTCTGCCATATGAGGAGAGTGGGGGGGCGGAGCGAGGGAGGGGCCGCTGGGAGGGGGAGCGGGGTGGTGAATGGGGATGGCGAGCGAGGGAAGGGGGCGGGGCCGCAGGGGGGCAGCGGCGAGGAGGTGGGGGAAACGCGGCCGGGGCTGGTCGAAGAGGGGGGAGCACTGGGGGCTAGGGAGAAAACGGGGGGGAAGAAAGCAAAACGGCGGCGAGGCAAGCAGGTGGCAGGGGGCACAGGAGCTCCGCGGACCAAGCGGATCCGGCGGTCAGGCCCAGCCAAGGGCACAGCTGGTGGCAGGAGGCACTGGAGATCCGTGGAAGCGGATCTGGCAGAGATGCGCAGGGCACAGGGCACAGCTCAGGGCAGAGGCGGCACCAGGGGACGGGCTCACTCACGGGGAGTGTGCTCGGGGGGTGACCTGCCCGGAGGTTGTGGTGGCCCCATGAGGACGGGGTCACCACCACATGAGTGCAAAGGTGCCGGGGGAGCTGCATTAGCAACACAGTCTCCCCCAGCACGAAGATGAAAAGTCCTACTCTCAGTGTCTTAGGAACCTAAAAGAATAACCCCCTCAAGGGCTCAGCCAACATATATACATCTCTTGAGCTGGAACGTTTGTTTTACAGCCAGGGATGTTGTGAAAAGTGCACCAAGTGATCAAGGTTTGTGTCGGGGATGTCTGAGAAGGGCATCCCCTCCAGGTGAAGAGGTGTAATTGCACCCCAAATGCTTTTACTAATGGTTATTTCCTTTAAAGGGACTGAAGGTCACATGTGTAATGTGAAGTACTGGTGTAAGGTGATACCATAAGCAAAGTGGGGTTGTGTTATCAGACATTCCTGCGAGGGTGTCTGGCTTTATAAAACCAAAACAATTACTCCAACTGACCGGGTGAAGGTCAACCTAAAAAGCACTTAAATGGGAGGACAAGAAGCATTCAATGTGCGAGAAAGTGTGTTACTTCACCAATAGGTGAGGAAGGAAAAGATTCCATTTTGTTTAATTACCATCACACACCCTAGTGGTGTCAAGCTTCATCATTGGGTCACCCCGACACCTAAAAGTCGGGGTGGGCTCAACCACAGTGTTTGGAGCTCTTTGAAGTTTGTAGAAGACCAGGGGGACTATAGATGTAAAAAACCTCCGACAGAACCCCAGTTTCCCTTTATTTTTGGGTCTGTCAGGGTTATTAAAAATAACTAAGAAACGGGTCAATATTGAAGTATTATGGTCCTAAGACCCTAGTGCCAACATGTTTCAGTCCACATGTGGCCATAAAGGTCCTGGACTTTCTTCAGGGCTCGGGTTGGCCTCCCTGGGGTGCAGAATGGGTCCTGTCAGTAGAGAAAGGGCAGAGTAGCTGCTCCTTATGTGTGTGATGTGATTGAAAACAAAATTCTATCACTTGCGAGTCTCCATCTGGAAGAAATCAAAAAAGGAAAGAACATACAGCTTTGTATGATTATACATGTAATTTTACACGTGTATGCTTCCCAAATATGTGCGTAGTAAAAAAGAGCGAGTCCACCAGTGTCAGTGGTTGTACAACTAGGTAGTGTTCAAACTCTTTCAAACTTGTGCCACTCACATTAGGATCTGTACACTATCAGGCTTTGTGACAGAATATATTGGAGTGGTGAGCTTTGTCATATGTCACTGAGGCAGGTGTACCCCTGTTTAATGCTTGATGAGATAATGGGGGGAGCGCCACTGGGATGGTGCCAGTGAGCAGAGCCCTCGCTCCAGGTTATGTTCAACTAATTGCATTGGGGGGGCAGGATGATGTGCATACATGGTAGTGGTGGTACTAGACCCCACCCCCCGGCGGGAGGGGTGGAGATGTTTTACAATGTCACAAAGTAATTCCATTCGCTTATGTATATTTTTAAATTGGTGTATAGTATTGAGCAGTGTGTATGTTTAATAAATGTACTCTTATTTTTATAAAGCAAAGTATAGACTGGACAATCAATTATTGAGTGTTATTTTTGCACACCTGCAAATGGCGATTACTAGCCCACTCCACCTCCCTTGAGTAAGCTTCAGACTGCTCTGCAACGCTACCCTCTGAGAGTCAGGCGCTACAATTGGGCGTTTGGTTCCGAGTGAAGGACAAATGTAGTTATGTTATTTGTACAGGCCTCACAGATGCTGCCTCGTTTTCCAACAAGCATCAACCGTGGAGACCGGAAAATAAACATATACTTTCCTCTAACCTACAATTTCAACCTAAAGCTTAGTAAGTAATCTCTTTGACCAAACAGCACCAAAATAGAGTGTATGGCCTTCATGTTGGTATTATGGCCTTCCTAATGAAGAACTAGATACAACTAACAGTACTTGTAACACCATTGTACTCCTGGTGAGCATTCAATAAACAGATTTGAGTAAGAAAAGGGCACCCAAACGACCACTGGCCCAAAAAAAGAATAGAAATATAGCAACCAATCCTTCTGGCTATCCTATAAAAATTGGTGGTCTGCAGGAGAATAAGGCACAAAAAGCAGCCATGGCCAATGCTGCACACATTAGTACCGACAGGTGCAAAACCAAGTACCAAAAGCCCCAAACCCAGCTTTGCATAAACTTTAAAAAGAGACAACTCATTCACTATCTGATCCCTTGGAGGTCACATAGTTTTACCACAACAGGACATAGAAACACAATTGAAACCCCCCAACAAACGTAATAATCATTGGAAAAGGGGCTGTGCTAAAGATCCACAGCAGGCAGAGAAAAGAATGAGGAGACCCCCAAAAGCAAAATAACTGAGTTAAGCCTATGGCAAACTTTACTTCTGAAAATATTTTCCCAGAATTATTGAAGCCTATTTTTAAACCCTGGTGTGTAAGTTCTAAACAACAAAGGATAAGCAAATCTACCCACACATTTGACCATGCTTCCCACAAATTTGTCTATTACACAAACCATGACAGAACCCAGAAATCTTACCCATACACCCTGAGGAATAGGCGATAGTTATAGAAAAATCCACAAAGAACCAAAGGATAATCCACGCAAGAGAAAGGGCAGATCATTTGCTACAGTGGCTTTGGCCAGGGGGGGCTTAGAATCATTGAAGCCAACTCCCAATCTATTTTTTTTTAATAGTTCATTAGCTGACTGGTTCAACCCCCCATCATGAACCATTAAGATTTGCACCTTATATTCTCTGAGTATAGGAATTCCTTCTTCTCAAATGTCATGGTATCCACCAAGGATCAAGTATAACCCTTGGAACTAAATACCTGGGAAAGGATGTGGCCTAACGGCTAGGGCGGTCGACCTCATATCTGTGGAACAGGGTTTGAGTCTTGCCAAGGAGGTGCAACATCCTGTGATTCTGAGCAAATCACTTATTCTCTCCATGCCTAACAAAAAATGAATGTGTCCTCAGGTAACACAACTGGTGCTCATGTAAAGCGCTCTGATGCCTGATACCTCCGGGTCAAGTTTGCGCTATGTAAACTCCGTAAAAACAAAAAACATGCCTCATGTGCAAACTGAAACATCTAGCTTATCAAAGACGTCTACTGACAGAGACCTAGCATCTCCCAGTTAAATGCTAGAATATATTCCACCCTTAATAGTGTTTTGTCGATCTGCTGTGGGGAGGAAAACCGGATCCCATCAAATGAACCTTAGCCGCCAAAGAGGAGGCACATTTATTCTTAGACCACGAGAAATACATTTTCAGAATGGGGCAGCTCAGTAGAAAGGCCGGTGCCCGCAGGGCAACATGAGCTAAAAAGCTAACAGTAATGACAGCAGCTGCAGGGTCAGAATGATCTGATCTAGAAGGAAATGACCATCTAGGAATAACACCATCTAAAGGAGGATTCTGTCATTGCATTTTCGCAGTTAAACCTCGTCTGATTAATACTTCTAGCTGCGGATCCCTCACCTTTGGAATGTTCCTCGGCACCAGACTGGAGGCCAGATTTATTAAGTCCAACAAATCCGAAGCAAAAAATGACAGACCCATTTCTCTACTTGACTCCCCGGTCAAAATTATGAGTAGAGTCCTGTTGGTTAGACTGGAGGAGTGGGTTTCGGAAAGCAACATCTTGGCCCAATCGCAGTACGGCTTTAGAAAAGGCCTGGGTACTCTGGAACAGAGTATTAATCTAGAGCTCCTTACAAAAGCTAAACAAGGCCGTTTTTTTATGTTTTGTAGACTTAAGCAGTGCTTTTGATTTAGTAAACCATGGTGTTCTTTGGCCTGTTTTACTTAACCTTGGTGCACCCAGAGGAATTATTTACTTTCTGGCCAGACTGTATGAAAACTTTTCAACTAAGGTCCGGTATGGACACCAGGGAGAATGTACCCCTCATTTTAGAGTAAAACGTGGTATTCGCCAAGGATGTGTGTTGGCCCCACTGCTTTTTACCTTATTTATTAATGAAGTGGATGAGGCCCTTTAAAAGATCCCTGAGGACTCCCCTTTGGTGGACGGCAAAGAGACACCGGTTCTGCTATACGCAGACGATGCCGTATTGTTATCAAGAACTCCGGTGGGGCTTCAGAAGCTAATTGATGGGTTTGCTAATTTTATAAATAATAGGATGTTGCTGATAAACAAAAACAAAACATTCAGTATGGTTTGTGGAGAGAGATATAGAAACCTGAGACCATTTATTATAGAAGGTAATAAAATAACAAATGTGGAGTCCTTCTGTTATTTAGGTATCTCATTTTCATCAAATGGGGAATGGACATATGAAAGGATAAAGGTGCAGGCCAAACTTAGAAAAAGTATCAATGGAGTTTTTAAATTCGCCGCTAATTTGGGAAATCGGCAGGTTAAAGAAATGATTGACATCTACAAAGCCAGATGTACTTCAGTGGCTCTCTACGGGGCTGGAATATGGGGTCATCAAATATGTGGGATTTTACAAACAGAGGAGAACCCCTTTCTAAAGAAGCTTTTATGCCTTCCAACCTCAGCTTCTACAGAACTTATCCACAGCGAAGTTGGCCTTAATTACTTATTGGATCTGATAGCCATGAGACCACTGCAGCTGTGGAGATCCATCTGGTCTAAGGAAGAGACCATTTTTACCAAGGCTATCATAAATGACTGTTTGAGGTTGGATAATGCAAAACGGATACCTTGGCTTAAATATGTAATTAAATCCTATGGTGACATTTTTTATATATCCATTACAGGGAATCTTAGTAGTCCATCATCACTATCTAAACAAGAATTGAAAGGTACTTTCCTGACCAATAGGATTAATAATAGGCATGAAACCATTAAGAACCAGGATACATACCAATTCTATCATATGTATAGTGTTACAACGGGTCTCCAAGGATATTTAAAATGTGTCACTAGAAGTTCCCACCGATTTGTTTTAACCAGAATGCGGCTTGGTTTAGTGCACCACTTGATTGCGTTTCCCACTATGAAAAAGCACTCCTCCTCTCCATGCCCGTGTGATGGCCATTCTAAGCAGATTTTACTTTTATGTAAACTGTTTTTGGCATTCAGAATCATGTATCTTAAACCACTTTTTTTTAAAACATGAGGCTAAGACCATCAAAGCTGCTATGTCCTTATTGACGGCTCTGGAAGAACCCTGGATTTGTTTCTTTACCGCTTCTTTTATACTTAGTTCTATTAAAGCCAGAAAGAGTATGGTATTTTAAACGGTATTTTATTCTTTTAAAAAGTTATAATAAGGATGGGCCGTATTAATATACTAATAAATGTAGGATTTTACATGATAGACTTTACTTTATCTAACTATTAAGGTGCAATAAGGCTATTGTTTACATTGAGCACACTGCACTTTTCTTCTTGTTGTAATTATATAGCTGCTAAGTGCCAATTGTTTACATTTAGCACATCGCACTTTATATGTCATGTTTACTAAGATGTCATATAGCTGTTTAACTGCTAAGATATATTTGTTTACATTAAGCATATCGCACTTTTACATCTTGTTTATTATGATGTAATCTTGTAGTTACAAAAATGTTATTGTATTTTTTCAATGATATTTATTATATTATTACTAGGGAAACGGTCATATAACAAACTGTTTTTATTGTTCTGTATTAAATGTGTGCTTTTATGGTTGTCTGTCCCAACCGAATAAAGCTATATTTGAATTGAAAATTGAAAATTGAATAAGTCCTTGCATTACCATTGTGTCAGGCTAAGTAATGCAAGGAATTAATTCAGATTTACCAAGCCTGAACAAAGTTACATTGAGTAGCCTTGCGTGGCTTGGTAAATCCAAATTAACTTAAGGTATTGCAAGTCAAGCCTTGTGTTACTCTGCACCAGGGAGGCGTTACATGGGTGGAGACTGGGTGTTCTCACTCATCCACCCAGCACATTTCCAGATTTAGTAAGAGTTGTAAGCCTGGGAAGGAGTCAAGATTGTATGCCTTCCCAATAGAGGTCCCTTCATGCACAAAGATTATCCTGCCTTAACACAGGTATCCATGGCGCACCCATGGTGCAAGGGTACTTGCATTGGCCCTGAGGTAGCTGAGAGTCCATCTGCGCATAGCGAGAGCAGATATGTGCCATGTATAAGTAAATATGGTGCATTCCTGCTCTCTCATTTTTAAGCAGCGTAGCGAGTTGTCGTGCTGCGTTGCATTGTTTAGGAGGTTTGTGAATCTGCCCGTGGATCCGGAAGATCTTCATAGCAGTGCTACAGTGCCCTGCTAGGTGGCCCCGCATGACTACGCTTAGACTTCATTCTGCCCTGGAAGTGAAAGAGGAGAGACACATTTAAGTGCAACACCTGTATTTTGGCACCAGTTCCTTTCTTTACTCATCTTTGAATGTGGATCTGGATCTCTGTTTCCTTTTATGTTAGTGGACAATTTTCTCCAAAGTAAATTCCAGTGTGCAAGGGAACAAGATTACAGCTGAGATCGCCTTAAGCAGATGCTGGTCACCTGTTCGATGTGCGCCTTTGGTGTTTTTACTCAAGCCATGTGTCCAAGGCATGCAAAGAATGGGAACTCATGCACCCGAATGCAATAAAGGACTGTGAAGCAAAGGCGTACATCCATGAACTCTAAGTCAAGTCACTGGCCTGTTTCTGCTCTTAAGGTTTATCTGAAAACATGTCTTCTTCATATTAGGAGTTGTCTGGTAAGTCAAAGTCCAAGTCAAAGAAGAAGCATAAGAAGTCAAAGCAGGACCCACCCCATGCAATCACTCATTGATTAAAGAGAGGTTGCGAGGGCATCAAAGCGGCAGTCAGTCTTGGTCCTGAAACCCAAATGAGGAGCGAATTCCGCAACTGACCCCAATGCACCCTGAATTCCCTAAGGATTGAATGCTGTATATTTTGACACTCTTTTTGCTCCTTCTGATGTGTCATTGGGCCCGAGGATACACAAGGGCCCTCCAGTCAGATTGCTGCCAAATGACCTATCCTTGGTGAAGTCTGAGACACTAAAGCCCGCCTTGGGTTACACACCAACTCTTGTTCCAGCTGCACAACCTACACTAGTTCCTTTTTCATTGATGTTGATCCTAACATTACTAGCACCAGAGAGAGTTCTAATTCGATCTGTCTGGCTTCCAAGCCAAATCTGTCTCAACACTGATCAAGGTCACATTCCCAGTAGACTCCAGCACACCTGGTCGCTGTACAGTCTGGTTCAGATAATACGCTCATGCTACTAAAGAGCTGTCCTCAGAGACTCCATAATCTTTTTGATTGTAAATTCTTATTTGTAAAGCGCAAACTTCTCACCCTTATGGGTCTCAAGGTGCTGAGGGTTGTCATGGAAATTAAGTGCGCTATTGCCCAGAGTCACATGGTGCTGAGGAGAGCTGCCGCCGGAGCTGGGGATCGAACCGTGAACCCTGTGCTACGAAGTCAACTGCCCTGGCCTCTGCACCACACCTCGCCTTTTTGATTCTGATTCTAACCAAAGTTTACAATCACGTGGGATGACAATGGTGATGATGATATGATTTACCCCCACAATATGGTGACAACAGTTTATACATGGACTTACAGAAGGCTTGTGAGCTTCATATCTACCCTGACAAGGGTTGCTTTCTAGTCCTAGACTCACAAAGAGTGTGCTTCCTTTCCTGTTGTAATTGGACAGGTAAATACAAACAGGGTGAGCTTAGTAACCCTCAGACTCTTTGTCTGCTACATATACTACATATACTATTACAAGATTAGTGTGCAGGTGAAATGTTTCCCCAACCATTTTCTGGGCAAGAGCTCCATTAACGTGTAATGTATTATTCATTCATGCAAAATTCCACTTAGTTAAATCAGATGGCATTTCAGTATGCAAGGCAAAAAGATGCATCACACAAAGATATTCCACAAGTGATGCAGGCTCATGTTAGTGAGGTCATAACACAACAAACAACTTGTTCTACATAGTTGAGAGCTTGAGAGTAATTTAAACATAATCAATAGGATTTATTTATTTTATTTTATTTATTTTTACTTAGGAAGATTTATATAGCGCTAGCCTGACCGGAAGGTATCGCAGCGCTTCACATAATTACAGAGTAGTGCAAAAGAAAGCAAAACACAATACAGTACAGCGAGACATTCAGGATATGAATCATAGTAGGGAGAAAGAAGTAAAGTCCACATTTGTAAAGCGCACAATCACCCGTAAGGGTCTCTAGGCGCTGGGGGGCCGTCGGGAAGATTAAGCGAGCTATTGCCCAGAGTCACATGGTGCTGGGCTAACCTGCCGCCGGAGCCGGGGATCGAACCGTGGTCCCCAGATTCCAGCGTCAGTCGCCCTGGCCGCGGCGCCACACATTTCAGGGTTTTGGTATTCCACATCCGGGAGAGGGGCAGAGTCTCTTTAGACAGTCCAAGCTGCTCCTATCTGTTAGCTAAGGAGCAGGATTTTGAGCTGACTTTTGAATTTAGGGAAGGAAGGAATAGTTCTGATGTGGGGGGGGATAGAGTTCCATATTTTGGGCGCATTTCCGGCAAAGGACCTGTCCGCGGTGTTTTGTTTTTGAGTTTTTAGTGGGATCAGAAGTAGGGTGTTAGAGCTTCTGAGGTTCCTGCTCTGACCTGCTTTTTTTTAGTTTGGACGCCAGATATTCGGGTTTGCCTGTGTGAAGGGCTTTGTGGGTGAGGCAGGCTGTTCTAAAGTTTGCCCGCATTGCTATTGGTAACCATTTGAGTTCTTTTAGTGCCAGAGAGATGTGGTCAAATTTCTTTATTCCAGTTACCATTCTGGCAGCCGCGTTGAGGGTTGTTTTCGGAGGAGCAAGATGAGTTTTGGGTATTCCAGAGAGGATTGCATTTCCATAGTCAAGTCTTGACAGCACCAATGCTTGGGTGGCTTGTTTAAGAACATTGGATGGAATGAAAGTTTTTTTTTTGCTTAGTAGCTTCAGGTTAAGGAAGGCGCTCTTTGCCGAGATCTTGATGTGTTTGGTCAAGTCTAGTTTGGAGTCAGCGTGATGCCTAATGATTTGACGGAGTCAGCTAGGGTGAGGTTCCCATTCAACGCGTCAACATCTTTTAGCCACTCAATCATTTGTGGGTTCTCTTCTTTGTTTGAGATGAGGAGTAGTTCAGTTTTGTCTGGATTCAACTTTAGGTGGTTGCTTGACAGCCAGTGTTGCACTTCCTTTAGTGTTTCATTGAGTCTGTGAATGTCTTTAGAGGAGGAGATTCCCAGATAGATTTGGGTATCATCCGCGTAGAGGTGGAAGGGGATGTTAGCTTTCCTGAGTAGGGTGGAGAGGGGTTCCATGTAAATGTTGAAGAGTTGAGGGGAGAGCACTGATCCTTGGGGAACTCCCATCTTGACTGGATGAAGGTCAGACTCAAAGCTTCTGATTTTGATTCTTTGGGAGCGGTTTTGCAGGAATGAGGAGAACCAGTTGAGGACCACATCATCTAGACCAGCCTTTTCTTTGTGGGCTTTGAGGAGAAGATTATGATCAACTGTGTCGAATGACGCCGATAGGTCGAGGAGAATGAGGAGGCAGCATTGGTCTGAGTCCAGTGATTTGTGGACCCAAATCAAGCTGCCACCAATCTCGCACAATGGATCACCCACAGCGCTGACGCATTATCACCCTTGAAAAACCATCAGATCAAACAAGGCAGCAAAAAGGCCCCCTGGTTCAACGATGACCTTAAGAAATCCAAGAAGGTATGTCGTACCCTCGAGAAAACCTGGAGAAAAAACCCAACCTCTGACAACCTGAACACCTTCAAGGACGCCATCCGCAAACACCACCAATTGATCCGATCCACCAAGAAATCAGCATTCAAGGATCGACTCGACAACAACGCCCACAACAGCAAGGAACTATTCAACATCGTCAAAGAATTTACCAACCCCACCGCCGGCACCAACGACATCACTCCCTCCCAAGACCTCTGCGACTCCTTATCCTCTTTCTTCCACAACAAAATCGCCGACATTCACAACAGCTTTGAAAACATATCCGAAGAACAACCCACCCCAACCACCTCCGAACCAAAACAGCTCTCTCACACCCTTTGCGCCTGGAACCCAATCACTACTGAAGACACCATCCGCCTGATGAACTCCATCCACTCAGGCTCACCAACTGACCCATGCCCCCACCACATCTTCAACAAAGCAAACTCCATCATCGCACCCCATCTCCGCGATGTCATCAACTGCTCCTTCAACTCCGCCACCTTCCCAGAAAGCTGGAAACATGCCGAACTCAGTGCCCTTCTGAAGAAACCCACAGCGGACCCCTCTGAACTAAAGAACTACAGCCCCATCTCGCTCCTCCCCTTCCCTGCCAAAGTCATCGAGAAAGCCGTGAATAGTCAGCTCGCTGCCTTCCTTGAATCCGAAAATTCACTCGACCCCTCACAGTCCGGATTTCGAGCCAAACACAGCACCGAAACCGCCCTCATCGCTGCTACAGGTGACATCCGAACGCTACTGGACAACGGAGAAACTGCTGCCCTCATCCTACTTGACCTCTCTGCCGCCTTCGACACAGTCTGTCATGACACCCTCATACAACGCCTCAGCAACGTCGGAATTCAAGGAAAAGCGTTAGACTGGATCATCTCGTTCCTCTCAGGAAGAACCCAGAGAGTCCGACTCCCCCCATACAAATCAGAGGCAACAGAAGTCATCTGTGGCGTACCACAAGGATCATCACTCAGTCCCACCCTCTTCAACGTGTACATGAGTCCCCTCGCAACCATCGCACGACAACACAACCTCAACATCATCTCCTACGCTGACGACACCCAACTAATCCTCTCCCTCACCAAAGACCCCAACACCGCCAAAACAAACCTACACGAAGGAATGAAAGAAGTATCCGAATGGATGAAGAACAGCCGTTTAAAACTAAACTCGGACAAAACGGAAGTCCTCATCTTAGGATCGTCCCCCTCTGCATGGGACGACTCATGGTGGCCACCAGCACTGGGCACAGCGCCCACACCTACAGATCACGCACGGAACCTGGGCGTCATCCTAGACTCCTCCCTCTCGATGACCAAACAAGTCAACGCCGTTTCATCATCATGCTTCAACATCCTACGCATGCTCAAAAAAATCTTCCGCTGGATCCCCTCCGAAACAAGAAAGACAGTCACCCACGCACTAGTCACTAGCCGACTAGATTATGGAAACACCCTTTACGCCGGAACCACAGCCAAACTACAAAAAAAACTCCAACGCATCCAAAACGCCTCAGCCAGACTCATACTGGACATCCCCCGTCAAGCTCACATCTCTGGTCACCTGAAAGATCTCCACTGGCTTCCGGTCAACAAGAGAATCACGTTCCGTCTCCTCACCCACGCACACAATGCCCTCTACGACCTAGGACCTGAATGCCTCAACAAACGACTGTCCTTCGACACTCCCTCCCGCCAACTACGCTCATCCAATCAAGCCCTCGCCGCTATTCCGCGCATCAATAGAGTCACCATGGGAGGAAGATCCTTCTCCTTCTTAGCTGCCAAAACCTGGAACTCTCTCCCCACTCCCCTCCGCCTTACACAGAACCACCTCTCCTTCAGAAAGCAGCTTAAAACCTGGCTTTTCGATAAATAATGCACCTTCCCTCCCCCAAGCGCCTTGAGACCCTCTGGGTGAGTAGTGCGCTATACAAATTACTGAACTTGAACTTGTGTATGTCATCAATTATGGTGAGGATTGCGGTTTCCATGCTGCACCCTTTCCTGAATCCTGACTGATGTGAGTCGAGGAGGTTGGTATTGTCCAAGTGCTGTGTTAGTTGTTGGAGTACACATCTTTCTAGGATTTTGGAAAGGAGAGGAAGGTTAGAGACAGGTCTGAAGTTGTTTAAGTCATTTATGTCCAGGTTTTTCTTTTCAGCAATGGGGTGACTTGTCCCACTTCCAGGCAATCTGGGACGATTCCGGTTTTTAGGGAGCTGTTAATAATCCTGCACCACAGTGGGGCTAGGGAGAGTTTCAGTTTTTTGGTAAGTTGAGCAGGAAGGGGGTGTGAGATGAAGGTTTAAAGGTGGAGATAAGTTCGACTATTTCCTCTTCTAGAATGGGCTGGAAGAGTGACCAGGGTTTAGTTATTGGTGGGGGAGCGCTACCAAGCAGCCCCCCATGTTGCTATAGGGAGGGGGAGAGCAGTTGATAACCAGAGAGCGCTCGATCTTGGAGATCTTATCATTGAAGAAATTGGTGAAGTTGTCGCAACGTTCTTTGGAGGCCTGCCCTAGGGAGGAATCCGGTTTGGAAGTTTTCTGTCCAATAATACAAACAAGCTCCTTGGGTCTGTTTTTTGCGCTGTCCAGAGCAGAGCGGAAATACATGGATTTTTTGTTCTTGATATGATTGTTGTACTTCTTCCGGATAGTTCTGAGTTTGTCTCGGTGGAAGATAGTGTGCATGCTTCTCCATCGTCTTTCTGCAGCTCTTAGTTGTCTCCTTTCTTTATTAGTGTCAGAGTCGAACCAAGATCTGGACGGAATGGCTCGTTTTTTTCTTTGTTTCAACTGTGCTAGTTGGTCAAGAAGGTTTACCATATTCGTGTTATAGAGTGAGGTGAGGTTGGTTGTGGATAGAGCTTTGCCGCTGGGTAGGAGCAGCTTTAAACTATCTTCCATGACATCCAGGGGAATCTGGGAGAGATTTCTGGACCATTTGGTGGGTCTTGCACAGAAGGGAGGGATGAGACTCTTTGGTTGATGTGGCATAAGATCATGTGACGATCTGACCAGTCTACTGGGAGGATGTTGTCGATTGTAATTGTGTCTTGGTGGGCAATTATGACATCCAAGGTCGCTCCTTTGTTGTGAGTTTCTTCAGAGCAATGTTCGCAAAGGTTATTGTCACAGAGGAGAGTGTTGAGCGATTGAATTAGTGTGTTGTTGGCCTCGTTCCAACGTACGTTGAGATCACCCAGAATTATGTGATTAGTGTCTTTGAGTGCGCAGTGGGCAATCAGGTCAGATAGATGTTCACCAAAAGAAGAGGTGTTGCCGGGTGGGTGGTAGAGAAGGTGACCAACTAACGGGCTGTTGTCCTTAAACTTAATGGTGACAGACACGCACTTAAAGGAGATATATTCGCATGGGTCCATTACAGTGATGTCAATGTCATCTTTATGGATGATGGCTACACCTCCTCTGCATTGGTCTATTCTATCTTTATTGATGATGTTGAAACCTGGGGGCACCAACATGTCTAAGCAGGGTGGGGAAATCTCTTTTAGCCATGTCTCCGTGATGAACGCAATGTCTAAGTCCTGAGAGAGGATGGCTTCAGCAAGTTCCGTTTCATGCTTGGGGGCAGATCTACAGTTAATGAGCATGCAGTTGGTAGATATATTATTTTTGTTTGTATGCTTTCCGAAAGGGGCCCTCGGTATGGAGGTGAGGGAGGGCGAGGGTCTAGTGTTCTTCACGGGCGGGAAGTCTCTTCCGAAGCCCGTGATCACTTGAATCACTTGAATCTTGGAGTTGGTGGCAGTTGGAAGAAGGGAGACATAGGCGGAGGCTAGGTGCATAGCTTCTTCATCAGACATTGCTGCAGTAGCTCTGAGAGGTCTATTTGATTGGATCTGCACACCTTTACTGATGTGTGTCTATGCTTCAGAAGCGGAGGCTTTGATTCTTGTGGGAGATTGAAGTGGGATCCCCGCGATGGTTCTAGGGGGCCTTGGCGGCTGATTCTCGAGGGCAGGTGAGTTCCCGAATCGAGGTTTAAGAGGACAAGAGTCAGTCGTACCGGAAGCCCTGAATTTGACATATTGGGGCTCACAAGCCTTGTCTAGGTTGGAAAGGATTTCATCCAGGCCACTGAATACAATTTCTAACTGACTTTCTAGTAAGTCCAGCCAGTGTGCCATATTTTCCAGGGCTGGTGACGTGCAGTTTTGGGTAGGGACATGTCGTGAGATGGGGGGTAGGGTCTCATTTTGAGGTTTAGTACTGGAAGGTCAGCCTGGCTGTCACTGTTAGCAGCCCTCGGTAGAGAATTTAGTCGTGGGCTCTTCATCCGTGATTCTGCTGGAGTGATGAGGGGGTCAATAGACCGGGCTCTAGGGAAGGTGTTATGTTGTTGAAGCGGGTAAGATTGATGGGGCAATGGAGCTTGATCCTCCCACGACAGATTGATGGGGGTCAGTGGGCTGAGCCCCTGGGATGCTGGAGTGATGATTAAGAGGATAGGATAGAGGGGGCTGAGGGGACTTATCGTCTTCAGAGGACTGAAGGTCACAGTTCGTGGGGACAGAGGAATGGGGGGAGTTTCTGAGGGGGAGGCTGGGGGATCTCATCAGGGGAGAGGAAGTAGATATTTGCATCTCTTGCTGGGGCAGGTGTATCGGGGAAGGGGGCTGGGGTGGAGCGGGACGCAACGACTGAAGGTGTGCAGAGCAAAGAGTAGGGAAGAGGGAGTCGAAGGCCTCTAGGTTCTCGTTATTGGCCTGTATCAAAACTGTATCAAAACTGTGCCATTTGAGTAAATGGTCACTGATGTGTTCCCTTTTCTAGTTGCTTGGTTGAGGAGGCTGGTCGTCACTTTACAGCTGTGTGAGGTGGTCGTCGTTTTAGATATGTGAAGTTGCATTCTCAATGCGGTGTTCCAGCTTTCAGGTCTATCTGTGTGGAAGATGAGATCCATCTTAATCTGTCCTTTAGAGGAGCAGTGGTATGTGTCTACAAATAGCGTTTGTGTGTGTTGTCTGATTAGATTGTGTTTGTGGTTTCTTCTCACTTTAGGAGAGAGGTTGGGGGGGAAGCTAATTGCGAAGTCTACCCTACTATGGGAGCCATGATTGAGGGGGCACCGAGTGGACTAAGTGTTTGTTGCAGGTGGAAGACAGCGTCATGAAGTAGGTAGTGGGGGGACAGGGAGTAGGCTTAGGTATGGGAGTGGTTACGGCAGGGGGGAGAAGGCGACATGGAACAAGAATGGTACCTTACAGTGGGCTCGGAGACACTAGCCTCGATGGAGCAGGCGGAGGGTAGTCCTTATTGGTCGCCATCATTATTGAGCTTTCTAAAGAGTAGGTCACTTGGGGGGAGGAGGGGTGCTTTCGACTATGGTTTTATCAAAGGGTTGAATGGGGGGCAAGAACAGCTTCCAGTGAACAGTCAACTCCATAATATCACTTTGAACAATCAGCCTCCATCAAACTCCTAATTTATTTCAATGTCAATAATTCAATCTGTAAATGTTTTGAAGCTGGGTCTTCATCAGGACAAATTAAAGGAATAAACCCAAATAATAAAAGTATGTGGTAAGTGTTAATGTTTTTTCCTTCACATCCCACAGAGATCATTCAAGATAAACTAGGCATTCCACCACAACAGCACAGTATACAGAGGAGCACTGATCCCTTTAATTTCAAGACTTGTGAGCACTTTTTTGTCCATAGTGGCTATTGAGGGGCTTCTAGGCTTGGAAATAGGGATGGGACGATACTCCCACTGTTTCCGACTGCTGAGGAGGCTGGAGGTCAGAATCCTATTCTAGATTTTCCTGGAATCTGGTGACTGAATAGTAGTCTTGCACCTGCAGGATGAGTACGTTTATGTGACCGTCCTGCATCCTCACAGACGATACCTGCAGCTCAAGGTTGGACAGTAACATTTACAGTTTGTTGTACTCCCCTTTGGGCATACCATAGCCCTTTGGGTGTTCATAAAAGTGAGCATGGTGGTCTCACCATATCTTTATAGGCTAGGGATAACAGTTTTCCCTACCTAGCTGAATACCTAACACAGTCAGTCATAGACCACCAGGATGGCATAATCAGTGCTTCAGACCCTGGTGGCCCCTCTAACTCCCATGCCCTGGGTGCCAATGGTACAAATTACCAGGATACATTCCCTGGGAATTGGGGTTACCAATACAGATGGATCAGATTTAGGGAGCGAGCACTAGTACCGGGGCATGGTTAGCAGGACCCAGTGCAGTTTCGGAGTTAACAAACAGCAGCTAATAGTCCAAATGGTGGATGAAACATCAGGGGACACCTGTAAAAAGCCTGTTTGCTTACACTTTTAGAGAATGATACTTTGGTACAATGTATTTGAGGGCCTTTACTCTGCCACAATGAGTCCATGTCTTTTGGGTATAATTCTGATGTTTCAGCCGTGGTCCAGAATCTCTGTTGGTCTCATGCATCCTGATTCTTCATTTTGCCAGGTGGCAATTGTGGGCCCTGTAGTGGGATCTGAAATCCCGGTAGGCATAGAACCAAAGGAAGCTGTTGGATGTCATGCAGGTTTCATAGGAGACTACACAAAATCTGGAGTGGTGGCTGCTCGACTGCCGTGTGAACATACGTCAACCCCTCTACCTTCCCCACCCAGAGCTGACAGGTGATGTGTGCATCATTGCTGGGTTGGGGGACACCATCTGGGAGAGATGGAGATCAGAGGACTCTGGTCGCCGGTAGAGAACATCCTCAATATCATTCCATTGAAGTAGCAGGCCATTCACCTGATACAAATGCCTTTGATCCCTCCATCAAGGCAAGGCTGATACAAGTTCTCTCGAACATCACTGCCATATGGTTTTGTAAGACGTAGGGCAGAGTGGGGGTCTTGGGAAATGTGCCAGAAGGCTCTGCACCGGTGGAAATAGTTGGAATGCCAAGGAATTTCCATGATTGTGAATCAATTAGTGGGATCACTGAATGACAGAAGGTGGAGGAGGTTAGGAAGGGAACTCAAGGGAGAAGAACATGCAAACATCGGCACACATTTAGACCCTTACTTGACAAGAAAGTTGAGACCTTTGTGGTAAATAAATAATTAATTACCGGTACTATTTTTGAATATATTAACAATAACAGATAGCTCAATAAATAAGAGGCAGGATCCGATGTGTCCGAGTTGAACAGGCTTTATTCAGGCAAAAGGGAAGGGACTGGAACGGGACCGCCTGAAATAAAATAGGAAGGAAGGAAGGCAGCTGCACCATTTCATTAACAGTGCAGTGTATATATAGTAAGACATTTCAAATACATTACATACAGTAGGCGTAACTTGTGACAAGCGTAAGATAAGAACACATGGGCGGAAAAAGAAGGCGTGCACAGGGCGTGCACTGAGACATGTGATGAGAAACGTCATAGAAGTGTCATGAATGGGCGGAAACATGGAGGGGGCTACCTGAGAGCAGCTGGGACCTTTAACCTAGTGGTGCGCGCAAACGGGCAATGACGTGTTACCAGGGAGAACTGGGGGCTATGACTTCTGCACTAGAAGAGGAGACTAAAGTCTGCGGTGTCAGGACGACATGTACCTATAGCATAGCTGGTATCTGGTGTTTGGAGTACATGTTGATAGAATCTAAAAGTTATCAGGGCAAAGGCTAATTGACACTAAGGCTGGTGCATGCATATATTCTACATGTATTGCGTGTGCTATGAATATTCTATGAATATTAATACAGTAACTCTTGCATGGAGACAGAAAGACTAGACTATAGCTGAAACTGTTTATGCGGTTCAGTAGCTTAGGAATGTGAAGACGAGAGGCTGGACTGATAACTGGAAGCATAACATATTCTTGGCAGACAGGCAGGCAGAGCCAGGCCGGGCACCGCGCTGCGAGGCAGGAAGTAAGTGAAGGGTCAGGGATGCAGGTGGGGGCTGTATCGCTCCTCGGAGTGGGTTCAGGAGACTGGAGCTTGAATCTGGTGTCCGGGCCCTTTTGAGGCCTAGAAACGGGGACAATGCGGTGAATTAACGTGCACACTGTAAACGTGGCAACATAGGCCTAATACTCGTTGCTTTCACGAGAACTGGAAACTGGCATACTAGAGTTGGACACAACTATAATTGCGTCTTTAATCGATCACAGGGGGATATATGCATATCGATCATGCACATATAACATAGGATGGGGAACACGTAGGCACATATAACAAGGCAAAATATAATTTTCCACATTCCCTCCTTGTGCCCTACGTTTCCATCAGGAAACATCAATATTCATGATACCATCTATCTGTTCATATAGCATCATTTGCTCGTCTCGAATTGTCTTGGAACGGGACTTAGGACTAGGAATACAAGAGGTAGCACACATGCCGCAAATCGCAGGGCCACATTGTAAACAAAGGCAGCAACTGAATATGATCATTACTGCTATACCTAGGAATGACAATACTTTCCATCCCCAGGCAGATATGATACTCCAGAGCCAACCGGACCATGTCCAGGTGCCTGGATTCTGGTGTAACTGATGGGCAATTTTATGAAGTCTGGTTATAGCTGAATAAACAGACGGCGCGTTATTAGGAATAAAAATGCAGCAACTAGATCCAATGACTCTACATGCTCCTCCCCTATCGGCCAGTATGACGTCAAGGACGAGACGATTTTGGAGCACAACAAATCTCATAGCAGATTGCTCTTCGGTTAAGTTACCTAGAGCGGAAGTAGTTTCATTCACTACTGCTTCAAGGGTTCTAGTTAGCCTACGTATTAACTTACTATTCTGGACAGGACCTATAAAGAAAAAGAAACCTTTATTGAAGTCTTGATATTGTTCTAGAGCAGTTTCAGTTTGATCGACAATTGGGGACTCGGTCTCCCTTCTATGTCTAACGTGTACTAGATGTGTGTTTCTGTGATAATCGGATGGGGCTAGAAAAACTGGTGGCAGTAGGAAGGCAATATAACATGTTCCATCCCAATCGAGGGGCAGACGAACATATGCGGTCTGACCACAAACAAAATAAGAATGACGTGAGGCTTTGAAAATAGATTTCCCACTGTCACTATACTTGACCACTCTAGTACAATCACTATGTCCTACATGTGCGGAACCATTCTTTCTGACACATAATTCGCCTTTGACTGGTAGAACTGAAATAGCAGGCAAATCTGGAGTAGTCTCGGACTGAACATTCAAAACCATGAAATTCGATGAATAATTACCTAAATCATATACTTCATTTTCTAGATCTAACCCTGTTCTATGGGAAAGACCTTGCTTGTCTGGGAAACATGTTCGATTCAGAAGGGACATATCAGTTGAGGATGACGTTAACTGGACCATGCTCCACACGAACCATTATGTGAAAAAGGATAAGGAAAGAGTGGCAGAACTCCCTTCGGTGTCTGGAAAGGGGGGAGCCGACCACACACCCAACAATTAGTGGCATTGCTGGTCTGGTGTGAATAGTGCAGCATTCGGATAAAAGTATTATTACGCATAGCAAGACGATAGGATAACTCGTGAGGAGGCAGGTCACTAAATGTGTGCTCTACTGTAGCATTAGAAAACATATGTACATGTGAAATAGGAAAACATAAATGTAACGCATAACTTATGCATGTAACCATAAGGCTCAAAAATAATAGAAAGAACAGAGTAACTATACATCGGCTGCAAAGATTCTTTCGATAGCGTATTTTCTTAGAGTTTTGACTAACTCTCTCACTGTGTGGGTCTATCTCATACATGTCAGGAACCTGTCTAACCGTTTCACCCGAGAGGGACTTAGACAATTAAACTGGCTGACTTACTAGACCTTAGTTTTGATTTATACTCCTGCTGCGGAGTTTTCTCTAACAGGGGAAGTTTAAATTCAGTTTCTGGGCAGTCCTTGAGAACGGGGCAGTCCTTGAGAAAAGTTTTTGCTTTGAGTCCATGGAATTTCTTTACGTGGCTCACGTGTAGCCACCCTTTTCGGTTCTCGACCTTCACTGCAGTCCGGGTGGTGAGAAGAACGAGGCGGGGCTCCTTCCAACGGGGCTCCAGCGGACTTGAACGATCAAAATTGCGGATCAACACAAAATCCCCCGGAACGACTTCATGCGGTTTCACGTCGGTGTTGTCTGGAAATGCAGCGGCAACCTGTGAACGACAAGATTGTAGTGCAGACATCAAGGAGGCAAGGTAATCTGTCAGCATATTACTGTCAACATCGGTAATTGTACGAGGTCTAGGTGTACCCCACATATTGGGGGGACGACCAAACACTATCTCATACGGAGATAGACCTGAACGGGAGTGAGCGACCATTCTCATATAAAAAAGGGCGACTGGCAGTGCTATTATCCAATCTACACCTTTCTCTGCACACACTTTAGCAATGCGGATTTTCAGAGTCTGGTTATGTCTCTCTACGAGACCGGCTGCTTCAGGATGGCGTACACAATGGAACTTCCACTGGTACCCTAACAGAAGGGATACTTGTTTCATGAGCTCGGATGAGAATGGCTGGCCGTTATCTGAATACACGACCCTAGGTAATCCATAGCGGGAAAGAACTCACGAACCAACTGCCTGGCAGTGGTCGCAGCTGTGTAATCTGGAACTGGATATGCTTCTGTCCACCTGGACAAAGCGCATACGACTACGAGGACATACTTGAAACCTCGACATCGCTCCATTTGAATATAATCCATCTGGAGGACTTCAAAAGGGTGGTCAGGAGGATGGAATCCACCTTGTTCCACCGGGACACCTTTACCTGGATTGAACTGACAACAGATCATGCAGGTACGCACTTTCTGTTTGGCTGCTGCTCGTAAATTCTTGTTGAACCAGATGTTCTGGATACTGTCTAACATGGCTTTTTCTCCTAAATGTGCTGGACCATGTGCGGTGTTAATAATGACTTGAACCATAGAGTCGGGGAGAAACCATGTGGCTTTTCCCTTCGTCAACCATCCTTGATCTGTCTGGACCCCTCCTTGTTCGGACCATTTCTTTATTTCATCGGGAGTAGCATGTAACTGTATATCTATGACATCTTGTGTTGGGTCCTTAACTGTCATACAAGTAGTCTGATTTGGAATGTGTGTCGGTGTCGTGTTAACTGGAATGTCTTGAGTCTGAGCTGTAAGTTTGGCTGTTCGATCGGCTAGATCGTTACCCTGGGAAATGATATCAGTGGCTTTCGTATGTGCCTTGCACTTCATGATGGCGATAGCTGTCGGTAAATGTATTGCATCTAACAGAGCTTGAATGAGGGGGCCATGCTGAATCTTGGTTCCATGAGAAGTCATAAAACCTCTTTCTTGCCAGAGCACTCCAAAGTCGTGTACGACTCCGAATGCATAACGTGAATCTGTGTATATGTTAACTTTCAGGTTCTTGGCACGTATGCAGGCTTGGGTCAGAGCGACAAGCTCTGCTGCTTGAGCAGACAGGGTGTCTATACGATGTGTTTCTATAACTTCGGTTTCAGTAGTCACTGCATACGCGGCTACTAGTTCTCCTGTACTTGTTCTCATACATGAACCATCCACATAAAGTGTCAGATCGGGATCAGGTAATGCAATGTCTGTCAAGTCTTGTCTTGGCTTTGTCATGGTGTTAACAACTTCCACACAGTCATGTGTGGCAGGATTGGAGGTAACTGACAGTAACAGTGTAGCTGGATTTAAAATGTTGCAGCGTCTGATTTCTATGTGTGGCTGGAACAATGTCAGTTCATAACCTGTTAAACGTGCAATTGTCAAGTGCTGAGTCTGTGTTCGGTTTAAAAGAACTTCCACGGAGTGTGGAACTTGTACTGTCAGGGAGTGTCCTAACACTATGGAATCACTTTGTCTGATAGCTAGAGCTGTGGCTGCAACTGACTTGAGGCACGCAGGCAGAGCCTGGGCTACTGGATCTAATGTGCTAGAAAAATAAGCACAGGGCTTGTATTGTCCTGCTTGATCTTGTGTGAGAACAGATAATGCAGTACCATCACGTTCTGTGACAAAAAGTGTGAAAGGCTTACTGTAGTTCGGTGTTGCTAGAACAGGTGCTTGGCATAAAGCTTTCTTTAACTCATTGAAAACAAGTGTATGTTCCTGGGTCCAAGGGAGGACAGTCGATACGGCTGCCTCCTGTGTCGTTAACTGTATCAGTGGCTTGGCTAGAAATGCGTACTGAGGAATCCATTGTCTGCAGTAAGAAGTGAGGCCGATAAAAGCTCGTACCTCCTTCTGTGTCTTGGGCTGTGGAAGATGTGCTATTAACTGGATACGGTCAGGTGTCAACTGCCTACCCCTCTTGGACAGTAAGTGTCCTAAGTAGACCACTTGCTGGACACAGAATTGCAATTTGGAAGGGGACACCTTGTGCCCCATCTCGGCCAGAAAATACAGGACTGTAAGTGACGCACGTTCGCAGTCACGTTCAGAACGGGCTGTGATCAGTAGATCATCGACATACTGGAGCAGGGCAGTGTCAGTTGGCATGTGAATATTGTCTAGTTGTCTTTTCAGTGCTTGACTATAAATGCTAGGACTTTCTGTAAAACCTTGAGGAGCTCGTGTGAATTTATAGCTTCTTCCATTTAAACAGAATCCGAAAAGGAACTGGCTGTCTGGATGAATGGGGACACTGAAAAATGCGTTCTTGAGATCAATAACTGTAAAGAACGTAGCTTCAGAATCAATGGCTGTCAATAGGGAAGAAATATCAGGAACCACTGGGTACTGGGGTATGATACATTTATTAAGTTCTCGAAGGTCAATCACTAATCGATAAACTGGAGGTGCATTTGGATCAGTACGTTTCAGGACTGGAATGATAGGAGAATTACATACATTGGAGTCAGTTTCTACAACCACTCCTTGAGCAATAAGCTCGTCAATAATTTTGGATAAGGCTGCTACAGCCTCAGGTGGCAATTTGTACTGTCGGATTCGTGGTAAAACAACACCTTTCTTCAGAGTGACACGATGGGGTGTGATATGCATACAACCTACATCAGTTGGACCTTGCGCCCATAAATGCTGTGGTACATTCAATAATCTTGGATCAAAATCACGTAATACATAATGACCTTTAAAATCACGCAGGAACAAACGTACCCCCTCTGGGGAGCAGCATATGACTGCTCCTAATTCTTTCAGAGTTTTAATGCCTAATAGATTCTCTGGGCAAGATTTCGTGAGTAACAAATCAGTTGTTCGGGACAATGGACCAACTTCTAGAGTAACTGGTTTCGATATTTCATTAACAATAGGCTTTCCTGAAAATCCAAGGGAAACATTTCTGGAGCCTGAGAGCGGAGCCCCTGGAACCTCGTCATGACTGATGGTAGTCCTACTTGCCCCTGTATCAATCAGAAACTTTCTGTCTTTCCCTAATACTTGACTGTGTACATAGGGACCCTCTTGATCTACAGGAATCTCGACGAGAGGCAAGCCTACCTCCCTCTCTAGGCTGTTTCATGAATACGGCTGATAATCTGGATACTCTGACTGTGCGTACTGGTACATCTGCTGTGTAACATGCTGTGTTGCAGCTATAGGCTGCGGTGCTGTAACTGACTGTTGTGCATTCTGTGGCGGCTGGGAAGTCTGTGAAACTTGTTCTTGTCTAGGCGGACGTGGTCTTTCTTTAGTCTTACCAGTAGCTATGTTGTGTTTCAGAACTGCACATTCGTTTATAAAATGACCTGGCTGTTTACAGTAATTACATGTCCCTTTAACGGGAACTGCAGGATGACTGGCTTCATTCGGACCCCTCTTCTGACTATCTTGCGGAACAGACTGTGCAACTAGTACTTTCATTTTCGTGTCTTTCATACGTCTCCTTTCGTGTTCCTGCTCTTCCCTGATTCTGTTCTGGTGATACTGGAGCATCTGGAGCATCTGTGATGGAGTATTAGCTTGCCAGGTACTTTCGACTTTCAGTACTCGATTTTTAACTTGTGGACTTGAATTCTCGACTAGTTTGGTAACAAAAAGATGAGGATACGACTCACTACTCGTTTTCAGACCACTATTAATAATGAAACATTTCTCAAATCTAGAATAAAAATCACTAGTATCTTCGTCTTGTTTCTGTTTACAGGCTGAGATAGCATCCCAATCTTCCTTTTTCGTGGCTAGTAATCTTGGCAAAACTTGGATTAACAATTCGGGCAAAGCTTTAGCTTTATCCCCAAGACCGGTACCTGGTACTCGTGTATTATCTTCAGTTTCCAATGCTGTCCAATCTATCTTTTTCTCTCCCACCTCCCATTCTTTTTCTTTTAATTTTTCATATATGCCCGCAGGCAACAGGACTTTTAACATTTTAATGATATCAGGATACGTGTATTCTCCCATACGGAGCATGTCCTTTAATTCACGGTGAAACCCTGCTGGATCTTTATCATGACTGGGAATTAACTTTTTCATTTCCAAGAGTTCTATTTTCGTGATAGGGGTGTAAACAAATACTCGTTCTAGACCACCACCCTCTTTCTTGACTGGATGTACTTCTCGTAACGGATTCTGTCTGTCTATGTAGAATGATTTACTTTCTGGGGGTGAGACGTGAACAAAATGTGGATTCAGAAACGTTCGGTATTTGTGGCGCTGTTCTAGAATGACACTAATTAAATCGGTACCTAGACCTTTCCATCTGTATTGGAGTAACTCGTTCAATATATCATGTAGCGGACCTGGATCAGAATGCTGTTCCTCATACAGTGTAATGAGGTGCTGAATCATATACATACCCACCAGACGTTGCTCGGCTGGGGGCAGTTTCAGAAACGTTTGGGCCACTATTTCGTCTGGAAAAGTGGTAGAATCACTAGTCCATCGGACTGCTGATCGGGCTAGTTCTTGCTCATGCATGGTACTAAGCTCGCTATACCCTATTCGTGATTTCAGAATGTGATCGGTAGCTTGGAATACTTGCTCAAGAGAACACTGTTCTGGTACTGGAGGAGGAAAAGTTTTCTTGTAATCTAGGCGTGAATGTCGGTCGGAAAGTCTAGTTCTACCTACATACGCTATTCTGTCGGGATTCTCGTTGTCTACCTCTTCAGTAGAAGAGTCATATTCTTTCTCGGTTGCTCTTTTTGCTTCTCGTTTCTCGTGTATACGTATTATTTCCTTACAAATTTTCTTGTACATACTCTCTATACAACCTTGTGTCTTGTGTTTTCCATCGGCTATATTGTCACTCCACCTAGTCAGGACTTTCAGTTCTTCTTGATCTTTTTCTGGATAATCTTGCTCTCTTATTAAACTATTAATCAGGAACTTTAAAATCATGAGCTGAGTCTCGACTTTTCTTTGAACCATGGCTTCGTGAATACTTCCTGGATTCTCTCCTGTACGGATGAAACGATATATTCTGTCTAGATGTTCTCCCATATCGGGCAGGGTGACCAGATAGCTGGCAACCCGTCTTAAACGTAATGAATATATGACCATGTGATCCTCGCCTGGAACTGGATCATAACGACAGTCAGTAAGACCTCGCGTGATATCTACATATGTAGACACTTTTGGCGTACGCTGTAACGCTAGGTCATGTAGCGTCAGACGTCTTGGTTGAGGCGGGGTACGAGGAGAACCTCCCCCCACGGCTCCTAAACTAGAATCGTCGGTGAATACTGTACGGGCTGGTAGAGTGACTGGCATAACGGGTGCATGTACTGTGGGCTGGTCCGGGGGTGCTGGAACATGAACTTGGCCCCCGGGAACAGTAGTTGGCGGGACAGGAATTACATTATTAACGGGAGCAGGCGGAACAGGATTTGCATAGGCTGGGACTGTGTCGTCCAAATAGGACGAAAGAAATATGTCAGCTGCGGTCTGTTTGTGACGTAGCTTAATCGGGACTAATGGCGGTGGTGAATTACAGGGTGCTTCCGGGGTTGCTTTTGGCAAGCCCTCGGCAAGAAGAGGATACATGCCTTTAATAAGGGCATTCCTCTGTCTGTCTGACTGTTCGGCTCTAACTCGTTCACCTTCTTCTATTAATTCCCTTTCTTGGGCTCTTTCTGAGGATTCCCCACTTAATTCTGTTTTTCTGAATTCTTTTTCGGTTCTTTTATGAGATTCTTTGCGCCATAACTCGATGGCATCTTTCTGGGACTGTCTGGCTTTCTTTTTCCATAATGCTTCTTCTACTCGCATGATGCACTCGGCATCCCATGTACCTGATACAGGCCATCTGTATTTCTCTTCTAGTTCCTTAGTATAGTCCGCCCATAAGTCTAGATATATTATGGCATCTAAGCCATGCTTGTGATACATAAAATGTCCTGGACTGCCCTAGGAGGGACAGGAACTGCTTCTTCGAGTAACCCTTTTCTGGTCTTTAACTGACGTAATTTCGAGAACAGAGGCCTTTCGGTAATACACTTGGAACACAATACACAATAATCACAGTAATTAAATGGCAAACAAAACACTCATACCACGACATAAAAATACATTGATTACAGTTCGAACAGAATACTACCTGATACACTGAAAACAGAACACATGAATTTTTCGAGAACGAAACTTACTAGAATTACTAGATGCACTGCTAAAACAGTACAGAACATACCGGTCCCATAAAGAGACACGTCATACCGTACCCACCTAGGTGAATACTTTGGACTGGATCTGTGTACCCAAACCCAACGGACCAGGAACAAACTAATGATCCTGTCTAGATACTTCCCCCGCGACGGTACTCACCGGGAAGCAGAAACTGGAAGGCCTCGGACTGGACTGGACTGCTACGACGTCGGACTACGAACTTCGGACTTCGGAAACAGGTGGGCCTCCGGATACTTCGGACCTTGCTCTCTCAGCTTGGGCTCTGGTCGGGACGAACCGCATTCCACACCGCTTCGTCTGGATGTCGGACCGCAGTCTCCGTCTCCTCCGTGGGCCTGAGGGAGACTTGAAGCAGAAATATCTGCCGGTGCGCAGTAGAGTTCCGTCACGGCTGCAGAGGGTCAGGGGACCTGCGTAACATCGCCAGCGCGTGAGGAAGGGGCTCGTCCCTATTCGGGCGCCATTATGTGGTAAATAAATTATTAATTACCGGTACTATTTTTGAATATATTAACAATAACAGATAGCTCAATAAATAAGAGGCAGGATCCGATGTGTCCGAGTTGAACAGGCTTTATTCAGGCAAAAGGGAAGGGACTGGAACGGGACCGCCTGAAATAAAATAGGAAGGAAGGAAGGCAGCTGCACCATTTCATTAACAGTGCAGTGTATATATAGTAAGACATTTCAAATACATTACATACAGTAGGCGTAACTTGTGACAAGCGTAAGATAAGAACACATGGGCGGAAAAAGAAGGCGTGCACAGGGCGTGCACTGAGACATGTGATGAGAAACGTCATAGAAGTGTCATGAATGGGCGGAAACATGGAGGGGGCTACCTGAGAGCAGCTGGGACCTTTAACCTAGTGGTGCGCGCAAACGGGCAATGACGTGTTACCAGGGAGAACTGGGGGCTATGACTTCTGCACTAGAAGAGGAGACTAAAGTCTGCGGTGTCAGGACGACATGTACCTATAGCATATCTGGTATCTGGTGTTTGGAGTACATGTTGATAGAATCTAAAAGTTATCAGGGCAAAGGCTAATTGACACTAAGGCTGGTGCATGCATATATTCTACATGTATTGCGTGTGCTATGAATATTCTATGAATATTAATACAGTAACTCTTGCATGGAGACAGAAAGACTAGACTATAGCTGAAACTGTTTATGCGGTTCAGTAGCTTAGGAATGTGAAGACGAGAGGCTGGACTGATAACTGGAAGCATAACATATTCTTGGCAGACAGGCAGGCAGAGCCAGGCCGGGCACCGCGCTGCGAGGCAGGAAGTAAGTGAAGGGTCAGGGATGCAGGTGGGGGCTGTATCGCTCCTCGGAGTGGGTTCAGGAGACTGGAGCTTGAATCTGGTGTCCGGGCCCTTTTGAGGCCTAGAAACGGGGACAATGCGGTGAATTAACGTGCACACTGTAAACGTGGCAACATAGGCCTAATACTCGTTGCTTTCACGAGAACTGGAAACTGGCATACTAGAGTTGGACACAACTATAATTGCGTCTTTAATCGATCACAGGGGGATATATGCATATCGATCATGCACATATAACATAGGATGGGGAACACGTAGGCACATATAACAAGGCAAAATATAATTTTCCACATCTTCAAGGTGTGAAAATCTCCTACCACAGGTCCTGGGTTTTGTAGGCCGACTGATAGTAAGGAATGTAGAGCATGAATGAGGAAAATGAGGAAGTAGAGATAGAAAGGACACTTTTAGCTGAGGGCCTCTAACAGAAGGGCAGAGTTAGTGCACCAATGTTGAAATACGTAATTAAACAACTTCTAATACTATAAACAAATGTTTGTTCAACCTGCGAGCACTCTATACTAAACCTCTGTGTCCATTTCTGGAAAGACCTGGCACACAAGATATTGAGGCGACACTATAACTGCAGCTCAAGAAGGCCCAGTTCCCTCACTAAAGCTGAAACCTGGAAATAGAGTTATTGTTTATCCCTGGTCATCTATTGAAGCTAGCATAAACGCTAACTTCTAACAATAATTATTTAGGTTCAAATTCGAGAGGATATCACAAATACAGTTTTAACTTCAAATTGTGCAATGTTTTCTCTGGGGGAACGGAGGCTGTTCATGTGAGAAATATTGGGAAAGAAGGAAAATGGCTCGTAATATCCCAGCTTATTAAAGTACCTGTTTGTATGTTTTCAGAGTGCTCACCACTGCCTTTTTTGTCTTTTATGTCCACAATACCTTCAATGATTTGCAACATCTTCTCCTCTGGCATGCGGATACGAGGTGTTGTGATAGGATTGTACCCTGCATGATAATCCAGCACATGCCCGTGCCCTGAGTACGGGAATGAATGTGCATCTGGCACTATGACTTGTATTTTGGCTTTGGAGTCACACTAATCCTAGGATAGATTGAGAGGTCATAGACTGTTCCTGACAATGAGAGGACCAGGACCATTTGTGTGATCTTGAGGGATACATTACGCATGCCCTCATAGTAAAAACATTGGCAGGAGCGTACTGTGTTTATGTGTCGTGTGTGGCTATGCCATTGTAATGTGTCAGTGAGAGTGTGGTCAAAATAGCTCTGTTGTGTAAAATTCAGCTGTTATGTGAAGCCCAATCATGAGTGTTGACATCCTGGGTTTATGTAAAGTGCATGCGTGTGTGTACTGCTTGGGTGGAAGTAGGAGTGTGTGCGTGTGTTTTTTTATGTGTGTGTGTGGTTGTGTGTGTATGGTTGTGTGTGAGTGGGTGTGTGGTTGTATGTGTGGTTGTGTGTATGGTTGTGGTTGTGTGTGTTGTTGTGTGTGTGTGGTTGTGGTTGTGTGTATGTATGTGTGTGTGGTTGTGTGTGGGTGTGTGTGTGTGTGTTTTTGAATACTGAAACCCCTGAGATCCATTTTGGTTGCCCCTGGTTCGGTATAGCACAAGTGTGAATGAGAACAACATCTTCCCAAGACAGTATTAGTGTAATACCTGAGTTCCTTTTGCTGGAGGGTGGAACTGTAGACATTAAAATAAGGAGAATGACGATGGGGCTACTTTTAGAAATTCCCTTAAAACTTTGCTAGTAAGTAGTTGCTGATTAGTTCTTTCTGAGCACTGCCATTTGGTTGATAGTAGGGTTAGGGTCTGGACTGCAGTTTCTGTTGTGCAAAGAGAGGAGGATTCTAGGTCAGGCCTTTTGTCTCTTCTTGATTACTGTTCAGGAAAAATGAAAGCCAGGTGCAGAAACATTACACTTCTTTCTGCCAATGTTGTGGATGCTGCAACTTGGAAACGTCCTATGTTCTGCCTGACGTGGCAGGCATCACTTTGCACACATGCTGTGTCTGGAATGTATCCTGAGAAGAAAACCTGAAATCACCCCAAAACATTTACGAAGTTTCAGACAGAGGATTCACATCCCCCTGCCTAAAAAATGTATATACAAATGGGACCCAAAACATTCCGCTTTGTTCCAATGCCAAGTTCTTCATGTCCGAGGGAGAAAGTATTCCACAGAATACTTGAATGGCTGTTGTGTAATCAGGGGGGGATATTTACAAGGAAATGGCACAGCGTGGCACTGCACAAAATTCCCCATTATAGTTACCTCAATCTTTGAGAAGCAACGGCTCTCCTGAATACCACAGTAAATGCTTCTGCTGATGTGAGAAACAAGACTGTTTTGGGAGTGGCAAAAATATTTTTTTAATATGACTGATGATTCCCTAAATACAAGAGAAGGACACTTGCCAGCCTTACTGACATCTCTGAATATGACTAATGATTCTCTAAATACAAGAGAATGCCAACTTTACTGACATCTTTGTCTTATCCTGGAGTAGAAACAGCGGTCCGACCACCAAACAATAAATACAGCCCTAAACTTTGTATCCTTAGTGCCACCCAGAGATTTTGCACTATTAAAGATAGCAGGTTTTAAAACATGAAGGTGTGTGTCATGAATCAATCCAAGACTGAAGCTGTATATTAGAACCAGTCTATAAAATGAAGAGAAACTATACCGTACTTTGGTCTCTAGTAAAGGGCCAGCCCAGGAGGCAATGAGGAGCCTGATGGATGTCAGATTCATGCCTCACCGGCCCAGCCAGTAGACTAATGAACACATGTTAGTGGTTAGGCACTGCATTGGCTTTACTTGGAGTTCATGTTCAAGACACCGTGGAGTATGCGTGAATGATTTCACCCTGACAATAACAAACTGGGAAAACAAGTACATAGATACCATGCAAATTCGAAGTCTTTAATATTCAGTTTGTAACATTATCATCAGTAAAATAGAAGACATTTTGCTGCTAGAAATCAGTTACATTTTTATTATGAGAGTGCTTCACACCAGTGACATCAGATGCCTATGCTATTTGTTTGTGTGAAAGCCGACAAGGTGGCCACAGTATGGTGTTGAATATTTTAAGCTTGCAAAGCCAAAGGGGTACCTGATATGTGGGATTTCCTACAGTGATTTTGGCTATGTCACCACATTGAGTGGAACTGCAAGGTTGCGTTGTGTCCTCTTCCTTTGCACTGACAGTTGCCTCAAATTGTGCAGGTCGGGCCCACTCAGATTTGTTGAAAAGAATGTCTGTTGGTTAGCAATGACATTAAACTTATGGGAACAAAGAGAGCATGTCAAAGGGCAATTGTGCAAAGCTTTTTTTTACCATCATTTTTTTTGGTTGAATATGTTTATTGCATATTTTCAGGTGTCTTACAACATTACACATAAGTAAACGGAAAAGATGCGAAGTGTCGCTATGAAAATCGTGCGTCCCAGTGCTGTATCGAAAACAGTACACATAAATGAACTCATTAGCAAGGAGCAAGATAAAGACAGTGTAAATGAAGTAGCATAGTTAAGGCTATAAAGTCTGGCTTATATGCAAGAGAATAACATTTTATAATTGCAGCAATAGGTGACGGAGAAAGTTGAAACCGTTTTCTCATGGCATTGCAGATTTGTTCATCGGACGTGCTAGTGGTGTTAAAACAGCAACGTTAAAGGAAAAAAGGGCCTAGAAATAGCGCAACATACATCCAAAGCTGTTTCCTTTAAAGCGATAAACTATAATGAACAATCCAACAAATTCTAGAAACTAAATAGTGGGTGGTGTCTGATAACAAAAGCTTGTGTGCGTGTGATGGTCATGGGGTAGGCAACGAGTAGGTCCGCACTGCTTTTCAGTGGTTATGAGGGTGTAGAGCGTAGATGTAGGCGCATGGGCGTTAGCGGGAGGAGGGGGGGTGTGAGTGGTCACTCTATGCCGTCCTGCTGGCATACTTGGTGGTAGGATGCCAAGATGTTATCCCAATCTAAAGCTATTGGGAACTTACAGAGTCCCGCTGTCTCTTCTCTATGGAGCGCCACACTGTCAGCCCTTGCCCAGTTATCTAACGAGTTACGCCAGTGTATTGGCTGGGGGGGGACAGCATGTTTCCAGCGTTTAGTAATGAGGCGTTTTGCCGTGATAAGCCCTAGATCCCAATACCTCGCCTGAACTTTCGTCTGCTTCGTCCTCTTAAACAAGCCCAGCAGGCAAGCCTCCCATGTAAACGGCAAGTTGCCCCCCGTTGTCTTCGCCAATGTCCTGGCCACCGTAGCCCAGTAGGTGTATAATGAAGGGCATGTCCAAAAGATATGTAGGAACTGCGCATCTACAAGTCCACATCTGGGGCATGCTGTTGTGGTAAGCCCAAAGTACTGATTAATCTTGTCAGGGGACAGGTATGCCCGGTGTATAATGTAGTAGTGTATGGTCTTAAAGTGTGCATTGCGTGGTATATTCCGTGTCCCAACCAGTATTCGTGTCCACTCCCCGTCTGTCCAATCCCGACCTCTTATTACAAGGAAGAGGGACATAGATAGGACAATATTTTACGGGGTCCAGTGTACTCGTCCTATAGACTAGTGACACAAAGAGATGTACAAAAGTTCCCCGGGAAGAGTGACGGAGAGGGGTGTGTGTGCTAGTGAGTGGGGGAATCCCCAAGTTGGAACTAGAACCCTCACACACCCAGCAAGCTAGGTGTCATGCTTCATCATATGGGCTCTGCTCCTCGTCAGACTGGCGCTGCAATGTCTGACGGGCTCCCGAAACCGGGGCTCTTTAACGGAGATCTTCTGTTCCCGCCATATGGTGCATGCGTGTGAGAGGGCCTGTGGAGTGTGGTCGTGAAGTGGGTGTTAAGTTAAAAAAGGTGAGTCAGTCTACATACTGAATTTATTCTCGTAGTAGACTCCCTTGGTTAAAAACAAAGAACAGTGGTGTGGGAGGGGAGAGACAATGACCCTAACACTATTAGGGAGAATTGGACTACTACCCTCAATTATCGGTCGACATGTTTCTTGCCTGATGGCAATTCTTCAGGACCTAAATAGGATCGTACCACACAGTGAAAAAACTAGTGACGAATATATACAAAAACAGAAGTAGGGGGTCAACACTTGCAGGCAGGTATACGGCCGTAATACAGTCAGTAATACCAGGGTGCAGGCTAGTCTGTCCTGCTGCAATTAGAATGCCCTAAACCGGATCCCTGATGGACCTCTCAGTCTGCTCCCGTGGGACTGGCTGGGGAGGTATAGTACCTTCAGCGGCAGCAGTCCAAACGGCTTCACCTACCCCACGAGCAGCGTCTAAGCAATGACGCAGAGCAGCTGGGTCATTGCTTAGACGCTGCTCGTGGGGTAGGTGAAGCCGTTTGGACTGCTGCCGCTGAAGGTACTATACCTCCCCAGCCAGTCCCACGGGAGCAGACTGAGAGGTCCATCAGGGATCCGGTTTAGGGCATTCTAATTGCAGCAGGACAGACTAGCCTGCACCCTGGTATTACTGACTGTATTACGGCCGTATACCTGCCTGCAAGTGTTGACCCCCTACTTCTGTTTTTGTATATATTCGTCACTAGTTTTTTCACTGTGTGGTACGATCCTATTTAGGTCCTGAAGAATTGCCATCAGGCAAGAAACATGTCGACCGATAATTGAGGGTAGTAGTCCAATTCTCCCTAATAGTGTTAGGGTCATTGTCTCTCCCCTCCCACACCACTGTTCTTTGTTTTTAACCAAGGGAGTCTACTACGAGAATAAATTCAGTATGTAGACTGACTCACCTTTTTTAACTTAACACCCACTTCACGACCACACTCCACCGGCCCTCTCACACGCATGCACCATATGGCGGGAACAGAAGATCTCCGTTAAAGAGCCCCGGTTTCGGGAGCCCGTCAGACATTGCAGCGCCAGTCTGACGAGGAGCAGAGCCCATATGATGAAGCATGACACCTAGCTTGCTGGGTGTGTGAGGGTTCTAGTTCCAACTTGGGGATTCCCCCCACTCACTAGCACACACACCCCTCTCCGTCACTCTTCCCGGGGAACTTTTGTACATCTCTTTGTGTCACCAATCCCGACCTCTGTCTGCCGCCCACTTGTCTCGCAGCCGCTGTGGGGAGAATTGAGTATGTGTGTGCAATGCTTGGGCAAGCCAGTGTACTATGTGAGAGCCATTGCCCATCACATGGAGATACTGCATGAGGTGGTGCGTCGGTGGCTCGTCCGCTAGCGGGCCCCAGGCCTGTGTCAGTGTATGTAGCAGTTTCGCATGGGTTAAGAACTGCCCGGCTGGCAGGCCTGTGTTACCCGTCAGTGCCGCGAAAGGGAGTAGTGCACCATCCTCAAAGAGGTCTCCCAACCCCTCTAGACCAGCTATCTCTCACGTATCCAGTAGTGGCGACGCAAACATACCTCCCTCCCAAGGCGTACCAAGCAGTGGTAGGGTGGGCGCATAGGGCTTCACTGTAACGGTAAGTTTTAAGCTTCTCGCGTAACATTTTCTCGCCACCGCTAGATGCAGCTAGTCCGGAGTGCGGAGTCTAGATAAGGGGTGAAATAGAGCGTGTACTTGTGGGACTGTCATCACAGCATCTCCCAAGGCTGTGTCTCCCAAATTCCTCCCGCTCAACCAGTAGGCAACCCATTGTAACTGCGCTGCCAGATAGTACAATTCGTGATTGGGCACCGATAGACCACCGCTTTCCGTTGCAGCGTAGAGGGTTGTCAGCGCAACCCTGGGTCGTCCCCCGCCCCAGATCAACCGCCTGGTCAGGGTCTCCAGTTCACGGAAGGTGCGGGCCGGGACATACACCGGCAAATTCGCGTAGAAATACAGTAGCCAAGGGAGAGCGACTGCCTTTGCTAGGGCAATGCGGGTGGGTACATTAAGCGGAAGTGTTTGCCAAAAGGAGACTTGTGACGTGAGAGACGATATAGTCCTTGTCAGGTTACCGTCTAGTATGTCGGCAGGTGTACGGTAGATCTGTATTCCTAGGTATCGAAAGACTGTCGGGTACCAAAGGAGCCGTTCTTCCATTACCGTGATGTCACACTCCGGGGTCTCTGCAGCAAAGGAATACACACCTGATTTCGCGCAGTTAACACGGAGTCCAGACATATCGCCAAGGATGCTGAATATGTCAGTGAGTGCGTCTGGGAAGCGGGTCAGATCCCTAACATATATCAATAGATCATCCGCATATAGGGATACTGAATGCATCCCATCAGCTAAGGGAATGCCCCAGGCCTCGCCGGAAGCACGTAATTGTGCCGCTAACGGTTCCATCACGAGTGCAAAGATCAAGGGGGAGAGAGGACACCCCTGTCTGGTTCCCCTACAAACACGTATCGGAGCAGAAAAGAGCCTCCCCGTGCGCACACGCACCACGGGTACTGAGTATAGAAGTTCCACCATGCGGAGGTAGTCAGCACCCAGGCCAAATTTCTCCAGCACTAGCGCGAGGTAGGCCCATTCCACCGAATCGAACGCTTTCTCGAGATCGAGAACCACGCAACCCGAGTGGGGCCATCGGGCGACAGCCAGATGTTGCACACGAAACAGCCTCCTGATATTGTAAGAAGTGCTGCGGGTGGGGACAAAGCCATTCTGGTCGGCATGGATCAAGGTGGGGACCAGGGGCGCCAGTCTCTGGACTAGTGCAGCTGCTAGTATTTTATAGTCCGTGTTAAGGAGGGCAAGTGGCCTGTAGGACCCCATGTTTAGTGCGTCTCTGTTGGGCTTCAAAAGCGATATCACATTCGCTTCATTTAATGACAATGGGAGGGCGGCATCCTGTATCGCTGCTGCATACACCCGTAAGAGTTCTGGGATGAGAATGGTAGAATACGCTCTATAAAACTCCGCCGGGAGTCCATCCGGGCCCGGAGACTTTCCGTTTGAGAGAGAGAAGATACCAGTGCGGAGTTCCTCCGCTGTAAATGGCGCGCCTAATTCCTCACTTTGTGTATCAGTGATTGTCGGTATGGGTAGGTCAGACAGGTACTCCGAAACGTCTTCCCTAGTGGCTCGCAAACGTGAACGGTATAAGTTTTCATAGTGGGCCGTAAAGGCCTCATGTATACCCTTCTGTGTGTGTACTACAGCGCCATGTGTTGTGCTAATGGACAATAATGGAGGCACTTGAGCATCTTTTCGGGTCAGCCAAGTCAACAGCCTACCAGGTTTGTCCCCAGCGTGATGCGTACGTGCTGAGTGTGTGGCGTAATTTAAGTTCTTCAGCCTATCTAGGAGTTTCGCATGTTCCCCTCGACTTTTCGCTAAACTCGCATCATCTCCTTCCACCGCTGCGCGTTCATCAACTAGTAGATCAGCCTCCACCCGTGTCAATTCTCTATCTACCTGGCGCCGCAGACCCGCCTGTGCTCCTAGGCAGTGTCCCCTCGTGACCACCTTAAATGCATCCCATTCAACCTGTGGGGTGTATGCAGTATCAGTGTTATTCTCAAAATAGCGCAGTATAGAATTCGAGAGCAATTCGCGGTAGGGGGCATCTAAGAGAACATCAGGCTGGAGTCTCCACATGGGGATCGGGGGGCGTGGGCGCTCCCAGGCAAAGTCGAGTGTGTGGGGGTTGTGATCGGAGTGAGTGCGGCCTAAATAACAGGAGTCAGTGACAATGGGTAGTAAGTCACTAGTCAGCAGAAATCTGTCAAGTCTGACATGCAGCGCATGGGCTCCCGAGTAATAAGAGTAAGTTCTCGTGCTGGGATTGCGACTGCGCCAAGCATCAATAAGATTCCAATGCATTGCCCAATCTGCTAACGCCCTCGCCGTGGTATGGAGCGCCGCATGTGGCGGAGGGGGGAGTGACCTATCCAATAGGATGTCAAGAACACAGTTGTAGTCGCCTCCCAGCAAAAGTGGTACACCTGGCCATGCCGCTGGCGCCGCAGACAAGCGAGTGAGAAATCGCCCCTGATCAACATTGGGGGCATAAATAGAGGCTATAACTATGTCTGCCCATCTAGCCTGCCCTGAAGTAACACATACCTGCCTTCAACATCTATGTGGCTGCGTGAGAGTGCGAAGTGGACCCCAGGACGAATCCACACCAGAGTCCCGCGCGCGTATGCTGAAAAACCTGTGGCATATATCTGGCCCCTCCACCTACGGTGTAACGTGCGCGCCTCTGTGTCTGTCAAATGTGTCTCCTGTAGTAGTGCAATTTGCACCTGGTGTCGCTTGAGATATGAGTACACCTGGTATCAGCGCGAAGGGGTGTGTATCCCTCGTACATTCCAGGTGCAATATTTAGTCGTAGACATTTCGTTCAATTTTCCCCACTTTCCAGCCCGCCCCCCGCGCCCCACACCACCATCAGCAGCCCCACAAAGCATAGTAACATAAGGCATCACAAATTCGGATCCCATCATCTCGCCTCCCCACCAGCACACATCAGAGTTAAGAAATGGAGGCACCAGTCCCACAACTAAAGAAACATGCTGTCGTCCAAACGCTCTAATGAGCTCTAACTATTCCAAAATTCAAGGGGGGTTCACTGAGTTACAAGGTTATGCGTATAAAAGGACCATACAGGTAGGGTGTTGGCGTGCTCCCCCAACCACAGGTTGTAAGTGTCTCATAGTCTATCGCTAGCAAAAGTTCCCAACGGTTGAGGCAGGGCGCCTAAAGGAGCCGAGAGGCAGGGGGGCCAGCGATCATATTGAGCGAGCCACAAGCAGGAACTTACCGCAGGCTGGACTCACCCCCGGTAGGACCGGCCACTGTAGGGTATTAACGGAGAGACCGGCATCCAGCCACTCAATGTCCGGCGCATCCCCACAGCAAAGTGTCCGCTCATCACTGGCGGAAACGTGCGCCGCACAGCACTAGTGGTCAACTCCTCCGTGGCAAATTTAGTGGATTAGATCAGTCGTTTGCGGTGTAACCTCTGGAAGATCCGTTGACCCCTGGGAGTCTGGCAGTCCATATATGTACTCATCATCGCTCACTTGACCCTCTGGACTCACCCCATGGGCAGGGAGTTCCGACAGTGAGCCACTGATCTCCGCCACTTTGCGAATAGCTTCCTGTTGCTCTTCTTGTCGATACTCAGGTGTGGGGCCCGCGGCTGCCTCCCACCGCACCGAGCCGGCCACCGAGATTCGTCTTCGCCTTCGCCGTCGAGCACCTCCGCCGCGACGCGTCCTCGGGGGCACCCCACCTGTCTCCGTGTCAATGCCCGAGTCGAGCCAGGTCTCCACAGCCTCAGGGGTATTGAAAAAGTGAGTCTTATCCTGAGCCACGACTCGCAGCCGGGCAGGGAATAGTAACGAATATTTGAGAGCCAGGCGTCGTAGTCGCTGTTTCACTTCCAAAAAGGAGTGCCGCTGGCGCTGAACTTGTATTGTGTAGTCCAGAAAGAACATTATGGTAGCATTATCAACCCTGACTAATTTGCGAACTTCACGTAAAATGGCGTCCCGATCACAGTAGTTCAAGACGCGAATGAGCATGGGTCTGGGATTTGCGCCTTCATGGGGAGGTCAGGTGGGCACGCGGTGGGCACGTTCCACCACAAAGTGCTGTGAGAGGGTACCTTCCGGCAGGATGTCTCGTAGCTAGCGCTCCACATGTTCCGGTACCGCCCTTGGTTCCCATCTCTCCGGCAGGCCCACTATGCGGATGTTGTTGCGTCTCGCCCTCCCTTCCGCATCCTCCGCGCGATCCTCCAAGAACTCCACCCTGTTGAGGAGGTTTTGTACGTGTTTGTCCATCTGGGTGATTTTGGGGACAGCTCCGTCACCGTAGTCTCCAACGTGGTAGTTCGCTCCGCCAGCTTCTTGTGATCTGCTCGGAGATGTGTCATATCTATGGCTACGCTATCAATTTTAGTCTCTAAGGAGGTGCGGGTCAGTTGCAGCAAGCTTTTTGTTACCATCATGAAGATAGTTCTGCAGTGCCATACCACAAGTGTTTAATCTGGGAAAATCATGCCCCTACCAGAACCAACTTCAATGTATTGCAGCCCCTAAGCTTGATTGAGGCAACAGACACAGACAGTCAGTTCTCTACGTAGCGAGTGGGCTGCCACCCTCTGCACCCTTCCACAGTTTGATGATGTGGATGTTGTTCTTTCTAGCTCTTTCTTCAGTATTTTATACCCAGCCTTCATGTGTATATAGTCTGAAGCCCACCAGTCATGTAAATATAGTCTAGGTATTTGCCTTAAGTGGTGCTTTGAGTGCGCACTTTCTTTATATGCGTGCGTAAGGTCTGACCAACAGGTTATTGTTTACTTTATTTTCTAAGCTTACTGAAAGCGTATAGTTTTTTCATCTAAAGGGACATTTTCTTGGTAAAGTGATATGTGGTTGCAGACCTTTTCCACTAGCTGACATTGTAGCAAGCTTCAGTTATAAGCTAATGGAGCCCAAAAGTAACAAACATCTAATAAATGTGTGCTTTTGAAATGCTCAAAGAAAGAATTATTCTCAGATTATGCTACAGATTTTAGGACTCTATGTAAATAGATCCCTAAGCTGGGAGGCAACAAGCAAAAAATGAATACTTGAAGGTGTTTGGACAAAGTGTCAAATGAAAAAGATTGTGATGCCAAAATATCAGGTCAGAAATATTGGAATGTCACCCCTTCAGTGTCCGAAACCATCCAAAAAATATTATAGTTTGGAGTGGTAATAGTAATTGTAATCTTCTCTAAAATTGGTTATATTAGAATGGGAATACTAAATGTAACCCTTTAAGTGTCCAACATCTTCTCCAAAATGGCTTAGTTTGGAGTGAGAACATGAAATGTAACTCCCTTTAGTCTCCAACACCTTCCCCAAAATATATTACGTTGGAATGGGAATAGTAGATTTTAGCTATTTAGTGTCCAACACCTTTCCCCAAAATGGTTTAGAATGGAATATGAATAGTAAATGTAAACTCTTCAGTGTATAAAACTGTTGCTCAAATAGAAATTTACTTTTGAAAGAATTAAAGACATGAGGTATTTGGCAAAACAGGAACAGTTGTTTTAATTAAACGCTGTAGCAGGGAAATCAGTCAAAGTCAGGATCTGAAGACTGTTTCATAACACATTGGTTATGACTGTCTTTTTATACTTTACATGAAGCATCATAAAACGATTTATAAATTCCGTTGGTGACAGATGTTTGGGCCTCGTCACTGGGCCATAAATCGGGGGTTGATAAGGAGCGAAGGTGGGCCTCGTCTTTCTGAGAACATAATGCAGGGCCAGTGGGTATGTGCCCAGACGTCAGGCATGAGGAGCAGGTGATCATTGCGTGCAATGTGCAAACTGTGTTCTGACTGACTGTGTGTTCTAACTTAGTGTGGCGCCCAACTTAATGGTGTTTTTGAGAATGCTTACCCCTCTGGGCAAATGTATTTTGTTGGAGGCAACCTTCTGAGACCAATGTGGTGTTGCTGCCTATCTATGGGATCGATCTGAGTTTGATAGATAGATAGATAGATAGATAGATAGATAGATAGATAGATAGATAGATAGATAGATAGATAGATAGATAGATAGATAGATAGATAGATAGATTGATAGGTAGATAGATATTTTTTTATTTGACTTTATATCTACCTAGGTATAAACCTCATACATATGGAGAGCCCTTTCCTATGCCGCATGCTTTTATATAATGTTTTTATACATTGTAAGGAAGCTCACATTTGTTATAACCATTTTTATTCTAAGTACAATTACGTGGAAGTAAAGCTAGAACACCCAGTCCTTTGTATGGGTAATATCACAGGGCCTCTGCCCATAAAAAAATATTGAGAATTAAACTTGTTCATAGTGGTTATTTCATTGTTGCTTTTACTTTGGTGTGTTATTTCTACTTGATATTGATTTGCATTGATCATCAATACATTTTATTGTGCTGCTTGCTCAGACAAAAGCTGGTTTCCGTATTGGGTCTCATTAGTATGAAGCCCATCGCTTGCTCAGCATTTACATTTGCATTTATTTGCTGTACAAGTTATTACAATGAGCACATTCTTTTGAAAAGATTTTTAGAATGTATTTATTTTTATTTATTCATGATATTTATAGAGCGCTCTATCACCTAACAGGCATCCTGGCGCTGAGACCAACAGTGTAACAATCAGACTTGTGTTCCGGGAGACGCAAAATGATCAGTTAGGGACAAGGAAAGAGCCACGTTTTTAATCTCTTCCTAAAAAGGAGGAGGTCCTCCATTTGTCTCGGCTCCAGAGGGAGCCTATTCCACAATCATGCAGCTGCAGTGCCAAAAGCCCTACCGCCTAATTTTAGTTTTTTGTACTTAGGCCCCTTTACCAGACGTGCTGTAGAAGAGCGGAGGCTCCGCCCCTGAACATACCACGCAGATTTCCTTCTCAGCAATGTCGGCCCAAGTCAATGCAGAGCTTTAAAAACTATACACAAGGATTTAAACTGGACTCTCTGGAGTATCAGGAGCCAGTGCACCTTAGCCAGAGCCAAAGAAGTAGAAGCACGCCTTGATTTCCCCAAGACAAGTTTCGCTGCTATCGCTTGAATCCTCTGGAGCCTATCCAATAAATATCTTGGGGACTCAAGCAATAAAGCGTTACAATAATCCAATCTGCTTGAATTGCACTATCAGTGCTCGTGCATGCATTGGTAGCAGTGGAAGAATTTTACGCAGGGCTCAGATAATGGCAAAACAGCTCCTCACTGTTTTTTTTACCTGTGCTTCAAGAGTCAGCTTACTATTGAACATAACGCCCAAATTACGGACCTTCTCAACCGGCAAAACTGGACTGGCTGATGCTAATGCCCAGAAGTTCAGGGGTAGCCCTGTGGGGTTCTTCCCCACTGGACAATAGAGAAACTCAGTTTTCTCTGAGTTAAACTGGAGCGAGTTTTCCTTCAGCCATTGGGCAGTATCTCGGAGACCTAGCCTGTAACCAGGCGAGGTCGCCCCCACACACCCCTGCTACTGCCTCCATCAGCCCTCTGGTGCCCTTGGTGCCCCTGCTGCCTTTGTTTAAGCTGCCTTAGTCTTAATTTTATTTTACTCGTTTTTACTCGTTTTTTTATCGTTTTTTCTCGTTTTTTTCTCGTTATTTTTTTCACTCTACGTTTTGCCTCCTCCTTCTCTCTTGTCATCTGCTGCCCTTGGTGCCCTCTGCTGCCTTCATTTCTGCTGCCCTGCTTTGTTTTCACTCATTTGTCCCACAGGGCGACCCAGCCGCTGCTGAGCCGCCCTCTGCCCTCTTTTCCCGCCGCTGCCTCCCTGCGGCCCCGCCCCCCTCCTGCCCATTCGCCGCCCCGCTCCCGCCACCCAGCTGCTCCTCCCTCCCGGCTCCTTCTTATGTCGCCCCCACGCACGCGCAGCGTTGACGCGCAGCGGGCGCGCCGATTGTGCGCCGAAGGCGTGCCAAAGGCAAGCCCGTCTGCGCCCGTCCGCGCCTGGACTGCACCCAGTGCCAGGACCCCTGGCCCCCGCCGCTGCAAGACGACCCGACGGACCTACGATGCCACCAGCCTCAACGCACTCAACGCCGGACGGAACCCCGCCTGCTACCGAGCCACCCGTAAACGCACCCACGGACCCTTCACCTGCAAAAGCTGCAAGTTCACCTGCCTCCGAACCTGCACCGCACCCGCCAAGACAAACACCACCAGCAACCACCTGAAGTGCATCCTGCTCAACACCCGCTCTGTCCACAGACACGCCGTGGAACTCTGGGACCTCCTCGACGCAACATCACCCGACATCGCCTTTCTCACGGAAACCTGGATGAACGTCTCCTCAGCCCCCGACATCGCCATCGCCATCCCGGACGGGTACAAGATCATCAGGAGGGACCGCATCAACCAGACCGGAGGAGGCATCGCCATCGTCCACAAGAACACCATCCGCATCACGACCGACTCCGACGACACCTTCGCCACCGCGGAACACCTCCACTTCCAGATACACACCGACCCCAAGACCACCTCAGAGGCACCCTCATCTACAGACCCCCGGGACCACGCACACAATTCAGCGAAGACATCGCCGACTTCATCAGCCTACACACCCTCCCCTCCGCCGACTACATCCTCCTAGGAGACCTCAACTTCCACCTGGAGAACAACAAGGACCGCAACACCGCCGCCCTGCTGGAAAACCTCGCCAACCTCGGACTCAAGCAACTGGTGAACACCCCCATCCACTACGCCGGCCACACGCTTGATCCCGTCTTCTCTTCCAGCAAGTACATCACCTTCAGCCACGCCACCGGACTCCACTGGACCGACCACAGCTGCGTCCACTTCAGCTTCAAAAGAACCACGACCCAACACCACCCGCAACAGGTACCTCACAGGAGCTGGAGCAAGATCACCGCCGACCAGCTCACCACCTCCCTCAGCCAGAGCCCACCCGCCGGCACAACGGACCCCAACGAAGCAGCCCGCAACTTCACACAGTGGCTGACCGCCTGCGCCGACGACCTCGCACCACTGAAGAACCCTCCCAGCAGACCGAGAAGCAAGAAGGCCTCCTGGTTCACCGACGAACTCAAGGACTCCAAGAAGAACTGCCGCACCCTCGAGAAAGCCTGGCTCCTCGACCAGACCACAGACAACATGACCGCCCTCAAACAAGCCACCCGCAAGCACCACCAGCTCATCCGCACCACCAAGAAGAAATCACTAAAGGATCGACTGGACAACAATGCCCACGACAGCAAGGAACTCTTCAGCATCGTCAAGGAGTTCTCAACCCCAGCACCGGCAACAACGACATAACTCCCTCACAAGATCTCTGCGACTCTCTCGCCTCGTTCTTCCACCGCAAGATCGCCGACATCCACCCACGCACCCAACCGTCAAACCAACGCCCCCCACCACCACCCTCCGCACCTGGACCACAGTGACCACCGAAGACACAGCCCGCACGATGAACACCATCCACTCCGGATCACCCACCGACCCGTGCCCCCACCACGTCTTCAACAAGGCCGACTCCACCATCGCACCCCAACTCCAGAACATCATCAACTCCTCCTTCAAGACCGCCACCTTCTCGGAGTGCTGGAAGCATGCCGAGCTCAGCGCCCTACTGAAGAAACCAACAGCGGACCCCACCGACCTCAAGAACTTCCGCCCCATCTCGCTCCTCCCTTTTCCTGCTAAAGTCATTGAGAAGATTGTCAACAGACAGCTGGCCTCCTTCCTTGAGACGAACGGATCCCTCGACCCCTCGCAGTCCGGTTTCAGAGACAACCACAGCACCGAAACCGCCCTCATCGCAGCCACTGACGACATCCGAGCCCTGCTCGACAACGGGGAAACAGCGGCACTCATCCTCCTGGACCTCTCTGCAGCGTTCGACACTGTCTGCCACCACACCCTAGTTCAACGCCTCAGCAACATCGGCATCCAGGAGAAGGCACTGGAGTGGATCGTCTCGTTCCTCGCCGGAAGAACACAGAAAGTTCGCCTCCCCCGTTTCGATCCGAGGCCACTGAAGTCATCTGCGGCATACCACAAGGATCATCACTCAGCCCCACCCTCTTCAACGTCTACATGAGACCTCTTGCAGCCATCGCACGCCAACACAACCTCAACATCATCTCCTACGCCGACGACACACAGCTCGTCCTCTCCCTCACCAGAGACCCCGACACCGCCAGAACTAGCCTACACGAAGGGATGAAAGACGTCGCCGAGTGGATGAAGAACAACCGCCGGAAACTGAACTCAGACAAGACGGAAGTCCTCATCCTGGACCATCCCCCTCCGCCTGGGACGACTCCTGATGGCCCCCCGCCCTGGGCACCGCTCCCAAACCAACAGACCACGCACGCAACCTGGGCTTCATCCTGGACTCCTCCCTCTCGATGACCAGACAAGTCAATGCCGTCTCATCATCTTGCTTCCACACCCTACGCATGCTCCGCAAGACCTTCCGATGGATCCCAACCGAAACCAGGAAGACGGTCACCCAGGCACTCGTCACCAGCCGACTGGACTACGGAAACACCCTCTACGCCGGAACCATAGCCAAGCTACAGAGAAGACTCCAACGCATCCAGAACGCATCTGCTCGACTCATCCTGGACATCCCCCGACGCTGCCGCATCACCAGCCACCTGAGGGACCTGCACTGGCTCCCCGTCAACAAGAGGATCACGTTCAGGCTCCTCACCCACGCACACAAGTCTCTCCACGACCTGGGCCCCAAGTACCTCAATGACCGCCTGACCTTCTACACACCCACCCGCCAGCTACGATCGACCAGCCACGCCCTCGCCGCCGTTCCACGCATCCGAAGAGCCACCACCGGAGGAAGATCCTTCTCCTACCTGGCGGCCAAAACATGGAACTCCCTCCCCATCCACCTTCGACTGACCCAGCACCATCTGGCCTTCAGAAGACAACTCAAGACCTGGCTGTTCGAACAGTAGCAGACCCCTTACCCCAAGCGCCTTGAGACCCTCCCGGGTGAGTAGTCCGCTATACAAGTGGTATGATTGATTGATTGATTGAAACACTTCCAGCGTTGTGGAAAGTTCTCCCTCTAGGGAGAGAATCAATTGGGTATCGTCCGCATAATTTGCAATGTTAATATTGTGTGACCTTATAACCTTTAATAAGAGGTTTCATATAAACATTGAAGAGAATAGGGCTGAGCGCAGAGCCCTGCGGAACGCCATGCAACATGTTAGTAAAAAACTACTGATAGGGGGGAGCGCCACAGCCTTTTTCCTATTAGAAAGAAAAGAATGGAACCAGCTCAAAGCCGTACCTGCTATTCCTACCTCATTAAGTCTTTTCATAAGAGTGGCGTGATTGACCGTGTCAAATGCGGCAGACAGGTCAAGCAGGATTAAAACCACCGCTTGACCTCTGTCAGCACCCATACGAAGCTCGTCCATCACCGTCCCTAAGGCCGTCTCCGTACCATGGGCTGGATGGAACCCAAATTGCACATCCTCTAAAATTCCATTACTTTCCAGGTACTTTCAGGCACATGCATCAAAGGATTTTGCAATCGCAAACGGTGCGAATCGCAAAAATCGGCCGTTTGCGATCGCAAAATCCTCTTTTGGAATGCATGAAGGGTCAAGGCCCCCGAAATTTAAGAATTCGCAAATATTTGCGTATTCTCAAATTGCGATTGCATTTAAGGAATCGTATTTTGCGATTCCTTAAATGCAATGCATGACACTTTAAAAAATTGCGAATTCGCAATTAGGGGGAGCAAATTACCATGAGGTTGAACCTCATGGTAATTTGCGAAAACTTTGAAAAATGCACTTTTGTGCATTTTTCAAAGTTTCATGTTGTGCACACACATGTCCTTAGGGCATGTGTGTGCACAGCATATGTGCACAGATTGATTTCAGTGGTGCAACAGGGTGTCCTTTGGACACCCCTGCACCCTTGAAATCGCATTCTCAATTTGCGAATCGCAAATTGCTAATCGCAAATTGAGAATGTCTTTCCATTCATGGAGGCCCATAGGAATGAATGCGTAGGTATTCCTCAATTGCGACTCGGACCTAAGGAGAACACTACTACGTGTAATATGGAATCAGAAGGGGATTAGATCCTGCCGACAGGCAGTCAGTCAAACTGTGCTTCAACCCGCAAGAGACCCAACTAAACTGCAGAACTACAAAATACCTTGACGCAGTGGCAAAAAGAATTAAGGAAGCACATAAAGACGTAAATGTGCAATAGCCAGACAGTGCCCTGAGCATTTTTGGGTTCGCGACCCAAACGAAGTACATTAACTGACTAATCAACAACACGTACTACACAAATAATTTTAAATGTTTGATAACCAATTTTTATGTATTTTAAATTGTGAGTTTTAATTAACTGTGCAATAAATTTACTTTACTTTGCTTAATTGCGACTCGCAATTTGCGAGTCGCAATTAAGGAATATTAAGAAATCGCAAATTATTTAGCAATTTCTTGATGCATTCCATAATTGCGATTCCTTAAGGAATCGCAAAATGCAATATTGATGCATGTGTCTGTGTGAGAGCGCACAACTAACCAGGCATTCTACAATTTTGGCGGGATAGGGTAACAGGAAGATCGGCCAGTAATTTTTAGGGCAGCCTGGATTCAAAGTTGTCTTTTTTTAGTAGCGGGGTTATCAAATCCTGTTTCCACCCTGTTGGTACTGTTCCACTCAGAAGAGAATGGTTACAAATACAGCGGAGAGTAGCAATTCACAGCTCTTCAAGATTTTACCTTTAAAGGTAAACTTTTATGGCAGGTTAATATGTCAAGTTACTAGAAATAAATAAGGAAGGGCAATTCTTAGTAAGTTGCACAGAATTTTACAAGTTTTTCAGGGGAGGTTCACTGGCTTTCGAAGCCCTTTAATGTTGACACTTCTAATCTCCTTTGAAAGACATGATTCTGGCTTCCTTCTTTATTTGAATATTCTTGAATTCTCAGGAATGTGACTGGCGTGACGCCAGAGAGCAAAGTGCACCTGAGATAATGCTCCTAGTAATGTACATCGTTTTTCTGAGAAAATTGTCTGTTTAACCTGACTGACTTTCCATGGTTGGCTGACAATCTAACGTTGCTCCATGATTTTCGATATGTGATTAAAGAGCCTAATATTTTGCTCAACAATCTTCAGCTCAAAATTGGGTTGACTCAAAGCCTCTGTACAGGCTCCCAGATGGCTTCTCCATCCACACCCCATCCTTGAGAGAGGCGAATATTGTTGACAGCTGATCTATGCGCATGGGCAGAGACCCTGTGACATCACCCATGTAAGGAGTAGGGGCCTCATTTATGAGGCCTTGCGTGAGTTTTGCGCTTCCGATGCGTCACTTTTTGTGATGCATCGGCGGCGTAAAACATGCCTCCTGATGCGCACTATTTACAAAGTGACCCATCTAAGCAGATGCGTCACTTTGTAAACCCCTGCGCTACATTATACCTGCGTCAGGTATAATGTATGCAGAGGGGGCGTTCACCCGCAAAAAGCCTCGTAATAGTGACGCAGTGAAATCTATGAGATTTCACTGCGTCACTTTTAGGACGACGTTGCGTCAAAATCTTGCGCCTGCCTCACAGCAGGCGTAAGACTGACGCAAGCCCTTTCACATGGGGCTTTCCCCATGTGAAAGGAAGCATTGCTGGAGTTGCGTCACTTTTGTGACACACTACAGCAATGCGTCACTTTTGCGCCGACAGATACGTCAGAAATACTGACGTATCTGTAACTCCTTGCGACATGATGCGTCATATTATAAATATGACGCGTCAATCATGTCGCAGGGAGAGCGCAGTGAAAAGTGACGCATCGCTGTTTTCACGCAGCGATGCGTCACTTTTCATAAATGAGGCCCCAGGAGCGCAATTGTTTCCAGATTGTTACTTTTGCTGATTGCAGCCTTTAACTCCTTGGAGATGCGGGTGGACTTGAAATACATCTTTTTATGAGCCATTCAGGTTCAGGTTCTGCCCCAACACCTAAACTTTTAGTTAATCGTCCTGTGTGACGTCAAACAACCAGAAGGTCTTGGACAAAAACGTCTGTGGGGCAATTTTATTTCTGTTGACAAAATGGCATCGGTTCTGAAAATAAGAGAGGGTGAAAGCAGAGTATTGTAGTTTGATATATGTTCACTGTGAAAGGCCGCCTGTGTCTGACTTAGCCACAGAAGCAGAGGAATGCCGGGTGCTCCTACACCAACTAGGGTGGTAATCAGAGAAGGCTCAGGAATGGGGAGAAAAGCGAAAGATTGGAAAATAGTGTCATAAGCAGTATCCATGCACCATTTTATTCTTCTAATTGTTTCTTATTTTTGCAAGACAAGGACACTGTCTACTGCTGAACAAATACATTCCAGATAGGAGCAAGAATGTGGAGAGAAGTGAAAGTTGGCAAACTGAGCACAAACTAAAAAAACTTTAAAAGGCCCAGAGTCCACCTACACCTGCTCGGCCGGAGGAAGTTAAACTTATGAGCAGCAATTCATGTAGTAAACCACTCTCAGGTACCCAAAGGGCTCCCAAAGGCAGGTGAGTACCAGTTGGGCAAGCCCTAATCAGGTTGCAGCTCCTACCCTATCTTGAAGGCCACCACGCAAATGACAGGGTGAGAGACACAGCACTCGGACAATGCTCTTGATAAAGCCAGTGCTCAAATTGTACCCGCCATCATTCAACCGAAGGCCGGATACTTAAAACAGGTTAGTCATGCTGGACCTCTTGAGCTTTGGAGATTTATCACTGAAAAATGTGTAAGTCCCAATTCAGAAGGAGAATTTGTTCTTTTTTCAGAGGCGTTGGGAGCCCAGACCAGGACCAAATTCAACCCGACATGGTGGAATAGCCAGTTCAATATTTTTTTCTGGTGGGTGTCACTGAGGGTCTGAAAGAAAAGTTTAACAAAGGATTCCAAATGTTCTTTTGTAGCTCATGCAACCATAGGAGTTCACTTATCAGGTCACTGGGACCTCGGGGGAAGCAGGTAGAGACTCTGAGCGTGCCATTCAGAGGTCAGTAGTAAAGTCCAGAACCCTTGCAGTTGAAACTGGTCAGCTGGGTACTTTAGGAAAAAGGAATCTTGTAGCTTGTTGTGTACCTGCAGCCATATAAGAGTGATGTCAATTGACCCATAATGGTCCACTTCTTTGTCTTTGGTCTTTGGGAGAGCAGGCCCAACCCTCTTCCTGTCTTCTGCAAGTCCTGAAAGGCTGATGCCTGACGATCCCACATTTATGCTTTGCACCAGCCAGTGGGTGGTGATGACTGGAGCACTCCCTAACCAAAGGGGTAAACGTTCCAGGGGGCAACTCTCCCCACATTTTCAGTGGTCCCTGTTAGCTATACTGCCAACCATTCCACAATGATCCTCACTTTCATAATCCAAATGGAGAAGCCCTTCCTCCCCTTGTGCAGAAAATGTGTACTCGCCCAGAGTTGTGGCCAGGGTGATTAGCTGCCGCCTCCACTGTTTTAACTCAAAATTGATTCCAGGGGTACCTTTTCTCCGGCTGGTTGTGGTGCCAGCCTGACTATGAGTACAAAGGTAGGGCCTTTCCAGATGTCAATTAACATTTACTTGGGACATGGCAGGCCCCGTTGAAGTAAATTAACTTCCTGGGTCCACCCTAACTAGTCTTCCTGCAATAGGATTAAAACACCTCTTTACAACAAGTGCTGTGCCTGCAGAGCAAATGTAAATTAGCCTCCAGTTGCTTCAGCCAGAAGAAAAGGTAGCTTTTTAAAAGTAATATTTTTCACATATTTATAAAAATCTGATGTCACCATTAGAACAGACGTTTATAAAATATAAAAATAAGTCTTTGAATGGAGTCTATAGCTGGTACAAGTCTAAAGTCCTAGATTAAAGTGTGTAAGCCATACTTAGTATGTGCCAGTCATGGCCTGATTATTGACAATGTTGTTTTGATCACTTGGGGAACATGCCATTTCTAATGCCACTCATGTTCCATTTGAGGAAAGAATGGAACATGAGTGGCATTAGAAATGGCGCGTTCACTGTTTTTACTCAAAGATTGTGGGTAGCTTTGCTCTGGCTGGGTTTGGAGCCAGCCTGACTTATTTTCCATGCGTAAATGTTCTGCACCTTATGTGGGCAGTAAGGTCCTCTCAGTGGTGACTTATTTATTATTTAAAATACGTTTTTTGTAACTGCCAAAGTAATGATTTTCTTAGGTGTGGGCAGCAGGGTTTCACCTGCTGTTGTTAGGCTAAGTAGGGCAGGCTGTTGTTATTGTAGTGGTCGGCACAATAGGTGCTGCGTATCACGGGTGTCAATTAACTTTCATATACTAGAGACCAATAGGTGAGTAAGTGAGAGCACATGCACTTCACTTCTGTTTAGCGTGGGTAAGCTGCACAGAGTTCTAAGTCCAGCTTAAATAGGGTTGAGAGAAAGGTAAACAAGCATTTGCAATGCAATCGGTCTCCCCTTGTTGCAGGGATTCGTCACATACACAGAACTATGCACAGGAAACCAGGACCTCAGTGTGTAGTGGTGTACCAGAAAACCGACCTCAGTGGCCAGAACCCCAATCTGACTAGCTATAATGTCTCATTCGGTCTCTGTACTACAGTGACGCTACCAATGATTAGACATCCTAGAACACTTCACTCCGTCCTTCTCAGGAATCACGGGAAGAAGAACACTCTTTCGTTCAAACACTCATACTTGTCCACAATGCGGGTAAACAGAGACACGATATAGTGTAAAATGTTTATTTTAACTAATGTGCTCTACAATGCAGTATACTAGCCAACACTAGCAGCAAAATGCATAGGAACAAAATAATTAGCATGGTTACAATTCCATAAAGCACAAAAGGGGAAATCATATTATAATGACAGTGGAAAAAGGACTACTGCGCCTTACCACCCTCTCTGTGCTGTAACCTAGTCTATCTATATATATAAAAATGAATGTATGTCTGTCTGACTGTCTGTCTGTTTGTCCTTTATGCATTACTACACCATTCATCTGATCGCCATGAAACTTTGGGAAGTTGTTGAGTACACTCCCGCGAAGGTTTCTGGCATAAAATTCTTTTAAATTTCGGCCCCCCAGGGCCCTCATAATCTTTCGAATACTGAATATTTCCATTTCTTTATTTTCAGCGAACTTGCAAGCATCGTTGACAGTTATGCCCCCCAAAAGGAAATCAATTGGTCGATCTACATCTGAAGCACAAAAGAAAACGGCATTACGAGTTTCAGAAACAGACGAGCAACGTGAAGCAAGATTAGAAGCTGTTCGAATACAAACTGATCAAGCCCGTTCTTCTCAAACGAACGAGCGATGAGAATTGCTCCGAAGGTGAATTCCTCTAATGTAACCCGGCCCTCCTCGAGCGCAGCTACGCGCGTTGCGGGGGCTGGAGAAGCTGCCCAAACATGTCGAATCAGTCTTCGTTGTGCCGAGACGTAGTGTTGGCCAGACGGGACGGGATCGGGAACGAACCTGAGTCGTGATGGGGGTGCAAGGTATGAGCGTGTAAGCGCTGTGCTCTCGCGCTCGCGTTCAAAAGTATACCAAATGCGCGGAGGCCTAGTCCGGTTCGAAATAGAAATGGGGAGAAGTAGTCTAGGGTGAAAGACACAGGGGCCAATATTGAGTGCGAGACACAAGTATCATTAGAAAGCGTACACAAACCAGAGAAAAAAGTTAACATTTCACCTTAAAAGGCCATTCTGAGGTATTCAGAAGATATAGGCCAATCCCAGAAAACATAGGAAACTCTTAATACTAAATAACATCCTATTTACATATATAGAAACTGTTAATACTAAATAACATCCTATTTACATATATACAAGTATCAGATAAGCAAAGCAGTGTAAATCAATACCGAGGATGTCGGAGAGATACTTATCTTTCTGAGCAGCAGCAACATTCCTTTCTTCTGAGATCGAAGAAACGCGCGACGGGTAAGCTAGTTTATTATAAGAATAAAAGACCTCTAGGCTTTGTCAGGGGGACCCCATACCTCCAAGTTTAGATGGCAAGGAATTACATCCCAGGACGAGCACAGCTCTTCTTCATTGGAATAAATCTCTCTAAGTGCATTTTCATGTATGCAATTAAAAGCACTCCACTTTCAGTAGTGCAGCTGTGTGCGATGTTGTGTCTATGGGCGTGGGACTGACCAAAGTGAATCAACAGCGTACATTGTTTTTCAACCTTGAACATGCTGTGCAGACGAGGAGCACAGTGTACAGCTAGTTGGGTGAAAGCCGACACTTCTCATGTGCGAATGCACCAGCATCCTATCCATGAGAATAAAGCCATGTAGTAACGTGCGCAAAAGCGGCAAGATGGCTGCCAACCATATACTAACTACTGCTAACTTAGCAATGTCTGCAGTTAATTCTATGATCTCACTACAGCCTTTGGGACCTTATATGTATTTAGCTGTGCAGCACATTAGCCTGGGTGCTGAAAGTAAACATATACTGTTCTTTAACATGGAAGAAAATAAGTACCAAACTGCGTGGGAACACACGGAGATAAATATTGCCTTTCAGCTGGAAATGGTATAGTCCAAAGCTCTCTTTTTTCATATGAAAACAGGGCCTTCGGTGGTCATATCACTGAATATTCAAGATTTGAAAAATATATTATTGTCTATGGGTGCTCGTAGAAGACAATTTCTATGGACTGGAATCTAGAGAATGCTAAAGTGATTCTGGTATTTTACTGACCCCTGCTGGTCGTATTCTATCAAAAAAGTTAAATAGAGGCAGTTGCCAGAAAAATTAAAAAAGGAAGTCCCTCAGCAGAAAGCAATTCTTGTATTTTACTGACCTCTGCTGGACATGTTCTAAAATAACAGTTAAATAGAGGCAGTTGGACAGAAAATAAGCCCCTACGCGGAAGCAGACAAGTCCTAGGGCTGATCTCCAGAGCCCACAAAGTACATACACTTATAAGTATATACTAAAGAATAGATACTAAAGTATATACTAAAGTATATACAAGAGGTCTCGAATGCTCAACCTAAAAAGTATGGGGTGATGCAGAAAAGGAAGATTTCCAACAGTAACAAGATATTCAGAAACAAATGTCTATATTCAAAGTGAGGTTACAGAAAGTCAAGGCAATCAGTGATAAAATGCAAGAAGATATGAGAATGACAGTTAAAAACTGTCAGCAGGTCACCTGTGCTGTTAATGAATGCATCATAGCTCACTAAAAAAAAGAAGAAAAAACTACAAGGTTGCACTCTTTCTTTGTAAGTGACTTTACAATAAGCCATCCAGTGAAGACAGTTATTTCATTAGCAGTGTTAAACAGACATTCGACTTCAAAAAGTATGAGTATGACCTGATTTTGCACTTAGCAAACTGTCATTGTTGGCCTGAGCCCTCTCTGAAGGGTCACCAAAATGTCTTTGACTTCACTCCCTTACCTTTTAGGACCAATTTGTGTTTCCGTTTTTTACCCTGTGCACTTTACCTCTGCTCACCAGTGTGTGCTCTATTCCTAAAACATAGTACAATTGGCCTGCACCTGATAGGAACATTTAATATACTTATAAGTCTATATTATACGGTATTACATGTAGGGCCCGTAAATTAAATGCTACCAGTTGGCCATCTACTGAAATAGCCATTACATAGCCATTACAACAAGCAAGTTTAGACATACAATCTCTGCACTAGAAATAGTCTCAATGGATATATTACAGAATTGTTTAGACGGTCGACGACGTTTTGATCCCCTGGCTCCTAATCAAAAGGAGTCGACCGACGCTTGATACACCGCCCGACTGTGGAGTATTACCGACGCCATTAGAACGATAATAGTGTCCTCTGAGGTACTACCGCCGAATTCTGGCAATTTTCCTCAACGTGAGCATCGCACTCCTTTACCGTGAGCAGGAGGACAACCCGCCAAGGATCTAGATGTCCTCGATCCTCACTCCTGTCTAGATACCGCAGCGTGAGGTACCAAACCTTATACCAAGTTCGCGCCACGATGGATAATCACAAGACTATCTGAACCGCTTCACGCACGACCCTGGAACCTTCCAGGCGCTTCAAAATCCAAAACAGGCAACTAATTACAAAGTCCTGATGATGATCCCGGTTCATTAGGAGCCAGGGGATCGAAACGTCGTCGAACGTCTAAACAATTCTGTAATATATCCATTGAGACTATTTCTATTGCAGAGATTGTATGTCTAAACTTGCTTTACTAGTTACTCAATTGCAAGGGACAGTTGGCTCCCACGTCTTTTTTGCCTGATATTGTTTGTTTTCTTTACTTCTATCTTTCGTCTAAACTGTTTTTCAGATTACTCTTAGATAGGTACAGGCTTGTACCCTATCAAATGTTTGAACTTGACCCTCCTCGTGGTCACCTAATTTTTGTTGCATATATTGAATAAAATTTCCTGACCCGGCTGGGTACTGGAATAACAGATATAGCACTGATTCAAGTCTATAACTTCATTGTATATGTAATTAAATTAACCTTAGGACCTTTGTTTTCTAGATTGGGTTACTGTACTACATTTAATATGTGATACATTTGGGTTGGGAGCAGGTAAAGATGTCGGGCAGATTTACAATAACTGGCGCATCCCTGAAGATCAGCAGGGATGCTCCAGTTATGTTGTGTGACGTTAGGACCCCCTTGCGCCACCATGGATACGCCACATTTACAATGCAGGGCACCGTGGCGCAAGGGGAGACAGACGCGTGCTGCATCTGTCAGCTTATAGGTGACGCAGTGCTGGAGTCCTATCGCAAGCACGACACAACTCCAGCAGTGCTCAGGGCCCGCCTATACTTGCTGTGCTGCGTTACCCCTTATGTCTGCTACAAGCAGGCATAAGGTTTTGACTCAGCGGGGATGTAAAAGTGACTCAGTGAAATCTTGTAGATTTCACTGTGTCACTTTTACGGGGCTTCCTTGCGATGGAACGCCCACCCTGCATTCATTATACCTGACGCAGGTATAATGTAGCACAGGGCTTTACAACATGACGCATCTCACTAGTAAATATGTCGCATAGTGGCGCATGGTTTACGACGTCGGTGCGTCACAGAAGTGATGCAACAGTGTCGTAAAAATGTTGCAAGGGGCTTGTTTGTGCTGAAATGAATTGCAATTTAAAATAATCTTTAATGGTAAAGTTTGAAAATGCATTTTTTTTAACTTGAATTTTTTTATTGTTACCATTGGGTACCTGCCTCCAGTGTCCTGGGTCATATGACTGTGATTAACTTAGCTTTGTATGTCTCAGACCGTTAGACAAAGAAGGACTTGGTGTTGGCAGGATGGGTCATCCTGCCAGTATGGCTGTGAATGGAGCTGTTCTCTTCCCCACTTACACTTCAAAGGGCTGCCTTCAGCACACACATAAATGAACCTGACACCCTAGACTTCTTAGACCCTTGGCAGGGGAAGAACTTTCAAAAACCAGATGTGGGGTGCATATAAATATTGGACACTCAGAACACATCTTCAATACACTCCCAGCCCTGTGGACTACAGCAGAAGTTCTGCCTTTTCCCCCAGAGGACTGCCTTGCTACTTGAGGCCTGCTGTGTTCCACAGAGGGCTTCCCTGCTTCCACTAGAGGACTGCCCTCCTGCTAGAGGCTTGCCTTGCTCACTTGAGAACTGCTATGCTAGTTGAAGCCTGTTATGCTCTCTCAGAAGGAAGACTGGGCCTGCTTCCTTCATCCCAGGCTAACAGGAGTGACTCCAAAGGTAAGTTGGATGACCTCTTGTTCTAATCTACAGGGACACAGTAACCTCCAAAGGTCTCCCTGTATCTGTTAAAGTGACCTGCCTGGACCTGCAACTTGACCTACCTGAGCTCTGCTGGCCTCTGCTAGAGTAGGTCTCTGATCCCAAAATGTTCCTCCCCAGGTCCTAGATGCATGGCTGACATCAACGTGCACTAATCTGTGAAGAAAGGAGAAACACTGATGTTTTGGGCTCTTAGTGATGGCCAAAGGGCCTGTTTACGCAAGACTTTGCCACCAACAAGAAGCTCCAGTAACAATAGTCCATGACGCCTGACTGGCTCTTTGCGCTAATGAGAGACAGTCTGCACTACCCGGCCTGCTCTTCATGCTACAGCGACTTCCATCCTCAATGCTCTCCCTGTTCATCATAGTCGCCTCCACCAGAAATGGAACTGTTTGCACCAGACTTTGAGCAGCAATTAACCTGGTCGCATTACTCTATCACGGTGGCCTGAACTTGTGACTTTCCCCCAGTCTAAAATGACCAGTTGACCATGAGCAGTCCTTTGTGCTTTCAGGTGCTATTTCCACCTGAAAATCTTGAAAGTTGATAGCTCTGGTTCTAGGGATTTAATTTTTGTCATTATTAACAGTTATCTCATCATCTTAAATTGGTTTGGGATTTCTGTTGTGTGGTGTTTTCTACAGGAAACTGGCTCTCTATATGGTGCCATAAAATGAGGTACACTGTGTGGAGAGTCCAGGCGACCCTTACTGGTTTACAGGGATTAAAATATTAATCCCAAATGCTCTCTTTTGTGGTAGACTGTGCAAGCATTTTAGGCTTATCAGAGAATAGTGTTCAGCATTTATTGCACACACAGAGTCAATAAGTGAGACACACAGTCAATAAAGAAATCCAACACCAATTTATAAAAATAACAGATTTTGATATGAATTTAGACACATAGATCATCATAATCGAGTAAGTACTTTTTAAGATAGTGACTTTTCAAGACTTAGAAAATGCACTTTAATGTATCTTTAAAGCTGTAATGTTATCCTATGGGGAAAACATATACTTCATCCGGTCACTTGGCAATGGCTGTTCTTCAGGAATTAAGGTAAGTATGGTGCAAGGTCCAAGGCAGAAACAACAGATCACCTCGATCAGCTCTGGGGCGTCTGGGTGCAGAAGTGCTTTTTGGCATCAGGTGCGCCGTTAAAGTCAATGCTAAAGTTTCCTGTTGAAAAGAGACTGCAAGTGGGGACTGGAGTTCCAGTCCGGTAGACCCCACATAGGGGCTCAAGTCTTGAAGGTCTTGGTCCAGCAGGAGCAACATCAGTCCACTTGAACTCAGGTTGGGGGGCCCGTGTGCAGTGGGGCTTTGTCCAACGAGGTCGCATTGCTGTAGACTCTTGCGGTTCTTGATTCCTGTAGAAAGATGCTGCAGGTGGTGACTGGAGGACCAGTCTGGCTAAACCAAAGGGTGGGCACAGCTATAGAGTATCTCAGAACCGTGTTGGCACTGTTGTCTCCCTTGAAACTGTGGGGTGCAAGTGCAGGAGTCCTTCGACGCGTTGGTTCGCGGTCAATCAGAGACTTTCTCCAAGTCTTGGTGACCTGGTGAAAACGGGAAATAGGGCAGCAGGGCTACTCTCAGTGCTGGCCTAGTGGATATTGTTGTCCCTCAATGGTAGATCTTGCTTTGTGCTGGACCAACATCAAGCCTTGGTTGCTGCAACTGCTCCTGTACCCATGGTATTGGAGCTGGGCAGCTCCTGGGAATCCTGGGGTCTTCAAACTCAGTAAGGGGAAGGTTATGTCCTACTGGAGCATGAAGATCTTTCTCCTGTTGTGCTGCTCCTTTGGTGAACCAGATGGCTAACAACACGGTGTCCCAGCAGATGATTTGCGGTTACTACATAATTTTAATGTAAGATGGAGGAGACACATTGTTTGTCACTGATGTTTTATGAGTAAGCATTGACATCCCCATCCACATTCGGGATCAGAAAGGTATATTAATATTAGTGGGATTATGTTTGATTTGCACTTCCTCCTGATTTGTCGGAATAGGTGATTTCCATATTCTTGTCCTTCCTGCTCTTTCTACTTTATTTTAGTCCATTTGTTGTGTATCACTGATTTTCACTTGGAGCACCTGTTCATTTGAATATAACATAATGATCAGTCCCTTGTGAAACATTGCTTTAGAATACAAAACTGAAGCATCTGCATTATCATTGGACAAATATCTGTTCAGAGTTTTGAGACATTCTTTCATACAGTGAAACATCCATGATGTTTTGTTTTAAGTTGGAATTGTGCTAGAACACTTGGTTTGCAGAAGCAGGGGAGCAGCTCCTCTACTCCAAGGGATATCTTACTCGGTTGTTGACGGGCTGAGCAATCCTCAAAGGGTTTGTCGAAGTGCATGCAGCCAATCTTTGGGGCAGGTCTTTAATTCTCACGCTCTTCAGTACTTCTTCATTCTTCATTGGCTCCCAGTAGTTGAATCTGATTTCCTGGTTTCAGGGGGCCACTATAAAATCTATTTAGAGCCGTTAAGGGGAGTGAAGAGTAGTAGCCAATTGGCTATTTATCCCTGGGGTCACTACACGCTAGATTACCATTTCCTGTGGGGAGTGGGCATCACCTTGTCCCAGAGTTCCTAATTCCAACACACACAAGATGATAGAATTCTCTATTTCAGGCTGCGCACCTTAGGGGTGTGACTAGCCTTGAGGTGCAACACGCCACCTTGCATAGCTAATTTCCCGCCTGTCCTAGTGCCACAGGGGCCTTTTGGCAGGGAGCGGCATCTCCCAGGTCTGAGGGAAGCCAGGCTCCCATATCAAAGGTGGTGTGCTTTTTGAAGCTCCCTGCCTTGACATGCTAATTTTCTAGCCATCCTGCTGGTGAAGGTGTAAACACCTCTTCATAGAGCAAACGTTATCTCTGACATCGGAGAGCGCGGTCTCACCTCCTAGAGCAGAGGTCTTCAAACTTTTGGATGCCGAGACCCCCTGTCAACATTTTCAGGCGTAAGGACCCCCTCCTGACAAACATAGGGCTACTGGAATTATGAGGCAGGTGAGGAACAAATTATGTGACAGGCGTCACTAAATTGTGTGGGTAGAAAATGTAAATAATCTTCTGTGATGCCACGTATTTTGGGATTGCATTGGTTTTTTATTTTGAAATTTTTTAAACACAGTAACACTGAGGAAAGATTTCACCCCAACAGTACCAGTTTATAACCAAAATACAGTAATTAACATCAGAAAGATGTCTAGTCAACCTTAATGAAGGTCTTCCAACTCCGCACGAATACGCGCTGCCACGTTAGAAGCTCACCTGGCCCTGGCCGGGAGCAGCAAGTTAAGCAGTTTACCCATGTCCCTTTCCTCTCACCCAGTTCCTTCCATCCCTCTCTTCTCTCCTCTCCCAACCCCTGATCCTTCTCTCACATTGCAGGCCATTTTCTTTCACCCCTTTTTACAATTTCTGAACTCCCCAGATTCAACCTCTCACTTCACCTTTAATCACCTCTTGCTATTCTGTCTTTACACTGCCCTCATCTCTAAATAGTCTTTCGCATTTATCTCATGGCCTCTCTGGCCCCGTCACCTCCCGTGCACCTCAGCACTTCTCATTCACCTCAAGTCTCTCCGTTCAAATTTTTGTCTTACACCTCTCCAGTCCCCCTATTCATCTTTCACATCTCCGCTTTGTCTTCCACACCTTCTTGAACCAACGTCCCTCGCCCCTGTTACCTCAGCACCAGTGCCTAATTTGAGCAGGTGGGTTCCGGTGCTCCGCCCTGGCACCTAGTTATGCACACTGGCACTATGACAGACTTCCAGATTGTGGCTCTGTCTGTGTAATTTAAAGATGAGCAGAACAGCTGTTTATTAATTCAATATACACTAAAAAAGATAACCTCCTGACACCCATGCCATTCTTTATAGCTTTGGGGGCTTGAAATAGTCTGAATAGTCACACTTGTACGAGTGTTATGGTTGGTCGTTGCATAGGGATTGTCATTGGCCGCACAGGCCAGGCAATGGTGGGTGGCATATGTTGTATTACAAATGAATCACTGCTCAGCACACACCCCAATACTCCCTCTCTTCCCTTATCGCTGCTGTGCCTCACCTATGTCACATCAAATTATCTTTTTATGTCACAGATCATCTCTCTGCTATCTTATCTCACAGTTTAACAGTAGCCCTCATCTTTTGCTCACACTCACTTCTTGCGTGTCCGCACTTCGCTTCAGAACTTCACATTTCACCTCATCCCTGACCTCTGCAATCAAATTATCCCACTCCCTTGCTGTTCTCTCATCTCTCCTCATGGAGAATACGGGTCGGACCCGTATGCTCCTCTCGCCCTGTGCCCTTCTGCTTATTGTTCCCTAGTTCAGGAAGGCATGAACTGTCTGTCTCGCTGTTTTGGTGCAGGCCGTGCAGTTATGGAACTTGCACCCTCCTTTGCTTCACCAAGAATCTATTATCCTTTAGGAAGATATAAAAACCTGGCTCTATGCTCTGTATGTCACCCCATTTGGCTGGTTCACCTTCCCCTTCTGTTTGTTTCTCGTTGACCTTCATGCAGCAGATGTAAATAATATTAGGCAGAAGCTGGGGATCCACTGGACCCGAACTTCGGGGGGGCTAACACTCCCAGCCAGGACTGGCCCTAACACTGATCGCACACGGTGCAACAGTCTTTCCACCTTCTCCATGAATTCCCTCACTACCACTCACCAACAATACACCTCATCTCTCTTTAGCACCTTTCTGACAAGCATTTCATTTTTTTTATAGCGCTACTCATAGTTTACTCACACTCAGTTCTGTGATGTGCATGGTACATGTTCTTTGTACCAGGAACTTTAACCTTCTGCACTGTGTGGGTGACAAGAGTACCCATGTGACTGCACAGTGAGTGATGCAACAGTGTGAGAGTAGGGTAAAAGGAGTGACTGCAGGGTGAGTGAGGTGAGGTGACCATATGAATTTGGGTTAGACTGTAAATGCAGAGTGGGACAAATTAATGCATGGTTAGTGATGGCCTTGTTTGAGTGAGCTACAGATTGAGCAGTGAGGGGGGGCAGGTGAGTGAAGTTTTACATGAGTGCAGGGTGAGTAGCGTGCTTGTGTGACTGCAGGGTGAGGTACAGGGTGAACAATGCAAGCTCATTGCTAGTGCAGAGTGATCCCTGTGAGTGCAGGGTGAGCGGGTGAATGTTGTGAGTGCATGGTGATCAGTGTGAGTGCATTGTGATCACTGTGAGTGAATTGTGATCACTGTGAGTGCAGGGTGAGCGGGTGAATGGTGTGAGTGCATGGTGATCAGTGTGAGTGCAGGGTGAGAGTCTGAATGGTGTGAGTGCATGGTGATCAGTGTGAGTGCATTGTGATCACTGTGAGTGTTGGGTGAGCGGGTGAATGGTGTGAGTGCATGGTGATCAGTGTGAGTGCATGGTGATCAGTGTGAGTGCATTGTGATTGCTGTGAGTGCATGGGGATCGGTGTGAGTGCTTGGTGATCAGTGTGAGTGCATTGTGATTGCTGTGAGTGCATTGTGATTGCTGTGAGTGCATGGCGATCGCTGTGAGTGCATGGCGATCAGTGTGAGTGCATGGTGATTGCTATGAGTGCATGTGATCAGTGTGAGTGCATGGTGATTGCTATGAGTGCATGGTGATCAGTGTGAGTGCATGGTGATTGCTATGAGTGCATGGTGATCAGTGTGAGTGCATTGTGATCGCTGTGAGTGCAGGGTGAGCATGAAAGTGAAGGCGAGAATGAGGAGTGAGTTGTCTGAATGCAGGGTGCATTCCCAGAAATTTGAAGCGTAGTGTTTCAGATATAAATCAAACTATTGCTATAATGGCATTAATCAGGGATCGAGGGTGGACGAAATAAATAATGTGCTGATCCTGCAACAAACTTCCAGTCTTACGATTAGGGATACAAGCTCAATATTTTGATGGACCAGAAATAAGCAGTCACCTAAAGCTGTATTTTTAGCACTTATCTGTGAATACATAGAACAGCAAATATAAATAGAAAGCACTTTTAATTGTGTCACTTTTAATTGTGTTCTAGGGCTGCCTCAATGATCCATGACTGAAAATTAAAACAGGCAGCTTCCATGTTCACTTGCAATGTCTAGTAATAGAACTATACATTACAGGGGCATTTCTGCTCATGCAGATATGTCCTCACAGAAACCATAATGCACCATGCCTTAGGGCTCGAAGGCCTGCTGTAGGGTGACTTACATATATTAAATGAAGTGACTTTGGCATGACACACAGGAGTGTGTCAGGTTGTGTTTTCACTCATAGTTTGCTCCACGTCATACAGACTGCAATGGCAGTCTGTGTGGAATTTGTGTGTGAGTCCCTTAGAGTGGCATAAGATATTCTGTAGCCCTTAGGGACCCTTTTTAGTACCCACACCCTAGACACCAGGTGTACCATTTACTAGAGACTTACAGGGGAGATAAATTCCCTGGCCAATTGTCAACAATCAGACGTCAAATTGGTTCAAGGAAGGAGCACTGGCACTGAGATCTGGTTAGTAGGCCTCAGTGCACTGTCAAAGTAAAAAATCTGCATCTAGTAGCTAAAAAGGGAGGCAATAAAGTCGGGGGATAACTGCAACAAAAACCCAGTTTCCTACATTTTCACTTTATCGCTGTGTGTGTGCTGCATAAACACACTTCCTCTAAGTTAGGCCTGAGTGCTTTGGTGCTAACCTCTTCATGGGTACAGCACCGTACATTTTAGCGACTTTTGTGTGTCAACGTGACAAGGATTGTGTTTATTGCTTGAGTAGGGGTTCACCCTCGTCAACCAGTGACCCAACTTCTTACAGCCGTGATGCATGCTTAGAATATAGAGGCAACATATGATACATCCCATAGCCAAAAATCCACGTTCTCCAGTTTCTCAGTTACATACAATATTTTGCCAAAGTGGCCCAAACACGCCACTACGGCAAAACTGGACTGTATTTTGATAAATATGCACAAGCTGAATTTCCTTACTCTCATAGACTATGAAATATGAATAGGGTGTGCACTTTCTGGACTGTACATGTAACCCCATCAGTTTCTCTAACCAAACCCTATTGCTGTGTGTTTTGCAAATGTGGGTCTTATTTGCAACATTTTAATGCTGCTATACCATTTTGTAAAAGTACTGAAATACTGAAATTGAACAGAATATACTAAATCAGTTCACAGAGTAAGATAAGGCAATTCTCTAGGTCATTTCACTGAAAAAGATATTACAACTTCTATCTTTATACTCTGAATGTTTAGTCTTTAAACTTTGCCTTTTCTTGCTGCATGATTTAGTCAAGCCTGCAACATGTAGTCTTCCTCTGCACTTTTGTAGTGAATACAATTAAAATGAATAATGTTAGCCAAGTCAGTAGTTCAATTTATTTTAGGGCTGATATGTCACATTTCTAATCTTTCAATTTCACTTCCAGCCTTCCAGAAATGTGTCCATGTGCTGGCCTGGCTCACACTATCCTTCGTGAGGTTGCATGTAGCATGAGCTTGGGTGCCTACATGTGCACCATGAAATGCTTTGTCCAGGAAGTGCACTTATTATGAGGATGGTGGAGTATGATTTAATGCTCAGGTGGGGCTCTGAATGTCACTCCTAATAGCAGTAAAATGCGCAATATTTGCTCACAGCTGTTTGCCGAGATTATTCACCACCTGGTTAATAGTTACAGGACGAAAAATTCCTGCTGGTGATTGTTGGCACTGCTTCTGTGGAAAGAGTTCTACCTCGAAAGCTTCCTCCTAATTTGCATGGCAGATTCTATATCTACAAAGATCTCCACTCCACCATCACTCAGTGAGTGGGAGATCCCACCTGAGGTGAAGGCAGACAGCAGCAGGCAGAGGTGAGAGCTGACACCTTCACTCACTGAGTGTGGGAGATCCCTCCTGAGCTGACAGAAGAGAGCAGCAGGCAGAGGTGAGAGCTGACACCATCACTCACTGAGTGTGAGAGATCCCTCCTGAGCTGGAAGAAGAGACCAGCAGGCAGAGGTGACCCCTGACACCATCACTCACTGAGTGTGAGAGATCCCTCCTGAGCTGGAAGAAGAGAGCAGGAGGCAGAGGTGACCCCTGACACCATCACTCACTGAGTGTGAGAGATCCCTCCTGAGCTGGAAGAAGAGAGCAGGAGGCAGAGGTGACCCCTGACACCATCACTCACTGAGTGTGGGAGATCCCTCCTGAGCTGACAGAAGAGAGCAGGAGGCAGAGGTGACCCCTGACACCATCACTCACTGAGTGTGAGAGATCCCTCCTGAGCTGGAAGAAGAGAGCAGGAGGCAGAGGTGACCCCTGACACCATCACTCACTGAGTGTGAGAGATCCCTCCTGAGCTGGAAGAAGAGAGCAGCAGGCAGAGGGGAGAGCTGACACCATCACTCACTGAGTGTGGGAGATCCCTCCTGAGCTTAGGAAATCCACCTGCCAAGTGACCTGACCTCGAGTAATCAGCCAGAAGGTGAGAAGGTTATTCTCTTTGCAACTTTGTGAAGTTTGAATAGATACAAATACAAATGTCTTTAGCAGGACATCTCTGCAAAATGTTAGTTTGTGTGAGAAATCGTCAGCAACAGAAGGGCTTTTATTGGCAACAAATGTTTTGAGAGAAACTTCAGCTGCAACCCCTTCTTTTTAGTGGGAAAAAACATCTTCTGCAAGAAAAGAAGAGGGAACTTGCAAACCTGTAATCCTTTTCAAAGGGCACACACAGTTCAACGGAGGCGATTCTCCAACATAAGTGCTTCCATTAAATAAGCATAGTATCCCCCTCTAACACTTCCAACATGGGTTTAAGACTGGTATTCCTTAGGGAACCCTTAGGGCCAGATCAACAAAGGGTTTTCAAATGATCTAAGCCCATATAACGATTCGAAAAAGCTTTTCTGAACCATTGAACAGATTTAGGAAACCATACCGAGTTGGTATTTGCAAGGGGCATTCCTTCTAAATACAGGTTTATGCTGGTGTGTATTAATGGTTTGCAACCAAACTCCGGCCGCAAACATTGAGGGCCATAATGATCATTTATTCATGCAACGCAGCAAGACCCCTTGCTGCGCTGTGTGAAACGGAGAGGGCAGCATGCGCCACATCTATCAAGACCCGTCGCAGTCCTGCTTTCTCCGTGCACTGGCGCACTCTGGCTGCCTCGTGCCAATGCAGGCAGGATTGTTTTTGTGCAGAACGGGATGCATGCCTTCACAGAAACACTCCTTTCAGGAGTTTTCCTCTTCTACATGTGCTGCAGAGGAACAAAATAGGAGAAATACAAATATTTCTCCTTGTTACGCCTCCCCTGGGAAGGTGCGGCACGTTCATGCAATCCAAGGTCCACCACTCATGGTCAATGCAGGTGAAAGCCAGAGCCCCACGCTCCACCCCTGGAATGCCCACCTGGAGCAGAGTAACGTAAGGCAGCTACTTGTGTGGGCTTGCGTTACTCCAGTCTTGTGTGGCTTGGGAAATCACATCTACCTTTTGTGTAGCCTTGACCTATTAGCACATAGGTTAGTTCACAAAGTCACAATGCATTGTGTGCGAAGTGCAAATGTGTTTATTTGAACGAAATGGCCACCAACACTCCTAATGCCACCTGCAGAGCTCGTGACCAGAGCAACCCTCTATTTTCCTTGTCTCACAATAGCACACACTTACACGCTGCTTCTATCAATGGTGGCTGCTCGTTAACGTAGTGTCGTGGCGCTAACTATTGTCTTCTAGTGTGCCCTGCCCCTTTGAACAGAGAACACTGGCCCCATATCACTAGTACAGATATCCTTAGAAGGGGCAGGCACTATGTTAGTGTCTACATAACTGTTTTAGCATCTTGCTCCACACAGCTGTAGCTGTCTGGTGGCAACTCTAATATTATCACTGAAATTACATATTGCAGAGATTTCCATAATGTCTCAGATAAAGTAGGGGCCCGGTGGGTGAAGATTGCAGTGCACCCTCCTCCATGGAGGGGCGTCTTGAAATCTGTGTCTGATTAACATCTCCTCGCCCTTGGGCGCGCACACTTCAGAATGAAAGGAGGAGTTCCCCGTCTGCATCCCACCCAGGAAGAGAAGCATGGCTGTGAATGTCAATGTGACCTCACGAGCTCTAGGCCTGCTTGAGTGAAGGAGGGAGAGTCTACTGACTCTCAAATACCCTCCCCACCCCACTGTACCCTTGTAGCGCCTCATAGCTGCCATGGTTTCAGATTGCTATGTGTGACATTTTCATAATTTCAGTGTAAATATGAGTGACATTTCCACAGATATGAGTGACGCTTTCTCGCAAGCAAATCAAGCAATGAAGATGAGAGGCACATATAAATATCTGAGATTCTACCCATTTGAGCAACGAGAAACTCTAAGAAGATCTTAGAACTGCTGCACAGCACCAGAAATGGAAGAGCACTAACCAGACACACACTGTGTGACTGCAGGCTGGCAGGCACTGCTGCTGCGCAGAAGATGATCTGTTCATGACCGCATGCTAGCCTAAAAAGCACATTTTATAGCATGGGTCAGCTTGTTGTTGAAACTACTCTGACAACCCTAACCCTTCTGCATCTCTCCCACCCACAAGAAAAATACCAGCTTCCTGTTCTCATTCTAACATTTTGCAAAAGGCCAGACACGATTCTTAAATACAACTTTACATAGCTGCCCATTTGTATTATTGCTTATGTGTGATATTTATGTTTTCATTGTGTGAATGAGTGGAATTTTACTACCGAATGTGTGACACTTCGAGAGGCACTTCCGCATGAGTTTCTATTACTATAGCCAGATATGCAACACAGTCTTCAGAGTGCTTGAATCCATCACGCTTTTCCATTTATACTGTCCTCTGCAGGTTCTCACTCTTTATGCACTTTAATTCTTTCTCTTTCAACATCTCTCAGAAATTGTCAATAAGCACGTCCTGTCTGAGTGTTCTTAAAATCTACAGAAACATAATAGTTATTAAAAGGAAATAGTATTCGGGAATGCATACAGAGTAAAATGTGTGAAATGTAACCAGGTGCTGCGTTGGTGTCATAGATTGCCTTTACAGTGTTAGTTATCCTTCAGCAATCGTTTAACACTCATTGAGAACTTGCCAGTTACAGCCCAAACCGCTCTGCTGGTTTTGCTGCAGAGGAGACTGACCTCCGAGGAGAACGATCTGCTCTCTGAGTCAGCCCGGCTGCCTGGGACTGAAATTGTTTGGAGGTGGGGTTCTACTGACTGCCAGGAGGCCCTTCGGTAATTGCGACGCAGTGGGAAAAACACCCTACCAACACCACTTAAGTTTAGAGGCAGGGACAGGGTAGGGCAGCTTGGTAAAAAGAACCAAACTGCCCGTTTGCTTTCCGCCTGGAATTTTGCCCTACCTACTAGTCAGTAGTGCATAGCAATGACTGTCTGTGGTGCCTTGCCAGCATTTTTAAAAAATGAAGGCGAGGTACCACCAGATCTATGTGTGGGGGCTGCCGTTCGGATAATGATCCGGATCACGTTGTTCTCTTTCACATTCGAAGAACACACAAGGAAAGCCTGTGGTGGGTTTGATTAATCACAACTAGTTCTGATCTGGGATTATTGTGATGCTGAATAAAGTGAAAAACATACCAGCGCTTACCTCTACGAGCCGGGCCAGGCTCAATCTATGTGGCACATGACACCATTTATTCACTCACAGTTGTTGATCCGCACCGCGGGCGGATTAAGTTAACCCCAGCCGAAAGCCAGCGGCGAGCAGCTCCCTCTGCTACAGGCAGCAAACTTTCCATGGCGAGTCTAAATTAACAGGTCACGGTGCTAATGAGGGTCGGGTGGCCCTGAGAGGGCCTGGCTCGACCGTGGTATGTACTGCCCCGCGGTATTGCAAGCAGTGCTGCGTGCACACTGCAAGTGCAGCTAATATTGAAATGCCGTCACCCGCCCTTTTTGCAGCACCTCCCTAATAAGTATTCCCATAGCCATTGGCCACTGAAGTGATGTCACTGTTATAACGGCCGCTGTTTCGGGTGTTCTTACATTATAACACACTAGCGCCAACATGAGAACCACGTACCTCAACTGCCAGAAGCTGCGCACGCCGTGGTCGTGCGCTAATACTGCAGCTCTCATTTGTGGTGCTTCATAGACCAGTGTCACATCGCTCTCAATCATCACGCAACCACAGGCCGACCCAACCCGGCGGCGGGTGTCACTATCTGGTGTTGACAATGACGTCAGGCCTGGGCAGCGCGGGAATTTCAATGCAGCAGGCATCTATTTGGACTGAGCCTTTGCTGGTAGAGAGGCCGCGCCAGCCCAGAGACATTCGCCGGCTGTGGGCTTGTGCTGCACATGATGCGGCCGACGGTCAGGACCCCCCCCCCTGCGGCCGGCCCGGCCGGCCTGGTGCCAACATCCATGATGGATGAGAGGCTGTGAGTGTGAGCAATTGAGGCAGCCTGCACGCTCACTCCAGATTTCCCCCCGCCGACTAACTTCCTGTGTTCCTGGCGGCCGGACGCGACGCAGTACTCGATACATTGTAGCGCCGGCTAAGAGCTGCTCAGGGAGTCTGTGCTGTTAACTGTTTGGGACACAGGCAGCACCTCGAGCAGCAGAGAGAGCCACAGTGACTGACGGGCACAGTGACAGGCGCCGTTGGCTCGCATGGCAGCATGATGCGTGACGTTTCATTTCAGTGCGGTGATGCGGATCACCGCACTGAAATGCGTGGGCGTCACGCGTGTTGCGTGACGCTTGGCAGGACTGCCTTTGGCCGTGCACTGACCCTCCCCTCCCGTAGAGAGAGAGAAGCTGTCACACCAGCCTTTGGGGAAAACGGGAAATATGTGCCCTCACACTTTATTTATAGAGACGCTGCACTTTTTTCTACCTGGAAGTGCTGCGCTTTAGAAATCACAGGAGCGCACTACAGGCTTACCGGAGGAGCAATTTTAACGGCCATTTTAAATTTAATTTAAAATTTTAACTGATAAGATCAGTGCCTGCCGCTGTATTCTAACTCTAGGCACCCGACATGTAACAAATGGCGCCAACTAGTCCCGGGCCCACATGTTGTGCCACAGCCAGTAGCAACCACTACTGAGGGCAGCCTCCCCCCACCTTCGGTAATTGGCAACCGTGACAAAGCCACGCAGCCGTCAGGAAATATGCAGCCAGGCACGACAGGCCGGACATATTTGAAACATTGTAGCACTCTCAGCCACTCCAGAGCTGAGAGCAGACAATCATCTTTAACTGCTAACTTATAAAGCCAGACAGCTGCTGGTAGCCGCAGCACGCCTCGGAGCAGCAGAGCCGGCGCTCAGGTGCAGGCACTGGTGGCACGCGCTGCCTGGCACCCTGTACAGCCAGAGTTTCAAAGCGATACAAAAGGGGGTAGTGATGGACCGCTTTGTTCGCCATAAGTTGGCAGGGTATGCTCAGACGTGAGTCCCTTGCTCACTTTGCCACTGGATTCAAGCAAACCGGGCTGAAGACGGCTGAAATGCCAGAAACCGGTCCTCGGAAGTTTGTTTCCGGTCCAGGGAAGGCATGGCTTGGCAGTTCGAGCTGGACTGTTTCCATGAGGCACAGGGTCAGACTGATTTCCATATGGCCATGTCTGAACTGGGGTGGCAGAGTGGGCTAAAGAACGGTGATGGATTAAACCCAGATCTGTTGACTGGGTGTGAGTGTTTGCTTGGCTCAGATGCTCCATCCATCACCACCTCCTTTTGTACCGCTTTGTTTGCCATAAGTTGGCAGGGTATGCTCAGACGTGAGTCCCTTGCTCCCTTTCCACTGGATTCAAGCAAGCTGGGCTGAAGACGGCGGAAATGCCAGAAACCGGTCCTCGGATGCTTGTTTCCGGTCCGGGGAAGGCATGGCTTGGCAGTTCGAGCTGGACTGTTCCCATGAGGCACAGGGTCAGACTGATTTGCATATGGCCATGTCTGAACTGGGGTGGCAGAGTGGGCTAAAGAACGGTGATGTATTAAACCCAGATCTGTTGACTGGGTGTGAGTGTTTGATTGGGTCAGATGCTCTGTCCATCACCACCCCCTTTTGTACCACAGAGTTTCAGAGTGGCATTAAATGCGTGACAATGCATTTCAGTGCGGTGATGCAGAACACCGCACTGAAATGCGGGAGCGTCACACCTGATGCGTGATACTTGGCAGGCACGCGCCTGCTCACTGAATGAATAAGCCCTCCCTCCCACAGCTGCACACCCAGGAGCGGGCTCTGCCCTTCACTCACTCTATCGCGACAGGTCCTGACTATGAATTGGTGCAGACAGCTGACAATACTTTGTCTGCGCATTTGTATGATTTGTCCACAATAAAGAGAGATAGTTGTGGCCGCTCAAGGGGCTGTCATACCCTACTATACCACCTAGCTGTTAGACGGCCGAGAGCCGCTGCCACAGGCATCCAGTAGGTTGCCAGCAGCACTTTTAAAACTAGGATTAGCAAAGCCAGTGTGCCTCGCCTTTGGAGCTTATTGGCTCAGCCAATTGCCTTTGATGATGCTGTACCTCAAAATAAAAACAGTAAAGGCGCAATGACACATGCATTAGAGCACATGCACTCACCAGCAGAATGATTCCAGAGATCCTAGGGCTTGTGGGTAATATGGAGGAGTGTGTGGGTGTGGGTGAGGGAAAAGCAGCACACCTAGGGTAGGGGAGAGACAATCAAAAGGGAGAGAACACCACAGAAGTACACAGGTGAGAGAAAGCAACACTGAGAAACACTGAGGATGTGAAAGTGTAGCGCTGGGGAAAGTGCAGTACACAGGCAAGAGAGTAAAATGAGGGGGGGGGAAGCAGACAGCTGCATTTGTGTAGTGCTTATTGTTTAATCAAAAAGAAACAACCAGCCCGTGGAGGGAGGAAAAACAGACAGACAGAAGAGATAAAAATGAGAAGGAGGAAGGGAGAGAAGAACATGGCAGAGACAGCTGAAAAACACAAGCACTTTTGTGGAGTGCTTCAGGAAAAAATGGTTCCCTGAAACTGAGCAGTAGAAGGATTCATGTAAAGAGGTTGTGCTACAAGGGAAGGACAAAGGCAAGTTGGACAATGCAAGGCATGCAATATGAAGCAAGCAAATGAGAGTGACAATAAAGCCACCCTATCGCAAGCAAAGGTGGGCTTTCAAGACACTGCAAAATCTTGGCAAAATCTTGCGCAACCAGAGAGCTTGCACTGTCTCAAATGCTCGACCTTACAAGTGAATATCAGACACTTAGTATTTGTTTATTTATGTTGGAATAGTGGGTGATTCCCTTAAAGCCATATACAGTTTATTGATGAGATGGACCACAAGGGAGTCTCTTGCAAATGACTCTCCATGAGAACATGGAGTCAGCAAAGAGCTGAATCTCAAGACAGGATTGGTCAACTGCTGGTACCTGAGCCATGTCTTTTATCACCACTCCAATGTCATAGTATAGACTGAAGCAGACAGCAATACACTGCAGCTCCAGAACTGCTGACAGTCACAGCAGGGGCAGTGTGGATCATGGGGTGGAGGTGAGTCTGAAAAGAGAGAGTCTTCTGATGGGAATACTGCAGGAGTAGACTATATCCCACCTCTGTCACCCTGAGTAACATACCTTATCGATCTCGTGTATTTCTTAAGCACTTCAGTGTGATGGGGGGCTGTGTGGTTGGACATTTGAGCTCCTGGGGGAGAAATAGTGCAAACTGCTGCAAACCTCACTACCTTTCTATGGAGACTTGTTCAGCAACAATGCTGTTCTTGATTGTCACAGCTTTAGATATTTAGCTGTCTCTGTTTTTTACATAAGTGCTAAATTATATTTTTCTGCCCTCCTATGCAGGACAAAGACCCGGCAAGCAGATCGCTGAAACCTGCCACCATGGGACCCCGAATACTGATTTACTCGCTGCTCACCGTGCTCTCCATCCTGGAAAGTTCCTATTCCGGTCCAGTTGCCCTTTACAGTAAGTGATCTGACACAGGAGTCTGATGTACATCAGGTTAAAGAGTGACTTCATGCAGGGACACCAGTGATCATGACACTATTAGACACCCCTCCCCCCCAGCAAGAGGGTGAAGGTCATCCCACCCTTACAAAGAGTAATACAAGCACCATATATTTGGTCAAAACAATGCCACACCCCAGATATGCTGCCGCTCAGCTTTAGTGATGTCTCCATAGCAGACGTGCTCTTAGAGGTTGCTTAGGCTTTATTTAGAGGTGATCAGAGGGGACCTTATTCACTGAGATACTTCACCCATGATACAGGCACGAACAGGAGTTTGCACATCAGGACCACCACTTTCCTGCAAGTTGTTTTGAAGACTCAAATTTCACTTTCTTGAAACAGTGTTGAACATGTGCTTTGAGTCAGGTGATGCAGCAGAAAGCTGTGCACATTAGTCATTATTCTTATCTTTTAATTGTAGTTCCAGAGGCTCAGAGCAGAGCTCACCAATGCGTGTAAAGTCATGACTTGGGTCGTTAACGAAACAGTACAACAGTCATATGTGTCTCTGAGGACAGAGAGCAGGGCTGATCCATCTGTTTGAAGTTATGGTTTGGGCAGTTAAATAAAGAAGGGACTAAACTCACATGTGTCTTCATTGAGGGGCACACAGCAGAACACATCAATGTGTGTAAATTCCTGACTTAGCCATTAATAGTAAGGGACAAAAGCCATGTGTGTCACTTTGCAACCGAGCAGCGTTCATGCATGTGTGTAAAGTCATGGATTGGGCAGTTAGTGAAGAGGGAAGAAAGCCCTATGCATATCTACGGACACAGCGTTCATCCATGTGAGTAAAGTCATGGCTTAGCCAGTTAATAGAAAGGGACAAAAGCCTTATGTGTCTCTCATGGTGTGAAGGAGAGCCCATCTATGTGTGTAAAGTCATAGTGTGGGCAGTTAGTAGAGAGGGATGCGGGCCATATGTGCCCCTCAGATTGGAGAGGAAAAGTCACCCATTTGAGTTACATCATGATTTGGGCAGTTAAGAGAAAGGGACAAAAGCCACATATAGCAAAGATGCTCCATTGAAGAAGGATGTCCTTGATGGGAATCACGACCTTGGTGCAGCACTCTGTTCTCACTGAACCCATCCCTTTGCGAGGCAGAAGATAGTACCGTATCCAGAGCTGATGCAGTCCAGATAGTGCATATAACTTATCGACTTACACACCGATCAGATCAGAACAAGCTCTATTCGATTTTATGCCTGTAAAATCACAAAAGCAGACACAGCAATTTAAACACGTCTTACTTATAAAAATCTATTTACTTACACACACTCACTGTATCCTCTAAATTACAGCAGAATACACACTTATACATTCCTTCAACAGACCCTCACACTCTATTGGGCCTGCTCAATCTTTGGTAATGCCACTTATGTTGTTATGTCACTGCACCCAGCACATTTTGCATCAGCATCCTGCATTGTCATATCAATGAATCTGTGACTGTAGACAGAAAATAGGTTTTTTCAACCTGTGGTCAAGGCACAACTCGGGGTCCGGGATAACTAATCAGGGGGCCCCGGACTGCTTACAAAATTAAATATATTAACAAATCAATACAGTATACATACATAAAGAATCAATTGTAAAATTGAAATTTCTAAACATTTCTGGAATTGTGATGGAATTTGAAATTGGAAGCCAGAAACTAAGGGGGTCATTAGGGCCGCCCGCCATCCTATCGGGAAATGGGACCGCCCGCCATAAGGGCAGGGGTCCCGTGGGGGCTATTAGGATGTGCTCGCATCTAATAGGTTGGTGGGATTTGTATCCCAAAGTGAGTTGTTAATACTCCTGGCATCAGTAACTCTAGGTGTGGGGAAATACAAGTCCATTCTTCATAATGAGAGTGGCGGGCGCATCCTGCATTCCTGTCATTGTGGTGGGCGGTGCACTCAGCACGCCCGCAACAATGCCAGGAAGGAATGTTGTGCACTTCCATGCACAACATGGCAGGCACCCCACGGTGCCTGCCATGTTGTGCATGGAACTGCAGGGGGGTACCATAGGTATCCCCCATGTGTACCCTCCACCCCCCAGAGTCCCTGGGGGCCTGCAACAAGCCCCTGCAAGCAATCCCCGGCATTGCCGCTGAAGAAAAGCCTGTTTCCACCCCCATCCTAATATGGCTGGCGGTATATAAGAGACATCACCGCCATATTAAACTCTTTTCCGCCCGTTCAATTCAACCTGACCGGGCGGAAAAGCGGCGGATGGTCTTTCCATCCGCCGCGGTCCCCCCCGCCATAGTAATATGGCAGGGGGAAATGGGTGGCGGGCGGGGAAAGATCTCGGGCGAATCGCCACCGCCATGCGGACGGTGGCGATCCGCCCGAGATCCTAATTGGCCCCTAAGTTGGTATCTTCATATTGATTCCTGAGAGCAGTGCAGGTGCATCACACAGAGTATAATATAGACAATGGGTGGCCTCAGTTGAGTTGAGAAAATCTCTAAGCCTCCCATTAACATTCAAATGTAATTTATTTGATAATTAAATAAAACATTTCATATTTTGTGATTAATGCATGCCTGTGTGTATTGTTGTGTTTTATTTTGCGGTTCAAATCATCCAACATGCTTAGGCCAGGCTACTCAACTTCCAGTAATAACTCAGTGGGGGTCTCAGATTATAATAACGAATCAACATGGATACCTGGAGTCCAGTAATGATTGGGGTCATCAGAAGTCAGAAGGTTAGGAATTACTGCTATAATGGACCATGTAGGTTCAAAGATTCATACTTATTAACCAGGGGCCACTAGTTGTCGTGGGGATTCCTGGTGACTGGCAATATTTAAAGAAGGGTCATACACAAACTCACTAAATATTCATGGATTCTTCAATTATTTAGTCTTCCCACATATGCTCCTCATTTTACAACAGTATATGATTCCTCTTTTTTCGTGGACGGCATCTATGGAACAAAATTGCTTTTAATTCCATCGGTAATGGAAACCGCACATACCATCTCTATCAAAATTGTAAGAATCATCGGAAGACAGTGGATTTCTTCAGTTTACCATGGGTATTTCAGCTGCTGGAATCTCCATGTGCAAGTCCTTGAGCAAATAAGGAATTGCCAGGGGAATCCAACCCACAATTACCGATCCTCATGGTAACTATTCATTTCTAAGTGAATCCTCAGGTTGGTGGGATTTGTATCCCCAAGTGAGTTGTCAATACTCCTGGCATCAGTAACTCTAGGTGTGGGGAAATACAAGTCCATTCTTGATAATGAGAGCCTATATGGATTGTATTTGATTCCACATTAAGTTTCAATCACTAAATTTGAGGCACTGCCCAACAAGATATCTTTCAGTCAATCCTCCGAACTGTGTGTCAGACCCAGTTTTATCCTCTGATGCTCTGAAATGTATTGCCTGAGGTGTATCCTGTACTAATTCTAATACATCCATGTCTGATATTACTAGTATATGCCTAGTATAACCATGACTTCTGATATGGTCAGAACATCTAGTTGATTTGACAAATGTAAACAGCTGCAAACCTGCAATCAGAGAATTACAGCTTTGCACAGGGGCAAATTTTCTACTTTCTCCAGAAACAGTTCATCCTGATACCCTCTGCAACATTGCAGTTTTCCAGTCATGCTTGAGGAACACATCTCAAATTCCTATATGTTCATTTGGATCATCATTTCCAATGGAGTATCTGTGTGCAAATTAGTCATGGAAAAAAGTCAACATAATTCTGCAATTGCACGGTTTTTGCTTCAGGGGGAAAATAGTATTTCCATTGAGGAATGACTTAGCTGACACCCACGAAGTTTGGGGATAGTCTTCTACCCTACCATCCATGGAAAATAAATTCTTCCTGTCCTTGCTAAGAGAAAACCTCCAACTAGGTCTGAATGGAAAAGGGTCAGAGGAGAGCTTGTGCCTGACACAGTCTTATGTGTATGTGGGCATTGATACACTTTCAAGGCTGACCATGCATTGGAACACGAAATCTCGTCCACTCGTGTGAGATTCGCTCCTGCAAAATATTGAACTGGCTTTGGGTAATATTACGTAAGAGTGGACAATTTTATGCAGCAATATTAACTTTTGTGAATTCATGTTACTTTTGTGAGATGCAAAGGACTTTTTAAATTGGTTTCAGTATGTGTTATCTGCCTATGTATGTTTATTATGTATAGTATGTCTTTATATATCATGCCTGTGTAGACTAGGATTTGTTCCATGTCTGCTATGTATCTATATACTGTTTGCAAATACTTTTTAATTTGACTAAAATTGTATGTATAATATACCTACTTAAAGAAAAGGGACGTTCAGCCACCTCTCTTCAGCCATTGGTCAATTGCGTTATTTGCATTTTACATCAGCCCACTACAACATACAGTACAGGACCATGGGTCAGCTTATTTAAGCATGGTAGTTCCCTAAGTACCAGTCTTTCTGTTTTCGCTTTATAATTACATCAATAGTTGGGCTCAAGAGTTTTTTGATATAAATAGATACAGTGCCTCTACGACGGTAGTGTGGGATTGCTTTACAGCAGCTCTAAGAGGTGAAACAACGAGCTACCAAGCTGGATTACGGAAACATAACAGTATGGGGTATCATCAGAAATTGGTTGAATTGGCCAGGGCCGAGGAAGAACATATTACGCAATTAGCGCATGGCGAAAATGGGACACATGCTATGTACCACCTGTTCGTTTTAAAAACCGAGCTTAACTCTGGCCTGACTCAGAGAGCTGCTGAGATGTATAAAACACATCGGAAAGAAGTCTATGAGAATGGGGAGAAGGTTGGCAAACAACTGGCATTACATACACGCCAAAAAATCTCATATAATGCCATTACAAACATACAATCAGGAGGGCAGACGTATACACAAACTCCTGATATAATCAACGCTTTCCAACAATATTATCAGACTCTCTATCGAGATGATAATATGACCAGTAGGGTGGAATCAGATGTGTTTTTGAATAATCTTTTAGATCATCCTGAGGCAAGTAATATTCTTGACGACAACTTTAGGGAAGACCTTGAGAAAGAAATCACACTAACAGAAGTTCAGCTTGCCCTATCCTCGCTGGCCTCCGGGAAAGCCGCAGGCCCGGATAAAATCCCCCTGGAACTATATAAGATCCTTAGCCAAACACTAGGTCCACTTATTCACGATCTGTTCTTAGGTATTCAATGGAGCGGTACCTCTCCTATGTCTTGGAGAGAAACAAACAAAATTATTTTTCCTAAAAAGGGTAAACCTCCTGACCAACTATCATCCTACCGCCCAATCTCCCTAATCAATTCTGACTCCAAATTATATGCTAAAATAATGGCCATCCGGCTGGGGCGGGTCATCGAACATCTGGTCTCCCCATGGCAGCATGGGTTTATCCCCGGCAAAGACACAACAGATCACACTCGGCGAGCCATCTCCTTGTTCGATATAATGTCTGCAACGGGAGGCCAGATGTCGATGATTCTTCTGGACGCCGAGAAAGCCTTCGACCGGGTGTTTTGGAATTTTCTATGGGCAACGCTGACCCGGTATAATTTCGGCCTTAAATTTATCAAATCTATAATGGCTATGTATATTGATCCTAATGCAAAGCTACAAATAATGGGTTCTGAATCTAGTATAATTAAAGTATCCAGAGGCACACGTCAAGGCTGTCCCTGTTCCCCAATATTATTTGCCCTATATATAAATCCTTTAATCTTGAAACTATTAGAAAACCCTCTAATTACACCTATAGTGGCTAACCATTTCGAAACTAAGGTATTGGCCTATGCCGATTACATTGCGGTATTAACATCCAACCCCAACGAGGCAATGTCTGAAATAGAGGCAGTTACACAAAATTATGGCCTTTATTCTGGGTATTCGCTAAATAAAGAAAAAACTATTGTGCTGTGCACGGATAACATCACCTGTAACGACCGTAGGAAAGCCGACAAAGCTACATATTTAGGTGTCAGTATAAGTCCTGATGTCATACAGATCCCTAAACTCAACTATGAGCCCTTACTAAATACTATAAGGAAAGACTTAGATCGGGTAAATAGCTTACATTTATCAATAATTGGCAGGGGAAATTTTTTAAAAATGAACATCCTCCCTAGGGTGCTGTATCTCTTTCGAGCAATTCCCTTGATCCCTGATGATAAGGTCTTTAAAGCACTAGAATCTTTTATGTCTAAATTTATGTGGCAACAGGGCAAAATTAGAAGATCTCTGAAGCTTCTGTCACTGCCTCAGAATAGAGGAGGATTAGCAGTTCCTAATATTTTGTTTTACTTCTGGGCTACATTTCTCCAACAGATGGCCCCGCTTCTTTATAATAATCCTTTTTTAGAAGAACTTTTTTAGAAGAACCCGAGTCTGCAGTACCTCCATCCATTTATGAGCTATCTCTTGGACAGAAGATTAAAGGTCTCTTTTTGAGGCAAGTGGAGGGAAGCTATTACAAAAAGAATAAATTCAAAGTTATCTCCAATGCATGGAAAATTTGGTCCAGAATAACTAAATATATGTATATTCCAAAGTTTAAAAAATATACTCCCCTATGGCACTCTAGCCTACTCCCAGAGCTAGGAAATGATGCGATTTCAAAGAAATGGGAATCCTTAGGAATTGCCTCAGTAGGCGATATGCTGGGAGTGAACCCTGATACTACCTTTGCAGACCTACAACAAAAATATCACCTACCAAATGGGCACTACCTCAAATTTATCCAGATTCATACTTTGCTTAAACTTAAAGCTCCTAATATTAACCTAGGGAGAATTGAAATTATCGATACTATAGCTAAAAAAACTACAAGAATAGGTGCAATCTATGGTCAACTACTGGAGAAACTACAGGATGACATAGAACATACAGAAACCGCCTGGGCTGACAAACTTGACAATCCAAACGTAGACATTGATATGAGTCTATGTTTATCATCAAGGCTACTTATGTCAGCTAGCTTAAAAGCCCAGACATACAAGACCATATATAAATCTATATTTTACACCTGCCAAGCTATATGCTTGGGGCAAAAGGGAGAATGACCACTGCCCTAGATGCCTTAACGGCCCTGCAACATTAATACACATGTTCAGTGAATGTGACGCATTAACACTAATTAAAAGAATGATTAACGAATTCTGGGAAGAAGTGTTCGGTCATAAAATACCTGACTCCCCCACTCTGTATCTGCTAGGCACCGATAACACACTTAGTTTGAATAGAGATGAAGAGGCAATGCTCTTTATAGGCTCTGCAGTTCTCCGGATAATACTAGCCGCACGGTGGAAAGACTTAGAGCCACCCAGCTTTCAAATGTGGTTAGCTCGTTTCCTTACTGTCTTCAACCAGGAAAGTGCCATCTTTGCTACTAGAGGGCTAAAATCCACTATGCGTGGCAAGGCGATTTGGCAGCCCATCACTAACTGGCGGAGGGGGATTGGCTCAGGGATATGATGAACAACTTAAATGTGTCTACATGTGCGAGCAATAATTATTGTCATGGAGAGGTATTTTTTTTTCTCTTTCTTTCTTTTTTTTTTTTTCTCTCTCTCTACCTCTCTAAAAATGTTAGAATGTGTCATATATGATTGTGCTTGTTTACCATGCCGTTTTCAATGTATTTTGACTCCTGTATTTACTGGCTCTGACAAATAAAAAAAAAAAACAATAATAATAATAATAATTACTTTAGTGTTGTCTCTGGGTTTAGAGTCCAATTTACTGACAAGACCATTTTGTTTTTAGATTGATGGAGGCCCAGGAGCTTCATGAACAGTACAGTTTTACAAAAGCATGGCAAAACATACAAGAGTTGCCAAAGGTTGGTGGCCAACACCAACCCTATTGCCTTTGCCAATTCTTGTTTTGCCTGATATTCCCTTACATTTTCCAGTAAGCCCTTGTTTTAGTCATTTCATGCTAATTCATGTAATAAGGCATCAAAGAGGGAGCTGCCATTGAACAGGATGTGCACTTGGGTCACCCAGAAGAGATTACACGCCCTATTTTCTCATTATTACATGTCAGATGAAAAGTTACTTAATAACGTGTACATTGCTCATTCGCCCATGGATTCTTGTTGCTACATAGTTTAGAGAAAAGGTTACATTTGTCCAAAATCAAGAACTTTTGAAAACAAAAGATGACCCTTGTATTTGCTGCCCCACATGTGAAGTGTGGTTCTGTGAGAGGGATTAGCTCAGCAGCAGGAGCTACAGTTTACATATGTTTGGTTTAAAGAATGAATGATTTGACCTCTCCAAGATATATTTTCCTCCAGATGTTCGGTGTTATTTATGTTATTCTTTCATGTTTAATCGTCAGGCACTAATTAATCAAATATTTTTTAAACTGTTTTCTCCAGGATTTAAGAGGGAAGTGGACTGTAAATCTTCAGCTGCTAATCTCAACGATGCAGTCAGGAGTGTCACCAAAGCGGAGGACGTGAGGTTGGAAACCGAGCTGATGATGAAACCGTACGCCAACTGGGAAGAGTTCCTGGTGCCCGCCCCCGTCTCCATCGCCATTCTGGGAGAGCTGGCAGCCATTTCATCAGCGGGAGGGGACTTTTCTATCAACCTCAATCCACCAAAAGATGGATTCAAGCACATGAAATACCCAGAGTCCTTCTCTGCCACCCTAATGCAGGTCTGCAATAAAGCCTGGGTTTCCTTCAGCACTGCAAACAAAAACATGGATCAGATCAGGCTCCTCACAGGTTCCATGCCTGATGCTGCTAAACAAATAGTCCTAATTCTGTTCCAGAAGACGGACAGTGTCAATGCCCTTCTCCCACAGCGCCTTAGCTCATTTCTTAGTTTGTCCAATGAATGCATATCATTAGCTCAGTCTGTGGAGATGAGTTTTAGTGACACCATTCATCTAGTCCAGGAGGTGCTTGAAGCTTGTCTGAACTCCAAGAAGGGCTATGAGAAGAAGCTGGCTGATGTGAAGATTGCCCTGGAACAGCTCCGCATAAGAGAAGCATCTTCAAACAAATCTGTGCAAATGGCAGAGGAATTCAAGAAGACTACCGAGACACAACTACAGGATGCATCCGATGCTTATAAGAAGGCTTTGGATAAAGTGCCCTCTGTGTGGGAAACCATGGGTGCTAATTTTGTGGGTGGCCTTCTTGATGCACTGTCTTTAACTACGTACAAAGTTATAGACAGGTTTCTTGGTCCAGGTGGCCCTGCCGGTGGGACCACTGGTACTGCTGGTAGTGTTAGTACTGCTGACACAAGGGATGTGAAGTACACCCAGGCAACCAACAATATTTGCTCCAAGTCCAATCAGATGACAGCTATCACAGACGGCCTTCAAAAAGTCTTGGATAGTACAGGCACAACTATTAACCTAAAGATTGTTTATGATGAGAGAGAGAACGCAGTGACAACAAACTATGTAAAAAGACTGTTATTGTCTTTGAAACAGGATGTAGCGGATGAAGCTGAGTGTAAAGCACAAACACTAATGGATGCTGTTTTACAATCTGCTCTTTCTATTTGTGAAGACTTGGAAAGAGCTGCATTATCTAAAAATGCAGATGACAAGACATTGAAATCAATAGCTCAAAGGATACATTCACTATTTAGCAGCTCATTAAAAGTTGATTCATATTGTAAAACAGCGACCAATGCTCAGCCTTTGCAGCAAAAGCCACCAAATGCAGCCAGCACTCAAGGCCATGTCGGCATAGGCACTCAGTCTGCACAAATGGCACAGGCACGAGTGGAACAAGCCACACTCCAATTAAAAAAAATTCAGGACATGTACAAGGAATCCTTTGAGAATGTCAAAAAAGAAAATGAAAAACTAACAGCCATCCTGGTTGAAATGAGGGGCCACAAACTGGAGGAAATTGATTTTGTTACAGCCAAAAATATGCTAATTAAAGGCCTGGATGCCCTGGGGAAGGTGAAGGAGCAGTGGGAGAAGATGATCCGCTTCTTCCAGATGATATCTAACCTCATTAACTCCTGCCTAGGAAAAAATGTCAATGAGTTAGTGCAGTCCGTCAAATCGGTGCAGAAAATCCCCAATTATTCTTCTGAAGCCTTTGTGAAGGACATGTTGTACAACCAAGCCTTCAAAGCCAGCAACATTGCCAACTTAGTCAACATGATCTCGTCCACCTACTGTGAGGTGTCACAACGCTACTTGATGGACCGTGTGAGCGCCTTAGGAAGATTTCTCACCATGACTCCGTCAAATCCTGCATTCCAGATTGAGCGTGAGAAGTTACAAAGTGGTTGTGCAGAGGCACAAAAATCAATCCAAGATTTGGTGATTTCAAAAAAACAAGACTTTGACATGAGTATAGAAGCAAGAGTTGATGCAATCAATTGCCAGCTGGGATCAGCCATCCCACCCATGTCAGCAGCAGAAAAGAAGCAAATCAGTGAGGCTGTAAATACAGGGGCAAGCTCAGTGGAACATGGGTTGAGACATATTTAGCTTTATCTAAGAGAGCAAATATGTTCTCTTTAAGTCATGGGTAATCCCTTAAGCTTTGATTTGGAGGTGGTGGGTGGAAGCTGTTCCATTCAATGGATTTGGGTAGCAGGAACTTTACATTTGGTGTATCACATTTCTTGCTTCAAATACATTTTGTCTATTCATTTCATCATCATCAATAAAGTCTTTATTTCGATTTTCAAAATCATAAAAGATAGAGTACATCATTAGTTAAAAAGGTATCGGATATAATATGCGTTCTACAATCATCCAGACTTATGTAAAAACCGCACATATATTTACATATGAGTTAAAAACATTGTTTTGTAAAATGACAAAGTTGTAAATACAAAAGATAAAAGCACATTTAACAAGCATTGGAAATGCAATAGGGCTCGCATTAGGAAAGTTTGAGCTATTGGTCTTATAAATGATTTTTTTTTTATTTATGTGTTATTTTTTAAAATAGCTAAATTAATAGCTTTGTCATTTACAATGCCAATAGTTCTAACTTTCGCAAACACCTATAGCATTTGTAATGCAACATGTTTTGTATTTACGTGACTTAGATGTATTGATATTACAAATAACAATGGCTTTTAATTTTTTTAAATAAATTAATACTTAAATAATTTATTTAATTTGTAATGGCAATAGCTTAAACTTTTGTAAATAACTTTTGTGAAGATTATGTTCAGTGTTTTTTATTGTGACAAAAATCCAAGAACAGAAGTGAAATATTAACATCTTTTTGTGATTTGTAATAAAGCAAGAAAGCTTGAAAACAGCTTGAAACATTGAAAGAACATATTTGAACCAGTGATGCTGTGGTTGCGCTGAGTGATGCTGTGGTTGCGCTGAGTGATGCTGTGGTTACGCTGAGTGATGCTGTGGTTGCACCGAGTGATGCTGTGGTTGCGCCGAGTGATGCTGTGGTTGCGCCGAGTGATGCTGTGGTTGCGCCGAGTGATGCTGTCATTGCCCTGAGTGGTGTGTGCATCGGTGGAGCTTAGTGGGTGCATTGGTGGAGCTGTGTGGTGGGTGCATTGGTGGAGCTTAGAGCATCGGTGGAGCTGTGTGGTGGGTGCATCGGTGGAGCTGTGTGGTGGGTGCCTCGGCAGAGCTGTGTGGTGGGTGCATCAGTGGAGCTGGGTGGTGGGTGCATCTGTGGAGCTGTGTGGTGGGTGCTTCAATGGAGCTGTGTGGTGGGTGCATCTGTGGAGCTGTATGGTGGGTGCCTTGGTGGAGCTGTATGGTGGGTGCCTCGGTGGAGCTGTGTGGTGGGTGCATTGGTGGAGATGTGTGGTGGTTGCATCGGTGGAGCTGTGTCGGTGGAGCTGGGTGGTGGGTGCATCGGTGGAGCTGGGTGGTGGGTGCCTCGGTGAAGCTGGGTGGTGGGTGCCTCGGTGAAGCTGGGTGGTGGGTGCATCGGTGGAGCTGTGTGGTGGGTGCCTCGGTGGAGCTGCATGGTGGGTGGCTCGGTGGAGCTGCATGGTGGGTGCCTCGGTGGAGCTGTGTGGTGGGTGCCTCGGTAGAGCTGGGCGGTGGGTGCATCGGTGGAGCTGGGCGGTGGGTGCATCGGTGGAGCTGGGTGGTGGGTGCATCGGTGGAGCTGGGTGGTGGGTGCATCGGTGGAGCTGGGTGGTGGGTGCATCGGTGGAGCTGTGTGGTGGCTGCATCGGTGGAGCTGTGTGGTGGGTGCATCGGTGAAGCTGTGTGGTGGGTCGTTCGGTGGAGCTGTGTGGTGGGTGCCTCGGTGGAGCTGTGTGGTGGGTGCATCGGTGGAGCTGTGTGGTGGGTGCATCGGTGGAGCTGTGTGGTGGGTGCATCGGTGGAGCTGTGTAGGTGGAGCTGTGTGGTGGGTGCATCGGTGGAGCTGTGTGGTGGGTGCATCGGTGGAGATGTGTGGTGGGTGCATTGGTGGAGCTGTGTGGTGGGTGCCTCGGTGGAGCTGTGTGGTGGGTGCCTCGGTGGAGCTGTGTGGTGGGTGCCTCGGTGGAGCTGTGTGGTGGGTGCATCGGTGGAGCTGTGTGGTGGGTGCATCGGTGGAGCTGTGTGGTGGGTGCATCGGTGGAGCTGTATGGTGGGTGCCTCGGTGGAGCTGGATTCAATTGTCTTATTACGAGGAGGCCCTGGTGTCAGAACACTCAGGTTGTAATAAAACAACGGATAGTACATTATCTGGAGATGTATTTCAAATCAACTTCAAGAAAGTTGTTTAGCAATATTAGAATCTGAGTGCTTACTCACTCAGCATCAGAGTGGTTAAACTGCTGACCATGGAACGACTAGTTTCGTTCCAATTGTGCAACACGGTACAAATAAATCTGTTTCGTGGCGTTCATTCAATTTCTTCATGCATGTGGACATTCACCTGTAAACGTGACCGTACCTCGTTGTGTGCTTGTCGGCGAGTTTCCAACACTTGTCTTTTGGTAGGGAGTCACAAAATTTCGTTAAGAGGGGAAATTATTTACCGGCGGAGAATATAGACACTTTACATCATCTTGGGCCAGAGAAATTGTGATGTTGGGCACGAAAAGTTTCTGAAATGCACATTTTTCTTCGAACCATTTAGGTTCTGATGCACAATATTTATTTTCAGGAACTGGAGTAGGCCTCTTTGTTAAAAAGAAAAAAAAGTTTAACACGTTTGTCTTTACACCTGTACTTCCACCTATCAACGCTAAATGGTACCTTTGGCACAGTGAACACAGACATAAATTACAATATGCCGTTGATGAGTTTCCAGCAAAAGCTAATATGTCATTCTCAAATGTCTCGGTTTGAAAATGCTGTTGAATTAATTCAGCAATAAAACTGAAAAATGTAGAGGAAGACAGGATGATATCTGCCAATATCCATTTGTGGGATGATGTCAGATTGATACATTGTCGCCTGGGAAGATAAATTGGGCGACGGATTCGAGATGTGTCGGACACCTGTGGGGAAGCATCCCTTTCCAGTTCTCCATTCCATTTTGAATGATATATGTTGGTTTCTGATCACTTAAGATATATGGTGGTCAGATTTTTTAAAAGCAAAAAATCAGGCCATAACAGACATAAAATTAGGACTACAGTTTTGCCGCAGTCGGATGGTACGGAATGACCTAATTGACAGCACCTACCGTCATGGAAAACTGACGTCGATGAGGAACAAAGGTATCAAAGTTAGCTTTTTGTGGGTACTTTCCATGGGAAGATTAAGTGCAACGTAGAAACACGGTATCTGTGTCACTTATATTGTTTTTTTGATGACTGCTGCGAACTGGTCCTGCACGAGTTCCGGAGAAGAGTTGCTTCCTTTTGTGCTTAAATCTCCCCTCTTTGAAATGTGAGACAAGTGGTGCATTTACCGAAATTTATCAGGACGGACTTTGAACGACAAAGACTGTCAGTGCAAATCAAGGGTGTGTTATAAATCAGACCTAAAATCCTCTCAAGCCGTATATTCCGTAAGAGATAGAGCCTAAAAAATAAACTGTGACTCTCAAACGGCTATGGGTTGTGCATTAGCTTTAATAATGGGTTTGTATTCTTATACCACACATTTTGAAGATTCGAGATATTTTGACTAAACCTACACAAATCAGAATAGAGATCCGTATGGCATGATCAAATGTACGCCAACAATCATTCAATGTAGATAAAGTTTGTCTCTGCAGTACGTATGATCAAAACGTTTCTACCTGTGAAAATTCAACAGCAATGCATTACATAATGTGAAGTACCCAATGGTGCAGCTGTTGCATACCCTGGTTTAGGATACATTATGTCATGTAAATGCCCCCGACTGTCATTTGTGGCGAGTTAACCATCAAGACTTGTTTTGGAGATTGTGGCCTTTAAACTGTGGTGGCTACGCTTCATTTAAATAGGCCTCGGAAGAACCCTTAAACACAAAATGCAAACATCAAATAAGAAACATTTTCATAATTGGGTTCAAATTAAACTACAGCGATACTAGTTATTTCAGAAAAAAAACTTAGCTTTCTTGTAGCATCAATCATGAATCAAATGTATTATTGTCAAGCTCCAGTTTTGTTTTAACTTCTAAGGGTGAAGTAAGGATTTTTCAACAATAGGCCACCATGGAAATGGAAAATAATTTTTCTACATGGGTTACGATGTACCTTCGACACCTCGAGATGCTATGAAATGTAGCAAGAGACACACGGCATGCAAAAACAGAATGTAATTAACATTCGCTCCAAGCCATACAATCTTTCCTCGTGGAGAATGCCTGCACATGCAGCCCTTGCGTGCGTCCTATGCCTGAATTGGGAGTACCCTAGCAAAGCATCCTCTGGTACTGCCTTCCCCGACCTGTTTTTTTCTACCGAAGCAAAACAACAGCACGATGTCATCGCACTGCTGCCAAATGTAACAGAAACATTCCTACTGCAACCTTGAGCCAGATACGTCGGGGGATTCATGGCCGCATTCCAGAGACAGCTTGTAACTGTTTAACTGAAACCGGAGAACCCACGTTTATGGAAAATAGCGCATTGGACAAATCGCATGCGCCCATCAAGCATCATCGTCAACGTGGACAAGGCGGCAGCCCTCCTTCACAACGTGCATGGAAGCTGGCATTGCAAATGCAAAATGTCCACATCAAAACACAAGCATATGACTTATGCTATCAAAAAAGGAAAGTGTTTGCATAACCACAACGCCAAATCTTTTTTATTCTAGGACACAGCAGACTCGATGTTGTCAATACCGTGATAAAACACTGGGCAAAAATGACAAAAATATACTACGCAACGTAAATTTTTTAAATATATTTGGCACGTGTCAGTAAGAAATGAAGAAAGAAGGGGCCGAGCACCTTGGTAAAGTTCAGAACAGATAGCGTTATTTTTTTAATTAACAAAATGCAAATAATGTGGAGAGATTTCAAGTGATTCAGGAATGGGCGCCCATGTAAAGAGAAAGTACGGCCGGCCTGGGCAGTGATAGGGGAGGAGGGAGGAGAAATGCGAGTCACGGCAGCAGCAGCCTTTGATGTGCCGGCCGGCCGGCCGTGAATAATTAGGGGGTGAGAAATGCGCTCGGAGGGCTGCCTTTGATGTGGTAATGCGAGGCAGGCAGGCAGGCGGCTGGTGGCATTGTGCACACGCTTTTTAGGGCTTGCGCAAGCGCAATGACCTAAAAAGCACATGCACTACATGCAATCGCCAGTGAAATCGCCAGTGGTGGTTAACCTCTGTTTAAGCCACAATAGAGCTTCGCCAGCTATGCGCTGAAGCGCATCAGCAGGCGAGCCCTAAAAAGCGCATAGAAAAATGGATGTACTTACAAACACAAAAACTATGACAGGACAGTTGTTTCCTTATATCAGATTTAGGCAAAGGGTCAGCAGGTGATCATCTATTAGGTAACCAGCTCTCATGTTCTAGACAGTATTTTATCGACATGCCCATTCCATCTTGTCTCAACCCTCAAGAATAGAAATAAAAAAGTTAGTGTACCCTCATCTTGTTGGCACGGATGACCCACATCCAGCTCAAAAATGTTGCCACTGCTACCACTATAGAATCTTTAGTGTTAGTCCTTAGGATCCTTAAGGCCTCCAGAGCCAATCTTGTGCCCAGATTCATACAAATAGGTTGAAGCCATTTGGTCCTTGGTGGATTATAGGCTGGGCATACGAACAAAATGTGCGCTAATGTCGCAATATGGGCAGGACATGAAATGTACCGCAAGAAATGCATTTGTCATCCGTTGGCGGATGCCAACTACTAGTAAGAGCTCTTATAGGGAGTGAGCCCACCCTGAACTGGTGATACAGTTTCCTGTCTATTGGCCTGGTGATGAGATCCCAATAGGTTTCAAACTTGGTCTCATGATTAAACCCCATGAATTCTCTAGTCAGGGTGGGCCTCATAATAGATGAGAAACGCTTAGTTTTGACCATATTCCTGTACACTGCCTTAAAGTTCTTTTTAGATGGAAATAGGTTAGCAGTTGGGTCGTCCCACAGGGTACTCATCCCCCATATTAGCCAGGGTGGTTTTGATGTTATTAAACCAGGAGATCTTGTATAAGTGGCCCAACTCCAGAACTTCAAGGAGAGCTTTAGCATACAGAGTAAACTCAGGTGTGGTCCAAAGCCTTCTCCAGAATGCTATAGGTCTGAAGCGTGCCGAGTCCTCTATACTGTAGCAACCCAAATCAAGATAAAGGGGCATAAGTGGGGTGATTGCAGGAGGCCTATTAGTGTTCTAACTAATTTATATTGGGCTAATACCAGCGATGTTAAATCCTCAAAGCCCTAAAGTTCAGCGCCATATAATATTGAGGTACTGATTTTAGAGTTGCAAATCCTAAGGCGGGGACAGTGGGTTTGGTTTGGGAAAGCCTCTGCTCTTTTATCAATACACCATCTAATTGTGCATGTTTTAAGGCCAGCAAATCGATCTGGGCCTTCCAGTTTAGTTTCCTACCTAGTGTTATACCCCAATAGGTAAAAACATCAGTCTGTTCCAAGGGGACAATATTAATATACACTTTCCCAGTTATGGCTTTGGATTTGTGGAGCACCATAAACTTTGTTTTCTACACATTTACCACTAATTCATGGTCATGGCAGAACACCTTGAAGCGTGACAGAGCGGCCTGCAGGCCCTGACGAGACTAAGATATTATCAAGGTGTCGTCCGTGAACATTAGCAGGGGTATCTTCATGCCGGCTAACATTGGAGCATCTGTGGGATGGGTAGAACATTTTTTGAACAACCGTGTTTATAAACAAAGAAAACAGGGTTGGGGCTAGAACACACCCCTGACGAACCCCCTTGGAAACCGGAAACCTCTCAGTAACATTTCCCTACTTTCCCCAGCGGACCTGAGCATAGTTTTAATCATGCAGTTTAACTAAAATAGCCAACAGTTCAGACGGCGTCCCCATATCCACAAAGACACTCCACATTTTCGTATGGGGGACTAAATCAAATGCGGATTTTAGGTCAATAAAAGCTGCATAGATTTCACCCCTCCAATGATAACCACCCGCCAGTAGATGAGCACAAACCTAAAGACCTGATCTAAGGTGATTGTATGTGGTTGAAACCCCGCCTGAAGAGGTGTCAGGATATCTGTCTCGTCTATCCAGGCCTGGATTCTGCCAAGAACTAGCCTGGCAACAATCTTCTGGATGGAATCAATAAGGCTAGCTAACTACCGGTGGTTTCCTGGTAGTGAGCGCTCCCCCTTTTATATATGGGTAGGATTTCGGCACCTGACCACGTATCGGGTATGGAAGCACCGCTAGCTATGGCATTGGCCAGTAACTTAATATAGGATACCCAACGGTCTTTATCATATACAAATTGATCTGCTGGTATACAGTCAAGGCCTGGGGCCCTACCTCTCGGAATTGATTTTAGCACTGATATGACCTCTAAACTGGTGAAGAACAGGGTGGTAGTTGGGCTAGGCCATAGGGGTATGTCATCACTGCTGTTGGTGACAGTGAACTGAGCCTCATCATGTAGGGCCCACTGTTCTGGGGCAACATGATTGGTGGGTGTCTGATTTAATTCTCCCCTACCCCATTTGACAAGCTTCCAGAATTGGATCATGTTTTTCTCCTTACTGTCTGAGACCAAGTCTTGCCAGCGGTCCTCATCCCAATCCTTCTTTGCTTGTTGCTGGGCTTTCTTATACCTTACTCTTGCCTTTTTAATATCGCCCACTACTTTGGATCTAATAGCCCTGGATATAGTCTTATAAGCCTGTCGGCAAGAACTATTGTACCAAGTAGGCACCTTAGCACAAAAGTTTTTCCTTGGTTTGCTACTTTTAATTTTAAAAGAATTCAGTTGCTTGAAGAGGTCATTGTGAACTTGGGGATAGTAGAATTAATGTCCTCCTGGGAATCACAGTTAAGAAGGATGGTGGTCGAACAAGCAACCAGTTCCTTCAGTTGTTCCAGAGCACCTTCATTGTCAATAATCCTAGCCCATTGAACTCTCCTCATATCATTAGTGAGCAGGGCCTCTGCTGTTAGGTATTGAACTGTCCTGTTATTTGGATTTAAAAAGTCCGTAGCTTGCAGTTGTAAGACCAACGGGTTATGGTCGCTTTTGGTCCACCCCTGCACCTTCATATCCAAGAGGGTTGGCCAAAATTCTACATTGAGGGAGATGTAATCTATGCGGCTGCTTCTACAACCATTATCAAAAGTATGAGCTCCTTTCCTATCCGACTGCTTCTGCCCGTTGACTGCCCTCAGGTTTCTGTTTCTGAGCTGACGCGCACTCGCACTCGCAGATCCTCCCATCCGACTGCCTCCAGGAAACGCCCCTAACTTCCGGTTCCGGTTTGTCGCGCCCGCGTTTGCCGGCCGATCCACGGCCGATCTACGACCCACGATTGCTGTTGCCGCCGCTGCTAGTACCGGAGGGGTATTAAGCTTATTCAGAATCCAGCTGGATTTTCCTGGGATTATCGGCATTTTGACAAAAAGCGGCAAGCATTGGAGCCGTGAAAAGACATTTGGAGAGGGCCTGAGGGGGCGCGGCGTCTGCACCCCCTGCGGCTGACCTAGAGCCGGACCCAGTGTAAGAACTGAGCTCCAGATCAGCGCGAGCTGAATAAATAGCCGTGATAGACGCGGTGTGCCCAGGATAGCGCCCAGAATAGCATCCAGGATATTGGAATCTGGCGGCCGGTGCTTCTATCAGAAGGGCCAACGTCTGGACCTGTAATGAGAGGTGAGGAGAGAGGAATACACAATACAAAGCTGCGGCTGTAATTTGGTTACAAATGTTGGAGTAACCAACAGGAATTTAAGTGGGGAGGAAAGAGTGCAGGCTCACAGAAACAGATGTAAGTGAAGTTGCAATTCTTCTTTCCCTCCTAATATAAATAGATAAATAAATAAATAACTAGGGGAAGCATACCTGGAGTGGGGATTGCTGTGCACCTAACAAGTGGTGAAGGAAAATTCTTTCGCAACCCGTGGAAGCTGGGAAGAAGAACGCAAAGAAAGGATAAAGTAAAAGCAATGGCCCTAGGGAAATCTAAATCAAGCAGAGTGCTAAGAAATAGTAAAAAAACAGGAAATAAATCGGGAACAGCGGATGTGACTGGCTCACCCAAAGGCCCGGACGACGTAAATAATGAGATGGTAACACCAACCGCTGGCAGAACAACATCCATTAGAGCAACCCCCCCCCCCAAGCACAACACCGCAGCCAGCGCCGGCCTCTGCCAGGTCAGCAGGCGCAAAAGGGGGGTCGGTGGTATCAAAATCCATTAAGGATTTTTATTGGCAAACATTTTAAAGGAAAAGCGATATTAGAAAAGGAGACAAGTGTAATCGAGACCACGCAAAATATCGAGGATTCGGCTGCATCAAGCATCGAGCCCTTGAATCAGACTGACTTTAATATCACTGAGATACCAACGGAACCTCGTTTATCATCTTCGCCAAGGATGTTCCAGTCGATTTTCACCCAGGACATAGGAGCAGATGTGGTGAATGGAGAACGAGTAGACTGTAGTGACTCCATGGGAGAAGGGAACATTACTGGAGAGGTACCCAGCCATAAGGGACATGAAAGACTAGAGACCCCAAACATTGCCGGATCAGATGTATCAGGCATATCTTTACGCAGCCTGGAGGTGACGGGTTCTACCGGCCTATCCATGCTCGAAGTTATGCTAATGCTCCAGAAAACTCTGCTGGGCATTTTAGAGGTTACAGTCCTAAACAATGACATTCTAAAAAGACACGGTGACCAATTTAAGGGTATAATTGGGGAATTAGCACAGATTAAAAAACTTGATGCCCTCAGTAGTAAGACCAGTAGAAGCCCAGGAGGAAAATAAAGTGGCCAGGGGGGAAGTAGTGGAAGAGGAGACTGGCCCCCCAGAGAATGCCCCCACAGAATATGTATCCTACCACCCCATGCTTATAAAGAGGTATGGGGATAAGAGGTATAGAAGGCAAAATATACTAAGGCGAAGGAAAGGGATTAAGGCCCGAACCAATTGCCACCCCATAAAGCACCAGGATCATAGGGGGGGGTAACTCCGGTACATAAGACAATAGATAAGGTAGTAAGGCAAGGGACTAAAAAGTTAAATTTCGTAGAGAAAGGTGCAAGTAGCAGTAGACCTGAAGAACAATTCAGGGGGATAACGAGGAATAGCATGGGAGAGAACAAAAAGGCTACCAGGAGAAATCCCCCAGGGGTAAAGAAGAGTGTAGAAGTAGAGTGGGAGAGGGAGATGTCCCCAGGTGCGGAGGGACCCCACCCAAGTTATGGGAAGGGGGCCAAAATAGGGGGATGAGAAGAAGTTAGTAGGCACATAAGGGGAGAAATGTTAGAAGGGAATCGCCAACATCAGCAGACAGAACTACCTACTGACACTTGGATATTTGTAGAGCCAATAGGACAGGTGAAAGGGGGAAAAGAATCAAGAAACTAAACCCCTTGAATCGCTCCCAGCTACTATCCTCATTTGGAAGGTGCCCCAGCCTAAGATATGTTAGCACTGCTGATCTAAAAGAAGGGGGAGGAAATAACCAAGGTTCTACTCCACTCAGCCCTAATAAAGGATGCTATAGAAAAGGCAGAGACCGAGATGCTATGGGAAGGCATTAGAATACTAAAAAGGAAGGAAGTATTATCGGATAAGTTAGGGACAAATAAAAATGATCAACCTGGGGAGAGGCATTAAAGACGCCCTAGAAATCACGATAAGACCTAAAGACCAAAGGTGGGATATGGAAGATGTACTTGCTGGGAATAGATACAGAGAGCTGGCATACATGAGTGTTGATGAAGATGGTTATATGAGTGAGATCGATTAGGAAGTAGGGTCGCCGCACAGCCTATCTTTAACAACCTGGAATATAAATGGGTACAATAGAATAGCGGCACAGGAAGATTTTTAAAATATCTTGAGGAAAAACTATATTGTTTTTCTCCAGGAAACCTGGCTGTGCAGCGAAATCCCTGCTACCGTAGGTTTTACTCATCATGTAAAAGAAGCTAAAAGGAACATAGTGGGTGGACCTTCAGGGGGTCTGATGACGTTAGTTTCAACAAGGATAGCCAAAGACATTGAACCCCTGGAACTAAAGTGCAACTGGGCATTGGGCAATAGAGTGCGAACAACAAATAATATGTTGGGGGGTGAAAACCTATGCATTATAAATGTGTATATTCAGAAAGGGAAAGCAAACGAGTATAAGGCGGACTTGGAACGTTTAAAAACTGACCTGGAAGAGGTGTGTAACCGTTATCCAAGGGATGTGTTCATGATATTGGGAGACTTTAACCATAAATTGAACCCCAAAATAATGGACTCCTGGTTGAAGGACTTGTTGGATGCATATAAAATAGAGCGGGCGCAATTTCCCTGCTGCGATAATTCAACTAAAGTTGATGAGCTTGGGCAACTGTTGGGGGTCATGGGATTTGTATGCTCCAACGGTCGAAAGAAAGCGGAAAGGCCTGCGAAGCGTACTTTTAAGGAAGGGCAACAATTGTGCCCCATAGATTACGTATTTACACAGGCCTGGCATTTCCATCTTATAAAACAGTTCGAAATTCGGGGGGTGGAGGGTAGTGACCACTATCCACTGCAGGTAGAACTCCAGGTAAATAGCCCCCCGCAAAGACAAAAAGTGCTATTAGTAGATGTAGAATACCCCAAGCGACTAACAGCACGAATCACCGATGAATATATACAGAAACTAAGCGCATATCAGTTAACTGTGAGAGCATAGTCTGGTACGAGTCAAGTCAAGTCAAGTCAAAGAATTTATATAGCGCACTACATACCCAGAGGGTCTCAAGGCGCTTAGGGAGGGGAGGGGGATTACTTGTCAAATATCCACGTTTTAAGTTGCTTTCTGAATGCTAGGTGGTTCTGGGTAAGGCGAAGGTAAGTGGGGAGTGAGTTCCATGTTTTAGCTGCCAGGTATGAGAAGGATCTACCTCCCATGGTGGTCTTGTTGATGCGCGGTACAGTGGCGAGGGCTTGGCTGGAAGAACGTAGTTGGCGGGAGGGGGTGTAGAAGGACAGTCGTGAGTTGAGGCATTCTGGTCCGATATCGTAGAGTGATTTGTGTGCGTGGGTTAAAAGTCGGAAAGTGATCCTCTTATTGACGGGTAGCCAGTGGAGGTTTTTCAGGTGATCAGAGATGTGTTCGTTACGCGGGATGTCTAATATGATCCTGGCTGAGGCGTTTTGGATTCGTTGGAGTTTTTTCTGGAGTTTAGCGGTAGTACCTGCGTAGAGGGTGTTTCCGTAGTCCAGTCGGCTCGTGACCAGAGCATGGGTGACTGTTTTTCTTGTTTCGGTGGGGATCCAGCGAAATGTTTTTTTGAGCATGCGAAGAATGTTGAAGCAGGATGAGGAGACGGCGCTGACTTGTCTGTTCATAGAAAGTGAAGAATCCAGGATAACGCCTAGGTTCCGTGCGTGGTCTGTCGGGATGGGTGCTTTTCCAAGGGCTTCCGGCCACCAAGAGTCGTCCCATGCAGAGGGGGATGTACCTAAGAGGAGGACTTCTGTTTTATCTGAGTTCAGTTTCAGACGGCTGTGTTTCATCCATTCGGCAACTTCTTTCATTCCTTCGTGTAGGTTAGTTTTGGCGGTGCTGGGGTCATTGGTGAGAGAAAGGATCAGTTGAGTGTCATCCGCGTAAGAGATGATGTTGAGGTTGTGTTGGCGGGCGATGGCCGCGAGGGGGCTCATGTATACGTTGAAGAGGGTGGGACTGAGTGAGGATCCTTGTAGTACGCCACAGATGACTTCAGTGGCCTCGGACTTGAATGGTGGAAGGCGGACTCTTTGGGTTCTTCCGGTGAGGAACGAGGTGATCCATTCAAGTGCTTTTCCTTGTATTCCGATGTTTCTGAGGCGTTGTAAAAGGGTGCTGTGGCAGACTGTGTCGAAGGCTGCAGAGAGGTCGAGGAGGATGAGGGCGACTGTGTCTCCATTGTCCAGTAGAGTTCGAATGTCGTCTGTTGCTGCGATGAGGGCGGTCTCAGTGCTGTGTTTTGCTCGGAAGCCAGATTGTGAGGAGTCGAGGGATTTGTTGGCTTCGAGGAAGGCGACGAGCTGGTTGTTGACAGCTTTCTCGATGACTTTGGCCGGAAAAGGAAGGAGCGAGATGGGGCGGTAGTTTTTGAGTTCGGTGGGGTCCGCTGTGGGTTTTTTCAGAAGGGCGGTGAGTTCAGCGTGTTTCCAGCTTTCCGGGAAGGTGGCGGAGTTGAAGGAGCAGTTGATGACGTCTCGGAGGTGCGGTGCTATGACGGAGTCTGCTTTGTTGAAGATGTGGTGAGGACATGGGTCTGTGGGGGATCCTGAGTGGATGGAGTTCATCAGGCGGATGGTGTCCTCAGTGGAGATTGGGTTCCAGTCGTTAAGGGTGTTCAAGGGGGGAGAATGTTCAGCATATGGTTGGGTGGGTTGGTCTCCGGGTTGGTTGTCGAAGCTGTTGTGGATGTCTGCAATTTTGTTGTGGAAGAATAAAGCCAACAATTAGGAGGCAGTAAATAAAGTAAATGCGGAGCAACGATACCACAGGTCACCAGGGGAGAAGGAAAGCAAAGTTCTCGTGGTATCTTGGCACAGTCTTGCTTGAGAGGGTGACCGACTACAGATATTTGGGAATGTGGTTCTCAGGTAACTTGAAATGGCACACACACCTGCAAGCACTAAAAATAAGGGCATTGGCGTCGGTTAAAGGCCTAAAAAGATTTAATAATACCTATGGTGAAAGGTCAGATAGGCCGGTCTTAAAAGCCTATCAAGCAATGGTTCCCCCTTAATTTTTCTATGGAGCCGAGGTTCTCTACCTCAGTGGCAAGACCTCCTGGGATAGAGAGGAGGGAAATATACTAAAAAGCTCATTCGCACTGCCTAAATCATCTATGGTGCAGGCAGCACGATTGGAGCTGGGAATTACCTCCTGGGCTATAACTGCTTGTATGAGCCTTGTACGCTTCTGGCAGCGGTTGGGAGCAGGGGAACTTACTAAAATCTTCCAATGGGCTAAGGAGGAAATTGCCATTACTGAGCTACCCTGGGCAAAAGAGGTGAGAGCTTTAATAAGCAAGGCTTATGGGGTGCTAGATTTGAAAGTATGCTTGCCGCAAGACCCCATAATATTTGGAAAAAAAGAATTAAAGATTCAAGGGGTCAATATGTCCCGTAGCTATGATCGGGACTACCTTGCACAAAAGTCCTCGGTAACACACATGAAAGTGGCTTGGGAGAGCAGCCAACACTTCCCCTATGTGGATCGACTACCCAGCTATAGTCTGAGGCGGGAAGTCTTGAAAATGCGAATTGGTATAAACCCAGGTATAAACCCAGGTTATGCGAATAACGGGGTTCGAAACCTAAGGATAGGGTGTAATGGGAAAGGCACTTGCACTTTAGGAACCACCTGTGATATTTTACATATTTTATTAGATTGTATGAGATTTTTAGACTTTCGAAAGGAGTTTTTATGTCCGATTTTAAAAAAAATATAAGATTACGCACAGAATGCAAGCTGCTACTCTTTTGGTGGAAATGGAGAACTTAGATATAGCCTGTGCGTGGGGAAATATATGAATAAAGTCAAGGTGTTCTTCAAATGCGCAAAAGAGCACGTATAGTGCAACCCTTACCACCGAATAAACGTAGAGATACTAAGGTATAACAGTAGTATGAGATGCATGCAGAAGGAGTTATGTATAGGTAAGATTTAAGTGATTTTAATAAAATAAATGTTATAATACTCCGTTTTAAAAGGAACAAGAGAAGTTAAACTACACGTATCTTGAGGTGTAATTGTTGTTTAATACTGTCATGTTATGCTGCTGTTCTTTCTCTTTGTTGTATACTGTCATGTTATGCTGCTGTTCTTTCTCTTTTTCACGGAATGTGGTAAATGTACTTTTAAGGTTTTAACAAACCAAATAAAGTTTTGTTTGACTGACTGATTGACTGACTGACTGCCCTCAGTCCCCTTTCCAAACACAGCCCTTTTAACTGTAGTGCAGCTTCTGTCCATTTTTCAATGGGGCAAATTTCTATTTGCGGAATTTTCCACTGTGCGTCCTCTGCACTAAGGTTTCCACCAATATGTTCCAGAGGCTTGAAGCAACAATTAAAGTCGCCTGCGATTATCAAATTACGGCTGCCCCTTAAACTTTCCAGATAGTTATCGAGGGCGATAACCACACTTGATCCCCTGCCACCCGGCTGCTCTCTTGCATAAACATTGACAATGAAAACATCAGGTCCATGCTCCATACTGATAGCTATGGCCATAATGTCTGGACTATCGATGAATACTTCCTTCACTGAAATGCCCACTTGCTGTCTGACCTAACAGGTCAGCCCACCTATAGGTCTCCCTCTCTGCCCTTCTAAAAGCAGTCTTTGAAAATTGTAAAAAGCCAGGGTGGTACATTTTATCCAATGACCAAGTCTCCTAGAATATCCAGACATCATGACTGTCAATATATGTTGACCACTCAGTTGAGGAGGTTTTGGAAGCTAGACCTGCGATGTTCCAAGAGGCTATGGACATATTTGTTTTTAAGTGCCCTAGGGTTGTGTTTCTGGTATTTACTTGGGTTTTCTGTAGTTACCAGACTGGGAGTACTGCATGAAGTGTGAGATATTACGAACAGTGTGAGGGATGAAGTGTTCTCCCTGCCCCAATTTTTAATTCCATCTGTGATTGGCACGCACCCCCTGCAATGTCAGAACTATTGGCATATGTGACTTTCCAACTGGCCATAGGTTCAGATGTTACAGCGGGGTCGGGAATGCTTGGTCCTAAGTCAGACCCAGTCTGGCCCATGGATATTGGTGTTCCATTTAGAGGGGGATTGTCTATTGTTCCCAGTCAATCCATGTCCTCTAAAGAAGAGAAGATTTCAAATCGATTGCTTGTGATCGCCCGGAAGTCATGTTGACTGTGTGTTCTGGATAACCCCCTCATCTCGGTACACCTGAGGGTGCTGGTTAGTTAACAAAAAAAAACTGTGGAAAGATGTTTATGTCATCCTCCTTGATGAAACAGTTCCCAGCCCTCTCTAATATATGCTGGACCAGACTTGGCGACCAGAAATTTAGGACTACACAATCACCTGGTAAAGACTTCTGAGATTTTCCAACCCAGGAGACTCTACAAACCATTTTGAATTTGAGAAAAATATACTCTTTTAAGCCAATCCTATTACCCAACAAATGTTTCTTAATGTTGACCAGTGCTACCGTGCATTGGATGGGAGCATTGGAACATTAGCCAAAACAAATGTATAAGAAGTAGCTTCTGGGGGAGATGTAGGAGGGTATGATGGTTCTGAGCACTAGCAGCATAAGGCTCAGAATGCCGTTACCTATGACCGCTCTTCCCTAGCTGCGAAGTTGATGTCGGCAGCGTTCCACCCTCTGGAGCGTTATCGGGTTGAGTGGCCTCAGAGGTTCTTGCTGTTGTTGTTGATGGTAGAGGGCAGGATGCATTTTCTGGGGGTCCCTTTGGTACTGTTACATCTCCCCTCACCGATTGTGTCATAGTCCCAGCACCCCTCTGCCCATTAAAGTTATCGGGGGGCTACTAAGTATGCCCTGCTCTATTTTGATCGAGGGTACTTTCTTGACTAGGGGGTCAATCAGAACTAACACTTTTAGTTCTATCTGTGAAAAAAGCTCATCCATGTTAAACGAGGGCGGTAAATGGACAGCATAAGTATGGGGCATGTAGCAATAGTTGGCTTTTCTTTAGTCAAGTCAAGTCAGTCAAGTCAAGTCAGAGAGATTTATATAGCGCACTACATACCCAGAGGGTCTCAAGGCGCTTAGAAAGGGGAGGGGGATTACTTGTCAAATATCCACGTTTTAAGTTGCTTTCTGAATGCTAGGTGGTTCTGGGTAAGGCGAAGGTAAGCGGGGAGTGAGTTCCATGTTTTAGCAGCTAGGTATGAGAAGGATCTGCCTCCCATGGTGGTCTTGTTGATGCGAGGTACCGTGGCGAGGGCTTGGCTGGAAGAACGTAGTTGGCGGGAGGGGGTGTAGAAGGACAGTCGTGAGTTGAGGCATTCTGGTCCGATGTCGTAGAGTGATTTGTGTGCGTGGGTTAGCAGTCGGAAAGTGATCCTCTTATTGACGGGTAGCCAATGGAGGTCTTTAAGGTGACCAGAGATGTGTTCGTTGCGTGGGATGTCTAATATGATCCTGGCTGAGGCGTTTTGGATTCGTTGGAGTTTCTTCTGGAGTATAGCGGTAGTGCCTGCGTAGAGGGTGTTTCCGTAGTCCAGTCGGCTCGTGACCAGAGCATGGGTGACTGTTTTCCTTGTTTCGGAGGGGATCCAGCGAAATGTTTTTCTGAGCATGCGAAGAATGTTGAAGCAGGAAGAGGATACGGCGCTGACTTGTCTGTTCATAGATAGTGAAGAATCCAGGATGACGCCTAGGTTCCGTGCGTGGTCTGTCGGGATGGGTGCTTTTCCGAGGGCTTCCGGCCACCAGGAGTCGTCCCATGCAGAGGGGGATGTACCTAAGATGAGGACTTCTGTTTTATCTGAGTTCAGTTTCAGACGGCTTTGTTTCATCCATTCGGCAACTTCTTTCATTCCTGCGTGTAGGTTAGTTTTGGCGGTGCTGGGGTCTTTGGTGAGAGAAAGGATTAGTTGAGTGTCATCCGCGTAAGAGATGATGTTGAGGTTGTGTTGGCGGGCGATGGCCGCGAGGGGGCTCATGTATACGTTGAAGAGGGTGGGGCTGAGTGAGGATCCTTGTGGTACGCCACAGATGACTTCAGTGGCCTCGGACTTGAAAGGTGGGAGGCGGACTCTCTGGGTTCTTCCGGAGAGGAACGAGGTGATCCATTCAAGTGCTTTTCCTTGGATTCCGATGTTATTGAGGCGTTGTAAAAGGGTGCTGTGGCAGACTGTGTCGAAGGCTGCGGAGAGGTCGAGGAGGATGAGGGCGACTGTGTCTCCATTGTCCAGTAGAGTTCGAATGTCGTCTGTTGCTGCGATGAGGGCGGTCTCAGTGCTGTGTTTTGCTCGGAAGCCGGATTGTGAGGAGTCGAGGGATTTGTTGGCTTCGAGGAAGGCGGCGAGCTGGTTGTTGAGTGCGGGTGGCGTTTTTGAAGGCATCCTTGGTGCTAGTGGTTGGGTCTTTTTTCCAGGCCTTTTCGAGGGAGCGGCAGAGTTTCTTGGACTTCTTAAGATCATCGTTGAACCATGAGGCCTTTTTGCTGCCAGGTTTGCTTTGACGTTTTTTCAGTGGTGCTAAGGTGTCGGCGGTGTTGGATAACCATAGGGTGAGGTTGGTGGCGGCTTGGTCGGGGTTTGAGGAGTGGGCTGGGGCGTTACGAAGGAGTGAGGCGGTAATCTGGTCCGTGGTGATTTTGTTCCAGTTTCTTTGCAGAGTTGGTTGGAGGTGGTTGGTGGGTTTCGGCTTGTTGTAGGTGAAGTGAACGCAGCTATGGTCCGTCCAGAGGAGATCCGTAGTGTGGCTGAAGGAGACATGATTGCTGGAGGTGAAGACGGGGTCGAGTGTGTGACCTGCGATGTGGGTGGGGGAATTGACTAGTTGTTTAAGTCCGAGGTTGGCGAGGTTGTCTAAGAGGGTGGCGGTGTTGCGGTCGTTGATCTTTTCGAGGTGAAAGTTGAGGTCTCCCAGAAGGATGTAGTCTTTAGAGGGGAGCGCGTGCGGAGTGATGAAGTCCGTGATGTCTTCACTGAATTTTGCGCGGGGTCCTGGTGGTCTGTAGAGGAGGGTGCCTCTGAGTGTGGTCTTGGGGTCGATGTGGATCTGGAAGTGAAGGTGTTCGGAGTTGGCGAGATTGGCGTCAGAGCTGGTTGATATGCGGATTGATTTCTTATGGACGATAGCGATTCCTCCTCCTGTGCCGGTACGGTCCTTGCGAGTGATCTTATAGTCTTCGGGGATGGCAATGGTGATGTCTGGGGCGGAGGAGGCGTTCATCCAAGTTTCTGTTAGGAAGGCGACGTCTGGAGAGATGGTATCTAGTAGATTCCATAGGTCAATGGCGTGTCTGTGGACCGATCGGGTGTTGAGAAGGATGCACTGTAGGTGGTTGGGCTCGAGAGTCTGTGGTGGGATCGTAGCGGAGATGTTGTCGGTGCCGCTGAATTTGCAGGAGTAGCATGAGAAAGGTCCATGGGTGTGACCAGGAGCGGCTTGGACGCAGTTGGGGGCGCGACCAGGGTCAAGGGCTAGGAGGTTGGCGGCATCGTAGGTAATGCGGGAGGGCTGGGGAGCGCGAGGGGCAGGGGGTCTGGCGCTGGGCGCGGTCCAGGCGCGGACGGGCGTAGACGGGCTTACCTTTGGCGCACCTTCGGCGCGGGTTGGGCGCGGTCGCTGCGCGTAAACGCTGCGCGCGGGAGAAACTGTCATATATGGATGGTGGAGGGGGAGGGGCGAGGGCGTCTCAGCTGGGAGGCGGGTCGGGCACACGAGGACGGCAACAAACAAACAAAATGGAGGCGGGGGGAGGAGCAGAGCGGAGCGCTATAGGTAAATGCGCAAACAATGTAAGTAAAATACCAAATTGAAAGCTAGAGTGCTAAATACACAAAGCGCTAATCAAAGCACAAAGCGGGCGATAAACAAATGTAACTTTGGAGGGGATAGACAAGCAGAGCAGCGCTACGATATTTGGAAGCTAATCAAGGCACAAAGCAGGCGATAAACAAATGCAGCTTAGGAAGAGATGGACAAGCAGAGCAGCGCTACGATATTTGGAAGCTAATCAAGGCACAAAGCAGGCGATAAACAAATGCAGCTTTGGGAGAGATTATTAGGCAGAGCAGCGCTACGATACCAGGCTTCAGCCAGGGACACAGGGAGCGACCACTCAATCCGTGAGGAGGAGCGAGTCACAGCTTCTACAGGATGAGGAGCGCTGTTATGAGTCTGTGGGAGGGCGTCTCAGCTGGGAGGCGGGTCGGGCACACGAGGACGGCAACAAACAAACAAAATGGAGGCGGGGGGAGGAGCAGAGCGGAGCGCTATAGGTAAATGCGCAAACAATGTAAGTAAAATACCAAATTGAAAGCTAGAGTGCTAAATACACAAAGCGCTAATCAAAGCACAAAGCGGGCGATAAACAAATGTAACTTTGGAGGGGATAGACAAGCAGAGCAGCGCTACGATATTTGGAAGCTAATCAAGGCACAAAGCAGGCGATAAACAAATGCAGCTTAGGAAGAGATGGACAAGCAGAGCAGCGCTACGATATTTGGAAGCTAATCAAGGCACAAAGCAGGCGATAAACAAATGCAGCTTTGGGAGAGATTATTAGGCAGAGCAGCGCTACGATACCAGGCTTCAGCCAGGGACACAGGGAGCGACCACTCAATCCGTGAGGAGGAGCGAGTCACAGCTTCTACAGGATGAGGAGCGCTGTTATGAGTCTGTGGGAGGGCGTCTCAGCTGGGAGGCGGGTCGGGCACACGAGGACGGCAACAAACAAACAAAATGGAGGCGGGGGGAGGAGCAGAGCGGAGCGCTATAGGTAAATGCGCAAACAATGTAAGTAAAATACCAAATTGAAAGCTAGAGTGCTAAATACACAAAGCGCTAATCAAAGCACAAAGCGGGCGATAAACAAATGTAACTTTGGAGGGGATAGACAAGCAGAGCAGCGCTACGATATTTGGAAGCTAATCAAGGCACAAAGCAGGCGATAAACAAATGCAGCTTAGGAAGAGATGGACAAGCAGAGCAGCGCTACGATATTTGGAAGCTAATCAAGGCACAAAGCAGGCGATAAACAAATGCAGCTTTGGGAGAGATTATTAGGCAGAGCAGCGCTACGATACCAGGCTTCAGCCAGGGACACAGGGAGCGACCACTCAATCCGTGAGGAGGAGCGAGTCACTACCGTTATTTCCATTGCCGTTTGTGACTGCCTTTTAATTAGCTACTTTGGAGGGTGGGGGGATTGCCTTTGAATGCCCAAGCCCTTTCCTTTTTTTCAAAGGCGGTTCGCTACCTGCAACCCCAGTAAGGTTCTTGCCCCTAGTAGTGTCCATGGACATATTGATAGAGCAGTCTGAATTAGATAAAAAGGGTGAGGTAAATGTCACTGCTTCCGGTTGTGTCGTCAAAGACTGACTGGGATGCAATGCTATATCATTGGTACAGTTAGTCAACAATTGGGAGGGATGAGCTATAGAGCTGTGGGTGCCAAGGGGTGTTTGGGGTTCAAGTGAAAGCCTGCGCTCAGTGATTTGGATACTCATGCATTAGCGCTGATTGTGCCCTACAGAGAAAAGCGTCAAACGTACCCACAACCCCTACTCCCAGCTTCCGTTTACTCATATTGCTTCACTCTGACCTCCAAATAACACACTTCTGTGGTTTGCCTGTTGTATTCAACAAAAGCTTACTGTTCAGGCTGCATTAGAGAGGTAGCCCAGCCTCTTCCAGTCACTGACGCGCTTCACCCGCGCACGTCCCGTGAAGCGGGTGCCGCGAGTTGTTATACAGACATGCCAACCCTCCCGATTCAGGCGTGAGACTAACGATTTCAAGGCTAGTCTCCCGCCTCCCGATTCCTGCAAGCAAAACCCCGATTGGTTTCAGCTGACAGGGCTTGATATTTATTGTGTAACGTGCAGGGGGCTCTAGAAGGGGTGAAAAACCAACAACGCGTCATTAGCAAGGGAATTGTCTTTTAAAGACCTGTGAAGAATGGGGGGGGCGGATGGCTGTGTCTGTGCCTGGGAAGTTGTTTCAGCCCAGGCTGCAGTGCCACACAGGGGGCTGGGAGGGCGGGGGTGCATGCAATGCCAGCAACCTGCCAGGCCAGTGCACAACCCTTGCATCACCCTCTCTCTGTCTGCCATTGCGCTCCATGCTTCTGAAAGGTAAGAAAAAAAACGTGCATTTGCGTTTCAAATGTCCGATCCTGCAGCAGCACACTTCCAAAGCCCATACATGTCAGTAACCCGATTCAAGGCCCCATTCTCCCGTTTTTTTTTTTTAAATCTCCCACTTTGCTCTTCTGAAATGTTGGCATGTATGGTTATATACACCCCCGGGCACACAGCAGCAGCGTTGGCACCTCCTGGCACAAAGGGCAGGGCTCTCAGGGTGATGAAGTCCTCCTCCAAACACCATGGTGTAAGTGAGGTTGTGGCAAAAGCGGCTCCGCAAGGTGTTATATACACCCCCGGGCGCACAGCAGCAAAGTCAGCGCCTCCTGGCGCCAAAGGCAGGGCTCTCTAGGTGATGGAGTCCCCCTCCAGTCACCGAGGTTTAGGGGAGGCTGCGGCAAAAGCGGCTCCCCCTTTGGGCAGGTGGAGTCATCTTAGAACAGGAGGAACATAAGACTCCAATACACAAAAGAAGAATTCTTTCTTGCGAAAACGAAGGTAGTCAGTCCAAAAATATGAATCCCCAACAAATAAAACCTTCTTAACCTGGCTGGGAGGAAGGAAAAAAAGAAACACAAAGGGGATAAAAAAAAACCCAAACAAGAGTTTAAAGGAACGGGGAGCATAAAAAACGCCCGTTTTGAAGCTACTCTGTGATTCCACCGAATTTTACATAACGAGGTGGATAGGATGCAAAGCTGCAGGAAGTCCTGATAGTCCTGATAGGAAAAGAAGGGAACCGTCGCAGCAGCATTACTCCCTTCTTTCCATTTTCCGCATTCCCGGACCCAACAGAAATCCGCTATGAATCCGAAAAGAGTAAACAAACAGAGGGACAGGTAATTCCAACAAGGATACAACCGAGCGCACTCTAATTCCCAGAGGACACAGAACAGTCCACAAGTCCAGAGCCCAGCGCCGGTCACACGTGAAAGAGGAAACAGGAACCTGTTTTCCAATTCATTTAAAATCATGCCTGGTATGTCACTCTATGGAAGTCGCATTATACGCAGGTATCAAGCAATGATTTCTCACTTTGCCGCTGGCCGCGCGACGCAAAGGGGAGCTAAGCGAAGACAGCATCTTAGTCCCACATTCCGCGCGCAGGCCAGCTCGGGCCCGCCCCCCCTCCATGCTTGTCCTATGGGCGCGGGCCTCCAGGTGCGAGGGGCGGCCCCAAAGGGGTTTAAATCTGGAGCGGCAGCGAGGCTCGGCCTTTCCTGCCGTCGCGTTCCTGGCTGCTCTGCGCTGTTCGTCCTCCTCGTTGTTCTCGTCGTTCAAGCGCTGTACTGTCGTTCGTGTTCAAGAGCTGTACCGTCGTTCGTCCTCCTCGTGGTTGCCTCGTCGCTAGGTAGGTACCACTCTCTTGCCTCCCCCGGCCCCGTCCCTGGACATGAGCAGGTTGCACAGGGGCCCTGTGGTAGGATGCCACGGGGGGGAGAGGTGGCCGCAGCAATAACTGCGGTCTCAGCGCATAAGGGGTGAGGAGAGTTCACGGTTTCTTCGTGAAAGGCCGCAGCAATAACTGCGGTCTCTGCGATGCAAACACCAATGTTTCCATAGAAACCCATGTCCACTGCTGAAAATACTGGAACAAATTCTGAACGATTTGTCCATTTGATCAATTATGTCTTTGTGCTACAGGCGGCCGGGCTTGATTGTCTCATACGTAACCAAACACATGCCTTCCTTCTCCAGCCACAGTGGGTTTATTTATACTTCTCCACATATCTACAGTCTTACTTGCGCTACAGAACTGCCAGGTGTAGCCGACCTGCTGCTTCGAGCACACTAGCCAGAAATATCCCGGTACAGGTTGAAATGAAAGTGGGTAGATTACCTGGAATCAATTTCTGGCTGCATGCTCGCTTAATAGAACAGCATGTTGTACTCTCACCTGTGATAGCATAGCACTAGTTGACACAAAATGATCTAATAACATGGAATGCAGAGCATGAAAATACAATTAAGGATGAAAACACATCTATTATTCTAGGTGATAGGTCCTGGACCGTGTCATGTTTTGTAGGGAAGAATAATAAAAATAAAAATACAACTTCAAAAAGCACCATACAATGATGATAGGCAGATCCATATTTTGTACACAATTTCCTGAAGCAAGTTTCGTGGTTTACAATAAACAGAAATATCTACCGTTATCATGTTTGCAAAATTTTCAAATATCCACCGTTAGCATGTTTTGCAAAATCTTTCCAAAGTCATCCGGGTATGCTTTTTACGACTACATAAAGTAAACAGCAAGCGTCTAGCATTGGCTCTAAATAATGTATTTCGGCTTCTGAGACTGCACAGAGGAATCGAGCCGTATTCTTTTAATTCGAACTCCAACTCAACTGGGGCTACATAAAACATTACAAGTCGAGTTGTAAAAATTCAATATACATTCAGATCAGGTGAAATGCATTCCATTCAGAAGGAATGTTTTGAATCATTAACGCGCAATTCCAAAACAAAATAAGTGCTGAGGTATACGCGGGCATAATTTTGTATTTCTGAAGTTTGTATAAGGTGTCACATGAGTCCCCTTCTCTAATACCAAAAATACACACCCACATGGTAAACTAGTGCTTTAAGAAAAATATAATTTCCCTGTTTTGATGGTGATACATTGTGCAAAGGCCACATTGCACTCTCAAAGAGCTAGTTAGTCTGCAATCTAAATTACATTTCCATAGTGGGTGGTGAAGATAGTTGACCATCACAAATGGAGCTATACACAGGGCCCTTGTAAATGTGTATGTGTGACTAGGTGCAATATTGAGACTTGTCTGAGAGTCTGTGAGGAGAGCTGCCGTGAAGCAAATAAACAGCTCGATGTTCGATCTCAGCCAATCTGACATAGATAGTTCTTAGGGTCTGTAAACAAGTAACTGGATTGCACAACAGGAATGGTGTAATGTCATGCTGCAGCTGACACCTGAAACCAAAGAATGTCTCCTTGAAGGGAATTTTGATTCATCAAGAGTAGTCAGACTGAGCTCAAGGATATACATCGGCACAGGAACTAAGGCCGAAAAAAAAAATTAGTCTGCACAGTAGCACTGCAATTAATTTGTATGCAGCCAAGATGAGGAAATTCGTAAAGTAGAATCAGCACTGTTTATGTATTGTCGTATACATACTTTCCCACTTAAACTGTACATTTGTTGGACAAAATAACCGTCAAACTGTGCAACACTGAGTCCACACACACCATCAGGATTTGTTGGCCTGAGTCCTGGCTTGCTCACAGTGTACCATCTGTGCCCCCAACCTAGCAAGGTAACACAGACGTTCCACCACAGGCAGTTTTCACCCCTGATCTACTGAAGCAGCCAGTGTAAATCGCTGGTGTATAGTCAACGTTGATGCTTCCCGTTTTGTATTGCTTAGTACAATCCCCTCCAGGCCGGTCAGTCCTTTTTCTGCAGACATCCATGCAGTCGCCAGGCATGCTGTTTACTCCTGACATTACTTTTTTGCTTGGTTCCTTTCAAAACGAAAAGTAGTACACTACGTTCAACATAGTCAATTCTCAAGATACACACATCACAGAATAAATGAATTGGATACTATGCAAGATGCTTATGTGGAATACAAACTTACTAGATTCAGTCTCACAGGTGGTGACAGCATGTAAGAGGGTCCATATTTGTATATACAGAACAACTCACAAACAGTCAATAAAGTGCATCTGCGTTGTTTAAAAAATATATAGTTAAACCTAAGACTCCACAATTAGTTGATATATTTCCATCAGTGAGTTCTATCGACTTACCAAACCATTCCAGGAAAACCCAGTACCCTAATGGTGAGAATTGTAAAGTCCCAGTAGGTGGGGTCTTTAATCCGATACTAAAGTTGCTGAAATTCGAGGTCAACAAGTGGAGCGTGACCGGTCAGCACCCACAACAGGCCCAGCGATGTCATGAAGCGTTAAACTTTGCAAGTGCGGCACAAGGTCAAAATTCGAAATTAAGAGTACTCCCAAAGTAAACACAATTTACCAAACGGGTATTTTGAGTGGCCTTGAGTATCCCCTCAGTGAAGGGACTGGCATCATTGTTTATATGTCACGCATGTTTGCCACGGGGATTAGAAATCTTTCCCTGGCTTGTAAGCTGAGCCACACATCTGTGATACAGCCTTCATCGGTATGATGGAGAGTGAGATATGAAACATTAAACCATCGCAGCGTGTTTTACACTTCCCTTCCAATAAAATCTATCTGTTGTGAAGTCCAACTATGCGAAGTAACTTCAAGCAATAACTTAAGAGATCTGGTGGGTAGGACACGTGGAAAAATATTTTAAAGGGGGATTAATCCTGCAAGCATAAATTCAAATGTGTCTAACTCACACATGTAATCCTAAAAGGCACTGCAGTATTATGCAGTAAACCACATCACTTTAGGATTGTCCATTTCGGATGTTTTGACATATTAATGCAATTCTGAAATAGCACTCTATCCTTACAGTGCCTGCTGGCTAGGCCGCAAGTGGGGATCTGCTAGGTAGTTATTGGGTTGCGGGAAACGTGTGACTCAAGGAATTTTGTAATTGCAGAGGTCATGGCATTACAGCTAACTGTGGCTAGGTGGCAGTTGTACAGATTGCTGTTATGGGTGTTGGCATGTCAATAAGCGTGGAGGCGGTTGGGGTGTCCGACTAGTTATGCAATCGTTCGTTGTCCGCAGTTGACGGCCAGCTTAACCGTTTTACTTTGTTTGGTTTCGCGCACGAACCTGCAGGGCATTGGGCAGGCTTATACGCAGTGCGTGGTTCGTATTCCAGTTTTCAAGGTTATTTAGTTATATATGTTACCATGGTTCTGGCTGGGTGCTCGAGGCCGCCAATGTACACTGTTTCGCGTTTAATTAGGTCTGGGCTATGAATATTGCAGGTGTTTTCAGGTTTGCGGGCGACATATCCCTGCCAGGGCAATGCGGTGTATTTGACCAATGAAGGGTATTTTGATTTAGGCGAAGGCAGGACAAACTGTTGGGCTGTTCGGAGGTTCTTTCAGCTTGATGTAGCATTCCTCAGCGGGTATCTACGTCAACAGATGGCGCTGCCCCCTATCCCTTCGTACAAATTCTTTTCAACTTGAACATACTGCACGTTTAGCCAGGGTTCAGGGTCACTAAGCGGGTGAGTTAGCTCAGCTGGTCATCGCCCTGCTGCATTTGGGTGAGAACTAACAGGCGGAACACAGAGGGAATTCGGCTGGATGCCTTTAAAGGACTTCCAGGGGATGCCTGGAGGTCTTTTGAAGGCATTTAGTTGAGACCCTTCACCAGCACCTCCCTTCCAGCTACATGTTTAGCCAAAACAGGAACCCAGTAGCGTGTTAGGGGTGGGGGTCATAAAGAGGGCAACTATGTTAGTGTGCGGCTACTGCAGCAGCTAACATTGTAATGGGTCTCTTTCTTGTAAGAGCCTGTGTAGCGTTCAGAAGGCATCAGAAATAACACACTTCCCCTGCCTCCAACCACGTTACCGTGTGCTTGTGTCTCGGAGGTGAAGTCGTAAACGGGTACAGCATGGGAATGTGATAAAATGACTGAGTCCAGACCCTGCATAGCCAGAATTCTTACCTCATACGACAATTCACTATTGTGACCAGATTGTTGCCCCAATTATGGTGTTCTAACATCTTAGTTCGCTCCACTGAGATTGTCGTGCTAATTGGTGTTAGGAAGGAAAACAAGGACCGATTGTAAGCATGAGTTAGAAAGGCAGATGTATCGACAGCAACAGATAGAACTTGGGACCAATATCACCGGTCTTCCATTAGCATCCATAAAATAGCAGAGTGGGGCGAGTAGGGGTCGCTGTGACTCTGAGGGGGAGAGCCGGGGGTCGCCAGGAGTGGTGGCTCTCGGGGAGGGTTGAAGAGGTAGCTTCGTCGGTGAGGTCAGGGGTTGCTGCTGTCCAGGGCCCGCCATGAGGGAGAAAGGGGACCACACCACGAGGCCGGGTCCAACACACGTCCCCCCCAGCTGAAGGCGGGGAGAGTCACCCATCTTCTTGGGTGTTCTCCTCGTCGAGGCGGAAGAAGCGGGACAGGCCGTCGGCGTTGGCGTGGTCGTTGCCGGGGCGATGTTCCACAGTGAAGTCCATCCCTTGGAGGGAGATGGACCATCGCAGCAACTTTGGGTTCTCTCCTCGCATCTGCATCAACCACCGCAAGGGCCGGTGGTCAGTTTGCACCCGGAAGTGGGAGCCGAAGAGATAGGGTCGGAGCTTCTTGAGGGCCCACACCACGGCGAAGGCCTCTCGCTCAATGGTGCTCCAGCGTTGTTCTCGGGCCAACAGACGTCGGCTGATGAAGGCCACAGGTTGATCAATTCCCTCGGGGTTGACTTGAGACAGGACTGCCCCGACACCGTGCTCCGAGGCATCTGTTTGGACTATGAATTCCCGGCTGTAGTCGGGGGCCTGGAGCACGGGGGCGGTACACATCGCTGTCTTCAGAGTCTCAAAGGCGGCCTGACATTCGGGTGTCCAGTGCACCTTCTGTGGCTGCTTTTTGGAAGTGAGTTCGATGAGGGGGCCCACAATGCTCCCATAGTTCTTCACGAAGCGCCGGTAATACCCAGTGAGCCCCAGGAAGGCTCGGACGGCGGTCTGGGTGACCGGGGGCTCCCAGGCCATGATGGCGTCGATCTTGGGTTGGAGGGGAGCCACATGGCCGCTCCCCACTTTGTGTCCCAGATAGGTCATGGAACCTTGGCCTATCTGGCATTTGCTCGCTTTGATTGTCGGTCCGGCCCGTCGGAGGGCCGCCAGGACCTCCCCGAGGTGCTTGAGGTGCTCGGCCCAGTGGAGGCTGTACACCGCAATATCGTCCAGATATGCGGCGCTGAACTCTTCTAGCCCCGCCAGCACCTTATTCACCAATCTCTGGAACGTTGCGGGGGCGTTCTTCATCCCGAAGGGCATCACCCTGAAGTGGTAATGGCCATCGGGGGTTGAGAAAGCGGAGCGCTCTTGGGCGCCCGGGGTGAGTCCGATCTGCCAGTAGCCGGAGATTAGGTCGAATGTGCTCAGGTAGCGGGTCGCCCCCAGGCGGTCGATCAGTTCATCGGCCCGGGGAATGGGGTGTGCATCAGTCCGGGTGATGGCGTTCAACCCCCGGTAGTCGACACAAAATCGAAGTTCAGGAGGGGCACCAGGGGCGGCGGCTTTCGGGACCAGGATGACAGTGCTGGCCCAGGGACTGTCGGAGGGTTCCACTACCCCCAGGGCCGGCATCTTGGAGACCTCCGATTGGATGCAGGTCCGAACTCGGTCGGGAACTCGGTAGGCCCAGTGTCGCACAGGCGGGCTTGTCCCCGGTGTCGACATCGTGGACGCACCACTGGGTGACGCCGGGGGTGAGGGAGTACAAGTCTGCGAATTGACCCAACAATGTTCGTCAGTCCTGGTGTTGTTCTGGGGTCAGGGCGGAGGAGAGGGCGACTCCCTCGACGGAGCCGTCTTTCTCTGAGGTGCCCAGGAGGTCCGGTAGGGGCTCGGAGTCGTCTTCGGCCCCGCCATCGGTAGCCATCAGCAGGCTAAGCTCCGTTCGAGCAAAGTGAGGCTTGAGCCGGCTGGAGTGGAGGACCTGGAGGGGGTTTCTGGGGGACTCCAGGTCCACCAGGTAAGTGGCCGGGCCCTTGTGTTCTACCACCTTGAAGGGCCCCGCCCACTTGTCCTGGAGGGCACAGGGTTCGACCGGGGACATGACCCAGACCTGTTGGCCCGGCTCGAACTCAATGGAAGAGGCGTTTTGGTCATACCAGCGTTTCATCTCCTCCTGGCTGGCCTCGAGGTTGGCTTCTGCAAGTTCCCGGAACTTCCGAGTCTGATTCCGGAGGGTCAGGAGGTATCAGTAGACGACGGGGGGAGCCCCTTTGACTGCAACCTCCCAGCCTTCATTGACTAGGCTGAGGGGACCCCGGACGGGGTGTCCGTACAATAGTTCGAAGGGGCTGAATCCCAGGGACTTCTGAGGGACCTCCCGATAGGCGAAGAGGAGGCAGGGCAGCAGCACGTCCCATTGGCGTCGCAAGGTCTCTTCCAGGCCCATGATCATGCCCTTGAGTGTTCTATTGAAGCGTTCCACCAATCCATTCCCTTGGGGGTGGTAGGGGGTCGTAAACTTATACGTGACCCCGCTCTGGTGCCACAGGGACTTCATGTAATGGGAAATGAAGTTCGTACCCCGGTCACTGACGACTTCTCGAGGGAAGCCCACCCGGGAAAAGATCCCCATCAGCGCCCGGCCCACCACGGGGGCCGTCACAGTCCGGAGGGGGATGGCTTCAGGATAGCGGGTGGCATGGTCCACCAGGACGAGAATAAACCGGTGTCCTTGGGAGGTGCGGAATTCCAGAAGCCCCACAATGTCTATTCCCCCCCGCTCGAAGGGGGTGCTGATGGCTGGGAAGGGTTGGAGGGGGGCCTTGTTCTTCCCTCCACTCTTCCCGCTGGCTTGGCAGGTAGGGCAAGTCCAGCAGTGATTGTTCACATCATTTTTCATTCTTGGCCAGTAGAAATGGGTCACCAGGCGGCTGTATGTTTTGTCCTGCCCCAGGTGCCCGGCGAGGGGCACATTGTGTGCCAGGCTCAGGAGGAAGTCTCTGAATCGGAGGGGGACCACCAGCAGCCGGCCGGCCCCCAGTTCGGCAACCTTTTGCTCACTGTAGAGGAGATCGTGGTCCCAATAGACCCAGTGGGATCCCGAGGGGTCTCCGGCGGCTTGAGTGGCGGCTTGCTGTCGGATTCCCTCGAGGGAGGGACAGGTTTTCTGTTCTTGCCGGAACTGTTCTCGTGTGGGGCCACCTTCCTGGCGCCATTAGGCTAGTTCCGGGATGTTGCCGAGCTCAGCAATTTCTTCACTGTTGGGCCCCAGGGGTTCGGGCTCTGGGTCGGTGTCTTCGGATACGGCGGGCGGCGGAGGTGAAGGCCACTCGGGATCTTCAGCCGGGGCGGCCTCCGTCTGCGTGGGGGCCCGGGCGGCCATGGATCGGGTGGTCGCACAGGCCCACTCGGGAAGGCCTAGCATCTCCAGATGCTCTCTCCGCTCGACGCCGGCCCAGGGGGAACTTTCTAGGTCATTCCCAAGGAGGCAGTCCACGGGGGCATCGTCCCGGATGGTCACCTTCAGCATGCCGGACACCCCTCCCCATTCGAAGGGGATGCGGGCCATCTGGCACAGGCTCTCGGAATTGTCTGCCGACCGTACTGGGCACAGCACGTGGGGCAGGATTTGGTCGGGGGTTACCAAGTGGCAGCGGACGGCCGTCACGCTGGCTCCGGTGTCGCGGAGGGCTTCGGTTCGTGCCCATTAATGGTGACCCATTGGTGATACTTCTGATTGTTACCCGGGATCGGGGCCCGGGGGACCATGTCTCTCTCGGCTAGACACACCAGGGACATGGCGGCGGGCTCCCACTCGGTCTGGTCTTCGGCATAGTTCTCTTCTTCGCCCCTCTCTTCCCCTAGGGAGGCGGCCGTGATCTGGCGGTTTGGAGGACCGGTGGTGCCCGGTCGTTGGATTATCGGGCAGAGGGGATCATTGGCATAGTGACCGGGCCGCTGGCATCTGTGGCAGGTAATGTTCGGGCGGGGCCCGGGTCGCGCCGGGGGGGCCCCCCTTCCGGCCAGGGGTGGCGAAGTGGAGTTCGGGGGTGGCCCCGTGGGGGAGTCTCGGCTCCTGTTCTGGTATCCTCCGCCGCCTCGGGCCGGTGGTTTCCCAGGGAACCTCGGCCGTAGTCTCCCATCGGGCTCCGGGGGACTCGGGTGCTCACCCATCTATCGGCCTCGACTGCGAGTTTATGGGGCTCAGTCAGCTTGCTGTTGAGGAGATGCTGCCGGAGTTCGATAAAACAGTTGTTGGAGAGGTGCTCCCATACAATGAGGTTAAACAGCTGCTCGTATGTGGTGACTTTGCTGCCTTTGATCCACCCCTCTAGGGCTCTGCTATAGAAGTTCACGTACTCCACCCAGGTAGTACCGGGGAGTTTCTTACAGTCTCGGAATCGCTGCCGGTACGTCTCGGGGGTAAGTCCGTAGCGAGTAAGGAGGGCGGCTTTCATGTGTTTGTAAGAGGTCATCTCGGTGTCTGGGAGCTCCAGCAGGGCGTCTCTCCCTTCGTTGACGAACTTCCCCCATAAGCCGGCACCCCAGTCTTTTTGGGTTACTCGATGAGAGGTCATGGCTACCTCGTAGGCCTTAAACCACTGTTGGATGTCGTCGTTTTTATAGTATTCTTTGACGACATCTTTGGGGATGTGGACCTTCGTGTCCGCAGAGGGAGGTGGACTTCGGTTCCCGGAGGCGCTGGCCTCACCATTTTTGGCCTTGATCTCAAGTTCTTTTAAGCCACGCTCGTGCTCGAACGTGAGCTTCTTCTCCTCTAAGTCTCTCTGCCTTCGTTTCTCCTCCAGGTCTCCTTGCAGCCATAGCTGCTCAAGGGCTATCTTTTTCTCGGCCAGCTGTAGTTCTCCGTCCAGACGGAGTCGGGCGAGCTCCAATTCGTGGAGCTGGCTCCTTTCTCGCTCTCGGGCGTCTTCATGGGAGAGGCCCGCGTCTACGTTTGTAGGTCTTCCTTCCGCCGGGGTTGTGTCGGTCTCTGGTTGCATGTTTGGAACTGTGTTGTCTTCGCTCTGGGGTGGCGTCGCTCCTGCCTCCACCCAGGTTTGTAGGGCCAGCTTGAAATACTCCTTGGTGCTTAGTCCAGTGGTAGCGATGCCCAGGTCCTTGCAGAATTGTTTCAATTCTTTGTGGTTATAATCCTCCAACCGTTCCTTCTGGAACTCCGCGGTTGGTCTGGTTTCTTTGGTAGTCATGGTTGTGGTGTGTTTCTGTCAGTAGTGGGTGAGTCACTCTCTATTACGATTTGCGTCGGCTCGGATCGCACCGCCTGCCACCAATGTTAGAAAGGCGGTTCCTGGGGAGGCAGAAGATGTCTGACTGACCACCCCGAGTTCCACCTCTCTGTATGGAAGTGGGCCGAGCGCCGTCGAGAGGCCACCTGCGGGAGGCTCCTCTACAAAGGGACACCACACAAGAGAGTACTTCTTAGAATCTTTATCAGCATTAATGATTGGTTCCTTCGGTGATATGTACAACGGATCGAGGGATCCTTAGAGTCTCAGAAACTGGGGGGAAAGGGGTAGCGGGACAGTCTTAATACCAGTCTGGCACGGGGATACGCTACGCTCAGCTCTCAATCCTCGAGCTGGGGGGTTCCGCAAGATTTGGGCCGCGGCAGCGCCAGCAGGCTCCGAAGATGATTTCAGCGAGGTTGGGCCGCGGCAGCGCCAGCAGGCTCCGAAGATAGTTTCAGCGAGGTTGGGCCGCGGCAGCGCCAGCAGGACTCCAAAGATTCAGGGTTCAAAGTAGTGAGTTCTTCTCAGGGTCAGCCGCGACAGCGTCAGCAGGGCTCTCGACTAAAGGATACAACTACCGACCCATTGCAGAGCTGCCCCAGATATAGGTCTGGAGTCCTTTGATGTCCGGACCCTCGCGCCTGGGGGTCAGAAGGGCCGGGATGAGAGTGCCCACACACCCAGCAGGGGGGGTGGAGCCAGCGCCCAGGGAGGCCGGAGGGCGATCGAAACCAGGCGTCCGGGGACGGCTGGAGGGCCATCGAAACTCCCCACCTCCTTGATCCGTCAAGTGGCCACTTCACCACCTGGTCGGATCTTGGTGCCTCAATGTCGGGGCTCCGCTGGGAACGCAGCCGAGGTCGGGCCGAGGCCATGTGGCCCAGACGTGGAGGGTCCAAGATGGAGTCGGGCCCTGAGATGGCGGCCCGGGATAGGGGTCGGACCAGCAGATTGGGGCGAGTAGGGGTCGCCGTGACTCTGAGGGGGAGAGCTGGGGGTCGCCAGGAGTGGTGGCTCTCGGGGAGGGTTGAAGAGGTAGCTTCGTCGGTGAGGTCAGGGGTTGCTGCTGTCCAGGGCCCGCCATGAGGGAGACAGGGGACCACACCACGAGGCCGGGTCCAACAGTTATCCTCTTTGCTACAGGGTCACAAGTCACTCCAACATCTACCAGAACTCTCTGTAGTAGCTTATCTTCATTACCAGTCAGCTCAAGTAAGAACACATCCCTCCCCAGGTAACAGCCACTGTGCCACGGTGCACCCTGGTGTAGTTTGTGCTCATACTACAGGACTTTCAGCTGATGCCCACTTTATTTTTCTAATTTCAAATACTGGGGGCTGGCGCAGACTTTCAGGCAATGAGATCCACAGAACCTAATGAGGTTCTGGATGGAGAGTCATTTGGCCCCTCCTCCCCTTTAAAATAAATACTGCCTTGGGGGATTGAATCCCTAGGGCCTAATGAGGTTTGAAGGAGAGTCACATGGCCACCTGACTCTTTAAAAAAATACAGCTCTATAAAGTAAATACGCCCCTGGGGGAGGGGGGTAAATGTAAATTTAGTACTTGTATAGCGCACCTATCACCGCAAGGGCATCAAGGCGCTTGTACGCATACAGCTGTGGAACCCTTTCTGGCTTTTCCCTGTGAAGTGCCCACTCCTGGGCACCCCCAGGGTGAAGCCAGGCATCCTAGCGCTGTTGGGGCCGTTATGGAGATTAAGCAAGCTATTGCCCAGAGTTGCAGCATGGGTCCCGTGACTAGAATAGGCACAGAGGCGAGAGAAATATCAGATCCGAGGGAATTATTGCGCCCAAGACCTGCCGAGGCGGGAATTGAATCCTGGTCCAGGGCCAGACCTCTGCATCAGGGTCTGCCGCTCTAACCGTTGAGCCACACTTCTCGCATTATACGCAGGTATCAAGCAATGATTTCTCACTTTGCCGCTGGCCGCGCGACGCAAAGGGGAGCTAAGCGAAGACAGCATCTTAGTCCCACATTCCGCGCGCAGGCCAGCTCGGGCCCGCCCCCCCTCCATGCTTGTCCTATGGGCGCGGGCCTCCAGGTGCGAGGGGCGGCCCCAAAGGGGTTTAAATCTGGAGCGGCAGCGAGGCTCGGCCTTTCCTGCCGTCGCGTTCCTGGCTGCTCTGCGCTGTTCGTCCTCCTCGTTGTTCTCGTCGTTCAAGCGCTGTACTGTCGTTCGTGTTCAAGAGCTGTACCGTCGTTCGTCCTCCTCGTGGTTGCCTCGTCGCTAGGTAGGTACCACTCTCTTGCCTCCCCCGGCCCCGTCCCTGGACATGAGCAGGTTGCACAGGGGCCCTGTGGTAGGATGCCACGGGGGGGAGAGGTGGCCGCAGCAATAACTGCGGTCTCAGCGCATAAGGGGTGAGGAGAGTTCACGGTTTCTTCGTGAAAGGCCGCAGCAATAACTGCGGTCTCTGCGATGCAAACACCAATGTTTCCATAGAAACCCATGTCCACTGCTGAAAATACTGGAACAAATTCTGAACGATTTGTCCATTTGATCAATTATGTCTTTGTGCTACAGGCGGCCGGGCTTGATTGTCTCATACGTAACCAAACACATGCCTTCCTTCTCCAGCCACAGTGGGTTTATTTATACTTCTCCACATATCTACAGTCTTACTTGCGCTACAGAACTGCCAGGTGTAGCCGACCTGCTGCTTCGAGCACACTAGCCAGAAATATCCCGGTACAGGTTGAAATGAAAGTGGGTAGATTACCTGGAATCAATTTCTGGCTGCATGCTCGCTTAATAGAACAGCATGTTGTACTCTCACCTGTGATAGCATAGCACTAGTTGACACAAAATGATCTAATAACATGGAATGCAGAGCATGAAAATACAATTAAGGATGAAAACACATCTATTATTCTAGGTGATAGGTCCTGGACCGTGTCATGTTTTGTAGGGAAGAATAATAAAAATAAAAATACAACTTCAAAAAGCACCATACAATGATGATAGGCAGATCCATATTTTGTACACAATTTCCTGAAGCAAGTTTCGTGGTTTACAATAAACAGAAATATCTACCGTTATCATGTTTGCAAAATTTTCAAATATCCACCGTTAGCATGTTTTGCAAAATCTTTCCAAAGTCATCCGGGTATGCTTTTTACGACTACATAAAGTAAACAGCAAGCGTCTAGCATTGGCTCTAAATAATGTATTTCGGCTTCTGAGACTGCACAGAGGAATCGAGCCGTATTCTTTTAATTCGAACTCCAACTCAACTGGGGCTACATAAAACATTACAAGTCGAGTTGTAAAAATTCAATATACATTCAGATCAGGTGAAATGCATTCCATTCAGAAGGAATGTTTTGAATCATTAACGCGCAATTCCAAAACAAAATAAGTGCTGAGGTATACGCGGGCATAATTTTGTATTTCTGAAGTTTGTATAAGGTGTCACATGAGTCCCCTTCTCTAATACCAAAAATACACACCCACATGGTAAACTAGTGCTTTAAGAAAAATATAATTTCCCTGTTTTGATGGTGATACATTGTGCAAAGGCCACATTGCACTCTCAAAGAGCTAGTTAGTCTGCAATCTAAATTACATTTCCATAGTGGGTGGTGAAGATAGTTGACCATCACAAATGGAGCTATACACAGGGCCCTTGTAAATGTGTATGTGTGACTAGGTGCAATATTGAGACTTGTCTGAGAGTCTGTGAGGAGAGCTGCCGTGAAGCAAATAAACAGCTCGATGTTCGATCTCAGCCAATCTGACATAGATAGTTCTTAGGGTCTGTAAACAAGTAACTGGATTGCACAACAGGAATGGTGTAATGTCATGCTGCAGCTGACACCTGAAACCAAAGAATGTCTCCTTGAAGGGAATTTTGATTCATCAAGAGTAGTCAGACTGAGCTCAAGGATATACATCGGCACAGGAACTAAGGCCGAAAAAAAAAATTAGTCTGCACAGTAGCACTGCAATTAATTTGTATGCAGCCAAGATGAGGAAATTCGTAAAGTAGAATCAGCACTGTTTATGTATTGTCGTATACATACTTTCCCACTTAAACTGTACATTTGTTGGACAAAATAACCGTCAAACTGTGCAACACTGAGTCCACACACACCATCAGGATTTGTTGGCCTGAGTCCTGGCTTGCTCACAGTGTACCATCTGTGCCCCCAACCTAGCAAGGTAACACAGACGTTCCACCACAGGCAGTTTTCACCCCTGATCTACTGAAGCAGCCAGTGTAAATCGCTGGTGTATAGTCAACGTTGATGCTTCCCGTTTTGTATTGCTTAGTACAATCCCCTCCAGGCCGGTCAGTCCTTTTTCTGCAGACATCCATGCAGTCGCCAGGCATGCTGTTTACTCCTGACATTACTTTTTTGCTTGGTTCCTTTCAAAACGAAAAGTAGTACACTACGTTCAACATAGTCAATTCTCAAGATACACACATCACAGAATAAATGAATTGGATACTATGCAAGATGCTTATGTGGAATACAAACTTACTAGATTCAGTCTCACAGGTGGTGACAGCATGTAAGAGGGTCCATATTTGTATATACAGAACAACTCACAAACAGTCAATAAAGTGCATCTGCGTTGTTTAAAAAATATATAGTTAAACCTAAGACTCCACAATTAGTTGATATATTTCCATCAGTGAGTTCTATCGACTTACCAAACCATTCCAGGAAAACCCAGTACCCTAATGGTGAGAATTGTAAAGTCCCAGTAGGTGGGGTCTTTAATCCGATACTAAAGTTGCTGAAATTCGAGGTCAACAAGTGGAGCGTGACCGGTCAGCACCCACAACAGGCCCAGCGATGTCATGAAGCGTTAAACTTTGCAAGTGCGGCACAAGGTCAAAATTCGAAATTAAGAGTACTCCCAAAGTAAACACAATTTACCAAACGGGTATTTTGAGTGGCCTTGAGTATCCCCTCAGTGAAGGGACTGGCATCATTGTTTATATGTCACGCATGTTTGCCACGGGGATTAGAAATCTTTCCCTGGCTTGTAAGCTGAGCCACACATCTGTGATACAGCCTTCATCGGTATGATGGAGAGTGAGATATGAAACATTAAACCATCGCAGCGTGTTTTACACTTCCCTTCCAATAAAATCTATCTGTTGTGAAGTCCAACTATGCGAAGTAACTTCAAGCAATAACTTAAGAGATCTGGTGGGTAGGACACGTGGAAAAATATTTTAAAGGGGGATTAATCCTGCAAGCATAAATTCAAATGTGTCTAACTCACACATGTAATCCTAAAAGGCACTGCAGTATTATGCAGTAAACCACATCACTTTAGGATTGTCCATTTCGGATGTTTTGACATATTAATGCAATTCTGAAATAGCACTCTATCCTTACAGTGCCTGCTGGCTAGGCCGCAAGTGGGGATCTGCTAGGTAGTTATTGGGTTGCGGGAAACGTGTGACTCAAGGAATTTTGTAATTGCAGAGGTCATGGCATTACAGCTAACTGTGGCTAGGTGGCAGTTGTACAGATTGCTGTTATGGGTGTTGGCATGTCAATAAGCGTGGAGGCGGTTGGGGTGTCCGACTAGTTATGCAATCGTTCGTTGTCCGCAGTTGACGGCCAGCTTAACCGTTTTACTTTGTTTGGTTTCGCGCACGAACCTGCAGGGCATTGGGCAGGCTTATACGCAGTGCGTGGTTCGTATTCCAGTTTTCAAGGTTATTTAGTTATATATGTTACCATGGTTCTGGCTGGGTGCTCGAGGCCGCCAATGTACACTGTTTCGCGTTTAATTAGGTCTGGGCTATGAATATTGCAGGTGTTTTCAGGTTTGCGGGCGACATATCCCTGCCAGGGCAATGCGGTGTATTTGACCAATGAAGGGTATTTTGATTTAGGCGAAGGCAGGACAAACTGTTGGGCTGTTCGGAGGTTCTTTCAGCTTGATGTAGCATTCCTCAGCGGGTATCTACGTCAACAGATGGCGCTGCCCCCTATCCCTTCGTACAAATTCTTTTCAACTTGAACATACTGCACGTTTAGCCAGGGTTCAGGGTCACTAAGCGGGTGAGTTAGCTCAGCTGGTCATCGCCCTGCTGCATTTGGGTGAGAACTAACAGGCGGAACACAGAGGGAATTCGGCTGGATGCCTTTAAAGGACTTCCAGGGGATGCCTGGAGGTCTTTTGAAGGCATTTAGTTGAGACCCTTCACCAGCACCTCCCTTCCAGCTACATGTTTAGCCAAAACAGGAACCCAGTAGCGTGTTAGGGGTGGGGGTCATAAAGAGGGCAACTATGTTAGTGTGCGGCTACTGCAGCAGCTAACATTGTAATGGGTCTCTTTCTTGTAAGAGCCTGTGTAGCGTTCAGAAGGCATCAGAAATAACACACTTCCCCTGCCTCCAACCACGTTACCGTGTGCTTGTGTCTCGGAGGTGAAGTCGTAAACGGGTACAGCATGGGAATGTGATAAAATGACTGAGTCCAGACCCTGCATAGCCAGAATTCTTACCTCATACGACAATTCACTATTGTGACCAGATTGTTGCCCCAATTATGGTGTTCTAACATCTTAGTTCGCTCCACTGAGATTGTCGTGCTAATTGGTGTTAGGAAGGAAAACAAGGACCGATTGTAAGCATGAGTTAGAAAGGCAGATGTATCGACAGCAACAGATAGAACTTGGGACCAATATCACCGGTCTTCCATTAGCATCCATAAAATAGCAGAGTGGGGCGAGTAGGGGTCGCTGTGACTCTGAGGGGGAGAGCCGGGGGTCGCCAGGAGTGGTGGCTCTCGGGGAGGGTTGAAGAGGTAGCTTCGTCGGTGAGGTCAGGGGTTGCTGCTGTCCAGGGCCCGCCATGAGGGAGAAAGGGGACCACACCACGAGGCCGGGTCCAACACACGTCCCCCCCAGCTGAAGGCGGGGAGAGTCACCCATCTTCTTGGGTGTTCTCCTCGTCGAGGCGGAAGAAGCGGGACAGGCCGTCGGCGTTGGCGTGGTCGTTGCCGGGGCGATGTTCCACAGTGAAGTCCATCCCTTGGAGGGAGATGGACCATCGCAGCAACTTTGGGTTCTCTCCTCGCATCTGCATCAACCACCGCAAGGGCCGGTGGTCAGTTTGCACCCGGAAGTGGGAGCCGAAGAGATAGGGTCGGAGCTTCTTGAGGGCCCACACCACGGCGAAGGCCTCTCGCTCAATGGTGCTCCAGCGTTGTTCTCGGGCCAACAGACGTCGGCTGATGAAGGCCACAGGTTGATCAATTCCCTCGGGGTTGACTTGAGACAGGACTGCCCCGACACCGTGCTCCGAGGCATCTGTTTGGACTATGAATTCCCGGCTGTAGTCGGGGGCCTGGAGCACGGGGGCGGTACACATCGCTGTCTTCAGAGTCTCAAAGGCGGCCTGACATTCGGGTGTCCAGTGCACCTTCTGTGGCTGCTTTTTGGAAGTGAGTTCGATGAGGGGGCCCACAATGCTCCCATAGTTCTTCACGAAGCGCCGGTAATACCCAGTGAGCCCCAGGAAGGCTCGGACGGCGGTCTGGGTGACCGGGGGCTCCCAGGCCATGATGGCGTCGATCTTGGGTTGGAGGGGAGCCACATGGCCGCTCCCCACTTTGTGTCCCAGATAGGTCATGGAACCTTGGCCTATCTGGCATTTGCTCGCTTTGATTGTCGGTCCGGCCCGTCGGAGGGCCGCCAGGACCTCCCCGAGGTGCTTGAGGTGCTCGGCCCAGTGGAGGCTGTACACCGCAATATCGTCCAGATATGCGGCGCTGAACTCTTCTAGCCCCGCCAGCACCTTATTCACCAATCTCTGGAACGTTGCGGGGGCGTTCTTCATCCCGAAGGGCATCACCCTGAAGTGGTAATGGCCATCGGGGGTTGAGAAAGCGGAGCGCTCTTGGGCGCCCGGGGTGAGTCCGATCTGCCAGTAGCCGGAGATTAGGTCGAATGTGCTCAGGTAGCGGGTCGCCCCCAGGCGGTCGATCAGTTCATCGGCCCGGGGAATGGGGTGTGCATCAGTCCGGGTGATGGCGTTCAACCCCCGGTAGTCGACACAAAATCGAAGTTCAGGAGGGGCACCAGGGGCGGCGGCTTTCGGGACCAGGATGACAGTGCTGGCCCAGGGACTGTCGGAGGGTTCCACTACCCCCAGGGCCGGCATCTTGGAGACCTCCGATTGGATGCAGGTCCGAACTCGGTCGGGAACTCGGTAGGCCCAGTGTCGCACAGGCGGGCTTGTCCCCGGTGTCGACATCGTGGACGCACCACTGGGTGACGCCGGGGGTGAGGGAGTACAAGTCTGCGAATTGACCCAACAATGTTCGTCAGTCCTGGTGTTGTTCTGGGGTCAGGGCGGAGGAGAGGGCGACTCCCTCGACGGAGCCGTCTTTCTCTGAGGTGCCCAGGAGGTCCGGTAGGGGCTCGGAGTCGTCTTCGGCCCCGCCATCGGTAGCCATCAGCAGGCTAAGCTCCGTTCGAGCAAAGTGAGGCTTGAGCCGGCTGGAGTGGAGGACCTGGAGGGGGTTTCTGGGGGACTCCAGGTCCACCAGGTAAGTGGCCGGGCCCTTGTGTTCTACCACCTTGAAGGGCCCCGCCCACTTGTCCTGGAGGGCACAGGGTTCGACCGGGGACATGACCCAGACCTGTTGGCCCGGCTCGAACTCAATGGAAGAGGCGTTTTGGTCATACCAGCGTTTCATCTCCTCCTGGCTGGCCTCGAGGTTGGCTTCTGCAAGTTCCCGGAACTTCCGAGTCTGATTCCGGAGGGTCAGGAGGTATCAGTAGACGACGGGGGGAGCCCCTTTGACTGCAACCTCCCAGCCTTCATTGACTAGGCTGAGGGGACCCCGGACGGGGTGTCCGTACAATAGTTCGAAGGGGCTGAATCCCAGGGACTTCTGAGGGACCTCCCGATAGGCGAAGAGGAGGCAGGGCAGCAGCACGTCCCATTGGCGTCGCAAGGTCTCTTCCAGGCCCATGATCATGCCCTTGAGTGTTCTATTGAAGCGTTCCACCAATCCATTCCCTTGGGGGTGGTAGGGGGTCGTAAACTTATACGTGACCCCGCTCTGGTGCCACAGGGACTTCATGTAATGGGAAATGAAGTTCGTACCCCGGTCACTGACGACTTCTCGAGGGAAGCCCACCCGGGAAAAGATCCCCATCAGCGCCCGGCCCACCACGGGGGCCGTCACAGTCCGGAGGGGGATGGCTTCAGGATAGCGGGTGGCATGGTCCACCAGGACGAGAATAAACCGGTGTCCTTGGGAGGTGCGGAATTCCAGAAGCCCCACAATGTCTATTCCCCCCCGCTCGAAGGGGGTGCTGATGGCTGGGAAGGGTTGGAGGGGGGCCTTGTTCTTCCCTCCACTCTTCCCGCTGGCTTGGCAGGTAGGGCAAGTCCAGCAGTGATTGTTCACATCATTTTTCATTCTTGGCCAGTAGAAATGGGTCACCAGGCGGCTGTATGTTTTGTCCTGCCCCAGGTGCCCGGCGAGGGGCACATTGTGTGCCAGGCTCAGGAGGAAGTCTCTGAATCGGAGGGGGACCACCAGCAGCCGGCCGGCCCCCAGTTCGGCAACCTTTTGCTCACTGTAGAGGAGATCGTGGTCCCAATAGACCCAGTGGGATCCCGAGGGGTCTCCGGCGGCTTGAGTGGCGGCTTGCTGTCGGATTCCCTCGAGGGAGGGACAGGTTTTCTGTTCTTGCCGGAACTGTTCTCGTGTGGGGCCACCTTCCTGGCGCCATTAGGCTAGTTCCGGGATGTTGCCGAGCTCAGCAATTTCTTCACTGTTGGGCCCCAGGGGTTCGGGCTCTGGGTCGGTGTCTTCGGATACGGCGGGCGGCGGAGGTGAAGGCCACTCGGGATCTTCAGCCGGGGCGGCCTCCGTCTGCGTGGGGGCCCGGGCGGCCATGGATCGGGTGGTCGCACAGGCCCACTCGGGAAGGCCTAGCATCTCCAGATGCTCTCTCCGCTCGACGCCGGCCCAGGGGGAACTTTCTAGGTCATTCCCAAGGAGGCAGTCCACGGGGGCATCGTCCCGGATGGTCACCTTCAGCATGCCGGACACCCCTCCCCATTCGAAGGGGATGCGGGCCATCTGGCACAGGCTCTCGGAATTGTCTGCCGACCGTACTGGGCACAGCACGTGGGGCAGGATTTGGTCGGGGGTTACCAAGTGGCAGCGGACGGCCGTCACGCTGGCTCCGGTGTCGCGGAGGGCTTCGGTTCGTGCCCATTAATGGTGACCCATTGGTGATACTTCTGATTGTTACCCGGGATCGGGGCCCGGGGGACCATGTCTCTCTCGGCTAGACACACCAGGGACATGGCGGCGGGCTCCCACTCGGTCTGGTCTTCGGCATAGTTCTCTTCTTCGCCCCTCTCTTCCCCTAGGGAGGCGGCCGTGATCTGGCGGTTTGGAGGACCGGTGGTGCCCGGTCGTTGGATTATCGGGCAGAGGGGATCATTGGCATAGTGACCGGGCCGCTGGCATCTGTGGCAGGTAATGTTCGGGCGGGGCCCGGGTCGCGCCGGGGGGGCCCCCCTTCCGGCCAGGGGTGGCGAAGTGGAGTTCGGGGGTGGCCCCGTGGGGGAGTCTCGGCTCCTGTTCTGGTATCCTCCGCCGCCTCGGGCCGGTGGTTTCCCAGGGAACCTCGGCCGTAGTCTCCCATCGGGCTCCGGGGGACTCGGGTGCTCACCCATCTATCGGCCTCGACTGCGAGTTTATGGGGCTCAGTCAGCTTGCTGTTGAGGAGATGCTGCCGGAGTTCGATAAAACAGTTGTTGGAGAGGTGCTCCCATACAATGAGGTTAAACAGCTGCTCGTATGTGGTGACTTTGCTGCCTTTGATCCACCCCTCTAGGGCTCTGCTATAGAAGTTCACGTACTCCACCCAGGTAGTACCGGGGAGTTTCTTACAGTCTCGGAATCGCTGCCGGTACGTCTCGGGGGTAAGTCCGTAGCGAGTAAGGAGGGCGGCTTTCATGTGTTTGTAAGAGGTCATCTCGGTGTCTGGGAGCTCCAGCAGGGCGTCTCTCCCTTCGTTGACGAACTTCCCCCATAAGCCGGCACCCCAGTCTTTTTGGGTTACTCGATGAGAGGTCATGGCTACCTCGTAGGCCTTAAACCACTGTTGGATGTCGTCGTTTTTATAGTATTCTTTGACGACATCTTTGGGGATGTGGACCTTCGTGTCCGCAGAGGGAGGTGGACTTCGGTTCCCGGAGGCGCTGGCCTCACCATTTTTGGCCTTGATCTCAAGTTCTTTTAAGCCACGCTCGTGCTCGAACGTGAGCTTCTTCTCCTCTAAGTCTCTCTGCCTTCGTTTCTCCTCCAGGTCTCCTTGCAGCCATAGCTGCTCAAGGGCTATCTTTTTCTCGGCCAGCTGTAGTTCTCCGTCCAGACGGAGTCGGGCGAGCTCCAATTCGTGGAGCTGGCTCCTTTCTCGCTCTCGGGCGTCTTCATGGGAGAGGCCCGCGTCTACGTTTGTAGGTCTTCCTTCCGCCGGGGTTGTGTCGGTCTCTGGTTGCATGTTTGGAACTGTGTTGTCTTCGCTCTGGGGTGGCGTCGCTCCTGCCTCCACCCAGGTTTGTAGGGCCAGCTTGAAATACTCCTTGGTGCTTAGTCCAGTGGTAGCGATGCCCAGGTCCTTGCAGAATTGTTTCAATTCTTTGTGGTTATAATCCTCCAACCGTTCCTTCTGGAACTCCGCGGTTGGTCTGGTTTCTTTGGTAGTCATGGTTGTGGTGTGTTTCTGTCAGTAGTGGGTGAGTCACTCTCTATTACGATTTGCGTCGGCTCGGATCGCACCGCCTGCCACCAATGTTAGAAAGGCGGTTCCTGGGGAGGCAGAAGATGTCTGACTGACCACCCCGAGTTCCACCTCTCTGTATGGAAGTGGGCCGAGCGCCGTCGAGAGGCCACCTGCGGGAGGCTCCTCTACAAAGGGACACCACACAAGAGAGTACTTCTTAGAATCTTTATCAGCATTAATGATTGGTTCCTTCGGTGATATGTACAACGGATCGAGGGATCCTTAGAGTCTCAGAAACTGGGGGGAAAGGGGTAGCGGGACAGTCTTAATACCAGTCTGGCACGGGGATACGCTACGCTCAGCTCTCAATCCTCGAGCTGGGGGGTTCCGCAAGATTTGGGCCGCGGCAGCGCCAGCAGGCTCCGAAGATGATTTCAGCGAGGTTGGGCCGCGGCAGCGCCAGCAGGCTCCGAAGATAGTTTCAGCGAGGTTGGGCCGCGGCAGCGCCAGCAGGACTCCAAAGATTCAGGGTTCAAAGTAGTGAGTTCTTCTCAGGGTCAGCCGCGACAGCGTCAGCAGGGCTCTCGACTAAAGGATACAACTACCGACCCATTGCAGAGCTGCCCCAGATATAGGTCTGGAGTCCTTTGATGTCCGGACCCTCGCGCCTGGGGGTCAGAAGGGCCGGGATGAGAGTGCCCACACACCCAGCAGGGGGGGTGGAGCCAGCGCCCAGGGAGGCCGGAGGGCGATCGAAACCAGGCGTCCGGGGACGGCTGGAGGGCCATCGAAACTCCCCACCTCCTTGATCCGTCAAGTGGCCACTTCACCACCTGGTCGGATCTTGGTGCCTCAATGTCGGGGCTCCGCTGGGAACGCAGCCGAGGTCGGGCCGAGGCCATGTGGCCCAGACGTGGAGGGTCCAAGATGGAGTCGGGCCCTGAGATGGCGGCCCGGGATAGGGGTCGGACCAGCAGATTGGGGCGAGTAGGGGTCGCCGTGACTCTGAGGGGGAGAGCTGGGGGTCGCCAGGAGTGGTGGCTCTCGGGGAGGGTTGAAGAGGTAGCTTCGTCGGTGAGGTCAGGGGTTGCTGCTGTCCAGGGCCCGCCATGAGGGAGACAGGGGACCACACCACGAGGCCGGGTCCAACAGTTATCCTCTTTGCTACAGGGTCACAAGTCACTCCAACATCTACCAGAACTCTCTGTAGTAGCTTATCTTCATTACCAGTCAGCTCAAGTAAGAACACATCCCTCCCCAGGTAACAGCCACTGTGCCACGGTGCACCCTGGTGTAGTTTGTGCTCATACTACAGGACTTTCAGCTGATGCCCACTTTATTTTTCTAATTTCAAATACTGGGGGCTGGCGCAGACTTTCAGGCAATGAGATCCACAGAACCTAATGAGGTTCTGGATGGAGAGTCATTTGGCCCCTCCTCCCCTTTAAAATAAATACTGCCTTGGGGGATTGAATCCCTAGGGCCTAATGAGGTTTGAAGGAGAGTCACATGGCCACCTGACTCTTTAAAAAAATACAGCTCTATAAAGTAAATACGCCCCTGGGGGAGGGGGGTAAATGTAAATTTAGTACTTGTATAGCGCACCTATCACCGCAAGGGCATCAAGGCGCTTGTACGCATACAGCTGTGGAACCCTTTCTGGCTTTTCCCTGTGAAGTGCCCACTCCTGGGCACCCCCAGGGTGAAGCCAGGCATCCTAGCGCTGTTGGGGCCGTTATGGAGATTAAGCAAGCTATTGCCCAGAGTTGCAGCATGGGTCCCGTGACTAGAATAGGCACAGAGGCGAGAGAAATATCAGATCCGAGGGAATTATTGCGCCCAAGACCTGCCGAGGCGGGAATTGAATCCTGGTCCAGGGCCAGACCTCTGCATCAGGGTCTGCCGCTCTAACCGTTGAGCCACACTTCTCCTGGTGCCTAATGAGGCTCAGGGACGGAGGGCAATGTGGCCCTCACTTCTGTTAAAGCAAACCACTGCCCAGTATGTGTAGGGGTCCCCAGTGCCGGAAAAGGCCCGAGGACAGAGGTCATGAACACCCTCTCCCCTTTCAAATAAAAAAACATAGCCCCATTGGAGGGGGTCTCCTGGGCCTATCACGGCTCAGGGAAGTTAGTCACATGGTCCCCCTCACTTTTTTATTACACTGCTCGGGGTCTGCACACTCCCCTACCCTTAGATTTTGCTCGGGGGATGGGGTTCTTGGGCCCATAAACTCTGGGAAGGCCGGCTGCATGCCCCCCTCCCCTGTTTATTTGTATTTCACCCGGGGGATGGCGTAATACGAAGCATAATTAATGTCATCAAAGATACAACTCCCGTAGGTGTAGCAGGAATGCGTTATGTGCAACATTAACCCTAAACCATTCACTTCACGGGAAGCCTCCTTCACATTAAAAATCAATCACAGATATATGGGAAACCCCCATTGCACACAGTGTTCAATATGCATACAACTTTTCAGAGAAAGCCAAGTTCCTTAAGGTACTCAACATCTGTTCCAAAATTAATCCCTACTGCGAACGCCATTTATCTGTATCAAGCCCCTCACAATCTCTGAATCTACATTAAGAAATAAAGTTGGGATAAGTAGGAAAGTGGTACTGTAAACAGTGTCTACTCTATGGTAAGTGTTTACTCTTTACCATCCTATTTGTAGACAGTGAAACTCTAATGAGAAATATATCACAGAGTATTAAAAAAGTATCTGTTTAGAACAGTGTACACCCTATGCCACACTGGTCAAAAAATATGTAATTCTCTTAAAATAACCAAAGTCTGAAGGTGATAAAGACCATGTAACCTCCAGCCTTCGTACTGTGGTGAGAAATTTACAGATAACACATCTTTTGAACTGAAAAAGCAAATATAATAGGTTTGTGTCTGGTGCACAGTCTTATATGTTATGTAGAAAACTTCATGGTGCGCCAATGCTGTATAATAGTTCTATGCTGCTTATAGTACGTAAAGTTAAATGGTTTTTATCTAGTACTCATAATATTTGCCCTGTTTTCTGCAGAACCAAAAAACTTTTGTGGACTAGACAGGACCCAAGTCATCAACTGTCAATCTGCACACAGAGTTACTCTTCAATATAAAGATTTATAACATGTTCAATACCACTACACACCTGTGATGCATTAGGAGCATATGCGGGTTGTAAACACATACAACCATTAGCTGAACACAAGCTGTACAAAATTAGGTAGAAATGTAATATAGTTGGTACTTGCCACCTATGTAAACTATAAAATAAACTAGCACACTCATTGGATGATGTCATCAGACATGCATGTATGAATCCACTATATAGCATATGATTAGGCTGTCGGGTTTTAGTCTTAAACCTATAACAACTGCTAAAAGCCCGCCGAGAGTGAAATAGCCTTGACCAGTGTAAACCTATAAACACTGGGAAAACACCTGCACAACCACAAACTAAATGCCAATCAAAGACAAGAAAAGGTGAGAGAAAGTCATTTTAATTTCTTCCTGGAGGGGCCAATACAATGTAACTTTGTTATAAAAGCTAGCAGCACGAAAGACGGGGCAAACATTATTCTGCTTGAGTTTTGTTGATTAGGGATGCCACTAAAATATTTTTTTCGGTTTTGTGGTCTTTAGTCTAAAGATGCAGGGTTTAGAAGCATGTTTTAGGTCTTGTTTAATTATTGAGAATGACTGTAGAGAATCAGGAAATATCACAAACATATTAGATATTTTGGCTGCGTTTGATTCTTTCACTGATAGGTAAAATGGCTGGTTTCATAAGACTGTTTCCCAATATGTGCATCACATTTACCCATTGAGAATGGGTAAAGCCCCCAGTTTCTAGTGAGTCAGTATTGATAGAAGGTAAATTGCCAATACCTCTGATTTTAAATACTCAATACAAGGTATAGTGACAAGTATATGTGAAAAGACTGCTGTCACCAAGCATCTGGAATAGTGGTGAAAACATGACAGCAGACTTTTGGAAAACATGGAACGCAGTCTCACTTGTAATTTTGCTGCAAAAAGGTTCCTTTCCAAGTTCAACAAAGATTGAGGGGATATTGTTTTTATTTGCAGTGATTCAGCTACGTATATGAAAAAGTTGTGTGATGACCTGTCAAAATTGATACCAGAGCTGAAGTGCTTCCCTGTAAGAGATCCTAGCCACTTGTTAGATGGTCTGCTGATCATACAATCTTACAATCTTCAGAGTTAATGAAGAATGTTACTGTTTAGTCTGTTCTGGAGCACTGTTTTTTTATGCGCGGGAACTAAAATGCAAATATTTCTCATTTTGGGCTTTGTGTGGCATCAAAGAAAGAGCCATCCCAACTGTGTCACTTAGCTCATGGTTCCCAGTCCAAGGGGCTGTGAACGCTATATTATCCATGTGTCAACCCTTTACAGCATTTTTACTGAGTGATGAGCAAAGGCAAGAACTGTGAGGATCTTTGGTCGCATATTGAAAGTGATGTGAAAAAAAGTATACTCTACTGAATTTTTAGATATTTACAGGAAAGCATAACTGCTGTAGAGGATATAATAAAAAAACTAAAGTCTGAAAACACCCTTGTCTGCCAAGTGTTCAGCATAATTGGGGTAGATGTAAAACATCTCCTTTAGAGCTGGCTGGGTGACACCTTTAGACTTTGACACTGCAACATGTTCCATGTTAGAGTGCTTGCCACTTGGGAAGCAAAGCAATGTTGAAGAACGATTCAGGAACATTTATTGTTCAATGTACGAGAAATGGCTTGCAATGATGCATAGAAATGTCCCTTCACCAACCATGGTATTTGAATTCAGTGAAACCTCACTGTGGTACTCTGTAAAAGTTCTAGATCTCTTCCATGAAGAGGAATTTTCTCTGTAGTTTTAAAAGTGCTGCTTTATTTGTGACCACCTCAATAACTCTGCCCAGAGAATTGCAATCTTCAAGTGCACCAGTATTGGCATGAAAAGCTAGGTCAGTGGGCAGAGTTAGCAAATTGTTTACTGGCATTTTGTCGTTTTCCGTCTCAAGTGCCAATGTTGAGAGGGCCTTTTCACAGAAAAAGGTTTTCATGGGAAGGAAAGAGCAAGCACACATGACCAAAGACTCACTCCGTGCTCAAAGGAGCACAAAGTTCCTCCGCTGAGGTCACACAACACAGAGGAGCAACCGCTTCGAAGGGTCAGGACGAAAGAGGAAGGGAACCTTCAATCGACTGGTCTTGGATCTCAAGAACAATAAACAGCAGACCTGAGGCTTATTCACAGAGGGAAAAAAATACAATAAGCTCCTTGAAGCTAAAATTTTGCTCCTGGAACATAAACAGCTTTGGTGCAAAAACTTCCGATAAAGGATTATTACTGTATCTTCAGCAATTCAATATAATCCTATTACAGGAAACATGGCTGGAAAAGCCTTTTCACTTACAAGGCTTCAAAATATACCATCTCCCAGGGACTAGAAACTCAAAATTTGGGCATTTGAAAGACGGGCTCACAACCTACGCTTCAATCAAATCCAATAACTCGGTGAAGGAGCTAACATGTATAAACACCGCAACAAATGGAATAAAAACTATACAGTTTGAAATATTACGCCGCAGAAACAAAGAAGCCTTAACAATTCCTATATTCATCCCCACAATAAAAGAACCGGTGCAAATACTTTGGTAGCTGAACTGACAAATCTCATCACTGTAGAACCATCTTCAAATTATATCGTCTCTGGGGACTTTAACATGTTCCTCACAGGAGGGATTGACCTGGACAGCCCTGCAGCAGAACGCCACACAGCATGGGGTATCCCAAACCAGGACGACCGCAGATGGGGCAAGTCATCCAAAATCTCGAGGGACCTTCTGACCGAGCTGATGAATCTGTCTTTGGTTGCATTAAATGAGCGTTTCGCAGGAGACTGCCCACAGGCCGCCACCTTCCACACTGCCCAAAGTAACACCGCAATCGACTACACTTTCACGTCTCTATCGATTTTCAGCCTAATAAAAGGGTCTTGGATCGGAAATCAGGATTACAGCGACCACCAGCCCCAAGAGTTTATACTCGATGCTTATGGAACAGCAACTACTCACCCAATGGAGGTTACAAATTTAATGAATGCATCAAACCACCGGCGAATCAAATGCAACACCCGCAATCCAGAAAAACTCCATGCCCTTGCGAAAAAAAGATTGGAGGAAAGCAAGCAGTTAAGCACCTGCCATTTAATGGCATGGGAGAACTTCATGGAAAGCTTCGACCCAATGAAGTAAAAAAACAAGTCAACAGAAGGAATAGTAAGACTAAAAAATGTCGGTGCCGCCTCATGCAACTTGTTGTTTTTTGCAATTGCCTCATGCAAGCAGGCACGAAGCGAAAGATTCCACCTCTCACGACATCAGGATGCAGAACTAAGGGAGATAAAAACCAACATCAACAGGGCAATGCGTAGTCTTCGTATACACGGCCCAGCTGATAACATCCAGTCCGAATTAAGGAGGCTTAAGGCACGCAGGAAAAAAATAATCTGGCTCGCCAAAAAAGAAAGGGATGAATCAACATGGGCTAAATTGACATACGATGCAAAAAACAACAGCAGTGCCAGGTTTTGGCAGACCATCAGGACCCTATTAATGTTTTTTATTTTGCGGGTTTGTATTGCGCTTGTATCCACTCCCGAAGGAGTATCTCTGCACCCAATAAGCAACAATAGCATATAGAGGGAGAAAAAAAACCCAGTGGACTGTTTGCTGACTCTCGGACGGTGGACCGGCTGGACGAACGTCGAGTGTGTCTCCCGCTTTATGGTGATCTGGGGAGCTATAATCGTAGAGGTTGTTCCCACGATTCAGTTGAGGGTGTGTGATTGTAGGAAGGGGGAGTCTCTGGTTGGCGCAGTGCAACACTGGCGACAAGCAGGGCCTCTCTCTTCCTCGTCAGGGCTGAGGGTTACCTTCAAGACAACCTCTGCTTACCCTCTAGGTAGTGTGGCTTAAGCAGTCTTAGGCTAATCTCTGGGGCATGTAGGGTTAAACATTTGCAACATTACACCATCACCACCAACCCACCACACAATGACACCAAACTGTATTTGTAAAAATATATGTTCTTTATATAAATCTCAAGCAGGCTTGTAAATACAGTTGTCAAACTTTCAATAGCGGTTCCAGTTTACTTAGTTTCAAGTTGCCACAGTTCTTTCTTAGCAATAAGCAATCTTTTGGGCCTTCTGCCCAGGTTCCAGCAAGGTTCAGTGTCTTGTAGCGCCTCAATGCGCGTTCCGCTGTCTCCGCTCGCTTCAGAGAGGAGAACGGGCCCGGCCGGCTAAAGCTCACGCTTCCCGCGTGGGCCTCGCGGACCCGGCACAGTGCGAGCCTCGGTTTCAGGGGCGGCTCACGCTGGGAAGCAGGTAGCGCGGTGCGAGCTCAGGACGTAGGACGCTCGCACCGCAAGGACAAAGAACACAGTACCTTGGTTTTCTTGTAGGTCTTGGAGCGGACGGCTGTCCGTGGATCTGTCCCACGTCGCGTTGTCTTCCTGGAGGGTGCGGCGGCCTGCGAGTCTCAGCGCAGGTCACAGGGCACCCGGGCTGACGGTGCAGATGCGGGGCAGGATTCTCCGGAGTCCGGTTCACTCGCACTGAAGGGGGAAGCTGCAGGCAGGCGGGGCTGAGGGGGGTGCACTCCACGGAGCGCGGGGCACGATTCAGGCCCGGCTCAGCAGTGAGTCACTTCCAGCTGCGGGGGCCAGGGGGTCTCAGCGCCCAAGTCACGAGGGGCACAATCTTGGCAGTGCCGGTCTTTGCGGGGCAGCCTGTACCTCGGGGGTCACACAGGCAGCGATGCTTGGACCGGGCAGGTCCTCCCTTTCCGTTGCAAGGGCGGCTCAGCGCGGACAGTCACGGCGCTCGAACCAGCGCGGGGCTGATCCTTACTTTGCGGCTGGCACACGAACAGGCCACAGTCACGGTGGTCGGGGAAGGAGCACAGCTGCACAAATTGTCAGAGAGCGTGGCGGCAGGCACAGCGCTCTCAACTCTCCTTTCCTTGGCGCTGTAGAGACACACAGCACACGCCAGCAGCAGCTTTTCTTCAGAAGGGTAGCGCCCACTGTTCCTGGGGCGCTGGTCAGGGGGCAAGTTCACAGGCAAGCCCTTGGAGATCTTTCAGCAGAGTTTGGCACAAAGTTCAAATAAGCAAAAGTCTTTGGTAGTCTTTTCTTTCCTCTCCTTTGGCAGCAAGGCACCAGACACAGGCCAGAGACAGCACTCCTCCTTGTCCTTCCAGGTCCTTCTCTTCGGGCAGAGTTTCTTCTGTAGCACAAACAGGATCTAATTTACAAGGAGCAGGGCTCCTTCTTTTATACCCAGTTTCTTTTGTTCTAGCAAGCCAGGGGGGCCTCTGCATAACTGCTCCAGTCTCTGAGTACTTGTTGTGGGTACTTCTGGCTTCTGTATTCAGTGTGAGTGCAGGCACATCAGCCGCTCCCCAGGGGGGCGGAGCCGGCATTGTGAGGGCAGGAGTGGCCTGAGCACTTTGTTGACAAGCTTCGGTCCTTCCTGGGCCAGGTGCAGGCTGAGTCATCAGTCGCTCCCCAGGAGGGCGGAGCCAGCATTGTGGAGGCAGAGCACAGCCTGATGCATCATTCAGGGGAAACTCCCACCACCCACTAAGGTGTCATCTGGCTATTCACTACCTGTCAACTCCCAGCCCTGTCACTCACACACACCAGACAGTCAGATCCACATCCAAGCAGAGGCGGGCTGAAATGGTTAGGCAAGCAAATGCTAACTTTCTAAAAGTAGCATTTGCAAACACAGGATATTAAAATAAACTTTACTAAAAGAAGTATTTTATTATTCTGAGTTCAGGCATACTAAACATGAATTTCTACCATGTTCCCTGAGCCTGCTGGGATTATAGAGTGTAATAATTCCAGCAGCCCATCTGGCCTAGAAGGGAACAGGTAGCCTTACAATAGTGAAAAACGACTTTGGCAGTAATTCACTATTAGAACATGCCACACACATCAGGGCATGTTCTACCTTACACTTACAATGCACCCTGCCCTCTGGCCTACCATAGGGGTGACTAATATGAAGGTTAAGGGAAGGTTTAGGGGCTGGCGAGTGTGTGCACTTGCCCAGCCAGGGTGACAGTACCAGACTGCACGCAGGTTCTGCAATGGCAGACCCTAGACACATTTTAAGGCTGCTTCTGTGGGTGGCGCAACCAGCGCTGCAGGCCCACTAGCAGTATTGGCATTCACAAGCCCTGGCACTCCTGGTGCACTTTACTAGGGACTAACAGTAAATCCAATGAACCAATCATGGACATCAATCACATGTACACTTTACAACAGGGAGAGCATATGCACTTTAGCACTGGTCAGCAGTGGCAAAGTGCCCAGAGTCATTAAACCAACAAAAACAGGTCAGAGAGAGTATTGGAGGAAGGCAAAAAGTTTAGGGATGACCCTGCCAAGAGGCCCAGGTCCAACACAACCCCCTTCCAGCCAAAACGCAGGGTAGACCAATCACCACTGTGATGGGCTTCCCTGCTTTGGGCGATAGAACCTGGACCTGGCCCGCAACAGCAGGGGCACATTCCAGTTCTACGCCAATCTGCACCTCCTTCAAATCCTCTGTTCATACTCTCAGGGTCCACCAAGCCAATCCATGGGAAACCCTTCTCTACACCTGTGGACACCACCTGTGCAGCCTTGAACCTTAATTCGCTCACAGGTGTGTCCCAACAGGCAGACAGAAAAATGTCACAGTGGCCACTGACAGTAGTCAGGAATGAGACCCAAGCCTTACGCCTCTCAGGGCTCTCAAACCTCTGTGGCCTTAAAGAGTGGGGGGCATTAGCCCCAGGTGCTTGGCACCCTTGGTCCACTCTCCCTCCTGTCAGGTCAGGTATGCCATCCTGGCACTGACCCACCAGCCTCAGGTCCGTACCTGACGGCTGTACTGAAGACTGGGGTGGCCTCTCCCACACCCGGTCCTCCTCCTGGGGGCTCTGTACCCTCCCACCTGGAGTGGTACCCCCTTCCAGAATTGTCAGGGCACCTGTGGCAGGTGACCTGCACAATTCGCCCACCAGTTCAGGGGTGCTATCCTGCAACTGGGGCACCAGGTCAGGGGGGACACCCTGCACCTGGCCCTTAAACCTAGGGTCTAAACCCTCAAACTGCACCGGGGTCAGAGGCGAGGACTCCCTCCCTCTGCACCCCCTTCCACAGTACTGCCCACTCCCAACTGGAGTGGTACCCCTAGAAGTGACATGGGCCAGGACACTGATTACAGTGGTCCTGCCCTCCAGGTCAGACAACACCTGACCCTGGCTTCTCAACTCAGGGACCCAACCCTGCAGTTGAACACTTGCCTGGCGCACCAGGACTTTCCGGGGAGCACGCCTGCCCCCCCTGAGGGTGGCACATAGCTCATGTGTCGTGCAACAGCCTGCCCGGCGCGGATCTCCCAACCCCTGTCCCTCTGACAGTGCGGGAAGATCCCCCAGGACAGAAGTGGTGTCCCCCTGGTCATTCACTGGGGACGCAGCCCTGCTGGCTGGCCCCTGACCCACTGGTTCTTCCACTGGGGACTCTTTCCCCCTCTCGCCCCTCTTTCTGGACTTCTGCACCCTCCCAACTGGAGTGGTACTGCCAGTCACCAGAACTACTGGAGCCCTGTTTACAGAGCCTCCACGTTCTCTAGCCACTGGGGGATCCCCCTCAGCGGGTGACTCATCCGGACAGCCTAGGCTCCCCACCTGGTGTTCCCTTAAAGAACCATCCAGGCTCTGAGACTGAGGTTGGGCACTACCGGGACAAAACCCATTCTCACTCCTTCCCCTTAAGGACAGGACGTGAGGCCCTACACCCATCTCACTACTACAGGACCTAGCTGGGCTACTCTGCGCCACTTCCACCACTCTGGGCTGGAAGATACCTGAGACACTCCCCACAGGATCACACCCCAATGCCTCTCCAGACCCTCGGGAATCCACCACAAGGTCTGCCTCCAATGTGAGCTCCCTGGGGCCAGAGAACTCACTCTCAAACAGGTGTTGGCATAGCTCTGGAAAACTGGGACTTAAAGTATGCTCTCCCACAATTGGATTACACAGCCCCCTAGTAGGGTTAACCAAATTATCCTTCACCTCACCATCCAGCGCCTCACACACATACTCCACACCATTCTTCTGAGACTGGCCAGACAGTAGCGAACTGTCTCTGTCACACAACCCACACTCTTCTGGGCGGTCCTTACACTCACCCACCAGGACCTCAACCATGGGGGAATCCCTCCCACCACTAGGACCATGAACTCCTACGCCAGCTACCCTATTCCCTTCAGGGACGCTGCGCACTACTGGAGCTACCTCATGCCCTTGAACCTCCTGGTGTATGTTAACCCCCTCCAAGTCAGGTGCCATATCTCTAGGTGCGCGCGCTATGCTGTCTGCACTAGATACCTGAATGTTGCTGCCACCATCTGAGCTGGACTCCACCTCCAACTCAGCAAAGCTCAATCTCTGAGCTACACACATTTCTTGTTGCTGGGCTGAAGCCCTCCTGGCCTCAAGCGCCTCGAGCTCCAAGTCAAGTTTCCTCATTCTTAAGTCATGCGCAAGCTCCATTTTCATTACTTCCAGGGCTAACCTCCTAGATTCTAGCTCCAGTTGCCCATTTATTTCCAGCTCTGCCAACTTCAATTCATGATCTCGGGTTGCCTGTCTGTCCGCCAGCTCCTCTGGCGACAGACCTCGGCCAGAAACACTGCTACCCAATGGGGAGGTTGCACCCCTACACTCTGGAGTCAGGGGTCCCTCCAGCTGCTGTTCTGCATCCTCAAATTCAAAATCCTTTCCAGGGGCATTCCTTGCCTTGACCCAGGCCCTCAGCGCCTTTTGGAACTGCTCCCTTCTGGAGAGTCCGGTCATGGAAATGTTCAAATTTTTGCAGAAGCTCCTGAGCTGTTTCCCAGTGTAGTTTTCTAGTTTCTCCCAATCACAGTCAATAGAAGAAATGGATGCTGCTTTTTCCATTTTCACTGACACAGGCATGACTTCAAAAACACATGGAGATCTCTTCTCGCAAATCATAAATCCAAAAAAAACAAAGTCTGTGGCTTAGTTACTGGACTGTCATCACTGTGCAATGGTCAATAGTTAAGGCATGAACACTGCAAATGTAAATTCGCTATCCCACCGCTGCCACCAATGTAGGAAGGGGGAGTCTCTGGTTGGCGCAGTGCAACACTGGCGACAAGCAGGGCCTCTCTCTTCCTCGTCAGGGCTGAGGGTTACCTTCAAGACAACCTCTGCTTACCCTCTAGGTAGTGTGGCTTAAGCAGTCTTAGGCTAATCTCTGGGGCATGTAGGGTTAAACATTTGCAACATTACACCATCACCACCAACCCACCACACAATGACACCAAACTGTATTTGTAAAAATATATGTTCTTTATATAAATCTCAAGCAGGCTTGTAAATACAGTTGTCAAACTTTCAATAGCGGTTCCAGTTTACTTAGTTTCAAGTTGCCACAGTTCTTTCTTAGCAATAAGCAATCTTTTGGGCCTTCTGCCCAGGTTCCAGCAAGGTTCAGTGTCTTGTAGCGCCTCAATGCGCGTTCCGCTGTCTCCGCTCGCTTCAGAGAGGAGAACGGGCCCGGCCGGCTAAAGCTCACGCTTCCCGCGTGGGCCTCGCGGACCCGGCACAGTGCGAGCCTCGGTTTCAGGGGCGGCTCACGCTGGGAAGCAGGTAGCGCGGTGCGAGCTCAGGACGTAGGACGCTCGCACCGCAAGGACAAAGAACACAGTACCTTGGTTTTCTTGTAGGTCTTGGAGCGGACGGCTGTCCGTGGATCTGTCCCACGTCGCGTTGTCTTCCTGGAGGGTGCGGCGGCCTGCGAGTCTCAGCGCAGGTCACAGGGCACCCGGGCTGACGGTGCAGATGCGGGGCAGGATTCTCCGGAGTCCGGTTCACTCGCACTGAAGGGAGAAGCTGCAGGCAGGCGGGGCTGAGGGGGGTGCACTCCACGGAGCGCGGGGCACGATTCAGGCCCGGCTCAGCAGTGAGTCACTTCCAGCTGCGGGGGCCAGGGGGTCTCAGCGCCCAAGTCACGAGGGGCACAATCTTGGCAGTGCCGGTCTTTGCGGGGCAGCCTGTACCTCGGGGGTCACACAGGCGGCGATGCTTGGACCGGGCAGGTCCTCCCTTTCCGTTGCAAGGGCGGCTCAGCGCGGACAGTCACGGCGCTCGAACCAGCGCGGGGCTGATCCTTACTTTGCGGCTGGCACACGAACAGGCCACAGTCACGGTGGTCGGGGAAGGAGCACAGCTGCACAAATTGTCAGAGAGCGTGGCGGCAGGCACAGCGCTCTCAACTCTCCTTTCCTTGGCGCTGTAGAGACACACAGCACACGCCAGCAGCAGCTTTTCTTCAGAAGGGTAGCGCCCACTGTTCCTGGGGCGCTGGTCAGGGGGCAAGTTCACAGGCAAGCCCTTGGAGATCTTTCAGCAGAGTTTGGCACAAAGTTCAAATAAGCAAAAGTCTTTGGTAGTCTTTTCTTTCCTCTCCTTTGGCAGCAAGGCACCAGACACAGGCCAGAGACAGCACTCCTCCTTGTCCTTCCAGGTCCTTCTCTTCGGGCAGAGTTTCTTCTGTAGCACAAACAGGATCTAATTTACAAGGAGCAGGGCTCCTTCTTTTATACCCAGTTTCTTTTGTTCTAGCAAGCCAGGGGGGCCTCTGCATAACTGCTCCAGTCTCTGAGTACTTGTTGTGGGTACTTCTGGCTTCTGTATTCAGTGTGAGTGCAGGCACATCAGCCGCTCCCCAGGGGGGCGGAGCCGGCATTGTGAGGGCAGGAGTGGCCTGAGCACTTTGTTGACAAGCTTCGGTCCTTCCTGGGCCAGGTGCAGGCTGAGTCATCAGTCGCTCCCCAGGAGGGCGGAGCCAGCATTGTGGAGGCAGAGCACAGCCTGATGCATCATTCAGGGGAAACTCCCACCACCCACTAAGGTGTCATCTGGCTATTCACTACCTGTCAACTCCCAGCCCTGTCACTCACACACACCAGACAGTCAGATCCACATCCAAGCAGAGGCGGGCTGAAATGGTTAGGCAAGCAAATGCTAACTTTCTAAAAGTAGCATTTGCAAACACAGGATATTAAAATAAACTTTACTAAAAGAAGTATTTTATTATTCTGAGTTCAGGCATACTAAACATGAATTTCTACCATGTTCCCTGAGCCTGCTGGGATTATAGAGTGTAATAATTCCAGCAGCCCATCTGGCCTAGAAGGGAACAGGTAGCCTTACAATAGTAAAAAACGACTTTGGCAGTAATTCACTATTAGAACATGCCACACACATCAGGGCATGTTCTACCTTACACTTACAATGCACCCTGCCCTCTGGCCTACCATAGGGGTGACTAATATGAAGGTTAAGGGAAGGTTTAGGGGCTGGCGAGTGTGTGCACTTGCCCAGCCAGGGTGACAGTACCAGACTGCACGCAGGTTCTGCAATGGCAGACCCTAGACACATTTTAAGGCTGCTTCTGTGGGTGGCGCAACCAGCGCTGCAGGCCCACTAGCAGTATTGGCATTCACAAGCCCTGGCACTCCTGGTGCACTTTACTAGGGACTAACAGTAAATCCAATGAACCAATCATGGACATCAATCACATGTACACTTTACAACAGGGAGAGCATATGCACTTTAGCACTGGTCAGCAGTGGCAAAGTGCCCAGAGTCATTAAACCAACAAAAACAGGTCAGAGAGAGTATTGGAGGAAGGCAAAAAGTTTAGGGATGACCCTGCCAAGAGGCCCAGGTCCAACAGTGATACGCCCAGGTGTGTGTTTAAATACACGCCTTTGGATAATATACTTTTTTAGACCCAGTATCGATATTTTTAAAGTATCTAGGAGAGCCCGAATTGTTTGTCCCTGAAGAGGACGTTGGCTGTACCCCCAGGGTTGTGTCCCTCTTTTGGGGGGGACCGCTTGAGCCATTTAAGTACCCTTGTCCTGATGAAGCCACAAGAAACTACTGGCGGAAACGCGACCGCGACTGCGTCGACAGAAAATTGATTGTGTTCTTCCCTTTTTCTTTTGTTTAGGGTACACTGTTGTATATATAATGTATATATTGCAATTATAAGGTTTTTTCTTGTCTTTTTGTCTACTGTATATATTCTGGCCACCTTGTCTTGTGATTCATAACATTGTCCTTCTTAAATTATATCATTTAATGACGACAGAAATAACTGTATAAAACAGGATAATAAATTGTATCCTGTTTTGAAGTAGTTCATGCTTTATTTTTTCCTCAGTACCACTTATTCTACTTTTTCATCCTTGTGATGCTCCTTGCCCAGGTATGGGAGGGTAATTTGGGCAGAACCCCTGTTTATTACGTAGTAGATTGACATACGACGCAAAAAACAACAACAGTGCCAGGTTTTGGCAGACCATCAGGACCCTATTAATTTTTTTATTTTGCGGGTTTGTATCGCGCTTGAATCCACTCCCGAAGGAGTATCTCTGCACCCAATAAGCAACAATAGGATATAGAGGGAGAAAAAAAAACAGTCATGAAAAGGGAGAGTGTGAGTGTGATGGAAGAATTACATTTTAAACAAGAAGGTTTTCAACTTTTTTCTGAACGTCAGATGATCCGAACATTGCCTCAACAAGAGTGGAAGCGTGTTCCATAGCACAGGCCCAACCACTGAAAGAGCTTTGCCACCGTGCCTTACCCTTCTTATCCTAGGGACTTGTAGTAGAAGCTGATCGCTCGATCTAAGGGTACTGGCAGGAACATATGAGACACATTTCTCTGCTAGATAGGAGGGGCCAAGTCCATGCAGACTCTTGTGGACTATACAACAGGTTTTGAATTTTACTCTCTGACGAACTGTCAACCAGTGTAGTTTTTCAAAAAGAGGTTTAGAAGGGGACATGGGGGGGCATTAAGGATCAATCTCGCAGCAGTGTTTTGGACCACTTGAAGTTTGTCCAATACTTCTTCATTTGCAGCTGCCAGCAGTCCATTGCAATAGTATAATCGACTAAGCACCAGGGCCTGTACCAGAGTCTTTCAAGTGGAGTCGGGAGGTAGTAGAAATACCTTGCGGAGAAGACCTATCACGTGGAAACATGATCCCACTAAGCTATTTCCATGTTGTTTCAGGGATAGCTCATGATCCAAACGGACCTCCAGATTCTTCACCACCTGTTTTGGCTCAGGAACTGGGCCAAGATCAGACGGCCACCAATCTGGGGCCCATTGTAGCTTAGCCTCTCCAAACAACATGACTTCCGTCTTTCCCACATTACACTGGAGAAAGTTTGATGACATCCATTGGGAAACCGCCCTCATGCCTTCGGAGAAAGATTGTTTAACCTCCGAGGTTAGGGATATGTACGGGAAGAGGAGCTGGGTGTCATCAGTGTAGGACACTGGGATGAAACCAAAGGCTCTCAAAATCCTGGTCAGGGGGGCCACATAGATATTAAAAAGGGTTGGGCTCAAACATGAGCCCTGTGGCACCCCCTCAGTGATCTTAACCTCTGCTGACCGGAACTCACCCATGCAAATACATTGAGTGCGTTCGGACAGAAAGCTCTTCAGCCAGGCCAGTGCCCTATCCTCTAACCCGATCTCTGCAAGGTGTCCCATCATGATGTCATGTGATATGGTATCGAACGCTGCCAATAAATCCAGCAGTACCAGGATCAGCGAAAAACCATTATCCTGGTACATGCGGAGGTCGTCCATTACCGACAGCAGGGCCGATTCAGTACTGAAGTTTGGCCTAAAACCGGATTGAGAATAATCCAGGCTTCCGTTTTGTTCGATATAATTTGAAAGGTGTTTGTTCACATGCTTCTCCATGATCTTACTTGGGAAAGGGAGCAGAGATATGGGTCTAAGATTAGATAGGTCTATCCATGGGATCGAGGTGTTCTTCTGGATTGGTCTCACCAATGCCCTTTTCCACTCACGTGGAACGCAACCTTCCGCAAGCGAGCGGTTGATAAGGCCCTGGATCTCAAGACCGAGCACCTTACCGACCACCGGCATGATTCTGGCTGGAATCTGATCTGATGGACATCCACTTTTTATTTGGCTCACCATGTCCACCACCTTCTTCAGAGAAATATCCGGGAACTTAGTGAGTGTATCATTTCTGGCTTCTTCTATAACATAAGATGGCATTCTAAGCTGACAAATAGGTCCATTGGATACATTAGAGTATTTGATTTTTTCATAGATCTTATCTATTTTCTCTGTGAAAAAGCATGAGATGTCATCACCTAACTGCTGGGAAGCCATATCCATGCTTTCACAGGCAGTCGGTTTAACAAAAGTCTCTAGAATCTGATATAGTGCTTTAGGAGCACCCCCAGCAGCCGAAAGTTGAGACGCAATATGATTTTTTCGGGCTACTCTAATGGCTTTATGATAGGTGCTTAACGCTGTTTGGTAACATTTTTTATCTGTTTCCTGGTGTGTAAATCTCCAGGCCTTTTTCAGTTTCCTAGCTTCTCTTTTAAGGGCTCTTAAATGATCTGAAAATCAAACTTCCTGCTTTCTAGCTAAACGAGGTTTGTAAGATTTCATAGGGGCAATACGTTCCACAGCTCTATGAATAGCTAGCTCGTATTTACATAAGGCTGCTTCAATATGCTCACTGGGCATAATGTATGGTGCAACAAAGCTTCCTTAAAGGTTTCGTGAGTTACCTTGTGCCATTGTCTCCTCTTTTCTGGTAATGATAGTATGTTATTAGGGGATTTATAGGAGTTGGGCATAGTAAATTATAAAACAAAATGATCAGTCCAATTCACCTGCTTAGGTATATGACATGCAATTGCAGGGGAGTTAGAGAGAACCAAATCTAAAGTGTAGCCCGCCTGGTGGGTGGGACCAATGTTACGTTGTATGAGGCCTAACAGTGAGAGGTCTGTCAAGAGGAGTTGGGTCTCCGCGTTATCTTTCAACTCACTATGGATATTAAAATCCCCTAGCAAAAGGAAATCTCTACCTGTACTAACGTGAGCAGCCAATGCCTCTATCAGGGAGGTTGAAAACTTCGCACAGGGACCCGAGGGGCAATATACTAGAGCCCCTTTCCAGCTGTTTATCTCTGAAGTAACAAATCTTAAAAATCATCATCTCCAGATCCGTAGTACAATACTGATCTAAGATGGTGAGGGCAATTTCATTCCTGTGCACTATGGCTATACCGCCTCCTACCTTGATCGGGCGGTCTAATCTTGCAATTTTGTATCCCACCGGAATCCCAAGAGTAATCGCAGGGACCGAGTGGCGTTTGAGCCATGTCTCTGTCAAAAAACAGAGATCCGACTGATGAGTTGAAATGAGGTCCCAGACCTCAGTGTGATGTTTCGGTAATGATCTAATATTACAAAGTAATTTTCTCCACCCTAACTGCCTATGAGGCGCTATCCTTATTGGGATTTGTTGATACAGATCTAGCCTATTATGGCTAAATTGGGCTTGAAACCTGCAGTGACGACATGAGAACTGTCCCTCAGGTGGAAATACCCAGTTTCTTACACAGCCAGCCAAATGGGCCACCTGTATGGCTAACAGTTCTTTAGAAGAGTAGCTCACCCTTTCCAGTGAGGGCCCTCCATGATTCGATAAACACGTTGGAGCCATGGCCCCTGGCCCCGTCCGGTCGCGGACGGGCGCAGACGGGCTTCTCTTTGGCTTGTCTTAGGCGCATCCTTAGGCACTCCCCTGCGCGCGACCGCTATGCGCTCCTTGCGACGAAAGGGCTAAATAGCCCTACCTATCTGAGAGCTAGAGCGCTAACCGCTCGTGTGGTTGGAAGTCCCTGGCTCTTTCTGTCCCGCCTTCCGCTCAACGGTACTGATTACCGAGTCGGAACGGGCGGGCAGGCAGTGTAATCGAGCACAGGCTTCCCCAGGTGAGTGTGAGCCCCCCAGCTACCACTGTGACACAAGAAGTTGTACAATGTGCAAATCAGTTTATGAACACAATAAAAGTCAGTGCAACGATATTCTTTTTAAATCAAGAACTCCGTTTGTTTTTAAAATTGGATCAGGCTTTAACATTCGGTCAGGTTTTTAAATTGGACCAGGCTTTAAAATTCGATATTTCCAATACACATCAAACAATGCACATTTAGCTGGCTAGTGCTCACAAAAAATTCTTACTGAACGCAAAGCGGGTCGGGGAGACTCTGCCACCGTCCTCCCTACCGCACTGCGCTCACCGCTGCTCACCGTCTAAATAGCCCTTCCTATCTGAGAGCTAGAGCGCAAACCGCTCGTGTGTTTGGAAGTCCCTGACTCTCCCTGTCCCGCCCTCCGCTCAACGGTACTGATTACCGAGTCGGAACGGGGTGGGCAGGCAGTGTAATCAAGCACAGGCTTCCCCAGGTGAGTGTGAGCCCCCCAGCTACCACTGTGACACAAGAAGTTGTACAATGTGCAAATCAGCTTATGAACACAATAAAAGTCAGTGCAACGAAATTCTTTTTAAATCAAGAACTCCGTTTGTTTTTAAAATTGGATCAGGCTTTAAAATTTAGTCAGATTTTTAAATTGGATCAGCCTTTAAAATTTGATATTTCCAATACACATCAAACAATGCACATTTAGCTGGCTAGTGCTCACTAAAAATGCTTACTGAACGCAAAGCGGGTCGGGGAGACTCTGCCACCGTCCTCCCTACCGCGCCCTAGAGAATCCATCTGCTCTGGGAATCAACTCATATATAACTGAGGATATCTGGGCAAAGTTCCTACTGAGTCACTTCAACACAGAAGCTGGCAAATCCACGGAAGTCTCACTGGAGCTCCAAAGCGACCAACAACAATCCAGATTTGAAGGACCGGACCTTCCCATCGTCTTTATAACTAAGCAGCTAGGGGGCAGAATCAAGAAAGGTCGGAAAGACGGAGCTCCAGGCCCCAGCGGTCTTCCGCCAATCATATTTAAACAGGATTCGAACTACTGGGTTGAAGCACTCTTTCCCCTTTACAATAACATCCTGGAAAGTGAAAGAATCCCTGACTCCTGGAAAGGATCAATTATTTCGCCGATCCACAAAAAGGGCGCCATGACAGACCCAAAAAACTATAGGCTCATTGCTTTAATCGACATTGAAGCCAAATTCTATGCAGGGCTCTTACTAAATGAACTTACAGTTTGGGCTCAGGAAAAATCCTTAATTCCCATCAATCAAACTGGCTTTCAGGAAGGTCTGGGGACTACAACAAATATTCTCGCCCTTTCTCTTCTGTCCGACGCCTCCAAAAAAATCAACAAACCACTATTCGTCTCCTTTATTGACTATAAAGCAGCTTTTGACAGCGTCAATAGGGGGATACTCTGGACCAAACTAGCAAGATGGGGAATTCCCACAAACCTTCTAAACCAGCTAATGTTGCTTCACTCCGAAACGTGGGTCCAGATTAAAGTCGGAGCAGGAGACACCCTGTCTAGGAGAATACCAACCTCCAAAGGGCTGTAGCAGGGCTGTGTCCTGGCCCCAACCCTGTTCAACCTTTTTGTCTTAGACCTTTCCACCGTGCTGGACAAGTGCAACCATCACGCCCCGAAACTGGGGGGCTTAACTCTATCGAACCTCTTGTACACAGATGACCTGTTACTAATCAGCCGTACACCAATCGGCCTCCAGCATCTGATAAACACCACAAGTACCTTCGCTGATAAAAATGGGCTGACCATAAACCTGGAAAAATCTCAAGTAATGGTATTAAACCAAGGACTCAACAAACCCTACTTGCAACGGTCAATGAATAACCGGCTGCTAGTGCCAACAGAGGAGTATAAGTATTTGGGAATCATATTTGAGAGCAATGGCTCATTTTCCAAACAGAAAGCATCCATCAAAGCCAGAGGGACCGCACTGGCAGTTGCTTTAAAAAACATCAAGCAAAAAATAACCGGCCCTAGCCTTCTCCCTTTGCTAGAAGTGCTTCGAGCGTGGCTGCTACCCTCCATCACTTACGGAAGTGAAGCAATGAGAGGAAGAGACGAGGCTACCTTGGACACAGTGGTCGCCAAGGCCCTAAGAATAATATTCAATCTTCCGCAATTCACCTCACCAGCTCAAATAAGATTAGAGTTCGGTCTGCAAAAGCAGCAAATCTCACAGAAAGGGGCCTACGCCAAATGCTGGTTTAAAATAAAGGGGGTCTAGCCGGGCACATTGAACTCACACCTGTGGTTGGAAATCACAAGGAGAAATGACAGCCTAGCGATGAGTTACCTTCATTCAGCAATCAAGCTGCTAGCTTTACAGGACCTATGGAACTCCTCCTCATCCCAGAAAAGCTTCAAGGACCTGGTAAACAAATCAGTAAAGATTGTATCTCTCGCAGAAGATAAAGCTGCCCTCAGCAGAAGGGCCCACGGCTGGTTCGTAATCCAGAGCTACATGTCACCAAAGCCCCAATTATACTTAGGAACAGGTTTTTCAAGAATTACAAAAGAACGGTTCCTACATCTGAGGCTGGGAATCCTACCAGCAAAGCCCCACTTTCCTCCGTGGAAACGAGCAAACACCTCTAACTGCTGCAGACTGTGTGGAGATCAAAGTGAAGATGTAATTCATCTACTATGCATCTGCAATGGCTTGGGAGCAGAAAGGAGACAATTTCTAAAACAGCTCCTGATTGCAAGTCAGGTTCGATCATGCAGGGAGGCGGTAAAGGCCTGTTTTGAGGGCAGTAATATCCGCCTGTCTTGCAGCCTTGTTCGGTCTATGAGGGAACCGAATGCAAAGTTAAGTCTGGAAGGTCCACAAGTTACCGGTCCTTATGCTATGCCAGCTGGTTTATGAGTCAAGCATAACAGCACCGACCATTAGGGCTTTGATTAGATCCACAAATACTTCCTTGGTCCCTAATCTGTCAGCAGTAAGCATGGGCCGGCTCTGAGTTCATCGACCTTTATATTCGCCATAAACATTTCTTCATGGACTGCAACTATCCACGAGAACAAGCCTTATGATGAACTATCTCATCCACCAGTTTTTATTCCTCTGCAATTTTATAGAATTACAACACATTTGTGATCTTTTAGCATTATTTAATGGTAAAGCTACTTTATGTGAATTTATGTTTTACTTGTTTTCGAAGGTTTTAATTAATCATGCAATAAAGTCATTATTATTATTGACCAAAGACTCACTGAAGCAGTGGCGTAACGAAATTTGAGGGGGCCCCCCTGCAAACTACATGGAGAGGGCCCCCCTCCCATCCTCCGTGCCAGTCTAGAGGTCTCAGGCCAGCGACCCGCCATACTGCAGGGGATGCGGGCGATTGCTACGCCACTGTCACCAATCCAGCCGTTATAAGTAATACTGGATAGTAGAGTTAAAGGTTGGGCTTAGTCTGCCAGCAGGCTATCATAGGTGGTGGTCCATTCATTACAGGGTCCCTGCCATCAGTAGGCCGGGGAAGTTTGCCCAATTTTAGGTGGGTTTCCTGATGCAGACTCCTGTCATGATATACAACATCGGGCCCACTCATCGTTCAGTTTTTCCACTGCTCCTTCTCGTTTCCATTTTAAAACGTTAGACAATGCTTCAATGCAGTATTTCAAAAGCAGATGTAACTACAAAGAGCAAATTTTGATAATACATTTTTATTAGTAGACAATAGCAATCTTAAGAGGCATTGCATAGCTCCATACACACTGTGACCCAAATTCCATCACAGTCTCTCTCTCTCTCCCTCTCTCTCTCAGTGAGTCAGTCTCTCTCAGAAAGTCAGTCTCTCTCTTTCTGTAATTCAGTCTCTCTTAGTCAGTCAGTCTGTCAGTCCCTCTCTCTGTCAGTCTGTCAGTCAGTTGGTCTCTCTCTCTCTCTTTCTGTCAGTCTGTCTCAGTCTCTCTCAGTCAGTCAGTCTCTCTCTTTCTCTCTCTCTCTAAGTCATTTTCTTAGCTAGTCAGTCTCTCTGTCAGTCAGTATTCAGTCTCTGAGTCAGTCAGTCTCTACTCTCTCTCCACTCTCTCTCTCTCTCCATTCTCTCTCTCAACTCTGTCCACTCTATCTCCACTGTCTCTCTCTCCACTGTCTCTCCACTGTCTCTCACTCCAATGTCTCTCTCTCCACTTTCTCTCTCTCTACTCTCTCTCCACTCTCTCACTCTCTCTCTCTCTCCACCCTCTCTCCACTGTCTCCCTCCACTGTCTCCCTCCACTGTCTCCCTTTACTCTCTCTCTCCCTTCTCACTCTCTCTCTCCCTTCTCTCTCTCCACTCTCTCCCTCCACTCTCTCTCTACTGTCTCTGTCCACTCTCTTTCTACTCTCTCTCTCCACACTCTCTCTCTCTCCACTCTCTCTTCACTGTCTCCCTCCACTCTCTCTCTCCACTCTCTCTCCACTATCTCTCCACTGTCTCTCTCCACCCTCTCTCTCTACTCTCTCTCTACTCTCTCTCACTCTCTCTCCACTGTCTCTCTCCACTCTCTCTCCACTCTCTCTTTCTCCACTCCCTCTCTTCACTCTCTCTCTTTCCACTCTAGCTCTCTGTCTACACTCTCTCTCTCCACTCTCTCTCTCACTCCACTCTCTCTCCGCTCTCTCCCACTCTCTATCACATAGTAGTGTGCGTTTCCTATGGGCGTCCGTAGAAATGTTTCCAGGGGGGGAATTTTTAACTTCATCATTATCCCGCTTGCACCCTTCTCCCCTCTGCCTTGCACCCTTCTCGCCCTCCCCCTTGCACCCTTCTTGCCCTCCCCCTTGGACCCTTCTCCCCCACCCCCTTGAACCCTTCTCCCCCTACCCCTTGCACCCTTCTCCCCCTCCGCCTTGCACCATTTTCTACCTTGCACCCACTGGCTTGTACCATTCTCCCCTCTGCCTTGCACCCTTCTCCCCTCTGCCTTGCACCCTTCTCCCCTCTGCCTTGCACCATCTGCTCTCTGCCTTGGACCCATCTCCTCTCTGCCTTGCATCAATCTCCTCTCTACCTTGCACCCTTCTCCTCTCTGCCTTGTACCCTTCTCCGCTCTGCCTTGCACCCTTCTCGGCCACCCCCTTGCACCCTTCTCCCCTCTGACTTGCACCCTTCTCCCACCCTCTTGCACACTTCTCCCCTCCCTCTTGCACCCTTCTCCTCTCTGACTTGCACCATTCTCGGCCACCCCCTTGCACCCTTCTCCCCTCTGCCTTGAACGCTTCTCCCCTCCCCCTTGCACACTTCTCCCCTCCCTCTTGCACCCTTCTCCTCTCTGACTTGCACCATTCTCGGCCACCCCCTTGCACACTTCTCCCCTCTGCCTTTCACACTTCACCCCTCTGCCTTGCACCCTTCTTCTCTCTGCCTTGCACCCATCTCCTCTCTACCTTGCACCCTTCTCCCCTCTACCTTGTGCCCTTCTCCTCCCTGCCTTGCACCCTTATCCTCTTTGCCTTGCACCCTTCTCCCCTCTGCCTTGCACCCTTCTCCCCTCCGCCTTGCACCCTTCTCCTCTCTACCTTGCACCCTTCACCCTTTTGCCTTGTACCCTTCTCCTCGCAGCCTTGCACCCTTCTCTTCTCAACCTTGCAACCTTCTCCTCTCTACATTGCACCCTTCTCCCCTCCGCCTTGCACCCATCTCCTCTCTGCCTTGCACCCATCTCCCCTCCCCTTGCACTCTTCTCCCCTCTGCCTTGCACCCTTCTCGCCTCTGCCTTGCACCCTTCTCTCCTCCCCTTGCACCCTTCTCCCCTCCTCTTGCACCCTTCTCCCCTCCCCCTTGCCCCCTTCTCCTCTCTGCCTTTCACCCTTCAACCCCTGCCTTGCACCCTTCTCCTCTCTGCCTTGCACCCTTCTGCTATGTTCCTTGCACCCTGCTCCCCTCTGCTTTGCACCCTTCTCCCCTCTGCCTTGCACCCTTCTCCTCTCTGCCTTACACCCTTCTCCTCTTTGCCTTACACCCTTCTCCTCTCTGCTTTGCACCCTTCTCCTCTCTGCCTTGTATCCTTCTCCTCTCTGCCTTGCACCCTTCTCCTCTCTACCTTTCACCCTTCTCCCCTCTGCTTTGCACCCTTCTCCCCTCTGCCTTGCACCCTTCTCCTCTCTGCCTTGCACCCTTCTCCTCTCTACCTTACACCCTTCTCCTCTCTACCTTGCACCCTTCTCCTCACTGCCTTGCGCCCCTCTCTCCCTCTACCTTGCACCCTTCTCCCTTGCACCCTTCTCCTCTCTGCCTTGCACCCTTCCCGCCCTTTGCCTTGCACCCTTCTGCCTTGCACCCTTCTCCTCTCTTCCTTGCTCACTTCTCCTCTCTGCCTTGCACACTTCTCCCATCTGCCTTGCACCCTTCTCCTCTCTGCCTTGCACCCTTCTCCCCTCCTCCTTGCACCCTTCTCCCCCCTGCCTTGCACCCTTCTCCTCTTAGCCTTGCACCCTTCTCCTCTCTGCCTTGCACCCTTCTCCTCTTTGCCTTGGACCCTTCTCCTCTCTACCTTGCACCCTTCTCCTCTCTACCTGGCACCCTTCTCCTCACTGCTTTGCACCCTTCTCGTCCTCTGCCTTGCACCCTTCTCCCTTGCACCCTTCTCCTCTCTACGTTGAGCACTTCTCCTCTCTACCTTGCACCCTTCTCCCCTCCGCCTTGCACCCATCTCCTCTCTACCTTGCACTCATCTCCCCTCCCCCTTGCACCCTTATCCCCTCTGCCTTGCACCCTTCTCCCCTCCCTCTTGCACCCTTCTCCCCTCCCTCTTGCACCCTTCTCCCCTCCGCCTTGCACCCTTCTCTACCTTGCACCCTTCTCCTCTCTGCCTTTCACCCTTCACCCCTCTCCCTTGCACCCTTCTCCTCTCTGCCTTGCACCCTTCTCCTTTCTTCCTTGCACCCTTCTCCCCTCTGCTTGGCACCCTTCTCCCCTCTGCCTTGCACCATTCTTCCCTCTGCCTTGCACCCTTCTCCTCTCTGCCTTGCACCCATCTCCCCTCCCCCTTGCACTCTTCTCCCCTCTGCCTTGCACCCTTCTCGCCTCTGCCTTGCACCCTTCTCTCCTCCCCTTGCACCCTTCTCCCCTCCTCTTGCACCCTTCTACCCTCCCCCGTGCACCCTTCTCTACCTTGCACCCTTCTCCTCTCTGCCTTTCAACCTTGAACCCCTGCCTTGCACCCTTCTCTTCTCTGCCTTGCACCCTTCTCCTCTCTTCCTTGCACCCTGCTCCCTCTGCTTTGCACCCTTCTCCCCTCTGCCTTGCACTCTTCTCCTCTCTGCCTTACACCCTTCGCCTCTTTGCCTTGCACCCTTCTCCTCTCTGCTTTGCACCCTTCTCCTCTCTGCCTTGTACCCTTCTCCTCTCTACCTTGCACCCTTCTCCTCTCTACCTTTCACCCTTCTCCCCTCTGCTTTGCACTCTTCTCCCCTCTACCTTGCACCCTTCTCCTCTCTGCCTTGCACCCTTCTCCTCTCTACCTTGCACCCTTCTCCTCTCTGCCTTGCACCCTTCTCCTCTCTGCCTTGCACCCTTCTCCTCTCGGCCTTGCACCCTTCTCCCCTCCTCCTTGCACCCTTCTCCCCTCCGCCTTGCACCAATCTCCTCTCTGCCTTGCACCCTTCTCCTCTCTGCCTTGCACCATTCTCCTCTCTGCCTTGCACCCCTCCCCTCTGCCTTGCAACCATCTCCTCTCTGCCTTGGACCCATCTCCTCTCTACCTTGCACCCTTCTCCTCCCTACCTTGCACCATTCTCCTCCTCACTGTTTTGCACCCTTCTCGCCCTCTACCTTGCACCCTTCTCCTCTCTACCTTGCACCCTTCTCCCCTCCGCCTTGCACCTATCTCCTCTCTGCCTTGCACCCATCTCCCCTCCCCCTTGCACTCTTCTCCCCTCTGCCTCCTTCCCTTCCCTTCCCCCCTCCCCCTTGCACCCTTCTCCCCTCCCTCTTTGCATCCTTCTCCCCTCCCCCTTGCACCCTTCTCTACCTTGCACCCTTCTCCTCGCTGCCTTTCACCCTTCACCCCTCTACCTTGCACCCTTATCCTCTCTGCCTTGCACCCTTCTCCTCTCTACCTTGCACCCTTCTCCTCTCTACCTTGCACACTTCTCCCCTCTGCCTAGCGCCCTTCTCCTCTCTGCCATGCACTCTTCTCCTCTCTGCCTTGCACACTTCTCCCATCTGCCTTGCACTCTTCTCCTCTCTGCCTTGCACCCTTCCTGCCCTTTGCCTTGCACCCTTCTCCTCTCTACCTTGCTCCCTTCTCCTCTCTGCCTTGCACACTTCTTCCATCTGCCTTTCACCATTCTCCCCTCTGCCTTGTACCCTTCTCCTCTCTGCCTTGCACCCCTCTCCCTCTGCTTTGCACCCTTCTCCCCTCTGCCTTGCACCCTTCTCCTCTCTGCCTTGCACCCTTCTCCTCTCTGCCTTGGACCCTTCTCCTCTCTACCTTGCTCCCTTCTCCTCTCTGCCTTGCACACTTCTCCCATCTGCCTTTCACCGTTCTCCCCTCTGCCTTGCACCCTTCTCCTCTCTGCCTTGCACCCCTCTCCCTCTGCTTTGCACCCTTCTCCCCTCTGCCTTGCACCCTTCTCCTCTCTGCCTTGCACCCTTCTCCTCTCTGCCTTGGACCCTTCTCCTCTCTACCTTGCACCCTTATCCTCTCTACCTGGCACCCTTCTCCTCACTGCTTTGCACCTTTCTCATCCTCTGCCTTGCACTCTTCTCCCCTCTGCCTTGCACCCTTCTCGGCCACCCCCTTGCACCCTTCTCCCCTCTGCCTTGCACCCTTCTCCCCTCCCCTTGCACCCTTCTCCCCTCCCTCTTGCACCCGTCTCCCCTCCGCCTTGCACCCTTCTCTACCTTGCACCCTTCTCCTCTCTGCCTTTTACCCTTCACCCCTCTCCCTTGCACCCTTCTCCTCTCTGCCTTGCACCCTTCTCCTCTCTTCCTTACCCCCTAATCCCCTCTGCTTGGCACCCTTCTCCCCTCTGCCTTGCACCATTCTTCCCTCTGCCTTGCACCCTTCTCCTCTCTGTCTTGCACCCTTCTCCTCTCTGCCTTGCACCCTTCTCCTCTCTACCTTGCACCCTTCTCCTCTCTAACTTGCGCCCTTCTCCTCACTGACTTGCACCCTTCTCGCCCTTTGCCTTGCACCCTTCTCCCTTGCACCCTTCTCCTCTCTACCGTGAGCCCTTCTCCTCTCTACCTTGTATCCTTCTCCTCTCTGCCAAGCACCCTTCTCGCCCTCTGCCTTGCAACCTTCTGCCTTGCACCCTTCTCCTCTCTACCTTGCGCCCTTCTCCTCTCTGCCTTGTACCCTTCTCCTCTCTGCCTTGCACCCTTCTCCTCTCTGCCTTGCACCCATCTCCTCTCGGCCTTGCACCCTTCTCCCCTCCTCCTTGCACCCTTCTCCCCTCCGACTTGCACCCATCTCCTCTCTGCCTTGCACCCTTCTCCTCTCTGCCTTGCACCCTTCTCCTCTCTGCCTTGCACCCCTCCCCTCTGCCTTGCACCCGTCTCCTCTCTGCCTTGCACCCATCTCCTCTCTGCTTTGTACCCTTCTCCTCTCTACCTTGCACCCTTCTCCTCCCTACCTAGCACCATTCTCCTCCTCACTGCTTTGTACCCTTCTTGCCCTCTACCTTGCACCCTTCTCCCTTGCACCCTTCTCCTCTCTACCTTGCTCCCTTCTCCTCTCTACCTTGCACCCTTCTCCTCTCCGCCTTGCACCTATCTCCTCTCTGCCTTGCACCCATCTCCCCTCCCCCTTGCACTCTTCTCCCCTCTGCCTTGTTCCCTTCCCCCCTCCCCCTTGCACCCTTCTCCCCTCCCTCTTTGCATCCTTCTCCCCTCCCCTTGCACCCTTCTCTACCTTGCACCCTTCTCCTCTCTGCCTTTCACCCTTCACCCCTCTACCTTGCACCCTTCTCCTCTCTGCCTTGCACCCTTCTCCTCTCTACCTTGCACCCTTCTCCTCTCTACCTTGTACACTTCTCCCCTCTGCCTTGCACCCTTCTCCTCTCTGCCATGCACCCTTCTCCCCTCTGCTTTGCACCCTTCTCCTCTCTGCCTTGCACCCTTTTCCTCACTGTCTTGCACCCTTCTCACCCTCTGCCTTGCACCCTTCTCCCTTGCACCCTTCTCCTCTCTACCTTGCGCCCTTCCCCTCTCTACCTTGCACCCTTCTCCTCTCTGCCTTGCACCCTTCTCGCCCTCTGCCTTGCACCCTTATGCCTTGCACGCTTCTCCTCTCTACCTTGCGCCCTTCTCCTCTCTACCTTGCACCCTTCTCCTCTCTGCCTTGCACCCTTCTCCCCTCTTTCTTGCACCCTTCTCCTCTCTGCCTTGCACCCTTTTCCTCTCTGCCTTGCACCCTTCTCCTCTCTGCCTTGCACCCTTCACCCCTCTGCCTTGCACCCTTCTCAGCCCCCCCTTGCGGACGCCCACATGGTGCGTTCTATCAAGAGTGCTTACCTGAGGGCACCATTTTGCTGCCTCATCCCTTCTCATATGAGCTTTGCCCTGGAGAATGCTCTCTCTGGGGGCCCCACTCCCACCCTTGTCAGGGTCCTGAGCAGTGCTCTGTGCTGCCTTCTGCTCTCTGGGGCCCCCACCCCATCCTCTTTCCGGGCCTCAGTGCGCTCTGACTGAAGAGAAAGAATGTATGTTGATACTTTGTTTCTCTTCAGTCAGAGGGAGGGGCGAGGGGCTCAGAGCAGGCTGCATACAGCCTGCACCTGCTTTAGAGGGAGAGAGGCTTGGTTTAGCCCAGGCCTCTCTCACAGCTGAGGGGCCTCCTTCATTTACTGAAGAGAGTGGGGCCCCCCTGCACTGCGGGGGCTGCGGGGGCATTTGTTACGCCCCTGCACTGAAGAAGTATTTTATGGTGTACTACAATAAGTTTGATTTGCTAAAATGCATTTGAACCTCATATACACTGTGCGTACACTGTGTATATACAATGCACTATCAGTCCAGAAAGCAAGCAATAATAAAAGCAAAGCGTTCCATAAACACCGGAAAACATTTTTTCTGTTGTTTGTAATGGCGTGAAAATGTGCAACCACTGATAACCACTGTTTTTTAAGGGATTGAAATCACTTGAAAACACTGAAAAAACCCCACCAGAACTAGAAACTGAAAACAGGAAAGCCTACATATCATCAAGTCAACTTCAAATGTTCACCATTTTCTTGTGTATGTGTGCTTATTCACACAGTCCAACTAGCAATACATATTGACATGTGAATCAATCCAAACCATGTATTTCACCATATTTTCCCCAAATCCTCTCTTATTGTACATAACACACTACCCTGCCCTACACCAATTCATATCCAACTGCCATATACTATAATTTAGGGGTATCTTTTCCTCCCCAAAATGATGTGTGGCTACATTGAACCCTATTCTGCACAGTTGCATTTGATATTTGAGTAGCAATTTTTCTCCCCAGATGCCCAATTGCGCATCTTTAATGTTTCGTTCAAAACATATTACACCTATTTATCCTAGTTGTGTGAAACTGCCACCATCAGGGACATAGCTAACTGTGGTGCAGCAGGTGCAATGTACTGGGGCCCAGAGGCGGGAGGGTGTAAAACTACAACAGCTTTTCAAGCAATCAGAAAGAACCTAAATAACACTTGCTGGAGTTCCAAAGTAGAACTAGTATTAAACATTACTTTAAATTGTGTATATATTGTCACATTTGCTGTCCGTTCAAAGTGGAGGTCAAATGTCAGTCTAGGTTTGTGTCAAATGGCAGCTTATGCTCCTAACTTGGTGACTGTGGGTGGCATTTCTCCTGGCTGAGAAGACAGGGTAGAGCATGTCAATCAATCAATACATTCGTAGAGCGCGCTACTCACCCGTGAGGGTATCATGGCACTGAAGGGAGGGGGGGTGCCGCTACTGCTTGAATAACCAGGTCTTGAGGTGTCTCCTGAAGGTGAGATGGTCCTGGGTCAGTCGTACGTGTGCGGGGAGGGAGTTCCATGTCTTGGCTGCCAGGTAGGAGAACGATCTCCCTCCGGCGGTGGCTCTGCGAATCCGTGGGATGGTGGCGAGGGCCAGGCTGGCGGAGTGGAGCTGGCGGATGGGGGTGTAGAACGAGAGGCGGGTGTTGAGGTATTCGGGGCCCATGTTGGAGAGTGCTTTGTGTGTGTGGGTGAGCATCTGAACGTGATCCTCTTGCTGACGGGGAGCCAGTGCAGGTTTCTCAGGTGGGCGGATATGTGGTTGTGGCGAGGGATGTCGAGGATGAGTCGTGCGAGGGGGTTCTGTATGCGCTGAAGCCATTTCTGAAGTTTGGCTGTGATTCCTGCATATAGGGCGTTCCCATAGTCCAGTCGGCTGGTGACGAGGGCCTGGGTGACCGTCTTTCTGGTTTCAGTGGGGATCCACCGAAAGATCTTTCGTAGCATGCGCAGGGAGTTGATGCATGAGGACCAGACTGCGTTGACTTGCTTGGTCATCGTGAGGGAGGAGTCCAGGATGAATCCCAGTTTGCGTACATGGTCCGTGAGTGTCGGCGCGGTGCCCAGCGTCATGGGCCACCAGGAGTTGTCCCAGGCAGATGGGGATTGTCCTAGGATGAGGACCTCCGTCTTGTCCGACTTGAGCTTCAGACAGCTGTGCTTCATCCATTCTGCAACATCTTTCATTCCGTCCTGGAAGTTGGCTTTGGTGGTGAGAGGATCTTTGGTGAGGGAGAGTATCAGTTGGGTGTCTTTGGCGTAGGTGATGATGTTGATGTTGTGTTTGCGTACGATGGGGGAGAGTGGGCTCATGTAGATATTGAAGAGGGTTGGGCTGAGTGAGGAGCCCTGGGGTACGCCGCAGATGATCTTAGTGGCCTCGGAGCGGAAGGGAGGGAGGCGGACTTTCTGTGTTCTGCCGTAGAGGAACGATGTGATCCATTCCAGGGCCTTTCCTTGGATCCCAATGTTGTAGAGGTGGGTTATTAGGGTGCGGTGGCAGACGGTATCAAAGGCTGCCGAGAGGTCCAGGAGGATGAGGGCGACTGTCTCTCCGTTATCCATCAGAGTCCTGATGTCATCGGTGGCTGCGATGAGGGCGGTCTCAGTGCTGTGGTGGGCTCGGGAGCCGGACTGGGATGGGTCGAGCGAGTTGTTGGCTTCGAGGAATGCAGTCAGCTGTTTATTGAAGGTCTTCTCGATGACTTTAGCCGGAAAGGGGAGAAGAGAGATGGGGCGAAAGTTCTTGAGGTCTTTGGGGTCCGCTGTTGGTTTCTTCAGAAGGGCGTTGATTTCTGCGTGTTTTCAGCTTCCAGGGAAGGTGGATGACGTGAAGGAGCTGTTAATGATGTTCCGGAGGTGGGTGTCGGCTTTGTTGAAGATATTATGAGGGCATGGGTTGGAGGGGGAGCCGGAGTGGATGGTGTTCATGACCCGGGTGGTGTCTTCAGTGCTGATGGGCGTCCATGCGCTGAGGCTGGTGGTGGGGGTTGTTGGTTTGTTGGCTGGAGGCAGAGTCTGGGGTCCGAAGCTGTCGTGTATATCTGTGATCTTGCGGTGGAAGAATGCGGTGAGGGAGATGCAGAGGTCTTGCGACAGTGTGATGTCGTTGTTACTGGCGCTGGGGTTGGAGAGCTCTTTGGCGATGCTGAAGAGTTCCTTGCTGTTGTGGGAGTTGCTGTCCAGCCGCTCTTTGAACTATGTCTTTTTGGTGGTGCGGATCATCTGGTGGTATTCGCGGGTGGTGCTCTTGAGGGCTGTCATGATTTCTGATGGCTGTTTGTGGCACCAGGCTTTTTCGAGGGTTCGGCATGATTTCTTTGCGATTTTGAGGGCGTCTGTGAACCATGAGGTTTTTCTGTTGCTAGTCTTGCCTGGGGGTTTCTTCAGTGGAGCGAGGTGGTCGGCGCAGTTTTGGTGATCCACTGTGTGAGATTGTCTGCTGCTTCGTTGGTGTCAGGGGTGTCGACAGGTGGGTTCTGGCTTAGCGATGTGGTCAGCCGGTCTGTGGTGATTTTGTTCCAGCATCTGCGGGGGATCTGTAGCGTGTGGTGGTGGGATGTGGTCTTCTTGAAGGTGAAGTGGATGCAGCTGTGGTCAGTCCAATGTAGACTGGCGGAGTGGCTGAAGATGACGTGGTTGCTGGAGGAGAAGATGGGGTCGAGCGTGTGGCCAGCGAGGTGGGTGGCCGTGTCCACCAGTAGCTTGAGTCCGAGATTGACGAGGTTGTTGAGCAGGGTGGTGGTGTTGTTGTTGTTGTTTTTCTCCAGGTGGAAGTTCAGGTCCCCTAGGAGGATGTACTCTGTTGAGGCTAGGGCGTGCGGGCTGATGAAGTCGGCGAGGGTTTCGCTGAATTGTGTCCGTGGGCCCGGGGGTCTGTAGATGAGCATTCCACTGAGGGTGGTCTGGGGGTCGTGTGGATCTGGAAGTGTAGCTGTTCGGCGGCGGTGAGTGTGTCTTCGGTGTTGGTCATGACGCTGATGGTGTTCCTGTAGATGATGGCGATTCCTCCTCCGGTTTGTTTGACGCGGTCCTTCCGGGTGATTTTGTAGCCGTCCGGGATGGCTATGGCGATGTTGGGGGCCGAGGAGGCGTTCATCCAGGTTTCCGTGAGGAAGGCGACGTCTGGTGCTGTTGTATCAGGGAGTTCCCAGAGTTCGACGGCATGTTTGTGGACGGAGCGGGTGTTGAGGAGGATGCACTTGGTTGTTGTTGTCGTTGCTGTGTTCGGTGGGCGGGGTGCAGGTTTGGAGGCAGATGAATTTGCATGCTTAGCAGGAGACGGGTCCGTGGGTGCGCCTCGGGGTGGCTCGGTGGCAGGCGGCAGGTTGTCCTGTGTTGAGTGCGATGAGGGTGGCGGTGTCGTATCTAAGTCAAGTGCCCTGGCAACTGCTGGAGCCAGCCGTTCTGGCGCTGGGCGAGGTCCAGGTGTGGACGGGCGCAGATGGGCTTGCCTTTGGCGCGCCTGCGGCACAGCCGCTGCGCTGCCTCCATAAGAGGCGAAGGAGGGAGGAGCAGCTGAGAGGCGGGAGTGGGGCAGCCAATGGGCGAGGGCAGGGGGTACAACAGGAAAAAGGGGGCTGGGCTGTGGCGGGGCCGCGGCGGGAAGCGAGGGGCGGGGGGTCACAGAGGGCTGGGGCGCAAAAGGAGCGCCTCCAAATACAGTACAGCCACAAAGGAAAACAGTGGAGTATACAGCAGACAGAGGGGGAAAAAGAAAAACAGTTAGCAAAAACAGTTAGCAGCCACCAGGGGCGAACCCTCGACAGCGGCGGACCAGAGGGGCAGAGACTCGGCGATCAGCTGGAGACGTGCGGCGTGGGGAGTGTGTCCTGTTGCATGGATTGGAGTGGTGAATAGCTGCCTGAGCCCTGCATTGGCGAGGTTCTCCAGAAGGGATGCAGTGTTCTGGTTGTTGGGTTTGTCCGAGTGGAGGTTGAGATCTATGAGTTGGATGTAATCGGTGGATGCGAGAGCCTGGGGGTGATGAAGTCGATGATGGCTTTGGTGAAGGGCGGGCAGGGGCCAGGTTGTCTGTAGATGAGGGTGCCGCCCGGTATTATATTTTGAGGTTTCTTTTCCTACCCATTATGATATGATATTCTGTCTAGCAACATTGAGTAATGTACAGCCCAATAGCATTTTAAATTTGGGTAGCAATGGTTCTCCCCAGATGCACAATGTTATGTTATGTTATGTTATTCCCACTTGTAACGGGCACGGATACTCATGAGTGTCCCGGCACGGAGCTCGAAGGGAACAAGAAGAAATTAACAAAGAGATGTGTCTTAAGTTTCTTTTTAAAAAGAGCAGGGTTCTGAATCGACCGTAGGAAGAGGGGGAGGGCATTCCAGGCTAGGCTGGCCTTCACGGCAAGGGAGCTGCATCCCATCCCGTGAAGTCTGAAGCGAGTAAAGCATTGAGTGGCGGAGCGAAGGGCACGAGCCGGAAGGTAAAAGGAGAAACGCTTCTGTAGATAGAGGGAGCCAAGGCCAAATAGTATATTTTGAATGTTCCACTCAATACTTACCCAATACTTAATTCACTTATCTCATTCAAGTGCATACCTACTTTCTCCCAGTGGTGGAAAATCCCCGCCATTAGGGATATAGCTACTAGTGGTACTTCCATTTCAAAACACCAGGTCCCACAGGTGGGAGGGGGGCCAACCACAACAGCCCTTCAAGCTCTCAGAAAGGGCACAAACCGTGCTGGATTTTAAATTGTGTTTGTGTTGTCACATTTGCTGTGGGTTCTGTCTTGTGTCAAATTGCAGCTTATTCTTTTAACAAGGAGACTTAAGTTTACTTTTCTTTCACTTACTGCAAAGTGTGAGGATTTTGTAAAATTAACTATGTGAAAATCTTGATGTGTGAATTGAAGACTGTAAGATGTTGTTTTCTTATAACACACAATGACATTTAAATACATTTAAATGCACTGTACAAATATTTCCAAATAAATAGGTAATCACACTTTTTTTCTGGTGATGCGCAAATACAAAATATTCCCTGATATCTAATTTACATACAGTATCATGTTTGCTATATATTTTTATCATTGAAATTGTATGTCTGTGTCAACGGACAATGTGCTGTCTGCAAATGACAGTGCTATCACACCACACTATCATTATATTTGTGACAGTGTGCTCTTAAATGTAACACCAGTTACATACTATACACCTACCACTCTCCTGCAAAATGGGAGTGACTCATTTGTGAGACATGTTCTTTGTGTGATGGTTGGATTTTTCAGTATCCTTAGGAGCTCAGTGATGTATCATTGATGCTAGCACCACCAGTCTGAAAATTGTTCCAGCACCACTGCCTACTATGACCACAGGAATTCTTACTACACTGGGAGCTCGCTGTCAGCTCTGTCTAATTACCTCAGCTGCAGGAGTAATACTTAAAGCAGCCAGCAGAGGCCAAAGAAGAAGTTATGTCCATGCTGCCTGGTGGCTTCAGAAGACAAGACAGTCAGAGTAATGTGCAATTCTTCCTCAGTAAAACCTGAATTAGGAATATTTAGCCTTCTGGGGCCTGTGAAAACCAGCCATCATTTTGAAAAACAAGATGTTGCTCCGAAGACCATAGCGCTGTCGTAGAGGTGGGTAAGCAAACATATTAACAGGGTGAGACAAGGTGCAAGCTCAGTCATAGGAATATTTGACATGAAAATCATGCAACAAATATTAGACAAAAATATGATCAAATGTTGTCAAAATGTAAAAGAAGTATTCATACATACATCTGTTTACATCACTGCATTGAGAGGCGTTAATTGTAAGTGATAGTTTTAAAGAATGAACTTTCATGCCCACACACCCTACTCTGATTACAATACCATTACTGAACTACAAAGCGAGTCATTTGCCATGTGCATTCTAAATGTGGGATATACTCCTATTTTACACAGAGCAACCTTATAGTCCATTAAGTCACACACAAGAGAGATTTTTGTACAGCACATATCCTCATGTATTTCAAGGTTTTCTCATATGCAATAATGAAAAGATTAGGAGGCATGATAAAATAAAACAATTGCCTAGGATCACAAAATTAGGTCATGTGGCCAAGCCAGGATTAATCCCTGGGTTTCTGGTTCCATATTGTGAAATTTAGCCACTAGACTGCTGTCCTTTTTCACTCCTGTTTGACATTAAAGTTAAAGCCTTATTTTCCTTTTCGGGCATGATGTTAGCACGTGGGTAGCAAGGAGGAGCCCCAAGGAAGCTCAGCTCATTTTGGGCTTAAGGGCCCAAGAGGACCTCAAGCTAACCGAGTACCTTGCAACTTTTCATCTGGCTCGACCTTTCAGTGGTTCACCCACCTCTAAGCTTTTCTCGGGTATTCTGTGTCTAAAATAAGCTTAGATGTTTCTGCCACTATGATACTTGTTTTAACTATGAGGATATCTAGTCCTGCACTGCTGATAACCATCTTCTACATGTGCTATGCTGCGTGGGAGGGGAACCCACACTGCCACTAAATGCTGCAAATAGTTTGTATATGTGTAAATGTAAATTGATACTTGTATAGCGCACAACTCACCCGCGAGGGTCTCAAGGCGCTTGTACGAATACCACTGTGGAACCCATCCTGGCATTCCCTGTGAGGCGTCCACTCCTGGGCACCCCCAAGGTGAAGGCCAGGCATCCATAGCGTTGTGGGGATTAAGCAAGCTATTGCCCAGAGTTGCAGAGTGGGACTCCATGATTGGAATAGGCACCGAGGCGAGAATTATCAGGTCCTTGGAATTTTGAACTCAAGACCCGCCAAGGCGGGGAATTGAACCCTGGTCCCAGCTAGACCTCTGCATCAGGCTCTGCCGCTCTAACCATTGAGCCACACTTCTCAATGGTGTGTGAATATATGTATATATATATATATATATTCACTGAAAAAACCATAGGTTTCACACACGTTATAGTTAGGAATTAGCATTTAAAAAACCTTGCAAATTCACCAAAAAAAACATAGCTTTCACACATGTTATAGATAGCTGGACATTTAACTCATACAAAACCATTAAAATTCCCCCGTTATAGTTAGTTCAGCTAACTATAACTCACGCGCCCGCAATTCACTGCTTATGGCGTCACATATTACATCACTCATGACATGGTCAGTGACATCACTCCTGACATCACTGATGTCATCTCAAATGACATCACGTTACGCGGCGCATCAGCGCTTCCGGGTGACGTCATCTACGCTTGTACAACGCCCCGTACGCGTACCCCACAAAAGTTTTATAATGTTTAAAACAATATATCTATGTATTTATTGTAAATTGTAAAGGTAGACATTATCTGGGATAATCAAGAAAATAGTTATTTAAAACTTTTAATAACCGTATATTACTTTTCAAAATTATTACGCAATTCGCGATGGTACGTCGTACTTGCTCGCACCGTAAGAGCAGCGTAAGCGCACCGTAAGAGCTCCCTAAGCGCACTGTAAGAGTACATACAGACATGTGACTTTAAAAGAAGAGATTTCATTGGTTCATAATACTTCCTACTCCAACTGTTGAAAGACCCCTCCCATTTTGATCATTCTGCTTGGACTTTCTGAGGAGCAGGATATTTTCTTTGGATCTGAACTCAAGTAGAACTTTTTTCATCACAATGGCTGGTTGGTCTCAAACACCATCATAAAAAAAGCCTTCATCTGGAAATTTTTCACGTTTCCGGAGGATCATAAAAAGGTGAATGCACCTAAGGTCACGTGCAAGCTGTGTAGCGTGACACTGTCAAGAGGTGGCCCAACAAAAAAATACTCGTTTGGGACTGCGAGTATGGACAAACATGTTAAGAACTTGCATCCGATCAACTATGCAAGGGAGGCAACACGCAGCCTACAGGATAATCCACCACCTGCAATAGCTAGCACCTCAAGTGCACCACCACCACCTGGAAGCACTCCAACTCCTATTATTGTCCCCCAGTTTGCGGACATAACCTTCCACTGCAAGCTTTGCAATGAATTGCTTTGCTATGGAGAACAATCAGTGAACCTGATTATCAGGAGGCAGGAGCAGCATGGTTGCCCCAAGAAATAATGTTGTTGTTTTTTTGTTCCTGGTCCACAGTTTTTTGTTTTCAAAAGTTCAATGTTTCTGGTTTTTGTTTAATAAAAAAATAAAAAAAATTGTTGAAAAAACTACAAAAAATATATAAAACAACAAAGAAAGAAAAACAGTTCTTTTTAGAACTACCTCTACTGGTCAAAAAAAACTATATTTCTATGTTAGTCTGTAAAAGATTGTCAGAAAGAATGTGTAGTTCATAAATGAATGAATGAATACGTTAGTAGTGTATGGTGAATGTGAAAGTGCAGAACTATAAGGATGTGCTACAGCATAAATCTATAAGGTGTTTACCTATAGTATACTGTAGTACCTCTGAAGCATTTGAATGTAACATCTGCATATGCTTCAATTTGCACTATTAGTGAAACTGCCTGGATGAATTTGTTTGTACTAAGGGCGGTTTTACAACCCCTTGTGTCTCTTTTACACTACCGTTGCATCGCATTTGTGATGCAGCGGTGGTGCAAAAGATGTACCATGATGTATGGTATTTACAATCTGACGTAATTGGAAGGTGCGTCACATTTTAAAGCTGTGTATCAAAAGGAGGCTTTCCTGCGCAGGTGGGGGTTGTTCGGTCGCAGGAACGCCTCCTAAAAGTGACTAAGTGAAATCTATAAGATTTCATTCAGTCACTTTTGGGATTATACTTCGTCAAAACCCTGCACTTGTTTGAAGCAGGTGTAAGGATTGACACAGCATTGTGAGCATAGGGCCCCAAGAGCATTGCTGGAGCTGCATTGTGCTTGCAATGCAAGTCAAGCAATGCGCCATCTTCACAGCACAGATACATCACATATCTGTGCCATTTTTGCTCCATAGTGCACCACATTGTAAATATGGTGCATCCATTATGGTGATGTCACAGTGCACAATAACTGTCATATCTCTGGGGATCTACCACTTATTCTACATCTACTAATTACTGTTTTAATGTAGTGAATGCCTTACTACACATTGATCAATGAGTCACTAGAAAAGTATACCAAGACTAACAGAGTGAAAAGATAGAAACTGCGAAATTCAACATAAAAAAGGCAAATTTGCAGGTGCATAGAATAATGTATGCACAGTCTGTAGGGGTTTGAAGCATTCTATGCCCTAAGGCCCACTTTGCACCATGAGTACTTGACTACTCACATAGGCCTCATTTATGAGATTTTGCCGTAGGAAAGTGCAGCAGGCCTTCCTGCTACGCTTCCCTATGGCAAAAGAAAAAGACAGGAATGCGCCATATCTATAAGATACAGCATATTCCAATCCTTTTCCCTTGCGCCAGCGCACACTGGTCTGCCTGCACCAATGCAGAAACCTTAGCACAATGGAGTAAGGGTGTCTGCATTGCAAGGATGATTATTTTTGTACAGGTAGGGAAACCTTTCTGTAGAAAAATAATCACAAGAGACTTTTCCTTTTTCTATGTGTGCTTCAGAAAACATCACACATAGAAAAAAGAAAAACGAGGAGAAATAAAACTATTTTTCCCCGTTGCACCTTCCTTATCCCTCCCATGGGGAGGCATAAGGTTTTCATAGTGCCTCAGTTTTTCAATTTCTTGTAAATGTAGGGCAGTGTCGAAAGGCCATAGGTGTTGCTTTAAACACCCCCAGTAACACCCATTGCACACCCCTTTAACGCAGAACACTGCATTAAACGGTCTGATATTTATCAGGAAACAGTACACCCAAAAAAGTGCCTTAGTGCTGCCTGATAAATATTACGCTAACAGCTGTGCCACCGAATATCACAAAAAGTGACATTCCAATGGCGCAAGAAGTCTCATAAATGAGGCTGTGAATGATTACTATTATGCAAGGAGACTGTCTAGGTGAATGTATAGCAGCTTTACTTTTAGAACATTGTACAGATAAGCACATAGTAATGTATGGTTCACAATAATACTGAAACACTAATGTGAGACTGTGAGACTGTTTGGTGAAAGTCTAGCGATACAGACTGAGGAATTGAAGGTATAAAAGGAAAGTCAACTGGTGTATAGAATAGAGGATGCATAGTCTATAGGGATTTGAAGCAGTCCATGTCCTAAGACCTACTTTGGTGCATAGAAGACTGCATGCATAGTCTATAGGAGTTTTAAAGCACTCCGTGGCCGAAAGCCTACTTTGCTCTAGAATTACTTGGGTACTGACTGTATAATTACATTTCTGCAAAGAGACTGCATGACTGAATTTATACAAGCTTCATTTTTACCACAGTGCATACATAAGGACATTCCAATGAATATCTCAGTACAATACTAAATCAGCAATGACAGAGTGTTTGCTGCAAGCGTAAGGAGAGAGACTGGGTAATTAAGGGTATAAAACATAAATTTGCCGGTACATAGAACAGTGCATGCATAGTCAAAAGGGGTTTTAAACAGTCCATGCCCTAAGCCCACTTTACCTCATAAGTACTTTGGTACTGGCTGAATGATTAGAAACCTGCAAGGAAACTGTCTGGTTGAATGTATAGCAGCTTCACTTTTAGAAAATAGCCTTGTAGCTCGCCGTAGAGGGCTATACCAACTATTAAAGACCCTCTCCAGTGTTAAAAGCTCAAGTCGAAGGCGAGGGCCTTTAACAAGGGGGAGGGACTTTAATAGCCAGTATAGCCCAGCTACGAAGGGCTATAAGGCTATTAGAACATTCTGCCATTAGAAGGCAGAATGTTGTAACAAAAAAGAACAAAGCCTTCAGGGAGTGCGAGGGGATTGGAATCCTCAGGCTCCTTGAAGCCTTTATTTACAGCCAGAGCAGTGAACAAAGTAACATTGGAATGTTGGAGCAACAGGCTTATACCAGCCGTTATAAGCCCGGAGCACTCCATTGTTATCAGTGGAGCTCCCAAGATTCCAAAGTTCTAATAGTTTATAGATAAGCACATAGTGCTGTATGGCTCAATACAATACTGAAACAGTAAAGTGAGAGTGAATGCTGAAAGTGTAATAATACAGACTGGAGAATTCAATATAGAAAAGACTAGTTTGTAGGTACATAGAAGACTGCAAGGATAGTCTATGCAGGTTTAAAGTAGTCTACGGCCTAAGACGTCCTGTCCTCCATGAATATTTGGGTACTGACTAGATGATTAAAGTTCTGCAAGCAGAGTGCCTACTGAATTTTAAATAGCTTCATTTTTAGCACAGTGCTTACAAAAGGACATTCTGTTGAATAGCTCTGTACAATATGGACTCAGCAATCACAGAGACTTTGCTGGAAGTCAAAGGATATACACCTGGAAATAAAAACTATAAAACACAAGTTTTCTGGTGCATAGAACAGTGCATACATAATCTATAAAGGTTTGAAGAAGTCCATGCCCTAAGACCCAGTTTGTACCATGAGAACTTGGATAATAGCTGAATGATTACAATTCTGCAAGAAGAGTCTCTCAAACCATTTTTAATTTTTATTCATGAATTTATTCTTGTAACATTTCATAATTTAACAGAACTTCCAACATGATTTCATCTGAAATTTCGTTTTCTTCATCATCAATTTCAAAAGTCATATCATGAAACTCGATGACGTCTAATGCTTCAACAAAGTCATCATCCAAACTTTCATCTAAAAAATCGCAGGTAATATCTCCTACACCAATACTTTCTTCTTCATTCTTGTTCTCCATGGAAGGTATATTTAACTCCTCTATCACAGTGTTAGTAATTTCAAAACTCTCTTCCATATTCTTCTGCTCTTCTTCCATAGTGAATTTTATTTTGTTGTTGAATCTTAGAGAAAAACATAAACACTTCATTTTATCATTTTCCCTAATACATGATACAAAACTAGCTCATCAACTATTTTTCCCTTTAAAAAATATTATGCCAAAATCATTCTCTACTACCTTATATGATTTTATCAATAAAATTTGCTTATATGAATTTTTAGTTATAAAATTTCCTTACATTTTCTAACCAGTCACTCTTTTTAACTATATAAAAAAACCAAGGCTATTATAATAAAATGCAGTACTAAAAAAAGTAAAAAACATCTATTCAGCTTACCAGTTCCAAAGCAATTGATGTGTTGTAGTAAAATACAAAGAACACAAGTACACTCAGTATATATATTTTTTAAATTTCTTCAAATGTGTTTCAAAGATACAAACCGTCTTTACAAACTTTTGTACACCATGGACGTTCTGTTACTTCACCTCTGTAGAAGTACATCCATTCGATCATTTTTGACAGTTAGTTATACTTACCTTCAAAATAATAAATAAAAAAATAAAAATTATTACAAATTTAGCATCTGTAGAAGACAAAAAAAAATACAGTTTCAATTTATCTTTTACAACACAAAATCATTTCTAAAGCATTTCATTTGCCTTTTTTGCTGTTCTCAGAATATATTGAATTTCACTAGAAACAGTGAGTTCAATAGTACTCATCACATAACAGCGGGCAAAAAAAAGTCAATCAAGAAGATTATCTTAAAAAAAAAAACAACAATCTCAATAAGAATTTATAAAATAGAAATAAAACATATCTTAAATGTTTTTTCTAAGACCAATTTCTTACGTAACTATGAGGTATGTCAAACAATCCTGAAAGAACGAAACACCATTATTAATTTTATTCCACTATAAATAATGTTACTTACAAATATATGCTGACAAAATTTGGAACAAAAAGTTATTAAAGGTTTCACATACTTTTCCCCATGGCCAAATAGTATGTGTGAAATTCTTAGTTTGAAAATTGTTCAATAGTAACTCTGAACATCTGCCTTCCAGCCTTCTGATCCAAAACCACTGATATCATTTGCACCGTCCCCCAGTGCTGATTCCTCAGCCCAACGCTATTCAACATCTTAATGGCCACCCTCACACAAGTGGCCCGCCATCTCAACCACAACATCATCTCTTATGTCAACGATACCCAGCTCATCGTCTTCCTCACCAAGGAGCCACATACCATGAAAAACAACCTCCACATTCTGATGATCTTGATCTTGATTGGAACCCAGCAATGCAGTCTGAGAGTGAGTCACGCCATGAGCCGACAAAGGTAGCTAAGCCATCAAAGGAATGTTCCCGCAAGGCTTCGACTTATCGGTGATGACGACGAACAAGAAGTGGTGTCTTCTGCTGCTGATGAACAGTCTGACGATGACCCAGTCATCACAGTCGTCACTCCAGCCCCAGCGGGCATGCAGCAGACAGACATTTTCACCCTATCCCGAATGTCTGTTGAGCAGGATGTGGGCGGCGTGGCACTGGTACCACCACCAACGCAGTTAACTACAACACCAACACGACCTACAGCTTCCATATTTTTTAGTCAGAAGGGCCGGCAGGGACCTCCATCCACCTCAACCTCAAGTAGTGGTGCTGTAAGTGAACAACAGAAACAAATTCAGCCACGCCCATCCTCCACTTCATCTGGCATTGAAACTCAAAGTAGCACCTCCACCACCAGCAGATAACTCCTGTCCCCAGTTTGGGACTTCTTTACTGTTAGCCAAAAGGCAGAAAACATGGTTGTTTGTTTGATTTGTAAAACATTAGTTAGTCAGGGTAAGCTTGGTACCAACTATGGTACCGGAGGCCAGAGTGGTCATATATAAAAACACCACATTATCCAGTGGGAGACGCACCTAAGGAAGATCCGGGAAGCCAAAAGTAGAACTGATCCAAATGTATCCATTCACATTGCATCTGATGCTGACGAGGGGCTGATTGTGTAGGGGGGAAGTCAAGAACCGACCGACATTTTTTCTGGTACACCCAGTACCCCTGGCAGCAGCACTGCAGTGGTAGCGCCCACACCCTCTACCCTGCAACATGTATGAGGCACACTAAGAGTCTGGGAGAGATACCAATGCAACAAAGTACATCACTGGGCCTAACTGGTTTGAAGAAGTCATCATCATCACGTAAAATGGTCCAGCCCACCATTAGCAGAATCTTTTGGTCGGAGGCTCCATTTGAACGCAACCACCCAACGGTACGTCTGTATTACGCAAAGCTGGCTAAAATGCTAGGGCTGGACCTTCTCCCTTTTTCTTTCGTGGAAGGGGTGGGTTTTCTAGAATTTGTGGCAACAGTCTGCCCTGAATGGAAGGTTCCTAGCCGGTCCTATTTTGCTAGAGTTGCGGTTCCAGCACTACATCAAGATGTGCTGGAGGTGATTGGGGCAGCTTTGCAGAAGAGTGCTGTTCACACTATCCACTTGACAACAGACATGTGGACCAGTTGCCAAGCCCTTGATTACATGTGCATCACTGCACACTGGGTCTCTTTTGCAGGGTTACAGACAAGACAAATGCAGATGTTGACCCGGACACAGTTTTTCAAGCTACTCGGAAACATGCAACATTAGCCATGTTTGCCATGGAGAAAACTCATACTGCACCTAACCTTTTGGACGCGTTTGATAGGAAGGTCTCTGAATGGCTGCATACAAGAAATTGCATAGTTGGTTATGTTTCCACGGATAATGGCAGTAATATAGTTAAGGCCAAGCAGCAAGGTGGCTATTTCAGAGTGCCGTGTTTGGCGCACAGTATTAACATCGTGGTGCAAGATTTCTTGAAAAATTAAAACACAGTCAGCAAGTTACTGACCACCTGCCGAAGAATCTGCACACATTTCAGCCATTCTTTTAAGGCCCGGAAGCAGCTGAGGAGCATTCAACATGAACGTAGACTGCCAGTCAAAGGACTCATCCAGGAGGTGGCAACACATTGGAACTCAACCTTTTACATGCTTGAGCGTCTGTCTGAGCAGTGCATGGTAATCAATGAGTATGTCTTTCAACGGGGTTCTACTATGAAAGACATGAGGCTAGAGTTGGAGGAATGGAAGCTAGTTGCAAGCCTGACAGACATGCTTCGTCCTATTGAGGTCTTCACGCGTGAAGTCAGCAGGGAGGACCTTTTTTTGGGCAAAGCTATCCCATTGTTGATCATGCTAGAGCACCAACTGAAGGTGGTGTCTTCAACGTTCAGAGATGATGCTGAAAAGCAAGACGCATATCAGTTGGTGGAGAGCTTATTAAGCCGCCTATATGCCAATGAAAGGCTTAAAAACATACATACAGAACAACATTACATTTGTGCCACTATTCTGGATCCACGGTACAAAAAGGCAGTGGCCAGCAAAGCATTCATTCCTTTTGATGAAGCAGATGTTTCAAAGTACAAACATTGGCTAGCTGTGTCAGCCACTGGGTTAAAAAAAGATCGGCAGAAAATTCAAGGAGCCGGCAGAAGTCCAACTGAATCAGCAGGCCATCCGGCGTCAATTTCCACTTCTGAATCTGTGGCCGAAGGGAGTCACTTTCCCTCACAGCCGTTAACGACACCAGCAGCAACCGTATCATCATCCTCACCTGCACCAGGCCCAGCCATAATATTGTCGGAAGCGGATTGGCTAACTCATCAAGGGTTTGCTCGTTCCAGTGCTGCAAGGGCCACAGATGGTACGCAAAGTGGAGCAACCGTGGAGAACCTTGAGTCGATGGTGCAGGCCTATCTGGATGACCCAACAGAGGTCTTTGTTAATCAGAACCCATTGCTGTATTGGTATAGGAAAAGGCCTCTATGGCCACTGATCACCAACCTGGCTCTAAATTATTTGTATTGCCCACTCGCAAGCGTGTCTTCTGAACGTGTTTTCAGTGCTGCTGGTGCCATTGTAACTTCAAAAAGGACCCGCCTCTCGCCCAAAAATGTGGAGAGGTTAACACTGATCAAGTTGAATCAGCACTTCATACCACCAGATTACAAAATACATGAATGCATGCTGGAAGAAAAGGACACCAACTTAGGTGACGGAAGTTCTTCTCTGTTAGCTGACCTACTCCCGTCTCAATTCATAGACGACACCGAGGCCTGAAAATTACTTCCTTTTATTTTGTCCTTATTCACTTTTATTCCTGTTTGTCTTTCTTTGTTTTGCAACTTTTACCACAACAAAACTCTCACAACAAGTCCATCAGCAGCACTGTCTTCATCTTATTTTCCTTATTGATTTGAAGGTGCCGCAGTCTGCATTCCTGAGGTTCACAAGTTTACAACTCAATCATGCTCCTCTATCCTCCTCCTCCAGACTCCACCTATCCATTTCCCTCAAGGCAGATGGATGGATTACGAATAATTAAGAAACTTTGTTTTCATAGACGAGTCCCCTCAAGTGGGACAGAAATTACTGACTGACTACGTGCTTGCTGATTGCTGACAGAGTTACTTCTGAATTCGACAGGAGAGGCTGCCCTGTGGGCCCTCACTTTCCGAAGAAGATGCGGACAAAAAGTAGAACAGGTAATGAATAATTGAGAAGCTGGCATGCAGTGGACAGCAATGGCTGTCTGGCTCTGATGAAACCAATTGCTGTTTTTTTTTTTTGTGCATGAAATGAATCATATTGTCGCAGGGATTCCGTACTCATACAGAACTGTGCATAGAGACTTGGAACCTCAGTGAATTAGGGTGTACCAAAACTCACCTTAGTACCCAAAATCCCCTACCAGACTAGCTACAGTGTCTCATTGGTTATCACAGACTCCCAATGCTTAGACAAACCAGAACATGGACTTAGTACACCTCAGGTAACGTGGAACACATGAACACTCTTTCGTTATACAATGATTTCAATCCAGAACGAGGAGTAAATGAGGACGCGTGCACATTTGAAATGTTTATTCACTAATGCAGTGTTCTCAAATGCAGTATCTTAGCTAATACAAGCAAACATATTATAAGAAACAAAGTAATCAGCATAGTCACTAGTCCATAGAACACAAAAGGTGAAAGCATGGTAAAATGCTAAGACGAATAGGGTTCACTAACACCTTATTCTCACCCTCCCTAGCTAGTATATTATTTTATATCTAAGAAGGTCTCTTTGGGTTTTAGCAGGGCGGGCCCATACCTCAGATCCTAGTGGTAAGGGATCACATCATCTTCCACCAGCTCTCTGCATGCGTAGCACCATCAAGTGTGTGTGTATGCTCTGTGCAAATCAACATAAAACGCGCCTAAAGCCAGAATGTGGCTGCAGCTGCATGTATGTTATGTCTAGGAACGTGCGAAGATCAGACCTCACAACAACCACTGTGTTGAGATATCCTTGAAGGTTTCAGCACTCACTGTACAGACACAGCTCACCAAGCAAGGCTGATATCAGAGTAACAACATATTATTCTCGCGTGAACCAAAAACATTCTACTAGGTTTAAAGCTAAAGCAACAGATATGTGTCGTGAGCAGAAGCAGCAGAAAGGTAAAATGGCATTTCAACTCCAAATAAGCTCATGCTACCTTAACACAGCGTATAGGCAAGTATATCTATATGACACCCTCCCATGATCCGAGCACGGATAAGATAAGATAAGATAAGATAAGATAAGATAAGAGACTCAATGTTGAAATGCAGAGTTCAATACACTAATCAGTTCAAATTTGAGCAGGTGAGGAAAAATATTTTTGTTTGCCAAAAAAACAAAATCTCACCAGCATGACAATTTAGTGTTCACTTTAAACAAAGTCAATAGGTCCGAGACTGAAAAGGTTCATCATAATTTTTTTTTTTTTTTTTTTAAATAACGAAAAAGTTCCATGATGTCAAGGGCCTCGATACGTCTCAGCCTAATACTGAGTATACAAAATAATCAGCAACAGCTTCCAAAAGGAAATCACTGTTATCATCCGAAAATAACTCAGCCATCCAATTTAATAGCGGGAAAGAACATACATGCTCTTCAATTACCGGAGCCTCTAGTACCATCAGAGGACAACTGGGCGGGTTCTCAATGAAGCTGTGTGCCAAGAAATCTTGCGCCGCTGCGAATACATTCCAATGACCCAGTATTCCATGCATCGCTGCAAAGGCCATAATCCCTCCATCAGAACAAAGCAATTCATGAGCAACTAGGGGGCTCATGAGCTGATTAAAATCCACTTCAGGAGACACCATATTGCACAGACACAAATCCAGGGCCCAGTCGAAATCGCTGCTCAGGCAATGAAAGACAGGCTGGACACATGTGAAATAGGAAAATCAAAATGATAATCCATATGCTGCACTTAAGGTGGCGAGCGGCAGCGTTCCATAGTATTCAAGCATCCTGTTGCGAAACAGCGCCAACCGCGACAGGTCTTCTTGGAACACAGGACATGCATCCATTTTTAATAAAACAAAATGGCACTGGAAAGCCTGCAGCCAGCGCCAGTAAAACAGGAAATCCACCAAATAGGCTGGAAAAGATTGAATGGAAGATAGCAGGAATGACTCCAAATATCTTTTGGAAAGAAGTCACAGGACCACTGCTCACTATTTTAAAAAAGTGCGCCAGCCCCGATGTGGAGGATGCGTTAAAGATTGTATGAATCATCTCACCGAAATGTAATGGTAGGTCAGTATTTAATAAAGCATGCACCTCTGTGCGGGTGTCAGCCACTTGAAGGACAAATGTTTCACGAGCAGATGTCAGGGCAACTTCTTTTTGTGACAATAGGGCTCTTATTCTGCTCATCTTATTGAACTCCGCCTTCAAGGTCGGAATCCTCGGCCAGATGGAAACATCCAAGTTCCCATGCGTGGGTGGATACAACACATTTTTACAGCAAACCACACGTTCACTGACTGTAACCACATAAGCAATGCCTTTTAGTAACCCACAGCAATCTTCATTATTTAGAAGTAAATAACTGCTGTTTGCCAGTAATATGAAAGTGGGGACGATAGCGGGCACGGGGTACCTTTTAAAACACAGGCTAAATTAGGATGTTCCTGATTGCAAGAGCCGTGTAATTGGATATGTCTACACATTAGTGAGTGATATGGTGTTTCATTGCACTCTTCACCGTTGAGATACACTTCCTTTCCTTCCCTAAGGTATCTGTACGTAAAGGGGAGCGACCAAGCTTCATGGAGATAAGAACTACTAAGAGGCTCGTATCTACCAATGGCAAAATATTTCATACAATTTGTAAATTTGAACAGAGTGAATGGTAAAGTTATTAACCCGTGGATAAGCCACGTAGAAGTAGTGGCGTCCGCCACCGAGAAAGGTAAAGACTCCAATCGTTCAATGTGTAACATGGAAAAAGATGCATCTCTCATTGAAAGCAATCGTTGATTATCAGTCAAATTAAACGGGGCAAAATGAGATGAGACATTCATGTAATTCCAAGGCACCTTTCCGGCCTGCAGCGTCTGCAGGGTCCACGCAAACTGCATAACAGAACGCAATTGATTTTGACCATGGTATAACACAGACACATCTTCTTGCACAATATCAACAACAGATGACACAATATTATCCAGCGTGTAAATGCGGGAAGAAAGCGTGTTAATGCTATTATCCACAACTGCAAGCACTTTTTCTAAATTAGCTTGATCATTAACCCTAAGGCGGGTAGCCGCCTCAATATGTGATGTTTTCCAGATTTCATTGTAAACTGCATATATCCATCTTCTAGATCTACCTCTAGCCTGGCCTTTTATGAAATCATTCAAATCAACATCGTCAGTCAGTTTAGACAAATGCAGTTTCACTGACGCCAAGGTAGAATGTTTGAGCCAATTCGGACATAATTTGCCCACTGAATAGGTAGTTACAGAATGGTCACTCTCAAAACGGGGATCTAACCTGACCTGCGTAAATCCATCAGTAATACCCAGAAAACAATGTTGGCACGAGTCAGCACTTCTGTGCCACAGCAACCAGCCCTTGGGATCCAAACTGGATATATTGAAGGACGAATTTTGCAATAGAGTTTGCAACTCTCTAATCGAAAATTTTGTAGTACTACCCCAACCAGAATATTCTTCCAAATCAGGGAAGGAAGGAGTATTTAATGTTTTAGAAGTAGCCAATCCAAAGCATGTTGTCTGTGAAATGGTAGAATTCAAAAACAACATATGATTCGGGATGAGACATGCACAGTGCAAAGCCTCAGTGCCTTGTACCTGTCAACTTTTAGAACCCCAAACAGATTTAAGGTCAACTGTTTCCTTCCACAACTCATAGCCTCCAACAGCTAGCTGGTCTAGAAAGGACTTCGAGTACAATAACTTAGTATCGGTAAGTCTAACTTTGGACATGGATATTTCTGTCATTCTAAAATAAAACAAATCAGGATCAGACTGATTAAAATCAGTAAAATAAGTGTACTTTTCAAAAAGGTACTCGAGCTGCCTCTCAAAGGTGCTGGGCAATGCTCCCACTGTGTATAATTTACACTACTCCTCCTGGAATTAGTTTTGTGTGGGTAGTGATTGCCAAAATGTTGGAAACAAAATAAATCACCATAATTAGCAGATTCTAAATATAAATCTTCAGCATCAAAGGCAGCATAATATTTCAAATCAGCAAACAAATTCTCTACTGCCTGAACATCCCAATCATCAGAACGTATTGTTGTTTGTTTATCTACGAACCAGAATCAATATTACCGTTTTATGCCCTTACATGCCTATAATCGATAATATCCATATAATGGCATAAGAATCAAATCCATATTTTAGTAAATCGCCCTTGCAGTCCCAAGCACGGCAAGCACCACTTCCTTAGATTCCTAGAAAGCACAACGAGTTCTTTCAACAAACCAAACCTGCAGCAACCTGGGAAATCCCCGTTAGCTTTGTTTTGATTTGTAATAGAACTCCTGCGAAGCACTGTAAGAACGGCCAGTTCTTGGTGACATCTTTATTGACGTCTTATGTCCACCCTTACGTCAAACCCGGCACCTTTCAGGTATAAATATACCAACGCTGCCTTAAGCAAACACGCGGTGGTGAATATTGGAGCCGAGCAGCTGTCTACTTTCCGAGAGCCCAGCAGATGCGAGAAGCCCACGGACGCTGCCCCTCCTCTTTGACGCGCTGAGAAAGACGCTGTCTTTTCTCCTGCCGAGAAAATCCAGCCTCTGGCGTTTCCAGCCTACCCTTGCGGGTGACTGGGATATCGAGTCCTGAGAGAGAGAGATACCAGACCTTCTACATTCTATTCCCAAGGTACCGTGCTGAATAAACCCTTAGAGAGAATTCTTGAACCAGATTCTTGGCAAAGAACTACTTAACTTAAACTGCTACTTATTTACCCCTTCCCAGTATTAGGCTTAGGTCAGGTACACCGGGGTAGGCGTATTTAGAAGCACCAGTTGAGCACGTTAGCTAATGTATATATGTATGTATATATTTTAACCATTTTAAAGTATCTTATGGCTAAGAAACCATATCAATGCTTTTACAGTATTATTTTGTAATACTCCTTTTAATGTACGCACTTTACTTTATAACAAGTATTGCAATTGTGGCAATTCATTTCACTTGCATGAGAAGGAAGACTGCTCAATAAAAAATATGTTTCATTGGAAACGCCCGTCTCTCCATTCTCTTCATCCTGGTGGAACTAACGGCCACATGCATCAAAGTCCGTTTTTGCGATTCCTAATTTGCGATTTTTAGCGAATCGCAAATAAGGAATCGCAAAACGGGATGCATGATTGAAATTGTATAACATTTGCGATTCGGTAAAAATCGCAATTTTTACCGAATCGCAAATATTATGCGAATTCCCATTTGCGATTTCGCAATTCCCATTTTGGCCCATAGGAATCAATGAGAATTGCGAATTCGCAAATTAGAATTCGCAAAATGTTGATGCATTCCATGGGTGCAGGGGGGAGTCCAAAGGACCCCCCCCTGCACCCCTGAAATGTATTTTGAAGTGCATGTTGCACACACACATGTCCTAAGGACATGTGTGTCTGTAACATGACAGTGTTTTAAAATGCATCTTTGGGCATTTTGACACATTTTCGCAAATTACCACGAGGTTCAACCTCGTGGTAATTTGCACCCCCTTATTGCGATTTCGCAATTTTAAAATTAATCATGCATTGCTTTTAAGGAATCGCAAATTTGCGATTCCTTAAAAGCAATCGCATTTTTGGAATTCGCTAAAAATAGCGATTTTACCAAAAATGCGTGATGCATCCCAGAAACCTATTTAGGAATCGCAAACGGCCGAATTTTGCGATTCGCACCGTTTGCACTTCCTAAATAGGTTGATGCATGTGGCTGTTACAACGCACGTCTGACTGAGTGAAATAATTGTCTAATGTTTTCACACGACTCTAGAGATTTACTCTTATTCCGAGGGAGCAAAGTTGTCATGTTTATGCGGTTGTCGGAAGCTAAATCCCTTATTGTCTGAGCCAGGGAAGCTGATCACTTCCTATTCAGTCAAGAAAGTTTCCAGTGACCTCTGAGCTAGCTGGCGCAAAACCCAATTAAGTCTAACATAGTCAGTAGAGACCTAGAAGACCTCAGTCCTACGTCTACACTGCTGTTTATGTTATTCCAATGCGCAGGGCCTATAGGGAAAATAGGAACTACACTGCATGGCACCCAACGTTTGGTAAGGCGATAAAACTAACGCAAGACGTTAGAGTAACTCAGTCGTGCTTTTTCACACAGACCCTTTTTCCCGTAAATACTCCAATAGACGTCTGGAGTGGGTGAAAGGTTAAAATCCGCCGGAACTTAGTAGGAAGAGATTCCTATGTATAGTTTTTGGTTTAGTCAATGTTGAAGGATACAGTGTTCCAAAATATTGTGCACCTAATCTTTTGTTTCCTTGTAACCTGATCTCCAAACAAAAAACACTTCTTACAGAAAATGCCAGACAGTGAAGAGGAAAGGGACGCAGCTAAATTAGCGGCTCAACTAATAGAGGAAGACACAAGTCTCCTACAGACTGACCGGGATGCTATCATTATTCCGATTAACTTAAGAAAAACTATAACTTTAAAGCTTATAGAAAACGGACTTTCAGCACGGGGTGGGACAGTCATTTTCGTGATAGAGGCACACGAATATCGGCAGACAGAGGTATTCTATACATGGATAAACTTTCCAGCGGCAAACGCTACAACACACGAATGCCACTATTACAAAATAGAGGAACCTTCGGATGAATACACTCCTTTTGAGGAGATTGAAATCCCATTAAAATACCAAGAGCACCTGCTCTGGTTTAAAGGCGCCTGAAAATATAATGATCACATCACCAGGCTCGGTCCACTAGGTAGACCAGGAGCAACGTGGCCGGTTCTAGCCAACTACAAACCACATCCAGACATTGAAAAAATGTCAGACGAGGAACTTTTAGCCCAGCTAAAATTTCTAATTAAAATTCACAGACAGTTAGTCCAATATGTAATGAGGACTGCAACAGTCCAACCAGCAGTTAACATTCAACAGCTGACCCCTTATCAGGGGAACACAAATAAAATTACACCACAGAACATACAATCATGTCTGGGTAAAACGCCCGCAAAACGGGAACAAATTCCATTCTGGCTAGCACAAAAAATAACTCAGATAGAGGCAGTATTTCCGAATACTACTCCTAGTGAGAAACACAGAATTCTGACTATCTGCCTTCCAATGGGGGTCGCACCACATGTGGAGGACTGTGACACTTAGGGTACAGTCTTTGCTTCCATTTACACAAAAACACACGGTGTTCCGTCTCTGGCGGTGATGCCAGAAGTATTAAGACAGATTCAAAATTAATACGGTCCAGAACCTGCTTTAACTCTGGGTATGAAATTACTGAAAGTCTTCAAGCAGGTCTCGGCTATATTATTAGCCAACATAAAAGGTGAAGCAGCATCTGTGGCGATCCGCCAAAAATTGAAGGAAACAGATATAACAGGACAACCAATTGAACTTGCCAGAATCATAGAAAAATTGTATGAAGAACTAAGTAGAGATAGTTTGGGTGGGAAACCGGTAAAACCCCAACAACTTGAAAATCCTGAGAAAATAATTATTAAAAATAATGTAAACACTCCAAAAAAGAGCTGGGATGGAAATAAACAATCCAGTCCCAAAGAAAAAAGATTCCAGTCCAGAGGACGGTCTCCTCGACGGAGAGAAAGAACTCCAACTCGAGAATACCAGTCTCCCCAAGGGGAACACTCTGAGAAAAGGTACAACCTTAGGAATAGGGATAATCTGAAGAAACCTGACAGATATCAAAGTATTGATACATGTTCCTCTCGATCTTTTTCGCAGAAATCGGAAAGAAGAGGACGGTTGGATCCAAGGGAAGAGCACACCAAGTCCAAAGACAAGGAACCTGCTCAAAGTAAAAAATTACAATTTCCCAGAAAGAAGGTAGCCAGTATTAAAATAATCGAACATGCCGAGAATACTGAGGACACAGCTGAAAAACGGAGAGTGGGCACAGACAATGCTAGACAGTGCAGCAGAAATCAGCATAGCTCGCAAGATCCTGATGAATCATCTGGAGACAGTGGACACGAATGAATACATTCAAGTGGAAACTGCAGATACCAGAGTTAGCGAACCTCATAAAATATACGAAATAACACTACGTATAGAGGGAGATAAGACTAGGAAAATTAGGGGTCTGTTTTGGGATAATCTCTCAAAAGGCTATCACATCCTATTAGCTGAAAGAGACTGGCCACCAGAGTTTGTCAGGGAGTGCCCTCACGGCGAAGAAATGAGTATGCCTGCCTTCTCAAATCATATTTCAATCCATAAAAAATATATATATATGCAAGAAAATGGGCAGTAGCTCAAGCTCCTGCACTATACAAAAATCATGTAGGATGTATGTATGTATGTATGTTTGGATTTATATAGCGCTTATAACCCAGGGGTCTCTAAGCACTTTGCCTTGGGAACCCGTCCTGGCTTTTCCCTGTGAAATAGCCCCCACAGGGCATCCCCAAGGTGAAAGACAGGCATCCCGCCGCGGGGGCCGTTGTGGAGATTAAGCAAGCTTAATGCCCAGAGTTGCAGAGTGTGAACCCATGATTAGGTCAGGCACCGAAGCGAGAATTATCGGGTCCGTGGACATTTGAGCTCGAGACCCTGCCGCATCGGGAATTGAACCCTGGTCCCGGGTCTGACCTCTGCTTCAGGGTCTGCCTGCTCTAACCAGTGAGCCACACTTCTCCACGGATGAAGACCCCCCTCCTCACAAAAATCAGTTAAAACATAAACCAGCTGCACAAAGGCAGTACCCAATTAAGCAAGAAGCTAAAAAACAGGTCAGGGAGATTTTAGATCAACTTGAATACCAAGGGGTGATTGAAACATGCACCTCCCAAATGAACAATCCTTTGTTTCCTGTGTCCAAACCTGACAATTCGTATCGTCTAGTTTTGGACTACGGACACCTTAACTCATGTTGCAAAACATTTGCGGTACAAAATTCGCACAGTGCGGCACTAATGAATAACATAGTTCGCAAAAAATACAAAACAACATTAGACATTTCTAATGGGTTCTTTTGTCAGAATATCGCACCCGAAAGCAGGTATTTGACCGCTTTCTCAATTATGGAGCGCAGGAAATTTTTTGCAGACTCCCACAAGGGTTCAAGAATATCCCAGGATTATTCTCAGCCAGAGTAACAGAGTTACTACAAATGTATGACGATGAGGCATTATCTTATGTCGATGACATCTATCTCACAGACGACGACTTGGATACTCACTTGAAAAGAGTGAACACCATAATACTTGGGTTCGCAGCAGAGGGTTACAAATTCAACTTTAAAAAGTCACGAATTGCCCATCTGACGGTCCTGTTTTTAGGATACGAATTATCAAGTGAAGGCAAAAGCCTGGCAGACAACTTTTTAGAGAAGTGTGCTGTACTCCAAGCACCTAAAACGCTGAAGAATCTACAATCGATACTAGGCTTCCTGAATTTCGGAAGAACTTATATTCTCAATTACGCAGAGAGGGTTAAACCTCTCTACGAGTTAATAAAACCTGATTTTAAATCAATCAACTGGACTCAGAAACACACAGAAATTTTGAGATCACTGCAAACAGACATGTTAGCTAAAACAAAATTAGAAACACGTGACAATACACACAATCTTGTAATCCGAGTCATCCCAGGAAGATGCGGATTCACCTACCTGACCTCTAATGAGGGAGAAACGGTACCAATAGCTTACAAATCACATTTGTACACAAAAGCAGAAAAAACATTCAGTCTTACAGAAAATACTATAAAGGCAGTTCAGACTGCTGTAGCAAGAGAACGAGCACTAGCACAAGGAAAAAGAATAACTGTTTACACAGCAGAATCAGCCTTCAAGGCACTATTCAGCCCAGTCAATCTGCCTACCGTGGCATTAGATCCAAAATGGATACAGTGGGAAAATTCTCTTGATACAGAAAAAGTGACATACTATTATGGTCCGAACTTCAAAAACTGAATGAGCTAAAATATGAAGAAGAATATGCTCTGCCAATCGAAATTCTGCCTCTCCAACAGTACTCTTGTATAATCTATACAGACAGATTTGTTCAGCATTACAATGTAGATGATAAATCCTACAATGCAGCCTGCGCGATTGTTAAAGGTCGCTGGCTCTGCGGTAAATTCAGACCGAAAATAACAAAAACTGAATCACTGAGAAACTGTTCAGCTGAGCGAGCTGAAATCAGATCTTTAAAGATGGCGCTTGAAAATGCCGATCGTGAATTCCCGACACTAATAGTGTGTGATTCGCATTTCTGCATCAAATCTTACAATAATGATTTGCAGAACTGGGTTCAGAACGATTACAAAGATGACACAGGTGCCACAATAAAGCACAAAATGCTTTGGGAACAAGTAGTTCTTTTACAGAAAGAACTACAAAAGACTCACGTAATACACACTCTGAGTCATCAACGTGATGGCGTTCACGTTGCAGGGAATTCATTGGCTAATACAGCCACAGCGGAAGCAACTCAACCGGCTTCCGTAGCCACAAAAAAGCGTTCAGGAAAATACATAGACGGGGAAACAATGTTGGTGGTAAAAACGTCTTCGAAAGGCGACTGTGCAGCACTACCCGTGAACTATCCACTCAATTATACATACGTAATTGACGCAAACTCTGTTCCTTTTGCTCGAATCCCTGGAGTGGGAGATAGGTTAATTCCAAACATGAACAGGAGAGTCTTATTAATACCAGACGCACACATGGGTGAGGGTCCAAGGCACAATAAGATCAAAGAATCCCTGACAGAATTACAATCAGAATACTGGTGAGCGTGCAACATCATAAGTTTGCAAAAAATTGCCAAGACTACAGCAGAGATCGCAGTGTTGAACTTGCGTGCCCCTTGGTATAGTTAGCATAAGCCTATCTACAGGTTAAGACCCAACATCACAGTAATCCCTTTTTCAGACTGATATTCACTTAAAAGATGTGGCCCCAGCACTCGGCTGACGCCAGAACTGTTATAAAGGATTTGCGAGTCTTTATCGGCACATACGCAATAGCCATGCTGCATTCTGACCAGGATCCTGCTTTTAGCTCTCGAGCTTATAAGGAGGCTATGACCAGCATGGGCATTGGGCTGCGGTACTCTTGTCCCTTCCATCCTGAGGGAAACGGGATTGTGGAAAGAAAAAACTGAGACGTAAAGCAATCTATAACGGCAAAGGTATTAGGTTCGGGTGATGGGTGGGTCCAGCATTTAATAAGTGTCCAACGTAGTCTTAACAATCTGCCAAGAAATTCTCTAAAAGGTTTCAGCCCGTACGAACTATTGTTCGGAACTAGAATGTACGTTCAGGACTTAGATAGTCAGGCTTCAGTGGTGGAATATAAGCAAAAAAGCTTTGACATCAAAGATCGTTTGGCTGTTTTACAGGACTTAAATGAAACAAGAAAAGCCCTGAGCAATGTACAGATAAAACAACCAACAACCACTGAAAAAACACCACCTGTCCCAGCAAGACCTGTCTGGATTCCAAAGATTGGGGATCTGGTCAGAGAAAAGATCGCGGTGAAGAAGGAATTTGGGCCTTCTTACAGAAAAGCAGTACCTGTCTTAGCCATCAATGGAACAAGATCAGTTGTACTACCGCCACTTGCTGGTAAAAAGGAGAACCGAGTTGTATCCATCGACCTGGTAAAACCACAATCATGTGGCCAATAATAAGTAGTAGGCCCAGTGGACTCCCAAGAAATAGCAGAATGCCTAAATTTGCTACAATCCAAGAGGTTCAAACTGAGAGACTAATCACATTCCATAAACCTGCAGTAAATAAAAAAGGACTATGCAACAATGCCATGGAACTTGTACCTCTTGAAACCCAAATTGAAACAGTTTGTCACGAAACACCAGTCTACAACGATGTAGCCTCAGAATATGACGATGAAAGAAAAATTGAAAAAACAATTCCAACAATTGACAGAACTGCATCTGGCTACTTTATCAATTTCGATAACTTTTCTGTAGATCCAAACGAACCAGAAGAGACGCCAAAAACAAAAACTTTTAAAGACAAAGCAACAGAACTCTTTCATCAACTCAAAGAAACCTATCTGATTTCTCCATGGATTGAATTCTGGATTGTGTTAGGTGTACGTTTCCTCCTGCTTTTGCTCATCATGGTACTTTGTTTGGGTAAATTCATTGAGGGAAAATACAGTACAATGGACACAGCAAGTCAGAACATCAACTTGGTCCTAAAGCCACACAAGTCATCTCACATCGAGAAAAGAGAACTATCATCAGTGAATGTGACAGCCATTCCAATACCTGGCAGGGTAGTTTGGGACAAAACAGATTACGAAATATATGGCCCGGTCGAGCTGTTGAAATATCCACATCAATTCAAGGTTTCATTAAGTGACTTTGTTAAACCAAGTACATTCTCTGATGATTGGGACTTTGAGAACATTAATAATATGATGTCTGATTTAGTAATGTCAGCAAAATTTACAGAACATGATTATTTGCAGGGTTCATCAAACTATGAACAGATGTTTTGCTATAACCATTATGCACACCACTATTTACATAAATCTGCTCAACCTAGAAATATTTTTAAATATAATCAATGGGAACATTGTGCAACACCTCCCAAAAGCAGTTCAAAAACATTTTATGAGAAATTCCCATACTTTTCAGGGTTTAACACAAGTGATGCAGAAACATTTTATTATAAACTGTTAGACAAAACGGGGACAAAAAACATGCTGACAAATACTAAACTGATTTATTCAGAAATGTTTTATGAAAAAATGATTACTTTTGGGTTTGATTTCTTGAAAAATAACATTGAAACGAAAACCATCTGGGGAACAAAAGAATGGCAGGTACAAGGATTAGAAGCATTATTTCGAGCCTGCATGATCCC